>NC_141694.1:1329630371-1330937108 GCF_964263255.1 Lissotriton vulgaris
CTCTGTCCCACTCGTTTTTGTGCCTTTATGCTCTGTCTCTGTCCCACTCGTGTTTGTGCCTATATGCTCTGTCTCTGTCCCACTCGTTTTGGTGCCTTTATGCTCTCTGTCTCTGTCCCACTCGTGTTCGTGCCTTCATGCTCTGTCTCTGTCCCACTCGTTTTTGTGTCTTTATGCTCTCTGTCTCTGTCCCACTCGTTTTTGTGCCTTTATGCTCTCTGTCTCTGTCCCACTCGTTTTTGTGCCTTTGTGCTCTGTCTCTGTCCCACTCGTTTTTGTGCCTTTATGCTGTCTGTCTCTGTCCCACTAGTTTTTTGTGCCTTTCTGCCCTCTTGCCTGCTGTTCTGCTCGTTTCCCCAGCTGTTGTGGCCTTTTGTTTAAATATTGTTGTTAATCAGAGCCTCTTCACGGGCTCTGATTAACATCAATACTTAAACGAAAGGCCACAGTCTGCCCCGCAATTTACTAACAAAAGCGTAGACAGTTTCCAAACACAGCGTGTACTTTAGCACACGCTGTGTTTGGAAACTGTCTTCGCTTTTGTTAGTAAAGCGCTGGGAAGTGTGTGGCCTTTTGTTTAAGTATTGGTGTTAATCGGAGCCCGTGAAGGGGCTCGGATTAACAGCAATACTTAAACAAAAGGCCACAGTCTGCCCCGCGCTCACACATTGCCACAAGCCCCACCAGGCCCCCCGGCCTCCTTACCTGCAATCCTCAGCGCGCACACAGGACGTCGCGGGAGAGAGTCGCGCTTTAAAGAAGCGAGCGTCGCGACTCTCTCCCGCGACGTCCTGTGTGGGCGCTCCACGCGAGGTCGTGCGTGGTGATATCAGGGCAGGTGTGCGCGCACGCGCCCTAGAGGGAACGTAGGTTATGAGCCAATGTTACCAAGTTTTCAATCAATCAATAAGGAGTTTGTATAGTGTGGCTTCTCACCGGTGAGTGTCTCAAGGGGCTGGGGGTGGGGGGGGCTGCTCATCCATCTGGGTGTGGAGGTTCAGTCAAAAGAACCAGATCTTGAGGTCCTTCCTGAATTGGGTCAACAACACAGATTGCCTGAGATAGAGGGGCAGGGTGTTCCAGGTCTCGGCGGCAAGGTCAGAGAAGGATCTTCCTCCGGATCTGTTCTTGTGGATCTGTGGGATGGAGGTCAGGGTGAGTTGGGTGGACTGGAGTTGTCTGGTGTGTGTGTGTGGAATGCAAAGTGGTGGTTCAAGTATGCTGGCCCGGCGTCTTGAAGAACTTTGTAAAAATGTATAAGGCGCTTGAAGGTGATTCTCTTGTTGATTGGGAGCCAGTGGAGTTGTCGTAGGTGTAGCAATTTCTGGGTGATGCCAGCTTAAGTGCGTTGCCGGAGTCAAGTCTGCTACTGATGAGTGCGTGGTGACCATCTTTCTTGATTCTTTGGGAATCCATCTCAATGTCTTTCAGAGCAGGTGGAGCGTGTGGAAGCAGGATGAGGATACTGCATTGATTTGGCCGTTCATTGTGGGCAAGGAGTCCAGTTTGATGTAGAGGTTGCGTGCGTGGTCCATAGGGGTGGGAGGTATTCCTAGTGCAACGGGCCACCAGGAGTCAACCTGGGCTGAGGGTGTGCGTCTCAGGATAAGTACTTTGGTCTTGTCTGAGTTGAGCTTGAGGCAGCTGTCTTTCATCTAGGCAACACAATTCCAGCAAGGCCCATCTTGACACGTTCATAACTATAAATGAAATCACACTTTTGATACGTGGCCAAAAACACAAATTCCCATAATTTAATTTACCATAATCAAATTACCTTTTTGAGCTAGATTTGCATTTATATTGTAATTCAGTCCAGAGGGGCAAAATGCCAGATTCTGAAGAAACACAATCCTCTTTGATCACCAGTAGTAACACATTTATATTTTTTAATGAAAAATACTAAGATGCCTCATGATTGCCCTATCAGTTATGTTTCACAACAGCCACGAAACACTGAAGTGAAATTTAAAAGCAACAGCAATGCAAAGAAACATATTTGCACACATTACCAAAGGAAAATCAACATTTTTTATTACTACTCTACCAGTGCAAAAATTGGTTCATAAGTAGTGAGAGGCAAGGGAGTAACGAAGGCTCCTGCGGACAATGCAGCATTAACGAGGTGTTGTAGTGGGAGGTACAAGCGCATCCTTTAGGGTGCCCCCATTTGTGACACCTTTGAACATCTGTGAAATGTGTAAGATTTGGGACCCCTCAGCACATTCTGAAAGGGGCCCATTATTTTGCATTACACCACTTGTGAGAAGTTACTTTGTACTACTTTAAAATCGTCTGGTTCCACTACAAATAGTCTGCATTTTCAGCCCTGCCAGTATAACTACTGGTGCCATTTTTCAGGGAAGCAGAGATACATTTGTGGGAAACAGAAAACTTGGACCTGCGTTGTGCACACTGCAAGAAGAATCTATTTTGCACAAGGAGATTACTGTCATTGGGAGGGACAGTGTGCCCTTCCTGAATAGTTGCAGACCTTGGCGGACTACCTGCTGCTGTGTGGCACCCTGAAGTGTGCTCTTGGGGGTTGGTGTGAGAGGCTAAACCCCTGCTTATCTAATGATCTAGCCCAAAAATGCATAGTGATATGATTCTTTGTATAATGTTTATCGTCCTTGAATTTTGGAAATTGAAATACCATTTGTGATTTGTATGTATAATATTTGATATTTTTTTTTTGTAAAAGATATTTTTATTGAGAGAACAGAAAGACAAGAAGAAAAAAAAACAATAAAAGGGAAAGGGGGGATGAAGACACATAAATTGCAAATCAGAGATGTACCCACGCAGGGGTCAATACAAAGAGGCCAGGCAGCAAGAAACGTTGATGAAGGGCTGAGCCGTGTCCGCACACAGGGCAGGACGCAACAGTGCTAAAAAAAGAAAAAGTACCAAAAATGCAGCTCGGGAGAGTGTCAAGCCCCCTGAGAGGTCCGGAGGGGAAAGTCTGCATGGCATCAGGCAAGTCAATGCAATCCAGAGGCTAGGCCGACCAGGTCCATGCACGCCTCCCCGCAGTGCGGCCTCAAGAGAAACAGCATATTGTGCAATAACATAAAGGCAAATCATCCACATCCCCTGTTAGAAAAGAAAAGGCACACCCAAAAACAGAAAAAAACCCCAGAGACTCCAACCTCCCCAGTGCACCCACCCCCCCCGATGATGGCGGCCAAACAACAACCTTTCACGCAGGTACGGATCACACTTGAAACAGATGTAAGGCACATACAGTGTGCGGGCATACCGCAGACGGCAACCCACGAGAAAGAAAGCGGACCAGTGGGCCCCATCTGAAAGCAAAATTCTTAAAGTTGTTCCTAAAGATATCTGCCATCTGTTCCACACTCAGCAGCCTCCAAAGTCTAGCAAACCAAAGGGAAAGAGCCGGGGCCTCCTTCTTTTTCCAGGAGGCAGCCAGAGTGAGTTTGGCCGCTCCCAGGCAGAGCCAAAGGATGTGCTTGTCGGCTCTGGTTTGATGCTCCAGAAGGGGGTCTCGAAGGCCAAGGAGCACAAAGCCAATGGAATCCGGAACTGGGTAGCCCAGGATCTCCCTAATATGGGACAGTATCTCCTCCCAGTAGGGGCGTATGACGGGGCAGTCCCACCAGATATGGCGGAAGTCCCCTAAAAGTCCACAGCCCCGCCAACATCTGTCAGAAGCTGAAGGAAAAATCCTTTTCAATCGGGATGGGTATAGATACCAATCGAGCATGGTTTTCATCTGTGCTTCCCTAAGATCGATCGAATGATTAAATGTGTGTAGATCGCGTCAAAGGTGTGACCACTCCGCGTCGGAGATGTCTCTCCCCAGGTGCCCCTCCCACAACCCCATGTATCTAGGACGAGGAGAAACAGCCGTGGTTAACAGCAAATCGTAGAGAAAGGAAATCACTCCCTTCATGGAGGACGTGTGGGTAATGTAGGACTCAAAAGCTGTGGGAGGCCTCGTTGCGGCGTCCCTCACCTCAGGAGTCAGTGCCCAGTGTAGCAGCTGGGCATGGCGGTAGTGTTCAGTAGGTGGCACACCATAGTCGCGAATGCAATTGTGGAAGGTGAGCGGTTCATAGCCATGAAACAGATGTATAAGTGCATGACATCCCCCCGCCTTCCAACTGTCAAAGGGCCCCTCAACTAGCGCCGGCGGGAATGCGGGATTAAAGTGAATAGGCGTGAAGGGGGAAGGAAAGGAAGTCCACTGCTCGTCATGAGAAATCGAGTCCCAGACCTTCAGAGTGGTGCTCGTAGGAGTGCTAATGTATGCGTTGCGAGGCCGATCCCCTTTCGCCTTCCAAACCAGGTCCCAAATAGAGCGCCTCGCCACACTCCTGTCCATGTGCAGCCAGTGTTTCTCCGACTCCATCTGGGTCCATTCAGCCAACACCCGAAGTTGTGCCACTTTATAGTAAAGGAGCATGTCCGGCAGGCCAGCCCCACCCTTTCTCTGAGGTCGGCGAAGCGTAAGAAAGGAAAGTCTAGCTCGGCCCCCCTGCCAGACATAACGTAAAATCATAGTTTTCAGTCGCCGAAAGAAACCCCCGTCCAAGGGAATGGGGAGTGCCTGGAACAAATACAAAAATTTGGGGAGCAGTGTCATCTTGACGGCATTCACACGCCCAAGCCAAGAAATAAACATAGGTTTCCAGCGAGTCAGCTCCGCCTGTATCTGAGACAGCAGGGGAGGGAAGTTAGCTGCATATAGGGTGGTGACGGAGGAGGTTAGCTGGACCCCAAGATATTGAATGGAGGAGCCCGCCCAAGCCAGGGGAGTGAGTGGTCGGATGCGCTCCAATTCAGAGGGCGGGAGCGTGAGATTAAGTATGTACGATTTGCCGGCGTTCACCCGAAACCCCGCCACCGTCTCAAATTGGGACAGCACGTCCTGTACCCGCGGGAGGGAGGTCCCTGGGTCAGCTAGCGACAAAAGGACATCGTCAGCAAACAAAGAGATTTTATGCTGTTCCCCCGAGAAGGGGAGGCCCACAATGTCCGGATCCTCACGTACCCTAATAGCAATGGGCTCTATGCTAAGGGCAAAAAGTAAGGGGGATAAGGGGCAGCCCTGCCTCGTACCCCGAGAATGAGCAAAAAATGGAGAGACATGGCCGTTCACCATGACCCTCGAACGCGGGTCGTGATAGTTGGCCCGGAGCATAGTGATGAACGTGGGGGAAAACCCAAACGCCTGTAGGGTGCTAAAGAGAAAGTTCCAGTCCACCCGATCGAACGCCTTTTCGGCGTCAAGGCCGAGCAGGACAGCTGGAATCCGAAAGCGTTCAGCCTTCTCAATCAGGTGAATTAGGCGTCTAGTGTTATCGTGGGTCTGGCGACCCTTTATAAAGCCCGATTGATCCGGATGAATGAGAGCGGGCATAAGGTCCTTAAGTCGAGCGGCCAAGATGGAAGAGTACAACTTAGCATCAATGTTCAGGAGGGCAATGGGTCGGTAGGATTCACATCTGGAGAGATCTTTCCCCGTCTTGGGAATTATCGAAATCATAGCCTCCGCCATAGAGCCCGAGGTGTGGCCCTCATCCCTCATTCTGTTGAAGAGTAGCACCAAACGGTCCCCTAACTCGGACGCGAACGTCTGGTAAAAAGAGGCTGTATAGCCGTCCGGGCCCGGTGCTTTATGCGGTTTGAGAGACCGAATGGCAGAGAGTACCTCCTCCCTAGTAATCGGGGCTTCCAGAAGGTCATTCCATTCCTTGGAGACCTGCGGTAGCGCCAGGTTCTCCAGATATGCTCGCTGAGCGGACGGCACCAAGCGGTCCGCCAAGTACAGAGCAGCATAGAAGTCCCCAAAGAGCGCCGCCTTGTCCGCGCCCTTGTGTTCTACTACCCCGAAGGGGTTCCGAATACCACCCACATATTCTCTTTCACGTTTGTCACGGAGCTGCCGTGCTAGGTGCTTCCCCTCTTTATTGCCCTGCGCGTAGGAGAGGCGCCGTAAGCGCAAAAGGGTATATTCTGCTCGGTTATTATAATGCGCCCTGAGCTTCCCTCGTACCGCCGCTAGGGGACGAAGCGTCCTTCTGGAAGGATTCTGCTTATGTGCAGTTTCCAACGTGGTCAGTTCTGCCTCCAGAGCCTCCCTCTCTTCCCGCCGGAGCCTATTCAGGGCGGAGTTCAGAGCAATGCATGTACCACGTGTCGACGCCTTGAAGGCGTCCCATTGGGTAAAAATCGAGGTGTCGCTAGTCTTATTCAGCTCAAAGAACTCCCTAATGGCCGCCCTAAGCTGCTTGCAGGAGTCCTCATCTCGCGTGAGGGATGCCGGGAAATTCCATTTGCGATGAGGGGACGAGTCAGGGGCCCAATTCAAGCATGTCGCCAAAAGGCTATGGTCCGAAACTGAAAGTGGAAAGATTTTGCTATCACGCAAGTCACCCTGTAAAGACTGGTGCACAAAGATATGGTCGAGGCGGGAATATGTGTGGTGAACATGTGAATAGAACGTGTAGTCCCTAGTGCGGGGGTGGAGGGAGCGCCAGCTATCAATAAGACCCAGACTTAACAAAGTATCACGCAGCTCCGGGGAAAAGAGGCCCATCTCGGTCCTCTGTTGATGCGAACAGTCAAGATCTTTATCCCAAACCAAGTTGAAATCCCCCAGTACAATCAACGCTCCCTCCCCAAAGTCCCCAATCACATTCAAGAGGGTCTCAAAGAACCCATGCTGTCCCGTATTGGGCGCATAGACCACCACCCATGTGCACAGTTTACCCATGAGCATCCCCTTCACCATCAACCACCTCCCCTCCTTGTCCCCCCGCACCCCCATAGGTTGGAACTGAAGGGCGGATCGGAACAAAAGGGCCACCCCACGGTGCTTAGTAGAGGCAGATGATTTATAAATCAGGGGATACTGCCTGTGCTTGAGCCTGGATTCATCTTTGCGAGCCAAATGAGTCTCCTGCAGGCCCACCACATCCAGCTGATGATCTAGAATATATTTCCAAATCTTTTGACGCTTCTGAGAGGAGTTAAGGCCTTTAACGTTCCAAGAGCCTATCGTGACAGGCAACATCGAGACCAACCCCCCCACCCAGCGCTACCAGTACCACAACCCAAATCTAAAGAAAAAGCAGACACACCACAGCCACACCAGGTCCCAATCCACCACCACCGGGGTCCATCCCCAACAAGCCCATCGGAGCCCCCAGGAGTCTCAAAAACACACCATAAAAAGGGAAAAACGAAAAAATAGAAAGAACAATTAGAGTCAGACATGACCGTAAGGGTCGGGGGTAGAAGACCCAGGTAATGCCCCCCCACTTCCAGGGCAGGGGTAACCCTCCATTGGAGAAAAGTCCCACAGAGTACCTGAGGTGGTAGGGCCCTCCGGCCCCCACTGGCCGTTGATGATGGGGCCTACGCTGCCGAGGAGCTGTCCACTCGGCTCGAGTCAGTCACCTGGGCTACCGAGGCCAAAGCATCTCCCCTCTCGGTTTGGCTCGCTGATGGGGAAGGCCCCTCCGCCGTGCGCTGTCGGCCCACTCTCTGCCAAGGCGGGGATCCGGAGCGGCGACGTCTTCCCGGTGAGGCAGTAGCGTCCGCCGGAGCAGATGTTTCCTCCATTCCCAGTAGGTCCCTGGCGGCCGCCACAGTACGCACTTGCACCAGTCTATTTTGCCATCGGAAGATCAGCCGAAAGAGGTGACCCCAGGAGTAGGACACCCCGTGTTCCTTCAGGAAAGCCGTGACCGGGCGAAAGTCTCGTCGCTTCTGCAGGGTGGAGGCCGCCAGGTCCTGAAAGAGTTGGGGGCTGTGTCCGCGAAAAGACAAATTGGTAGAGTCTCTCGCCTTCCGCAGGATCATCTCCTTCAGCTGAAAGTCGTGGACACAGGCCAGGATGTCGGGGGGCGGCGAGCGCGCGCCACGCGGCAGGCCCACCCAATGTACCCTGTCCAGCTTGACTTCATCACGATCGTCCTCCGCCAAGATGTGTAGAAAGAGAGCCTCCACGTATTCCCGCAGATTCCCACCGTCTCCATCTGAGGGCACCGCTCTAATCCGAATGTTATTGCGACGGGACCTGTTTTCCAGATCCTCGCAGTGGGTCTGAAGGTCCAGATTCTGCTCACGAAGCTGGAGCAGGTCCTGCTGTAGCTGATGGACATCCCCACTGAGGCCCAAGTCATGGTCCTCCAGGGTAGCTACACGCTCGCCAATGCCGTCCACATCACGACGGACTTCACGGAAGTCGGAGGCCAGTTGCGCTTTCAGTTCCGTGATATCCTCCTTGATGGAGGAACAAAGCTCGATCAGGAAAGCCTTCGTGACCGGGCCGTCAGCGTCATCTTTGGTCGGTGACTTGCTAGGGCCTGGGGGTGAACCAGACGCCCCCTTCCCCGGGCCTTCCTTCCCCGGTTTATTCAGGCGAGTCCTCGTCGACATGGTGCGATATCCCAATGCCGAAGATAGTAAGCAAGATGGCACCGCCTCTCCGATCGTTCACCACTGATGTTGTTCAGCAAGGCCCCAGACAGGACGACACCTCCTTGTCACCTCCGTACGGCTGTAATCGCCGGCTGGGCCACTGGAACCACAGGCAGGCTCGGCACAGCGCCAATGTAGGAGGCATGCACAGAAGAGATTCACTCGGTCGCCAGCCAAAGTCTCGAGTCCCCTCGCGCCAAGGGTCGAAGTTGCCCAGACAAAGCCCCGGAGGCCGCTCCGGAGCAAGTGCGTCACCAAAGTAACACCTCGGCCAAGTCCGCCGTCCTGTATCGTAGAGCAACGGGAGAAGGGACAAACCAAAGCAGGGAGCCTCAGGAGACCCAGGAGAGTCAAAGCCGGGGCTGAAATCGCCCCAAGATCGCTAAACAAAGCTATGAAGGGCTCGGGGTGCCGGAGGAGCTCGCAGGCACGTCTTACTCCGTCGCCATCTTGGCCACGCCCCCCAATATTTGATATTTTTAATAGTATACTTTTATGATTCTTTTTTAATCGAATGAAGTTATTTGAATTGAACTGAACTGTGTGCTCTCCATGGGCTTGTCGGCTTGTCTTATGTTCTTTTGGAGGTCTCAGGGGCATCAAAGATCTCCCACGGGGGAACCACACCATCTACTTGTGATCAAATTGTTTGCTGGATCCCAACTGGTAGCGCAGCATGATCATGGAACTAAGAATTGTGCCTGGAGCTGGATTGCCTTGTGCAGAGCCCCAGAAGTGTTGCCCGCATCTAAGGCATGTGGCCCCTGCATTGTGGGGACTCAAACCCGCATCAGCATCTTGTTGGCGGTGAACGGATTCACTGGTTACGGGATCCAGCATGGCCCACTTTGTCGATCGTGCAGCATCTCTCTCATGCGACATGCTGGCCCGCATGCTCCTTGCGTGCAGTGTCCAATTCACAGGGTGCGAACCTTGGAGCTGAGGGCGTATCCATAGTAGTGCCTCCTTCTGTCTCATGTGGCCCTGCTAAACTTGTGTCTGTGTGTGTGACCAGAACTGTCTGGTGGCATCCGTATCAAGACGCACCTGGTGTTATGCCTCATTTCCAAGGAGGTACAGAATTTGCAACTCTTCGTTGTGCATGACCGGAACTGTCTGGTGCGACCCATATCAACATGCATCAGGTATTGTGCCTCCTTTCCAGGGAGGTACTGAGAGTGCAACTATTCATTGTGGGAAGCCGGAATTGTCTGGTGCGCCTCGTATAATCTCATACCAGACATTGTGTCCGAATTGCCTGAGTGAGACTCTGATCGACATGTTTCTGATAGGGTGTGTTTTTCTTCTGAAAGGCCGCCCTGCTACATTCCTGATTCATTAATTGTGTTCCCCTGTGGGCCCTCAGTGCAGTGGACAAACTGCCTTCTCACCTAGCCCCCGACGACATTGTGTTGCCAGGTAGCATTGCCCGGATCAGTACTTGATAGTGAGAGTGATTGACTGGGCTGATAGAACATTTCCAAGAGCGAACGGAAGTGGGTCAAGAGACTACATGACTCAGCCGGTGCTTCCCAGAACTGGGCTGGTGCCGGAAGGCACATTGTGGATCCCTTTTTGAGTGTCCGACTATCATTCTCAGCCCATTTCTGCTCCGCATACTGTGAGTCAACTTCCTGCGTAGTAGCCAAACCCCCATTTGTCGAATGCCTCCTAATTAGTCCTGCTACCTACCCCACCCTCTTCCCAGGGACTCTGACTAAAGTGTGACTTTGGCTGCGATCAGCCTTGTGTCCCGGGAAGGGCTAGTTATCTCCAACCTGTGGGCGTAGGGAAGTCGGAGTGAGTTGGAGAGTGATGGGAGGCTTGGGCCACAGGTCTGCAGTGTGCTATCCATTGACCTGCCAGATATCGTTTGCCCCACATTATGGTGCTGTGTGTGAGTGCATTCCATACGAACCTGCCTGATATTAATTGCACCATCTATCGGTGCTGAAGGAGCGTGTGTGGGAGTGACTGCCTGGGGACCGGCCTGGATTCATTACACAGCCCGGCAGTGTTCCTTCACACGTTGATTCCTTGCCAACAGAATGATAGTTTTGACATTGGTTTTACCCATGCGACCTCGGCACACGGTGCTGCTTAAAAGTTTTGCAATTATTTGTATGTACATATTTTTTATATTGTTGGGATCTGGGGTTCACCCTAGGACTGTGTGGTATTGAATTATAATAATTGCCAGGGTGGGCATAGGTTTGAAAAAGTTTTGCACCGCATAAGGGTGCTGGGGGAGAAAGCAGGATCTTTCTCAAGGCTGGATAGTAGTGATGTCATTTTAACTTGGTTGGGCCTAGCACTGTAGTATTCTTTCCAACTGTGATTTACGCCCAGAAATTCATGATGTTTGTGTTGTGTTAATTAGCCCCTTCCGTGCTGAGCACCGCGGTTAAGGCGTTAATGTGTGTGTTGAATATAAACTTTATTTACATACACCAGGTGTGAAGTCTCCTTTGTGATGCTCAGTGTATTTATTGTATGAGAGTGCCATGCAAATACTTTACACGTTGCATCTGTGATAAGCCTGACTGCTCAGTGCTAAGCTACCCAAGGGTAAGCGCAGGTTATACAGTGAGTGCAATCACCCACCCCTGACGGCAGTGGTAGGTTCTGCCTAGCTAGGGCCTCACCTCAGCGAACCAGAACATGCCAGTTCCAACAGTTACTATATGGTATTGCACAAACACAAGTCCTAGCACCACTGCTGATCACCAATGTTAGAAAATGGATTCCTGGTTGGCTGAGGTATGCACCCAGGCCTCTGATACCTTGGCACAGAACAGTCAGGCTTATCTAAAGAAGCAATGTGTAAAGTATTTGTGCACCATGCAAACACAGTAACACAATGAATACACCACAAAAAGACTCAACACTGGATTAAAAAATAGTGAATATTTATCTGAACAAAACAAGATCAAAACTGCAAAAATCCAATCAGCACAAATCAAGATATGAATTTGTAAGGATTAAATGCAAGAACAGTGCTTAGAAATCACTAGCGGTCAAAAGGTTACTTGATGTCACAAGGGACTGGTGCATATCCAAAGCTCAGGAGGACCACAATGAATGGCAAGCAGCTACACAGGTCCCGCTGAGAAAGTACCTTGGATGGAGCAAAGCGTCAACACTGAGGGCTCAGTGTGTTGATCTTTTCTACGCAGTCGGGTCATTGTGTCATCATCAAGCTTCCATCGGTGTCAAGCCGTTAAGAGTGTCATCATCAGGCTACGGAGGCTGTAGAACTGCTGTCATCAGTCTCTGCGTCAAAGGGCGATGAAGCAGTTCCAATCAGGGCAAAGGTGGCGATGAATCGATTTTGTAGCAAAACAGCAGCAGAACCCAATTCTGAAGCTCAGAACTTTGAGAGGGCACCTCAGGCAAGGATAGGACTCCCAGAAGGCAGAGTCCACCAGCACCAGCAGAATGCAGGAAGTCTTCTGTGTCCCTGAGACTTCAGAAAAAAGGAGGCAAGCCTTTGGAGATCACTTGGAGGGAATACCGAGTGCAGCTCTCCTTCAGCAGAGTCATGGAGCAGCAGGCAGCAGAGCAACAAGCAGAAAAGCAGTGCAGTTGAGTCCTTTAAGCAGCACAGCAGCCCTTCTACCAGAGGTTCAGTTCAAGATCCAGAAGTGTGTGATTTTCGGGGGTCAGAGACCCGGTACTTTTACCCAAAAGTGGTTTTGATGTAGGGGTCGACTTCAATGCAGCTCTCAAGTGCAAAAGGATCCCTTTCTAAAAGTGGCATTTCTAAAACAGTAATGTTAAAACCAACTTCACCAGTAAGGAGGATTTCTCATTACCATTCCAAAGATATGAATCATGAAAAAGCTTCTCCGCTCTGTTCAGCAATTACAGCTTAATTCAACCCACAAGTAGCATTTAAAGTACAGGCCCTGGGTACTTTAAGAGGGACTTACCAGTCCAACAAAAATGCCAATCAAGTATACACCAATGTCATCATATTTAGCTGAGAAACACATGCACTTTAGCACTGGTCAGCAGCGGTAAAGTTCTCAGGCCAACAAAAAGAATCAGCAAAACGAGAGGCAAAAGCCAAAAAGTCTGGGGAAAGACCACCCTAAGGAGGACAGGTCTAACAATACCATCTCAAATATAAAATACCATCAATCATTTTGGGAAAGCGGTAAATGCATGACGCATTCTCACGTATCGATGTCATGTGACTATTACCAGTGCTTAATTTGAGCCCCTGGCTGCAGGTGGGACCCATTGGGACTCGTTTCTGGGCAACAGAACAAATCTTTCATAACCAGACTTTGACTGAGATCAAGAGAGAGAAAGTCAGAAAAGGTTGAAAGAAAGAGAAAGACAGGAAAACTGTGGAAAAGGGAGAAGTCAGGGAAGGAAAAAGAACGTGCAAAAGAGATAGATGGGGAGTGTAGGATGGTGGGTGAGAGGGGCATTCGGTGCAATCAAGATAGAAAGCCTTGGCATTCAGCGACACTTACATTTTGCAGGTGTCTGAGAAAATCTTTGGCCCAGGCATTTATTATTTTATATATTAAGCACTGACTGACACCTACAGTCAGACTTGGCTTTTTAGGTATGAGCACTTCTTTGGAAGTAGGGTAGTGAATTTGCATACACACTTCGAGAGGACTGTTGAGGTAGAGCAGTGTTGTGGTACTCAGCTCATTTCTAGACATTAAAATGAACAAAAGGGAGCATTTCGTAACTTTACCACATTAAATGAACATAATAATTAGTTTTTTCTCACGACAAATAGTCACTTAGAGTGTCACACATAATTGTTCCTTTCCTGTCGTATGAATGAAGCTCATGAAATGTAGTGGTTATTTCACTTGACTTCAGCCAAAATTATACAAATAAATTGCAACATCTTAACAATAAACTGGTGACGCATGTTAGGCACAGATTGGTTTACATAACCTTTAATGGAACCAGAAAACGTGCCCTAAATGTTCCTGTGCCGAAACCTGTTTCGTGCTTTCGACCAGTGAGTGAGATGTTATGTAATGTGGGAAAGGCCTGGCGCAGCGCTGCTGCCAAGGTTAGGAAATAGTTCCTCGTTGGAGCCGGGTGCATACGTCCAGCTTAAACTACTCAGCTATACTACGATTTCGGACTCGGAGACCACCAGCCATGTTCGCTCTGCAGTCGCGCATCTGCCTTTTCTTTCTCTCGATCTGCGGAGTCTCAGCTTCTGCCGGTTTTCGTGCCGCAGTTTATGAACACGTGGCCTTCATCCAAAATGACACCGACACGTGCGTCACTGCAGCCGGGGCTCTGCAGCTGATGAATAAAAATATGGATGTTTTAGAAACGGCGATCAAAAGCGCAGCAAAACAGGTACTGTAGAAAAGATGTTCTAATTTTTGACAGCTTCCGTGATATATGTCAAATCGTGGAAGTTTATTTACTTTTGATTGGACGAGTATCTACCTAAGGCTGGGGTGGGGTCTGCCCTGGTCTACACAGGCCGATGAGATAGTGTCACAGTCACGTGTGGCTCTGTTGAGCACCTTTGTTAGCTTCCGCAGAGAGGGAAACCTTTGAACGGACATGGAGGCCTAGGCAGGGGTGGCTGGTGACATTTGAAATTGGTTGGGCTTAAAATGATTGTCATAATGCCCCATAGCGAGCGAGCTTGTATTTAATGAACTCATCTATATCTCTACCTGCCCTGTGCAGATTATCTTAACACACCCATCCTGGTCTACTAGTAAAGCTAACCACAAGGGAAGCAGGTGAAACGGACCCCCGGACAACTCAGGTTCCACCACCCCCTTAGGTTGTACATATAATCTTTTGAAATAAGTTTGCCACACCAAATTTGGAATTATTCACGTGGCTTTTTTATTGATCTTGTTCTCATGAGAAGAATTTCATTACTGTGATCTCGAATATGTCATGTAATAAATGGTTGCCTGAACGCCTGTTTCTGATTTTCTTATTAGAGTTTAATTGCAACAGCACCTCTCACTTGTAATAAGAAAGCATAAATCGCTGGAGTAGTTTAATACATTATTACAGTTGAGTTGGTGTATATGTGCCCATGTATTATGAGGAATAAAAAATTCCACACCATTAATTTAAAAAAGACTTTGCAAGTTACTTTTAATTACTGTGATCTTATAAAGAAAGTCGGCCTTTAACCCTATTGCAATATCCCTATAATTTACAGTGGGTAATGCTATATGCAATATATAATATTATGTATGATATGGTGACTTCTATGAAATCCAGGGTTTGTACAGAGGTGTTTTATCGGTGGCTGTGAATCTTCACAAACTGGGGAGGATGAAAGGCAGTGTAAGTCTCACAGTACAGATGCCACAAAGCTTTACTGCGTATGTCCGCAAACACACTGAAGAAGCCTTCCTGTACCTAATTATTTGTCATAATCTTCATTTGTTGCGTAACATAGGATATACAAATAGCTGCACAGCAATGTCATTAAATACACATCCATCATCTGTAGTTTTGCTCCCAAGTGTAGGAAGGCCATCTGATCAGTGGAGAAAGTGGGGTAAGCAGGAGGAGGCTAGACGGGACAGACTGAGAAGAATGGATAGTTTCCGAAATAAGAGGGTGAGCAAGAAAAAAGTACAACATTACTGCAACTTCTTAAAATCTCCGTGCTCGCATCTCGTTGCCAAAAGAGTGTCTCTCTCCTTCCCATGTAACCGCCCGATATTTAAACCACACGCTTTCGCCTGTTTAATTAACCACCACTCAATCAATCCTCTACCGCCTTCAAACAACCGCTCATTCGGGGAAATACAACTTCCATAATGCAACAGAATACCTAACTCAATGCCTGCTAGTAACTCATTAACAGTAAAAAAAAAAAAAAAAACATCTGCTCCCTGCTGCTTTACCCTGATCTTAGCAACTGCACTGGCTGCATATAATGCAGTTGACAATTTGGGGAAGTAATTTTCTAGAGACTGTGGGGGTCTCGAGGGGGGGGGGTGTTTAGTCTTGCGGGGGGGGGGGGGTTGATCTCGCTGGGGGAGGGGGGGGTCCTAGGGATAACAACATTTATAAAACTTACCTGACCACCTCCGCTCCTGGTCAGCTTTCGGCACCTCTTCAGACAGGAACAGCACTGGAGTGGCAGCCCCTCTCATCCATGGCATGGGGCAAAGGTTACTGTTCGCCCGAGGCCTGCCCATTAGGAGACCGTGGGGCTCCAGATGGGCATGCGCGGGCATGTGAAAACACAAGTGCGCATGTGTGGGCACGGTGCGAAAATTCCCCCTCCGTCCCCACTCATGCGCACATGTGTTGTGCTGCTGCCTGTTGCCCCCCACTGGTCAGTCAACATGACAATGGACCCCCCACTCCCTTCAGAATCTAAAGGGAGTGGGCGTCCGACATCATGCTGACTGACACGATTATCAGTTCTCCTCGGCGATGTGAACTTAAGTAAACTGAGAGTTTACCAGTGGCGGTGCGTCCATTGGGGGCGTTGGGGCAACGCCCCACTAGCCTGGACGGCCCACGACTGCACTGCCAACATGTGTAATAACGTAGCTTTTTATTATTTCCAAGCAGTGAAAAATGAATCGGTGCCGAGCGCACTAAGGCCCCGGGAGAAGCCCGACAGGATCGGGCATCCATAAGGAAGTGGGCCGGCCGGCCCGTGGGGGGCGGGGCTGTGCCAGAGAGTGACAGGCAGGCAGCGCACAGGCAGAGGGTGACGCTACTGTACTGCCAGTGAGTGCGCATGTAAAAGGCCGGAGAAGACCAGATTTTCACTGGCCCGCGCATGCGCACTCTTTAAACTCCCCCCTCTGCCACTAAGGAATATAGGCATGGACCCGGGGCCCCGGGTCTCGTAATGGGCAGATTTCAGTCTGCTCTGTGCTGCGCCAGGATTGGTTGGATGCTGCAGAAGGATGGTGCCGCGCGTGGGTGTTGGCTGGTCTGAGCCAGAATCGTCGGTGATTTGCCATTGTCCCTCGTCACTGCGCGTGCTGGAATCATGCCAGAGAGCTGCTCACATCATGGCCAGTCACCCACAACAACAACACCATAAATGAAAGTGAAACTAGTAAGTGCCTGGATCATGTGATGACTGCTGAGTCACAGTCATAGACTAGTGAGACTAGAGTCAGTGGGGCGCGTGAGTGACTGAGTCTGAGGACGGAGTGACTCAACTGTGTGCTGACTACTCGTCGTTAACTTGTGGTACTGGTAGTCGTCGTCGTGACCACCAGTACTGACTGCGTGTCGTCGTGTGTGTGTGGATTCGACGGTCGGACCGCCTGCTGCTGCCACCCACCCCACGTAAGAAAGACATTTGAGTTACTTATTTTTTATTTATTGTGCAGATGCGTGGCTGCGTGGCGGGGGAGGGGGTTGCTTAAGGGTGTGAAACCTCCCAAATAAATGCAGTCTTGCCTTGGTTAGTAGTAGGGTCCAGGGCCCTGAGTTGGGTCTGTTATGCGTCGGGTTTTCATTTCTTTCGGTGAGCAAACAATGAAAGTCAAAACAGGGGCCCTTCTGTAAACGGGAGAGCAGGCGGCAGAGATAGCTATGACAACCGCTTGCTTTCCTTTGGTGTTGTTGTACCAGCAAGTAACTTGTTCTATAATTAAATCATTCATCACTGATATTTTTGCTCACATTTCTTAGTACATTGTCCTGTGCCCCAATGACAGCAATGGTCTATTTTACATTAAATTAATCAATGTACACACGTGAAGAATGTATACATTCTCCATACATACATACACGTATACATAAATGCACACATACATACACACACACACATACGTACATGCATGCATACATACACACATGAGTACATACATACATACACACACACACTCATACATACACACAGATATACACATGAATACATTCATACATACACATGCAAAGAAATGCAAAACGTGGTAACACTCTAGTAGCTACCCACAATCAGAAAACATTATGTGGTCAATCTGGTGATCCAGTCTGGTAAAAACGCACGTGAGTTTAGTACAACAGCTGTTTGTAATTTGATTTCTTGCTGTTAACCACAACTTCCCGACACTCTTCAAACGTTTCAATCATCGTCCAGCCATATGTGCCAAAGGGCAATATAAAAACGAATTAAGCGCTGTATTGTTTTTCACATTACATTTTGTGTAATTAGTTTTCAAGCAAACACGTGTTGGATGCGGATAATGATACGAGATTATTATTAGTATGAGTTTTAAAGCACACACGTTATAAAAGATGCTTTAAGGGGAAAATCTTGGTTTTAAAAATAACCTAAAGGTAGAGGAAGCAAAACCACTAATGTGCACATGTTTTCCATAGTATTCTCTTACATGACTAGAGGGGAAATGCCTTTAAAATGTTTCAAAATTAATATGTGAAGCTTTAATTATGTCATTAACTTTGCGTATAATAACTATGACCGCTCTTAATTCGTAAAAAAAATGCATTGCAGGGGACCAAGGTTTTGTTTTAGGATTCCACCGCCAGTGCTGCTGACAGTACATCAAAGCTGTCTAGTCTTGAGTCCACCACCTGGAACCTCTTCTGGATCACAAAATATTTTTGATTGGTGTTTTTTTATGACCTTGGTGGTAGGTTAAGGCAGTGCTTGCCAGAAGCACCTTTAACCACCGCAATATGAATACAGGATACTGGATGTGCTAAGGTGTGACAAGAACGTTTGTGCACATTTGTTGTGTGGCATTCTTTTGGGTGGTGATGTGTTTTTTTGTGCTGCTGTCTTTTTGTGATGCACTATTATAATGTGATTTTGTTTCTGCGATTGTTGGGCTGTTTTCTGTTTTGTTACGATGTGCCCTTTTATGTTTTGTGTTTTTGTTGCTTTGCTTATGTTATTGTGCTATGTTCTGTTGTTAACTTTCGATGTCATTAAATGCTGATACATTTTCATCCCAAAGCAACACATCTTGATTGTTACTGTGACAAGCAACCATTTATCTCTGCCTAAAATAGCGATGCGGTAGATATGCAACTACTAAAGACGCCACACGACCAAAACTTTGGCAGAGATTGTGGACTGAGTTTAGCACTCACAGTGCACACTTTATGTGATATGCCCCCCCATCTCTTGCAACCACCGGCACAAAGCCAGTACTGAACTATGGTGAAGTGTTTCTTAAATGTTTGCCATGCAAAGCTTATTTTTGTGGCAGGATCAACCAAAGTGTGAATAAATCAAAAACACGACGAGAATGATCAGATAGTTAAATGGTATTGTAGGAAGAGAGGAACAAAAAATGCATAGGTGCTCCTACATAAAATGTACCATGCTGCCACTTGTCTGGTAAATCTTCACATGAGCACATAATAGTTGGCAGTGTACATGTGTTGCATGTTCACCAGATTCACATGCAGGCTTTAGAGTTTCTTTCAAGTTTCAGAGATTATCATCTCAGGCGTGGCAGTTGTGGAAAATGGAAGCTGTGATACTAGTAACAATACTGGGCAGAACAATTCCAGGTCAGAGGCGGAACTTCCAGGGCACGGGAAGTAAACACAGAAAATAAGCACTTTAGTAAGTGTCTGACAATGTCTGATGCTGTTTCAGCTTTTCCAGTGATGCATAGTCCATTACCTAGTCTTGCGTTCACTACACTTTGTTGGGTTTCTCCTTCCCGGTTCTCCATTCTTGGCATATATTTCTTCATATACAGGTCTTCTATGCATTCCTTGGATTGTTTATCTGCTGTCCTCTAGAGCTGGCTTCCAGCTTCATTGGTGCACACTCTTAACTCACATTTGGCATCTGGTTAGCTTCCTTGAGATGCACAAGGCAATAATTGGAACTTTAACTGATAAAATTCGAGGAATACTCCCAGAAAAGTATGCTACTCGTAGGTAGGCTCCAAAACTATTTTATAACAATGTAAGAAAAAAAATTGGGGTGGTACATCCATCTGATTCTAAATTTCAAAATTATGGAATTCACTTCCACCAAAGATAGAGGCTGCCATAAATCACCTGGAGTTTAGAAGCATGTTGAAAACATAGCTCTTCATTATTTCAAACCCCAGGGTACACAATAGATGAAGGATCCCACTGCTAACATGAAGTGGAGACCTAGCGTAACATTGAGAAACTAGAAAGACTACAAACTTTGGACCATGGCCTAAAAATTACAATGTCCAAAACAACATATCTTACGCATCATCGACAAAGAACGAATGCAAGAAAGATACACAAACAACAAATTCAAATGGGAAATTGCTCTTTTTGTGAAAGTGTACTTCCAAAAATCACCTGCTCTTACCACCTTTGCTCTGTTCTTGCTCTCTGGGCTACCCAGGGCACAGAGAAGCTGGGCAGCATCAAATGAAGATAGTTACTTTGGGGTTCCCTTTCCCAAAGGCTGTGCAAGGTAGAAAGGGAAGAGGAAGGCATGTTCAGGTGACCCCAGAGCACTCAGCACAGCCACACATCATGTAAATGTAGCCTAACTTAAAAAGCCTACGATAATATGTGCCTTTTCAAAAGTTTTCTCACGTGCATCATGGTGTGGAAATTTACTCGCATCAAGCCAATTTGGCAGCGTCAGTCTGTATACAGATAGTAGACAACTTGGAACTAAAAGTATGATTAGGAACGAAAACCGATAGATTTTTTTATTTATTTTTGTTTCCTTCTTCTTTTCATCAAAAAAAAATCTGAAATACCGCGGTTGTTGCAGAGTCGGAAATGCTGTCTGAACCACGCTGAAATTAATCTAAGATTGTGGTAGAACTGAGGGCAGGCAGCTGCCAGACAAGAAATCCCATTCAGCCTGGTAGGACGTGCACACAGTATCAGCTCCCAGAATCAGCCGCGCGCTCGGTTTCTAAATTATGCACATTTTTTTGGAGGGATTAACCACGGATTTGGTTTTCATTATACAGGGTAATGGACTTGAAACAGATATCCGAAGTGTACTTAGCTTTCATTCACGTTGGCAATTTACATAAAATGTCGCCAGCTCTTTGCCTTCATTTTATTCTGCTTGAGGTATTATTATCCGTCATCTCCACAAAGTGCCCCCCCCAGCTGAGATGAATAACGTGGGGTTTAGCGCGCCTGAGAAAGACTATATGGCGCTTGCAACAAAGAGTGACCACACTAGTAATACTTGACATCGGTGGCGGTGCCCCAAGCCGCTCCGCACTCTTCCGTCTTCCGCACAGGCCGCAATTTGGCTTCCACTCCGAGCTGCGATGACGGCTGTTGTTTTCGATAACCCCTGATGTCGATAGTTTCTCCAGGGTGGCAGGTACTATTTATAGTTTATGGAGGACAGTTGAGTGCAGGATAAATTAAGGATATCGTATCGAGCGTGACAAAAGGACTACGCGGCTATCTTCAGGCCAGGCAAACTCCACCCCCCAAACACTGACATAGTTACAAACAGATGCATACACTAAGACACCCAGGTATAAAATTATTCGTATTGTAATACACCAAAACATACACTAACGTATATATTTTCACATCTTGTGTACCTTTTGTAACTTACCTGGTTGTTTTGTAAAGCGCTCGGACACCTTTGGGTAAAGTTCGAGCTATATAAAAATGCATTAAATAAAGTAAGACAAATAAATAAAATGCCTGTACTGAATACATATACAATGACACATCTAGGCACATACTTAATAATAACATGTCATTGACACAGCTCTTGAAGAAAGATGTGGTGTTTTTTTATTTTGCAGAAAAAATGCTGTAATCCAATGCTGTAATCCGATAGCGAACATGCAGAGAGTAAAATTCTAAGCAAAACTGTAGCATATGAAAAAAAAACAGTTTTAAAACGATAAATTTTTTTTTAAATTGCCACATGTATTTCTTGAAAAAAAAATAATGTCCTCAGATTTCCAAATTAAATCTTGGGCGTATCATTGTTTAAAGTTCACAGATGTTTGGATGCTGGTACGTCTTCATCATTCTCTGTCACTTGAGGAGCTTCCTTGGTGTTTAACATATCTAACATTAGCACATGTCCTTGTGTAATGATAGAAAGCAAACAAAAAGAAATTAACAATGATGCTGCTTCACCTTTTAGAAGGTTCTTGACATTTGGAACAGTAAACAACCATGTCTTTGAATTGCTTACAAGTTGGTGCAATACTGATATTTCCTGAAGGTTGGTTGGAGGTAGATGACGATGCTTCTGTGTGGCTAAATGATGTTCTTTTCTCCTTCAGCTTTCTAAGATAGGTGGTTGTGTGATTACTCCTGATGTGCTTCCACATCGAGGATGGGCCGCAATGCTCTCTATAGAGAGCAAGCTTGTTCAAAATATTGCTGACTTTAACATTCAAGTAATTGAAAAATTTGCTGCGCTTAAAGACAGGCGTGCTAAATTTAGATACAAAAAGTAAATATGTTGAATGGTGATAGTTTGTGACCTGTTTAGTTGGTTCTTTTGTTGTTTGCAGTTTAAACCAAAAAAGTTGTTTGTTTTGTTGTTTGCAGTTTAAATAAAAACAATCTGTGAGGTTCTCAGCATTGTATCTTGAAGTCTGTAATGAAGCTCTGTTGTTATACTGAATGAGCAGCTACCTAGTATGTTATATGACAGCTCTTTAATAATGTAATCCCTGCACTTTCACAATTGCTTTATTAACCTTCCTGCTTTCTCAGATTTGCTTGGAAATGCACCATTTTTCCACTATTTTTTCAAAATTTTCTCGGGGGGAATTCCCCTCGAACCCTCCTTAGGGGGTTCGGCCTCGCTCGCTACGCTCGCTCGCTACGGTGCAGTATGATTATCACTTTACGGCTCACCACTTTCAAATGTCACCAGCCGCCACTGGAGTTTACTTAAGTTCACAGACGCCGACGGAGAAATACGAGCTCAAGTAATAGGCTCACATCAGGCATCCTGCAATGTAGAGCCACCGCCAGGTTTTACCGGTTGCCGTACACGTTAAGTAATATGCATTCCGAGACGTAGGCCACGCAGTCTTGCATGTTAAATAGGGACAGCGTGCTCGGCTCCCTTGCCACTCATCGCCGCGCTGAGACGGATTTAGATGTCCTCATCGTATCTCCAAGTAAGTTCGCCTGCACAACTTGTCCGGTTAGACCCCCCAGGAGAAGAATTACGCTCAGTAGCACTTCCTCCCTGAATTAATGAGCACAATATTATCACAAACCACGAGACGGTAATTTTAAATTCACACTGAGAAGTAGGCTTGTAGATTCTCTAATGTTAAGTATTGGTCTTGGGAGCACCGATCACGTAGCTTACATGCCCATGACTCCCTCTTAGAGAACTCTATTGTATAATAGCACGCCCCGCAGCTCCAATATTTTCCACTTCGATAACTTTCTTCGTTTATGGCATGTTAACATCACCCTCCGCCACACACGGATACAAATGGTCCCGGATTGACTTTAATTGCCTTGCTTTAAGTACAACATCAATCGCTCAGAGACGCATGTCAACCCCTTTCATTGCTATGTGTGGCATTTTTAAATTAGCACTCTTTACCATTTCAATTAAGCACTGCACTGACGGCGACATGTGGTGGATGTCCCGCGCTGACAGTCTTACTTGACTTCGGTCGACTACTTTCCACCATAGACAGTCATAACACTGACGGCTTCACAAGGATGTTGTCCCGCACTGACAGTGTAACAACTTGATATCCGGTCGACTTATGGTTCTAATACTTCACGTAACCTGATTTGCATGCTTTCAAATTTCTTTCCTTGTGCCCAATTAACACACATCGTACTTCTGCCCCATCACTCGCCTGACCACCTCAAACACGTGAGGCACCTCAATACACGGTTGGCCGTTCGAAGTACTGTGGTAGAGCATATCTTATTTAGTTAGCGCCAGCAGGCTCAATAGTGGTATTTTCTATCTCCCCAGGTGATCGCTACGGCGGTACATACCCCTCTTCTTTCCACCGGCTGGTGAAGAAGTTTCACAGTTAATATACAAGGTATGTACATTACTTGGTACCTCCTTTCTCGACACATATTATACAGGTCATGATCTGACGCTTGCCTTACAATCCCCACAGACCACTGACTAAGATTACAGCGCTAGGGTGTCGGCTGACACCCCCGCCATAGGAGCTACTGAAGACATCCCTAGCTTCCTAAGCACCTTCAGGTGAGCATGCTAATCGGCACTGCCTCCTCGCTATGCATTCCCTCAGACACACACCTAGTTCTAAACAAACGCACCCTTCCTTTCTCACTTGCAGGCTGTCCTTTTCCATTGTCCTGATGAAGACCCGCTCCAGATGCACTACATTCTAGGGTCGAAACGTAGACGTTGTCTGTCAATTGGTCCATGCAAAGTCTCAACACAAGAAAGAAAATATTTTAGCCTGTTGTGATTATTGAATTCAAAAATGGACACACGAGAATCTATGTTTTGTTTATTTGTATGAATATATGTCATCCTCCTTATCCCTATATAGCACGGACATCACCACTCACTTACAGTCACCAAGTATTTCACGCTCTATGTGGTTTTATGTCAGTTTGTCTTGGACAGCCATTTATCTATTGATGAACACATGCAAACTTTTTTTCAATAAGAGAAACCATTGAAACTAAAATTGCTGTTGTGTGTCTTTGTGCATCGCACATTTAATGTTGAGATATACAATAATTTTTGATCTACAATATAGCAAAGAAATTGTCCTACTCCCGACAAAACCACTATTTTTGTCTAGCCATTTATTTATAGTTTGCACCTCATTCGTCAAGATTGATTCAGGATTTTGAAAGATTTCAGTGCAGGGTGAAATGCACTATGTTCTTAGTTTTGGTTTGAACTTTATCAGCAGCACTAAACCAGGTAACTAATCCTCTCACATTTTCACAAGCAGGCAAATTCCAGCGTCTACTCTAAAAGGACCAATAATGGTGTGAAATGTTGCTGCTGCTTCAGAAGCAAATCAAAGTTGTGAGGCACTGGTTGTCAGTGCTCTTTTGGCTTTTTTTCTAGCGAAATCCTGTTTTGTTTTTTTAGATCTGATCAACCAATGCTAATATCATGGATCAGTGGAGTGGATAACTGAGTAGTGGGTGGGTGTGTGTATGCAGGCAAGGCGAGTGGCAAATAATAAAAACAAAAAAGTCACTTACCTTGCTTGCTGCACGTAGGACGTCCTCCTCCCTTTGGTCCCTGTTCTGTCGGCCCCAGCCTCCTGGCAATTACTCTAACCAATCCTGGCTCTACTTCCAAGCTGGTACCCAGCATGAGAGAAGCACCAGGATAGGATGGAGCAGGCTGGCTGAATGTTCTTTAAAGCCTTGTAGGCCTGTGCTTGGTCTCCACCCAGCCGTCTAAAACAGCTGGGGGAAGAGCTTCAAAGTGCCCATGTAACTTTGGCCAGCACAACACTGCCAGCCAAACTGACATGCACACTTTGGAGCATCCAGCCAGCCACGCTCCTCCAGTCCTCTATGCTGCCAATCGGCAGCAGAGAGGAGGACACGCCCCCATTTCTCCTGACTGGCGGCAGACTGGCAGCTGTGGCGCGCTAAACGTTTAAAGAACAAGCATTTGCAATGCAATAGGTCTTGCATTAGTAAAAGTTTGAGCTTTTGGCGTTGCAAATAATAATGCAACACCAATAGCTCTAATTTTTAGTAATGCAAGGCCTATTGCTAACAGATAGCTACACAACACTAACAATCAACGCAAAAATCATCTCTCAATAGAAAGCAACAAAAACAAATATAGAGCAACGTAAAAGTAAAGACGCTATTAGAGCAATATAATCACTACCAGACTTCACTAAGTAACAAGAACAGACCCACACAAGGAGCAACAAAAAACAAACTAGAGAGAAATACAAAACCAACAGAGCAACACAAAATATACCACACAGCGTAAATTGATGCAAAAAATAACTACCCATGCCTACTTAGGCCTCAGAAGTTCGCACTGGATGTTTCCAGTGAAACAGTACCAAGACTGATTTACATCCAGGTACCATCCATAGTGGCATAGTCGGTGAAAAATGTTAGTGTGGAGAGCAGCAGCCCTGAGCGATCCAAATGGCTGAAATTAATTCAAGCACTCCTTCAATCGTCTTTTTGTTTGTTACAACAACAAAACTGTTGTCGGAAGGTGGATATACTTTACTTGATATTTTCCCAAAAGCTGATTCCCTTCTCCCCCTTTATAAGTTAATGTATTGAAACTGTGACCGTAAGCAGGAAAAGGGAATGAGAAGGCCAGTGAATACACAACATGGGACTGGCAGAGGAGACAGGATGGAGATACTGAATGATAGGAGTGATTAAATCTGTCCTGTGTCAGTAGCCATCCTCAAATAGGTGTTCTTATGTGGCGTTAATCTTTTTTTTTCTTTTTTCTTTTTTTTGTCCTCATTTGCCTTCCCTTCTCGACAAGGGCAATACCAACCACCTTGCACGACTTAGGGACGTGATTTGATTTTCTAGTGGTAGAGATGTCCCCAAGAAGATAGAGGGAATCTTTAACTCCATCTAGGTATATTTCAACCTGTAGGACCGAAATCGATTCTAGGCTGGCCCTGGTCCAGGAGCATTGATGGCATAATCATCGGACCCGGGGAAAAAAAAACCCCGTGTTCATCTCCAATTGATTAGAAGATCCCATAAAGGCCAAATTGTGCTTACTAGCTGTTCTTTTAAGGTCCATTTTCGAGATTTCATATAGGGATGAAAGCCATCGAGAATGTAGTGGGTGTGTTTTTTCTATCCACTGTATATATATTTGTCTTCTCGCCATTAAAATCGCATAGAAGAGAAAACATTTCGCCTTGCCCTTAATATTCTCTTCCAGCCCAAAAATGACAAGTTAGAGGGTTATTGACAAGGATGTGTGTAGGATAGAGTTTAGAGTGTTCTTCACCTCTTCCCAAAAGTTTGAAATGTCAGGACATTCTGGAAATATGTGTATGTCATTGGCACCTGCCATGTTGCATTTGTTACATTTTTTATCTGGTAGAAATTTAGACAATTTCAATGGTGTTATATAGGCACAGTGAATTGAAAAAAGATGATTTCGTCTTAACCATGCAGGTTTTACGATTTTATACAGTAGTCCGCAAGATTTTAGCCACATCTCGTCACATGGAGTTCTAATCGCTGTTCCCCATAGCTCATCTGGCAGTTTAAATTCCCCATCGTTTTCTTCCAGCATCTGCCAATACCATGTAGCTACTTCTTTCCCTCCAATGGGGCGTTCTACCAGCGTTTGTTCTAATGTGCTGTTTTTCCCAATGTTGGTATCTTATTGGCTCTGTGATCTCGCCCAGCTATCTAGTTGAATATGTTTAAATCTAGATAGCCCTGGGCCTACAAGTTCATATAATTCATTCCAAGCTATTAATTTCCCGTCTTTAAACAGTTGGCCCCATCTTGTGATTCCTGCTTGGTTTATTATAGTGGAGAGGCTGTCCTTCAAACATGGTGGTAAGCCGGGTGAATCCCAGATTGCCCAGATTAGGGAATAATTAGAATAATATGACAGGCCTATTTTTTTCCTTATGTTGGTCCAGTTTTTAGCCCATGATTGTGCCGTTTTAAGTTTAATTTTTTTAAAGAATTTCTGACTTCCAAATTTAAACATAAAACCTTCTGGTGTTAAATTCGCCCCGAGTAATATTGCTTTATACATAGAGTTAGGAGTAAGATTAGATGGCGTTTTTAATACCATTCTTGAGTGTGACACCTGGAAGGCCCACGAGTAGTACAACAAGTCCGGAAGTGCAAGGCCCCCCTTTTCCCTTCTTCTTCTTAGTTTTTTCCATGCTATTCTTGTTGTTTTATAATTCCATATAAAAGAATTAATTTCTCTTTGAGATTTTTCAATTTGTTTTGGCTCAAAAACAGTTGGAATACTATTAAAGATAAAGGTAAATTTAGGGAGGATACACATTTTAACTACATTTACTCTACCCATTATGGAGAGCGATAGATGTGACCAGGATTTAAGAAGTTTTTTACTCTCGGTATGTATTCTTTCCAAATTAGTTTGCCCAATATTCCCCACTTCCTGGGTTATTCTTATTCCTAGGTAACGCATAGATGTTGAAACGTTTGCCCCTAGCTGAATGTTTGGTAAATTCCATACCATTATCTCCGTTTTACTGGAGTTAATGTCATAACCCGAAATATGACCAAAATCTTTAGCCCGTCCAATGATGACTGGCAATGCCTTAACTGGGTCAGATGTAAAAACCAAAATATCATCTGCATATAGTGCCACCCGCCTTTCCCACTCTCCATAGCTAAAAGATGGAATATTGGCCTCGTCCCTTAAAAGTTGAGCAAGCGGTTCGATGTACAAGTTGAATAGGAGAGGGGAAAGCGGGCAGCCCTGCCTTGGGCTTCTAGATATGTTGAAGGCGTCGGTCAAACCCCCATTAATCATTAACCTAGCAGAAGGTGTGTTGCATAGCGATTTAATTGTCCTACAAAACCCTTCCCCACAGTTGAATTTTTTTAATACGTCATTTAAATAGAGCCAGTTAACCCTATCAAACCCTTTGGTTGCGTCTAGGATCAAAGTTGCTAGGGGTATAGAGTCAGCCGTAGCAATATCTATAGCCCCCACGAGTTCATGAGTTAACTCCGCTAGTTGTCTACCTTTAATGAATCCCTTTTGATCTGGGTGAACAATATTACTAATAACGCTAGCCAATCTTGTGGAGATGATGGTTGTAAATATTTTGTAATCACTATTAAGAAGTGATATTGGTCTATATGACCCACACTCCAATGGATATTTTCCAGGTTTAGGAATAAGAACTATTGTAGCCTCTCCCCAAGATTTGGGTGGTAGGTCTCCATTTATTAGAATGCCATTGAAAAGTGCGGTAAGCACTGGAGCTATGATATGTTCAAGGGATCTGTAAATTTCTCCGGGCAGACCGTCCGGACCTGCTGCTTTTCCCTTTTTCGAATGGCGAATTGCCTTAATCACCTCATCCACATTGATCTCATTTTCTAACAATTTACTCTGGCTTGTTGATAGAGTTGGAAGTGTAATAGCATCTAACCACTTATCTCTTGCTTGTTGATCATTGGGGAGATCTTCTTTGTAAATCTCCTCAAAAAATTTGTAAAAAGCATTCCCTATTTCTTGGTTGGTTGATCTTATCTCAACCTCTCCTGCTATCTTAATTTCTCTGATGTAGTTTAGGGCTTTATCAGCTTTTATTTTCCATACCAATACTTTTCCTGCAGCTTCTCCGAATTCGAAGTGGGAGGATTTACTCACTTCCCACCTTTTATTTATTCTTTCTTGTAAATATTTTCCATTTGATTTTGCAATTCGGCCATTTTTTCATGTTCTGCTGATGTTTCTGAGTTTGGGTCTAACCTTAATTCCAGATGTTTCATATCCATTTCTAGTGTCTTCATTTTTTCATTATACATTTTCCGCCTATAAGAGGCTCTGTTAGTGATCTGCCCTCTTAGGAAGGCCTTGAAAGTCTCCCAAACCACTGTAGGACCAGCAGAATTTTTATTAATATCAAAAAAGGTTAGGGCCTCGTCTGACAGAAATTTGACCTCCACTTCCTCCAGCAAGAGTGTCCGATCAAAAGACCAGGATGGGTGTATAACTGGCTTTCCTGTTTTCAAAGTAAATTTTAACGCCGGGTAGATAGTCTATTGATATTAGGGTGTCCTTTAGACAGTAGCTGAAGAAAGCGTAATCAATTCTTGATTTATGTTTAAAACAACTGTTTTTAATGGATACCCCTGGCTTATTGCCAACTCTTTCTCTCCAAAGGTCCGCCAATCCTAGATGTTTCATGATTGATTTAAGGGTTTCTCTCGATTTTACAGTAGTAGAAATTCTAGATTTTGTCGATTTGTCTAATCTTGGGTCAAGAACGATATTGAAATCTCCCATCCAGATATTGGCTCCTGGGCTGATATTAATTGGTCCCTTACAGCATCTAGATGTGATGGGTCGTCTGAATTAGGACCATAATAGCCAATCAATATCCTAGTCTGACCCTCAAGAGAGACTTTAACTATCAGCCATCTTCCTGTCTTGTCTTCCTTACAATCTAGAATTTGCGCTCTTACAGATTTTGTGAAGATAAATATTACCCCTCTTATATTCGCATTGTGATCAGTGGAACAAAATGTATCTATCCACCTTTGTTTCTTTAATATGTTAATAGCCTCTGATTTAAGAAGATGAGTTTCCTGCAACACAATGACCTGCGCTTACGAGTCCCTCAGATATTGTAAAATCCGATGTCTTCTTCCTCGCACTCGCAGACCATTGTCGTTCCAGGACATAAAGTTTATATTTGTCATAAGTTAACTTCCTCCCCTACCATCTCCATTTTTTTTTTTAACCTTTGAGGTTCGATCGATTTCTGATTTTAGCATGTTAATCGTTAATTGTTGAGAAAAGTTGGTTTCTAGAACCTTAAATTGAACAGACAAATGAGGATTTTTTTTCCTTCCCCCCCTCCCTCTCTCCCCCCCCTGGGAAACCCCCCTTACCTATTCTGGCTTGGTGTTGAGCCAGATTTCCGCCGACCAGGAGCCTATCCTTGACCCCCCCCACTGCTACCATTTTTCATAGGAAAAAGAAAAGGTAGCCGTATCTAAGTCATATAAAAAGTCACCATTGTATAATATCGAGAGAGGGGTAATTTAGTGTATTAAGTTTTCATGCATAATTATATTATTCAAAGTGAATATTTGTGCTCTTCTTACGTATTTTTTTGTGTTTTTCCTTCTATTCACATATTTTTTTCCCCTTTGTTTTTTTTTTTTTTTTTGCCTCTCTTTTTTTTCCTCATTGGATTATGTAGGTATTATTGAACCTGTAACCTGTAACTATATTTCTCTAGCTTAGTTTGTTTTATGCGCTTGGGCTTGGGCGTGATCTCTGATGGAGTCGAGTAGTTCGTCAGCATCTTGGGTAGAACGAACGTTATGCATCTTGTTATTATGCATAATTCGGAGGAACGTAGGAAATCGCATTTGTACCGTTGCACCAAGTGATCTAAATTTGTCCATACGTTGCCCCAGCTCCCATTGCCTCTCTAGTGTAGTCTTTGAGAGGTCCAAACGTATCTCAAAAACGAAATCAGGACCTTTTATTGAACCAGCTTTTAGAGCAAGATTTAGAATTTTTTCTTTGAGAGCATATGTCAAAAAGTTGATTAGAACTTTCATTGGTTTTGTTCTTGCCAGATTCATGCGGAACGGGTCCCTATGTATTCGCTGGATATCTTTAGTTAGCTCTTCAACCGTTTCTTCCAAGTTGAGTGTATCTTTTATTAGATGTGCAATGAAATCTTTAAGGTCCCCACCTTCCTTTCCCTCTGGTATTTTAAGGAGTCGAATATTGTTACGTCTGGAGTAATTTTCTAAAACTTCAATTCTCTCTCTCATATCTTCACCATCTCTTTGAAGAGTGTGAATTTTGGATCTAGCTGCCTCCAGATTTGTGGTCAGTAGGCCTACCGAGCTTTCCAGTTCCTCCGTTCTCTCACAAAGGCCTTCAACTTTTTGTCCCAACTCTTCGCAAGTGACTCTAATCTCTGCTTGGTTAGTTTTAGAAATTGCAAAATCCTGTCTTATCTCCTCTCTCATTTCTGAGATAGAGGAGACTATTGCCTCAAGTGCACTGCCAAGCACTGGATCTGAGTTTTGAGGGATTGCTTTTTTATTCTGGCCCGTTTTAGTTGTTATTAAGTTTTCCTTCTCTGTTGTCTCCTTTGATTGGGCAATTGTTAGACTGTCCGCAGGGTACTCTATATGTGTTTCTGTTTCAGACAGGGTAGATTGGGTAATTTCCACAGGAGCTTCTGATAGTCCCCCCACCGATGAGATAGCCTTTGGAAGATCTGATCTTTGGGCGGATACGCCATGTTCAGATTGTACATCCTGCTGTATATTTTGATTTTCCATGGCTGCCGCCATATCTTGTGTGATCTGTAAAACTTGTGGCAGAGCTCTAAAATATGAGCGCAACGATGGAGTTATGACCCCAGGAGCTTTGGATTTTTTGCTCCTGCTCTTACTTTAAGGTTGTTTTAGGGTAGTGTGTCTGTCTTTGACTGGTTCTAGCTTTTTTTTGTGCTTGAACTTTTTTTTAGCACCTTCCAAGGTGCACTCTGGGAACTGAAGTCCGTCTTCCTCCAGCCCTGTTTCCTTATGCCTGCCCTTTGTTTTACTTCTAGTTACCCTCGCTTGTATATTTTGCACCTCTTTATTTGAAATAGGATCTACGCTGGATGCCTCCCCAAACAAACAAAAGAGCTTACTTGGATCTTGAGAGAAATTGCCCCGGTCCCCGTAGTTGAGCAACAAACCAGGCTTTTCAGCATTAATCGTTCCGCTCGCTTTCTCTGCTTACTCCGCTCCCAAAGCGGTCGAGGCAGCAACTCTCGATGGTTCTCCTCTCCCACCGCCGATCACTGCAGCCGTGTGTGTACTCCTCGCGCGGCCACGGGGCCGCGTCTAATCTCCACCGCTGCTCGCCCCCAGCAGAGGAGAGAATTGGAGGCGGCGGCCAGCGAAGCAAGCGGCAGGCACATCCAAAGCCGCCTTCATGAAAAACGTAGAAAGGGATTCAAGGTTCCCCCCGATGGCTCCGCAGCAGGTACCGCTCAGGTGTCACTCAGCAAAGATTTAGTTACGGCATCGAAGTCAAAAAACCGCCGTAGCAGCGAGGGATTCGGGAGTCAGCCTCAGGGAGTGCGAGCCGCGCCTAGCCTGCAGCCGCCATGTTTCCCCCAGCAGTGAAGGTTCACCTGGCCGGCATTCAATGGTCTTACTACTACAGATGTGGCGTTAATCTTATGTTGTGTTATATCGTGTTATAGAATTTCTATAACACACATCTGCAATGAGAATGTATTCGCACCACCCACATAACAGTTAAGTCTGAATAAACTATTTACACCTGGAGCAATGTGAGATCTCTGAAAATCATATATGTCTACAGTACATGCTCCTTTAATCCTGTATGTCATTCTTTTAAATAGCTCTATGAATCCACAAACCAGCACTACGCCCGTGCCATCACCCCTTAATGAAATGGCCATGGAACAAGGAATAAAATAGGGCCAGGGGATAGTGGCGCTGGAGCAGGGACAATATCATTGCCAGGACAGGATCACACTAACAATGTGACACAGAATACACTAACACTGAGGCAGGGAGGAACTCACCTTGAGACCACGGAGATTATGGCCTTTCAGGGAAAGTCGTACACTGACATTCACAGGAGACAGTGGACAGTGAGTAATTAGACACCAGGAAGGGGCACATACAGTGGGTGATGTTGGCACCATAACTGTGAGAAACGTATACAGGGGCAGAGAGATACACACACTGGACAAGAACTGATACTGGGACGGTGAATACATTGCACAAGGATCACACTAACTCTGAGCCAGGCAGAGACTTTGCATGCTGGGACTTGTAGTTTCTGTTCTTCCATTATATAGCTGGCCAAGGAAGACTCACAATACAAAGTACCAAAAGAAAGCAAAACAGAGAAAAAACAAGGGACTGTGAGTAAATTGCAACTCTGCACTTCTAAAAACGAGTACAAATTCCCTTTGAAAGTGACTTCTATTCCCCCTTCCTTGTTCGGCTGTGAATACAATTATTTAATAGCTATATTTTTTACTTCCTTTTTAACATCCAATTCCAGTGGCCTAAAGAGAAGCACCTTCAAGAAAAACCGTGCACCCTGCTGAGTTGTAGTGTGAATCCCACCACAATAGTTTTTACTCCTGCCCTGAGAGATTCAGCCATTTTCAAGAGAAGGTGTGCCATTTCCTTCATTTGCAGAAAGACGTATAGAATGCTTGCATAAGAACTGCTGATCGAGCAACAACTGAGAGAGAGCACACTGCCCTTCTATTCATCAATAAGCCGTTTTTTGTTTTTTTTGCTCAATCGGCTGTTTAAGGAACCATTCCTTAAAATAATATAATAGACCAAAACATTTCCTGTGCTGTGCATTTGATTCTCGCGCAGACATGCAGTGCTTGCAGCCAGCTGACTGGGCAATTAGTTACCCTGGTAGTGCATGATCACTGTGCTGTGTCATCAGCACTGTCCCTTGCGACAAATCTGCTCCATGCAGACAAACACATTCTGCAAAACTGCCCGAGGCACCTCTGGCGACAACAGTAAACTGAAATATAACAAGCATTGGCAAAGGCAGCTGATGTGGCCTAACGCCTGAATCTGCTCTCCTTCGAAATAAATAATCAGGACAACTAGGGGTTGGGGGCACACGGCATGTGAACATCATCCCACTCCCGCACCTGGCAAGACAACATAAGGGGGCAATGAGCAAAGTATACTTACCACACTGTTGAATCCATGCCCCTCGTCTCTTGTACAGAGTTTTGCGCTTGATAAATAACTTCACAGCTTTTTTTTTAGATATACAATGTATCGATATGCCACCAAGATCCTCTGGAGCCCGCTTCCTCTGCACGGTGGGACCAGAGGCCGTCACTTCTCGAGTTCAGTGGCACTCCGAGGCGGATATGTAAATAGTTCATTGTAGGAACAAGAGCGGCAGCTGTTAAAGGGACCCAGCGTGAGGGGATGAGGTATTTGTTTAGTTGGATATGTCCGACAATAGCCTTTGTCCGGACATGAAGTGGATGCATGTATCCAATCAGCTATCAGTCAGTAAGGAGGTAAAGAGAGGCAGCAAACGCACACCAGCTCGGTTCCTAAACTGTCCAGTGTTTGTCTGGAGGAGTCTATCGACAGTTGTGTGCACAGGCTGCCGGGTGTGAGATGCCACACACTGAGATTGCGTGTCTAGAAACAAACAACGGACTTTGCTAGGAGCGAGCAGGCGGCCCCTAGAGCCCGCTTCGTCTGCACTGTGGGACCGGAGGCCGTCACTTCTCGAGTTCAGTGGCACTCCTAGGCGGATCTCTAAATAGATCATTGTAGGAACAAGAGTGGGAGACGGTGCACTTTAGTACTCCAAGTCCTTGTACGACTGGCGAGTACAGTGTGGCTCGTAGTAAGTATGCCAAAGACTGTTGAAGCACATCAGTGCCCAGTGCTCTGCCTGCTGCTTCCGATGTGTGGGTGGGCAACTACCACACATTAAACCCCATAGAATGAAGGGAGGCAGCAGATCTTGGGGGCAATCATCAATCGACTGGCGTGTACTGCAGATTCAAACCCAGGCATGGTAGGAAACAACCATCATGCCATTTATTTTATTTATTGTATTGACCTCTGAAGTATGAAGGGCAGAGCCTGCCCCCAGAGACCTTTGAACCTTTGACCTGCAAGTTGCAGCATGTCCTTAACTCCCTGAGCTAACTCATCAGCTGTAAGCACTATGCGGTGTGATTCAGCAGCCTTCACTCTTCCTATTATTCCATCTCTTTCTGTCTCACTTACTGAAAACCGTGATTTGAAGAAACGGTTCACAGCCTCTCTTTCCTTCTTTCATTTAGTTGCTTCCCTGTGAAATGGAGACAAAAAAGGACAAGCCCGCGAGTGGTGCACGCGTGCGCCACAGCGAGACATCTGGTTTCAATTATCGCGCCCGTGTCTGGGCACGATAATTGAAACCACATGCCGGCCATGCGGGTAACAGACGCCAATGGGCCATGGGCGGAGCAATGTGCCTGCCTTTGGCCAATTGCGTGCTGTCTTTTTTTAAAAAGACGCACGCAAAAGCCAATTGCAGCTGACGAAAACAAAAGCACATGCACAAGTGTGTGGTCAACTTTCAGAAGCACTTACATGAAGTCTCGCTGCGCGACAGTGCTGCGCACTGCAACGCTAGGCGCAAGACCTAAAAAGGGCAATGAAATCATTTAATTACTATTTTATTTTTCATGTTTAGCGTGTCTACACCGGGCGGGGAGGCAACGCTACCTCACCCTCACAAATAAACCATCGCTGCTTACTCTCATTGTGGCTCTTCCTACTTATTGTAGGGCCGGGAGGCCATTTTTGAGTAGCTGTCACCCTTTACAAGGGACCTATTCATTCATTCATTCATTCGGCTTAAAAGGGTGGGGTTTGGACAGTTACCCGGCAGGTGGAACTCAACACATTTAGGAAGGTGTTAATCCCTTTATGTTACATACCTCAACGTTTTATGTCGCATACATCATCATTTTATGTTGCATACGTCAACGAGAAATTCCAGAACAGCAGAGCAAATTGTCAGGAACATTGCTCTACAAATTACAGCAGGTGAAAGGATGTATGACGTTACAACGCATACTTTTACCACGCATGCCTTTACAACGCGGTTTTTACAACGCATGCCTTTACAACGCATAGTGCTTTGGGGCGCTGGATAGTGAATAGTTTAATTTACTATTCCAACTCCAGTCCCCGTGGATAGTAGGGAAGGTGTTGGATAGTAAATTAAACCTATTCCCTATCCTAGAGCGCCCCCCAGCGCAATGCGTTGTAATGGTTTGCGTTGTAAAAGTTGCATCGTAAAGGCACTGCGTGGTAAAAGTTGCGTTGTAAAGGATGTTTTCCAGGTGAAATCATTTGCTCGTCACTGATCGAGAACTGTGCGCTAGCCAACCCTTTCCGAAGAGTATTCGGAGGTAACATCCTCAAGAACATTCCCAAAGATGGACTCCACTGCGACCTTATTGCATACATTTTAAACATATATTGGTCAGCATGCCTTAATATTTTAGAAACAGCTTTGAAGGGGTATTTGTAAAATGTTCGACAACGTCAGAAGCTTTGGTAGTACTTAGGAGCATTACTCCTCTAGAACCACAAATACATCTACGTGCCTGATAAAAATGTCTACGCTCAATGAAACAAATGCATGTAAAGCAAGTAACAAATCCTGTGCAGAAGCGCCATCAGGTTTAAGTACTGTGCCACGTTGTGTACAATAATCAGAATTGCTGTCCTGCTCTCATATCAAAAGTACTTTTTCTATATTCAAAAGTTTCAACAATTCCTAATTTTCTAGTTCTCTCAAAGGCGTTTCCTGCATTAGATATGTCCTTTTCTCGTGGGGACAGGAGAACATCTACTGTGAGGGGAAGGCACAGTCAAACTGGAGCAGTAACACTGATAGTACTGAGCTACAGATAATAAGAAGTCACTCACAGTACAGAACAATGACTAAACCACAGAGAATACTCATCACTTGTTATTAAGCCACTGGCGGAGCAGAACCGCTGATGAGACTGAACTATGAATATTCGCAATAATTGAAGATGCTAAACAATTGAACATACAGGCAAATCAAGAATATTATTATAATAATTATTCCTATTTGTAAAGCAAACATATAACCCAGGTGCTGGAGATTAAGTGAGCTAATGTCCAGAGTCACATGATGATGAGCTAAGCTGCTGCCGGCGATCGAACCGTGACCCCCTGTGCTCTGGAGTCAGCCAGTCTGGCTGCTGCGCCACACCCCTTCACTATCTTTACCATTCCAACAAACTTTATTTCGGTCTGTAAGACCTTAAAAAGTGAACAACGCAAATGATAATACATAAAATACATGGGAAAAACCAATGTCTGTACATAAAATGAGAATAAAACTCAGTTAAAAACTCCAGTAAAATTCGTCATGACAGAAGAAGATTAGTAGATTTAAGATGCTACTAGTCAGCGACCACCGATTACCCCTTCCCAAGTTAATAGCTTCAATTTCCATTGTTCAAAGATGTTAATATTTAAAATATAACATGTTGGAAAGTGATTAAAAGTACATTGAAAGATTAAAGTGACTAAAATAAGTAAGAAATTACAAGATGGGCACTATAAAAAGAAATTTTTTTAGACTTACAAAACTGAATTTAACAATGACCTCCGGTTGTGCCACATAAAATTAAAGAAACGGGAGATCGCAAAAGCTATGGGTGGGTGGGAGTCAGTTCGAAATACTCTAAATGCATTAACAAACTGCCTACACCCCAGGTTCCTGCAAAGTGGGATTAGCCATCGCCGTCTAGCAATTTTGTACCCAGGACAAGAAAAGAAAACATGGATAGCAGTCTCGTTGGTGCAGTTACATGCAGGGCTCCCCAGGGGGGAGACTTTTGACCATTTGTTTGTGAAGGCACGAAGTGGCAAAGTCCCTATTGTAAACTGGAAATAAAGTTTCCTTGCCAAAAGAGGTTGGGTGGCATCCAAAAGGTGCTCGAAGTGATGCTCAGCTTTGATGTTTAAAAAGTCAGCTGTTAGACGACCAAGTTGGGCGTTCCCCAGAATATCAGCTAGTTTGAGCGATCTATATGGTCTGACTAATGCAAGACGCAAGATGGCCTAGCACACTACTTCCGGATTGCTCCATAGGTTTGGAAGGCCTAGCTTATAGCATGTGTCCCTTATGTGTGAAAAGCATGGCAGATTGCCCGCACCCGGAAGACCCAGAATCTCCTTAAGTTCGAACTGATAACCTGCAAGTTCCAGGGTAGCCCACAGTCGGCACCAGAATGTTAGTGATCGGAGACCAATCTCCTCTGCTATGGGCCTAATACCAATATCCATACGTAAAGGAATAAGAGGTGTACTTGGTGGAAGACCCAGCAACTGCCTCAAGAAGCTATTCTTAGTTTTAGACAGACCAGGGGGGGCAATGCCCCCAAAGCTCAGCACCATGTACTACAGCGCTTCTAATTTGCACTTTATAAATCTCGGCCACCGTGGCAGCCGGTTTGCAGGAGGAGCTCCTATAAGTTTTTAATACTCCTCCTACTATCTGGGCAAGTTTGAGGCTTGCTTTAGCTGGTTGTGGGCCCCAGTCACACGTTTCAGACAGTATGCCACCAAGATAGTCAAAAACAGTCACCCGCCCTAGAAAGGTACCATTTAAAGAAGGATAAGGGCGGGAGGTTTTAGCTGGATTAAAAAACATAAATTTGTTTTTAAGGGTGTTAATCTCCAGCCCCCTAGTTGCACAGAATGTTACAAAGCTATCAAGAACCCTCTGGATGCTCATGGGTGACTTAGAAAGGAGCAAGGTGGCATGCGCAAACATCATTGGTGGCACCTTGCTATGCACCAGCTTAGGGGCATCGTTGCCACTACCTCATTTATTTGGGCAACCAGAGCGTTGATGAAAAGACAAAAGAGGGTTGGGGCAAGGACGCACCCCTGCCTTACTCCTCTATTGGCTTGAAAACAAGGGGTTACTGTCCCAAATTTCCAGTACTTCACTTGGGCATAGTTGCCCTTGTGCAGTTTCATTATCAATGTCAAGAGATAAGGGGGCGATTCCCTGTTGTTTGAGAACCTCCCACAATTCATCTCTAGGTACCAAATCGAAGGCAGTTTTCAGGTCGACAAATATCAAATAGAGGCTACCACCCTCCATTGATACCGCCTTCCAAAATAATAGCTGTAACCTTAATATTTGGTCAATAGTGAAGATGTTTTTCCGAAAACCTGCCTGGTAGGGACTCAAGATTTCACGCTACACCATCCACACTTGAAGGCGATCGAGGAGAACCCTAGCAGACAATTTCTGTGTGACATTGATCAGACAGATTGGCCTATAGTTGGTCAGTAAAAGCGGTGAGCTCTTTTTGAAACAGGGTAAATTTCAGCCCCCAGCCAGGTGTCCGGGATTGCCATGACTCGCAGGATGACATTGAAGACTACCCAGAGGTAGGGTCCCCATATTGTTGGTTCTTCCCTAAATAGGTCCCCTGGAATCTTGTCCAAACCCGGTGATTTGACAAGAGAGAGCTCTCTAATTGTATTTAGGACCTCAACTAGCGTGATCCCTTGGTCCTCATCAGCTGCTATCTCGGGGATTCGTGAGAAGCTGCCAGGTTCTAGGTCAGTGCCTACTTCCGTGGAATATAAGGCTTGGAAGTGAGACTTCCATGTCTCTGCAGCAATATTGGGCTCTAGAGCTGGCTGGCCTTCGCCGCTATCTGAGCACACTAGTGACCAGGACAACTTCATGTCTCTATTTGAAAGGGCTAATCTGATGGCATCCCATCTATCTGACTCCCAGACCATCTTTGCTTGTTTAGTAGAATCTCGATAGCAGCACCTCATTTGCTTAATCAGGAATCTATCACTACTTTTGATAGCATCAAGGAGGGCTCTCTTGGCGTTGCAACAAGTGTCATTATACCAGGTTGATTTGGAACCCTGCTTTGCTTTGGGATGTGACAGGGGGGTTAAATATGTTAGCCAAACTAGTTAGTTCTGTGTGCAGCACCTCTATTCTGTCGATAGATTAGGGAGAATGAATTTCCCTAACAATCTCCCCCATTTCCTGAATGGGCTTTATAGTTAGAGAGAATAGTGCAGCTATCTTGTCAGGAGACTGCTTTAGCATCCCCCATCTAATTCTCCTCCTATTGTTAGCGAGAATTAGATTGCTAGCTACAGGGGTACTACTGTCCATAAGGTTGTTGAAATTTGGGAGCCGTAGCACAAGTTTCAAAGCATTATAATCGCTGTCCTGCCGTGGCAGGACAGCGAAATCTGCCACCCATTTCCATGATCTTGTTTCAACTAAAATGTAATCCAGAAAGGAGGATTGTCCAGGTCTATTAAAGGTTGACTTCCCTGGTCTGTCTGACTTGGTCCGGCCATTACAAGCTCTCAGAGAGTAGGTTAGTGTAACTGCATTGATCTGAAGTACCAATGGTGTCCAGGCCTTAATTGTTTGAATTTGAGGGTCGGGGAATAGACCATAACCGACTCTCAGCACTAGGGAGTGCATCAGAAGAGGCAAAAAGATGCTCAAATTGACAAAGTCACCCCCTAAAAACAATCTTATATTCGGGGGAACAGTACCAATAAAGGTGTTCATTTGTTCAAAGGTCTGTGATTCATGGCAGATACTTACAGGACGAGAGTAAATATTGATAAAGGCAATTTTGAGGCTAGGTGGAAAAGTAAGTATGCTGCACTGGATATCATAAGACAAGGCATTCAAGTGGTCTACTCTGCAGTCCAAATGTGTAGCAACCCAGGTACAGAGGACCCCAGAGGGTCTCCCCCCTTACAACTGAGATGTTAAAGGTTGCTTACCCCATCCTCATAATAACATCCATGGTCCAAGTTTCCTGGAACATACACACGCCATAACTACCTACGAAAATCCACCAGTCTGGGGAGTCCAGTTTGTTTTTGATTTCAGCAATGTTCCAGGATAGAATCCTCAACTTATGGTCAGAATTAGGGTATTCACCAGAGGGAAGATGACTATTAGAGTTTGGACTTTAGGTATTCTTATTCTGGGCCAAAGAGACTACTTCCACTCCATCCCTAGGTCAACTGCTGCTAGATGTGCCAGAGAATGGAAAATCGTGCACAACCAACAGTGGATTTCCCTGCTGGTAATCAGTTAGCGAGACCCCTGAAACATCTCTGACACCACACTGAATATCCTGAATCATCTGTCCACTGTTGTAGCCCCTTGGTTCCCTACCTAGACTCCAATACCCAATTTTCTGGTCAGATCCACAATTCCAACCAAGTCAATCCACCTCCTCTAAAACCCCATACCTGTTCGCCACTGGGATGTTAAAGAAGAGAGGTCTCTGGTAAGGGGCCACTGTAGGTTGCCCTAAGGACCTGTTGACTGAGGCACAGATGTTAGTGGACCTATTATAATTGTGACTGTGGAGATAGAAATAGCCCAAAGTGTGGGCCCTGACCCCTGTAGGTAGCACTTGGGGGCTAAGGATGTGGCTAGCCAAGATGCGAGCAGTCTGAGGGTTGCTAACAGTGATGACATTACAGTCCCCTTGCATTGTTTTGGGTCTTGTGCCCACCCAGCCAACTCTATGAACCATTCTCTCCTGCTCGGTCGTAGGAAAACTGCCCATGTCTAGCCAGCCAGAATAGACACTTATTCCTTAAGTCCAACTGAGTTTCCTTCTGGCAGACTTTGATCTCTGGTACTCCAGTCAATATAATGACATATGGAAGTGAAGCTGGGGGTAGATTATTAGTCGGAAGCATCACAGCTCCAGTAACTTCCTCAGTAGTCACCAGAGAATCCCCTCCTACGCCATCCGCCCCTGGCACTATTTGGACAGGTGCTTTAGCATTTGGGTCCATCATGTGGGACACGGGATCATAGGTCCCTTTCGGAGTAATAGAACCCCTGGGGCAGTAGGAAGCCTCCAAGCTTGATTCTGAAGGAAATCAGACCCTACTAGAGGGGGAACAGTAGTTGCTGCTTTTTCATTGTTGTGTGCATCTATTCTGATAGCTTCCATTGGCACGTTTAAGAGTGCCTCCCTCTGGGGTCTATACTCACCTGCAGGTATATGAGGGACACCTGGGTCTAAACCCTCCTCTGTGACAACGCAGTGAAGCAGCCCACGACCAGCACGGTATTAATCCCTGCCCTGGGAAGAGCTCAATTGTAGAAGAAATCACCAGCGCGCCCCCATCATTACTAATATTACTAATATTGAGCCATTAAAGATTGATTGATTGATTGATTTTAGCTTTTGTATAGCGCAGACTGTCACCCTACGGGCATCCTGGCGCTTCAGACAGAGAGCTAACCAAGACTAGAATATAACTAGGTCGCTGCAGAGGAAGGAGAGCATGAACTAAGTCGTGGGATAAAGCCAGGTTTTTAGATACTGGGACACTGCTGATACTGACCCTCTGATACAAATTACCCATTAATGATGATGGTACTGAGACACTGTTACTATTGAGTCCGTGGTAATACTACGTCAAACAAAAATACCAGTAGTGACGATACTCAGGGCCAATCAATCAATTAATCAGTCAGGGGTTTATAAAGGGCGCTACTCAACCGTGAGGGTCTCAAGGAGCTGGGGGGGAGGGGTGCAGCTCTGGATCAGTCGAAGAGCAAGGTCTTGAGGCTCTTCCTAAAGGTGTGCAGAGTGGGGTAGCATCTGATGTTGACTGAGAGCTCGTTCCAGGTTTTTGCTGTGACGTAGGAGAAGGCTCTTCTGCCTGTTCTGGTTCTGCGGAATCGTGGGGTCTCTGCCAGGGCGAGGTTGGCGGTGCGGAAGTTCCTTTTGGGTTTGTGGAAGGAGACTCTTTCTTTGAGGTATTTGGGTCCGATGTTTCGGAGGGATTTGTAGGCATGGGTGAGTAGCTTCGAGGTTACTCTCCTCTTGATGGGGAGCCAGTGGAGGTCTCCCTAGGGACCAAATCCTCTGGGCCTGGTACAATAACAGTTGGGTGCCCTGGTGCCCACCCAGGGTGCACACCATATTGTTGGGGGCTACTGAGGATCTCCAAGGCCTTGCGGCTCTAGCCGGCAACCTGCATTTGGTGAGAGCCAGCATTGCTCCTACCTTGCAGTTTGGGGAGGGAGACCGTTTCTTCTCCCTCTGAATATAAACAGTTTTCCATCCCTCCCTCCCCATATAAACAGTTTTCGGCCCTGAGAGTGAGCTTTGGAGGCTCGAGGAGGAGAGCCATGCAGACCCCCTCCCTTTTTTTAAATCAGTCTCGGGGGTAAGCTCCCCACAATATTAGGGTTTTCAGTGAGGCCTGGTCGACATTTTTGTTTCCAATCCCTCAATAGTCTCACGGGATCGCACATTTTTTTGCTGTATTTCTTTTCTTATTTGGCCCCATGGGAGGTCCTTCAGGTTTCCCTTATGGGGGCAAGGGGCTCAGGTATCCCTACCCTGTCCCCATAAATCTTTATTTTTTTTACAGCTTTGGGATAGGAGGCTAAGTGCCCAAGCCCTGTAATGGCTTCCTGCGAAATCTTTCTCATGTTGCTGGCAGCCAATCAGAGCGATCGTTCTCGTGGGAGTCTGACTCCCGTGGGAGAGAGATGGCCCAAGGGAAATAAAGCTCTGTGGCACAATCAGAACTTTCTATTTTTAAACTGGCGCTGCCACGAGCGTCTCTGAGACTCTCGCAAGCTTAACTGTCCAAATATCTATATATTTTTTTACCTTTAATATCTCAAAAACTACTGAATGGATTTACACCAAATCACAAAAAACACAATGTGTGGACCAAGATCTATCTTCCTGCCGAATTTGGTCAATTCCATTCAGCAGTTTATGTTGTAGCCTTGTCTAAAGAAGTCTATGGAAACGGCATGGGGTTTTTGCACTTAGGGACCCCCCCTTTTTTTTCACCCTCGCTTGATGGACCACCTTGAAACTTTCCAGGAAATAGCTGAAGTAGATGAACTTTTCTTTGGTAAAGTTTTGAAAAGATTTGTCAAACGGGGTCAAAGCCATTAGCAAACCAAAAAATGCTCCGTCTATAGAAAACAGACCTAAGTATAACGACCTAGTGGCGACCACCACTTGGTAATAATATATGTGTATATGCCTATATATGTGTACATGTGTGTATATAGCCATAAGAAAAAAACTTTCTTCTGAGCAGTGTGCTTATCCTTATCTGCCACCCATTCTTTCCATGCACTCCCATTTCTCCTCCCAAATCTTCATTCTTCCACTCTCTCTGTCATCTTCCATTGTCTCCAGACTTCCATAGTCTCTCAACTACATATCAAGCTCCTCTCACATTATTCACTCATCCAGCTAACAGTGGCACACTTCACTCTTTCCCCACTAATGACACAGCAGTAAATCTTATTAGTCTTCTTCTAATCACAAAACTGACAGTAAATACATGAGATTTCCAAGAGCATAAGAGTAAACAAATAACAGCCAATCTATCCTACTACCACTAAGCTTGGCCTCAAAATAGTGTGCTGCTCGCTGTAAAGTACTTAAGTGCTTCATCAGTGGTAGCACGTGTTATATAAATGCAATTACAATATTCCCATGCTCCACCCATTGTTTTGGTGCATTGTCACATTTACAGAGACTGGTAAATCTGTGAACGCACGAGTCTTGGTAAATCTGGGAATGTGCCAAAAAACATGGGTGGATTTGTGGGAACACCCACTCTCCTTAACTCCTTAAGAGTGTCGAACGTTCAGCGCCAGGGCCGTTTCTACCATTAGGCAAGACTAGGCGGCTGCCTAGGGCGGCAAAAAAGGGAGGGCGGCAAAAACCAGGAATTTGGAAATCCCCTTGAGTGAATGGCCGCCAAGTCTTGCCTAATGATAGAAACGGCGCTGCCCCTTGAGTGAACTTTTTTCGACCTTGAAAGCGCATTAGCGCCATCTAATATTCAACGTGACGTGAGGTTGCGTGACGTCACGTTCGGCGCCACAGGCGGGAGCCGTGCGTGCCCGCTCTCGTAGGAGCTCTGTGCTCGCCTCGTTGTCTCCTGCACCGCTCATCCCCCAAGGCAATGACGCACTGGACAGGACACCCAGACTACAGGTGAGGAGATCCCCTAACTAAGGCGCAAACAGGTCTGCTCGTGTTGGCTGGTGCGCAGCCTACATCACTGGGGACTGCATGCACCTCTTCGTCAGGCTGAGAGCAGCTCAGCACGAGTCAAAGTCAGCCCGGCTTTATCTCACCTCAGCGTGGGGCTGCAGAGGCCTGCTCCGGCGGAAGAGGAGGGAGTCAGTGCAGACACAGAGCCACCCCCGTCTCTGGTGAGACTGCCAGCTGCCATGCCCAGGTCTGAGGAAACGAAGGGAGGCCAGCCTTGCCCTGGGTGACGCCACCACAGCGGCTAATAATCACTTTAGTAACTCCTGTTGCACCATCACTGCAGTGAATAGCCACATTTCGATCAGGTTATTGACGATAAGAGGCTTCCTATGGAAGTCATATTTACCCAGACTATACATTATATAACACACGGGCGTATGGATGTAATGGGGTAAAGTGGAAGGCCAGATAAATTCATTTATTTTAAACCCTAGCTAGCGAGCAACCAGGCGTGTGCGCTTTTGTTTTTCAAGTGCCTACAGCTACAGTTTCTCTCTTCGGTCAGTGTGCAGGGGCAAGCCACCATGAGAGGCTGGGTTAAAATATGGTGCATCAGTGGGCGATAACAGACCAAAACGTGCGTGATAGCTGCTTAATGCTTTGAGCACTATCCCCGGGTCACAGAATTTCGAGGCGCCAAGGGAAAGATGAGAAGGTCACCCCCCCCACACACACACACAGTTTTTCCTGTTTGAAATTATAACAAATGGGACATTCTCTAGCACTTCACTTTACGTGGAAATGTCTCGAAAAGTGTGTATGAATATTTTCCTTTGTAAAGCCCAATAAGCTTGTAGCATGGGTTATAACTGATCAGGCTTAACGACTACTTTATCCAGGTTAGAAAGTGATACACATTTTAAAGGTGATTTGACCTGAGTGCAAGGAGCCTTAGCCAAATATTTTTGTTTGTGTATGCAAAGCAGCAGTGACAATGGACTGAACGAGACTGTGATATAAAGACACCTTTAAAAGGGCATAAGGAATTGAGGGACGTTCTTACTTAAAAGCATCTTAAAGTATTTGGTGCATGTGTTTTTAAAGCATATTGGACACGGCGCAATCCGTGTTTCATCCCTTTCCTTCTTTAATGTCTCAGGACAAACTATGCTTACACAGTGACGTGTGTTTAAGAACTGGTAGGACTATCTTAGGGTACCTGTTCTCTCGAAATTGATTGATTTTATGTAATTGTAACATCGCCGACGAAAATACGATGTTCCTAAAAGATAAGGGGCACCACAAGAGGCTAGAACGCAGACTCACCATGCTGGCTGGCTTCACTGGAAGTACATTTTGAGAACAATTACAGAATTGGCCTGTACCTGGAGGCATAGCAGCTGAGGTAATGCGGAGTAACACCAAAATGTGTTGCATGTCGAATGTGCAGCTTGAGCATTGGTATCGTAAACACTTGGTCCGTGTTAGGCCTGAATACCATTTCCATTCAAGGTATGGAATTGAGGTTGCAATTTCTTTGACTTGTGAGCAGTGCTTGAAATGAGAAAATAGAAGAGCAGGTACTCTGTACCAGAGTACCTGTACCTCACTCTTGAGAAGTACCAGTACTCTCCCTCTTAAAATAAACAAGCATTAAAAATGCAATAGATTGCGCCTTTCATTAAGTTAAAGCCATTTGCTTTGCTATACAATACCATTAGCAAAGCAAATGGCTTTAACCTAATCAAAGGTGAGACCTATTGCATTTTCAATGCTCTTTTTTATGTATTTTGACATTTAAGTGCCCGTGCCGAGGACAGGAAACCACTGGCTCTAATTAGGCACTCCCATTTAAAATGGTAAATATGGGAGGTTTGCAGCAGATCACACACGTATCCAGGCGCCTTGGTGCTTGTTTGACTACTTGGCACTCTCTGTACTTTCTCTGCCACCACACTATAGTAGATGTTTACTTTTTATAGGCCCCCGAGGTTCAATGCATTGCACTTCAGCCAGGATCTTCATTAACCCTCTCGCCAGGTCCCATTATTCTTGAAAGATTGTTTTTTTATAATCAAATCTTCTGAATTTTCGACCGATTTACATTTCCGTGGTGAGGAGAACTGGCACCTCACTTGTGTTCTCTATAATTCTCTTTGACAGGGATTCTAAGATACTGCAAGTTCGTGCACAATTGCTGGCGTCAGTAAGTGGCTGTGGGCTAGGGGGCAGGGTAGGTGGCAAGTGAACTCTAGGAGAGTAGGGGAAGTGTCATGCTTTATTTCCACCCTTGCCTCCACCTGCATTAATCACATTAACACAGCCTAGCCAATAGTAGAAGACATTTCTATAAATAGTTTCATTTCTTTTCATAATAAAGCTACTGCATTTAGTTTTAAAATGTCCACAATTACCCTGCCTCCACACATGTGGCTCCTATAAATGTAGCTGGGAGGGTCTGTGTAGACCACCTCTGCCAACTAGATGCCGGTGACCATTTGTAATGACAAATGGGAATGGCTGTAAAGAACTCTGAAAGAGAGCCTTAAAGCAGCGATGTCCAGCACGGCCACCATAAAAGTCGTAGCGCTTCTACCGGGCGGGGGCGTTAGGCTCCTGGTAGCCTCGTAAAAAGCGATCCTTCTTCGGGACTGCCACAACTTTCTAGTACAGTTGCTTTCTCCTAACTGGACACTTTTATTTCTATTTTATTTTTGGGGGGTGCTTTAAGTTCGTCCTTCAGTCTTCACCAGTCAGTTTTGCGAGGGCATTTGGTGATGAATTAATATGGAATCACGTCCAAGTGTTAGATATTTTTGCAGACTAGGCTGCTAGTTAGAGCATCTTAACTCGTTGCATTCACTCCCTAGTACTTGGTAACCAAGAGAGGTGGGCTGAAGAATAAATTAACTTAAATGAAATTAACTAGCCGGGATGACAGGGGGAGAGAGTGATGGTAGTAAAAGGAAGGGGGCGGCATTTTTCAATTCTCGCCTAGGGTGGCAAAACACCTAGAAACGGCCCTGTTCAGCGCCCAGTGCTGAACGTTCAAATAACGGGTGCTGGCCCGTCGGCCAACGGTCGTGCGCAGCACTGGCAAGGTAGTGCTCGCGACAACCGTTGGCCGACGGCAGCACTTAAAGGGTTAATGTAACGCTTTCCCGGCGCAGTGTAATGCAAGGCAGGGGCTTACACTGCCTTGTGTTACTCAAGATTTACAAAGCAACACAGGGCCACGTTAGGTTGCCCTGCAACACCATGCGTGATGCAAGAAGCACACAATACAAAGATAAATCTGGCCCCTAGCTTCATCTACCAGGTTAGTTGATTCTTTCATTTCAACAGCCTGTACATTTTGGGGGAATCAGAGAAATAATGCACCCAGATTTCATGCTTAGAAAATATTCTGATCTGAGGAATAAGAGTCACCAGTGTTCCCAGATTCCACTGTTGGTTTTCTGATTTCACTGTCTTTTCATGTTGGAAGCGTGGATCCATTACGGGGCTTTAATTAATATTTTATGTAGACCCTAGTGAGATGTGCATAAGAATTTTCAAACCTATTGTATCTCGTTTACCATCTATTAGAAACCCTTCTTACCTTTTTACGGTCTGATTTGGGTTTTTATGTCTTCATCAACATTAAAGTTCAGATTGTTAGGTCTTCCTTTTATTCTACAGTTTTGTGTGATCCAGAGCTGCAGAGCCACAAAAACTCTAACCTTCTTATGGGAGATTAGATATTTGCCAGCTCCTTCCACCACAAATAGATAATATAGCTGTGCCCAGACAAGACACCTGCCAGTCAATTAGTATGTTCTTTAAGTATACACTAGTCAGTGTATAGAATATCTCTGTGGTAGCATCACCATCCTGAAATAGGAAATCACACACTTCTATTAATACAAGTCAACATGGCAATTTACAGCACTTACATACTGATCCATATCAACACCGTGGCCAACCTAACTTTGAGTGCCAATCCAGTGCCCATCCATATTTGCTCATAGCGGTGCAGGTGCGAGTAGCAAATATTTAGTGACAGGTTTTATTTGCTGATGCTTACTTTAGAGTTCTACATTTAGTTGCTTGGGCAACACAAACGTTTTCTGATTAACACTGTAGTTGATTTACTGTTGAGGTAATCCTGTGGTACAGTATTGTGTTTTACAGGAAATAACTTAAATAGTTGACATCATCAGTATATAAACATTCCATTTATGAAGCAAAGGTTTGTCCTAATTGTGTCTACACAGAAAGAGCAGGTTGGATGTACATATAAATACTACAACGAAGTGTACATTTGGAGACTGAAAGGGAGTTGGGTGGCGTGGGACCTCTGGGACCTGTCACAACCAAACTTTAGTTTGACTTCTTGGGAGGGAGGGTTAATGAGCCAACAAAGAAGTTCTGTAATCCAATGTCAGGTACAGTTTCTGTATGGAGTTCATGTATGAATGTATACATCTCCTTCCTACGCATAAATATACATACTTCAAATTTTACAAACAATTAAATACCCTTTTAGAGATATTGTTTTATACTTGCAAAGATACTTCCTGTTAGAGAACCTCCATACGTGAAATGATGAACATTTGAGGGTAAGTTGTGTTATGCACATGTGGTCTTGTATGAATAATATGCATAACATGTAAGCCACTTATAAACATTCTGTATGATTAAACTGTTCTTATAAAGGCATCCTCATCACAAGAATGAGAAGTGAAAGCTAGTGATACATAACATTTACATTTATAACTTATTTTGACTTCCCAAGTACACACCAGCAAGTCTATTTTAGAGAACTGATGTTCTCTTTGTGTTGAATTTTAGTTAAAAATGTATATTTATTTTGACAGAATGCACAGATCATTGTTACCCCCGAGCTTGCTATATATGGATGGGGTTTTACGAGGCAGACAATTTTTCCATATCTTGAAAATATCCCAGATCCTGATGTGAACTGGATTCCTTGCACTGATCCAAACAGGTATGCCTTTGCACAGTTTTGAATGGTTAGATAAATAGCATGTTTTTTTCATAACCAATCCTTGTATGTAACGGGGAGCACAGCCATGTGTAATGGTCCTCTGTGTTCCACACATGCTCCAACATATGTGCAAAATGCATGGCTGTAAATGTCTAATTACTCTAATGCTACTGCATTATGATTTTAATTATTTCAGCTTGCTTGTCATTTTTGTGGCTTCACTTCAGGCAGCTCGGAGAACATTGTATCCCATACCACAACATTTACTTAGGTGTAACTTTAATCTGGCCCTTGCTCATGATTGTATGGCATTCTTGTCCATTCAATTCAACGCTCCCATTTCAATGTATTTCCTTCATATTCTTGTGATTGTCCGCCCTGTGAAACATTTATGTCTGGCCCTGCTTTTTGGGTGATTGAATGTATCCTTCCAGAGCCGATGTCATGGAACTTATAAAGCGCTGGGCACTGCTGCCACCTGTTAATTAATGTTTGTACAGTTGTGCCGCAAGTGTTGACTAATTCTATACTGTTGGTTGGCCGTCTTTTAGTTCTATTTTCTGTATTTTTTTTGTTTAGTTATACCAATCCAATATTGGCACTGCATTGCGACTTAGTGTATCTAGAAACAATGTGGTGGACATCTTGGAATGGTATAATCACAATAAAAAGATAGAATAGGAGAATTCAAAAATGGCCACCATATTGCATCACAGTGTGTCTGCAGACAACATGGTAGCCATATTGGAATTCTTTAATAAGCAATAAAAATAACAGAATTCCAAGAAGGCCACCACAGTTTTGGGCCAGATGTCTACATGTAATCTGATGCAATGTGATGTTCAGGCACAATATTGCAGCCATTTGAAATAAAACTACTTTAATAAACAATAGAAAAGATTGAATTTGAAGATACCATCCGATGGCATTGGCAAAGCCAATGCTTGCATTGCACAGGCATTGGTAAAGCCACTAGTAGAATTGGCAAAGTGCACGAGATTGGCCCTGCCAAGTCTTCTTAAATAACTATCCTGTAAGGAAGAAGAAAATACTGGCATGCCATGGCTGCTGTCCACAATTTACCAGTCCCTTTATACTTCAAGAAATCATTCATATGCCTTGTGTTCCCGTTTCTTTAACTTCCTTTTTTCTCTTCCTGCATGTTCAACTGCCCCCCTCCTATGAGATGGAAAGTCCTAACCTGCACTTAGACATTAGCCTATTGCATACATGTATTTCAGATGTGAATCGAAATTTGCCTAGCTTAAGTAACGGTAAGTTTCAATTCTATTAAGGGCACGGAGGAGAGGATTATGCTTTTCTTCCTTCGCTATTTATTACAGATACAAAAACACAGTAGCCTTAGAAAAGCTTCAATCAATGCTCATATTGCAGAAAAAACTCAGAAGTAATCAACTTTCAAACGTTGTATGTCCAGGATGAACTACAACTCCCATGAGTCCTGTTCTAACTTCCACAACGTTAGTCCTTCCATCATGTCCATTCCAGGTAGATAACCAGTCCTTCCTCAATCTTCCTCCTCTTTCTTCGCGCAGGTTACGCACACTCCTCATTGGTCTTGTTTTGAACCGTCATTTCCTAGCGGAAAAAACGACAGCGTAAGTGAAGCACCACAACCCCACTGACAGCATGCAAACCGAGGACATCATCAAGACTGGCATCAAAACATGTATCAAAACAGAGATGGAAAACAATGTACTTACTGCCATACGGGCGGGTTCGTAACGTCGAACTCCTGGGTGGGATAATCCTCGCCTCCGTGTCCTTAATAGAATAGAAACTTACTGTTACGTAAGCTAGGCAAATTTCGATTCTATGTCAGGACCGGAGGCTTCGGATTATGCTACTTCAAAGCTTACTCACCACCAACTGAGCTAGGTCCACTACCGGTTTAAAATAAAACCTCTTAAACGTGGAGTCCGAGGACCAATCTGCTGCTCGCATTAAATCCTCCAAACGAGCTCCCACCGAGAACGCCTTAGAAGCCATGGCTCCCCTGGCAGAGTGAGCTCCAAAACATTTAGTATCAATGCCCGCCTCGTGCATGACCCAACGCACCCACCTTGCAATGGTGGGGGAGGAGACTGCTCTGTGTGGTTTTCACAGGGCAATCAGTAATTGTTGTTCGCCCGGAGGGCGGATATGCAAAGTCATGTCCTCATAAGCCTTCACGCATTGCACGACGCACAACTTGGGAGTGTCCACAAAGGCCGGGTACGAGATAGTTCGTGACGCTGACTTTGTGCGACGTCCCACCGTAAAAGTTACCCCGTCAGGGGAAAGAACTCGAGCAGAAACGTCCAAGGCACGCACATCCGACACACATTGGCAAGAAACCAAACACAGAAGTATAGCCAACTTAGCTGAAAGTTCTTTTAGGGACAAGTATGCGTTAGACTGCCAGGACAGAAACAGGTTCAAGACTACATTGACGTCCCAAAGGACTGAATACTGGGGTTCCGGAGGTAAAGAAAGACGAACACCTCGCAAGAGCCTGAAAATAAAGGGGTGTTGCCCACCGGGGAACCTTCCACAGGGTGGTGACCAGCTGAAATCACGGAACGCATAGCGTTAATTGTTCTATAAGCCAGGCCCTTAGTTGCCAATTCAGCTAAAAAATTCAAGATTGGAACAAGTCCTGCGACCACGGGATCCAGGTTCCTTCGAAGACACCAACACATCCACTTGAGCCAAGCGGATTTGTAGCGCTTCGCCGTGCTATCAGCCCAGGCTTTGGACCGCAGACCCTCAACTGATCCCAAAAGGCCTGGGAGCGACCAACGTCTCTGGAAAGCCTCCATGCCATGAGGCGGAGAGAGCCTTGAATGATGAGGGGATGTGGCTCCCGATCCGGATTGAGCTGGAGGTGAGGAAACTGGGGGAGTGGGATTGGAAAATCCCAAGAAAGTTCCAGAAGAACCGGAAACCAGACTTGAGACCTCCAGAACGGCGTAATCAACACCATCTCCACCTCCTGACGGCGAACCTGGGACGCCGTCCGCACCACCATCGAGAAGGGAGGAAATGCAAAGGGTTTCTCCCGACTCCAATCCTGAAGAAAGGCGTCCGTGGCCTCCGCGAGCGGGTCCGGCCTCCAACTGAAAAACCGTGGGAGTTGGTGGTCCAGCCAGGACGCAAACAGATCCACCGAAAACGGACCCCAGGGGGCGTTCAGCAATTAGAAAACCGGAATGTCCAGCATCCACTGACTGGCATCTCTCAGGTGCCTGGAGTGCCAGTCCGCTACCTGATTGGCATGACCCGGCAAGTATTCCGCTGTCACCGATATGTGATGTAAGAGGCAATAGTCCCAGAACTCCTTTGCCAAATTCACCAGAGCTCGAGAGCGTGGACCTCCAAGGTGGTTGACGTATCGAACCGCCGAGACATTGTCCATCTTTAAAAGAACGCAGGACTTCACGGAATCCTTGGTGCAGCAGCGGACCACGAAGGACCCTGCCAGAAGGTCCAAACAGTTTATATGCAACTGCTGTTCGTCGGATGACCAAGCGCCGCCGGTGAAGAACTCCCCGCAACGGGCACCCCAACCCGACCTGCTGGCATCGGACTCTATCACAAGGTCCGGAACCGACCCGAAGATCACCCAACCATTCCATGTTTCCATGTGTGAGAGCCACCATGACATCTCCTCCTTCACTTCCGCTGAGAGGGGCACCGTTTGGTCGCAGGACATGCCCCTCCGGAGATGTTGGGCTTTGAGGCGCTGGAGCGCTCTGTAGTGCAACGACCCCGGGAAAATCGCTTGAATGGAGGAGGACAGAAGTCCTACTACCCTGGTCACCTGTCGTAAAGAGGTCCGGTCTCTTGAAACCGTCTGTCGTAACGTATGCCTGATCTTGGCTATCTTCCTCGAGGGTAGACTGAGAGAGGCTTCTACGGAGTCTATGACAAAACCCAGAAACGTAAGTTTCTGACACGGAACCAGGACCGACTTGGATCCGTTGATGACAAAACCCAGCCTTTGCAGAAGCAGAACCGCCTGCTGAAGCTGAACGGTCAAGACAACTGGACACTGGGCCATCAGAAAGATGTCGTCCAAGTAGACGATCATCCGAATACCCTGCCCCCGCAGGTACTCCACCACCGGGTGCAGCACCTTCGTGAAGCACCAAGGGGCCGAGGAAAGACCGAACGGAAGGGCGGTGAACTCGAACACTCTCTCCTTCCAGCAAAACTGAAGGAAACGCCGATGCGGAGGATGGATGGGAACCACCAAATAAGCGTCTTTGAGGTCTAACCTCACCATCCAATCCCGTGGAAGGAGCACATCCCCAAGGAGGTGGATCCCCTCCCATTTTGAAATTCCGGTAGACCAACCGACCGATGAACTCCTTGAGGTTGATCACCGGACGCTTGCCTCCATCCGTCTTGTCCACCAGGAAGACATTGCTGAGGAACCCAGCGGGATGGCGCGTTGAGAGACGGATGGCTCCTTTTTGGAGTAACTCCGAGACCTCTCCGTCTATCAAGCGCGCGTTGGACTCGGAAAAAAATATCGGCCGTGGAAAAAACTCCTGAACGGGCCGGTCGTAGAACTCTATGTGAAACCCACGCACGGTTTGCAAAACCCAAGCGTCTGCAATAAGCGACGCCCACTCCTCGTAAAAGGCCGATAGTCGGCCTCCCATGAGAACTTGGTCCAAAGAAAGGACACTCACCGTTGGGATTGTTGGGTCCAGGATTCTTGCGGTAACCTCGACCGCCGAATCGCTGCCCTCTCGTGGGGTAAAAGTTGTTGAAGTTTGCTGCGGTCTGATATTGGCCTCTGCCGGAGCCTTGCCCTCTATTATTGACATTCTGCCCTCCTCGAGCGGCCCCTACCACGACCGGCCCCTTGGGAAAAACGCTGTTGGTACACATGCTTAATGCTGGACTGCGCTTTATCCAGCGAAGTGAAGGTGGACACAAATTTGCCTAGCTCTTTGAAGAAGGGTTCTCCAAAGAAGCCAAGTCTCCTAACTTCGGATCCAGCTTAATAAGCAGTGATCTCCTCTGCTCGGTCGACAGGGCGCAGTTGGCATTCCCTAGGAAAATTATTACCCGCTGCGCCCAGTTCGACAAAACCTCAGGGGAAATAACCGTGCCGTTGGCCTTCGCCTCTTCCGCCATGTCGAGGATCTTCGTGGCAGGCCCAACTGCGTCCAACAATTTATCTTGGCATGACCACCAAGAACGGTCAATGCCCTTGCGCGGGTCCTTCATACATTTTGCCAGGAAAGTGGCCATTTTTGCGTCTAACTCGGGCGTCAGGGCCACCTTACCCTCAAGCGTGGGCCTCGGACACTCCCCTCGCAGGCATCCCCTGGCCTCCTTTTCCAAAGGCTTACGCAGGCGACCTGCCATGAACTTCGCCACCGTGTCCCCGGGCGTCTAGGTGGCGGACCCCAGATGCATGATCTCATCCGGGTCCAACATGCTGGAACTGTCCCGGGGCAACTCTGCGGCCAAGCTCGAGGGGTGCCAAGAGCGCACCGACTCCCCATCGTCATCCGTGTCGGGGGAATCCACCCCCGGAGACGGAGGCGCAGTCTCCGAAATCACCGAGGGCTCAGGACTCAAAAGTGGCACAGAGGCGCTCAAAGGCGCCTCTGTCCACCCCTTGCCCCCCTTCCGGTGCCCCCTCCCTGCAGGGCTTCTTCAGGGCGGGAAGGCCCTCACCTGAGGGGCCCGGGAGACCAGCCGGAGCTCCCAAATGGGCCTGCGCAAGCTTTGCGCATTCTTCAACAATACGCGCTGACAGGCGGTCCTCCACGGGACCCACCACTTCAGTCACGCAGCGATAGATAGAGCTGTCAACTGCCTGATAAAACTCCTCATCTTGTAAGTAGGAGTGGGGTTCCTCCTCAAAGTAATCAACTTGCTCCATGACTGCTAAGTTAAGAATTGAGCTTCCCCAAAAAACTGTGCCTTAAGTCTTACCCCCCCACAGAGGGTGTCAGGAATTAGAGATATGGGCAGGCGATCAGGCTGCAATTACGTTTTGGGCCAAACAAACTGGCAGGTAGGGCTGCACTAACCCCCAACGCGCTGACCTTCCACACAGGGAGCGGGCCTGTCCACCCCCAATGCGCGTTTAACAACACAAGCAAAGATGTGCAATCTCGCCTATTGGCGTTCACCGCGGTCTCCGCCGCAAAATACAGACCCTGAAGGGCGTAGAAAGGGTAATTGAGGCCAAATACGGACCCGGAACACCGGGCGTAGCAAGGGTGGAGAGGGCAAAGCTACGTCGCAAGCTGTCTCCTCAGCGCGGCTCCCCAGAGTGAAGGAGAGCAAGCCTAGGAGCCAGCGAGGCGTTCGAGCGCCCCATGGTGGGTGCTCTAATCACCGCACCTCAGTCGGGACAAGAGCCGCGAAAGGAGCGAAAATGCTCCCGCGACTGAGGGCTCTGTAGGGAAAGAAATCATACAATTAAGCACAACAGAGCCCGATATACTCCCGTCACTCTCATAGACGGCAATACATTACAATAAACCCCTAAGGAAACGGGGTAACTGACCGCTGCGTGAGCAGCGAAGAAAGAGGAGGAAGATTGAGGAATATGTTTTAACATTCTGCAGGTTGCCAGTATACATTTTATCTTCTCAAGTTGAAGAATAACATCTCAACATTTGTTACCATACCGTGAACACGAAGTATTCATTTTGTAGTAATAAATAAACAATTGCAACTCTGAGTTCAAGCTCTGCTCTTACACCCTTCTTAAGTAGTGAAGGGAATATATGTAAGAAAATCCTGAACGAATGAGTGATAATGAGAGGAACTGTGCTGCCTTTTAAAGGAGAATCCGCATTATTGCGGTGGAAAATCTTTCTAGAACAGCCTCACAAAATATCTTTTGATAGTGACCGGTCAGCAGCAGACCTGCCTCCTGTTTCAACGTCCCATAATACTCAGGCATGCCATGATAAATGTGTATTCCATAAAACTTCCTCTATCACCCACAGTTGGATATGGAACTAAGAATGAGCTGTTTGTATTGGGAGACTCAAACGAGTGTAGTGTCAGGCTCGAGCACATCCAAACATCTCAGACGCCCACAATGTACTTTAGATAACTTTCATTTGAATCTGAAGATCGGACCCTCTGTCGTAGAAGCTTTAGTATGGGTTACATCACACAGTGAAGATGCACTGTAGTGTGGTAGGTACACTGTGTGTGTGTGTGTGTGTGATTACCCCTTCCCTGTACTCTGCACTCTGCTTACTGACTTTGTATTTGAACTGTCATCGGAGCACCACAAAAACATAGGGGCATATTTACCAGCCCTCACCACCACTGGAGCATCACTTTTTTTAAAACTCCGGTGGCGTAGCGCCATCTTCCATACTTACAAGGTGGGGCTAAGCCACTTTGCATAGCTTAACGCTACCTTGTAAATATGCCAGTTTTCGCCGCAGTCCTCTGGTGCAAAGGGCGTGCAATTGGTGTTGTTGTGGGCATTCCACCTCTTTTCACCACAACACCCATTGCTTTTTGACGCTGACTCAGATTTAGATGGCTGAGGCAGAGCCAAAACCTACGCCATGGAATACCAGGTGCTATAATGTCGATACGAGGAGAAATTATTAATTTCATCTTGTTTTTAGCTTTTTCCATGTGTGCTGAAGAATGCAGCACACATAGAAGGTGCAAGTTGCCATTACTGATTGTTTATGTGCAGGATGGTTTCCTTCCAGCACATAAACAATCGTCCCTGCAGCGCAGGTACCTATGCAACATGGCAGCAGGAGGCCTGTGCTGGCACTAGGCAGCTTTTTTTGTGCAAGCGCTAGGGTATACACAGGGGTACACCATATTCTTGTGAATACGGCATATCCCTGATTTTTGAAAATGTCAAAGTGCGGTCCACGCTCTGACATTTTATTGTAAATATCCCCCCCTAGTGTCTCACAGTATTTATTGCGGAATGTCAGTGTGCCAAATCCCTAGCATGAGGGTTCTGATCGGAAGTATCCAGTCGCGGCCGGCATGACTCGCGCGCGGGAAATGGGGAGGTCATGCGGGGTAGGGTTAGTTTAATAATAATAAAAACATGAAACATACCCTCCTGCTGGACCGGGTCCTGCGTCTTCTCTGCTCCTGACCTGCCCTCCTGCAGGAACAGGAAGCAGGCCGCCAGACTCCCACCCCTAAGCCAATCACAACGCTACAAGCAGCGTTATGATTGGTCAGGAAGCCGCCCAGCCAGGGGCTAATGGTCCGGCCATTTCCTCCATTAAGGCTGCATTTCAGCCTACATGGAGAAGGGCAGAGTGTGCATGACTGGTTTGGTCGGCCCCTGAGGGCCGACCAAAACAGTCATGTGCACTCAGGAGTGGGCACACCACTCCTTCCTTGCCCAGCTCTGCTCGCAGAGCAGCCCAGACCACCTGCCACAACCAAACCCTTCTGCTTTCTCTCAGTGCGAGCAGCAGAAATATAAAATGGTAGTTAATACCATTTTTTGTTTCTGCTTCTTGAACTGCGAGAAAGCAGTGGGGTGACGCTCCTCCGCCCTAGTGGAGGAGCCACCCCTGGAATTATCTGACATAGACCATGTTCACATTTCGTACTACACTTAATAAAATAAAAGTGGTAAATGTCCAGGAAGCCATGCACATAACACATTTGGTACATTGTAGAATATATATATAGCCATGTAGGCATCTGATTTCCCATGGCATTCACTGAGCAATCGAATAACAACAACCAATTATTCAATTGGCATAACTTGAAGTCTTGTGTCATTTCTTGTTTTTTTCATTCATATCAGACTGGGTGATAGTGAGTCTCTCTCAGGTGCAGATATGGTTACCCTTAACCTCACCACATGCCACACCAGAAACGTGGGATCTTGTGACGTGAAATAGTCATCTGGGCCAGAGGGCACACATCCTCTACTGAATTCGCTTCCGGTTCTTATCTTGCAGCTGGTATTCCATTTGAAAGCACTTCATTTGAAGAACTCATTTTTGCTACAGACCATTTTGCTTCTGTAGACAATGTCTAATGTGTGACCATTCTGTTTGGCTTCAATGTAGTTGAGATGATCAGTTTGCTTACATTTTTCTCTTTTTTTTCTTCTTCATGAATAAGGTTTGGTCCAGCTCCTGTCCAGGAAAGGCTTAGCTGCATGGCAAAGACAAATAATATATATGTGGTTGCGAATGTTGGAGACAAAAAACCCTGCAATCTCAGTAAGGATTCATGCCCTGAGGATGGCCAGTTCTTCTACAACACTCTTGTTGCATTTGATTCCAGAGGAAAACTTGTTGCACGATACCACAAGGTGATGATGATCTGAATTGAATACAATTGATTTAGTTAATCAAAAATTGCTTTTGCCTAGAGTATACATATTCCTGAAAATTAAGATGACTTGAAAAAATGAACCTATGATGCTCAGACATTTTGGTGTACAAAGGTTCTGATACTAAAAACATTGTGCACACCTATGTGAAATACGGTTGCTCAACAATTAGTTTATGCAAAATTGAGACACTGAGACTAAGATTGCGGTTTCACTCATTCCTAGTGACAAAGACGGCAGCTGGCAGGGTTTTTATGTAGTCATGATATTGGAAGGGTTTGGTAGTCAGAAAACTGTGTGTTCCCATTGGCTTGACATGGGAGGTGACCAGGCCAATGTGGGGAATGCCTGCAAAGTTACAGCTTTACTAGAGATCGCCAATCTTGCTATGAGTATGGGACAAGACATTGCCGAGGCATGCAAGGGAAGCTTACCACCGAGAATGGCCTAATCAATAAAAATGTAGAAATGCTTGCAGCTTGTAAGAATGCCCCTACATATTCCTAGATTTTCGAATGTTTAGAGAACTGATTTCATAGTTTGCACCCTAGGGGCCGCATTACAGATGGTGCCCCGGGGGCGAACGGGTGTTTGCCCCTGCTTTGCGCGCTCCCGGGGCACTTTGATATTATAGAAGGGGACGCAGATGCTTGTACGGCCCCTTCTATAATACCGATAGCGCTAGCGCACCTAAAGCGCCAGTGCAATCAACAGAGAGTGTTCCCTCATTTGCATAGGGGCGTGCCATGTGCAAATGAGGGAATTCCTTTGACTGCGCCCACGCCATATTACAGACATATACAAACAACAGGATGGGGAGGTAGAGCAGCGTATGGGGTAGGACGGTGAATAGTATGTCCCGGACCTATTGCATAAAAAGCAACACCCCAGACGTTCCTATTTGCTCATGAAGCAAGCAAGCAAGCTACATAAGTCATTGTACTTGCATCATACCGCTGTAGGCACATTATAGCCTCTTAGTATTTTCACTTTTGATATTTATCAATTTTTATTACATTTTGATACATAACTTAAAAAAACGTGAGTAAGGTGGGGAAATTGTGCCCCCGTCCTGAAGAAGGAGCTTTGCCTCCGAAACATGTCGACGCACACCAGAGGTTCTGTCCATTACCACGACAGGTTTCACCTCACACTGCACTTTTTTTAATAGTACCAGTCGGAGTTAGGAATAAAATTTTTTTGAGTAAACTCACGTGCCAGGTACTTTTTAAACCTTCACCACGTCCCACCACTCACTTGTAAATACACCCAATACACATGCACCACATATAGTAATTTACTATAAGTGCTCCCACGTAGTCGTAGGTCGCAGCACGCCGCATCCCGTTAGAGGGGTGCGAAGACCCCGATGATGAAGGATGACACCAAGGGGCCTTTTGGTGTGTGAGGGGTATTTTACAAAACACTAAGTGCTCCAACACCACTTTTTGAACACTTTCCCTTCCTTTGAGTTGGATTCTCTTTGTTTAATAAAATATTACAGACATGGGCGCAGAGGCACAGAAGCCCTCAGGAGGCGCATTTAAAAGGGGCTGCACTGTCAGTGCGCGTCCTGACAGCATCTCTTTGCAGGGGGTATAGGGGTTCCCATGAACCCCCAGACATCACCTTGCAGGCGGGTGCAGTCACTGATTGCACCCGCCTGCAAGGGGATCTCTAATCCCCTTTGAAAGTGCAGGCAGGTGCCGCCTGCACTGTGAAAACACAGAGCGGCTGTTCTCTGTTTTCACATGAATGCGCTGCCCCCAGTGCAGCGCAAGTTCGCGGCGACCTGGGGGCAGCGCATACACCATAAAGGGACGCATTATCACTGTTTACACCCGGGGCACCTTTTGAAAGATGTGCCTGTCGCAAACAGTGATAATGTGTAATACGGCCCATTGTCTGTTGGACAGGTAAAGTTAGAGAGACTTCTGTAAACAGTGAAAAGCAGCTAGTGCTAAGAGAGAAACAGTAATCAGTGGCAAGATAGGAAATTGTATTAAGTTTTTATGAGACACATGACATATCTACAGCAGATGAATACACCGTTTTGTGCATCAAAATGTAGGCGCAACCAGCATTGGCAGTCACTATTCTCTAATGGAACACACAAACTGGATAATTAACATTTTGTTACACTACAGTAAAGGTCCTTCAGCACACATCAATTTATAAATCTGCGTAAGGCCATTTTTCACTCCGACTAATGTAGTCTCCGATGATGTAGGACTACTTCGGCATTTCGAGTCCATGTGGCTTTTTTGAGAATTCTGTAAGAATATGGAAGTTTTGTGTCTGCTTAGTTAAAAGCAAACATTTCAAAAATATCATTTCACAAGTCTGTAACATGCGAAATCCCTACTGGAATGTATTCTCAAGACTACCGGCACTTTCTCAGCTTTGTCCGTTGTCACAGAGAGACTGAGGAGTGAGTGGCCATTATTGCATGGATCTTTGGCTTTGCAAACTTATAACTAACTAGTAAATATTTTCAACTCTGTGATTCCTCTTTGTATTGTAATGAGTATGGAATTTGTCGCACAACAACTCACTGCATCATGGCCAAGCTGGGTGGGGTAGGCTGAAATGGAGGCAGATGAATGATCTGCCTCCCTCTCCTCAACTTCCCATATTAAAATGGCAGCCCTGGCGGCAGTTCACCGAGGTAAGGCGCTGGTGTGCTAGACTAGTGAATACTGTGTTGTGTACCTGCGTCCCACAAGTAGGCCTCCCTAAGCAGTACAACTGCACGAGGACACCATATCTGGTCTTTTCTGTTGGCAAAAAGGTGCTCCAAAACACACCTTCCACCCGCAGAAGGCCTCACACAGCCATATTGTTGCAACCAATATTCTTAGGGCCTTAATTACAAGATGTTGGCATAGGGCAGCGCCACAGACCTTCCCACCACACTGCACTAGAGCAAAAGAAAATGGCAGAAATGTGCCTTATCTATCAGACACAGTACATTCCTTTCCTATTCCCCAGTGCTGGCGCACAATTAGCTGCCATCCACCAACGTAGGCACCTTTGCGCCATGGTGCAAGGGTGCCTGCGTTGCAGGATGATTGTTTTTGTGCAGGAAGGGAAAGCTTCCTGCACAAAAACAATCACAAGATCCTTTTTCCTCCTCCTATGTGTGCTACAGAATGCTGCAAAAACAAGGAGAAATAATGGTATTTCTTCTTGTTGCGCCTTTCTTCCGCCTCCCTTAGAAAGGCGTAAAGTTTTTGGCACTGCCTCAGAGCTGTTAGTCGTTACCAGTACAAATCTACGTGCAAATATGCGCAGGTTTGCTCTAAGGTCTTGCTTCTCCATTCCATTTTTCTTTCATATTCAGTTCCAAAGCTGCCACTTCTAGTGTGGAAACCTTACCCCTATTTTGGATGTATGGGGGCATTAAATCGTATTCAATTTGTGTTGTTCCATGACTACATCCGGTAACTGATCAGGTAACCCAATGCAACGGTTTTTGAATGATGCAGGTGCAAGTCCATGCTGTTTCGTTAGTTATTAATGAACTACACTACCCTATTTGCACCTTCAAGCGGCTACAAAGCCCAATTAAATACGAAGAAGCCCAGATTAGGCCTGTGCAGAGTTTGCAGAGTTCCGCTAGGCAGAACTCTGCAAAATGACAAAAAAACTCTCAAAGCTATGCAGAGGTATGTGAACAGCGGAGTGCATTACCTTGCACATTGTAAAATCAGCACAAATGGTATCATGCACAGCGCAAGAGGGCACAGCTTCTTTCTGTCACTCAAGTAGAAGTTCTACTCGAGCAGCAGCTTCTTCAAAGTGAATGGAAGGTTTCTCAACGTGAGTGGTAGCCTCCATCCGCAACAGGCCGTGTTTAGAAATCTTGCTGGGAAGCAGTCTAGCCTTGGATTTTCCTCGTTCGCGCTCGCTAACTTCCCATAGGCATGCACGAGCAAGAAAAACACTTTGCTCCGGTGTGCGGAGTGCACAAAACTAAGTTCACCGTTCAGGCCTAGCCCAGATTTGAGACAGAAATAAAAGCTTGCAAAATTGGGTTCCACATTTGTAATCATGAAATTTACCCCTTAGACATGGGCCCTAAAATATATCCTGACTGGTGAAGGTACTTAACTTTGCAAGTAATTGAAAGTGACATTTTGCCTGCCGTACGGAAAAACAAAAGAGCGTTTCGCCCACAGCACCAAAATCATTGACTTCCATTGGTATAAGGCCAAGCAAACCAGGACTGAGTCACTAGACAAACCATAAGCAAAGTGCTGCGATATGATGCTGCACACATATTAATGTCTATCTAAGTACACGGTCAGTCGAATGAGGCCAGACAGCGGCCAGAAAACACAAATTCTGCCCCCTGCCAAATCTGCAAACAGCCACAGATCATTAAGAAGGTCGCATACTGTTGTGAATAAAGGATGTGTAGTCTCTGTAGATGTGGTTTCTTGAAGCTCCTTTATTCAAGCAAGATGGTAATAGGATATACAGGAGAAAAACGGATCTACCTTATGACTATCATTATACTTCATAACACATACCTTGCCAGAGATGGCAATGCCTGGTAGTCAGGCCATTGCAATCAAACAGGGCTTCATTTGAGCCGCTGGTTTCCAGGGCTCAGCACCGGTACTTAATCATCAACACCAGAGCTTATAGCGTGAACTCTACCCAAAGGTGCGCTTCTCAGGAGCACAAGTTAAGGACGCATTTGTTTTTGATAGGCCCCGGAAAATATGGGATTTTCCCAGAATCACAGGATGCTGAGCCTACGCCGAGGCTTGAACCTTGTTCCCAGCTCCAAAGTAGGCAGCTCTGGCCCTTATTCCACATCCTTTCCCCACTTGTGGGAGTTTGGTTAGTTCTGTTATAGGCAGCGCTAATAGGAGCAATGGTCTGATGGAAGCCGCCCCCTGACGAAAGCCCAAATACTTATTTTTTCACGAATTAACCACTGCAATCAAAGCTGTTGATACCAGAGGGGCAGCAGGGCTTTAAATCTGTACCTCTTCCAAATGAGTCTTCCATAAGGACCTCTAAACCACCGTTCGTTAGCAGGCACTCTGGTGTCACCTGTTTGTGGTAAAACGAATAAGACTATCAGTACAAATCATAAAGCAAGATCATCTGGCCAGTACAATGCTCACACTCGAAAATGTGGCTTAGTTAGCCCAATTGCCTACCTAAGCCAGTCCGACCCAGCGTGAATCCCAAGTCGTAGCCTAGATACCATGGGGCAGATTTACAAGCCCCTTGCGCCATGTTTGCGTAACTTTTAACATGGGAAAAGTGACGCAAAAGTGGGGCAAAGGCCCGGTAAATCTGCCCACATGTACCTTGAACCCTGGGTCTGTGTTACAACCTGTACCTAATGGGCTACGAATAGTGAGTGTATCATTAAGGCTGGCTGCGAGAGCCACCAGCAAAATGCTTTGCCTAATTGCTGACCCACCACCACTTGCATTGTTTCTCTTTGCATGCTTAAAATTCAAATATCCTTTGTGGCTTAATGCAGCTAGTAAAGAATTAATGTGAACACCCGCCCGGCTCCTGTTTCTCAATGTTTCTGACCGATAAGCAATGAAATACTTCTGCAATGGATGAATGGCCAGTGCAGACAACTCAGCATATATTTGCTGTTTCTTTAGCGTGAACTCGACCCAAGTAATATAGGGCGGTTTACATGAGTAATAATTAGATCACACAAGGCACTTTGGGGCATATTATCAAGAACCGAGTTAAAATTATCGCTGTTTTAGCGGCAGGAAACTGCTGCTAAAGCGGCAATATTGGGCTTGATAATATGGCCTTGTGAATTCCCATAGAAGCCCAGGTTCACACTAGAACCTGGGCTTCTATGGGAATTCACACGGGCCTATTATCAAGCTCATTATCGCCGCTTTAGCAGCAGTTTCCTGCCGCTAAAGCGACAATAATTTTAACGCAGTTCTTGATAATATACCTCTTAATTTTTAGGCAGGAGGAGATATAACAATTGTGCCCAGAATCAAAGCGTGTTTAACTGACTCAGGGACTCAAACTTGTTCCCACTGTTTGCTGTCAACCGCTCTGGCCCTAGCGCCACTTCCTCTCACATCAAAGGAGGGATATGAGACCATAATTTTCGGCAGTAACTCATACGACGCTGCTTTGGCTGGTTGTTTTAAGCATCTGGGATTCGGGCTTTTGGGGATAGCAGACCGAAGGGAGGTCTGTCCCACTGGGGTATTGGGGAAAGGATGGGCGCAGTGTGCTTTGGGCTACATCTAGGAAAAGATGTAGCCAAAGGGTTGTAAAGTTGGCCATTTTAGGGCTGACACCCACCATCTTTTTGTAGGTGTAGTCAGGCTAGTCAGGGAAAGTTTTTCTCCCACCCTCCCAACCCTTTGTTTTGTTGGGAGTTGAGACAGGATTATTTGTATGTGCTGGTAGTGGAGGCAGGCTAGTTGCAGCAGGTGCATAGGCAAGTTTGCAGGCCTTCACTTAGAGTTAGGTTGTTTAATATAAGTTAAGCAGGCAGAAAGGGGGGGCCTTAGAGAACCAACACCTATGTTACATCATAGGGACACCAAGTTGAACACAGGTTATTTAGTTCACTGCTAGGCAGAAGGGGAAGTTTAAAATGTGACAATAAGAAGAAGACAATAGGTCTGGAGGTTAAAGTTGTAGGGTTTGTATACAGGAGGTGGTGTTAGGGGAGGGGGTATTGAATGTAGGTTATATGATGTATATTGAGGTTTTAGTTCTGTAAGGCCTTAGGCTGATGATGTTTATGTGATACATACCTGCTTCAATAAAACTGCATTTTCCACACATATAGTGAGTCAGTGGTCTGATTGTGCCCCCTTTAACCCAACTAAAGAATAGCAAAGCAATGCACCGAAGATGTGCAAGATAGTCATTATCAAGTGTCTAAATTTGATTCACCTAGATGCACCACTTTCAGACAACGAGCTGCACATGTTCAGACACAGAGTGCAGAGGAAGTCTGGCACTGCGCGGCAGACCCCACATGTTGCAGCAGCGATACACTGGCTGAAAGGCCTCCCACTGCCTGCTTCTTTGGCCGGACGGTATGCACAGGAGCCCGACAGCGGGAGGCATTCACAATTCCACCACTCACTGCCATGGAAAGCGGGTGCTGCTTCCGCCCTGCTGGAGGCGCATAAATGTGCTGCCTCTCTGGTGCAAGTAGTCAAGGTTGGTTGGATGTGGGGGCGAGGGTTACCCCTGGTTGTGCAGAGTCTGCTCCTGGATCGCCGGAGCTGACTGGATCCCAGGGCCCCTGCTCACCCGGAGACTGGATTATGCCAAAGAACGCTGGGGCTGCCTGTAGGAGAGTAGGGTCTGCTATCCTATGGTCACCCCAAATTTTTGCTTTTTGCTTCACTGGTTTATGACTTAATGTGGCTGTGGGCCGGCTAATCAGACCCACAGCCTGCTGTTCTCTCTCTAAATTACTGCCAATGCACTCTAGGTGCATTACGAATTGGATACTGGTTCACCTTATTGGCCCCTGTAACAGTGTACCCTAGGTACCCAGGGCATAGGTGTTTCCAAGGCCTACCAGGGGCTGCAGCATGTATTGTGCCACCCCTGGCCTCCATATTTGACACAACTGGCTGATCACTCAGCTGGGGTAAGTTGGTGTAATCACCTCTTACTTAGATATAGTATCCCTATATCTAACCCTAAACTGGACACATATGTTCCTATCAGCCACTCCTATGGAAGGCCTCATCAATCCTGGAGGCAGAGTGCTTGGAAATATGTGAGATGGTGCTCTAGCATGAGCTGAGCCTGTCTGCAGCTGCCGGGAACCACTCCCTAAGCTGTTCCGGTATATTGCCATACCATATACTCTTAAGTGCATTATAATCCTCGCGGTTATTTGCTATCTTTGGTTTGGCTTTATCAAGACATGTCGAGTAAGGTGTCATACGAATTGGAATACTATCCCCTCGACAGTTCTGTCGAAGGGGATAGCATTCCACCCTTCTAGAGCGACACAACATGTGTGTAGCCTTAACCCCGGTTAAAGTTAGCCAGAGCCTCAGCATCACAAAATGGATGCTGCCACCACAGACACGAGTCTGACCCCCTGCTGCTGGGAGTCCTTCCAGCGAGGGAGGCTTGGACAAAGGGTTTCCTGCCTTGGGAGGTGCGAGCACCACCCCAGACAGGGTTTTGTGTATTGGGTAGGACAGGGCTGAATAGATTGAGACATGCCCGGGGCACACAAGGTGTCCCCGTGCATAAGCCAGTCCAAACCGGTCATGGGACTTTCCAGACCCAGGCCTGGCGAGGAGCTGGACAAAGGAAAGGGGGTGTAACCGCCCCCCTTCCTGGTCCCACCCAGAGGAAGGACCTAGTAGGGGATCCACCCCCCAGATTGGGAATAAGAGTGGGAGCAGTGCCGTAGCACAGCAGATCATCCTGAATCAATTTTAAACAAAGAAGAAGACTGGACTTCGACATTCTGCTGCTCAGAAGACTGAAGAGAATCTCCCTTGTGGCCTAGGAGTGGCCACCCTGTGAACACAGGCACCAACCAGTAACTCGACGTCTGCTTTGCCGCCGCCTCCCGCCGGAGCCCGAGCCCAGAGCCTGACAAGACCCAGACTCCCAGACTTCTCACAGCCCGATCCACAGTCCCTGCAAAGAAGGGACCCGTGGAGGCACCGAGAGACGTGGGACCGGACCTCTTGGAAGACACCTGAAAAGCTGACAGCGCAGCAACCGAGGCACCTTCGATGTTGTGCTTTGGGGACTGAGAACCCCCACCACTGAGCAGCCCTTGCACTGAAGATCAGCCCCCCAGCATCTCCACGATCTGCGTGGGGCCCTTTTGCATTGTGCCACTCGACGCGCCATCCCGGCCACTAGCCACGTGGTCAGCGGCCATCTTGGCGACTACAACTACGAACTACACCACGGGTCTGGTTGCTCCAGACTTGCCCTAGCTCCTGTGAAAAGGAGCACCCGCTCTGACCTTGCTGGTCCGAGTGTTAAGCCTTTTTCGACTCCTGCGTGCCTTGCATTAGCCAAGGCCTGTATGCTCCGATCAAGTTGCCGACACCGCCAACAGCGAGAAGCCTACGTGGGACAGCTTGTGACCGACTCCTGGACGTCCTCGACCCCCGGTGTCCACGTGGCTGCAGAGAGAAGCTACACCTCAACGCCTGTTTGCACCCGACATCGCCTGGTTCCAATCTGGTTCCACGGTAGTCACTGGCTAGTGACTTTGAACATTGTCCCCTCTGCTTTCAGGTCTTCACATCTTCAGATCCACCCTTGGATCCACCGGAACTCTTCACCTCGAGCCGCCTGCAGCATCTTTAGCTCCAAGCACCATCGACCAGCGTGACGAAACCCGACACTACTTCGACCCTATGCACCCGCTTCCTGTGGGTGAGGTAACTCAGCTCCGCCGGTGTTCCTACACTGGTACACACCTCTAGGGCCTGTGTCTCAAGTTTCAGCTTTCTAGGTCCCTCGGAAGGTTCCGAACTAACTAACTTTGTACTTTTTACGCACCATAGACTTTGCATTGGTGAGTGCGTGCACTTTAAACACTGCACCCGAGTCCCGCGGGCCTTTCCCGACTTAGTCACTGCTAGTCTCGAATAGCTCCAGCGATTCCCAAGGCCCTAGGCCTGTTTCCTTTCCGATTGGTATCTCTTATACCACTTTCTTAGTATATGGTTTAGGTGGCCCCTAGGGATCATCCATATTGTGCAACTTTTGTGTATTTTAAACTGTCTTGTGTTTAACGCTTGTGCTTCTGTGCTCATAAAGAGTCCAGGGGATACTTTTAGTTAATAAATCAATATATATTTTCAATATATATCTGTGTGGTGTCCTTTCATTTGGTATTCAAGGGGGTTGTGTATGGTAATACAGCTGGCTTCACATGCCTTTCAGAGTTTAGCCTAAGACTGCTTTGTCCACGTTACCACTAGGATAACTGGTCTATAAGGTTGACTTACAGCCAATCATCATAAGGGTTGCTTGGCATGGTACAAAGTGATCACTAGAATTAGTGAGCATTATATAAAGTGTCAAAGTGTCTTGAGAGACACGTACACTCTACTTTAGCCATTTTTGCAGAAGAAAACTCCTTACTCCATCCTTCACAATCTGGCTTTAGGGCTGGTTTCTCGACGGAAACCGCCCTATTAGGTGTCACTGAACATATCAGAAAACTTCTTGACCAAGGCCAGACGGTCGCACTTGTGTTATTGGACCTAAGTGCGGCGTTCGACACCATCTCTCATGAAACGCTTATTAAAGAGCTATACACAAATGGTGTAAGAGGAAAGGCTCTGGATTGGATCAAATCCTTCCTGGCAAACAGAACCTTTCAGATCGCATCTGCACAAGCCGTGTCAGACACCTTACCTGCATCTCATGGAGTGCCTCAGGGGTCCATCCTGAGCCCTCTGTTTTTTAATATCTATCTCAAACCTCTGGCAGAACTTGTTGAAAAGCTAGGTCTAACGCTTATGAACTATGCCAATGACACCCAAATCATTTTTTCCCTATCTGAATCTTGTCCCCACTCCCCGTCGTTACTCAAGGAAGGACTATTAAAAATACTGAACTGGATGACAACAAACCAGTTAAAACTGAACGGCGACAAGACGGAAATACTGATTTTGGGAAAGGACAAAGCTCTCTGGAACCCTGCGCATTGGCCGGACCAGATGGGCACTTTTCCTACCCCGGTGTCCCATGCTCGAAATCTGGGCTTTGTATTGGACAATGCCTTATCCATGGACAAACAGGCCAGTAAAGTAACCGGCCTGTGTCTCACCATAGCTAAATGGTTGAGGAAGATCCTGTGGATGTTGCCAATGTCAACACAAAAGACCGTAGTCAATGCCCTTATCACATCAAGGCTTGACTACGGCAACATCCTCTATTTGGGCGCAAATAAATCTGTCATCGGACGACTGCAGGTAGCGCAAAACGCCGCGGTCAGACTCCTATGCAAGATTCCAAAGAACTCTGGAGTCTCGAACCATCGTCGGAATCTTCATTGGCTCAGGATAGAGAGCAGAATTCGTTTCAAGGCCCTGAACTACATGTTCAGAATAAAAACAGGAGTAGCACCAAAATACCTCCAATCCCTTGCCTGCCTCTATACGCCCAAGAGAAACCTCCGGTCTCAGACAACAGCTTGCTTCTGCATACCAAGGTTTAAACGTGCAAGAACAGGGGGCAGATCATTTGCCTATCTTGGACCCTCCCTGTGGAACACGCTTCCCCCAGGTATCCGGAAGGAAGAAAACTATTGTAGGTTCAGAAAGCTTGTAAAGACCTGGCTGTATGAACAATAACCGCTTAACAGTCACCTCCTTTTTCTGTCCTCATTTCTAGCTGTGTCTAGGCGCCGGGAAACCCTTTTTGGGTAGCTGTTGCGCCCTATAAATTGATAAAATAAATAAATATACCAGGCCAACTTCTCACACTGCCCGAATTGCCCTATGTTCAGAGTCATCTCGGGGTGTCTACTGCTTGTTGTGACCCGCCTGTAGAGAGCCACCCTCGCCCTCTACTACATTGTAGCAGTTTCCACGCATCCACACACCCCTTGGGCGGGCTCGACCCAAGGGGATAAATAAACGGCCGGAGACAGCTCGGGTCTTCCGGCCACGAGAGTGAAAGTGGTAGTCTTGTGTGCATTTATTGAGCGCTGCTGCGGCCTAGTGATTTCCAGGCCCCGCCACGCCACATTGGCGATGAGGCCGGTAGCATCCCTCGCGTGTTTGGCCTAACTTCCTGGATCCTGCTAGGGGCGCGCGGAGCCCACCCACGCTGCCCTGCTCCCTCTGCTGCTGTGTGGTGTCCTGCGAGGAGCTTGTGGTGCCCACCCACACCGCTCCGGTCCCTCTGACGCCTGCTGCCTTCGGAGGCCCTGACCATCCGTAGCCTCCCTCACTGCAGTGCCTGCCCGCCTCAGGATTGCTCCGGCCTGCGTCCGCCCACGCGTCTCCCTGCCCAACAGAGGCGCATTCAGCCAGCGGCGCTCGATAAGGCCTGTGACCACATGGGTAAGTGCCCGCTGCACGAGTGCACCTGCCCTGGATGGCTCGCTGTGGCTGGGACGCCCTGCCTGCCGCTCCTGCAAGGAGCTGCTATGGGGTCGTGCCTGCTACAGCCCTCCCTGCATTCAAGTGCTGCGTCTGGGCCCGCAGGCCCGCGACAGCCTCCTCGCCCGCGTCCTGTCAGCAAGGCCCCGTGGCTGGGCTGCCTCATCCGCTACCTGCGTCTGCCACAGCGTGCTAGACACCGTCTGTGCACATGCCCTGGATCCACGACTAAGGGCTGATCACCTCACCACATTTGTGGACATTAACCAAAAAAAAAGGGAAGAAGAAGATCACAGTGCTGGTTGTTCTTGGGGCACTAAAGGCAGACACCATAAGCAAGCACCATAAGGCAAGTACCCACGCCTCTACAGCACGCTGATAACAGGGGAGGACAGCAGGAGTCATTGTGGAGAGGGGAACTAACTGTCGAGACAAAGCTACACGCAAGCCGGCCACACTCACGTTTTTCTCTCTCCCACAAAGCTGCGCTAGAGGGCGAACAGAGCCCCCTGCACACACGTGGAGCCACCAGACGGCCCATGACATGGGACCACGTGCTAGCGCACACGCCCAAGCGCAAGTTGTCAACACACAGGCCACACCCTTGCACCGGCGCACGGCCACAATGAACAACCCACCGGCGGCTGCTGCTGCCGCTCAGCAAGGTGGAGGACGCAATCCGGGTGAAGGTGCCAATCCCACTGCGGTTGCACCTTTACCTCCCTTCAGTGAAGCCTCAGACCATGCCACTGCTGTCTCGACATGGAAAGCGTGGGTCGGGCGGCTCAACTGCTACTTCAAGGGGACAAGGGAATCCGATGGCACAGTGAAACGGTCACTCCTCATCTACTACAGGGGCGCAGAATTCTATGACCTCTTCGAGACGCTCCCCAACACGGGAAATGACGACAACTACGAAGCGGCGGTCGCCGCGCTCAACATGCACTTTGACCCCCAACTCAAATCCGACTTCGAGAAGTTCAAGTTCAAGAGGGCGTGGCAGATGGACTCAGAGTCGGTGGATATTTTCTATGCACGGCTACGCCGGTTGACTAGCACGTGCCCATTCACCGACCAACGGGAGGAGATACGAGACCAAATCATCCTGGGTTTCCGCTCCAAACTCCTGCGGAAGCTGATCCTTTGTCAACCAGAAATCTCGCTGGACAAGATCCTGGTCCTGGCCCGCTCCCACGAGCTGTCTGATCCGAGCGGAGGAAATGGAAGCCGCCCAACTCACACCGGTTGTTACCTCACATGTGCCCAGGCACCCACTGATCAAGGAAGAGAAGGTGGAAGCAATCAGAGGTGCCCCACTGCGGCCCGCCAAGCGCCCAGGCCACCACTGGGTAGTCCGTGTGGATACTGTGGAGAAGATCATCCCACGACGGCCGTCTGCGGGGCAAAGGGAAAGACATGTTCCCACTGTGGCAAGCTCAATCACTACGCCAAGGTATGCCGCGGTGGGCGGATCAGGCAAACGTCGTCAAGGCCCAGAGGCATGCCTCAACGCGTTCACCAGATCTCTCTCGATGATCAGCCAGCAATTGCAGAGGACCAGCCGCAGGAACGATGCCCTAAGTATGAAGATGAGGACGAGGAAGTGTTTGTGGTGTCATACGTCAGCAGAACAGACCAGCGCCGAAGGCCACCTCCCATGTGCTCAATCTCAGTCGAAGGCACTGATGTATGAGCCCTCATTGATACCGTTGCGTCCATCAACGTGATGGACTTGGAACAGTACGACCGCCTGTCACCTCGAACCCAGCTTACACCTTCCATGGCCCGGATCTACACGTACAAGGAGACTGACCTGCTTCCTCTCCGTGGAGTCATCCAGGCCACAGTTACGAGCGGAAGTTACTCCACTAATGCGAAGTTCCACATCACCGAGGGAAGAAAGGGAACACTGCTCAGCTGCCACACGGCTGAGGACCTCGGATTTGTCTTCTTCGCCAACCAGATCCATGACTCCCATGCTGAAGCGATGCTGAAGGACTTCCCGGCTCTCTTCAAAGGACTGGGAAAGCTCAAGGGCAAGAAGTTCAATCTCCACATTGACCCTTCGGTGGGACCAGTGGCCCTCAGGCCCCGGCAGGTGCCGTTCAACCTTCACCCGCAAGTGGAGAAAGAGCTGAAAAGATTGAAGATCTCGACGTGATCGAAAAGGTCTCTGGCCCAATTACCTGGGTGTCTCCGCTGGTCGTGGCACCAAAGCCCAAGCAACCGGGAGCCATTCGGCTCTGTGTCGACATGAGATTACCTAATACCGCTGTGAAGAGAGAACGTCACATCACTCCCACAATGGATGACATTATAGCCGACCTAAATGGAGCAAAGTGGTTCACCAAGCTTGACCTCAACGCCGGCTACCATCAGCTGGAACTGGAGCCTGAGAGCAGGTATATTACCACCTTCTCGACACATGTTGGCCTCTGAAAGTACAAGAGGCTCAGCTTTGGAGTGTCGTTGGCTGCCGAAGTCTTCTAAAATGCCATCAGGGAAGCACTGTCTGGGCTACAAGGGGTGATCAACCTCAGTGATGATATACCAGATCTCTCAAACACGCTGAAGGAGCACCACACCCATCTTCGTGCCACTCTGAAGAGGCTAGTGGACTGTGGGTTGACTCTGCACAAGCCCAAATGCTTGTTTGATCAGGAGACGGTCGACTTATTTGGATATACGTTCACCCAAGAGGGGCTCCTGGTCGACCCGAAGAAAGCCAAAGCTATCCGCGCGGCCATCACACCCAGAAACCCCACTGAAGTGAGATGCTTCCTCTGTATGGCCACGTATTGTGGGTGTTTCATCCCCAACCTCGCAGCCTTGTCGGAGCCACTCCAGGTCCTTACACTCCATGATCACAAGTGGGAGTGGACACCGGCGGCCCACAAAGCGGGACTGCTCGACAAAACAGTGATGGCCTACTTCCATCCAAGACAACGCACAGAACTAGTTGTCGACGCCAGCCCAGTGGGCCTGGGAGCAGTCCTCCTTCAGGAACATGGCCCAGAGGTCTGGAAACCAGTTGCTTATGCTAGCAAAGCCCTCACTGACACTGAGACCAGATACACTCAAATTGAGAGAGAGGCGTTGGCTATCAAAAGGGCATGTCAACATTTCCACCTGTATCTGTGTGGTCAGGAGTTCCACGTCGTGCCTGACCACAAACCGCTACTCCCACTGTTTCCAGGCTCATCCCGGCTAGCGCCCCCGAGGATTGAACGGTGGGCAGTGCAGCTGCAGTCATACAACTTCAAGGTAATCTATCGTCCAGGGGCCCACAACCCCGCCGACTATCTGTCTCGTCAACCAGAGTCCACAATGCCATCGGACCCGTCGGCGGATGCTTGTAGCACCAAAGCCTTCGTCAACATGTGTCGCAAGGGGCATGTCCCACGGCCATGAAACTCTATGAAATCAACAAGACTTTTGCATTGATGGGACTGCCGGAAGAGGTAAAGTCCGACAACGGCGCCCCGTTCCAGGGCCGCGAGTTTCAGGAGTACCTTGAGAATAAGGCGATTCACCATCGGAAGATGGCCGTTATGACCCCAGTTGAATGGGGAGGTGGAACGACTGACTGATGAGGACCTTCACCGAGCGCTGCTTATCGCCGTGGCTGAGGGAGAAGACGCCGAAACAGCTCTCGACCAATTCCTTGGCGCGTATCGACAGACCCCTCACAGCACAACCAAGTGTGCTCCAGCTCATCTACTGTTCAAGCGGGTCCCACGAGACAGTATCCCGTCGGATCCCACGTGGGTGCCCATGGAGCGGGACGATGAAGCAGTCCAAGCAAGGAGGGAGAAAATGAACCGGAAGGCCAGCGAAGCCCGAAGAGCACAAGAACCACAGCTGAGAGTGGGAGATCGGGTAGTGATCAAAGACCGACACCCCGGTTGGACATTCCGGACGTCCTAAGAGCTGGAAGTATGGACTGTGGTAGGCATTCAAGGAACCATGGTCACTGCTCAGAAGGGACAGCACTCTGTGACAAGGAACGTGTCCAGTTTCAAAAAGACAGCCCAGAGTGATCCGGGCCAAGAAGTATCAGACTATCAGGATACACTTCCGAGTTCCTCCTCTCCTGCATCACCCATCATGGGGAGTCCATCGCTGGAGACACCTCGGCGAGCAAGCCAAGGTGGGTCGGACGCTGCTGGAGTGACCTATCAAGGCACAGCAACAGGGTCGCCCGAGAGCATTCCATCCAGTGCTCTGACTGGTCCTAGTTCCCGGAGCCAGAAATATGGTATCCGGACAAATCCTGCGTCAAGTCAGAGACTGAAAATCTTTGTTTATACATCCCCATGAACTGGGAGCATGTGGTGGTCTGTAACTGAAAGAAAGGAAGGAGAAGTGTGGCTCAACGGTTAGAGGAGACATACCCGGAAGCTGAGGTCAGACCCGGGACCAGGGTTCAATTCCCGACGCGGCAGGGTCTGAGCCCAAGTGTCCACGGACTCGATAATTCTCACTTCGGTGCCTACTCGAATCACGGGTTCACACTCTGCAACTCTGGGCAATAGCTTGCTTAATCTCCACTACGGCTCCCCGCGGCGGGATGCCTGGCTTTCACCTTGGGGATGCCAAATACGGGTTATCTCACAAGGAAAAGCCAGGACGGGTTCCCAATGCAAGCGCCGGGACACCCCGTTGTGGTAGCCGTGCGCTATATAAGATACACTAAAAAAAAAAAAAAAAATGTCCCTCTACTAAATTGTAGCAGTTCCCACGCATCCACACACCCCTCGGGCGGGCTCGACCTGAGGGGATCTTCCGGCCACAAGAGTGAAAGTGGTAGTCTTGTGTGCATTTATTGAGCCCTGCTGCGGCCTAGTGAATCCCAGGCCCCTCAGAAACTGGATCATTCACCGTGGGAGCCTGTTTCTGCTGTTAAACCCCATAATGAGTGCTGAAACCCAAAACATGTGGCTGGTCTTAAAACCCTTTAACTGCTAGGAAGCAGGTACAAAGCGCCACCCTAACCAAACGGGATGGGGTTATTCATGGTCACCCTGTACCAGACTCAAGCAACACGGGGCAGAGACGTATCAGTAGCATGACTTGCTGGCAAGTCCCTATTGGCTAACCAGAAAAACTGGCATTTTGGCCATAATTTAACATCTGGCACCTACGACAATATGTCAGCCTACCTCATTTGTGACCCAAGCTCACCTTAGCGAAACCAATGCCAAGTCCGAACCTCTGCCACGCTCACCGCGAACAGCTTCCGGGGCACATTTGTAGTCAGCAACTGACCGCAGATCCCGGCTCTCAGCCTTTTAAGTTTCCGGGGATTAGAGGGGAGGGAGCACACCATCCTCCTGGTTTTGATTCTTTTTAAAAGGATACCTGCCCAATCGTAGGCACTGGCTTTACCACGTCAAAGTGTGCATACCTGCTGAAAGTGAGTGGATGTGGTCCGTATGTACTTGCTTTAGCCCTTACCCACCCCATATAACCTCTCACTGATGCCTGTACGTCCTGGAGCCTCCCCGGCTCGCTCTTTAAAGCTGGCTTAGAAGTTTTACAACAACTATCATAAAGAGGGTTAAGTGAAAGTAAAAAAGGTACTCAGCAGCAACAGGGGCCGAACAACATGCCCCACAGAGCCCTGCTTCCAGGTGGGAAGTACTGAGCACTGCACAAGTCAGGCGCTTGATAAGGAGCTTTTCCAACAGCGTTGGATGCCAGAAGCAGCAGGGGCTAGACTGCTGCCTCAGGGAGCCCTGCTTCCAGGTGGGAGGCACTGAGCACCATGTCGGTCGGTTGCTTAAAAATTTGTTTTTCTGTCCCACTGCGCAGGGGCCAGTCTACGTGCCCAGAGAGCCCTGCTTCCAGGTGGGAAGCCCTGTGCACTGCACCGGTTACGGCACTTGATAAGGAGATTTTCCATTCCACAGCTCAGGACGCGCCCGGGTGAAAACCAGGCGCCTCTTCACCCGTCATCACCCCACATCGACTGTGCCACCCCCTTGGCTCTCTCCAAAAAGACGGTTGCAGGTATCTCTGAATTTGGCTGCTTGTTTATCTGATATTTTGATAGCAGCTTGCTTGCCTGAAGTATAGGCAAAAGAAGGCTTATACTAACAAACCTCTGCCCCTCCGACCTCCCTTGGCACCCTGAGCACTTCCACTATTGATGGGCTTTTGGTACGTGCTGTGGGGGTCATTTCGAAGGAGATAGAACTTGCGAGAGCCGCCTCTCTTTGACTGAGGATACCCTCCTTTCTCAGCTCTTGACCTTTACTCCACCTCTGGGCAACCGCATATCTTGCCCTGCGCAGGCTGAACTTTAGACATCCACTCTAGCTGTCATTTTCTTCTCCCAACTGAAACAACGTCTTTCACCAGAGACGACAATGTAATTAGAACTGCACTCGTCTCCTTGTTCACACTGTTGAGCCCTGCGATAAAGTGTAGGAAGAGTTTGCCAAATCTAAGGTAAAACCCACTATGACTAATGCAGAGACACAAACCATGAATCCTCAATAGCAGGACTATCTAGTTGATTTATTCTTGGCTAAGCACGATGCTTTACTAAGTGTCAAATTTGACTCCATCAATCTAAGACTGGCTACTATTGAAGCTAGATTGAACAGAGCACTAGACTGAAATGGAGTGAGAGAGCGCAATTTGAAAATAGAGTATATCGTAGCCATATTTAGACGTATATGTTATAAACGTAGGAATGAAATGCATATCGTAATGTAAAGTTGACAATTATAGCATAAAGGCCAACTAACGTGATAATATGGTATAGGAAATGTAAATGTATTCACATGTTAAAAATGCATTAGATTTAGAAGGCCCGTATACATGATGGGTAAATATAGGAATGTGTAGAAGTGTTTACGAAAGGTAGAACGTGCACAGTAGAATTCGTATACGTGTGTAACTTTAAATTGGAGAAGCGGCGAGAAATATAACGTGGAAAGACATATACGTGGAGGAATATAACGTGGAGTAATGAAGAGAACGTACGTGACAATGTAACCAAGGAAAATGCATAAGTTATATTCTATGCAGTCGTATTCTATGTATTACATATATTTGATGTAGAACGTATTTAAGTATAACTAGGGCTTTTGCTAAAATACGAATATATAAATGTATGCCAAAGGTTATACTGTGTAGAGGGTTTCTGTAGGAATGCTGGAAGAGTTTAGGTCATTTGTGTTTGTAACCCGACTGACCAAGAGTTCGAAGGAGCATAGTCAAATGTATGTGATTTAGTGGGCTTGTAAAAGTCGTAAATAGTTTGATGTGGACGTGAGAGCCAAGAAGTCTAGCACTTGTTAGATTTAAGGTGACAATGCCGGACGGAGCTTATTGCTCGAACGTGAGGAGAGACACTTTTGAGGTGGACTATGTTTTGACAAAGACCATTCACAGGATCTAGAAGGTTAAGAAGTTGTACAGATAAGTTAAAGCCTTATCTAAGTTCATATGACATTCGATCTGAAAGAGTCAATAAAAGTCGATGATGAGGTGATGAAGATGACATCTAAGGAGAAGGGTCAACTTAACGGACGACGCAAGGAATGGACCAATGGAAGAAGCAGGAAGTTGACATCATCGGGGGAAGTCCGTGGTGGGCGTCAAGGGGCGTTCCACCCACACGATGATTGTGTATTTTAGGGACAGCACCCCGGGGATAAGATAGCAAAGGCGAGCGAATAGCCCAGCAGGGAGCTCAGAGCAAGGGCGAAGGGTAGATGCCTTGAGCAGATGCGCTGAGACATCAGAGCGCAAGGGAGCAGTAGGCCGAGGACCCTTAGAGAGAGCGGATGGGTAGGCAGATAGGGTACTGCTTCTGAAACTTAAGATTTCCTTTAGAGGCTAAGAGAGTTTGAACTTCTTTGGAAGTCAAACTGCTGACACCTTTTTAGGGAAGAAACTTGCGAAGTAGGGATGTCACGTAGCATAGAGTAGGGACAGTTAACTTGATTATTTTATCTTACTGCAGATGACGCAGAAGGAACCACTTCACATCGAAGCTTAAGCAGCTGATATTGTAACTGATTTTGTATTTTGTATACTTTGAGATTTTATCCTGAGTGGATTGTATCGCATTCAAATTAACTTTATATAAAACTCTTAAAACTTTATCAGTTGTAAGTGGTTCTTCAGAGTGGCGTCAGTTAATGGGGTTTGTCTAACCTATGTGGGATTGTCTTTTACTCAATGACAGATAAAAACGGTCCAAAAAAAATGACGAATGAGATAAATTATTAAATTGATCATAATCATAATTTGATATCAAAATCTCATTCCCCGCAGTTGGTAGCAGAGTAATGATGGTTATCTTCTTGAGGAAGACGACCTAGGCCAGGTTAGTTTACCCCAAGGTCCCTAGTCATCGTCGACCAGAAGAAGAATTGCAGCCGAAGACGGTGCTGACGGTGCATCGAGAGAAAAGCAGCAGAATCGGTCGAGAGTGAGTATAAGGGTCATGCGTTGTAAGATTGCGGTGTTTCATGTTGTTCCTGTGTTGTAATGTCAAGCGGAGTTGAATGTCTGTAGTGTGATTGGGGGAAGGTTGTGAGCGCGCGCAACCGGATGAAATCTTATGTCCAGAGGACTTAAGTGGTTCGGGTGTATCGAACACCCAGAGTAATTTGTCTACCATTGAAAGGGGGTCATGAGGTACCATTGATTTCCCGACAGACCGATGATAGGGGGAGCGTATGTGTGAGTGAATGAGTAGCGGACGCTGGTCGTACGTTTACTGCGTGTAAGTAACCTATCAGTTGAGGCAAGTGTCCGACCGTAAGAGGAAAGACGCTGTGCCAGTTGAGGTAGCAATTACAGTTAGACTGTGGCCGTACAGTCAGAGAAAAGTGATCGCTTGGACGGAAGTAGTCATTTTTCGATGTATGAATGAAAACGCATGTGACATCGTGAAACGAGTTGAGAAACGAGGGAAGCTGCTGAAGAGAGAAGTGACGTCAGCGTAGAGCCGCGCTGAGATTGGTCGGTTAGCATAGAACTGTGCTGAGATAGGCTGATTAGCGAGAGTCGTACAGGGATTGGTGGTTGTTATCAAGACGGAAATAAGTAAGAAATATCGTACGTGATCAAAATGAAGTGTTTCAAGGGTTTAGGAAAAATCTTTAAAAGAAAAAGGAGAAATTTATATGTCGGAGAAGAAGCTCCACCAGAAGGCACACCAGCATATCATATGGCAGCCAACGTAGGCTTACATTCGATATTATGGATCTCCGAGTGGCATAGGCTAACTGAAGGGCAAAAAGAACTGGCGTTTCCGAGATTTGGAACGTTTAAATTAGAGGTGTTGAACCAACTAAAAGCGACGATGCTTTCAATGAGACCTCTACCGAGGCCAACACAATTTGAAGCTCTTGGTGTGTGGTTTAGAACAGCACACGAAAGGGGCGTAAAGAGGCGCCAAGAAAGAGTGAGAAGATCGGTAAAGGCAGTGCAGGATGCTAAATGGGATGAAGAAGCAAAGAAATGGAGGGTGCAGAAGATAGAAGCGGACAAACTGTTCACCATGATAGAGGCTACGGGAGAAAGGAAACCTCTAGAACAAGAAGATGAGGAAAGCGAACAGGAGGAGGATCTAATAGAAAGGTTGTTAACAGATAGACCACCTCCATACAGCGGTGAACTTGCGAGTCCCATATTACCGCAAACGGACGGAGCTAGGTGGGGGGAATATAAGTCGATCCCAGTAACCGAGTGGGATGCTACTAAGGCTGAGGAAATACCCCAAACTAGTTCTGAACAGAGAGTAGTGGGAAGATTTGTGGTCCAGAAGGTGCCAGAGACGCAATGCGCTAGGGCATACCAAATGCCAGACGCCTTGCAGGTTCCGGTCACCATAGGCCCTATTGTGTCAATCTACAACCCGGAAGGGGTCCAGCAGGAGGAACAGGCACGATGGGACAATGAAAGAGCAGAAGTGGAGAATAGGAATACCACAATGAATCCCCACAGGCAAATACGAGCACCAATAAGTCGGAGTACCCCATTAGATTCTGCAACGGGTCCCAGGGTAGAACAGGGAGGTCGAAGAGGACCAATGGATTTGAGGGGTCCTAAACCGAAAACCCATAAGGAATTAAGGGAATACCTGAGAGAATGGGACGCTGCCGAAGAAGCTCGGAATAGAAGTTTAGAAACGGGATCCGAGTGGAGAGAGCAGGATAACAGGATTCTCTCTCATTGTGGAGCTGGCGAAAGCAGCCCCGAGTGGGAGAGAGGAAGCCAAGAGAGCAGAAGAGATACTTATCCTACTGATAACAGCAATAGGCTAATGTGCGAAGACAGAAGTGCAGGGTGTGGCGAAGTGCCTCGCGTCACCTTCAGTGAAGGGGAACGTAGGACACAGGAGTACCGAAATACCTTTAGGTGCACACACCATGCCCCAGGTGAGGATGTGAGACATTGGAATCGCGGAAACATGGAGAGTCGCGAAGCGTCTCGACATGCATCCGGTGATAGTGGAAGGAGTCATGAGAACCTAGGGAGTCGCGAAACGTCTCGCCATGCATCCGGTGATCACGAAAGAGATCACGGGAACACGGAAGACCGGCGAGGGCCTTTCATTTTATTAAGCGACACCAGACAACAAGCAAGTTATAATGGGTTAGAACAGAACGGTGGATCCTATCTCACATCTGGAGAAACCGAGCCTAAAAATCGGAACCTAGGGTTGGGGGACGGAGCATTATTCCACCATACCCCGCGCGAAGATGGAAAGGCTTGGGATCTAGAGGGGTGGGAACGAAGAGAAGAGAGGAAGACTCCTCATAACTCACCTGTGCTCAGGCGTAGGGCGCATAGTGGAGGTGAGAGGGATATGAGAGAAGAACACAGAACTGAGATGCTGAAAGCGGAAATAAAAGCAAAACGGCTTGACGTAATGAGTTTGAAGGCAGATCTGGATGAATTGATTGATGGTACAGTGCCATTAGAGAGATTAGCCTCGTATACACCAGATGAGATACTGTTCCTATCCAAAGATATTACTCGAAGAGCGAGGTCAGCTCATGAGAACTTATCTAATTTGGCAAACAGGTACATGGTAGACCTGTCACGAACTAAGGCTTTACAGAGTAACCATAGGCTAACTTGCACGGATCAGGATTTGGATGATCGCAGAACGATCGCGCTGAAAGTACACATAAGGGAATTGATCGTAAGTATCAGAATATGGAGAGATCTGGATAGATGGGAGGAAAGATGGTCCAGAAAGGGCTCCGTTAGACGGAGTGTGCTTGAGGAGTCCCAGGACACAGGCTTGATGCGAATGGAAGCCTTCCCTTTGCGAGAAATCGCGAATGGAAGCTACGTTCATGTGCCCTGGAGTAGGGGGGATTTGGCGGCATTTACCAATTCCTTCCCAAAGCTTAGAGATAATCCCGTCGAGTGGTATAAGCAGGTAGAAAGATTCGTGAAGATCTCGAAGGTACTGTGGATCGATTTGAACACACTGTTCGATATCGTAGTACCCGGAGACTTGTGGACGGCATGCAAGCTCAGTGTTGAATGGCCTACTTGCGAGCCGCCGAGAAATATTCGGACAAATGGTCCATCAGTTAGAGTCATGGAAAAGTACGAGAGGGTAATAACATGGCTAAAGGAGAAAGTGCCGGTGCAAGACATAGACTGGGTAAAGATAGATCGAACTACTCAGGAGCCGAAAGAGACAGTTCATGAGTTTTACGAGCGGTTGCTGAAAGCATTCAAGCAATACAGCGGGTTAGATGTGATGGATCCCAAGGATATAGGACAGTTTGTTTCAAAGTTTGTCCTCGGATTGAGACCAGAAATATGCCTAATGATCCAGCAGCATCTGATCTGTTGGCAGAACAAACCTTTAGACGAGATTCTGAGATACGCAAGGTACTGTAGTGACGAGATAGACTCTAAGGCAAAGAAGCTTAAAGAAAAGTTAATGCTAGTGCAAATGCAAGCTGCTGGAAAGGATAAACAGCGGCAACAGGGAACAGGAACGCAAGCAAAGAAACAGAATAATCAGAGCAGAGACGAGGAAGAGAGACAGAGACCGAGAATGGATATCGCGACACTGAAAAAGACGACGAGATGCCATCAGTGTAATGAGGTGGGACACTGGCGACGCGAGTGTCCTTACAATGTTGAGTCAGGAGAATTAGAGCAGGAGGAGGAAGAGGTTCAGAACAACGTGGTTAAGGGAGCCACAGTCCCGAAGGGCAGGTTTGTCAAAGGGGGGACTCAGACTCCTCGAGCCCCGTTTCCTCAACCACCTCGCATCTCAAACGGAGGGAAAACCTACAGACAGATGCCATTGTTTGTAGGAGGAGAGGAATGCTACTACGTTGATCCTTTTACAGGGCAGCGGGCGAATAGGGAGGAAGATTGTACTCTAGGAGCCGCTTTGGAGGTAGATCAGAGAGGACCATACGTAGAGGCTGAAATAGCGGGATGTCCTACAACCTTTTTGGTGGATACGGGGGCCACTCGATCCACGTTGAGATCTGCGGTAGTCCCGGGTCTGCCAATATCAGGAGAAACGGTACAGGTGGTAGGAGTTGCGAACAAAAGGATGACAAATCCCTTGACCGAACCAGTGTCGATGAGGATAGGGAATTACAGTGACGAACATCAGTTTGTGATCTGCGATTCTAGTCCTGTGTGCTTACTAGGGAGAGATTTGCTGTGCAAACTGAATTGCACGATACATTGCACACCAGAAGGAGTAGAAGTGCAGACCAATGATGAGGATGCAGATTTTAAAGTCGTAAACTCAAGGGAGTGTGTGGAACTATATCCTACCTTAACAGTGGAGGAGCTTCCGCAGGACTTGAGGGAGAAAGTCTCAGCTGAGGTATGGGATTTTACGGGAGAAGAAATAGGATTGATCAAAGGAGTAGAACCGGTAAAAATCTTGGTAAGACCCCATGCTGAGTATCCAAGAACACCACAGTATAAGCTAACGCCAGAGACGATTGCAGGAATAAAGCCTGTGATTGAATCCATGATTAAACAGGGAATACTGAAAGAGATCGTGGGTAGTCCATGTAACTCCCCGATCATGGGTTTGCAGAAACCTAGTGGAAAATACAGAATAGTGCAGGATCTTCGGAAGATTAATAACATCGTTGTCTCATGTTGTCCAGTGGTACCGAATCCATCAGTGATATTGTTTCAGATACCGTTCCAAGCTGAATGGTTTACCGTGATAGATTTGTGCCAGGCTTTCTTTTCGATACCGTTGGACGAAGAGAGCCAGTATCTTTTCGCTTTCAAGCTGGAAGATCGCGTCTTAACATGGTGTCGTATCCCTCAGGGGTATACAGAAAGCCCGTCGATCTTTAACCAGTTATTGAAACGAAATCTTGAGAGTCTAGTACTGCCCAAGAAGTCAGTTCTGGTCCAGTACATAGACGACCTCCTAGTTGCGTCAGAAACTGAGGAAGCTTGCAGAGAAGACACCATCACCTTGTTAAATCACTTGGCCGAGAACGGACACAAGGTGTCTCCAAGTAAATTGCAATATTGTAAGACTGAGGTGCAATACTTGGGCCATAGGATTGAAAAGGGAAAGCGGAAGGTGTCTCCAGACAGAATAGAGGCGATTATGAAAATGAACGCGCCTACGACACAAAGAGAAGTCAGGATGTTTCTAGGCATGGTTGGTTATTGTCGACAGTGGATAGCAAACTTTTCACTGAAGGCCAAACCGTTATTACAACTGACGCACAAAGGAGTAAGTGATCCGGTACCATGGGACAAGGATTGTTTGATGGCGTTTTTGCAGCTGAGGGAGGACTTATGTCGTGCCCCGGCTTTAGGAATGCCAGATTACACCAAACCATTTTTGCTTTACTGCTGCGAAAGAGAGGGATGCGCTTTAGCAGTTTTAGCTCAGGTCCATGGAGATGCGCGCAGGCCAGTGGCATACTTTTCGGCTACATTAGATCCAGTAGCCGCAGCGTTGCCCGGATGTCTCAAATCCGTAGCTGCAACGGGTGTCAGCATTGAACGATCTGAAAGCGTAGTTATGGGTCATCAGTTAGAAGTGTATGTACCACATTCTGTAGAACTGTTAATGACCAGGACGAAGACTCAGCATCTGACGAATAGCAGGCTCACACGCTACGAGCAAGTCATACTGGCTGCCGAGAATGTGACCCTAAAGAGATGCTCTGTCTTGAATCCTGCAACTTTGATGCCACTTCCGAATGAAGTGGACGATGAAAACTGTACAGATCATGACTGCCTCGATGTGACTGAACTATGTACCAAACCAAGACCTGATATCGTAGATGAGCCATTGACAGACCCAGACGAAATTTTCTTTGTCGATGGTTCATGCGTAAGAAGCGATGTCGGTCAGCTGAGAGCAGCTTATGCAGTATGCACGATTACCAGAGTTATAGAAGCCGCTTGCCTGGAAGGAGTACACTCCGCACAGGTAGCTGAAATTGTGGCTTTGACTCGCGCTTGCTTAGCGGGCGACAGACTTCGAGTCACCATATACACCGATAGCCAGTATGGTTTCGGGGTAGTTCACGATTATGGGCAGTTATGGTCTCAAAGAGGTTACATGACCTCCTCGGGTTCTCCTATTAGGAATGGAGAATTCGTGAAACTACTGTTAGAGGCTTTGCAAAAACCTATGGCCATAGCCGTGGTCAAATGTGTAGCGCATACAAAAAATGTGGATTTTGTATCACTTGGAAACAGATACGCAGATGAAGTAGCGCGTTACTGCGCAGAGCAGGGATATTCTCACACTGATGCAAAAGTGGGGGGAATCCAGGAAAGAACTGAATTGACTATGTTACTAGATACTGTAGATACATGGGATGAATTGAGAGCAGTACAGGAAAATGCACCAGATGAGGAGAAAAGGAGCTGGGAAACAGCAGGTTGCGGGAAAAGTGAGATGAACTTTTGGGTTTCTGCCGACGGAAGGGCAGTTTTACCAAATGAACTCATTAGTCCAATGGCAAGGAAATTGCATGGATCAGCACACATAGGAAGAGATGCTATGGTGAGAGTATTCAGACAAACGTGGTTCAATCCTAAGTTTAGAATAGCGGCAGAAGCAGTGTGTCAGCGATGTACGATCTGTCAGCAACTAAATGTGGGAAAGAGAACACCAGTTACCTTGAGTCACATAGGAAGGTCTGGGGGGCCTTTCAATAGGATGCAGATTGACTTCATAGAAATGCCTCCATGCAACAGACTCAGATACGTGTTAGTGATTGTCTGCATATTTTCTAGATGGGTTGAGGCTTACCCTACACGTAGGTGCGATACACTTACAGTAGCGAAATTGTTACTTAGAGAGTTGATACCGAGGTTTGGGGTGCCATCCTCTTTGGAATCGGACAGAGGAACTCATTTTAATAGCGAAGTGGTGAAGATGCTGTGTTCAGCTTTGAATATCGATCAGAAGTTACACTGCAGCTATCGACCAGAAGCTTCAGGGATTGTAGAGCAAATTAACAGTACTATCAAGTCCAGACTGGCTAAAGTTTGTTCATCGACATCCCTGAGTTGGCCAGACGCACTTCCAGTAGTTCTTATGAGCATACGTAGCACACCTGATAGAAGAACAGGCCTCTCTCCACACGAAGTGCTAATGGGGAGAGCTATGAGATTGCCATCGGTTCCGACTGCAGCGCTAGTGAACATCACAGACGATTTGATCTTGGACTACTGCAAGGGACTATCTGATGCCGTTAATTCTGTGTCCCTCCAGGTCCAGGCTGCAGAGGTTCCATCAGTACAAGACCTGTGCCATGACCTGAGTCCAGGAGACTGGGTCCTGGTGAAGAAGCATGTCAGGAAGAACTGCTTAGACGTGCGTTGGCGAGGACCGTTTCAAGTCATACTTGTAACGAATACCGCAGTGAAGTGTGGAGGTCTGCCAAACTGGATACATGCCTCACACACCCGAAGAGTGCCAACACCTCCAGAAGACACAGCTCCTCTCTCGGATGAAAATCCGACGGGAAGCGGAGAAGCCATAGAGGGGGAAAGCCAAGCTGTGGAGGTGATCGAAGAAACTGAAACTGTGTTGGAACAGGACGACGAAGGTCAGGACACTAGTGGGACCGAAGTCGCCTCAGGAGAAGAAAGTAATTGGGAGTCCGACATAGATATCGAGCAAACTGAGAGTGACCAAGAGACGGGTCCTGGAACAAGGAGCGGAAAGACGAAGAGTAACGAAGCCAGTTGGCCGGAGAGAAGGAAAAGGCCAAGTTCGGAAAGGAAGAAGGAAAGAACTCTTGCCCCGATCGCTGAAGGATCGGATCAGGAGGAAGAGACGACAGATTCAGGAACTGAGAGTCCACGAAGATCAAGAAGGGTACGTGTGCCCTGCAGAAGGTACGCCACCCCAGAGTGGACTTATCTAGCAGATGTATTGGGGACAGAAATCTGGGAGAGTGAAGAGTGTGAAAGTAATCGATCTCGATCCATTTGTGGCAGTGGAGATATGGATGTTGGCGCCTGGACTCGAGACTGAGGGGTTACTGACTTTCACACTTCCCATACCCCCACGTTTGAGTAAAATTCAAGATCTAGTGCTAAAAAGATTACAGTTTCCAACAGCTGGTCAGCAAATGACAGAAGAAGAAGAAAAAGTTATTCGCTTTGAACTGTTAATAATTGTTGTGAAAGCTGCAGGTCCAAAAATAATTGTTGATGCATAAAAGACTTTTGTACGTATGTTATAAAGAAGAAGATAACCTAGCGCCGAGTGGAAAGAAGAATAAAATTAGGGATTAACATTTAGAGGACGGAGAAGGGCTAGGGTTGTCTGCTGCTAAGAAGAGAAAAAGACATTGTGGTGAAAAAGATACCTGTTGATAAAAAGCACTTTAAAGACTGTGAAAGCAAACAAGCAACCAAAGACTGGAAAGAGAATTTTCGCTAGAGAACGAGGTACGCTGTTTTGATGACATGGAGAACGGCAACCCAAACAGAAAAGCTAGATGTATAGTAGGTACACTTATAGCAATAGTGATATTCCTCATAATCATAGTAGTAAGGATATCTTACATGACAGGACATGAGAATGATAAAAGAATAGCGAATGTAAAAATTGTAACGACCTTGAAACCTGCTCTTGTGGGAAAGAAGGAGGAGAGCACTGTCATACGTGAAAAGGCGTTACTTGCAGATGAAGCTCGTAGATTACACATAGACGAGTCACAGGGAAACTTTAGGTCAAATGCATATGCCAAATTATTGTACGAATATATCGATGCCATGGAGGCCAAAGATTGCTACGTTTGTATGCAATTGCCGGCTTCTGTAGACGAAGGCATTAGATATCACCATCTCCCATTGACTTATGGGATAACATGTAGTTTACTGCTTAGTATATTTTATGGTAGAGAAGGATTTGAGTACTACTTTTCAAATTATGATTCGGTACTGCCTGAAGTTCCGAATTATAAGCAGATGAATAAGTGGGACTATTACAAAAAGGAGGATAGATTAGCTAAATTCTTTCTTCCTTGGGACACATTAGATACATCATATGCACGTAGAAATAATCTGACTTGCAAAGTATCAGAAGTAGAGAAAAGGTTTATAGCACAAGTAGATGACCGATGCAGACGGCAGAAGATTCTAAAAATGTCAGGACAATGGAAAATAGACTGGACAGAAGAAGAGAAGGCACATAAAAAGAAAGGTAGCAATGGTCCAATAGCATTGGATAGAACGCAGAAAGGGAAGTTATGTTTAGCTCGAAGCAAAACGTATTATGAGAGTGAATTTGTAGGTGAAGTTAGTTGCGAGCACTCTTTTAAACTAGAGTACTACACGAAAGATTTTATGAAAGGGATGCAAGCTATTCCGAATGTGTATTTTGTATGTGGGAGAAATGCCTATGTAAAACTTCCAGACAATTGGTATGGTTCGTGTTACTTGGCAATTGTCTTCCCCAAAATATATCATGCAAAGGATTTAGCGACCATAGAAGGAAAGGCTTCGAGGAGAACGAAAAGGGAAGTAGGAGATGCAGAAGTAGTAGGAGATGTATTTGGAGCGATGTTTCCATTGTTAGGTTTGATTCTTAACGATGTTAAGATTAGAAGGTTAGCGACAGTCGTGGATAGATTGTCTGCTAGTACTGCAAGATCATTAATGTTAGTAGAAGGTGAGATGCAGTCGATTAGAGCAATGGTTTTACAGACTTGCTTTAGATGTGATATTAGCAAAAGAAGGCGGAGTTTGTAAAGCTTTGAAAGTTCAGGAATGTTGTACTTATATTCCTGATAATTCAAAATCACTTGAGAAAGTCATACGGAACATTACACAGATTCATCAAGAAATTGAAGATTTATCAAAAGTAAATGTTTGGGAAAAAGTAGGAAATGGAGTGGGAAAGGTTGGAAGTTGGTTTGCTAATCTTGGCAAAAGTATAGTTTGGTATATTTTAAAGCCTGTATTAATAGTATTAATTTGTATAATTACATTATTAGGATTAGTAAAATTGTATAAGTGGTATAGGTCGAACAAGTTACAAAGATCAATGAGAGACCAGGAAAGGACACTAGCTGTTCTACAAGATCAACAGTATAAGAGTTTAAGAACACTTGAATCGATAAAAAGAGGAACTGATGTAACTAGTTCTGTATAAAAAGATGTATTCAAATTGCTTTTAGTGATGACTCCTAAAAGTCATCAAAGGGGGGAACTGAGAGAGCGCAATTTGAAAATAGAGTATATCGTAGCCATATTTAGACGTATATGTTATAAACGTAGGAATGAAATGCATATCGTAATGTAAAGTTGACAATTATAGCATAAAGGCCAACTAACGTGATAATATGGTATAGGAAATGTAAATGTATTCACATGTTAAAAATGCATTAGATTTAGAAGGCCCGTATACATGATGGGTAAATATAGGAATGTGTAGAAGTGTTTACGAAAGGTAGAACGTGCACAGTAGAATTCGTATACGTGTGTAACTTTAAATTGGAGAAGCGGCGAGAAATATAACGTGGAAAGACATATACGTGGAGGAATATAACGTGGAGTAATGAAGAGAACGTACGTGACAATGTAACCAAGGAAAATGCATAAGTTATATTCTATGCAGTCGTATTCTATGTATTACATATATTTGATGTAGAACGTATTTAAGTATAACTAGGGCTTTTGCTAAAATACGAATATATAAATGTATGCGAAAGGTTATACTGTGTAGAGGGTTTCTGTAGGAATGCTGGAAGAGTTTAGGTCATTTGTGTTTGTAACCCGACTGACCAAGAGTTCGAAGGAGCATAGTCAAATGTATGTGATTTAGTGGGCTTGTAAAAGTCGTAAATAGTTTGATGTGGACGTGAGAGCCAAGAAGTCTAGCACTTGTTAGATTTAAGGTGACAATGCCGGACGGAGCTTATTGCTCGAACGTGAGGAGAGACACTTTTGAGGTGGACTATGTTTTGACAAAGACCATTCACAGGATCTAGAAGGTTAAGAAGTTGTACAGATAAGTTAAAGCCTTGTCTAAGTTCATATGACATTCGATCTGAAAGAGTCAATAAAAGTCGATGATGAGGTGATGAAGATGACATCTAAGGAGAAGGGTCAACTTAACGGACGACGCAAGGAATGGACCAATGGAAGAAGCAGGAAGTTGACATCATCGGGGGAAGTCCGTGGTGGGCGTCAAGGGGCGTTCCACCCACACGATGATTGTGTATTTTAGGGACAGCACCCCGGGGATAAGATAGCAAAGGCGAGCGAATAGCCCAGCAGGGAGCTCAGAGCAAGGGCGAAGGGTAGATGCCTTGAGCAGATGCGCTGAGACATCAGAGCGCAAGGGAGCAGTAGGCCGAGGACCCTTAGAGAGAGCGGATGGGTAGGCAGATAGGGTACTGCTTCTGAAACTTAAGATTTCCTTTAGAGGCTAAGAGAGTTTGAACTTCTTTGGAAGTCAAACTGCTGACACCTTTTTAGGGAAGAAACTTGCGAAGTAGGGATGTCACGTAGCATAGAGTAGGGACAGTTAACTTGATTATTTTATCTTACTGCAGATGACGCAGAAGGAACCACTTCACATCGAAGCTTAAGCAGCTGATATTGTAACTGATTTTGTATTTTGTATACTTTGAGATTTTATCCTGAGTGGATTGTATCGCATTCAAATTAACTTTATATAAAACTCTTAAAACTTTATCAGTTGTAAGTGGTTCTTCAGAGTGGCGTCAGTTAATGGGGTTTGTCTAACCTATGTGGGATTGTCTTTTACTCAATGACAGATAAAAACGGTCCAAAAAAAATGACGAATGAGATAAATTATTAAATTGATCATAATCATAATTTGATATCAAAATCTCATTCCCCGCAGGAGTGAGGCCTATATTGCTGCTGTACATTGGCTGGGCAAGCCTAAAAGTTGTGTAAACCCTATTTCTGTTAATAGGTGCCCCGCTAATTCCGCACTGGGCGGTCATAATTTAACTGTCAGAATTTCTAGCCTTCCAGTGGTTTCAGAGGCTGGCCAACGTAGAGGTGAGAACACTGCCCACTCTAGGAGGATTGCCTTCTTAGGTAGCACCCAGATACAGGAATTGGGGGCACGGGTGCAACATACACGAGGAGAGGGAGAGCCTGCATTGCACCTACTGCCTGCACCCGGCCCATATATGATAGTTCTGGCTAATGTCCCTGGGCTGACACATGGTCTTTTGAAACTACCTCCCAGCTAAAAAATATGGTCACTCAATGGTCAACTCCGAATACAAATTTTTCTGTCTCCCTGATGATATCTTAATGGTTTGCAGAGTCAGTGGGTCGGTTCATGATCCAAATGCTTCGATGGGGACCGTGCCATTGTTACTTTTAATCGGTTTGAGCCACCAAGCTAAATCATGTCTGATTTAGTCAAAGGTGATCAAGCATGTGCCTCTAATCTTCTACACTAATCTGACTACCACAGTGGCAAGACTGGCCTCTCCAACAAATGTGCCACAATACCATGGGATCCCTATCTCTGGCTGTTTTGAGACACTTTCAAATCTGGCCACAGTGGACTGAGTTGAAGAACGTGTGCCAAGCAAGGCAAAGCCTGCTCTCTTGGCATTATGAACAATTCCCTGGTTTCTGAGGGACCTCTCATAGATCCATTAGCTAGCTTAATTATTCCTAAGTCTTCACCAGGTAGAGCCAACAATACTAACTCTTTAGAAGAAGATCAAGCTACCAAATACTGCTTTAACGTTCTTATCTGGAATATTGCAGGGATAAAAGCTAAGAGTGAGTCCCAGGTATGGTTGAATTTCGTTCAGCAGTTTGACAGTTTGTTACAGTAAGTAAGTAAGTAATATATTTATTTGTATATGATTAATTAAAATCTTTACAAAAATATAAAACGCCATATAACAGTACAAATTATTTAAAATGCCATATAACAGTACAAATTATTTAAAATACAGCAGTTACTATTGTCAATTCAAGGTTGTTATTAAGTCCCAATGAGTCTTTCAAGTGTGCTTGAATCTTTCCTGCATTAAATCAAAGAACTTCACAACCTGACAATTCAGTTTAATATCGCTGGAGGAAAAACAAAGTTTAACTGCCTGCCTACAGGTCCGAACGGCATGTGATCTAATAAAAGGTAGCAACAGCTTGAGCCTCAGGTCCATTAGTCTCGGGCAAATACATATCACATGGATGATGTCCTCCTTGCCAGATTTACACAGGCGGCATAGGGCCGAGGCGTGAGTTCTCTCCCATGGCGGCAGGTGCGGTAATATCGGGATAGCTCCAAGGCGCAATTTCAGGAACTTTTCTTTGATTTTTATTTTCATCCCGATATTAAGATATGCTTGTGGCCGTATTTTGCCGTAATCTCCCACCGTTATCCATCCATGCGCCCTGTTGGCTAGGTCTTTCTTATCTTCTATTGCCGAAATTATTCGGGCAGATTATTTTGCCAACTTTTTGAAGGACTGGTGGTCTATGGCAGTTTCCCAAATATCGGATAAGCCTAGCACATCAAGAGATCCAAATAGGTAGTCCCTAGGCAGTGAAGTGCGACATCTGAGTAGCTCTTCCCAGACGCTGGCATTTAAGGAGCGTGTGCCAAGCAAGGCAAAGCCTGCTCTCTTGGCATTATGAACAATTCCCTGGTTTCTGAGGGACCTCTCATAGATCCATTAGCTAGCTTAATTATTCCTAAGTCTTCACCAGGTAGAGCCAACAATACTAACTCTTTAGAAGAAGATCAAGCTACCAAATACTGCTTTAACGTTCTTATCTGGAATATTGCAGGGATAAAAGCTAAGAGTGAGTCCCAGGTATGGTTGAATTTCGTTCAGCAGTTTGACAGTTTGTTACAGGAGACCTAAGCTTTTGAGGATGTATTTTGTAACATTTTGTGGGCTTTGATCTACATGCCCTGCCATCACCTTCTGGATGGGCTAGCGTTGGTCTCTTAGCCTGGTTTAATCTTTCCCTTGACTTTTCAATAACAAACATCGACACAAAAAGCAGGCTTTTCCAGGGTTTTCTTTTTTTTAAACTTAAAATGGCCATCCAACCGTGGGCTGTTTATTGTGATTTTTTAATGATTATTTTTCTTTAGGGACCAACAAGAATTATATTGCCCTTTTTTCTTTTATCTCTTCCTTGTGCGCTAGCCTCTTGTTTAAAGGGGGACATTTTAATTTGTTGATAGCTGGAGATTACAATGTCAAGTTGATGGATACTTCATGTCTCTATGGGTCACAACTCTTTGAAACATCCTGGTTTCAATTCTCCTGCAAGAATTGAGGCGCCAAAGGTGCCATGCTCTTTCCTATGCTCGCCAATCTGATATATGTAATGCTCTTGAGTTCTCTGATTATGGCGATGGAAAGTTAGCCACATTTACTGGGAGAGGTCAGTGCTTAACCATAGATAACGTTTTTGTCACAAGAAACTTGTTAACTAGAATTGCTGATTGTAGAGTTATTGCTAAAGTTTTTAGTGACCTCAATCCTCTGCACCTCTCTATCAGCCATCCTGTGAAAGGCAGAAGGGAGGTTATTGTGGGTAACTCACTAATAGTGGGCAAGGATCAAATCAAATAAACGTTATTCAGTTCATTGCATTGATAAACCATAAAAGCAGCCATTTAAAAACATTCCACCATAATACAGTTGGTACAATACAATAAGTCAAGACATAGGGCCTTATTATGATGGTGGCAGATGAGTGTCCGACCGTCATCATTGAAGGATGGATACCGGCTTACAAGTAGTCGGCGGCTCCACCTGCCAAATTACGATCCGACCACCGTGCAAGCAGTCGGAAACATGCTGTGTTCTATTGTGGCTTGTGCAGTGGCCAGGACAAGGGCTGCAGCACAAGCCACAATAGAAACAGGCATGTTTCAAACATCCATGTACCATGTGACATGGCATCATGATGTTTTGGGGTGCACAACATGTGCCCCCCAAGCCCCATAGCAGAGGCCAGTGGGTGACGGGTGCCTTGCTAGGCGCCCCCAAAGTTCCTTTCCATCTGCCTGTACATGGCGGTCTGACCACCATGTACAGGCCCAGGGAAACAGACATTATAATCCCTCTGGCGATGCCCTTTATTGTAGGTATTACGGTCCAACTGCTGCCCACTGGAATCCTCAAGCCTGTTGTAAAAGCAGAAATAAGTCCATATGACCGATGCCTCCAACCGCTGGATCATAATTCAGCATTTGGACGGCTTCTATGGATGGCGGTGGGACTGCCACCAACAGCCTGAGTCTCACCGCTATCCTAATGAGGCCCTTAATTCCCACTCTGAAAATAAAACAAAATATACTCCTATGTTAAATTCAAGTAATGATAAAATCAGACCTAATATTTTTGAAAGGTGTCCATTTCCTTAAATACTATAATAATTTAAAAGGAATAAAAGCAGTGAGAAACATCACGTTTTCAATGAGTCACATCTTCAAAACCCCAAAGGTGCACAATGCTAATTCCCATTTTAGATGCATTTCCAATTAAAATGCAAACAGTAAACAGACAGGTTAATCGCAGTTGTTAACATTTGACCTCAATTTAGGGAGTCTAAAGTGCACAGTGCTAAGAAAAGTCAAATACATCTAGCCAAAGATAATCTGATTGGTATGGGCACATACAGACATCACACACAATTTTACCAGGCTCATGGCTGGCAACCTGAGGAATATTGTAGACTGCCTCTCTCTTGAAGTTGATAGGCAAATCATAGTTAACTCCTTTGTGTACCTGGAACTTGTGAAGAAAAACATTCCTACGAAAAAGCTCAGGGTCACTGATTTAGTGGTTACCCCTGGTTTAATAAAGCCTGCAGGCAACAGGAAATTAATCTTGCTTTGAGAAAATCTCTAGAGGATAGTAAGGATATTGCCAACTGTAGGAAGGAGTATAAACGGGTCCTTGCTGAGAGGAAAGCTGAGGTGAGGAGCGAGCATTTGGATAGACTGGTTCAGGCCTGCACACTTAAGGACTCAGGTCCTTTTGGAATTTGGGTAACAACTACTCATTGTCCCATGCACCTAAGCAGGCCCTCAGTTGTAACATTGTTCTGGAAGCTTGAGTAAACCACTTTTGCCATATCTATGATCTGAAGGGAAGAGCATAGAGGGACCGTTTCTGTCCAGTCTAACTTGCTGATTGAAATCTCCTTCATTCTGGAAGAAGTTACATTGGCTATCTTGCAGAGCCAGGCCAATAAAGCACCCAGTCCAGATGGTGTTCCAATGGACCTGCACAAGAGTAACATTGAGTTTTTGGGCACCCCTTCTCAGGACCCCTTTTAATTCCTTTAAAGGTTGGTTTTCCAGAGCCTTGGAGGGCTACGATTATTGTCCCAGTTCCAAAAAAGAGAACAAACAGGATCTGGCCTGTCAAAACAGTGGGATTCACAATCTTGGACAGGCTGAAATTATGGATTAGTGACAACAATGTCCTATTGTGGGTACAGTATGGCTTTCAGTGTTGACTCAACATAATCCAACAATGTCTTAATTTGCACCTAATTATCAGCAAGTAAAATTGTTCAAGCATAGTGCTATCTATCTTGCCTTGATGGATTTCTCTAGTGTATTTGATAGCATTAATAGATCCAAGCTCTGGGACCTTATGACCGCGATGGAGCTGGAGAAGGGGTTATTGCAGTTTCTGAGAGCACTGCGCTCTTATCTCTCTGCTTCAGAGCAATACGGGAATAATAGAGAATGTTCTGACTCCTGTCTCCAGCGAGGCATCTGTCAGGGGTGTGTGCTGGCTCCCATTCTTTTCCTATTATTTATTAACAAGGTAAAGTCAGTATTGTAGGAGGTAGGAGCTGATGTCCCAGTAATTAAGAATAAATCTGTGCCTATTCTCCTCTATGCTAATGATGATATCTTGTTAGCTATAACCCCCAATGGACTTAAGGCCACCGTTGATAGCTTTCTGTCCCTTATGGAGAGCCTTAGCTTTGAAACCAACAGCTTTAAAACCTTTGTTAAGGTCTGTGGCCCAAAGAACGTGAAAACTTAAACCAGGAGCATTAAGGGCAAGCATATTGAAAGAATACAATCTTTCTTATAGCTAGGTGTCACTTTTGAGCAAAATCTTAGCTGAACCCCAAATCTAATAAACAGGAGTGTTAGTTTCTTATGTGCGACTGGTGCTATTTTTAATGTCTCAGGTTGTAAAGGAAACAATCCCATTTGCCTACTTGTTGAGATCTTGAAGCGTAGGTGTGTCCCCTTCTTAATACATATTGCTGGGATTTGTGGTTATTGTAAAACAAATAAGCTACATATAGAAGAAAACAGGATGCTCTAAAGATTATTGGATAACAAGGAAACAATGGTACCTGTGGAAATAATATGAAAATAATCCTAATATCTCTAATATTGATACTAATTCATCACAATGGCAATAATGTAGGAGAAGATGTAGTAATTTGCAAAAAAGCACTTGGGAAGCCCAGTAGGTAAAATGCATTGTAATTTATATTAAAAAATCCACAAAATTTACAAGAAACGTGTATGGTGTTCCAAGTGAAAAGTGAAACCTATATACCAAGGTGACAAGTTGTGACATACATAAAGGTTTCGAAAAAATACAAAGAAGCAAAAAGCAACCATCTAATTAATTTTGCAATAAACATTCAGTCTCCTGTAACAATGACAGAGCCTGAATACAGTGGTTCGCTTTGCAATTGTGTTGACGACTTGTCGACCTCTCAAGAAATACGAGGCCTCATCAGGACCTATGAATTTGGGACACCTAAAATCAAATGAGAAAGAAAATAAATGGCCTAAATAGGGGTGGTAGTGAAGGATCAAAAGAGTTTGGAAAATAATTCAACTCTGATATCTGGGTTCAAATGGATATACTGTTGAATGGTAAAGCAAACATGCAAGGGAAAAGTGACTCAGTGGGATGGGGAAGGTACTACTTATATAGGGCCCAGCTGGGCGCTATAGAGAGGGAACAGGTAGGTTGAGAGGAGTCATTAACAGGAATGACTGCATACCAGGGATATTGCAAAATTGGTAGATATTGCAATAATACGAACAACTTACCCTTGTAAGTGTGAGGGATCTAACAATATAAATACTGTGTATCCAGTTACATGTCCGTATTGGGAACGGATAGACCAAAAAACCCTTAAACAATATATTAAGTAGTGTGGAAACAAATTGATTCTCATTGAGTGTGTTAGAAGCGTTAAAAAAGGCTCACCGCAGGGTAGAGGCGGTTAATCAGTACGAAGTGTAAGCAAGTTCAAGACAATTAATGTATAGGTGGCGCCAGAATGAACGGCTGCTACGGGGGGGACCACGTTGATCTGTCTCCTGCATAGATCAGACCCGAATGCGGCGTGCGGCATGACAATAGTTTCCGGTTGCGTCTTTTGCAAAAGAGACTGCACTAGCAATTGAGATAGTCAATTCGCTAGGTTGTCCTAGGATTAGGAATACCGATTGTTTGTTCGTGGCTGGTTTCAGTTTTCCTCGAATTAAAGGGTACAACATATGATCTCACCTCCCATTGCCTCTCAGTCCTAGCAGTCGAAATCGATATACTTGCCCCACTCCAAAGCAAAAAGAAAAGACCCACCCCCTCAGCACCTTGGTACAACAACGCTCTCTATGATGAAAGGATAAACCTTAGAATCTTGGAGAAACAGTGAAGACAATCTACATCCACCACCAATCTCTCTCTTTTACGTTCGGCAAGATCCAAATACCCCAAGCACATAATCCATGAAAAAGTATCACATTTCAGATCTCTCATCGATTCAGCCAAAAACCGACCCAAAAAACTATTTCACCTCATCAAAAACCCTAACTGCTCTCCCCAAACCATCGAGCCTGAGGGCTCTTCAAAGAAAGCAGAAGAAATCGCCTTATTCTTTGATGAAAAGGTAAAATCACTAGTAGATCAGGTCACCCACCCCACCCCCATTGTGGAACGAAAATCGTTAGTCACTTGGCAGAACTTTGCTGCCATCTCTGAAGATGACCTCCTCAAATGCAACCTTGAAACCAAACCCTCCAACCATTCCTCTGACCCCGTCTCAAGTGGCATCGCCATTGATTTCTACACCAAAACTCTCTTTTCCTGGACCAGGCTAGTTAACCTCTTCCTCAGTCAAGGCTCCCTCCCTGCTGCCCTCAAAACAGGACAGGTTACCCCTAATCCAACAAAAACCCTCCGCAGATGCGAATGACCTCAACAACTTCCGCCCCATTACCAACCTCCCTTTTCTTTCTAAAATCACAGAAAAATGTGTTGCGAAACAACTTTCCCTACATATTATGGACAATAATCGCCTTGACGTGTTCCAGTCTGGCTTCATCCAAAATTGCAGCACTGAAACAGCCCTGCTGCAAGTGATTGATGATGCGCTGCATAAACTTGATTCTGGGGAATCGTGCCTTCTGATTCTTCTTGACCTCTCTGCAGCCTTTGACACTGTTAATCACAACACCCTCCTTAACACTCTTCAACAGAGAATGGGCGTGGAAGGCACAGTGCTTAAATGGTTTGCCTCATTCCCCTCGGACAGATCCCAAATGATCAAGATAGCGAACAGTCTTTCGTCTCCATTGGCGGTAGGTCAAGGTGTCCCTCAAGGTTCTATCCTTGCACCCACTTTGTTTAATCTCTATCTGGAACCATTGGGAAACCTCCTAAGTAAAACCGGGATCCTCTACCATCTCTATGCGGATGACACCCAAATCTACCTCAAGGTGTCTTCTGCACACGATCTTTCACTGCTCAACTCTAATCTGAACTCTATTCACAACTAATGTTAGTTCACCAACTCATTCTCAATCCCACCAAAACTGAATTCCTCCTCCTATCTACCTCTCTCTCCCCTCCTCCAGTTAAATCCTGGATGGATCAGCTGAATTTACTAAACAATAAACCCATCATTGTCGACAGCGCTAAATCCCTAGGTGTCATACTTGACAAAAAACTCAACCTAATCTCCCACATCAACTCCATTGCTAAGAACGCACGATACCAGCTGCGCCTTCTGTGGGGGATCCGTCGGTTCTTCCCTGAGAAAGACCTAAAAACACTGGTCCAATTGCTAGTTCTCTCTAGACTGGATTACTGCAATTCTCTTCTGACTGGCTTACCCAAATCGCACCTCTCCCCTCTCAAATCCGTCCTCCACCCAGCAGCTTGCTTTATTTCCGGATCCAAACGAAGTGACCACATTACTCCTATCCTTTCTTCTCTTCTTTGGCTTCCTATTGAGGCAAGATCCATTTATAAAACTGCCTGCATCACCCATAAAGCCTTGCACACTTACTCCCCTCATTACCTGGCGAATAAAATGAAAATGTCAGCAGGTTCGAGACCCTCTCGGAATACGGAAAAGTTTCTGCTTGAGCCCCCCTCCTTCTAAAAGGAAAGATCGATGGCTCAATCGTTCTCAGGTAATGCGGTGAGAATCTGAAATTCGCTTCCGCCATTGCTCCGTGCCACCACCTCCATCCAGATTTTCAAAGCTGACCTCAAATCTCTTCTCTTTCAAAGACACTTTCAGAACTAATACCCTCATTCTCAGACCCCTCCAGGAAGTTAGTTCATCATTGTAAATATGTAACATCTTCTTATTTATTACCCACCCTTGATTGCTGTGTCAGATATTTTGTGATTGCCTATATGGTTTTACTCTACCTCTCCTGTTGATTTTTGTGACGTTCTATTTTGTACCATTTCTCTCATGTAACGTAACTGGTTCTATTGTACAGCGCTCTGACACCTTCGGGTAAAGTCTGCGCTTTATAAAAATGCATTAAATAAAATATAATAAATCACTGTTACCATCCTTGCTTTATTCCGTATAAGTAATGAGCCACAGGATCTGTGATTTCGATAATAGAAGAGTCCAGCCTACATCTTCTCCATCCTTAACATATTTAATGAGCACCAACACCAAGCACATGGATCGGTATTTCGCTCACAGGACACTCTAGCAAATCGATCTCCTGGATTGCTTGCACTTACTGTTTCCTTCAAACGCGACGTTAAATATTCTTTTGCTGCACGTCACATCCAGATTTCCATCTGCTGCAACTTTATTCAGTCCCAGCCACAAACAAACGGCATTCCTTATCCTAGTACAGCCTAGCTAATTGCTGTCTCGATTGGTAGTGCTGTCTCTTTTGCCCAAGACGTGACCAGAAATTATTTCCATGCGGCACGCCGCATTTGGGTCTGATCTGTGCAGGAGACAGACTGATGCAGTTCTCCCTGTAGCGGCCATTAATTCTGAAGCCACCTGGACATTAATTGTCTTGAACTCGGTTACACTTCATATTGTTTAACCGCCTCTTCCATGAGGTGAGCCTTTTTTAACGCATCTAACATGCTCAATGAGAATCAATTTGTTTCCACACTACTCATTATATTGATTACGCCTTTTTTATACCTCTCCAGACGTTCATACCAAAAAGGATTTTACGGTCTATCCATTCCCAATACAGACGTTTAACTGACACACGCTATTTATATTGTCAGATCCCTCCCTCTCACAGGGGTAAGTTCGTATTATTGCAATATCTACCAATTTTGCAGCCAATCCTGCTAACAACTCCTCTCAACCTTCTTGTACCCTCTCTATAGCGCCCGGCTGGGCCCTATGTAAGTACTACCTTTCCCATCCCATGGAGTCACTTTTCCCTTGAGTGTTTGCATTACCATCTGACAGTATATGCATTTGAACCCAGGTATTAGAGTTGAATCTTTTTCCAAACTCTTTTGATCCTTCACTACCACTCCTATTCAGGCCATTTATTTTCCTTTTCATTTGATTTTAGATGTCCCACATTCATAGGTCCTGATGAAACCTCGTATTTCTTAAGAGGTCGAAACATCGTCGACCCAATTGCAAAGCGAACCACTGTATTCAGTCTCCTTTGTACGCCAAAGATTGTTGGAGCAGTTCTCAGCAGTCATAACCTTATGTTGTACGAAGAGCTTGGCTTAGTATACATAGAACATAGTATTAAACTGACCCCTCTGTTACTCTGGTATTTCATTTGGCGTAATGTTCAGGTCTCCTTTAATAGAGAGGATTGCTTGACGTGTTCCATGGTATCTTCGATACCCTTGCTTAGGTATATCCAGCCAAACTTCTCCAGTTTAGGAAGACCTACCCTCATCTGCAACTCAACCTCCATCAAGAAGGCAGACAGGTTGTGGGTACAGGAATTTATTTTTTAGAAGAAGGCCAGGGATAGGGATTTGGCAATGTGTGCATTTGACAACCTTATAATTTATGCGACGATTCAAACTCGTCCTGGAATAGAGCCATATTTTGAATGGGTCAATCATCCCTGGGAGATATTGCTACTCACTAGTTTTCAGCTGGGCTCAGTTAGATGGAAACTTTGGGGCATATTAGCAAGAACCTCGTTAAAATTATCGCCATTTTAGCGGCAGAGAATTGCCGATAAAGCGGCGATAATGGAGTTGCTAATATGTGTTTTAGAATTCCAATAGAAGCCCAGGTTAGATGTGCAGGACATCTAACCTGTGCTTCTATTGGAATTCTATAACGCATATTAGCAAGCCCATTATCGCCGTTTTAGCGGCAGTTTCCTGCCGCTAAAACGGCGATAATTTTAACGAGGTTCTTGCTAATATGCCCCTATGTTTCCCTCTCGGTCAATATGATGTTGCCATCAACAGCCATTGCCCTTGCAATCAAACATCTGACCAAACCCTATTGCACTTTATTTATAATTTTTTTTACGTTTTATAAACATTTGTCAAAAGGCCTGCTTATCCCAGTGAGCCAAAAAACTGAGATTAAAATGGTAGAGCTGCTTAAATGTACTTGTAGTCTCTACACAGTGGGCCTATTCTTAAAATCTGTAGCTAGGCTTTGTAACTCAATGTTGTTTAAATGACTATTTTTTATTGTAATTGTTATGCTCCTTTGTTATGACATATGATTTTAACCATCTACAAGGTTTCTTCATCTTATCATACTCAGCTTTCGACCGTGTTTGTATGGCTTTTTGGTCTTTTCGACTAAATATAAATTAAAGAAGGAAAACGTGTAAGTGAATTCTCATTGAAATGACACAATATGTATTATTTGTTGGCAGTACCATCTTTTTTTCGAAGATTACTTCAACAGACCAGAGAAACCACAGCGTGTGGCGTTCAACACATCATTTGGGAACTTTGGCTTATTCACTTGCTTTGATATACTCTTCTACGATCCAGCAGTGGCGCTGGTTGATGAGCAGCGTGTGGACAGTGTTGTGCTTCCTACAGCATGGAGGAATGTTTTGCCACACTTTAGTGCAATTGAGATCCATCCGGCATGGGCAAAGGCCATGGGCGTGAACCTTCTCTCTGCTAATATCAACAAAAAGAGCCTGAAGTGGACAGGTAAGAAGATCCTGAACATAAACAGGATAATAATTAGAACAACTTAAGAGATTTATTACATTTTTACCATACATAAGCTCTGAAAATAAAAGACGATTCTAATACCCCTGTTAGTGGTACTCCATTTTTTAACTCAGCTGTAACAAAGGCGGAGTTGGATTTGTCAGTATTTCAACTCTTCATCCATATATCACAAGATATCTGTGGCAAGTGCTTGACTGTTAACCATCCAGCAGGAATCATGAATACTATCTGCCTAAAAAAACGCAACTGTTTGAGAAAATGGCAGTGGTGTATGTTTGTCAGCTTTAAATTACAAAATTTTGCTCCAAAAATTAATAATGGGATTCCTTTTTACTACATGGACTATTTAGGTTTCTATCAAATTTGTAACCAGTGAGATTATTGTGAATAAACTAATGCAGTGGAGGCTCTGTTGAAAAGTAAAATATGTATATATTGAAAAGAGGCCAGTGAAATGTTTCACATAATTCACATTTTCTTTGTAAGAAGCTTGTGTTGGATAAGGGCAAAAGTGTTGTTTTAGAAAAGAATGTTTCCAGAAGACATCGGGTGAGTAGAGAGGGACATTATGGACCCTGCTTTCCATGACGCCGCCCAAAATGACTTACTAAAGGGGAGCTGTCCCAAGGGCACAGCTTTCCTTTTGCATTTTAGATACCACACTAACTTAGTTATCAAATCAGTGGCCTATGACTGTAATTGCAGTCAGAAATCCGGGATTCATTTAATTATGAATCGTAATTAGGGCTAGACACCCTGTCATACCCCTTCTGATTATCATTTATGAAGAGAATCGGAAAGGCATTTCAAGATACAAAATGCCTTTTATAGGCTTGTAGGAAATACAATCTCCACATTGAATAAATGAAGAATCCAGAAAATCCAATTATTGTGAAGATGAGTTTATTCCATAAAATGTACCCACGACTGGTCACATCAAGTGCAGACAGTAATCTGAAAGATGCACATTTAACATTCCAGAACACAGAATACAAAGCAAAATACCTTCCATAAAGGTCTACACACAATAGAATAAATGCACTCTCTACAAGGCTGCATTCTTGAGCTTCACGGGCTTTGCAACCACAAAATGATTGATACATTGGACCCCATATCTTCCCTCTGAGTTGCCACAGAAATAAAAAAAATAGAGAATGGCCCAATAGAATGGTAAAAGACCCTATGGGTATGACAAGCATACAAATAATTTGGCCAAGAGAATTAAAATGAGAATTAGTAATTCGGGCCACACTTCATACACACATAATTCACACAGCATACAGCACACGTCATATAGACGTCATATTCATTGGACTCGCACCTAATCTCTAAAATTGTAGTAGAGCAGATGAAACACAAAAATCACTTATTTGTCTTTAAGTCATCCATGACATCTGTCGTGAGTCTATTCAACACTTCCTAGCAAGACTTAAGTATACATTTCTACTCATCCTTGACACCACATGCGGCATCAGGTTCTTATTTTTGCCTTCAACCAATGTGGTTGCTCTTTGGTGCACCAGCAATCTAGAACATGAATTTGCACTCCTGTTTTCAAGACAGTATCTTCTGTTATACAACCCACTCCTCAACCTTACATTGTCTCCAGCACTCACTCTGTTCACTTCCTGCTTCCCACGCTCCCAAATGGTCTCTCTCTCTCCCCTGACACACCCATTGCTCGCAATTCACTAGGTCTGTACTCTGTGAGCTTTGGATGAAGACAAACTACCAATGTTTAAATAATAAACAATAAACCAAAAAAGAAACAAATGTTAAATGCTTTCAAATTCAAGCTAATAGTGGGAAAAAAACGTACTTTTGATTGTATGGAATCTCTATTTGTATTTTCTCTGCAGGGAGTGGTGTGTTCCCTGTTCATGGAAAGGCAGAATATTATTACAACAGCAAAGATGAGGAGGGTCACCTGGTGGTAGCACAAGTATCTCATCAACCTCGAGGTCGGCCAATGCATTCTACTGTGAACTGGAGCCAATACGCAACAAACATACCAAGATTTCCAGCAGGCGAGAATGAGTTCAAAGCGATGGTTATCTATGACAACTTCACCTTCACCGAGCTAACAAAGGCACAAGGGAATTACACTGTATGCCACAACGAGCTGTGCTGCCATTTGAGTTACAGCATGGTGGGCAAACGAGATGATGAAGTTCATGCCCTCGGTGCATTCGATGGGATGCATACAGCAACGAATGCTTTTTATCTGCAGGTACATTTTATTGTGTCTGATGTGTTTGATATTGCACATTGCTCGACCGCCAATGCTTATTTTATTTTCACATTGACGGAAAGCCCTGTACGAACAGCTACTGCAAACCAATACTATTGTTTGAATAATTAGTACTTTAAGGTCTAACGATCTAAACACTTTTCAAACTCTTACAACAAATTAAAGGAACATTTGAGATGGTCAATTGACTTAGTCCAAATGATGTTTTTTATTAATCAAGTAATTTAAATTTAAAATTGGAACATTTATAATCCTTACACAAGGAACTATTTCACTGGTGTTTAATAACAAATGATAGGCAGGCCATAAACCTCCTTCCCACTCTGGTCATGTGCCTGTTAAACCCCAAAACATTGTTGTGGGCGTTTTGTTTTGATTTTCTTTATTTGCGAATTATTGCACTTTTTTTAAAAAACAGTAGCCAATCAATCAATCAAAGACTTATAAATACATTATATACATTTGCATAGAAAATGTAAAACAGCCAAATTAATTCACACGCTACAGAAAAGGGGGTGGTGATGAACAGAGTGTCTGAATTAAGCAGACCACTCTTACCCAGTCCAAAGATCAGGGCTTGATCCATCACCGTTATTTAGCTCACTGCACCATCCCAGCTCAGAACCTGGCTATATGCAAATCAGTCTGTCCCTGGCCCAGTGCATCATGGGAACAGGGCAGACTGTTATGGGCGTAAGCCACCTGCCTCTTGGGAGGCAATATGCCTGACAGGCGAAAAGGACATGTTCAAGTGGTTCGTTAGGAGTAGAGCAGCTAGGACAGGACTTGGAATTTGTTTGGTTGCCAGACCAGGTGCTTGCGAAATAATTTAAGGGGAGTGTGCCAAATCAAAATTGGATGTATAGTTTCCTGTCCGTAGGTGACAGGATAAGGTCGAGGTAGCAGAGATCTAGTCATTTTAAAATCAGTAAATTCTGCTGTTAACCTACCCTTCCTGGTGTTCCTGGATTTGATCTGGGCTCCCCAGTACCAAAACAGGTTTTTGCTTGTTTTTTGCTGGGTGGCACTTGGGGGCTACCAGTAACCCATTGGCCTTTGACGCCAATATTAGTTATGTTCAGAGAAGTAACTTACTCAAGGGCAGTGGCATAGGAGCACAATTTGGGTGTTGTTCTTCATCTCTGCCAAAAGAGCAGTGGGCGTAGTCTGGCTAAGTCGGCAATAGAATTTCATTCCACATCCAACCTCAAAGGATGGAGTGATGTGCTTTGGGGAAGTGATACCAGTCTCCTTAAAAATGTGTTCTCCGACATGTTAAGATCTTCCATTCTTTCAAAGCCCCACAGTTCCGCTGCATGTAAGGCCAGCTTACAGCTTTAGAGTTGTATATCTCTAGGGCGGCTGCAACAGGTTTAGTATATGAGCGGCAGTGATCTTTCTTTAGGGCACCAACTATTTGTTTGTACTTCAAGTTTGCCTTGGTGAGATGAGGTTTTCAAGACATATTTTCCGTAAGTTTGATGTCCAAGAATTAAAAGGTGCGAACCCTCTCTAGCGGGGCACCACCAAAAGTCGGTCGCCCTCTATATGATTTGTGCAGGTTTATTGTCATGTGCCTTGTTTTTGTCTTATTAATCTCTTGGCCTTGCATGTTGCTAAAAGCTTTGAATTGATTTAAAAGTATCTGGAGGCCCCCAGGAGTTTTTGAGACTAAAAGGGTGTCTTTTGCAAATAAAAGCGTTACAACTACTCAGTTGATGTAGAGCAAGAATAAGGAATGTGCCAAAACGCACCCTTGGCGTACACCCCTATTGATTTGAATATCATCAATGAGTTGGCCTTGTTCGCCTCAGTGCACTTTGGCATAGTTATCCTCACGGAGGCAGATAACTAGAGTCAGAATTTCCATGGGCATCCCTGTGAGAAGTTGGCCTGTTATATGCTGTCTACTAATTAAAGTGGGCACCTTGCACCAGCCCAAACGACCCTTATGATGTATGAGGTAAAAAACAACCTTTAGAAAGCTATCCTAGTGGTAGCTGTGGAAAGCAGCCTTCAGGCTTAATCTTGAAGGAATGTAAAGCAGCTCGTTTTACCAGAATATCACCTCCTGAATCAATTAAATGAAGGAGAATCACACAGCAGTTATATAAAAATATGTATTTATTAATATAACACTCTCTACTATCCTCTACAAGAGGATAGAATCCACAGCACACAATACAAGGTCAATAGAACAGTTGTAAGTAGCACAATACACAGTGGCTCATCCTGGGCTCCTCGCCCTCCGCCTGGGACGACTCCTGGTGGCCCCCCGCCCTGGGCACCGCACCCAAATCGACAGACCACGCACGCAACCTGGGCTTCATCCTGGACTCCTCCCTCTCCATGACCAGACAAGTCAACGCCGTCACCTCGTCGTGCTTCAACATCCTGCGCATGCTACGGAAGATCTTCCGGTGGATCCCCACCGAGACCAGGAAGACGGTCACCCAGGCCCTCGTCACCAGCCGACTGGACTACGGCAACGCCCTCTACGCCGGAACCACCGCCAAGCTCCAGAAGAGACTCCAGCGGATCCAGAACGCCTCAGCCAGACTCATCCTCGACATCCCCCGGAGCAGCCACATCTCCGGACATCTGAGAGACCTGCACTGGCTCCCCGTCAACAAGAGAATCACCTTCCGTCTCCTCACCCACGCACACAAAGCCCTACATGACCAAGGCCCGAGCTACCTCAACAACCGCCTCAACTTCTACGCTCCCAAACGCCACCTCCGATTGACCAACCACGCCCTCGCCGCCGTCCCCCGCATCCGAAGAGAGACAACAGGAGGAAGGTCCTTCTCCTACCTGGCCGCCAATACCTGGAACACCCTCCCTCCCGACCTTCGCCTGACCCAAGACCACCTCTCCTTGAGGAAGAAACTCAAGACCTGGTTGTACGAGCAGTAGCGGCACCCCCCCCCCCAAGCGCCTTGAGACCCTCCGGGTAAGTAGTGCGCTCTATAAATGCCTTGATTGATTGATTGATTGATTGATTGGCTCCAGGGGAGACCGAACCATATACTAAAAAAGTGGTATAACAATGACGACTTAAGTTAAGACAAGGTATAGAGCACGTAGAATCACTGGCACCCCAAGGAACCACCCAAGGTGAGTAGATAGGACCCCACGGAGGACGGTTGCAGTGTGCTAACATGACCGCAGGCTCCGTACAATTCTATGGGGAAGTCGCGGTTGCAATTTAAAATTTTAAGGACCCTTTTAGGAAGACTTCGAGCAAACCCTTTGGAACTTAAGAGGTTGGAGAGCCATCCCATCCATGGATACTGTAGTACCTGAGTTACCTATCCCAGAGGAGCTGGGTAAATACGTCTGGAGTGGTGTTGGACACCGCTGTCGTTCTCAATCGAGGGCTGTGAAGAAGTACTGCTGCAGTGAAGGTGAAAAGGGTCCAGAGGAATCCAAGCCTGGATTATGAAAGGAAGGATCCTGAAAGCAGAGGGGACAGAGTCTGGGTCACTTCGGAGAGACCAGGGGCTCAGTAGACGAATGCCCACCGATGTCGGGTGCTTCAGGTGCGAAGAAGGGATGCTTGACTCTGCAGCCACGAGGATCAGAAGATGTCAAGGATGACCAGGAGCCAGATGTGAGCTTTCCCACAAAGAATGTCGAGTGCTGATTGGTCGGTGTCCGGCTGGAGCACCAACAAGCCTTGGCAAAAGCAACCCACACAAGACGGTCAAGCAAGTTACGGTGTAGATCAGCAAGGTCCAAGGGACTCACCAAGCAATGGAGAGTCAGGGCACATCTGGAGCAACCAGGAAAGCCCAACAGTAATCAAGATGACCCTCAGGAGGAGCCACAGGCCAAATTACCAGGAGTCATGAGGGGGCCTCAAGCAAGATTGCAAAGTACCAGTCCACGGAGCACTCAGTGCGAGGAGGCAGGGGAGTGACTCCTTCCCTCCAAGGGAGATTCTTTAGTCGTACGTGCACCATAGGTCCTGCACAGAGCCTGTATGGAGCAAGGGCACAGACAAAGCTTTGGACAGAGAGGGAGTCAAAGTCTGGCCCATTTGAAGTCCAGCAAAGTCCAGAGTGTCCAGACAGTCGAAGGTCACTTCTTGAAGAATCTTGTCCTGGTAAAACCTAAAAGTCTTACAGCCAGGCAAGCCCTTTTGTACCCACTGGAGGGGGTTGGACAGATTCGAGGGACCCTCCTAGGGGAGGGTCAGGACAGACGGTGGTTACACCCATGTCCTTTGTCCAGGTTCACACCAGAGCAGGAGCCAACAGCTCCCTGAACTGGTTTGAGTTGGACTATGCACAGGGACACCAAATGTGCCCCAAGTGCAGACTTTCAGGCACTCTCAGAGTGCACCTACCCAGCCCCAATACACTAAATCCTGTCTGGGAGATGGTCACACCTCTCTGTGACAGGATGCCTATTGTGCTGCCTTCCTCTGCTCGAGCTTGGCTCAGCAGCAGGATTGCAGAAATGTGTCTCTGGTCGTCAGCATCCATTTTGTGCTGACTAGGTCGAGAAGGTTGGCACCGAATAGACCAGTGACCCCACGAAGCTTGATTCAGAAGGGTGGAATCATACCTCCCACACCGTTTACCGGTGTGAAGGTATGATTCCCAGGTGTTTGATACCAAACACGATATGTTTCTATGCAGCCGGTTTCGAGATAGCATTTACCGCGAGGTTATAATGCACCTCTACCTCTATGTCCAGATGAGTGACAGACAACCCGAGAGAATGGTCTTCGAAGGCTGCAGAGAGGCTTTGCTCATGCAGGGGCACCCTCTCACTAAAAACCCAGCCCCCTGCCTTCAGGATTGTTAAGGCCTGCTATAGGGGTGACTTATAAGTTTTAAGTGTAGTGACCTATAGATATAGTGAACCTGGAAAGGAGACAGGATGTGGTAAGCTCATATCCTTTCCTAAATTCCAGATGGGTATGACAGAATTCCTTCTAGAATCTAGGAGGCTTATGGGCCTGTAGTTTCTCGGGAGGCTACTCTCACCTTTCTTGAAGATGTTAATTACTTCCGCTCCCTTCCATGAATCGGGGATTGGGGCACCACCTGTGATGGCATTTGAGTGTGCCAAAACATAGCGCGACCAGTTAGCTTTATCATGCCGAAATAGATTGCCTGGGATTCCGTCAAGGTCTGGGGCTTTTAATAGGATGATTAACTCAATTGAGGTCAAAATTTCACTTTTGGTAAAAAAGGTCCACAGTTTTGACTATTGGTAGATTTAAGTGGGTTGCCTGCGTGATGGAACGGTGTGTTCCTGCCAGACGCCTGCTGAGATGTTATTGGTAAGTGATTTTTGGCTCTTCAGATCCCCCCTTGCCACTAAGGTCCAATTTATTTTTAATCTTTAAGGATACATGCTTTTCCAATTTGTCTCCATTTGATCTCGTGCCACTCCTCTTTGCTCTATTTATGGTTAGTTTGTAGGACCTACTTAGGATTCGAACGGCAACCTTGCTCTTTGTTTTAATTGGCGTAGCGAGTTGGCTCCTTAGGAATCTGTACTCTCATGAGAACCCGGTTTGCTGCTTCTCTTTCCCCATTCTACGCTTTGAGTGGTGCAAGTGAACAACGAACTGTTGTGCCAACTGTTCAAAATAGCAAGCAAGCATATCACTCCTGGGTTTTCTGAGCTTCAATTTCTGCCGCATAGGTTAGTAGGTCCTGCTTGATGGTCTCTAGTTTAATTTCGTCCCCACATATGCTTTGACATTTAATACAAAGTTTATCATTTGTTGGGTACAGCTCTTTGGTTATAAGAATGGTCCCTGGCAGCACTCAGTAAGTTGCTCCAGGGGGATGCCAGTCTCAGGCTTAGGGGGTTGAGGTCACCGTCGGTGATTGTTTTCCACGGATATGTCCATTAGGCTTGTCTAAAGCCTTAGGTCAAGTAAAATGTAGTCAATGCAACCAATAAAGGCATTTTCTCCTCCTTTGACCTACCATTAGTAGCTCTCAGCCTATGCTCTAGTACCAAGGCATTAAGTTGTAAGGACGGTTGGGTCCACTTCTTGATAGGGGGGGTAAGTCGAGAGGTGGGATGGACCAGAGTTCATCCTCCTCTTTGACTTCACAAATGTCAACCCTGTCTAAAGGCTATATGGTTACGTTGAAGTCACCCGCCGCAATCAATAGATATGGGATCACCTTATTGTCAAGTATCTCTTCCAGAGATTATAGGGTGGCTGATTTCTCTCCTCCAGTGCCTCTTGCATAGACGTTGTAGATGTCAAGAGTATAGCCTGTGTCACCCTTTGATTTGACTGCAGGAATGTCTCGGCTGTCAGTTGGTGGCTCTAGAATTTTACAACAAAGTGCGATTGTAACCAATGTTACCCCCCCCCCCCCCCCCCCCACCCCCCCGAAGGGCACCCCAGTTTGGAAGTGGTTGCTGGGCCACAACAATGCTACAAAACCCTGCATATATACTGGAGTTACAATCTAGGTTTTTTGGAGAATGCAAATGTCGAATTTATTGATGAAATCGACCGAGTGGGGAGGCACATTTTGCTAGGGGGGACAGTTGGTGTGGCTTGGTAATATGGGCATTAGAGGGAAATAGGGGTGAATTATAGGCCACCTAGTACTTGCATTGTATATTGAATGTTGCGGGGAAGTTCTAGCATCTAAGGCTATTAGATTGAGTGCCAGCCTCCCATCCACCAGGGTCCATTCTATTGAATCGGTAAGATTATTGGGTAGAATGCGTCTTTTGGCTCCCAATATGTCATCCCGATCGCAGTTTTACATACTCTTACATGGCGAATCGAATGGATTGATTTTGTTCCTAAGAGAGTCGTCCTCTTTGCGTCTCGCCAGGTTTCTGAATTTTGGCACACTGGTCATTGAAATACTATAAAGGGTCAGGAGGGACAGTTGTTTCTCAGCCATTGGACACTGGATTGGGGAATACTTTAATAGATGTTCTGTAACCTGGGCTTCTCTGGGCAAAGTGGGGGGACTCCTAGCATGTGATTACATAGCTGGGATAGCCTTAGGGACTCTGCATATCCCGACAATAACCGGGCGGTGAGTATCCACTTCACTACTTGCTCCATGTGGGGTAATGGGGGGGCGGCATTGGGAGGGTAGACCTTATGATTTCCTATGGGCTGTATGTGCCCAGTGACGTGCCTGTAGCACTGACCCCCCTTCTCCCTCGAGCAGATGGTTCACCTGCCCTGTGAGGACTTCTATTATGGACTTAAGTGCTTCAATTTCAGAGCGTTTGATAATTCTTTGTTATCAGTGACGGTTTGCTCTGGGATTTGGCTGCTTGTATTCACTCTCCAAAAATGAGTGGAATACATTTGTTTGCTGAGGGGCTCTCATTAGTTCTAAAAATCTTTGGGGTCGGGTCGTGGTCAAGTGCTGGAGGATCTAAGATTTCTTCGCATTCGACCAGCAAGTCGTCAATGCGGTTGAGTACACAGTTACCCCCTGCATGCCTTAGTTTTTCCTTCGATTTTTATTTCCTTATATGCTGCCCCTGTCCCTCCTTCCACCGCTTTCCTTTTACACATAGCCCCCTTAATTTTTAACGGTCAGAGTAGAGGGGGAAAGAAGGAAATGAAGCTACTTCCCATTTGGGGCATTGGTTAGCATTCCCAACAGTTCGGTGCTTAGCGCCAGTGCACACAGTACCTTTTGTAGCGGAGAGCAGTCCTTAGGGAAGTGGCCCAGCCCGGCCTCTTCTGGGCTATGAGGGGCGTGGATGGGCCCGGTTGGGGCCTGGGCTGGAAGTCCCACTAGGGTTATGCGGGTGAGGAAGGAGAAGGTAGGTGGCCCCCACAAAAACAGCAAGGCTTCCCGTGCCGCCGGTGGGGAGGCAGCACTAAGAGTGCGGTAACCATGCCTCCCCAGTGACATCAGCAGCAGTTGCACCGTGGGACTGGCAGTCCCACCCGGGTGATGTGGGGTGATGAACGAGAAGGTAGGTTGCCCCCCCTACAATGGCAAAACATCCCCAATATGGCAATCTTTAACAATGTCTAAGGGATGAGAGAAGACTATGTATTCTTTGTATTGTAGTTTGAATCATGACACGGTACGAAAGTCAATAACCGGATTTGGCCAGGGGGTTCTGTAAACAGTACCAAAATAAGGAACGCCTTATATTCAAACCTTTGCCCTATTCTGACACCTTGTTCCTCGAGAAAACCCTCAAAACACTGCTGTTTGAAAATACCTCAACTGCTATGACTGTTACTCTCAATTTTCTGAATGAACTGTGGTCATCCCCACCTAATTTATTATGTCATTTAAAGTCGAGGACCATGCAGGGACAGAGCAGGCATTATAGCAAGTCCTGGCGCCAGCACTACGGGTTCAGGCTGTGTTGACGGCAGCAATTACTGTGGCGCCGGCACCTCACCTGGCCCGGGCATTTGGGGCACTTATGTATGAGATCATACCCAGTAATGCCTGGTTTCATTGGGCAGCCTGGATCTGCTGCTCCAGTGTGATAATGGAGGGTTAGGCGTGATAGGAGGAGGTATTTCCTATTCCCCTCTATTAGATCAATTGAACGCAATCAAAGAGCCATGAAAACATGCATAATTTACCGGAATCGTCCATTAACCAATTGGATTTAAACTACTGCCCTTTCCCCAATGAGAAGCTAATATCTTTTGGCATTTTGTAATTTTAACAAACCCTACATTGTGGCCAAATTGAGCCAATAATGTTTACCTTGCCCCCACCCTCAACAGTCCCCCCCACACACAACTAGCCACCCCCGCTGCCCCCTCATTCAGGCTCTAATTAGGCCCTCAGACAAAAGCTGAGCCTTTCAGGGATGGTTTCTGAGCTGTGGGTTTCACTCTTGCCGCTGTTTCTGTCTCCTTGGACTCCCTCCCCCGTTTCTAACTCTGTTTCCCCCTTCCCTTTCCTCTCCTCTTTTGTCATCTCTCGCGGGTTCTCCCTCTCTTACTTTGTCTCTGTCTTTAGTCCATCTCACCCCTCAGCTTTTTTGTTCTCAATCGCCCTCTCCATTTTTACTCTCCCGTTTTCTCTCTGTTTGTTGCCTAGCCACATAATTAGCAAGTGCCCCTTGGCTCTCAATTTTTTATTCCTCGAGAACCCCCTCCTGCTGTTATATTTTGATTAATTTTGTACTTCTCTCCTTTTCACTGTGATATTCAATTCCACCCTTGCAGCTCTTTGCTCCAAACCCGTTAGGGTCCACCCCACACTTCTCCCAACCTCTCTGTTCTTCCCCGTCACTTTTGATCTGTTACCATCCCTGTTTGTTTACTTTACCCCATTTTTCTCTTTCCTATATCCCTTCCTTCTATTTCCCATTTTTCGCGCCTGCCTCGTCCGTCCTATTTCCCAAATTTGACTCACTCCGATAGTTTAATTCTAGCGCTGTTTGTGATAATCATACAGTTCGACGACCTGTTGTTCCACTACATTTTATTACTGGAAACATACGTAACAAGCATTAGCATAGCCAATAGGTCTCGCTTTTGGGACCTTATAAGTATTTAGTTATGCAGCACAATATCCTTAGAGCAACAGCATCAACTGTTGCATGGCTAAACACTTAAAAGGTGCAAAACCCGAGACCTATTGGCTATGCCAATGCTTGTTAGTCTGGCTGCAGACAGCTTAAATTCATTTCTAGACCTTATGTCATCAATTCTTCAACAAATACATTAAGTTTAGGGCCCTGGGCAGGTCAAAAGTAAGAAATATGAGTTCTGGGTTAACCTCTTCAGCCATTTACTCTTACATTGTTTTCATGTTTTTCGATTGCTTGGATGGGCTGTCCATCAATTCCATATAATTTTAAGGGAGGCTATAGTGTCCCATTTGTGTTCCTATTAGGTTTTGAGCCTGGCAATTCTTGGGCAGGCCCTGTTCGGTCATTTCTATTTGCTATCAACATAATGTCACTGTCATTATCATTTTTAAGTCTTAATCTGAGCGTTTCATGGTAGAAGGCACCACATTTGAAAGAGATTGTTTATCTAATGTGTCCAAAATATGCAAGCAGTCGCAAAGAAAAACAAAAATGGGAAACAAACAGAACAATAAACGGCATGAAATAGTTACTTCTGTTGAGTTTGTTGGAGGCTACTCCTTGCTAGATTTAAAATAAAACCTTGATAAAAACATGAGTACATTAATATAGTGATGGTGTGACCTCTTCAACAGTGTGTTAAACATTCTAAATCATGGGTCTTTTAAAGCTTATATTTTTATTGTGCTGTTAGACAGTGCGAATTATGGTGGAAAAATGGAAAAGCATTAGCCTTTAGAGCCAGCTGAATGTGAATTTCAGAATCTAATACAGCAATATCCAAATTAGCGATATTTTTGATATTTAAAGGAAATACCGTTACAGAATGTACGTTTTTTCGTATGACTCCCTAGCAGAACGCTTTTATTGCTGGTAACGCTGTCAAATTTATTTAAACAATGAATGTGTGACCTGCTTGTATGGGATGCTCAGTAAATCTTTTTGATTACTTACCTGCTTATTGTAGTTAAAAATGTTAAAATACATTTTCTCACCGGCTGCATTATTTCATATAATTTAATTCATATGTTTCCTTACTAATAGATTTGCACGTTATTGAAGTGCAAAAGCACCGATTTGAAAACATGTGGACAACCTGCAGAAGAAAGTTCCACAAAGTTTGAATCATTCTCCCTATGTGGCAGTTTTGGTACAAAGCATGTTTTCCCAGAGGTCCTGTATAATGGCATTGAGCCGGGGCTGGAAGACTTCCAGGTAGGCATATTTCTCTTTTGTATGTAACACTCCCAAAACTAAGACTGATACGAGCAGACGAGTGGCTTCAATAGTGGTATTTGTTTCTTCAACAGCTGCATTTAAACAGCATTATTCTGTGGGAACACTGCTCCCAGAGTCATATTTATGGACAAAGCACGTGTATACATAGTTTATCAGCTGTTAAACAAAACCTCAGAATAGACCTTTCATTTGAGTCTGTAAATGCATGTATTAAAACCGTGAATCACAAAACAATTTAGCATGAGTTGAAGATTCAACTTCCCTGAGTACAGCCAACACACACTTTTGCACGTAACTTCAGATGTTTTTAGAACAGGTAGCATGTTCAAGAGTTTCACTATGCTAGGGGACAAGTGGAAGGGTGAGTACGGACAACTTTCAAAAGGTAGAAACAAACGTACAGAGTTTCTACAAGTGCAGAGGTTTTTTAAAAAATCACGCCTTAGATGCCAACAATGCTCCTATGCTCATTAGGATGGCGGGCGGATTGCCCTCACCAGGCTGGCGGTAGCCACCGCCGGCCTGGCGTGGGCAATCCGCCCACCGTCCTCAGCTAAATTCCCCCCCCGCCATATTAGTGTGGCGGAGGTGACCGCAGAGGACGGAAAGCTGCTTTTCCACCCCGGTCGCCTTGCAACCGGGGCGTAAAAGGTCTAACATGATGGCGGTGTCTATTTGACACCGCCAGCCATATTAGGATGGCCCAGGATAGATGCCTTTCCGTGGCGGAGGCATGCAGTCTTCACTTCGGGGCCTTCTGTGAGCCACTGGAGTGAAGGAGAGGTGGGGGTGCACAGGAGGGGCACATGTGGTACCCCCCTGCATTTGCATTAACAAAGCGGCAGGCACCGCGCGGTGCCTGCCGCTTTGTTAATGCAAATGCATTCTTACTTGCTACGCTGAATTGCATTAACTCTTTGTAAATTTGGTCCATCATTATTAGGCGTCAGCTTTGTCAAAAGAAAATTACTTTTGCAGTTTACATTCGAGGACAATTTTCATTTATTTTACATGTGCTACAACTACCGCTGGTCCTTATGTAGCTTACCTGGACCCGGTACTGCACACTTGATAATGTGCTGTTCTGCCTCCTCCACCTCTGAACCATGTGCTACACTGACCTAGGATCTTGCACTGATCCACCTTGTATCAAGCTCTGCACAGTCATCCTGCACTCTTTCAACCTCCTATCCCTCTTAGATCTTGTGCTGCTCCGTCGAAAACTTCAATGCTCTCAGACTACTCCACTTCCGCTCCCTTAATTGTGTCAATCATTTTGTCATTTATATACTGATAAAAATATTTAGTAATGCTCGTTAGCCGACAACACAGGTCGAGCTTGAATTACGGTAGAACACAAATTGTCACTATGTAGAGAAAATGCACTTCCACCACATACACCCAGATGTTACTGCTTCTGTGTATTACTGAAGATTGCCCCTTCAATGTACAAAAGCCAAAAAGATTGGAACCAACAATGTTTGCTTTAATTACAAGTGGGGGTCCATGCAAGTTCCTAACAGGTTTTCTATGGCCCAGATTACGATGGCAGTCGGATGAACATCAGACCACCATCCCCTTGGGAATGGAACCACCCGACATGTAGTCTGCAGTTCCACTCGCCTAATTATGATGCAACCGCTGTGTAGGCAGTCGTAAAAATGTCTTTTTCCATTGCAGCTTGTGCTGCAGCCCGGAAAAGGGCTGCGGTACAAGCCACAATGGAAGAAAGTATTTTGCAGAAATCCATGCACTATGTGCCAGGCACCATCTGGAGCCTGACACACAGTGCATGGATGTTTGGGGAGGGAACCACATGTGCCCCCCTAGCCTCTATTGTAGAAACCAAAGGCTCCTTAAGCCTGTCGGAGGTGTTGTAGGTCCATCTGCCCACCGTGCTCCGACCAACTACATTATAATGTGTGGTCAGGCCACTATCATGGCTGTTGGGCGGACCGCAACCGATGACCTGTCAGTGGCGGGCCGCCGGACATCCTAATCGGGGCCTATGTGAATAATCTCTAATTGGAACAATTTCATGTACAATTATTTATGAGGATAGCCTGAAAATCTGGTTTGCGTCTTGCTCACCTGGGCCTATGGTGGATACCCTTGCTTTACAGTGTACCTAATAAAAAAATTAAAACATGTGGCCCTTCTATTTTTAGTTCAATAATATTGCACCATCAATTTTGACTTGGTAACTTTTCATGTAGCAATGTTTTTCCTACAGCTTAGTATGCTTGTCCTCAGCTCTCCTTGTTTATATTCTGTCATGTTGCCTCTAGATCAGTAGTTCTAAACCTGGGGTCTTCAATGCCTACGTAGGAGGCCTATGAATGTTTAGAAAATTAAATATTAGCAGATAAGTGGGGCGTGGCTAGCAGGGCTGCGAAATGGCCGCTGCTTGAGCGAGCTCCGCCGGCTGAGTTGACTATCCTACACTTATCCTACAAAACGACGCGCTTGAGGTGGTGCGGCAGGCTGCGCTACCAGGGGAGATCCTGGCGCACGCAGGCATCTAACTTTTATGCCGGTAACCGACATGTGAGGCGGACAATCGTTGCGGCGTGGTGAACGGTGCCTGTAGCGGACAGCGTACTGGTGGCAGGAACCAGAGCCCCGGAGGCAAGCCAAACTTGAGCCCGGTGCGGAGCAGACCCTGTGCGACGGGGCCGGCGTGCCTCTGATGACCGCAGAGCGTACCTGTCTAGATACGTCTGGGCGATCTGCAATCCTGTGTTGCAGAGGGTGAGTGGAGGCTGCGGCGGCTCTGCGTGGGGTCCCGAAACTGCTCACACCCGGAGACCAGACGGGGAGCTGCCGTGAAGAGCATCGCGCAGGTGGCCATTTTGAGTGCTGATCGGCTGTCTTGCACGCAAAAAGCGGACGGAGTGACCCACGCCAGGGCCGGGTACACAGGACTGCACCCTTTTTGTCTACAAACCCGGGATTGAATCACCACTGCCTAACTGTCTGTTCATGGAGGAGGAATCCCCGTGAATTTTTCCCCTGGGCCACATGCTGTCCGATACGAGGAGGAGCCGGGGCGATTGGGCATTGTACTGGAGCTGGCTGTGGGGGATCATAGCGATGCCACTGGGTTAGCCTCACTGGTATACTGAAGGGGATGACTTAACAACTGGGATCCCATTGTGTTGCTGGCAGGTTCATCTATGCACGCTTGAGCCGCTGGTGTCTGCCATATGGGGTGTGTGAACTCCTGCTGCTGCGGGTTGGCTTGGTGCCCCTTCTTGCTGAAGCCTGGCCCATAGAAGAGGATGATGGTGCGCGGCTAGATATGCGGGCGGTGCGACCTGGCCACAACATCACACATCGGTGAGGCTGACCGAAGCAGCTAGGGTTGAACTGTGGGCAAACAACCTGCAGGAAATCCTTGGTTGGTACCTTAAAGTCTCATAGCCCTATAAGACAATAGGCCCTGTGAATTTTGACACCCCTCTGGTGCAGCTGTCTGCGGCGGTTTGGCGCCCCCACGCCTGAAGATAACCCCTCACGGCGCACAAAGCCATTCGTGGATTTAGTTGGGAGGTTGCATCGTGTGGCCATCATGGGCAAGGCGGACGCGAAGCAGCCCAAGATAACGTTTGAAAGCAGGAGAAACAACAAGCAATCTGACCAAGACCCAGGTGCTAATGGGGCGACTGGGGGAGATGGCGTGTCGGAGGAAAGGGACGAAGACCTGTGATCACTCATGCTTGAAATGCGGTCGAGCCTACGGAGCATAGACGCTAAGCTGGACACCCTGGCCTCGCATTTGGAAGCGGTGAAAACGCAGGTCACAACGCACGAAACGTGTCTGGACGGCTTGGAAAATAGGCAGGTGGAGTTTCAGGAATTCCGACAAGAAACAAAAGAACAACTCCTACACATGGACAAGCTCCTAACTGTCATTAGGGCAAAGAACGATGACCTTGAAGCGCGCTCGAGGAGGAGCAACCTCAGACTCACGGGAATTCCGGAGACCACGGCCATGCCTAAAATGGAGATCTTTGTTGCGGATCTGCTAAACGAGCTTTTTGACCCTCACCTCTCTCTGGTGTTTGCGGTGGAAAGGGCTCATAGAGCGCTGGGCCCAAGGCCACCGGTTGGGGGCACGCCAAGGCCCATCTAGGCCAAAATCTTGAATTATCAAGACAGGGACACCATCCTGAGACTATCGTGAGAACGGGGTAAAATCACTCACAAAGGGAACAAAATATAGTTTTATCCTGATTTCATCCCCACAGTGCAGGCTGCGCGTCGGGAATTCCTCCCGACTAAACGCCTGCTAATGCAGGCGCAGATCCCATACTCTTTACTTTATCCTGCAAAACTTAAGGTGTCCCATGATGGAACAGCCCACTTTTTTGCGGATGCTAAATCTGCACTTAAATTCGCCAAACACATATGTGGGCCCAAGTCAAAGAGAAATGGTGGCGGAACAGAGGCACTTGCTGACCGACTTAGTGATAATGATTAATTGTTGTTTACAGTACTATGTGTGATTTTGCCCGTGGTTGTTGCACTTTTGAACATGTTTTGCTCCTCTCGCCCATGTTGCAAAAACTGTCATGAAGTCGCTATGCTAACTGCCGTTCTACTTTTGGATATTCCAAGTGGTTGCATGTGTTGCGCTAACATAGGTTTAACTCCAATGTTTTTGTAGCTGGAGGGATCCGTGGGTGGCCTAGCCGCGCCGCTGTGTAGCGGCGTTTAATTTTGAACTCAGCCACCCTGTGCAAACGGGGGAGTATGCCTCTGTACCCTCGCCCTCCTGGGAAGTATCCCAATGTTCACGTTTGCCCACTTTTATAGTGGGCATGGGGGGGATTCTACACAACCTATTTGGGGGGTTGGAGTGGGTGGGGGTGGTGTAAGGGTAGTTTGGTTACTTTTTTCTTCATGTTCTGTTCAGCACAACCTCCGCATTCTCTGGTCTCAAAGTTGGAGCTCCTTATTATTCCGGGGAGAGGAGTCAATGCTGTCCTTATGGGATATCTGCTGCAATGCAGCCAGTGAGGCTTAATGTGTTAACCTGGAACATCAGGGGTCTGAATGACAACAGGAAAGCCAGACTTATGCATGCTTATCTGACACGGCACAATATAGACATATGCTTTTTACAAGAAACGCACTTGAATGTTACACCATGTCGTAAATGAAGAGGAGGCAAATGATTCAGGTAAGTGAAGTTTAATCCACAGGTTATAACTCCACCCGTCATGGACGTCTGGTCCTCGTAAAGCCGGTGGTTACAATGGCAAACGGAAAGACTCAGCCGTCCATGCACGAGGTAAACACTTTAAAACATAACACGGTATGCATAGACCGTAGCTCGTGAATAACACATTCAAAAGATAACAATACCACACACGGGCTTTGGCTCGTGAGATAGACACGAGCCAAACCCACGAGTCAAACCCACGTCAAAGCGGCAATGCGAGCCAAGACCTACATTACACCACCTTCCCCCTTACAACAGTGAACAAAATGAAAATGGAAAAAGAAGCAGAAAATAAAAATGAAACAAAACACAAGAAAAACAAATGTCTAGAATTTAACGAATTCGTTATATCTCTCAGGAGCCCTGATGTGTCTGCCGAAAGAAGAAACTTTCATGTGAGTTGCGGCATCCTGGTCAACGGTAACGTTTGGAGGATCCAGCAAACCCTCCTCAGGAAGCTGCGTGGAAGAATGATTAGGAACACCAGAAATGGGAGGGGTATCCATCCAAAAACTCCAATCCAAATTATCAGAGTTATCACTATACTTCCTGCCTTTGATAATTTCAGCTTGGTGATCAGAAACTTTCACTAACTGGCGTTTGTTCCACCAACCCTTCTTGCCCAGAAAAGCTGCTCCCTTACTAACTTTAACTACCTGAATAGGGGCAAAAAATTTTGAACGTCCTTTAACTACTCTCCCGGGGTTCTTGATTAAAACCCAGTCACCAACCAGCAGATCCACCACTTTACCATCTGAGGTACCATCAAAATGTAACTTCATCTGGCTTTGTTTTTCGAGAACAGTTTTCTTGACAGAGTCCAAATCAATAGTTTTAACGGCAGAACCCTGGTGCAACCAGGAAGGAAATAAAACAGAACGATTCTCTCTGCCTCTCAGTAAGGAAAATGGGGAAACCCCAGTCACGCAATGAGGAGAGGTATTATAATGCCATACTTTTTGCTTCACGAACTCATCTACTCTGTAACCGCAAGAAACCGCCGTCTGGACACCTTCTTTGATTACTTTATTCCCCCTCTCGACAAGACCATTCGAAGCTGGAGAATAAAGAGAGACTTTGAGTTGTTTAATATCCAATTGCTTCAAAAATTTGCACATTTTATCCGAGACAAAATGAGTCCCGTTATCCGTGACGATAAACTTAGGGGACCCTTCTAAATCAAAAACTTTCTTAAGAAAGGTTATGGTGGAGTCTGAATCTGGAGATTTAACGAAATCAAAGTACATCCACTTTGAGAAATAATCCACCAAAAGAATAATGTACCTATTCTCCTGCTGAAGAATGGAATAAGGACCTGAAAAATCTACCCCAATTTTCTCCCAGGGAGAGTTAAGAAAATCCGTCGGGTGTAGAGGGACTTTTAACATGCGCCAATGTTTGTCGGATAATAAACACTCCGGACAAGAGTCAATCAAATTTTTTACTTGGGAATCAATTGAAGGCCACCAATAGTGTTGTTTAATACGCATAGAGGTTTTAGTCGTCCCCAAATGCCCTTGGTGAGCCTTATTAATAATGGACTCTCTTAATTTAAAAGGAGGAACAAATTTCTCACCTCTTCGTACTACACCGTTCTCCACAGAAAGCTCCTCAGCAATTTGAGCAAAACTACGTAAATCACCGCTCAACCCTCTTGGTTCAGGCCAACAACGGGTGGTAAACTCGATAACTTTCAACAACACATTGTCTAATGCGGTGGCTTCCTTCCAATCACTCTCGGAAATCACATCACTAATTTCATCCACAGCATCCACAAACGTTACACATTCGACATCCTCCACTAGAAAATCCTCCTCGTCATCCTTGACCATAGCCATCCTTGACAGGCAATCGGCCCGAAAATTCTTGCCACCAACAATATGCTTAACGGAAAAGTTGAACTCTTGCAACTTTGAGACTAATCTCATCAGTCGTGCAGACATGGACGCTGAACTGGATTTATTAAAGATATAGATTAGTGGCTTGTGGTCAGTGACCAACTTGAATCTTCTACCCCAAATGTACATTTTAAACTTGTGGACCGCCCATGCACAAGCCAGGGCTTCCCTCTCGATAGTACTATATCTCTGTTCGAATTCTTTAAGTGCTCTAGACGCAAAAACGCCACAGTTTGCTCCTGACCATTAACCTTCTGTGTAAGCACTGCTCCTAGACCAGAAATACTTGCATCAACTGTGATAACAGAGATGGCATCCTCCCTGAAAGCATGTATGGCTTTTGCAGAAACAATCAACTTCTTAATTTCACAAAAAACCTTGTCCAACTCCTGTGTCCAAACAAAATTAGACCCTTTCCTCAAAAGTTTCCTTAAAGGTTCAACTAACTGGGAGTATGACTGAACAAACCTGGCATAATACTCTGCTAGCCCAAGGAAGGATCGTAAGGCATCTTTATCAGGGGGAGGCTTTGCATCTTCAATGGCTCTAACAACTGAAAATTTGGGAGTGATACCTTGATCCGAGACTGTATGTCCCAAATAATCAATCTTGTTCACTGCAAATTTGCATTTATCTGTGCGAACAGTCATATTCCTAGACATCAAAATTGAAAGAACATTTCTGAGGATAATATTATGCTCGTTTAACGTTTTGGCAAAAATCAAGATATCATCAAGGTATGCCTGTACACCCGCTATCCCTTGAAATAATACATCCATCAGCTTCTGGAAAACGCTTCCAGCAGACGCTAAACCAAAAGGGAGGCGAAGGAATTTGAAAGCTCCAAATGGTGTGATAAAAGAAGTAAGTTCTTGGGATTCCTTTGCCAAAGACACCTGATGGTACGCTGACCTAAGATCGATCAGCGAAAACCATTTTGCGCGCCTATGTTAGCCAGAAGCTCGTGGATTCTTGGAAGCGGGTGACAGTCAACAATTATGTTCTTATTTAATGAGCGTAAATCCGCACATAATCTAATTTCTCCTGTCTTTTTACGGGCGACTACAATTGGTGCGACCCATTGTGAAGAATTGATAGATGAAATAATACCCTGTTTACACAAATCATCTAACATTATTTTCAATTCTGATCTGACGCTCAGTGGAACTGCTCTAACTTTATGTGCTATTGGTAGAGCTCCAGGTATCAATCTAATCTTGTGTTCGAATCCCTTGACACTCCCCACCATTTCCTTGAAAACAGGTTTAAATTCTGATATAATATCTTGCACGTCTACATTATGATTATCTATCACAGCAATGGGTAGATCAGTTTTAAAAGTAGGTAACTTCCCAACTTTGATGGGATTCTCATCACCGGGGACTAAATAAAGACCCATCCTGGCTAAGTCTTTCCAGCCCACGATGTCTTTACCTTTCTCTGCTACATAAATTTTAGTGACGGTTTCCCTTCCCAGACATTGGACTAATCCTTCGAAATACCCCAACATGTTAATATTCTTCTCACCAAATGCCAGTGGATTAACATCAGATTCAATCAATTCGACTCTTTTGTCCCATTTTTCATAAAAGGTTGAATCTCTAAGAATTGTATATGGGGAACCTGAATCTGCCATAACTTGAAGGTGAACATTATCAATAATAGCTGCACATAGTGGGCCCTTAATGGAGTCAATATCACCGTTAGAATCTAGAGTTACAACAATGTTCTTAAAAGAATCAGAACATGCATCAAAGTCTACCAAATTAACATTGGAAGGCTTCTTGGCGAATCTGCAAACTCCTTGAAAATGTCCAATTTTTTTGCAAATAGAACAACGCTTTTTGAGTGCAGGGCAGTTCGGAGCGTTCCTATATGATCTTTTGAACCGCATCTGTAGCAGAAAAATGTCTTTTTCTTTTGAATAAATTTACTAGGTTGTACTCTGTTTCTATTAGAAATGGCACACAGGGTTTCTTCTTGATTAGAGTCATAACAGTCAATTGCATTGACCGCCTGTTTTGGTGGTTCCATTACAACTTTACTGGTTAAAGTAGAGCGTTCAATACTAAGGGCGAGGTCTATGACTTCAGTTAAAGATGGGTTCTTGCACCCAAGAATCCTCTGTTTAATTTTCCTAGAAACGCAATTAAATACGAATTGATCCCTAATAAATTAGTCTGGAGAAGGTTCAAAGTTACAAGTGATTGCCAACACTCTGAGAGCAGCGATGTATTCTTCTACCTTCTCCTCTTCTTTTTGTTTCCTGGAATAGAAATTGTGTTAGGTTCATCACAAAATTGTTTTTTTAATCTGGCGATGGCTTCAATATACACATTCCAAGGATTATCTCCACTTTCATCTTGTGAAATGGGAGGCGCTATAGGAACAATACTTTTAAAAATTTGCTGGCCAGCTTGACCTAAACAACCAAAAAGAATAGCGAACTTTCTCTTGTCAGAATAATCAGCAGCATCAATGGCGACTAAATGGTTCTCAAATAACCCGAACCATTCAGACCAAATTATATCAGGAGTACCAGGTTTGCTCAAGAAAGGTGGGGGTTGGGTAATTTGATGCCACTGGTTATTAGTCATGTTTAATAAAAATACAGTAGATTTGTATAGGCTAAAATTACAGTAATCTTAACACCAAAAATACGAAATAATTGAAAACATGGGTATTGTTATAGCAGCTAAAATAACCCTGAGTTAAAATATGCAGAATGCTGAAACAATCGCTATATAAATTATGCCAGGTAGTTTTTATATGTATAATGCTGAACAATTGCTATATTAATTATGCCAGATAGTTTTTAAAGATTTCAAAAAAACGTGCGTATCGTTGTAGAGATCTGAAACCAATAAAGTTAAATCCCAATGGAAAGCGTGCGTATCGCTGCAGAGATACGCGGTGAAATATCGTGTGAGAATGTTGAAAGTGTTGAAAGCGTGCGTATCGCTGGGATGATACGCAATGGTTAACCTGTTTGATTCTGAATGAAACGTGCGTATCGTTGGAGATGCGTTTGGTAAATAAATATTTAAACTGTTATATTTTTGAAGCGTGCGTATCGCTGAAATGACACGCAAGGTATAAACCAAAGTATTCCATACACAACGTGCGTATCGTTGAAGGTGCGCTAGTAAATAAATGTTTAGAATCATAGTACCTTGTTAAGACGATCAAGTTTCCACACAATACCTCTTGAAGATTAGAAAAGAATATCCAATGAAATGGATCGTTGCAGCGGATTGTAACCGACCAATGAGTCTGTCAGTAAAAGAAATTCACGAAAACAATTCCGCTGATTGGAGGTTTAAACCATCACTCGTCCAATGATGAAAGCGCTGACGAGGTGCTGATAATGAAGAAAAATCCGCGTAGGTGAGGTGGAGTTCTCCCGATCGTCGCCAAAATATGTCGTAAATGAAGAGGAGGCAAATGATTCAGGTAAGTGAAGTTTAATCCACAGGTTATAACTCCACCCGTCATGGACGTCTGGTCCTCGTAAAGCCGGTGGTTACAATGGCAAACGGAAAGACTCAGCCGTCCATGCACGAGGTAAACACTTTAAAACATAACACGGTATGCACGGACCGTAGCTCGTGAATAAAACATTCAAAAGATAACAATACCACACACGGGCTTTGGCTCGTGAGATAGACACGAGCCAAACCCACGAGTCAAACCCACGTCAAAGCGGCAACGCGAGCCAAGACCTACATTACACACCATCACCCAGACTCAGTCACGCACGATGGGCGACAATACACTCTGCTATTTATTCCAATTATGCTCGTGGGGTGGCGATACTGATCCGCAAAAATCTAGATTGGAAAGATATAGAGATCCACAGAGATCAGGAAGGCAGATATATAGTCCTCCATGGTCTTTTAGGAGGTAAACAGGTTGTCCTAGTGGCCATCTATGGACCAAATGTTGACTCCCCAGGATTTTTCAGAGATGTCTGGTCTCGAGTTGTAGCGACACAATGTGACTCGATAATATGGGGAGGTGATTTTAACACAGTGCTAAATGACCACCTAGACAGGCAAGGCTCACCATACCCACTACACCCCCAGGCGGGAGCAGCTCTGCGAGTCCTAATTTCTGAGGGGGCACTGGTAGACATTTGGAGAGATAGGCACCCATCGCAGCGGGATGGGACATGCATTACGGCACAACACCCTGCGTGGTCGCGCTTAGACTATTTGCTGATATCCTCTGACGTGGCATCCTGGGTGACACACACATCTCATCTGGCGCGGTCCCTCTCTGACCATGCTCCATACTTTCTCACATTTACGCCACCAGATGCGCCCATGCACGCGTTCAGCTGGAGACTACCACCTCATGCGCTGTTGGACGAGGCATTTAAGGAGGAAATCAGGAAAGATGTGGTGGAGTACTTTGAACTCAATCCCGGTACGGTCCCATCAAAGGCCATCTTGTGGGACACCTTTAAGGTGGTGATTCGAGGGAAATGCATTGCCAGGCAGGCGGGTGTCCTAAAGGCACCGAGGGGGACTCTGACACAGTTGGAACATCAGATTAAGGATCTAGAGGGGCGCTTCTGCACAGAGGCGAGTCCAGCATTGGCAGCCGAGCTGAAGAGCAAGCTTCTAGAGTTTGCTGAGGAGGCCCAGAGGGAGCTGAAATTCTTGGGGAAGCACGCGGAAGCCAGGCGATATGGGGAGGGAGATAGGCCGGGTTGCACCCTTGCTAACATGATCAGACGCTCTAATTCAAATGCCTTCATCTATACTATACATATACCAGATGGGGAGGTGGTGTCAGGGCTGGAGGGTGTCCTACGGAATTTGTTGCGTTCTATACATCTCTGTACACTGCTACCCAAACGGTCCAATCCCAAAATTTGCAAGAATTCCTAGATTCTATAGCACTTGTTTGGTTCAATGACGCACACAGACGCTATATGGACTAACCCATAACAACTGAAGATGTCAAGCAGGTGATTAAGAGCCTACCCCTGAGTAAGGCTCCCGGACCGGATGGTCTGACAGCGTCCTTCTATAAAGCTTACAGTGAGGAATTGGCCCCCCGTTTGCTTGCCGTATATAATGAGGCGTTGGAATCTGGCACCCTTCCCCCCTCGATGCGCGAGGCGCTCATAATGAATTTGCTGAAACCCGATAAAGATGCAAAAGAACTCGATTCCTATTGCCCACTTTCACTGATCAATGTGGACGTGAAAATTTACGCCAAACTCATTGCCAATCGTCTACAACCCCTGCTACCGATGGTGGCTCTCACGGATCAGTCCGGGTTCATTCCTGGGCGAGCAACGACGCTTAATTTTCGAACACTGTTCTCCGTTCTCCATTATCTGCACCCCAGCACAAAGGCGGCCGCAATTTTCTTAGACGCTACAAAAGCGTTTGACTCGCTGACTGGCCATACCTCTTCAGAATCCTGGTACGCATGGGATTCAGCCCCTTATTCATCACCTGCATAAAACTACTCTACAAACAACCCCAAGCTCTGGTGCGGGTCAATGGTTTGATCTCGGATTGCTTTCCCATAACTAGGGGGACGAGGGAGGGCTGTCCCCTCTCACCCCTCTTGTTCGCTACTGCGATGGAACCACTTGCGGCCAGAATTAGGCAACATCATACGGCTCAGGGAATTGGCTTCAGCTCTAGGAGCCTCTTGATTTCCATGTACGCGGATGACGTCACAATTTATATCCTTAAACCATCAGACAACCTTGATCCAGTGCACCGCGACTTTATTCGCTTCAGAGGTATTTCTGGTATCACCATAAATTGGAGGAAATCTGTGATATTCCCACTCACTGATGGCACTCCTGAGGTGTTTTCAGAATACCCATTAAGATGGGAAGCTGATGAAGTAAAATATGGGAGTGGGCTTAGTCGTCGCCTACAGGACGTATGGAACCTGAATTTTGGACGGGCTATGACTTGGCTGGAATCTAAGGTGGCCATATGGTCTACGTTGCCTCTGTCCCTCACTGGGAGAATAGCCCTGTTGAAAATGGTAGTATTGCCTAAATTCTTGTATTTATTTACTAATGTACCTATTCCCCTTACACAGCATTTTTATAAAACCTTAGGATCGCAGATGCTGTCATTGGTATGGGCTGGTGGGCAAGCTATGGCCTCCTGGGACCTTCTGACGCTTCCGCTTCGGCAGGGTGGCCTCGGAGCTCCGGACATGCCGCTTTATGCATTGTGTTTTCACAACAACAATGCCTCTGACACCATAGATAACACTTTTTCTTTTTACCTCAGTAGTCCCTTTTATTGACTCTGGTTAATTAAGCATTTGATTTATGCATTCATTGTATCTTTTCTTTTATATATTGGTATCCACCTTCAGTTCAGAAAGCTTAAGAATTCAACTCTCCTTTTTTCAAATCAAAAATTCCATATAAGACATATATACATTTAACATCTATATGCACAATACATTTACTATACACCATATATACATCACATTTAAATCTTTATACACATAAACATTCATTGATCAAAGCAAAAAAGCATTGTTTTTCTTCACTCTGTCCTACTCTTGTTTTAAAGGTTAACTGACTGGGGTCCTAGCCTCTTTTTCCCTCAGTCTTATCTATTTCTCAAGTCCTAAATAGGGTTGGAGATTTTGTTCCATGCAGTTTATACTCTGCTATGTGTTTTACTCCTTTGAGTTATTAGTTCTCATAAGGGTAAGTCTAAATGCGTTAAGTCCTCCAATCCACTAGTTCTTGCCGACGCGTTTCGACCGTCTTCTGTTAGGACCAAAGGCTATTTTCATGTGCGGTCTTCCTCAGGGCTGTGTGTTTTGTCTGTAGGACATCATGATACACCCTTATCGTTCTTCATCTGTTGTTGTCAGTTTGGTTCTCACGTTGTGGAGTATTCTGTTTTCTTGTTTGCGATTTCTTTTCCTGTTTGTTCTTTGGCTTGTAGTCTAAGCTGGACGTGCTCCCGGGTGTACAGGCGTCTCCGTGCAAGGCTCCGATACTGCTTGCATGTTTCTCTGTTGATAACCTTTTTGCGGTTGGCTAAAGCTAGCTTTGTTCCGATAGGTCTTCTAGTTCTTTAATCAATTCTTGTTCCTTCAGACCCAACCTTTCTGCTGTTTTAATGGAATGAAACATCCAGTCTCTGGAGCATTTTGTGCCAATGTGGCTGAAGCCTTCTAGATAATCAGGATCTTCGATGAAGATCACTGGAACGTTTTTCACCTGTAGTCCTACCGGCGTTGTTCCTGCCCTCAAATGTTCCAATAATACTTCTCCGTGTAATGATGTTCAATTTTTTTTTTCTTCAGGCGGGTTATTTTTTCTAGTTCAGCTGTTTGACTTGAATTTATTGCTGTATTTCCTGGGTTCAATGTCGACGGACGTCTGAGTAAGGCTTCTATGTCCTCTTCTCTTATACTCAATGTTTTTGGTTCACACATTTATGCAAGATCTTTGGTTCTAGGATTAATATATGCCTAAGCTTTATGCATTGTGTGCACAAGCTCAATTTCTCCACTTCTGGATGTATCCCACTCCGTATCAGCCACATGTTGCGGTGGAGATGGATGCGGTTGCACCCACCCCTCTGAAAGTGGCCCTTTACAAAAAGGCGCCTTGGCCCCAGCAAGATATTGACACTGCCGACCTGTTGAGATGGGTCTGGAGGGAACTCCAGAGACGCGCCAATGTCCCAATATTATATGCCTTTGCGGGATAACCCCATACTGCCATGCCTGGAGCAGGGTGGAAGGGTGTTGGACGCAGGAGGATCACAGCTGTTAACCTTTGCTGATCTATACCCAGATGGCACCTTCAAGCCTCTATCAGTAGGCACGGATGATCAGGGAACATCCTTTGCTGAGCGGTTCGCCTACCATAAATTAAAGACTGCCTGCCGTGCGATGTGGGAGGGTTTCCCAGAGGCTCCACCGACGTTGAATGCGTTGGAAACTGTTTTGGCCAAAGCTTCCCCTAAGAAGCTAGTTACCAGGTTATATTCCACCATGCAGGAAGAGAACCGCATCACGCACCCCAAATCCCTACAAATTTGGAACGTGGAATTAGACCCTCCCTTGTCAGAAGAACAATGGCATTACTGCTGCAAACAAATGACTGAGTTATCCCCTAATTACAAACTGAGACTTGTGCACTTCAAGTTCCTGCATCGTTATTATAGAACCCCCATTAGTCTTTACAGAATGGGGCTGCGCGAGGATGCACGCTACTGAAGGTGTGGGCATGAGCCTGCTTCGTTTTTACATATGGCGTGGGACTGTCGGTCGCTTGTGAAATACTGGACGGACATCTTCTTGGCAGTCAACCAGATTGTTGAGCGGACGGATGTGCCTTCAGCGCACTTGGGCCTCCTGGGACTGGTGCAACACACTCTACCCCAACGGCGAAAATTGCATGCTCTCCTACTACTATATGTGCGCAGGCAGATTAAATGGGGCAGGACGAGAATACCCACCTTTAATGAATGGTTGTTGGACGTCACCTATGGCCACACTCAGCTTGGGGTGTACTGGGAACTAATGCCGCCAACTTCTAGGCTTAAAAACATATGGGAACCGTTTATACAGTGGTCGTGTGGGAGGACACTACCTCCGAGTAACACGGCGCATAATGACTCTGCTTGCAGCTCAGACTAGCCACGGGTCGGGAAGGTTGGCTAGCTGTCCCCTTTCCATGGGGGTTGGGAATTAGGTATTTGTAAAATCACATTGTATGTGTCAGGGCCCTGCTAATGCTTATGTCTTAGTGCTGTATTTTCACCCTGTTCTTTCCAATCATATGATCCACACGAACTGTACTGTTGTAATTGTCTCAGCCCTCAACTGATTTTCTTTGGCTGTACATATTTTTTATGCTATTGTCTCCTCACCCTCTGAAGACCACTATGTTGCAGGGTTGCTAAATGCGGTACCGGCTGTTAGGTTTGTTATTAAGATAGTACTTCAGCTGGCATTTGTAGATGCTGTACAATTGAAATGTGATATATGCTGATTACTGTGTATTATGAAAATCAATAAACAAATAAAAAAAATATATAGAATTAGAAACTAGAGTCTAAAACCTAAGTGCAGACCTGTAGCTTGATCTGTAGGAGCAGTGCAAGTACAACAAACAGAATCTAGTTTGGACGAATGGTGGCTTCAATTGACATTGGCATGTGCCACAAAAAAAGAGCATGCATTAGGAAAAATAAAGACAAGTGAAATGCTAAAGTATAGAATATTGATTCATCTTTTAGAAATAAACCAAACTTTCAAAAGCTTCAACCTTCAACAAATTTTGTTTTTGTATATTTTTTGTGTGTGAATTAAATAAAACAGTTCATAATATGTGTTTGTTTCTGATTTATATTTGTTTCTTTATTTTTGTGTACTGTTTTGAGGTTCAAAAACTAGAAATTGCTGAGGCTAGGTTCCTAGCTTCCAGTAGTGACTAAGTGGGAGTCCACAGAAGTCACAAGGATGAGAATGGTTGATCTATATCATTAAAATGTTTTTATGATTGTTTCAATTTATTTTTCTGTTATTTCCACAAACCCCCAAAATACGTGCATCTCTGTAAAGCCCCATACAACATGTATCAATTTACCTTTTCCATGCTGCAGAATGTGTTCCTGGGGCTCTTGTAATCACACCTATTATTTGGGCTGATTAAATTAGACTGATCTCAATGTTGCAGCCATTGAGCAGTAGCATGGCAAGGTTGCCACAGGACATAACAGAAGCAAAGGAATAAGCCATCAACTCCTAAGTTGGCTAGTAAAACTCATAAAAAGTTTGAGCGTGGTAGGCCCCTCACATGCCTGGGCTCCAGTGTCACTGCAGATTCAGGCCTATTGGTAGCTACCGTTCATCTGTTGAAACAATGTGTCCTCCCACTTGTTAATCAATTCTCCTGATCCATGCATTGTATGTTTGTTTCATGGCTTTTGAGACTATTGCGATCCCACCCATAAACAGTGTTTAAATATTCATTCTACAGTTCTACAAGATGAAATCACAGTTCACTTCTGATCCCCTTTCCTCATTTACCACCCCTTAACTCTGCCTAATTCAATTCCCCTGGTACACGCTCTCAATTCCTTTTCCATCTTTGTACCCCATTCTTAACATGCATCTCTTGTACCTTGAAGGGTTTAAAAAATTTCTGCTTGCATTTCCTTACCCATTAATTAACATCATACTTTTTTTCCCCTTCACACTTCATGCTCTCCCTCATTAAGTCCCACTACGGCGAGAGAAATGTATTATTATAAAACGCATATGATAACCACTGTTGTTAATATAACACTTCAGCAGTTTAGTTAATTATCCCAGAAATAATAATTTATAGGCAGGAGTCGTAGACAGCGACTGTTTCTGTCCTTAGACGTAGGGGCACCGCCCCCTTTAATTTCATCCCCAATAAAGACCATTTCCTAAATAAAAGGAGAGTCTTTCAATTTGCTTCTTCAAACAAAAAAAACACGCATTACCTCCTCGTCCTGTCTTCCTCGCCACAGTATTCACATATTCACATATGAGCCTCCGGCTCCACACAGAACTCCAAGTATAAAAACAGCGCTCTAGTCTCCCCTCCCTCCTCCAAGGTGGCCCCCAGTGGCTCCAGCCAATCCCATAAAGGGATACATAGACAGCAACTCGACCTGTTCTTTTTTTCTGCACTACTCCAAGTGCTATGTTCCCTGCTGGTCAGGTGAGTGGGGCTGGGGTCCAGCTTGAGCCGTCCCCTTGTGTCCTTGGTATCTAGTTTGGGGGAAGTAGTTTTTTAGTGTACTTCTTCGTGTTTTTCCATGATTATTGTTTGCGGGTTTTCATATTTTATTTTTCCCCCTTCTTCTGCCTTCGCGCCTTTTGTCCTGCCTTAGCGGACTTTGGTGGCGTTTCTTTCCGGCTGTGATCGTTTGCTGGATCGTTGGGTGGGGCGCCTGGAGCCCTGCTCTGGCGGTTGTTTTGTTTGCCTTTCCCGGCCGCGCGTCCTGCTGAGCAGCCGTATCGCGGCCGGGTTCACTTGCTCTGGGAGCCGGAGGCTTCCGTTTGCATTTCTTCTCTTTCTTGCCGTGCCGGGTGCTCTTGATGTGGGGGCCGGAGGCTCCCGATGGCATTCTTGCCTGATGATGGTTCTGGGCATGCGATAGGAGGCGCCTTTGGGTCTCCATTTCTCCTGCTTTCAGCGACGGTGTGGGGCTGTCTTTTGCGCATGCGTGCGGCACTTCCCGGTCCATTTATTTGTTGGTGACCGAGTGGGGATTGGTTTCTGTGGTTGCCTAGCAACCTCGGGTCCTTTTTCTACCGGGCATGTTGTCCTGTTCATTGCCTGTGTTTTTCCACTCGTTTACTCGTGTGTGGCTATGATGGAACGTGGTTCTCCGGATCTTACTGCTCCTGGTTCCTTGGATGGGGCTTGTAATTCGGGGGTGACAGTTCCTTCTATGGAATTGTTGCAGCAGATGATTAATTCTGCTGTGGCTGCTGCATTGCAGGGGCAGGTACCTGTTCCTCCTGATAAGAAGGCGAGGGTTGATACCGCTGCTGCTGCTGGTTCTGATAATGAGGAGGACATTGATATCAGGGGTCGCTTTGTGCAAGGTGCCGACCTAAAGGATGTGCTGGGTCACATTCGCGAGAACTTGATGTTTCCTGCGTCGGTGGTGCCTCTGGAGGACGATCTGTTTTCTCAATATCAACGACCTGAGCCTGATTCTTTGCCTCTCCATTCTTCCGTTTTGAAGGTCTTGGACAATGAATGGAAGGATATGGACAAGGGTTCTTTTCCGCGTTTTTTGAGTAAGAGATAGATTTTGCGGTGAAATACCTTGCCTCTGTGAAGGTTGACTCCTTGTTGGCCAGCATGTCTTCACATGGGTCTGTTGTTTCGGAGGATTCTTCTCCTGCTGACCCGGTTGACCGTAAAGTGAATGGTGCAGTGAAACGCACTTTTGCGGCTGCAAATTTTTCTATCAGGGCTGCGGCCTATTCGTCTTACACTATCCAGTCCTTGCTCAAGGATTTTCAGTCTCTGTCGGAGTTGTTGGACCAGGGGGAGTATGTTTCTTCTACCCTGGCAATGATGGAGCAACAGGTTTGTCTGCTTTCGGATATCTCCTTTGATTCCTTGGGGGCAGCGGCTTCAGCGGCTGGATCTTCTGTGGCTGCAAGGCGACAGTTGTGGCTCCGTTCGTGGAAGGCTGATGCTGCACAGAAAAACTTGCTTATGAAGATCCCCTTTTCTGGGGTTAAGCTTTTTGGTTCGCCTCTGGACGAGATGGTGAAGAAGACGGCGGAGGACCGTAAACAGCTTGCTCCTGAACGTCCTGGCCGATTCCGTGCCTTTGGTTCACAGAGGTCTTTTGGTCCTTCTAAGAGGGATCGGGCTGGTCAGCCCTTTCGTGGTAGGGGGCGTGGCCGGGGTGCTCCTTCCTTTGATAAGTCCCGGTTCTCCGGTGCGTCTACCTCCTCCGCTCCTGCTTCCAAATCCTGACCGGATCGCTCCTGGTGTGGGTCCGGTTGGGGGTCGCCTCACTTGCTTCATGGACTCTTGGCGAGAGACTGTGTCAGACCAGTGGGTGCTTCGGGTGATTTTGGAAGGTTTGCGCATTGGATTTGCCCAGACGCCCCCAGACTGTTTCAGGGCCACTCCTTGTCCCAGAGATCCTGTAAAAAGGTTGGCGCTTTTGGAAGGCATAGATTCCCTGATGGTCAAAAAGGCGGTGATTCCTGTGCCCAGCGATCAGTTGGGGAAGGGGGTGTATTCCATACTTTTCCTGGTGTCCAAACGCACTGGGGATCTCCGGCCTGTGATGGACCTGAAGTGGGTCAACACTTTCATCCCTCACCAACGGTTCAAAATGGTTTCGCTTCAGTTGATCCTTCATCTGGTGTCTCAGGGCGATTTCCTTGCATCAATAGACTTGGAGGATGCTTACCTGAATGTCCCTATTCATCCGGACTTTCAGAAGTTTCTCCGGTTTTGCGTACAGGGTTATCATTTCCAGTTCCAGGTATTGACTTTGGGCTCTGCTCTGCTCCCAGGATCTTTACTAAGATTCTGGCTCCTCTTATTGGACATTTACATGGGGAGGGCATGAGTGTTTTTCCGTATCTGGACGACATTTTAATTTCTGCTTCTTCTCTTCCTAAGGCGGAGTTACATGTCCAGAGGGTGTGCCATGTCCTGGAGCATCATGGGTTCCTCGTGAATGTGCCAAAGTCCTCCCTGTTTCCGGCGCAGGAATTGACTTTCATTGGGGCTCTGTTCAAGACTCAGTTCGGGATGGTGTTACTGCCCCCTCCCCGAATTCTGTCCCGGATGTCTGCAGTTCGTGCCCTGTTGGTGGGGCATTCTCATCCTGTGAGCCTATGGTTGAGGGTTCAGGGTCTGATGTCGGCATAATTGTTGACGGTGCCGTGGGCTCGCCTCCACATGTACCCGGTGGTGTCCCACATTTTGTCGCATTGGGACCCCTGTTCCCTCGATATGGGTGTTATGGTTCCTATGTAGGAGGATGTTCGGGTGGTCCTGAGTTGGTGGTTGGTCAAGGGTCATCTGTCCAGGGGCCGCCCCTTTCTGACTGTTCCCACCCATGTGGTCACTACCGATGCAAGCCTGCTGGGGTGGGGTGCTACTCTGGGGGATTCGACGACTCAGGGGGTTTGGCCTCAGTCGGTGTTGTCATGTTCCTCGAACTACAAGGAGCTGAAGGCCGTCCTTCTGGGTCTGTTGGATTTCTCGGATCTTGTTCGGGGTCACCATGTACAGATCCGAACGGACAATCAGGTTGTAATGTCTTATGTGAACCATCAAGGGGGGTGCAAGGTTCGCTTCCTCAGTTGCCTCAGCCGTCGAATTTGTTGTTGGGGGATGTTCATCTGGAGTCCCTTTCTACCATTTACCTACCTGGCGCGGAGAACACTGTGGCGGATTGTCTGAGCCGGGTTTTTCCTTCCAAGGTGTCCATGTCCCTCACACGATGGATGTTCAGGAGGTTGCAGGTGATGTTTGGCTGTCCGATTGTGGACCTGTTTGCCTCCCAGGACAATGCCCAGATCCGTGCTTTTGCACGATTATGCCTTGCCGGGATGCCTGGAAGGTGGACGCACTTTCATTCCTTTGGCCGAAGGGTCTGTTGTATGCGTTTCCCCCTGTTCCCCTGATTCCAGCTGTGTTGCAGAAGATCAAGAGGGAGGGGTCCTTTGTGCTTCTGGTTGCTCCTTGTTGGAAGCGTCGCCCTTGGTATCCCCTGCTGTTGGAATTGGCTGTGTCTCCGGGGTGGGCCTTGCCATTCGTACCTTATCCTCTGTTGAGTCCTCTTCTTCCCCTACCTGTGTTCCGTTCCCTGGGTCTGCGGGCCTGGCTCTTGAGAGGGATTCTCTGATGCGTGAGCGTTGTTCTGTGACTGTGGCTGGGGTCATTCAACAGTCCCGGCGACCTTCTACGCTTAAATCCTACGCCAAACACTGGGATAATTTTGCTTCTTGGTGTGTGGGTCGTGGGCTGTCTTTGGATTCTTTGGATCCAGCTCGCATTCTGGATTTTCTGAATGATGGTTTTGTGTTGGGCTTGGCCATTTCGACCCTTCGGGCTCAAAGGGCCACCATTCGGGCTTTTCATGTCCTCCGTTTGGTTTCTATTTCTCCATTGGTTGCTAGACTTTTTAAGTCTCTTTCTTTCCAACGCCCCCGTCCTATCATGTGTCCTCCTCCTTGGGACCTTCCTTTGGTTTTGCGTTCCATGCAGTAGGCTCCTTTCGAGCCTTTGGAGTCGGTGGACTTGAAATTTTTAACGCTCAAGGTGGTGTTTCTTGTGGCGATTGCTTCTGCCAGGCGTATGGGTGAGTTGGGTGCTTTTCTTCGTTCTGCCCCATTTTTGTTGGTTTTGTCGGACCGTGTGGTCTTGCGCCCTCATCCTACCTTTGTTCCTAAGGTGGATTCTTTTTTTCACCGGTCTGCTGAGGTGGTTCTTCCGGTTCTTTGTCCTGATCCTTCCTCGGATGAGGAATCCCTTTTGCACCTCTTGGATGTTCGTCGTGCCTTATTGATTTACTTGTCACGCACGTCTTCCTTTTGTAGGGAGGACAACTTGTTTGTCAATTTTGGTTTGTCGCGTCAGGGCCTGAAACCCTCCCTCTCCACGATCAGTCGTTGGATTAAGGAGGCCATTCTGTTGGCATATGCTTCGGTTTCTGAGGTCCCCTCCCCTCCTGTTCAGGGTCGTTCCACCAGATCTGTTGCTGTGTCCTGGGCTTCTTTCAAAGGGGTGTCCATGGAGGATGTTTGCAGGGCTGCTACGTGGTCTTCCTCACATACTTTCATGTCCCATTACCGCCTCCAGATTGGGGGTGGGGGTTCTGTTTCGTTTGCCTCTTCTGTTTTATCTGCGGGGGTGCCTTGAGAGGTTGTCCTTTTGGTTGCTATGCCTCTGTATATTAAAGATATGTTTTTCACTGCACTGTTGGTGTGGTGTGTGTTCCTTACATGAAGCTGATTGCTTTGGTATCGGCTCATATGTGAATACTGTGGCGAGGAAGACAGGACGAGGAGGTAATGCCCCGGTTACTTACCGGTAATCTTCATTACTCCGAGTCCATGTCTTCCTCGCCACAGTATAGTTTCCCTTCCCTCCCGGCCCTGGTGGTGGCTTCATGTCTGCGGCTTGGTTTTTCAGGTCGAGTTGCTGTCTATGTATCCCTTTATGGGATTGGTTGGAGCCACTGGGGGCCATCTTGGAGGAGGGAGGGGAGACTAGAGCGCTGTTTTTAGACTTGGAGTTCTGTGTGGAGCCGGAGGCTCATATGTGAATATGTGAATACTGTGGCGAGGAAGACATGGACTCGGAGTAATGAAGATCACCGGTAAGTAACCGGGGCATCTCTTGCTGATGTCCGGGGCTGTGCATACTGACACTCACCCTGCTTGTTTGTAGCTGTGATGATGACTCGTCATGACACACTGCAACAGACACAGCCAAAGTCTATAGTGTATGCCGGCCTGTCAGGTTATCAGCTCTGCAAAGACATAGCATTGAAGGCCAATCTCCACCCCCTGATGACGTGGAGGTGAAATTACCCCCGGCGTTCTAAAATGAAGCCCTGGTGCGCTGGACCTTCACGTGACTCAGGGAGTGGACAGCATGGTCACTCAACCCTTTCCCAACTTGTCACAGGAGAGTGGGACCTTTAACGAATAGGGAAAGGGTGAGGTTAGCTGCAGACGGAAAGCTGAGCAATGGAGTCTGCGCAGTTTGTTCTCCAGACTTTTGAAGACATACTGGCATATGTTCAAGGACTTAACGCCACCCTAGAGTCCATTTTTTGCTGTTACGGCAGCTATTTTTTTATCGCCTTATTTACAAGTTGCCTCTAACTGGAGAAAGCGCCACTTATCCAGCGAAAACTTGAATTTTAAAGATCGCCACTTCTGTTAGCCAGAGATAACAAAAACAAGATACAAGGTGGGCGTTCCTGTGAAAAACTGCTGCTAACCCATCCCCAAAACTGCTTCTAAGTTCAGTTAGAGGCAGTTTTTTTAAGACCAGAAAATAGCTGGTCCTAAATTTGGTGCAAAGACTTGGGACCTCATTTCAGAGCTTTTTGTGCGTTGCCCTGCGCCATAAACAAAATCTCAGGAATGCGCCCCAGAATAAGATAGGGCGCAGTCCTGGGCCGCATTCATGAATAGTGTTGCATCGCTGCAACAAAACAGTGTTGGCACACTTTTCACTGCTCCCTCCTTGCGACACCACAGATGAGCTGTATTTACTGTAAGGTGTGACATGTCACAGGGATTTACAGATATGTCAGTATTTCTGACGTATCTGTCGGTGCTAAAGTTAAGCATTGCTGCAATTTTGTCGCAAGCATGACGCGACTCCAGCAATCCATGGGGCAGGCCTATCCCTATGGCACTGCGTCACCCTTACGCCCGCCATCAGGCAGACGTAAGGTTTTGACGCAGTGGCTTCCTAGAATTGTCACAGTGGAACCTAATAGATTTCACTGCACCCCCTCTTATGAGGCTTTGTTGCGTGGGAACGCCCACCCTGCATACATCCTACCTGACACAGGTATAATCTGGCATAGGTGTTCACAAGGTCACACATTTGCCTAGATGCATCCCTTTGTACAGTATCTAGTTTGGCATCCAGAAGTTGAAGTTGAAGTTGAAGTTAAAAGCATTTATAGAGCGCGCTAACACCAGGCGGTTTCATGGCGCTATGACTAGACTTGAAAGGAGAGGGAGTGAGGAGGAGGAGGGACTAAAACAGGTTGTTATGGAGAGAAAGCTAGAGAAAAGAGGTGAGTTTTGAGGGCTTTGCGGAAGTCCGTATAACTAGGCAGAGACCGGATGGAAAAAGGGAGGGCATTCCAGAAAGTAGGAGCAAGGAAGGAAAAGCGAAGGCCGCCGTGTTATTTCCTTTTAAAACGGGGGACCACTAAGAGGGCTTGGGTGGAAGAGCGAAGGCATCTGTTGGGGAGATAGGGTCGGATTTTTGAGTTGACAAACCCGGGGGCGGTGCCTGCAAGGGCCATAAAGGTGAAACAGCCCAGCTTGAAAAGGGAGCGCTGGGAGATGGGGAGCCAGTAGAGGGACTTAAGGAGGGGGGTGACACTGTGATATTTAGGAAGCTAGTATATCAGGCGGGACGCCTGATTCTGAATGAGCTGAAGGCGCCGGGGCTCATACGCTGGGATCCCTACGTAAAGTCCATTGCCATAGTCCAGACGAGAGACAATCATGGCCATGACAATGAGCTTAAGGGCCTCCACAGAAAAGAAACGGGAAATTTTTCGGATGATGCGTAGGGATAAGAAGCAGGACGAGACAACTGCACTGATTTGAAGGCGCATTGTCAGGTCTTGGCTAACTAAAATACCTAGGGTTTTTGCTTTGATAGAGGGGGGGGAGGACCAAGGGCAGGGGGCCAGAAGGTGGAGGACCATGGGCTAGGAAGGCTGCCAGTAGGTATCAGTTCTGTTTTGTCCGGGTTGAGTTTTAACTGGTTAGAGTTCATCCAGTCAAATATGAAAGTGAGAACAGAGCAGAGGTTGGAGCTAGAGTCGTGGGACGGGGAAAGATTAAAGATGAGCTGGAGGTCATCAGCGTAATTGTAGACTGATACCTCCATGTTTTGTAGAGCAGAAATAAGGGGGTGAATATAAAGGTTGAAAAGAAGAGGGGAAAGGGAAGAACCCTGTGGGACCCCACAGGTGACTGGGTAGGGAGAGGCAGAGAAACCATCCAAGTGGACGGCCTGATTGTGATCTCCTAGGAAAGAGGTAAGCCAGGTCAGGGCAGTACCCCGAATGCCGGCGCCTCCGACACGGTCGAGAAGAATGGAATGGTTGACCGTGTCGAAGGCGGCGGACAAGTCGAGCACCAAGGCTTGGGGAGAGTTGGCATCTGCGCTCTGCCTAAGTTCGTCCAGGACCGAGAGGACCACGGATTCTGTTGAATGAACAGGAAGGAAACCCGCCTGATGAGAGGCCAGGAGATGATTATCCTCAATGAATCCAGGGTGTCTGCTGTCACCTTCCATGGTGACCAGCGACCCTCAGATGCTCAGTCCACTGACACGGAGGAGCTGCCATGGTGTTGGCGCAGTTGGAGCTCCATCTGTGGAGTTTACGAGCTGCGGTGTTGGAGTCTGTAAGCATTGACGGAGTGGTGGTGCTGAGGGAGTTGCCGAAAACATCTTCAATGGCCTTGGTCCAGCTGCGGCTGGGGGGTTGATGATGGTGGTGGTGTACAGTGGATGTGGTGAAGGCGTGATGTATGCTATGATGGTCGGTCCAGGAGAGTTCGGTGGTGTGACTGTAGTTGAAATGACCGCTGGACGGAGAAGACAGGGTGGAGCGTGTGTCCGGCTATTTAGGTTGGTGCAGTGACTAACTGCTTGAGTCCTATGCTGACGATTTTTGCCAGGAGGGTGGTGGTGGCCTAGTCACTGGAGTTGTCCAGGTGGAAGTTGAGGTGTCTAAGTAGGATGTAGCCAGTGGTTGGGAGAGCCTGAGTTGTGATGAGGTCTACAATGACATCAGTGAATGGGGGTTCATGGGCCGGGGGGCCTGTAGACAAGGGTGCCACGGAGGGTGGGGTTGGGGTTGGTCCGGACCTGGAAGTGGAGTTGTTCCATGGTAGCTGTCGGGTCATTAGAGTGTTTGGTCAGTCATAGTGTGCTTTTTTAGACAATGGCAATGACTCCTCCTGGGCACTTGTGGTAGTCCGTGCGGGTGAGTTTGTAGCTGTTGTGGATGGTGATGTCCGGTTAAGGGGCAGAGGTAGCTCCAGGTTTCTGTAAACAGGGCGATGTCTAAAGAGGTGGCATTGAGAAGGACCCAGATGTCTGTTGAGGAGGATGCAGTTCAGCTGGTTGGATGTGCTGGTAGTCAGCTAGGCGGCAGGAGGCACTGGTGTGCTGATGTGGCAGAAGGTGCGTTTGCAGTTTTGGCAGGCGCAGGGTGCAGGGGATTTCTACAGTGATGCTAGATGATAGGCAGTGTGGCGTCCGGGCTGATGGCGAGGAGGGTGCTGGCGTCGTAGTGGTGGAGTGTCCAAGAGGAAGGGTCCCTGGAGCTAATCGCAATCCAGGGCCGGACGGACGCAGACGGGATTGCCTTTGGTGCACCAGTGGTACGCCGGCTGCGCATTAAGTGGTGCAGGGTTGACTGGACAGCTGGGATGCAAGAAAGGACACTAAAGGGGGCACGGATGAGCAGGGGTTGTAAATATGTATTTCTTTTCATCTGACCTCGAGGCCGGGTCCGGCGTCTTCTGTGCTCCTGCTCTCCTGAGCCTGCATCCAGGAACAGGAAGCAGGCAGCCAGGCTCCCTCCCCTAGCGCCATGACAAGGCGTTCGGCCAGGGGCTGGAGGGGTGAGCATGTTCTCCAATCAGGCTGTAATGCACGTCAAACTTTAGTGGCCTTGTTTTGGGTGCAACCAATGTCATTCTGAGCCTGAAAGATGCCTCATCATGCACGAATCTCATTCTGCGAATCTACCAATCTGTAAAGATCAAAGGTTTTGCAGGATGTGGAAAATATGGAACACAGGGGAGAAGAATGTATACCTCTTTAATTTTGTAAGATTGTAAGCATATTTTTAATCACACAGATATCTTAGAGGAAAATATAGGGCCATATGTACGAAAACTAGGGATTGTGATTTCCTAATTGAGATGTTCACTGACTCACAATTAGGATATCACAATTACAAATGTAAAAAAAACTTCAGATACAAATTTCTAATTGGTTCGCAAATAGACCTTCCTCATTAATATTAATGAGGTAGGTCGCAATTTGCAACACATTGGGAATTGCAGCCATCACAGGAATGGTGGCCTGCTGATGTTTGCTTGCGTTTTAATAAAGCATTTTTTTTCCTAAAAGCAGTCCGCTTTCCTGAAAGTGAAACAGGATGCAATTAAAAAAAATTAAATGATATGTTCAAGTTTTGTTTTTTTCCCCTAGACTGCTGCATGTTCTTGAATCATATTTCTTTCAACATTCACAAAAGAGAAGTGGCCCCTTGGGGACCCATTCCCATTTGTGAATGGTTTACGCCACCCTTGAGATGTCAGTAAAGAATTTCTTTATGCAACCATAATTCGGTTGCAAAACATTCATACATAGCACTGCAATTCGGTATTTGGAACAGGCTCCCAAAAAGCCCCCTTCCAAATACCAAATCGCTAAGCACAAATTATGATTTGGTAGCATGTTATTAAATCGCAATTTGTGTTTTGTAGATATGAAAACACATTTTTGCAGTCAGAAACTGTTAGATTCTGCAAATTGGGCCATTTTCGACTGCAAAGATGCTTTTATACCTATGGCCGATAGTCCTACATGCATGACATTCTTAGGAAGATTGGTTTGATCATTTCATAGGAGTGTTCAATAATACTGTATTCTCTCTCTTTTTTTAAATCAGGTTTTACAGGATGGACGCTTAGTGAGCAGAAGCACAGTGTCAAACAAGCCTCTTTTAACAGCGACACTCTTAGGCCGATGGTATGAAAAGGACCCACCTAAGCTTTGATAATGTTGATGATATCTTTCAAAAATATAACAAAATTATGGAAAATGTATTCAATATCAGGATGCTGTACAACGGAAAATGTACAGTGACTATCATAGTACCGTTCAGATGACAGAGTAAACCCTTTTCTAAGAAAATTAGCATCATTCAGCACAGCTTCAATAAGTATCTTCTCTTTCTTTCTAAAAACAAAATACATTTAATGCTCTAGAATATAACTTTCCTATTGTTACTGTGATAAAAAAAACAACATATCCATGTTCATTAAGAGAAGCCCATGTAAACATATCACTTTATTGCATAATATAACTATTTCTAACAATTAAAAATGTATGATCATGTAATAAATGAACTACTTGAACAAAATGTAAATGCTTGTTTATTTAACTCATTACTATACTAGTATTTTTTTTAATTCCAGTCATTATGAGATGTGATTTGTATTTGGAGGTGGTTGCTATAAAGGAAATTTTGTTTTTATGGTTTCCATTACTGACCAGGTTATTTCTGTGAAGAAGTACCAATTAAAAAAAGTAGTCAATTGGAGTTTTTTATACAGAATAAAATCAAAGTACAAGTTAATCGCTTCGAGATGCATAAAACAATATATGAAAATAGAAAAATGCACATTTTAATTATCTAAGACAATGAGAATAAAACCATTTTACATGTGAGATTCTTGTACAATATGGCACTCATTTTCCTGAATGTTAACCTAGTTTTCACATGACCTATCAAATTTCCATGTGGCATTTGCAATAGAGAATTGTACATCTGGAAACATTCACATGCGGTCACCATCCATTCCTTGGAAGGGTACATCCTTTACAGTTACTATATCAGTAATTAAGACAACAGTTATATATTTTCAGCCAGAGTTGATTCGAGGGCAATGACAGTGCACTTACTAATTAGTAGTGGCAGTATAATCATAAAGGTAACCTTATCATCAGCGGCGGCCCCCTCTATTAGGGCGGAGGAGCATTGTCTCCCTGCTGCCAGTGCAGCAAAAGTGGAAAATAAAACAGTAATAAAATGAATTACCATTTTATTTTTCACTACTCTCCGCCAGAGCAGTTTTTAGAGCCGGGCATTGTTACTGATTGGCAACATGGGAGTGGTGCTCACTCAACCAGTTTACACTGCACACGTCTCTTTGGCAGTGCTTTTTTTGTAAAATAATAAGTGCCGGGGCTCTCGTAATAAGGCCACTGCAGCTTGCACCACACATTGCCCCTGCCCTGCTTCCAATGATGGTAACAACACAACTACTAACCATCCATCCCACTCCTACAACTGTGTAGCAGGCGGGTTTAAGTGTTTTATTTATTTATTCTTTCCTAGCATAGACACCTGCTTCAATGCGCTGGCAGCTCAGAATGATGTGCTGTCCACCATACATAGTTCCTGAAAGCTGTACAACGCCCTAACCGTGAATCTTAATGGTTATATGAGCAGCGACGCAAGACGAATCCGAACCAGTTCTGGAAGGCCCTTTTGTCGAGAAACTATGAGGCAGTCAAGAAGTAGTTATTACTAAATGTATGTGACCTTTGGTCCCGCTTCCAATTTGTTTCACGAATATTGTTATCTCAGATAAGACTCGTTGACTCAAAAGTAACCTACAATTTTTAAAGCACCTTTTGAAGAGGAGTTGCATCCTGTGTATGAGTCTAAGTGTAGACCTGGCTCTGACAATTAAGTGCTGGTGCTAAGCACCGGCACAAATTAAGCACTGCTCTTTGGCTGGCTGTCAGGCCAGCCTGCAAGCACAGTGTAAACCTATCCACCTAGCTGTCTCAGTCAGCTGGGTGGAGAGCAGGCACAGGCCCCATGTGCCTGCAGGAGCATTGAGGCAGCCCACTCCAGGTAATCCTGGCAGCCTCGTGATTTGCAGAAGGGGGTTGCTCGAGGCTCAATGAGGTGGCGTTGTGCTAACTCCAGAAGAAAGAAGAGAACATGGAGAGCGAAACACATGTAATTACATTAAAAAAAATGTTCATTATCTTTTTGCCTCCCACTGGGTTTGTCTCTCGGCCCCCCGACGCCCCTACACCTTTGAGGGTCACCACCCGCTACTGCTTATCATTCTCCTATGATCCGACTCTCTTCGCCACCAAGAAGGTAACTTCATCATACAAAGATGGCTGCCTTCTATTCCCCCGGTTGTAGGTATGTTTAACAGCATTTAGAATGCAGAGAAAGTTAAGGCAGCACTCGCAGCTTAGGCCTCGACAATCACATTTCAAGGAAACTTCCCTCCTCCATGTGTATTTCACTTTATGGAGGAAAACTTTGAATATATTGCCTACATGTGTAGTAGCCTCTATTCTAGCTTTAAGACACACACCTGTTAATACAAGTTTAACATTTCAAGTAATTACTGATATCTTGACGCTTTGGCAACCTTTAAGAGAAGGAGAAAATACAAAAATAAAATACTTATCTGCTTAAGGATAACATTTCTTCAGTGGCTCATGGTGCACATGTTCTAGTGAATGTGACTCTAGGCAGCACTACCTTTAAAAAAACATACAAAATACTAGTTCTTGAAAGACAATGACTTGTCACTTTCCACTTTTTGAGGCCTGGAAAGAAAGGTGGAATAGGTGGTAATTTCTGCAATCACAATTGCTAGAACGCTGTTCTTAAAGGCTTCATACAACTGCTTAGAGACGTATGGTGTTTCTATCTTAATTCTAATCAGGTGAGTCTTCCAATCAGAAGAATTAGAATGGTTTTGGCACCGCTAATACATTGTTATTTATATGGAAACTTCAATGTGGAAATTACTATCAAGGCATATTTGTTTGGCCTCGACAGATCAGTCCAAGATACTCGAAGCTGAATCCTCGGTCCCCCACCCCCGCCCCCAAATGCATTTCAATGGAAAAGACGGTTGGTCTTCATTCTCTTCTTTATCGAGGTCTGGTGGCTCACTGGACTAATGCGTCCATTACAGGGGCCTGTGTTCGACCTCATGATCACAGGTTCAAATCCCGGTGGGTCCACTCAGCCGTTCATTCATCTGAGGTCAATTGTATCAATGAGTTGTGTAACAATAAACATCTGTTATTCAGTGATAAGATACCTCCGTGTGAATGGGCGCTATACAAATACACGTTATGTTACGATACACCGTACTGATTTAAAAAAAAAATTACACGTTGTTTTGTATAATTTAAGTGCGATTAACACATAATTAGAAGTTTTTTGTAGCCCACTCAGCAATTCGTCATATTTAAGCGACAGGTAAATGTTTGTGGTTTGCTGATTGTGTGGTGATACTGGATGGCGAGTCTCCCACATGTAGAGTGTAGCAGAAGAAATATAGTAATGATCATTCTGCAAATGGTAAACGTACCTGAAACCTAGCCAGCAATCAGTCCTTCCAAAAGATACAAGGAGGTGGCATTTAAAACACAGAAGCCTGGTGCTACCCAAGTGAAACAATAAGGTGTCTTCGACCTTGACATCTTAGGTTGTTTCATAAGCTAAGAAGGCAAGTGGTGCAAAACAAGTTTTCCTTCAAGTGAACCTCAGTCGATACCATTGAGACAAAAAGGGATGAATTGTCAGACTCACTTTGTCTTGCTCAAAAGCGGTGTTTGGGTCAGATGTACCTAGGGCCGGAGCTTACAATTATGCCATGCCATAGGTATAGCTGTTAGGAAGGAAGGCCCCCAGGAGTTTCGTTTTATGTCATAGTTCACAAGAAGCCAGGGGCCAAAAGGGTTTTTGCATAAATCTGGCTGCTGCCACCTTGGTATCCCAAGAGACCATATGGTGTCTGAAATTTGAAACAAGTGCATCAGGTCGTCAGGTGTTGGTGAAAATCACTGACAGTACAGAAGGATTCAAAACAACAGTGGATAGTCCATATCCTAGATTACTCTGGGAACGGGCGAGAGATTTCTTGGAAATGTAGGATACTTTCTCCCAATCTGAAATCGTCCCACTAAAGGTATCCTACAGCCATAATCCATCAGCCAATTCTCTGAGGAACAGTTCCAGTTATAATGGCCCTGTGTTGTTTTTTAGGTGAAAGAAAACAATACAGGATCACTGGAACCGCTACCCAGTCGGAGAATTGACCGAAGGAATATGGTTGTAGGATACCTTTAGTGTCATGAGTACAGAAGGGTTCTCTGTACTTGTTGGAGTAAGCACCAGTAGTCACTAGGCAGATCATTCTGATGTACATCTGTGTGAAATCGTGCTCCTTCCTATGTCACTCAGCTGCAGTCATCTGTCAAGGATGTATGACGTTACAACGCATACTTTTACAACGCATACCATTACAACACATTTTTTACAACACAACATCCATTACAAGGCATTCCATTACAATGCATGCCATTACAACAAATTTTTCAAAACTACCTTTACAACGCATTCCATTACAACGCATACTACCTTTACAACGCATACCATTACAATGCATACCATTACATTGCATGTATGGTAAGTATTGGATAGTGTAGGGGTGAAATTTACTATTCTAACTCCAGGGGGGTGCAACAGTAGGGTAAGTGTTGGATAGTGTAGGGGTAAAAATTACTAATCTATCTCCAGGGGGTGCAACAGTAGGGTACGTGTTGGATAGTGTAGGGGTACTATGCATTGTAATGGTATGCGTTGTAATGGTATGCGTTATAATGACTGCGTTATAATGACTGCGTTGTAATGACATGCGTTGTAGTGGTATGCGTTGTAGTGGTATGCGTTGTAGTGTCATGCGTTGTAATGGTTGCGTTTTAATGGTATGCGTTGTAAAAGTTTCGTTGTAATGGTAGTGCGTTGTAAAAGTTGCATTGTAAAGGTTGTTTCCCTCTGTCAATGGTGTGTCGTAGCCATGCTTCAGGCTGCTTTCTGGCCCCCAGTATCCACTCTAGGTTGATTTGAGAGCTGAGGAGCTAGAGGGAGCACATCATAAGCACCATGGCATGACGGCTTACCACCGGATCAATCAGCTAGAGTGAGAATCAGAGCAACCTTCATCCTTGGCCAGGAGGGAGGTGGCTCCCAGTGTGGCTCACAGTAGTACCCATGCTACCTACTCTCTACCCCTGGTTCTCATGGTCCCTGAATGGAGGAGAGAGGGAAACGGATGAGAGGAGGTAGAAGCATACAGGTATCCAGATACAGTCCCCGAGCCACAGAGCAGGTAAGCTGGGTAATTTTGTTATAACCAATGTCATTGGTCTGAAGAGAACTGAAATTAAAGTGCGCGGCTTAAGCAGCCACCAGTCTGACCTCCCACAAATCCCTGAAATAAAATATAGGGGATCCTGAACGATCCCTTGTCTCATCTAATGCAGAAGAATTTGAGGTTGGAGCTCACTATCTCATAAATCTTAACTAGAGGTGATCACTTAATGACCACTCGGGTCATAAGAAGGACAATAATTCACAGCTAACAATCAAAAAAGTATGCAACTCAACAAAAACAAAATAAAAGTTTAGTTGCCTGAAATTGCTTAGAAGCAGATCAGATAAGACCAGGGATCTGTCAAAGAAACATGTCTGATTGCCTCTTCTAGCCACACACGAGAAATATTGGTTCTTAGATTTGATCTCTCCTGAACAAACTTACATGCTGGGCAGGCACATTGAAAAGCTTAGGCTGCAGGCCATCAAATGACAACCACAGCTAGCGCAAACAAGTGTGAAAATCAAGAATATAATTAAGAAACCTTTTTGAAAAATCCTCCAGCATCTCAATTGACACCTTCAATTCCTCTGGGGTTTCCTTTCAGTGGAGCTGGAACAATTTTTAGTGTGGGGGGGCTGACCTGGCATCATTCTCCTACAATCATAGGGAGGATAACCGATGCCTGTGTTGTTAAACAAGGCAGTGTAGCTTAGGAGAAAAACCCAACTAGTTGAATATTGTTCTGCAGGACTTTTTAGGAGTTGTAGTGTTTGCATTTATAAATTAATTTTGCACTTTCACATAGGTCCCTGCAATTTTTTTTATTTGCACCTAAGTAATTCTGGTACAACTGTACAGGAGGATTGCTGGCTGACCCTCACCTACCTGCAGGGGCCTGCCTTAGGCCCCAGGGTCACGTGAGCCCCAAGAGCCTTAAGTGCTACACACACACTCACTCAAAGGAGCTGTAATCCAAGGGACGCCTGCTAGGCAGCAGCTCATCTTTAGGCCTCCTGTAGAGAGAAATGTGATGCCTTTCTGGACTGTGTCCTGTGTGCTGGCCTCCCACAGAAAATTCTTCATTTAACAAGCTTCCCAAGAAGATTAAACAAACTGAGAGGAAGAAAGGCATTTCTGCCTGCCCGTGGTGTTTCCTATCCGCCCGCATCTGCCTTTACAAGAACCCCTGGTAGGACGAGGGTCCCAGGGGCAAACACCGCCACTTCCATGCCATCTTCATACTCTGGGGTGGACTCCAACCCCCAGAGTGTACCGAAGGACTCCGCAGCTGCCGCGAGTGAGGGAGAGGTGGGGCCAAGGCGCTCATTCATAAATAACTTTATTCGATTCAACAGAATCATAAGAGTATACATTTTTGAAAAAGACAAATTTACAAAACAGATTTACAAATGGTTTTTCAATCCGAAGGTTCAGACACATATCATATAGGAAATCATAAGCACATTATTAATAGGCATTTTGTTCTATCAGAAAAGCCATACTTCAATAAAACCATCTAAAAGTGCACTGTGCATATTTTTTTCTTTAATTATAACATCTCGCACATAAGTTGGTTAGCCAACTTACTTTAACACACCTCAGTTGCATATTTGCATATCCTGACAGCTTAAGAAACCAAAAAATTACCTTTCGAGAGGACATCTAAAACACGAACTAACAGGTATAAAGTACATTGTGCATTTTATATTATAATATCTCATGTATAAATTGGTTAGTCTCTCACACTTTCCAATTTAATTTAACACACTTTAGTTGCATGTTTCCATATTCTGTCAACTAAAGGAGTCGTTTTAAAAAATTTCCTATAGATTGGTAGACTATCAATTTCATGAGTTTCAATTTCCTTCAATTTAGAACACAAGATATAAAAACAGAAATTATAATTTCAATAATGATTCCTAAATGAAAGTACCAATCTAATGAAACTAAGCATAGCACTACAAATAACAGCAGTGTGTAATGATCTTAAATGCTCATAACCTTCTTTAAAGTTACAGGGTCGAATTTCATTTAAAATGGGTTTAATAGATCGGTGTCTTGGGGTTTTATAAAGAGTGCAGAAAAGTACAAAGTGCAGAGTGCATTGTTGAGCTTCATTATCACATGGGCATGGGGGTAGCCTTTCACACCAACCCCCTTGCTTCGGGAAAACAACTAAAAAGTGCAGTGCATTTAATCAAAATCTCGTTAGATTAAAAACGCCATTGCGTATGTGATGTAAACTATAAATAAAATTGGTGCTGTAATTTACCTCCCTGATATGGTTGTTGTTATAGGAGTAATGGGGACACATGGATAATATCACTCACAAATTCTAAACCCAACTCAGTGTGACAAAAAATATTTGGAGAACTAATCGGAACTGATAAAAGTCGTTTTAAAAACTTGTTCTCCATAACTTGGAGTTAAGCACATTTATGGTATCCCCATACCCCTGCTCCGTAAGTCGCAACAGGCAAACATTTGGATTTGTACAATGTTTTTAATTCGACAATTGGTTTTTGTCCTAATTTGCTTGTAAAACAAAAAAGGGCCTCTATTGATCTCGTGGTTTTTTGTACTCGAGATGTTATTCACGGGTTCCAACTCAGGCTTTTGTTGAAGAGATTTCCCAAGTAATTGAAGTTCGAGACCTTTTCAATAGTCAAAATATCTACAACAAACCAACGAGTTTTGGTCCCTCTTGGACCACAGACCATTGCGAAAGATTTTGTAAAGTTGACCTTAAGGTCTAGATCCTGCATAAACTCATTAAAAGAATTCAAACATACTTGCATACTGTTTGCAGTTAAAGTCATTAATACAGTATCGTCAGCATAAGACAGTAAAGGTACTTGTTTGCCATTTATTTTAGGGAAGTCTGAACATTTTCCAAATAAAAAAAAAAATTCTAAACCATTTGTATAGACTAAAAACAAGAAGGGGGCCAAAATACAGCCCTGACAGACACCTTCAGTTGATGGGATGGGCCTTGTCTTTTCACCCCCCGGCCATATCTAATGGCCACAGAAGTAGCAGCATGTAATCTGCGCAACAGGGTGACCAAGGGTTCCTCAAACGCCATGGCCTCCATTAGCAACCACAATTTCTCCCTACATACAGTATCAAAGGCACTGGACAAGTACATGAAGGCCAAGTGTAAGGGTAAACCCCTGGCCTTCATGTACTTGCCCATGATCAGGGCCAAGTTGAGACATTGCTCCTTTGTCCCCCTGCCCTTTCTAAACCCATACTGTTAATCTACAATGAGGCCAGAAGAATCTGCCCAGGTCTCCAAACGGGCCAATATTACTCGCCCCATTAACTTGCAGGAAGCATCTATTAAAGAAATTGGCCTATAGCAGCAAGGGTCGCTTTTGTCACATTTTTTAAAAATTGGCACGACTACTGCCTCTTTCCACGATGAAGGAATGCGCCCAACCACAATCACTTTAAAAACATTAAGGAGCAGTGGTGCCCATACATCAAAGTTATTTTTAAAAAGATCCAGTGGTACAGCATCGGGACCTGGTGCTTTTAGGGGAATACCTTTACTTAGTGCCTCTTCAACTTCACCCAGAGAAAGTGAGAGGCTAAGTTGTCGTGCCGTTTCAAATCCTCACCTTCATTCACCAAGGACGCATCCTTTGGATGAAAAATTCTAGCATAATGAGTTTCCTAAGTATCCCCGGTTATATGGGCAATCATGCTTCTTTTTTCATTACTAAGGAACGGGCGGTTTATTACCTCCCAAAACAATCTGCTGTCCCTCAGATCAGAGGCTTTCTCAAGGTCATCCCAAGCTTACTTTTTCAGTTCCAATTTTCGTTTATCAATCGCATCCTTATAAATTCTTCTTGCCTTTTTTACCATTTCCGTATCCCGAGGGACCTGGTGAAGTGCCGTCTTCAATAATGTTTGTGCCGCGGAGCATTCAGCATCAAGCCATTTATGCTCCCTAGTGTCACCCTTCCCAGCTGGTTTAAGAAGGTATGTGGCCAAGCTCCCACATAGAGCCTCGAAATTCTGTACTATCAGTTCGGGCTCACAGGTACTTGTTAGACAGGTATCTACTTGCAAAGAATTAACCCTGAAGATTGTTTCCTCCAGCTTTTTACGATCAACCCTGTCCCATTTTACTCTAAGGCCTTGATTTTGACTGTATTTCATTGGTTGTTCAGAAGACTGCTTCTTATCTGCATCAGTATCAGAACTCAGCGTTAAAACAAGGGCATTATGATCGCTAGCAGGATTTGCTACTATTCTAAAATCATCAATAAGGTGAACATACCTGCTAGAGACCAATACAAAGTCGATTACACTTATTTTACCCCCAGTCCCTTGGAAGGATGGTATCGGCACCAATGCGGTGATAGTCTCCATATCTAACATGCAAAGGTCATTTATCACAATAATATTATTCAAAGCATCTCCCTGTGTGGTATGCTTAAAATGTTGATGGCATTGGGAGCAATTAAAATCCCCTAGCCACATAATACACAGGGGTGAAAAATGTTCAGATACTTCAGCTATTTCGACCTGTAAGCTGTCAATGACAGAGGCAAACAACCTGCAGGAGATCCTTGCTTGGTACCTTAAAGTCCCTATAAGACGATAGGCCCTGTGAATTTTGACACCCCCCCGGTGCAGCTGTCTGCGGTGGTTTGGCACCCCCACGCCTGAAGATAACCCCTCACGGCGCGCAAAGCCATTCGTGGATTTAGTTGGGAGGTTGCATCGTGTGGCCATCATGGGCAAGGCGGACGCGAAGCAGCCCAAGATTACGTTTGAAAGCAGGAGAAACAACAAGCAATTTGACCAAGACCCAGGTGCTAATGGGGCGACTGGGGGAGATGGCATGTCGGAGGAAAGGGACAAAGACCTGCGATCACTCATGCTTGAAATGCAGTCGAGCCTACGCAACATAGACGCTAAGCTGGACACCCTGACCTCGCAATTGGAAGCGGTGAAAACGCAGGTCACAACGCACGAAACACGTTTGGACGGCTTGGAAAATAGGCAGGTGGAGTTTCAGGAATTCCGACAAGAAACAAAAGAACAACTCCTACACATGGACAAGCTCCTAACGGTCATTAGGGCAAAGAAAGATGACCTTGAAGAACGCTCGAGGAGGATCAACCTCAGACTCACGGGAATTCCAGAGACCACGGCAATGCCTAAAATGGAGATCTTTGTTGCAGATCTGCTCCACGAGCTTTTTGACCCTCACCTCTCTCCGGTCTTTGCGGTGGAAAGGGCTCATAGAGCGCTGGGCCCAAGGCCACCGGTTGGGGGCACGCCAAGGCCCATCTTGGCCAAAATCTTGAATTATCAAGACAGGGACACCATCCTGAGACTATCGTGAGAACGGGGTAAAATCACTCACAAAGGGAACAAAATATCGTTTTATCCTGATTTCACCCCGCAGTGCAGGCTGCGCGCCGGGAATTCCTCCTGGCTAAACGCCTGATGATGCAGGCTCAGATCCCATACTCTTTACTTTATCCAGCAAAACTAAGGTGTCCCATGATGGAACAGCCCACTTTTTTGCGGATGCTAAATCTGCACTTAAATTCGCCAAACACATATGTGGGCCCAAGTCAAAGAGAAATGGTGGCGGAACAGAGGCACTTGCTGACCGACTTAGCGATAATGATTGATTGTTGTTTACAGTACTATGTGTGATTTTGCTCGTGGATGTCGCACTTTTGAACATGTTTTGTTCCTCTCGCCCATGTTGCAAAAACTGTCATGAAGTCGCTATACTAACTGCTGTTCTACTTTTGGATATTCTAAGTGGTTGCATGTGTTGCGCTAACATAGGTTTAACTCCAATGTTTTTGTAGCTCTAGGGATCCGTGGGTGGCCTAGCCGCGCCGCTGTGTAGCAGCGTTTAATTTTGACCTCAGCCACCCTGTGCAAATGGGGGAGTATGCCGCTGTACCCTCGCCCTCCCGGTAAGTATCCCAATGTTCATGTTTGCCCGCTTTTATAGTGGGCATGGGGGGAATTCTACACAACCTATTTGGGGGGTTGGAGTTGGAGTGGGTGGGGGGTGGTGTAAGGGTAGTTTGGTTACTTTTTTCTTCGTGTTCTGGTCCGCACAACCTCTGCATTCTCTGGTCTCAAAGTTGGAGCTCCTTATTATTCCGGGGAGAGCAGTCAATGCTGTCCTTATGGGATATCTGCTTCAATGCAGCCAGTGAGGCTTAATGTGTTAACCTGGAACATTAGGGGTCTGAATGACAACAGGAAAGCCAGAATTATGCATGCTAATCTGACACGGCACAATATAGACATATGCTTTTTACAAGAAACGCACTTGAATGTTACACCCTTACCCAGGCTCATACACACACGATGGGCGACTATTCACTCTGCTATTTATTCCAATTATGCTCGTGGGGTGGCCATACTGATCAGCAAAAATCTAGATTGGAATGATATAGAGGTACAAACAGATCAGGAAGGGAGATATATAGTCCTCCATGGTCTTTTAGGAGGTAAACAGGTTGTCCTAGTGGGCATCTACGGACCAAATGTTGACTCCACAGGATTTTTCAGAGATGTCTGGTCTCGAGTTGTAGCAACACAATGTGACTCGATAATATGGGAGGTGATTTTAACGCAGCGCTAAATGACAACCTAAACAGGCACGGCTCACCACACCCACTACACCCCCAGGCGGGAGCGGCTCTGCGAGACCTAATTTCTGAGGGGGCACTGGTAGACATTTGGAGAGATAGGCACCCGTCGCAGCGGGTGGGGACATGCATTACGGCACAACACGCTGCGTGGTCGCGCTTAGACTACTTGCTGATATCCTCTGATGTGGCATCCTGGGTGACGCACACATCTCATCTGGCGCGGTCCCACTCTGACCATGCTCCATGCTTGCTCACATTTACGCCACCAGATGCGCACACGCGCGCGTTCAGCTGGAGACTACCACCTCATGCGCTGTTGGACGAGGCATTTAAGGAGGAAATCAGGAAAGATGTGGTGGAGTACTTTGACCTCAATCCCGGTACGGTCCCATCGGAGGCCATCTTGTGGGACACCTTTAAGGTGGTGATTCGAGGGAAATGCATTGCCAGGCAGGCGGGGTCCTAAAGGCACTGAGGGGGACTCTGGCACAGTTGGAACATCAGATTAAGGATCTAGAGGGGCGCTTCTGCACAGAGGCGAATCCAGCATTGGCGGCCGAGCTGAAGAGCAAGCTTCTAGAGTTTGCTGAGGAGGCCCAGAAGGAGCTGAAAATCTTGGGGAAGCACTCGGAAGCCAGGCGATACAGGGAGGGAGATAGGCCGGGTCGCACCCTTGCTAACATGATCAGACACTCTAATTCAAATGCCTTCATCCATACTATACATACACCAGATGGGGAGGTGGTTTCAGGGCTGGAGGGTGTCCTACAGGAATTTGTTGCATTCTATACATCTCTGTACACGGCTACCCAAATGGTCCAATCCGAAAATTTGCAAGAATTCCTAGATTCTATAGTACTTGTTTGGTTCAATGACGCACACAGACGCTATATGGACTTATCCATAACAACTGAAGATGTCAAGCAGGTGATTAAGAGCCTACCCCTGAGTAAGGCTCCCGGACCGGATGGTCTGACAGCGTCCTTCTATAAAGCTTACAGTGAGGAATTGGTCCCCTGTTTGCTTGCCGTATATAATGAGGCATTAGAATCTGGCACCCTTCCCCCCTCGATGCGCTCATAATGAATTTGCTGAAACCCGATAAAGATGCAAAAGAACTAGATTCCTATCGCCCACTTTCACTGATCAATGTGGACATGAAGATTTACGCCAAACTCATTGCCAATCGTCTACAGCCACTGCTACAGATGGTGGCCCTCCAGGATCAGTCCGGGTTCATTCCTGGGCGAGCAACGTCGCATAATTCGCGAACGCTGTTCTCCGTTCTCCATTATCTGCACCCCAGCACAAAGGTGCCGTGATTTTCTTAGACGCTGCAAAAGCGTTTCACTCGCTAGACTGGCCATACCTCTTCAGAATCCTGGTCCGCATGGGATTCAGCCCCTTATTCATCACCCACATAAAACTACTCTACGAACAACCCCAAGCTCGGGTGCGGGTCAATGGTCTGATCTCGGATTGCTTTCCCATAACTAGGGGGATGAGGCAGAGCTGTCCCCTCTCACCCCTCTTGTTCGCTATTGCGATGGAACCACTTGCGGCCAGAATTAGGCAACTTCATACGGCTCGGGGAATTGGCTTCAGCTCTAGGAGCCTCTTGATTTCCATGTACGCGGATGACGTCACAATGTATATCCTTAACCCATCAGACAACCTTGATCCAGTGCTCCGCGACTTTATTGGCTTCGGAGGTATTTCTGGTATCACCTAAATTGGAGGAAATCTGTGATATTCCCACTCACTGATGGCACTCCTGAGGTGTTTTCAGAATACCCGTTAAGATGGGAAGCTGATGAAGTTAAATACTTGGGAGTGGGCTTAGTCGTCGCCTACGGGACGTATGGAACCTGAATTTTGGACGGGCTATGACTTGGCTGTAATCTAAAGTGGCCATATGGTCTACGTTGCCTCTGTCCCTCACTGGGAGAATAGCCCTGTTGAAAATGGTAGTATTGCCTAAATTCTTGTATTTATTTACTAATGTACCTATTCCCCTTACACAGCATTTTTATAAAACCTTAGGATCGCAGATGCTGTCATTGGTATGGGCTGGTGGGCAAGCTAGGGCCTCCTGGGACCTTCTGATGCTCCCGCTTCGGCAGGGTGGCCTCGGAGCTCCGGATACGCCGCTTTATGCATTGTGTGCACAAGCTCAATTTCTCCACTTCTGGATGTATCCCACTCCGTATCAGTCACATGTTGCGGTGGAGATGGATGCGGTTGCACCCACCCCTCTGAAAGTGACCCTTTACAAAAAGGCGCCTCGGGCCCGGCAAGATATCGACACTGCCGACCTGTTGAGATGGGTCTGGAGGGAACTCTAGATACGCGCCAATGTCCCAATATTATATGCACCCTCCGTGCCTTTGCAAGATAACCCCATACTGCCATGCCTGGAGCAGGGTGGAAGGGTGTTGGACGCAGGAGGATCACAGCTGTTAACCTTTGCTGATCTATACCCAGATGGCACCTTCAAGCCTCTATCAGTAGGCACAGAGGATCAGGAAACATCCTTTGCTGAGCGGTTCGCCTACCATAAATTAAAGACCGCCTGCCGTGCGTTGTGGGAGGGTTTCCCAGAGGCTCCACCGACGTTGACTGCGTTGGAAACTGTTTTGGCCAAAGGTTCCCCTAAGAAGATAGTTACTCGGTTATATACCGCCATGCAGGAACAGAACCCCATCACGCAACCCAAATCCCTACAAATTTGGAACGTGGAATTAGACCCTCCCTTGTCAGAAGAATAATGGCATTACTGCTGCAAACAAATGACTGAGTTATCCCCTAATTACAAACTGAGACTTATGCACTTCAAGTTCCTGCATCGTTATTATAGAACCCCCATTAGTCTTTACAGAATGGGGCTGCGCGAGGATGCACGCTACTGGAGGTGTGGGCATGAGCCTGCTTCGTTTTTACATATGGCGTGGGACTGTCGGTCGCTTGTGAAATACTGGACGGACATCTTCTTGGCAGTCAACCAGATTGTTGAGCGGGCGGATGTGCCTTCACCGCACTTTGGCCTCCGGGGACTGGTGCAACACACTCTACCCAAACGGCGAAAATTGCATGCTCTCCTATTACTATATGCACGCAGGCAGATTGCGCTTAAATGGGGCAGGACGAGAATACGCACCTTTAATGAATGGTTGTAGGACGTCACCTATGGTCACTCTCAGCTTGGGGTGTACTGGGAACTGATGCCGCCAACTTCTAGGCCTAAAGACATTTGGGAACCTTTTATACAGTGGTCGTGTGGGAGGACACTACCTCCGAGTAACACGGCACATAATGACTCTGCTTGCAGCTCAGACTAGCCACGGGTCGAGAAGGTTGGCTAGCCGTCTCCTTTCCATGGGGGCCGGGAATGAGGTATTTGTAAAATCACATTGTATGTGTCAGGGCCTTGCTAATGCTTAAGTCTTAGTGCTGTATTTTCACCCTGTTCTTTCCAATCATATGATCCACACGAACTGTACTGTTGTAATTTTCTCAGCCCTCAACTGATTTTCGTTGGCTGTACATATTTTTTATGCTATTGTCTCCTCACCCTCTAAAGACCACTATGTTGCAGGGTTGCTAAATGCGGTGCCGGCTGTTAGGTTTGTTATTAAGATAGTACTTCAGCTGGCATTTGTATATGCTGTACAATTGAAATGTGATATATGCTGATTACTGTGTATTATGAAAATCAATAAACAAATTTATATATATATATATATATATATATATATATATATTAGCAGATAAACAAAGCCGTCACACATAAAAGCAAAATGTAAAATTTTACATTTTGAAAACACTAAATACATTTCAGAGAATTAGAAACTAGAGTCTAAAAACTAAGTGCATACCTGTAGCAGTGGAGCTGTGCAAGTACAACAAACAGAATCTAGTTTGGACGAATGGTGGCTTCAACTGACATTTGGCATGTGCCACAAAAAAAGAGCATGCATTAGGAAAAATAAAGACAAGTGAAATGCTAAAGTATTGAATATTGCTTCATCTTTTAGAAAAATACCAAACTTTCAAAAGCTTCAACCTTCAACAAATGTTGTTTTTGTATATTTTTTGTGTGTGAATTAAATAAAACAGTTCATAAGATGTGTTTTTTTCTGATTTATATTTGTTTCTTTATTTTTGTGTATTGTTTTGAGGTTCAAAAACTAGAAATTGCTGAGGCTAGGTTCCTAGCTTCCAGTAGTGACTAAGTGGGGGTCCACATAAGTCACAAGGATGAGAATGTTTGATCTATATCATTAAAATGTTTTTATGATTGTTTCAATTTATTTTTCTGTTATTTCCACAAACCCCCAAAATACCTGCATCTCTGTAAAGCCCCATACAACATTTATTAATTTACCTCTTTCATGCTGCAGAATGTGTTTCTGGGGCTCTAGTAATCACACCTATTATTTGGGCTGATTAAATTAGACTGATCTTAATGTTGCAGCCATTGAGCAGTAGCATGGCAAGGTTGCCACAGGACATAACAGAAGCAAAGGAATAAGCCATCAACTCCTAAGTTGGCTAGTAAAACTCATAAAAAGTTTGAGCGTGGTAGGCCCCTCACATGCCTGGGCTCCAGTGTCACTGCAGATTCAGGCCTAATGGTAGCTACCGTTCATCTGTTGAAACAATGTGTCCTCCTACTTGTTAATCAATTCTCCTGATCCATGCATTGTATGTTTGTTTCATGGCTTTTGAGACTATTGCGATCCCACCCATAAACAGTGTTTAAATATTCATTCTACAGTTCTACAAGATGAAATCACAGTTCACTTCTGATCCCCTTTCCTCATTTACCACCCCTTAACTCTGCCTAATTCAATTCCCCTGGTACACGCTCTCAATTCCTTTTCCATCTTTGTACTCCATTCTTAACATGCATCTCTTGTACCTTGAAGGGTTTAAAAAATTTCTGCTTGCATTTCCGTACCCATTAATTAACATCATACTTTTTTTCCCCTTCACACTTCATGCTCTCCCTCATTAAGTCCCACTACGGCTAGAGAAATGTATTATTATAAAACGCATATGATAACCACTGTTGTTAATATAACACTTCAGCAGTTTAGTTAATTATGCCAGAAATAATAATTTATAGGCAGGAGTGGTAGACAGCGGCTGTTTCTGTCCTTAGACGTAGGGGCACCGCCCCCTTTAATTTCATCCCCAATAAAGACCATTTCCTAAATAAAAGGAGAGTCTTTCAATTTGCTTCTTCAAACAAAAAAAACACGCATTACCTCCTCGTCCTGTCTTCCTCGCCACAGTATTCACATATTCACATATGAGCCTCCGGCTCCACACAGAACTCCAAGTCTAAAAACAGCTCTCTAGTCTCCCCTCCCTCCTCCAAGGTGGCCCCCAGTGGCTCCAGCCAATCCCATAAAGGGATACATAGACAGCAACTCGACCTGTTCTTTTTTTCTGCACTACTCCAAGTGCTATGTTCCCTGCTGGTCAGGTGAGTGGGGCTGGGGTCCTGCTTGAGCCGTCCCCTTGTGTCCTTGGTATCTAGTTTGGGGGAAGTAGTTTTTTAGTGTACTTCTTCGTGTTTTTCCATGATTATTGTTTGTGGGTTTTCATATTTTATTTTTCCCCCTTCTTCTGCCTTCGCACCTTTTGTCCTGCCTCAGCGGACTTTGGTGGCGTTTCTTTCCGGCTGTGATCGTTTGCTGGATCGTTGGGTGGGGAAATAAAGACTATTTCCTAAATAAAAGGAGAGTCTTTCAATTTGCTTCTTCAAACAAAAAAAAACACGCATCTCTTGCTGATGTCCGGGGCTGTGCATACTGACACTCACCCTGCTTGTTTGTAGCCGTGATGATGACTAGTCATGACACACTGCAACAGACACGGTAAAAGTCTATAGTGTATGCCGGCCTGTCAGGTTATCAGCTCTGCAAAGACATAGCATTGAAGGCCAATCTCCACCCTCTGATGACGTGGAGCTGAAATTACTCCCAGCGTTCTAAAATGAAGCCCTGGTGCGCTGGACCTTCACGTGACTCAGGGAGTGGACAGCATGGTTACTCAACCCTTTCCCAACTTGTCACAGGAGAGTGGGAACCTTTAACGAATAGGGAAAGGGTGATGTTAGCTGCAGACGGAAAGCTGAGAAATGGAGTCTGCGCAGTTTGTTCTCAAGACTTTTGAAGACATACTGGCATATGTTCAAGGATGTAACGCCACCCTAGCATCAATTTTTTGCTGTTATTGGCAGCTATTTTTTTATCGCCTTATTTACAAGATGCCTCTAACTGGTGATAGCGCCACTTATCCAACGAAAACTTGAATTTTAAAGATCGCCACTTCTGTTAGCGAGAGATAACAGAAACGAGATACAAGGTGGGCGTTCCTGTGAAAAACTGCTGCTAACCCCACTTTGCGATATTTACAAAGAATACCTTGTACGGTGCAAAATCCCCAAAACTGCTTCTAAGTTCAGTTAGAGGCAGTTTTTTAAGACCAGAAAATAGCTGGTCCTAAATTTGGTGCAAACACTTGGGACCTCATTTCAGAGGTTTTTGTGCGCTGCCCTGCGCGAAGAAAAAAAATCTCAGGAATGCGCCCCAGAATAAGATAGGGTGCAGTCCTGGGCCGCATTCATGAATAGTGTTGCATCGCTGCAACAAAACAGTGTTGGCACACTTTTCACTGCTCCCTCCTTGCGACACCATAGATGAGCTGTATTTACTGTAAGGTGTGACATGTCACAAGGATTTACAGATATGTCAGTATTCCTGACGTGTCTGTCGGTGCTAAAGTTAAGCATTGCTGCAATTTTGTCGCGAGCATGACGCAACTCCAGCAATCCATGGGGCAGGCCTATCCCTATGGCACTGCGTCACCCTTACGCCCGCCATCAGGCAGACGTAAGGTTTTGACGCAGTGGCTTCCTGGAATTGTCACAGTGGAACTTAATAGATTTCACTGCACCCCCTTTTATGAGGCTTTGTTGCGTGGGAACGCCCACCCTGCATATATCATTCCTGACACAGGTATAATCTGGCATAGGTGTTCACAAGGTCACACATTTGCCTAGATGCATCCCTTTGTACAGTATCTAGTTTGGCATCCAGGGTGTCTGCTGTCACCTTCCCTGGTGACCAGCGACCCCCAGATGCTCAGTCCACTGACACGGAGGAGCTGCCATGGTGTTGGCGCAGTTGGAGCTCCATCTGTGGAGTTTAAGAGCTGCGGTGTTGGAGTCTGTAAGCATTGACGGAGTGGTGGTGCTGAGGGAGTTGCCGAAAACATCTTCAATGGCCTTGGTCCAGCTGCGGCTGGGGGGGTGATGATGCTGGTGGTGTACAGTGGATGTGGTGAAGGCGTGATGTATACTATGATGGTCGGTCCAGGAGAGTTTGGTGGTGTGACTGTAGTTAAAATGACTGCTGGACGGAGAAGACAGGGTGTAGCGTGTGTCCGGCTATTTAGGTTGGTGCAGTGACTAACTGCTTGAGTCCTATGCTGACGATTTTTGCCAGGAGGGTGGTGGTGGTCTGGTCACTGGAGTTGTCCAGGTGGAAGTTGAGGTGTCTAAGTAGGATGTAGCCAGTGGTTGGGAGAGCCTGAGTTGTGATGAAGTCTACAATGACATCAGTGAATGGGGGTTCATGGCCGGGGGGCCTGTAGACAAAGGTGCCACAGAGGGTGGGGTTGGTCCGGACCTGGAAGTGGAGTTGTTCCATGGTAGCCGTTGGGTCATTAGAGTGTTTGGTCAGTCATAGTGTGCTTTTTTAGACATTGGCAATGACTCCTCCGGGGCACTTGTGGTAGTCCGTGCGGGTGAGTTTGTAGCTGTTGTGGATGGTAATGTCCGGTTAAGGGGCAGAGGTAGCTCCAGGTTTCTGTAAACAGGGCGATGTCTAAAGAGGTGGCAATGAGGAGGTCCCAGATGTCTGTTGAGGAGGATGCAGTTCAGCTGGTTGGCTGTGCTGGTGGTCAGCTAGGCGGCAGGAGGCACTGGTGTGCTGATGTGGCAAAAGTTTCGTTTGCAGTTTCGGCAGGCGCAGGGTGCAGGGGAATTCTAGAGTAATGCTAGATGGTAGGCGGTGTGGCATCCAGGGCTGATGGCGAGGAGGGTGCTGGCGTCGTAGTGGTGGAGTGTCCGAGAGGAAGGGTCCTTGGAGCTGGTCGCAATCCAGGGCCGGACGGACGCAGACGGGCTTGCCTTTGGTGCACCAGTGGTACGCCTGCTGCGCATTAAGTGGTGCAGGGTTGACTGGACAGCTGGGATGCAGGAAAGGACACTAAAGGGGGCGCGGATGAGCAGGGGTTGTAAGTATATATTTCTTTTAATCTGACCTCGAGGCCGGGTTCGGCGTCTTCTGTGCTCTTGCTCTCCTGAGCCTGCATCCAGGAACAGGAAGCAGGCAGCCAGCTCCCTCCCCTAGCGCCGTGACAAGGTGTTCAGCCAGGGGCTGGAGGGGTGAGCATGTTCTCCAATCAGGCGGTAATGCACGTCAAACTCTAGTGGCCTCGTTTTGGGTGCAACCAAAGTCATTCTGAGCCTCAAAGATGCCTCATCATGCATGAATCTCATTCTGCGAATCTACCAATCTGTAAAGATCAAAGGTTTTGCAGGATGTGGAAAATATGGAACACAGGGGAGAAGAATGTATACCTCTTTAATTTTGTAAGATTGTAAGCATATTTTTAAGCACACAGATATCTTAAAAGAAAATATAGGGCCATATGTACGAAAACTAGGGATTGTGATTTCCTAATTGAGATGTTCACTGACTCACATTAGGATATCACAATTACAAATGTAAAAAAAACTTCCGATACAAATTCTAATTGGTTCGCAAATAGACCTTCCTCATTAATATTAATGAGGTAGGTCGCACTTTGCAACACATTGGGAATTGCAGCCATCACAGGAATGGTGGCCTGCTGATGTTTGCTTGCGTTTTAATAAAGCATTTTTTTTCCTAAAAGCAGCCCGCTTTCCTGAAAGTGAAACAGGAGGCATTTAAAAAAATTAAATGAAATATTCAAGTTTTATTTTTTTCCCTTAGACTGCTGCATGTTCTTGAATCATATTTCTTTCAACATTCACAAAAGAGAAGTGGCCCCGTGGGGACCCATTCCCATTTGTGAATGGTTTACGCCACCCTTGAGATGTCGGTAAAGAATTTCTTTATGCGACCATAATTTAGTTGCAAAACATTCATACATAGCACTGCAATTCGGTATTTGAAACAGACTCCCAAAAAGCCCCCTTCCAAATACCAAATCGCTAAACACAAATTATGATTTGGTAGCGTGTTATTAAATCGCAACTTGTGTTTTGTAGATATGAAAACACATTTTTGCAGTCAGAAACTGTTAGATTCTGCGAATTGGGCCATTTTCGACTGCAAAGATGCTTTTATACCTATGGCCGATAGTCCTAAATGCATGACATTCTTAGGAAGATTGGTTTGATCATTCCATATGAGTGTTCAATAATACTGCATTCTCTCTCTTTTTTTAAATCAGGTTTTACAGGATGGACGCTTAGTGAGCAGAAGCACAGTGTCAAACAAGCCTCTTTTAACAGCGATACTCTTAGGCCGATGGTATGAAAAGGACCCACCTAAGCTTTGATAATGTTGATGATAGCTTTCAAAAATATAACAAAATTATGGACAATGTATTCAATATCAGGATGCTGTACAACGGAAAATGCACAGTGTCCATCATTGTTCAGATGACAGAGTAAACCCTTTTCTAAGAAAATTAGCATCATTCAGCACAGCTTCGATCAGTAACTTCTCTTTCTAAAAACAAAATACAGTTAATGCCCTGGAATATAACTTTCCTATTGTTTACTGTGATAAAAAAAAAACATACCGTATCCATGTTCATTAACATAAGCCCATGTAAACATATAACTTTATTGCATAATAGAATTATTTCTAACAAATAAAAATGTATGATCATGTAATAAATGAACTACTTGCACAAAATGTAAATGCTTGTTTATTTAACTCATTATTACTATAATAGTTTTTTTTTTAATTCCAGTCATTATGAGATGTGATTTGTATTTGGAGGTGGTTGCTATAAAGGACATTTTGTATCTATGGTTTCCATTTTTGAGCATGTTATTTCTGTGAAGAAGTAGAAATTCAAAAAATAGGAATCAATTAGAGTTTTTTGTACAGAATAAAATCATAGTACAAGTTAATTGAAACAATATATGAAAATAGAAAAATGCAAATTTTAATTATCTAAGACAATGAGAATAAAAACATTTTACATGTGAGATTCTTGTACAATATGGCACTCATTTTCCTGAATGTTAACCTAGTTTTCACATGACCTATAATATTTCCATGTGGCATTTGCAATAGAGATTTGTACATCTGGAAACATTCACATGCGGTCACCATCCATTCCTTGGAAGGGTACATCCTTTACAGTTACTATATCAGTAATTAAGACAACAGTTGTATATTTTCAGCCAAAGGTTAAGGAGTTGATTCGAGGGCAATGACAGTGCACTTACTAATTAGTAGTGGCAGTATAATCATAAAGGTAACCTTATCATCAGCGGCGGCCCCCTCTATTAGGGCGGAGGAGCATTGTCTCCCTGCTGCCAGTGCAGCAAAAGTGGAAAATAAAACAGTAATAAAATGAATTACCATTTTATTTTTCACTGCTCTCAGCCACAGCAGTGTTTAGGGCCGGGCATTGTTACTGATTGGCAACATGGGAGTGAGTAAGTAAGTAAGTAATATATTTATTTGTATATGATTAATTAAAATCTTTACAAAAATATATAATTGGCAACATGGGAGTGGTGCTCACTCAACCAGTTTACACTGCACACGTCTCTTTGGCAGTGCTTTTTCTGTAAAATAATAAGTGCCCGGGCTCTCGCAATAAGGCCACTGCAGCTTGCACCACACATTGCCCCTGCCCTGCTTCCAATGATGGTAACAACACAACTACTAACCATCCATCCCACTCCTACAACTGTGTAGCAGGCGGGTTTAAGTGTTTTATTTATTTATTCTTTCCTAGCATAGACACCTGCTTCAATGCGCTGGCAGCTCAGAATGATGTGCTGTCCACCATACATAGTTCCTGAAAGCTGTACAATGCCCTAACCGTGAATCTTAATGGTTATATGAGCAGTGACGCAAGACGAATCTGAACCCGTTCTGGAAGGCTCTTTTGTCGAGAAACTTTGAGGCAGTCAAGAAGTAGTTATTACTAAATGTAGGTGACCTTTGGTCCCACTTCCAATTTGTTTCACGAATATAGTTATCTCAGATAAGACTTGTTGACTCAAAAATAACCTACAATTTTTAAAGCACCTTTTGAAGAGGAGTTGCATCCTATGTATGAGTCTAAGTGTAGACCTGGCTCTGACAATTAAGTGCTGGTGCTAAGCACCAGCACAAATTAAGCACTGCTCTTTGGCTGGCTGTCAGGCCAGCCTGCAAGCACAGTGTAAACCTCTGCACCTAGCTGTCTCAGTCAGCTGGGCGGAGAGCAGGCACAGGCCCCATGTGCCTGCTGGAGTATTGAGGCAGCCCACTCCAGGTAATCGTGGCAGCGTCGTGATTTGCAGAAGGGGGTTGCTCAAGGCTCAATGAGGTGGCGTTGTGCTAACTCCAGAAGAAAGAAGAAAACATGGAGAGCGAAACACAGGTAATTACATTTAGAAAAATGTTAATTATCTTTTTATCTATCTTATCTATCCCACTGGGTTTGTCTCTCGCCCCCCCCCCCCCCCCCCACGTCCCTACATCTTTGAGGGTCACCACCCGCTACTGTTTAGAAAAGGGGGGGGGCAATCGGCCCCCACGCACACATGGCTGGGCCCGGCCCCCCCTCTTTGGCTGATCCTGGTTGGTTGCGCGTCACGTCCTTGCCCCGGATGCAGTTTTGCGCTTCCGGGTCAAGGGGGCGGGACCGCGGCATAGGAGGCGTTAAGAGCCTGGGGAGCGCGGAAAGAAGCTGCCTCTTTGTGCCCGCGCTTCCCAGGCTCGTTCCGCGCTGCCCCGTGGGGCCGTTTAATTTTCTTTCTTTTATATTCCAGGTTGCTTTATCTAATTGGATCGATTTCTGAAGAGCGGCAGGTTACCAGAGTGTGAAGCGCGATCCAGAGCGGCGGTCGGCTTTACTAATCGATCGCGACGAGCAAGAGTGGCTTTCGGGGACTGCAGCCGGACTGTTCATCGGAGCGGTGCGGTGGGAACTGCGGACATAGAGAGCGGGCAAAAAATCGGGTGATCCGGTAGAGCAAAAGGTTTCACCTGGCTTAAGGTACGTTGCGGGCATTGAGGAACGGCCGCGAGAGGGCCGGCACGAAAGATCGGTTGGGGAAGCTGCAAGGCATACTCCGACGGACACAAGGGTGGTGCGAAGCAGGGTCGGCCCGGGCACCAAGTGTATGGGAGACCGGTGCGGGGCCCGTTTAGAAACTAGATCGTTTTTACTGTTTATTAAAGGAAGGTGTGGGGCGTAGCCAAGGGGCAGCACGGTACAATTTTCAAACGTTAAGGGCAATAGTCTAACAAAGGAAGTTGTGGGGAAAGTGTGATTCTGGCCAAATCACTTATACCCCCATGTGCTCAATAAATTTAGGGTGTCCTATATCATTGATAAACGGGTTTTAAGACAGCAGTGCTTTTCTTTTCATAACAGGTGTTTTTTGCATCCAACATAACTTCTGATTCGGGCCAGTTTTTTGCAGTACAATGTTTTACAACAGCTTAATTTTGCAGTGACATGATTTAGAGGCAGTACGCTTGTCAGTTGCAAGGGGCATTTGGCTGTGGTATAAAGACTGGGGCAGACGAAATTTGTGGAGTGGTGTATCTACATTAGAGCATTTGAAGTGGAATAGCCATTGATTTACATGTTCTTTTCCATAGGCCTTGACAAAAAAATTGTGCGTTTTTATCAACTTTTGAACAGTTTATGTTGCATGTACATACCGCTGGTTGTACACCTTTACATAACTGGTACGGGAAATTTCCCATTCATGAATAGCCGCAAATCGGTTTTAACGAATTTTCTCATTATAGGAGCTAAAGACTAGGATCGCTGCGGGCCGGGTAGCTGTGGTGCTCACGGTGGACAGCGTGAAAGACTGGGTTTTTGCTAGACCCAGCGGTGCCAGGGATAACACCTAAAACCTTCGTTGGTAACCTGTTCCGGCGTACAAATGACAGACACGGGACACTTCCTTCGGCGTCAAAGATTCGAGGTTTATTACTGCAGGGAACACAGAAGTCACAGGAAGTACAACACGTGTAGGTTCGAGGAGACTGTTTCAAATTGTATCTGTCGATCGCTCTTCTTATACAGTTTTCGAGCATAGGATAACATGGTGCACAAAGGATTACAACTTGGTTCCCATCGTAAAGATCATAGGGGGTCACTTTCATGTATTCAGGGCCCGGAACATAATTACAGTAACATTCGGTGGTTCCCAACTGTAAAAGTACATCTTCCCACCATTAGTACTTTCCAATCCGCAGTAAACGAATCGAGGGAAGGACAGAAACAGGTGCAGAGGAAGACGAGGACAGTGAACAGAACGAAAAGGGTGTAAAAGGGGTGGTACCAGGAAACACGAGTTGCAGGCATCAAAGGGGATGTGCCTAATGAATGCACAACTGAGACAATAGACCGGCACGGCAAGATGAGCCTCGAGCGGGGCCATCTGCCTTACAGTGTCATCCCCCTCATCATAAAGACACCTTCAAAGGAAACGTGTCTTCCGCAAGAGCTTGGGAATCCAAGGGTCGCGAAGCGGACAGCGTCCGTTTGCTGGCTACTTGAGGGCAAGAAACAAAATGGATGCCGTATCTAAGATGGAACCCGTGGGTTCAGATGAAGAAACCCACGAAACAAACAAACGGTTCAGGTTAGCACAGCGAAAACGCGTACACCCACTAAACTCGTCATTAGCGGTTCATAGATACCAGACTCGACCATATTCGTGCGAGTCAAAAACACCACTTACAATTGTCACGGAACCTCAGACGCTCCTTTTGCCCTCATGTAGGCAAGCACTAGTCGGAATCATAATCGATCTCGATATTCATCAGACCATCTAGATGCTGTTGCAACATAATTCTATCCATCAAAGTTCCTTTGGTAACAGGCGGCTGCCTTATACACGTCGTAGCACAGAGGCCGCATAAGGCAGGACCACACTGCACACAAAGACAACACGTGAACAGGAATGCTACAACAACCCCAATGATCATCAGAATCTTCCAACCCCAAGTCGACATTAGGCCCCAAAACCACCCAAGAAGCGTCCAATCCCCTACGTCCACGTGTATGGACTCAGAGATCTTATGCAACTTCGAGATGGCTTGATAGACAGTCGGAGCGTTGTCTGGAATGAAAATACAACAACTCGAATGGATCACCTTACATACTCCACCTCGATCTGCTAAGACAACGTCTAAAACCATACGATTTTGTAACGTTATCAGCCTATCCGCCTGAAGCTCTGCTGTAATATTGCCAAGGGCACTGGCAGTGATATTAGCAGTCGATTCCACCACTCGAGTCAACTGTCTCAGGTTCCTACTATTGACCATAAGTCCCCAAAACGGAAAGAAACCCTTGAGTCTCCTGCCTCTTGACCGGCAGTGTCCTCTTTGCTAATCACGCCCCTCACAACTCTAGTCTTGTGGTAATCTGAGGCAACCGTAAAAGTCGGTGGCAACAAGTTTGCAATTTAACAGGTGCCCGCGAAGTCCAGGGGCAACCATGTATTTGCACGGTCGTAACAGACAAAGTACGTACCCTTGGCAGTCAGGAGAAACAGGGGAAGAGCGCATTGGTAAGACATACGTCTCAGAGCAAGCACTCTCCCCAAGGTGAGCTCTCGGGCTTCGGCCACGGCCTTTCAGACAGAAATTACCAAGGTGGGGTACGATCCATATTGGAGACAAGCTTTTAAGCTGTCTTTCGCCTACGAGCGCACTATACTCAACCTCACTCAAATCCCTATAAGCTCGCACCTCTTCCTCTGGGATGAGCGATGGCTCATAGATATCCCTATCTAAATCAGCAATCGCTACTGCCAAAGGCTTATGGTACAGACCGGGACCAAAGTGGGGAGAACGTGGCTCTCGATTGGGGTAAGAATCTAGTGCGCTTCGAAACATTGTTTGAAATGCTCGAGCTGAACCCTGGGAACTATAAGGAAGGACCAGGTACGGAATTCCCTCAACGGTGGTATGTGGCATTAACCCACACACCCAACAATTGGTAGTGTTCATCACCAACTGATGCTGATGAAGGAGCTGAACGAAGGAATTTTTCATGAATTCCGCACGTCTAACCTGCTCGTGTTGGGGTAAGATGTGGAAGGAATGAGGAGAAACAGTGGAGGTAAGTTTAGGTTCAGAAGAAGGGGTAGGTGAGGCAGTAGGCAACAATGACTGTATCATGTAATACACCCCACCCACCAACAACGAAGAAACAGTTAAAAATAAAAAGGAACGCCTGAAACATGAAGCATTTTGTATGTGCAATTCTGCGCAACTCGAATCTGTGGGCCTGAGCCTTTTCCACTTCCGACAGCTTTGGGAAAACCATCCTCTAAAACCGTCCGCAACGTTCTTGACGCACTTCGTTCTGTGTAGTAGTAGTAGTCAATCCCCAGGAGTTCCTAGGAATCGACGGTCTTCGACCTAGTGTCAAGACCTACTAACCAGAAGGAAGTACCCGCGCGGCCCTACGGTCCACCCGAATGCAAGGTATCTTCAATCAACAATATGTACAAAAATCTGCTAGCTGTGGAAGCAAAAACACATATGCGGAAAAGACTCAAATTTACAACAATCACAATGATACGAGTGTGTTCAAAACTGGTCAATGATAATGGGGTAACGTAGATTTCCGGGGAGAGAGCAAAAATATCTTTATTAGTCTCTAGTACTGGATCGAAGAAAATATCGGCTTCTCCCAGGACGTGTCTGTTCGTCAAACAGTTGATCCGATGATGAGACAGAGTTCTGTTGATCAGTCAATTGTTTAGATGTTGCGTTTTGTGATGGCAAATGTTCAACAATGTCGTTCTGCTGCACTGAGGTCCCTCCGACAGGCTGAGCGTCGCTAAAAGGAACGAAGGTCGGCACAGTTTCGACTTCAGACGAGGCTATGCCCTTCCTCACCCACGAGTCTGCTGGTAAAGGTATAGGTACCTTTTTGGTATGGGTGGCATGCACCCAGTTCTTACGCCCTTCCAAGCGTACAGCAGTCCTCGTGGCAAGGAGCACTTGGTAGGGTCCGGTAAAACGAGGCTCAAGGTTGCACTTCCGGGCGAAATTCCTCATCACCACCCAGTCTCCGGGCTGGAGCTGGTGGCCTGGACCCTACGTCTGCGTCGGCAGTGCTTCAAAGACCTGTTGGTGAATTAACCTCAGTTTAGCAGTCAGATCATGAAGATAATCGAATCACATTGGGTACTCAAGATCAGAGAACACACTGGGTCTAGGGACCCCCCAAACATTGGCAGGGCGGCCGAACACAATCTCATAGGGACTAAGCCCTACTCGGGAGTGTACAGTCGCCCTTGTTGACAGAAGAGCTAAAGGCAAAGCGTCAGGCCACGAGAGACCAGTCGTAGCCTGAATCTTCGCCAGTTTCAGTTTAAGGGTGCCATTATACCCTTCAACCAAACCTGCTGACTGGGGATGATTGGCACTGTGGAATTTCTGTGTAATTCCAAGGCCCTTGCACACATTCTTCATCACACTCCCCACAAACTCACTTCCGTTATCAGACCATACAATCCGTGGCATTCCATACCGAGGAAAGTACTCCTTCAGTAGGATTTTTGCAGTGGACAGAGCAGTGTTGTCTTTAAGAGGGTAGGCTTCGATCCATCGGGAGAATGCACAAACCACAACTAAAACGTACTTCAGGTTATTGCATCGCTCCATATGGATGAAGTCTAGCTGAATCACCTCAAAGGGACATGAAGGGGGAGCGAAATGGCCAGAAGGTGTAGGAGTTCCCTTACCAGGATTGTACATCATACAATTCTTGACCAATCTCTCAGCACACTTAGTAATACCGTCATTCTTCCATACAGGGGACAACTTACAAATGCCTTTCACACTAATATGTGCCAAACCGTGTGCCATTGTCACAACAGCTAGCACATATGCATCCGGCAACATCCACCTCTTATTCTCCGACAAATCGATCCAACAGCCATTCGCATCCAACTTTCCCGTACTCTCTTTCCACTTCGTCTTTTCAGTCTCGGTGGCCTCATTCTGAATCGCTTTTACACTCTCGATAGTGTCTTCACACATACCCGTTTCTGTAGGCCACCTTACCGAACTCGTCACATACATTCTAGTGCTGAGGTTCCTGGCAGTCTCCTTAGCAACTTCATCCGCAAACGCATTGCCACGACCAACATCATTCGTCACCTTACGGTGTGCACTACATTTAATAATCGCCACCTGCTCGGGCAATGTAAGTGCATCCAAAAGATCATTCACAAGCTGTCCATGCTGGATCTTTGTACCATGCGACGTCGTTAAACCTCTCTCTCTCCACAATCTTCCGAAGCTATGAGCAACACCAAATGCGTACTGGCTGTCCGTAAACACATTCACCCGTTTCCCTTTCGACAACACACACGCTCTAGTCAAGGCAATCAGCTCTGCCGCCTGTGCAGAATTCTGATTGTCTCGCAGTCTCCACAACCGTACTCAACGTCACCACAGCATACGCAGTCGTTACATCACCATTCGGCAACTTAAAACACGACCCATCCACGTACAAGGTACCATGAATGTGACTTGCCAGAAGCGTCAACTCATACCCAGACAACCTTGCACTCGTCAGGTGTTGGGTTTTCGTACGATTCAAGAGAGTGTCAACTGCATGCAGAACCATCACCGTAAGCATATTATCCATGACCAATCCTGCAGATTGTCGGATGGACACCGCAGCTGCCGCTTTTGCTCTCAAAGAACTCGGCAATGCTCTAGCTACTGGGTCCAAGGTCGAGGAAAAATATGCACATGGACGCTGCTTACCACCGAATTGTTGCGTCAAAACACTCAACACACAACCTTCCCTCTCGTGAACGTATAGTGTAAACGGCTTACTGTAGTCAGGGGTACCTAACACAGGGGCTGAACACAACGCATCACGTAGTTCAGAAAAACTTTTCTGACATTCCTCCGTCCATGGCAAAGGAGTTGGAACATCCTTGCACGTAAGAGCCACCAATGGCTTCGCTAGCAATGAAAAATTTGGAATCCATTGCCTGCAGTATGACGTGATACCTAAAAAGGCACGTACATCTCTCTGAGTTGTTGGCACAGTCATTCGGGCAATTGCTGCAATTCTCTCTGGGGTCAACCTTCTTCCGTCCTTTGACAATAAGTGACCTAGATAGGTTACTTCTTGACAACAATATTGCAATTTAGAAGGTGACATCTTGTGATGTAAGTCACAGAGATGCTGCAACAGCGACACCGTAACAATTTTGCAAATGTCCTGAGTATCTGCAGCCACCAATAAGTCGTCGACGTATTGGATCAAGGCCGCACCAGCCGGTAACACAAACGCATCAAGTTGGCTCTTCAAGGCTTGGCTGTATATCGATGGACTCTCACAGTAGCCCTGAGGAGGGCGTTTAAACCTAAAGCTGCGGCCACCAAGAGAGAAACCGAAAAGGTCCCTACTCTCCTGAGCAATCGGAATGCTAAAGAAAGCATTCTTCAGATCGATCACCGAGAACCAAGATGCAGAGGCTGGAATCAGAGTCAGTAGAGCCGTAATGTCAGGCACCATAGGGAACTGAGGAATCACAATTTTATTCACCTCCCGTAAATCGATAACAAAACGATAAACAGGAGGCTTTGATGGATCAGTGCGCTTCAGAATGGGCAGCACAGGACTATGCTCGTTCACCGTCAAGAGAGATGGGATACTGGGGAATATGTGGCAAACGCACATTAGTTTTCAGGTGAACAACATAAGGGGAGAAATCAAGCAGGCCCACGTCATTGGGACCCGTTGCCCACAAAGATGCAGGAAGAGAACTCAATTCCGGTGGAAGCTTATCGAGAGACAAGTACATAGGAGAGATTACTCTCTCACCCAAGGTAAGCTTCACTCCCGCAGGAGAACAATACAAAGTCGCATATAGTCGTTTCAGCAAATCCAAACCCAAAAGATTTTCACCACAACCAGTAGTCAAAATCAAAGGAGCTTTCAGCTCACGAGGCCCAATTGCAAGGGGCAAAGGGCGTGAAACCGGATTGCTAACCGGGGCGCCAGAGAATCCAAGGGAAACATTTGTTAAGCCAGAAAAAGGTGCGCCAGGGAGTTTCGAATGCATGATGGAACTTTTCGCTGCACCAGTGTCCAACAGAAAAGGCTCAACGACGCCCGAGGTGGCAACTGCGATGTAAGGCCCTCTCTGATCAACCGGAACTGATACTACTCCCTCTCCTTGTCTGTGGCTGTCCTAGTAATTACCGTAGTCAGTGCCCTGATCGACGTAATAATCGTCCACATTGTACTGCGCAGACCGCACCACAACCTCTAAAGCAACTGAACAAAGTACTACGGCCAGGCATCATGCACACTAACCGAGTTTCACAAACGTCAAGGGTTATAGGATGACAATGTCCCTGCAAAGAGCAAAAACCCTCGGTTTTTGGCGACTGCAGACGTCAAATATCACAACAAAGAACAAAATATCAAGAACTACAAATGCAATGGAACCATGCAACAACTAAGCACCCACAACAACAAAGGACTCTGGGAGCGACCCACAAATACTTAACTCAAAGATCAATGGCGTCACCAGGAAGGCCCGTCAATCGTCTCGCTGTACCACGGTCTACGCCAGGCGCCAAAACAGGTCTACAGTCAGGGCAGCAGTCCGTCGCAGCCGTCAGGAGGCGGGGATCTTCGCGGGAAAAGTCGTCGGGCCACTTGTTTTGACATCAGGATCGATGAAGCGGGGTGCACCTTCCCTCGGAGATTTCACACAAAGTTCCTCACGATCGTCGGGCTTTGGACCGGTACCACTGATGCAGCCCCACATTGGGTGCCAACTGAAGGACTGGGTTTTTGCTAGACCCAGCAGTGCCAGGGATAACACCTAAAACCTTTGTGGGTAACCTGTTCCGGTGTACAAATGACAGAGACACGGGACACTTCCTTCGGCGTCAAAGATTCGAGGTTTATTACTGCAGGGAACACAGAAGTCACAGGAAGTCCAACACGTGTAGGTTCGAGGAGACTGTTTCAAATTGTATCTGTGGATCGCTCTTCTTATACAGTTTTCGAGCATAGGATAACATGGTGCACAAAGGATTACAACTTGGTTCCCATCGTAAAGATCATAGGGGGTCACTTTCATGTATTCAGGGCCCGGAACATAATTACAGTAACATTCGGTGGTTCCCAACTGTAAAAGTACATCTTCCCACCATTAGTACATTCCAATCCGCAGTAAACGAATCGAGGAAAGGACAGAAACCGGTGCAGAGGAAGAAGAGGACAGTGAACAGAACTAAAAGGGTGTAAAAGGGGTGGTACCAGGAAACACGAGTTGCAGGCATCAAAGGGGATGTGCCTAATGAATGCACAACTGAGACAATAGACCGGCACGGCAAGATGAGCCTCGAGCGGGGCCATCTGCCTTACAGTGGCATCCCCCTCATCATAAAGACACCTTCAAAGGAAACGTGTCTTCCGCAAGAGCTTGGGAATCCCAGGGTCGCGATGCGGACAACGTCCGTTCGCTGGCTACTTGAGGGCAAGAAACAAAATGGATGCCGTATCTAAGATGGAACCCGTGGGTTCAGATGAAGAAACCCACAAAACAAACTAACGGTTCAGGTTAGCACAGCAAAAACGCGTACACCCACTAAACTCGTCATTAGCGGTTCATAGATACCAGACTCGACCATATTCATGCGAGTCAAAAACACCACTTACAATTGTCACGGAACCTCAAGCGGATCTTGAGGACGCGGGCAGGCTTGCATTTCACTGCTTCTGGCGGGCCACTGGGCTTGAGTTCGCTCGCCTAAACACTCCAGGCTAGCTGGGGTGTGCGGTCAGTCGCGTGGTGCCTACGGCCAGCTCATGAGCCTCCAACTTGGTCAGGTAAGGAGCACGGTGTGCTCATAAGTAACCTATTGTGTAGTGTAGGCTAAGAGCAATATGTCTGCTAGAAGGGTTTCAAGGAATGCGAGTGTTGAACTAGTGTTTCAAACAATGATGCGTAGGATGTCAGCAATGGACAAGCGACTGGGGAAAGTTGACAAGTTGGGTAAGACTGTGGCAGAATTGGGAGCAAGGGTGGATGCTCAAGCAGGCCCATCGGGAAGGCCTAAGCGGACGATAGTGCCACCCAAACCAAGGGGTGAGTTTGAAACACCACCCAAGCGTGTCAGAACTAGAAAAATGGTAGGTCGCCCACCAAGGTCCGGTGAGGGTGGGGGGTCCCCGAGTCCAACACCTAATGTGCTGCCAGCTATACCTAGCTCACCGACTCCTACCCCTCAGGCCCCTGTGGGCGTTCCGGCTCCTGCCCCTCAGCCTCCAGTGGGTGCGCCGGTCATGCCACCCACTGCTCCGGTCCCCCTGGGTATCCTGCCGCCAGTCGCGCCTGCGAGTAGCCCAGTCCCGACTATTGTCCCGCCGGTCCTTTCAGCTCCGGGACCAGTTCCCCCAGAATTGGCAGCACAGATAGCGGCAGTACTTCCTTGGTTGGGGATTGGGGGAGTGTTACCTGCCACAGCAGACCCCACGGCTGAGGCACAAAAATTGGTTGCTCAAATATTGTTGGCTAGTGGTGGGGGTAGCACGCCGGGTGCACCGATTTCTCCCCAAACAGGTACAGCGAGCAATGGGGGCGCATCCAAGACCGTGGACTCAACACAACCCAACGAAAGTGGTAAGGAGGTTGCCCTGCCGGTGCTGGGCGAGGGCGCGATTCCCTCCAGGGGGAAGTGTCTAGCGCAACATGTATCTCAGAGTGTGAAGGAGTTAATTTGGGCTGACAAATATGTTAATTTTTTTTATTGCTGATTGACAACAGGGAGTGGGAGTATGCAAAATCACAGAAGGATATGATGTTGCCTAGCGAATGGAGATCACAATTGCACAAATTTAGGGTGGAGGAGACACTCATCAATTGGGTCAGGGCCTTTTCTGTGTATAGTGCAATTATTGGAGAACGCTTCCCAGGTATGCAAGCGGTGATGGCCTGTTATCAGAGCAGGATTACAATGTACCATGAGAATCATGGGGGGGACGCATGGAAAGAATACGACCTAGCTTTCAGGAAATGTAGGGAGTTCAACAAGTTGTTGGCATGGGACAAGGTCGATTCTATTTCCTGGCATTCCCAGTTTGAGAAGGGTCAGGCCGCAAGTACTAGCACTGCTTGGAACAAAGGTTCTTCCCCTAAACCCCAGCAACCCTTTCAGCAGCCCTTTCGACCAGCGCACAGCGGGGAGACGGGCAACAAAACCAGAGGTGGTGCAGGCGGAAAAGGGGTGTGCTGGGATTTCAACAGGCGGATGTGCAGCAGGGCACCGGGCACTTGCAAATTCAGTCATGCGTGCAACTTATGCGGCCATCCTTCCCACCCAGAGACGACATGCCGGGCAAAGGGCAATGGGTCTGGTAACAGAGGGAGGAGGAAAACAGAATAGCAGGATACATCCCATTATGGCACATTCCCCTATTTTGTTGACGGCTATGATCCCCTGGCTCAATAGGTATCCTAATCACACTTCTGCGAGGATGTTACAAGAGGGTTTCACGCGTGGTTTCCGGATTCCAGCTGGGGGTTATATCGGGACACCGTAGTGCAGAAACCAGTTGTCAGTTCTGAATAACCCCAAGGTAGTGGCGATGCAAAATAGAGAAGGAGCTGCGCCTAGGTAGGGTAGCGGGACCTTTTCATGACATCCCTGCACAGAATTTTGTCTGCTCGCCTTTAGGAGTAGTACCAAAGAAGAAGGGCGAGTATAGACTCATACACAATTTGTCGGCACCTAGGGGCCTATCTTTGAATGATGCAATAGATGAGGCAATTTGTAGTGTGAAATATGCGTCTTTTGATCAGGCGGCTGATATGTTGAGGAGCTTGGGCCCTGGTGCACTGATGGCCAAATCAGATATTGAATCAGCCTTTAGACTTCTCCCAGTGCATCCGGCGGACCAGCGCCTGTTGGGTTTCTCCTTCGAAGGGAAATACTACATGGATAAGTGCATGCCCATGTGCTGCTCTATTTCGTGTGCATACTTTGAGCAATTCAGCTCTTTTCTCGAGTGGGTCCTGAGACAGTCTACAGGTCACCAGTATGTCATGCATTACCTTGACGATTTTCTTTTTCTGGGTCCAGCGGGCTCACAGGAGTGTGCATGGGCATTGCAGGAGTTTTGTGTGCTCATGCGTACTTTTGGGGTCCCGCTAGCGCAGGGGAAAACGGTTGGGCCATTGACATGCTTAGAATTCTTGGGAATTGAGTTGGATTCCGTGGAAGGGTGCTTTAGATAACCCACAGACAAAATCAAAAAATTCAGGGCAACTCTAGAACTATGCTTGCAGACAAAGAAAGTCACTTCGTCCAACCAAGCCCTCGCCGCTGTACCACGCATCAACAAAGCCACCATGGGGGGAAGATCCTTCTCCTACTTAGCAGCCAAAACCTGGAATTCCCTTCCCATCCACCTCCGCCTTACTCAAAACCACCTAACCTTCAGAAAACAGCTTAAAACCTGGATATTCGATAAGTAAATCTCCCCCCCTTCCTCAAGCGCCTTGAGACCCTCTGGGTATGTAGTGCGCTATATACGTTTTTTGACTTGACTTTACAACTGTTACAGCAGACAGTGCGTCAGCTAAACTTTGCATTGAGAGTGATTCCCATGGCGCGCCCGTTTTCCCGCTCAATTGCACAAGCCATGAAGGGTCTGCGGGAAAAACATCATCGTACACGGCTATCTGTTGAGGTTAGTCAGGATATGCGTATTTGGATTGCATTTCTGGAGGACTTCAATGGCAGAGTGCTGTGGGGTGCCCCCACGCTGTCTTCAGATGACTTAGGTTTATGGACTGACGCTGCAGGCAGTGTGGGGTTTGGCACAATCCTTGGCAAGAAGTGGGTGGCGCAGAAATGGCCTGGCTGGTGGGAAGAGAGCGGGCTGACTACAAACATTGGGTTCCTTGAGCTCTTCCCAATCTGGGTGGCATTGAAAAGTGTGGCCTGAGGAATTGGCCAACCGCTCTGTGATTTTCTGGTTGGATAACATGACCGTGGTGGAATGCATCAATCAACAGGCGGCGAGGTGTCAATTCATACTGCGCCTGATGAAAGAGATTGTGCTGTGTTGCATGAGATTGAATATACATTTCAGGGCCAAACATGTCCCAGGGGTTTTAAATAACGCAGCTGATGCCCTTTCTCGCTTTAAGATGCAGGTGTTCAGGGATCACATGCCGGCTGCAGAGGCATCCCCAGCCCATTTCCCATTGACTCTCTGGCAGATTGGTGCCCCCAACTACACGACCTTGTGGCAGCCAGCCTAGCGCCAAAGACAAGGACAGCTTACGAAGGGGCGTTCAGGTCTTACTGTAACTTTCTGGGTCAGGGTTGGGAGAGCGAGTGGGACCTAGAGGCTAGTTTCAATAGATACATGAGCACATTACATAAGGATGGGCGCACGGCCGCGACAGCTAGCAGACACAAAGCAGCAGTCTCCTTTTTCGCACGAGCCAAGGGAGTCAGGGATCCGACAAACAGCTTCCTAGTTCAGAAGGCATTGAAAGGTTGGCGGCGCTTGCAGGCTTCTTCCATTGATGGTAGGAAACCGATAGGTTTGGAACAGCTGTCAGCAGTGCTCCTCGCTCTGCTGGACATATGCAGTTCTAAGGCCGAGGTGGGTTTATTTAGAGTTGCTTTTGCTTTGGCATTCTATGGGGCTTTCAGGGTAGGCGAACTGGTTGCAGTCAACAAGCTAGATAGCGAAGGTGGCCTTCAGCTGTGTGATGTCAGCATAAAGGGCGACACGATGCGGGTTGCCATTCGGAAATCCAAGACTGACCAGGAGGCTAGGGGTCAAACCCTGGTGTTACACCGGGCGTAGAACAACCCGTGCTGCCTGGTGGCACATGTGGAAGCATTGATCAGGCAGCGAGCGGGGGAACCTAGGGGAGCATTGCTAATGCATGAGGATGGTACCCCCTTGACCAGGTTTCAGTTCCAGAGAGTCCTAGCCATGAGTATTGCCAAGGCAGGTTTTAATCATACACTCTTTCCGGATAGGGGCAGCCACAGAAGCCACGGCAAGAGGGTTGAATACTAATAGTGTTAAAAGGATCGGGAGGTGGTCCTCTAATGCCTATAAGCGTTACGTGCGGTTGCACATGTTGTAAGGGTCAGCCACCACCTTTTTCTTATGCCTGCTGTTTGTCTGGTTTGTTTACAGTTTCTCGGGCCTGTGACGCGGGACGGAAACTGCTCAAGGATCATCACAACCATCCATCAACATCACGGAACCGGCAGGATGACACAAAAAAGACTTTGGTAGTGTGGGTAGTTGGCCATTCGTATGTCAAACGTGCTAACCCTATTTTCCTTACAGGAGCGGGTAGACAGAGGGCAGAGTGCGGGGGTAGTATGGTCTCCTTTCATGGCAGAGGGGGGCTTCGCCTCAGTCAGCTTAGGGATTACATGTCAGAGCTCATCAAGAGACACACCTCACCACCCTCAGGGGTGATCTTACATCTGGGGGGGAATGATTTAGCGGATCTGGGGAGAAGGGTCTTGTTAGAAGAAATCATATCAGCAGCAGGGTGGCTAACGAAACTGTTAACGGATTGCACTATGGTATGGTCACAGTTGATACCGAGACTGCAGTGGAGGGGGGGGGGGAAATCGGTCAGTGTGTTAAATCACTCGGTAAAGAGGGTCAACAATAAACTGGACAAGCTATTCCGAACTCCGGTCTTACAGACCATACCTCCTGGTTGCATCTGGGGAGAACAGTTCTATCTGCGGGACGGGGTCCATTTGACAGAGTCAGGGAATGCCCTATTCATAAGGAACATCTTAGCATAGGTAGAAGGCTTTGCGAGGAGGATATGACCTTTGCAGTGTAGTCTTTGGGGGGGGGGGGGGGGCAGATAGTCGGTCAACTATGCTGGCCTGTGGCGGTAAGGTCATAATCGGTGAGCAGCAATTTAAGGTCCTTTGGGGGGTCCCATTCACGAAAGGGGCCGCCCAGGGGTAGGGGCCATTGGTCTCTCCCAGAACTTCTGGGGTAGGATATCCATCGCTTAGAAGGGTGCGGGGGAGGGAGTCTACGCTTTCCTCAGGCTGGTAGCCACCCCTCACATACACTATGATGTCATCAAGGTACGCGAGTGTAAGGGCCCTCCTGTTATGGTTAAATGGAGTACAGGGAGCGCACGCGGGTAAACGGGCCCTGGTTGTGCATGCGCATCTCGGACGTGAGAGCGTAGCTAATAAAAGGATTTGACACCGGTTAGCGACCTTGCCGTAGACCAAATTATAATTATGTAAATATTAGAATGCTAATTTAATATCAGGATGTTAGATTTGGTTAGGAACACGCTGTATTAGATACTTGTTAAGGTTAGCCCATCATATCATGTCAAAATGGATGTAAATCTAATGTTCTGAAGTTTGCATTTAATAATTATGTAAATGTTAATTTTATTCAAATTTTAATTTTGTTTCATATTTTAATAAATACGGCCGGGGGGTCTCAGGCTCGAGACCCCCGCCTTCCAAAGAATTATATTGTTGGTTTGTTGAATTGGTAATGTAGTTTGTGTATTAAGGCGGGGGTGGTCGGCAGTCCCAGACCATGAGAAAAGGGGGGGCCAATCGGCCCCCACGCACACATGGCTGGGCCTGGCCCCCCTCTTCGGCCGATCCTGGTTGGTTGCGCGTCCCGTCCTTGCCCCGGAAGCAGTTTTGCGCTTCCGGGTCAAGGGGGCGGGACCGCGGCATAGGAGGGGTTAAGAGCCTGGGGAGCGCGGGAAGCGGCCTCTTTGTGCCCGAGCTTCCCAGGCTCGCTCCTCGCCCCGCCGTGGGGCCGTTTATTTTTCCCCACCCTCCATCCCCGTGTAGCAGAATTCTGGTGAGGACACTGGTAGGTATACGGTGTAACGCTATGCAATGTCATGGGAATATAAATGTTTTTCTTCCTTAGGCTCTTTTTCCCCGTTTACAGGCAATGTTAATATGTATATGTTTTCTGGGTGTGTTTTGCTGTTTCATTAACTCTTTTTCCTTAGGCCCTTTTATCCCTCTTAGAATAGTAATGTCGTATTTATTATGTGGGTCTAGCGGTAAGGTCATAATCTGTGAGCAGCAATTTAAGGTCCTTTGGGGGGGTGGGGGGGCGGTCCCATTCACGAAAGGGGCCGCCCAGGGGGAGGGGCCACTGGTCTCTCCCAGAACTTCAGGGGCAGGATATCCATCGCTTAGAAGGGTGCGGGGGAGGGAGTCTACGCTTTCCTCAGGCTGGTAGCCACCCCTCACATACACTATGACGTCATCAAGGTACGCGAGTGTAAGGGCCCTCCTGTTATGGTTAAATGGAGTTCAGGGAGCGCACGCGGGTAAACGGGCCCTGGTTGCGCATGCGCATCTCGGACGTGAGAGCGTAGCTAATAAAAGGATTTGACACCGGTTAGCGACCTTGCCGTAGGACCAAATTATAATTATGTAAATATTAGAATGCTAATTTAATATCAGGATGTTAGATTTGGTTAGGAACACGCTGTATTAGATACTTGTTAAGGTTAGCCCATCATATCATGTCAAAATGGATGTAAATCTAATGTTCTGAAGTTTGCATTTAATAATTATGTAAATGTTAATTTTATTCAAATTTTAATTTTGTTTCATATTTTAATAAATACGGCCGGGGGGTCTCAGGCTCGAGACCCCCGCCTTCCAAAGAATTATATTGTTGGTTTGTTGAATTGGTAATGTAGTTTGTGTATTAAGGCGGGGGTGGTCGGCAGTCCCAGACCATGAGAAAAGGGGGGGCCAATCGGCCCCCACGCACACATGGCTGGGCCTGGCCCCCCTCTTCGGCCGATCCTGGTTGGTTGCGCGTCCCGTCCTTGCCCCGGAAGCAGTTTTGCGCTTCCGGGTCAAGGGGGCGGGACCGCGGCATAGGAGGGGTTAAGAGCCTGGGGAGCGCGGGAAGCGGCCTCTTTGTGCCCGAGCTTCCCAGGCTCGCTCCTCGCCCCGCCGTGGGGCCGTTTATTTTTCCCCACCCTCCATCCCCGTGTAGCAGAATTCTGGTGAGGACACTGGTAGGTATACGGTGTAACGCTATGCAATGTCATGGGAATATAAATGTTTTTCTTCCTTAGGCTCTTTTTCCCCGTTTACAGGCAATGTTAATATGTATATGTTTTCTGGGTGTGTTTTGCTGTTTCATTAACTCTTTTTCCTTAGGCCCTTTTATCCCTCTTAGAATAGTAATGTCGTATTTATTATGTGGGTCTAGCGGTAAGGTCATAATCTGTGAGCAGCAATTTAAGGTCCTTTGGGGGGGTGGGGGGGCGGTCCCATTCACGAAAGGGGCCGCCCAGGGGGAGGGGCCACTGGTCTCTCCCAGAACTTCAGGGGCAGGATATCCATCGCTTAGAAGGGTGCGGGGGAGGGAGTCTACGCTTTCCTCAGGCTGGTAGCCACCCCTCACATACACTATGACGTCATCAAGGTACGCGAGTGTAAGGGCCCTCCTGTTATGGTTAAATGGAGTTCAGGGAGCGCACGCGGGTAAACGGGCCCTGGTTGCGCATGCGCATCTCGGACGTGAGAGCGTAGCTAATAAAAGGATCTGACACTGGTTAGCGACCTTGCCGTAGGACCAAATTATAATTATGTAAATATTAGAATGCAAATTTAATATCAGGATGTTAGATTCGGTTAGGAACACACTGTATTAGATACTTAAGGTTAGCCCTTCATGTCTAAATGGATGTAAATCTAATGTTCTGAAGTTTGCATTTCATAATTATGTAAATGTTAATTTTATTAAAATTTTAATTTTGTTTCATATTTTAATAAATACGGCCGGGGGGTCTCGGGCTCGAGACCCCCCGCCTTCCAAAGAATTATATTGTTGGTTTGTTAAATTGGTAACGTAGTTTGTGTATTAAGGCGGGGGGTGGCAGGCAGTCCCAGACCATGATCATTCTCCTATGATCCGACTCTCTTCGCCACCAAGAAGGTAACTTCATCATACAAAGATGGCTGCCTTCTATTCCCCCGGTTGTAGGTATGTTTAACAGCATTTAGAATGCAGAGAAAGTTAAGGCAGCACTCGCAGCTTAGGCCTCGACAATCACATTTCAAGGAAACTTCCCTCCTCCATGTGTATTTCACTTTATGGAGGAAAACTTTGAATATATTGCCTACATGTGTAGTAGCCTCTATTCTAGCTTTAAGACACACACCTGCTAATACAAGTTTAACATTTCAAGTAATTGCTAATATCTTGACGCTTTGGCAACCTTTAAGAGAAGGAGAAAATACAAAAATAAAATACTTATCTGCTTAAGGATAACATTTCTTCAGTGGCTCATGGTGCAAATGTTCTAGTGAATGTGACTCTAGGCAGCACTACCTTTAAAAAAAAAATACAAAATACTGGTTCCTGAAAGACAATGACTTGTCACTTTCCACTTTTTGAGACTTGGAAAGAAAGGTGGAATAGGTGGTAATTTCTGCAATCACAATTGCTAGAACGCTGTTCTTAAAGGCTTCATACAACTGCTTAGAGACGTATGGTGTTTCTATCTTAATTCTAATCAGGTGAGTCTTCCAATCAGAAGAATTAGAATGGTTTTGGACCGCTAATACATTGTTATTTATATGGAAACTTCACTGTGGAAATTACTATCAAGGCATATTTGTTTGGCCTCGACTGATCAGTCCAAGATACTCGAAGCTGAATCCTCGATTCCCCCCTCCTCCACCCCGCCCCCAAATGCATTTCAATGGAAAAGATGGTTGGTCTTCATTCTCTTCTTTATCGAGGTCTGGTGGCTCACTGGACTAATGCGTCCATTACAGGGGCCTGTGTTCGACCTCATGGTCACTGGTTCAAATTCCGGTGGGTCCACTGAGCCGTTCATTCATCTGAGGTCAATTGTATCAATGAGTTGTGTAACAATAAACATATGTTATTCAGTGATAAAATACCTCCGGGTGAATGGGCGCTATACAAATACACGTTATGTTACGATACACCGTACTGATTTTAAAAAAACATTACACGTTATTTTGTATAATTTAAGTGCGATTAACACATAATTAGAAGTTTTTTGTAGCCCACTCAGCAATTCGTCATATTTAAGCGACAGGTAAATGTTTGTGGTTTGCTGATTGTGTGGTGATACTGGATGGCGAGTCTCCCACATGTAGAGTGTAGCAGAAGAAATATAGTAATGATCATTCTGCAAATGGTAAACGTACCTGAAACCTAGCCAGCAATCAGTCCTTCGAAAAGATACAATGAGATGGCATTTAAAACACAGAAGCCTGGTGCTACCCAAGTGAAACAATAAGGTATACTTGACCATGACATCTTAGGGTGTTTCATAAGCTAAGAAGGCAAGTGGTGCAAAACAAGTTTTCCTTCAAGTAAACCTCAGTCGATACCATTGAGACAACAAGCATTTACAATGCAACGGTTTTGCCTTTGTCAAAGTTAGAGCTATTGGCACTTTAAATGACAAATTGTTTATTTATTAGTTTTGAATACGGATAAATAAATGGCATGGTCATTTACAATGTCAATAGCTTAATCTTTTTCAAATGCGAGACCTATTGCATTTGCACCCACCCACGCACACAGCCATACGCACACAGAGCCACACACAGAGCCCACCCCCACACACACAGCCACACACACACAGAATCACACACACACACACAGCATCACGGGAGCAAAGAATTATGTGACAGTGGAGCAACAAATTATGTGACATGGGATCACATACAACAACGTGAACCAGGTTAAGGAAGATGTCAGGAGCTAAGGCACATAACCCCAACTAGCCCTTCGGCTCTCAAAAACAGTATTCAGAGGCTCGGCACCTCTTCTCACAGAGAAAGCCCTATCTGCACTCACTGTATCAGCTTCCTGGGTTTAGGGCATGACTCAAAGGCAACGGTGAGTTGTCAAACTCATGAAGGAGAGTCACATGGGACAAATTCTGTAAGAGGGACAGATAAAAACAAACATGTGCCTGGAATCAGAACCGCACATTCGTCAAAGCCAGGATGGCAAACCCAGGTTCCCTAAAGGGGTAATCATTATTTCATTTTCCCCGGGTATCCCTCAAGTCCTGACCGCTACTTACCAAACAGTTCACCCAAACTCGCTGGTAATAGCTGGTTTCACCGTTCCACAATCACTAGTTATCAACTGGGAACTCTCAGAACTCAGCCCACTGAGATCCGTGTACTTCTGTCGCAATCAGGAATCAAAATCTAAAACAACAAGCTTCAATTAATACAGACTCCCATGCATACCACAGTCAGTTACACTCAGACAGAAAGACAACCTTACAAACACCTGGAAGCATGGTTTGTGCACACACCATAAGGAACAATGCAGCCCAACATGCTCGCAAGAATATATGAAGAAATTAAATGACACATGTAGCCAGACAAGAAGCGACAAACAAGATCAGTAGACCCGAGTACACCACAACTCGTTCACACGATAGACACAAAATTGCCGCACACAATATATACATAAATTCTTGCGCACATTATAAGATAGGCAAAATAAGTATCCTGGTAAACGGACAACAGGCCAACCCGCACATCGCCAAGCACAACCTTGGGCTCAGGGAAATACTTCATGTCAGGTACCGACAGAAAACGGCACAGAGACACGCAATCGGACAGGCACACAAAAACACGAAGAGGCAGACACACACTGGGAAAGGCACAAAGTCAAGCAAAGACAGGCACAGAGAAATGCCAACAAACGGACACAGAAATATAAAATCAAGCAGCCACAATCCACAAACTGCCACATAGAGACACATTCCGACAGTCATACAAATAAAAGGACAGGCACATAGAGACACTGCAACAGAATACACATACAGCAGCAAATACAAAAAGATGGACAAAGACTTGAGCACAGCGGCAAGAACACACTCGGGCCATTGAAAGTCCCAGTGCAGAAACTCAAATGGACCCAACGGATATCCCTGGTGAAAAGAAAATAAACACATTTATGCAAGCACACATAACGTTACAAGCCTACGCATACACACAACAAACGCATACAAAAAGGTGAGCCCCGCCAGGAAAACTATACATGCTGAGACAAGTACTGAGTTATGTTACGCTAGTTGACTCCATGGGGGTGGTGATACGTGGTCAGACGTGGAGTGTCAAGCACAACAGCCCACGCTGCACAAATGTGGAGGGTCTGTGGTGCGTACTACTGCAGCTGGTGCTGGGTGCGGCTGGTCGATGTGAGCCCACACTGCAGCAGCAGCACACAGGCCAGCTGCCACCGAGCCCAAGCTGCGTGCCGTGGAGCAGGCTGTGCCCGCACCGCAGCAGGACAGGCCATCTGCCAGCATGCCGCTGCTAGTACCTGCTGCGTGTGGTGGAGCTCAGCCCATACTGCAGCAGCGTGGGGCAAGCTGCCGTCATTCGCTCGCTACTCAGTGCCACTGGTCACATTCGGCTCGCCCTAGCTTCTGCAGAGCCCGTTGGATTGGAAGCTAAAACGAGCACCGGGAGGTTTTAAAGGGAGCGACTGAAAGCCAGGGTTCACGATTACCCTAGCCAACAAGGCACGGACAGTGAGAGGAGGGGCTGGCGGGAGGAGGGCGGGTTAACAGAAACACGAACAAAGTTAACAAGGCACGGACAGCGAGAGGAGGGAACGGGGGAGGGGGTGGGTTAACGGAAACACGAACAAAGTTAACAAGGCACGGACAGCGAGAGGGGGGGGGCGGGAACGGCGGAGGGGGGCGGGTTAACGGAAACACGAACAAAGTTAAAAACAAATTAGACAGCGGGAGGGGGGGTGGGAACGCGTACACACTTACCTGCTCGGTCGGCAACATAGATCGCGCAGCCCACTCCTGCAAAAGGCAGGACGAGAGTAAACAAAACACGGCTTGAGAAAAAAAAATAAACCCCGCCCACCGAAGGCGGGTGCCGGCTCAATGCCGGACCAGATTCGGGGGCGTTCCCGAGGGCTTTTGGCTGACGTAGCGTGACGTCGCCAAAAGCGAAAAATTCTCGGGAACGCCCCCGAATCTGGTCCGGGATTGACGGACAGAGCCGTTTCCCAATGGCTAGCCTCCATTTATGGAGCTGGCCAATGGGAGGAGGGGGCGGATACCCGACCCAACAGAGAAAAACATAAGGTTTTCCTAGGACATGCGTACTTCGTACGCATTTGCTAGGCAAAACCTAAAAAGGGATGAATTGTCAGACTCACTTTGTCTTGCTCAAAGGCGGTGTTTGGGTCAGATGTACCTAGGGCCGGAGCTTACAATTATGCCATGCCATAGGTATAGCTGTTAGGAAGGAAGGCCCCCAGGGGTTTCGTTTTATGTCATAGTTCACAAGAAGCCAGGGGCCAAAAGGGTTTTTGCATAAATCTGGCTGCTGCCACCTTGGTATCCCAAGAGACCATATGGCGTCTGGAATTTGAAACAAGTACATCAGGTCGTCAGGTATTGGTGAAAATCACTGACAGTACAGAAGGATTCAAAACAACAGTGGATAGTCCATATCCTAGATTACTCTGGGAAGGGGCGAGATATTTCTTGGAAATGTAGGATACTTTCTCCCAATCTGAAATCGTCCCACTAAAGGTATCCTACAGCCATAATCCATCAGCCAATGCTCTGAGGAACAGTTCCAGTTATAATGGCCCTGTATTGTTTTTTAGGTGAAAGAAAACAATACAGGATCACTGGAACTGCTACCCAGTCGGAGAATTGACCGAAGGAATATGGTTGTAGGATACCTTTAGTGTCATGAGTACAGAAGGGTTCTCTGTATTTGTTGGAGTAAGCACCAGTAGTCACTAGGCAGATCATTCTGATGTACATCAGTGTGAAATCGTGCTCCTTCCTATGTCACTCAGCTGCAGTCATTTGTCAAGGATGTATGACGTTACAACGCACACTTTTACAATGCATACCATTACAACACATTTTTTACAACGCAACATCCATTACAAAGCATTCCATTACAACGCATGCCATTACAACAAATTTTTAAAAACTACCTTTACAACGCATTCCATTACAACGCACACTACCTTTACAACGCATACCATTACATTGCATGTATAGTAAGTATTGGATAGTGTAGGGGTAAAATTTACTATTCTAACTCCAGGGGGGTGCAACAGTAGGGTAAATGTTGGATAGTGTAAGGGTAAAAATTAATATTCTAACTCCAGGGGATGCAACAGTAGGGTAAGTGTTGGATAGTGTAGGGGTACTATGCATTGTAATGGTATGCGATGTAATGGTATGCGTTGTAATGACTGCGTTGTAATGACATGCATTGTAGTGTCATGCGTTGTAATGGCATGCGTTGTAAAAGTTTCGTTGTAATGGTAGTGCGTTGTAAAAGTTGCATTGTAAAGGTTGTTTCCCTCTGTCAATGGTGTGTCGTAGCCAATCTTCAGGCTGCTTTCTGGCCCCCGGTATCCACTCTAGGTTGATTTGAGAGCTGAGGAGCTAGAGAGCGAGCACATCATAAGCACCATGGCATGACGGCTTACCACCGGATCAGTCCGCTAGAGTGAGAATCAGAGCAACCTTCATCCTTGGCCAGGAGTTAGGTGGCTCACAGTGTGGCTCACAGTAGTACCCATGCCACCTACTCCCTACCCCTGGTTCTCATGGTGCCTTAATGGAGGAGAGAGGGAAACGGATGAGAGGAGGTAGAAGCATACAGGTATCCAGATACAGTCCCGAGCCACAGAGCAGGTAAGCTGGGTAATTTTGTTATAACCAATGTCATAGGTCTGAAGAGAACTGAAATTAAAGTGCGCGGCTTAAGCAGCCACCAGTCTGACCTCCCACAAATCCCTGAAATAAAATATAGGGGATCCTGAACGATCCCTTTTCTGATCTAATGCAGAAGAATTTGAGGTTGGAGCTCACCATCTCATAAATCTTAACTTGAGGTGATCACTTAATGACCACTCGGGTCATAAGAAGGACAATTCACAGCTAACAATCAAAAAAGTATGCAACTCAACAAAAACAAAATAAAAGTTTAGTTGCCTCAAATTGCTTAGAAGCAGATCAGATAAGACCAGGGATCTGCCAAAGAAACGGTACAGGACAGGAATATCGTCGCAAAAATATCGACTTACCTAAATATCGCTTCAAAAATATCTACAGGAAGAAATATCGATGACAAAAATATCGTCTGACCAGAATATCGACAGACAGGTAAGTAATATCGTTAACATTAATATAGTTGTAATAAATATCGTTTACAAAAACATAGTTTACAATAATATCGTTTTTTAAATAATTATAAGTAATGTAGTGTTTTTAATGAATATTTGTAGTCAAAGTAGTATTTTTAGTAGTATATTATTAGTTAATAATGTATTTTAAGTTGAATTTAGTATTAATAGTTCCTTAGCGGGTTGTGGGTTTATAGGGGAGTAGGGTGGGAAGTAATTTAAATATAATGAAATAATAGATTAATTAATGTTTTAAATGAATATAAATAGTGTAATAAATAATAGTTAATTAATTTCAATTAGTTAATTGAATAATAATTATGTAATTAATTATGTTATTTTTTTAATAATTTTAGGTGTGTACAGGATTTTTTAAGTGAAAATGTAGTAAATTATTTCCAATTTAATTGATTAATTATTTAAATAATGATTACAAAAAAATAATATTTATTGTTATTTTATAAATTATTAAATACATTTAGTAATTTTTACCCCTACGCTATCCAACGCTTTCCCTACTGTTGCACCCCCTGGAGTGGGAATAGTAATTTTTACCCCTACGCTATCCAACGCTTTCCCTACTGTTGCACCCTCTGGAGTGGGAATAGTAATTTTTACCCCTACGCTATCCAACGCTTTCCCTACTGTTGCACCCCCTGGAGTGGGAATAGTAATTTTTACCCCTACGCTATCCAACGCTTTACCTACCGTTGCACCCTCTGGAGTGGGAATAGTAATTTTTACTCCTACGCTATCAAATGTTTTAATTAGTAATATATTGTATATTTTAATTATATGTATGTATTATTGTTGTTATATAAAGTAATGTGTAAAATCAATTTATATGTCCACATTTATTAAGTTTATAATTAAAAAGTGTAAATTTGTTTTAAATAGTTAAAAAATAAAAATAATGTAATGTATTTTGTTAATAGTACTTATATTTATTTATTATTTAATGTAATTTTAATTATTTTTAAAAGTCGATATTTTTTACATCTATATTAATTACAACGATATTTTGGAGTCGATATTTATGTACTTACCTGTTTAAGTATAGGGTGTCGATATTTTTGTAAACGATATTTTTACAACGATATTTATGTCCGCTATATTTTTGTAATCGATATTTTAACACCCTACCCAAAGAAACATGTCTGATTGCCTCCTCTAGCCACACACGAGAAATATTGGTTCTTAGATTTGATCTCTCCTGAACAAACTTACATACTGGGCTGGCAAATTGAAGAGCTTAGGTTGCAGGCCATCAAATGACAACCACAGCTAGCGCACACAAGTGTGAAAATCAAGAATATAATTAAGAAACCTTTTTGAAAAATCCTCCAGCATCTCAAATGACACCTTCAATTCCTGTGGGGTTTCCTTTCAGTGGAGCTGGAACAATTTTTAGTGTTGGGGGGCTGACCTGGCATCATTCTGCTACAATCATAGGGAGGATAACCGATGCCTGTGTTGTTAAACAAGGCAGTGTAGCTTAAGAGAAAACCCCAACTAGTTGGATATTGTTCTGCAGGACTTTTTTGAAGTTGTAGTGTTTGCGTTTATAAATGAAAACATAGTGATGTTTTGCACTTTCTTTTTTTTTTTTTTTTAATTTTTTTATTTATTGCAAGAAAGAACATGAATACAGCAAATAAAATCATCTCGATCGTATACATATACATAATTCTCGATAAATGTTATTGTCATTGGAAAGAGAACAAAATGGAGAGAAAAAAAAGAATAAAGAAAAGAAAGACACAGATGTTAACAAGGCAACTTTACGGAAAAGTCGTGTCAAAAGGATGTGGCATGTCGGTCTCACGATATATTTATCCATTTATCCAGCGGGAGGGGGGGTGGGAACGCGTACACACTTACCTGCTCGGTCGGCAACATAGATCGCGCAGCCCACTCCTGCAAAAGGCAGGACGAGAGTAAACAAAACACGGCTTGAGAAAAAAAAATAAACCCCGCCCACCGAAGGCGGGTGCCGGCTCAATGCCGGACCAGATTCGGGGGCGTTCCCGAGGGCTTTTGGCTGACGTAGCGTGACGTCGCCAAAAGCGAAAAATTCTCGGGAACGCCCCCGAATCTGGTCCGGGATTGACGGACAGAGCCGTTTCCCAATGGCTAGCCTCCATTTATGGAGCTGGCCAATGGGAGGAGGGGGCGGATACCCGACCCAACAGAGAAAAACATAAGGTTTTCCTAGGACATGCGTACTTCGTACGCATTTGCTAGGCAAAACCTAAAAAGGGATGAATTGTCAGACTCACTTTGTCTTGCTCAAAGGCGGTGTTTGGGTCAGATGTACCTAGGGCCGGAGCTTACAATTATGCCATGCCATAGGTATAGCTGTTAGGAAGGAAGGCCCCCAGGGGTTTCGTTTTATGTCATAGTTCACAAGAAGCCAGGGGCCAAAAGGGTTTTTGCATAAATCTGGCTGCTGCCACCTTGGTATCCCAAGAGACCATATGGCGTCTGGAATTTGAAACAAGTACATCAGGTCGTCAGGTATTGGTGAAAATCACTGACAGTACAGAAGGATTCAAAACAACAGTGGATAGTCCATATCCTAGATTACTCTGGGAAGGGGCGAGATATTTCTTGGAAATGTAGGATACTTTCTCCCAATCTGAAATCGTCCCACTAAAGGTATCCTACAGCCATAATCCATCAGCCAATGCTCTGAGGAACAGTTCCAGTTATAATGGCCCTGTATTGTTTTTTAGGTGAAAGAAAACAATACAGGATCACTGGAACTGCTACCCAGTCGGAGAATTGACCGAAGGAATATGGTTGTAGGATACCTTTAGTGTCATGAGTACAGAAGGGTTCTCTGTATTTGTTGGAGTAAGCACCAGTAGTCACTAGGCAGATCATTCTGATGTACATCAGTGTGAAATCGTGCTCCTTCCTATGTCACTCAGCTGCAGTCATTTGTCAAGGATGTATGACGTTACAACGCACACTTTTACAATGCATACCATTACAACACATTTTTTACAACGCAACATCCATTACAAAGCATTCCATTACAACGCATGCCATTACAACAAATTTTTAAAAACTACCTTTACAACGCATTCCATTACAACGCACACTACCTTTACAACGCATACCATTACATTGCATGTATAGTAAGTATTGGATAGTGTAGGGGTAAAATTTACTATTCTAACTCCAGGGGGGTGCAACAGTAGGGTAAATGTTGGATAGTGTAAGGGTAAAAATTAATATTCTAACTCCAGGGGATGCAACAGTAGGGTAAGTGTTGGATAGTGTAGGGGTACTATGCATTGTAATGGTATGCGATGTAATGGTATGCGTTGTAATGACTGCGTTGTAATGACATGCATTGTAGTGTCATGCGTTGTAATGGCATGCGTTGTAAAAGTTTCGTTGTAATGGTAGTGCGTTGTAAAAGTTGCATTGTAAAGGTTGTTTCCCTCTGTCAATGGTGTGTCGTAGCCAATCTTCAGGCTGCTTTCTGGCCCCCGGTATCCACTCTAGGTTGATTTGAGAGCTGAGGAGCTAGAGAGCGAGCACATCATAAGCACCATGGCATGACGGCTTACCACCGGATCAGTCCGCTAGAGTGAGAATCAGAGCAACCTTCATCCTTGGCCAGGAGTTAGGTGGCTCACAGTGTGGCTCACAGTAGTACCCATGCCACCTACTCCCTACCCCTGGTTCTCATGGTGCCTTAATGGAGGAGAGAGGGAAACGGATGAGAGGAGGTAGAAGCATACAGGTATCCAGATACAGTCCCGAGCCACAGAGCAGGTAAGCTGGGTAATTTTGTTATAACCAATGTCATAGGTCTGAAGAGAACTGAAATTAAAGTGCGCGGCTTAAGCAGCCACCAGTCTGACCTCCCACAAATCCCTGAAATAAAATATAGGGGATCCTGAACGATCCCTTTTCTGATCTAATGCAGAAGAATTTGAGGTTGGAGCTCACCATCTCATAAATCTTAACTTGAGGTGATCACTTAATGACCACTCGGGTCATAAGAAGGACAATTCACAGCTAACAATCAAAAAAGTATGCAACTCAACAAAAACAAAATAAAAGTTTAGTTGCCTCAAATTGCTTAGAAGCAGATCAGATAAGACCAGGGATCTGCCAAAGAAACGGTACAGGACAGGAATATCGTCGCAAAAATATCGACTTACCTAAATATCGCTTCAAAAATATCTACAGGAAGAAATATCGATGACAAAAATATCGTCTGACCAGAATATCGACAGACAGGTAAGTAATATCGTTAACATTAATATAGTTGTAATAAATATCGTTTACAAAAACATAGTTTACAATAATATCGTTTTTTAAATAATTATAAGTAATGTAGTGTTTTTAATGAATATTTGTAGTCAAAGTAGTATTTTTAGTAGTATATTATTAGTTAATAATGTATTTTAAGTTGAATTTAGTATTAATAGTTCCTTAGCGGGTTGTGGGTTTATAGGGGAGTAGGGTGGGAAGTAATTTAAATATAATGAAATAATAGATTAATTAATGTTTTAAATGAATATAAATAGTGTAATAAATAATAGTTAATTAATTTCAATTAGTTAATTGAATAATAATTATGTAATTAATTATGTTATTTTTTTAATAATTTTAGGTGTGTACAGGATTTTTTAAGTGAAAATGTAGTAAATTATTTCCAATTTAATTGATTAATTATTTAAATAATGATTACAAAAAAATAATATTTATTGTTATTTTATAAATTATTAAATACATTTAGTAATTTTTACCCCTACGCTATCCAACGCTTTCCCTACTGTTGCACCCCCTGGAGTGGGAATAGTAATTTTTACCCCTACGCTATCCAACGCTTTCCCTACTGTTGCACCCTCTGGAGTGGGAATAGTAATTTTTACCCCTACGCTATCCAACGCTTTCCCTACTGTTGCACCCCCTGGAGTGGGAATAGTAATTTTTACCCCTACGCTATCCAACGCTTTACCTACCGTTGCACCCTCTGGAGTGGGAATAGTAATTTTTACTCCTACGCTATCAAATGTTTTAATTAGTAATATATTGTATATTTTAATTATATGTATGTATTATTGTTGTTATATAAAGTAATGTGTAAAATCAATTTATATGTCCACATTTATTAAGTTTATAATTAAAAAGTGTAAATTTGTTTTAAATAGTTAAAAAATAAAAATAATGTAATGTATTTTGTTAATAGTACTTATATTTATTTATTATTTAATGTAATTTTAATTATTTTTAAAAGTCGATATTTTTTACATCTATATTAATTACAACGATATTTTGGAGTCGATATTTATGTACTTACCTGTTTAAGTATAGGGTGTCGATATTTTTGTAAACGATATTTTTACAACGATATTTATGTCCGCTATATTTTTGTAATCGATATTTTAACACCCTACCCAAAGAAACATGTCTGATTGCCTCCTCTAGCCACACACGAGAAATATTGGTTCTTAGATTTGATCTCTCCTGAACAAACTTACATACTGGGCTGGCAAATTGAAGAGCTTAGGTTGCAGGCCATCAAATGACAACCACAGCTAGCGCACACAAGTGTGAAAATCAAGAATATAATTAAGAAACCTTTTTGAAAAATCCTCCAGCATCTCAAATGACACCTTCAATTCCTGTGGGGTTTCCTTTCAGTGGAGCTGGAACAATTTTTAGTGTTGGGGGGCTGACCTGGCATCATTCTGCTACAATCATAGGGAGGATAACCGATGCCTGTGTTGTTAAACAAGGCAGTGTAGCTTAAGAGAAAACCCCAACTAGTTGGATATTGTTCTGCAGGACTTTTTTGAAGTTGTAGTGTTTGCGTTTATAAATGAAAACATAGTGATGTTTTGCACTTTCTTTTTTTTTTTTTTTTAATTTTTTTATTTATTGCAAGAAAGAACATGAATACAGCAAATAAAATCATCTCGATCGTATACATATACATAATTCTCGATAAATGTTATTGTCATTGGAAAGAGAACAAAATGGAGAGAAAAAAAAGAATAAAGAAAAGAAAGACACAGATGTTAACAAGGCAACTTTACGGAAAAGTCGTGTCAAAAGGATGTGGCATGTCGGTCTCACGATATATTTATCCATTTAGCTAGTGAATGTGCCCCATATTTTCTCCCTTCTTTTTAGCGCTTTAGGGCCTCTTAATTTAGCCAAAGAGAGTTCCATAGTGTGTATTTCACGGATGAGGTACCACCATTCATTGACGCTAGGTGGTTCTTTCGAAATCCATGTACGCGCAATAGCCAGTCTGGCACATGCAAAGACGATTGTTAACAGATCTTTATAGTTACTATTCGTGTCTTGTATGTCCAGCAAGACCAAATGGGCAGAGAGTACAGGCATAGTTATACGCTTCCTGTTGAGGACGTCCATTATTCCCAACCAAAAAGTTGTAAGTTTAGGACACTCATAGAGCATATGCTCTATGCCAGCTGCTTCTAGATTGCATTTTGGGCATTGGGTGCGTTCAGTAGAGATATTGCCTGGTGTCCAGCTGGAGATTCTTTGAGGCGTGTAATAAATTTGGGTTACTGTCTGTTAGACCTGACATCATTGGCTTGAGTCTCTCCTCCATTTTTTCTGTTTGCCTCTACTGTTTTACGATGTTTTGCTGGTATATGCTTTGGGCGCCGTGTCACTGCTGATCAGTGCCATAGCGCAAGTGCTCCCTATGTTAAAATGATGTATCTATTGTATCCATGTTTGGCTTATTTGGTTTACTGTCAGTCCCTAGTCTAGCGCACCAGGAGTGCCGGGGCTTGTAAATACAAATGCCGCTCGTGGGCTTGCAGCACGTGTTGTGCCACCCACAGGAGCGGCTTCGTAAAAGAATGTCTACGGGTCGGTCATTGCGAGACCCACGTGCAGTCTTGTACTGTCACGCCGGCTGCGCAGGTATACCTACTTGCCAGCCCCTCCAACCTTCCCTTAACTTCATGTTAGTCACCCCTATGGTAGGCCCGTGGGCAGGGTGCATTGTAAGTGTAAGGTAGGACACGCCTGACCAAGTTGGCATGTCCTGATAGTGAAGTACCGCCATCTTCGTGCTTCACTATGGCGAGGTAGCCTGCTCTCCATTGATTAGAATGGGCCGCCGGGATTGTTAATGCTATGATCCCAGCTGGCTCGGAGAGTACGGTGCAATGTCGAGTTTGGTATCCCTGAACTCGGGGTTTAATTACGCATCCGTTGGTGTGGATGGTTTTTGGACTCTGGGTTCGAAAATGGCACTTTTAGAAAGTGCCTATTTTCTTGCCTAACCATATCTGGTTTCTGCTGGTCTTGCGTGTGTGTGACAGGAGCTGGGTGGCTCCAAGAGGTCTGGATGAGTCAGTGTGGGATGAGTGGGACATTTACGTTGAGAGTAGGGGGAGAGTAGTTGTTGATAGCCTGCCTTGCCTGATACAATGCTGGCTCCACCTCCTGCTAAGCGACTGATGGCTCTGTACCTGCCATGGACGATCCTAGCCCCACCTCCTGCCAGGAGGGCGATAGCTCTGCTCCTGCCAGTATCAATGCTGGCTCCACCTCCTGCGGGGCGTCTGAGGACCCGGCCCGGCTCAATGAATAGGCCAGGTGCTACTGCCTAGCTCCACCCACCACAGACCCAGGATGTTGGGAAATCCCCGGCATAGACAAAGGGATCAAAGACGGAAAGGGGTATAAGAGAAGGACCCCTGAACTAGGAAATCAGATCACTTCTGACAAGGAACCCTGTAACCAAGGACAAGAAGCCTGCTGATCTAAAGGACTGCCTACCCCTTCTGCCATTGTGCTGTTGTTGGGGGAATCCTGCAGTGCTTCTTTATTTTTGCCAAGGAACCAGGAGAGAGGAACTGTGTGTGTACTCTCACGCTTGCTAAGAAAATCTCCAAGGACTGGAAGAGTGCCAGTCTCCTGCTGAAGTCACAGGGCTAAAGGACTTCATCTGCTAAGAGTGCTATTGGCTGGAAGTGTGAATCCAGCACCTCTGAAAGGAACAGCAATCACGACGACCGGACGGTGGGCCCGACCGACGCCAGCAGCAACGCCAGTAAGTGGGAGTACGGCTCTAGCTCCAGAGGACCTCGTGTCTGCACCGCTGCTGATCGCATCACCTGTGTGCCCTTCGACGCCGTGAGCGCTGCTCACTCTGTGCAACTGCATCATCGACAACGCCTGCTGAGGCCTGATCGACACCGAAGACGCGACGCCGGATTGCTCGACGCCGCTGATCATCGTGTGCTTCATTTTCCAAAGGTACTGTGTTGTTGGGGGTCCGTGTGACTCCAGGCCCGACGCAGCGCTCCTCGCGGTCGACGCCGAACCTGTGGATTATCTTTGCCTCGACGTGGTGTAGCTCCCGTGTGAGTTACCCTGTTGCTAAGAACTGTGTTTCCAAGAAGAAGATTTGCTTGATACTAAAAGACTTTTGTGCTAAAGAAGAAACTACCTTTGAACTATCCTTTTTCCTTCCCGAACGTATTTATTCCGATTGTGTACAGTTTTGCCGTTATTTGGTCTTGTGCTAAGCCTTATATAAAAATACTTATTTTTATAATACTACGGTGTCGTGTCCATTTGTAGTGTATTCACTGTGTTACTGTATATGGTCATAATTGCTTAACGCACAGCCTCTGAGATAAGCCTGTACTGCTCTGCCAAGCTACCGAGGGGGTGAGCAGGGGTTATCGAAGGGTGTGATCCCCTTGCCCTGACTAGAAAAGGAGTGTCCCTATTTGTCAGAAGTGCATACCTCTGCCAACTAGAGACAGCCGGTTCTAACATTGGATGCAGCGGTGAGGATTTGGACCTTGCATTTATGACCCATGTACAGTGATTAGTGTGCGCTACATAGTGAAAGCAGACCATAACGCAGTCACAATCTGATTCGGAAGGATTCTATTTTTGTTCTCCGCTTTCCTGAAACTTGATTTTTTGTGAACACTGCCAGTTTTGACCATGAGTGACAACGGAGTCACCGCCCCTGCTATCGTTGTTGTGGAGGAGTTCGAGAGGAGTAAGCTAAAGAAATACAAGAAAGATGAGCTGAAACACTTTTGCGACCAGTTTCAAGTTCCTACCACCGGCCTCTCGAGAAAAGATGATTTTTATAAAGCGTTGCAGGCCTGGTGGGAATCCAGAAATCCCTCTGATGTGGTGGTGGTACCCACAGAGGAAGGGGAGGAGGAGGTGCCAGTGAATGGACCTGTGCCCTCTCCCGGAAGCAGTGTTTCCTCCAAAGGTCTTTCCCCTGAAGAAAGAGAAGAAAGGGCGAAAGAGCGAGCTTACAACATGGAGATGGCAAGGCTAAAGATAAATGGGCAGCTGGAGTTAGAAAATGCAAGAGGTAGAAGGGAAGCTGATTTAGAGATCAAAAAGTTGGAGTTTGAATGAGAGAAGTTAGCTTTGGAGCGTGAAGCCAGGTTGAGGGAACTGGATATCCAAGCTAAAAAGTTAGAGTTGAATCCCTCTGGTGGCAGCATTCCATCCGAGTCTGCAGAAAGTAAGTTTTACTTCCCGAAAGATGTGATCAAAGATTACAATAAGAATGAAGATATTGGTCAATGGTTTAAAGCATATGAGTTAGCATTGTTGGCCCACCAGGTCCCTGAGAAGAATTGGGGAGCGGGGTTGTGGGGTCGCTTTGTGAAGGAGGGAAGAGATACCCTGTTAGACATGCCTGTTGCGGATAGGATGTCGTATGCTCCTATGAAAGATGCTTTAATGTTGCGATATGGCTTAACCCCCGAGCAGTACAGACAAGCTTTTAGAGAATGTAAGAAGTTGCCTGGTACGACGTGGGTTGAATATGTGTCTTATTTTTGCAGAGCCATGGATGGTTGGGTAAAGGGCAGCAAAGTGGAAAGTTATGAAGCTCTTTATGATTTGTTTGCTTGGGAGCACTTGTCTAATAACTGTTTTCCAGAGCTGCGCCAGCACCTGATTGATAGCAAGATATCTAGCCCTAGAAAACTTGCTGAGGAGGCGGACCGCTGGGTCAGTACCAGGGTCCACAAGGGTCCAGTGGGAGACTCAGCTAAAGGTGGGCAGGGTCCCCAGCAGAAAAGTGGGGGGGACAAGGGAAAACAGAAGGAGTCTCAGAAAGGGCCCCAAAGTAATCCCCAAGGGAACCAAGGGAAAGGTTCCCAGCCTCCCCCTGAGAAGAAGCCAGGGGCCCCGACGGGTAAACCTGTTCATAGGGGCCCTCTGACCTGCTACGGTTGTGGACAGGTGGGACACCGGTTTTATGACCCCCAGTGTCCCAAAAAGGATTCGAATGCACCGCCGCGTGCACCCCCTCGTCAGTTGGCGAGTGTAGCCTTGGGAGGGGAGGAGATGGTTGTCCATGGTGGGAGGGGTCCCGCAGAGATGTCCCTGGTCTCGCTAGGAGACATGCAAATGGTCCCTCCACCCCCTCTGCCTAGTAACACTAGTAAATATAGGCAGTGGGTGACCATTAATGGCCATAGAGTGGAAGCTCTCAGAGACACCGGAGCGAGTGTGACAGCTGTCAAGTGTCACTTGGTGTCCAGAGAGCAGGTGGTTCCCCACGCATTCTACCCCGTGATAGCTGCCGATAACTCCCAGAAAGAGTGTGAGGTGGCTCAGGTTTCCTTTGAATGGGGGGGAGTTTCAGGTACTCTTCAGGTTGCTGTGAGGCCCGCCATGCCTGTCGATTGTCTCCTGGGCAATGATTTAGAAGACTCACCTTGGGCTAAGGTGGAGAGAGCGGCGCACTTAAAAATGTTGGGTGTGCCAGAGTGGGTGTGTGCAACCACTCGTTCGATGACAGTGAAGAAGGGTGTTGATGGGGTCCCGGAGCCTGAAAGTACGGCCCAGGACCCAGCTGTGAAGGGAAGAGGCAGGAGGCGCGGGAAACCGGCCCCCGTAGTTCCCGTGGTCCAGGAGGAGGTAGACCCTGAGGGGGATGCCCTGGAGCCCACAGGGGAACAAATTGCCGAACTGGGAGATCTGCCCGAGCTGACCCATTGGCAGCAGGACGGTGGTCCCTCCAGGGAGGAATTCTGTGCGGAACAGAAGGAGTGCCCTTCTCTTGTGGGCATGAGGCAGCAGGCCTCAGCCCAATCCTCAGGTGATCAGTCAGGGTCACATTTTGTGTACTGGGAGAACGATCTCCTGTATAGCGAGCCTAAGGCTGCTGAGCCTGGGTCAGCCCGTGTGCTGGTGGTACCCCAGCGCTTCAGAGCCTTCCTACTGGGTTTGGCTCATGACGTACCGTTAGCTGGACATCTGGGGCAGGACAAGACCTATGACAGGCTTGTCACCCATTTTTATTGGGCTCAGATGCGTAGGGATGTAGACATCCATTGCAAGACTTGTCGCACTTGCCAGGCAAGTGGGAAAAGCGGAAGGAAGCAGAAGGCTCCCCTCCAACCTTTTCCAGTGGTCAGCACCCCCTTTGACCGGGTGGGTATTGACATTGTTGGGCCCCTGGACCCCAAGACAGCCCTGGGCAACAGGTTCATCCTGGTCTTGGTGGACCATGCCACGAGGTACCCGGAAGCCATCCCTCTCAGAACAGTGACGGCCCCCGTGGTGGGACGGGCACTGATGGGTGTTTTCTCCCGGATGGGGTTCCCCAGAGAGGTGGTGTCCGACCGAGGCACCAACTTCATTTCGAACTATATGAAGTCTCTGTGGAAGGAGGGTGGGGTAACCTACCGGTTCACCACTCCTTACCACCCTCAAGGAAACGGGCTGGTTGAGAGATTCAACCGGACCCTCAAAGGCATGATTATGGGTCTTGAAGAACCAATGAGGCGGAAATGGGACGTCCTCTTGCCATGCCTGTTGTTTGCTTACCGTGAGGTACCGCAGAAGTCTCTAGGGTTCAGCCCCTTTGAGCTCTTATACGGTCACCCGGTAAGAGGACCTTTGAGTCTGGTCAAGGAAGGCTGGGAGCAATCTCCCAGGAAACCTCCCCAGGATGTATACAGCTACATGCTGGCCTTTCGGAACCAGACTCGGCGCTTCAGAGAACTTGCTCAGGCAAATCTGGAGGCCAGCCAGGAGGAGATGAAGCGATGGTACGACCGGAATGCCACTCTGGTAGAGCTTCAGCCTGGTCAGGAAGTGTGGGTCATGTCCCCTGTGGAACCTTGTGCGCTCAAGGACAGGTGGACTGGGCCGTTTAAGGTTGTGGAGAAGAAGAGCGATGTCACCTACTTGGTGGACTTGAAATCTCCCAGGAACCCCTTGCGGGTCCTGCATGTCAACCGTTTGAAGCCCCACTTAGAAAGGTCCGAAGTGGGCATGCTCCTAGCTACAGATGATGGAACGGAGGAGGAGAGTGAGCCTCTTCCCGACCTCCTGTGTGCTAAAGAGCAAGACGGGTCGGTGGATGGTGTGGTCCTCTCTGACACACTGACCCTTGAACAGAAACAGGATTGTCGCCAACTGTTGGGACAATTCCCGGATCTGTTTTCCTTGGTTCCGGGTGTCACGCATCGGTGTGTCCATGACGTTGACACCGGAGACAGCCCTCCTGTGAAGCACAAGGCTTACAGGGTGACTGACAAGGTCAGAGCGTACATTAAGGAGGAGGTCTCCAAAATGTTCGCGTTAGGGGTGATTGAGTCCTCTAGCAGTCCTTGGGCCAGCCCAGTGGTCTTGGTCCCGAAGGCTGCAGCGCCTGGTGCTTCACCAGAACTCCGGTTCTGCGTGGATTACCGAGGACTCAATTCGGTCACGAAGACCGACGCGCACCCCATCCCCAGAGCTGATGAGCTCATCGATCGGTTGGGGGCTGCCCGGTACCTTAGTACGTTTGATTTAACGTCTGGGTACTGGCAGATCGCCTTGACTGATGGGGCAAAAGAGAGGTCAGCATTCTCCACACCAGATGGGCTATACCAGTTCCAGGTGATGCCTTTTGGGATGAAGAATGCCCCTGCCACCTTCCAGAGGTTGGTCAACCAGGTCTTGGCTGGACTGGAGGACTTCAGTGCCGCCTACCTGGACGACATCGCAGTGTTCAGCGCCAGCTGGAAGGAACACTTGCGCCACCTCCAGGAAGTGTTGTTGGCCCTGCGCGGAGCAGGCCTCACAATCAAAGCCAGTAAGTGCCAGATTGGGCAGGGTTCTGTGGTGTACTTGGGGCATCAAGTAGGGAGCGGCAAGGTTGCCCCCCTGCAACCCAAGATTGATACCATCCTGGCTTGGGCGCCGCCCAAAACCCAAACGCAGGTGAGAGCCTTCTTAGGTCTCACGGGTTACTACAGGAGGTTTGTCAAGGATTATGGTAACATTGTGCACCCCTTGACGTCGCTGACTTCCAGAAAGCAGCCACGAAATGTGATCTGGACTGACGCCTGTCAGACGGCCTTTGACACCCTGAAAGCTGCAATGTGCACAGCACCTATACTCCAGGCACCCGACTTTTCAAAAGAATTCATTGTTCAGACGGACGCTTCAGAGCATGGCGTGGGGGCTGTTCTAGCTCAGGTGAATGAAGAGGGCCGAGACTTGCCTGTAGCCTTCATCAGTAGGAGGTTACTTCCCAGGGAAACAAGGTGGAGTGCGATAGAGAGAGAAGCTTTTGCTGTGGTCTGGGCGCTGAAGAAGCTGAGACCCTACCTGTTTGGGACTCACTTCCGTGTTCAGACAGACCACAGGCCCCTCAGATGGTTGATGCACATGAGGGGTGAGAATCCGAAACTGTTGAGGTGGTCCATTTCTCTACAGGGGATGGACTTTACGGTGGAACACCGCCCTGGTACAGAGCACGCCAATGCTGATGGTCTGTCCAGATTTTTCCGCCTTAGTGATGAGGACTCCCTAGGTTAACGGTAGTTCTCCCCACATTTCAGCTGGAGGGGACACGTGTTAGACCTGACATCATTGGCTTGAGTCTCTCCTCCATTTTTTCTGTTTGCCTCTACTGTTTTACGATGTTTTGCTGGTATATGCTTTGGGCGCCGTGTCACTGCTGATCAGTGCCATAGCGCAAGTGCTCCCTATGTTAAAATGATGTATCTATTGTATCCATGTTTGACTTATTTGGTTTACTGTCAGTCCCTAGTCTAGCGCACCAGGAGTGCCGGGGCTTGTAAATACAAATGCCGCTCGTGGGCTTGCAGCACGTGTTGTGCCACCCACAGGAGCGGCTTCGTAAAAGAATGTCTACGGGTCGGTCATTGCGAGACCCACTTGCAGTCTTGTACTGTCACGCCGGCTGCTCAGGTATACCTACTTGCCAGCCCCTCCAACCTTCCCTTAACTTCATGTTAGTCACCCCTATGGTAGGCCCGTGGGCAGGGTGCATTGTAAGTGTAAGGTAGGACACGCCTGACCAAGTTGGCATGTCCTGATAGTGAAGTACCGCCATCTTCGTGCTTCACTATGGCGAGGTAGCCTGCTCTCCATTGATTAGAATGGGCCGCCGGGATTGTTAATGCTATGATCCCAGCTGGCTCGGAGAGTACGGTGCAATGTCGAGTTTGGTATCCCTGAACTCGGGGTTTAATTACGCATCCGTTGGTGTGGATGGTTTTTGGACTCTGGGTTCGAAAATGGCACTTTTAGAAAGTGCCTATTTTCTTGCCTAACCATATCTGGTTTCTGCTGGTCTTGCGTGTGTGTGACAGGAGCTGGGTGGCTCCAAGAGGTCTGGATGAGTCAGTGTGGGATGAGTGGGACATTTACGTTGAGAGTAGGGGGAGAGTAGTTGTTGATAGCCTGCCTTGCCTGATACAATGCTGGCTCCACCTCCTGCTAAGCGACTGATGGCTCTGTACCTGCCATGGACGATCCAAGCCCCACCTCCTGCCAGGAGGGCGATAGCTCTGCTCCTGCCAGTATCAATGCTGGCTCCACCTCCTGCGGGGCGTCTGAGGACCCGGCCCGGCTCAATGAATAGGCCAGGTGCTACTGCCTAGCTCCACCCACCACAGACCCAGGATGTTGGGAAATCCCCGGCATAGACAAAGGGATCAAAGACGGAAAGGGGTATAAGAGAAGGACCCCTGAACTAGGAAATCAGATCACTTCTGACAAGGAACCCTGTAACCAAGGACAAGAAGCCTGCTGATCTAAAGGACTGCCTACCCCTTCTGCCAGTGTGCTGTTGTTGGGGGAATCCTGCAGTGCTTCTTTATTTTTGCCAAGGAACCAGGAGAGAGGAACTGTGTGTGTACTCTCACGCTTGCTAAGAAAATCTCCAAGGACTGGAAGAGTGCCAGTCTCCTGCTGAAGTCACAGGGCTAAAGGACTTCATCTGCTAAGAGTGCTATTGGCTGGAAGTGTGAATCCAGCCCCTCTGAAAGGAACAGCAATCACGACGACCGGACGGTGGGCCTGAGCAACGCCAGTAAGTGGGAGTACGGCTCTAGCTCCAGAGGACCTCGTGTCTGCACCGCTGCTGATCGCATCACCTGTGTGCCCTTCGACGCCGTGAGCGCTGCTCACTCTGTGCAACTGCATCATCGACAACGCCTGCTGAGGCCTGATCGACACCGAAGACGCGACGCCGGATTGCTCGACGCCGCTGATCATCGTGTGCTTCATTTTCCAAAAGTACTGTGTTGTTGGGGGTCCGTGTGACTCCAGGCCCGACGCAGCGCTCCTCGCGGTCGACGCCGAACCTGTGGATTATCTTTGCCTCGACGTGGTGTAGCTCCCGTGTGAGTTACCCTGTTGCTAAGAAAGAAGAGAAGTTGCATCTTATAGCTTTCTATCTTGTACAGTTCATATTCTTTTTCCCTTATTCTTTTTCCCTTGTCCATTTCTCTAGATTTTTGCTTGCCTCTTCAGGTTCAGTGAGGAATAAAGATTGTCCACCCCTGATAATTTTGAGGCGTGCAGGCTCTTGCAGATACACCGTACAGCCGATAGCTTTAAAAGGATCAATAAATTTACGCAGCTCCCAGCGTCGATCCATTGTAGCCTTGCAGAGATCTGAACGGACGAAGAAAGTGAAATTGCCTACGGTGACAGGGCTATTAACTTTGGCTTTGAAAGCAACAGCTTGCCTCAGTAGGAAGTTTCCAAAATATATCATAATTGGTCTAGGGAATTTGCTATTCTGACTTTTTTGAAAAGAAGGCAGTCTATGTACACGCTGTAATTGAGAGTCCCAATCCCAGTCTGATAGGTCGCTGAAGGCTTTTTCAAAGAGTTTCACTACAAAGGTACGAGGGTCAGCCCCCTCGGCGCCCTCCGGTATTCCAAACAGTCTGAGGTTGTGTCGGCGAGCTCTATTCTCCATATCCTCCACTTTGGATTCTAGTTGAGAAATGCGGGACGAGTGGTTTCTCGTGGTTGACTGTGAGCGTGAAGTCTCTTCTTCAATTGTCACAACTCGTTGCTTCAAATCTTCAATCTCTTGCGTGACCCCGCCAAGTTTCTGACACATTTCGCTCATAGAAGCCTGTAGTTTTATATTATCATCTCTCAGCTGGAGGTGTTGTTGGTGACTTTCCTGCCTCTGGGCGATGAGAGTTTGCATAATTAAATCCATAGAGATATTATTTTGCTGATGCGGTGTCTCATCATCTGGTATTGGCGTTGTAGTTTGTGTAGTCAAATGATTAGTAGCCAAGGAAGTCTGACTGGCATTGGTAGACATTGTTCCCATTGTTCCCGTTGAGTCATTCAAAGCTTCCAACTGGTATGTTTCCAAGTTAGTTTCTGTCAATATTGGCCTCATGTTAGAATTTGCTGTTGGAGTCAGAGTAGGTGTGTTAGTGGGCTTGCTAGTCTCCAGATTATTGGCAGCTTGAGAGGTAGTGGGATCGCTAGGCGGTAATCCTAAGGTGTCGGCAGTATTGGCAGTAGTTGATCCAGTAGTTGATCCATTTTCAATTGATGCAGTTGATAGACCTATTGGCATTTCATTAGTCTGATTATCAAATTCTACATGCTCTGCGTTCTCGACTCCGGGAAGTGTATTCCTGTCGTGCAGATACAGGTCTCCATCAGAGCTTGCACCAGATAATCTTAGGGCCATGCCCTTGACTCCTCCCTTGGATTTAATCCATCTCCTCAGCGGGCTATCGTCGATGAGGGCCTTGCGTCCTTTTTTATTTACGGTAGTATCTTTGTTCAGTAGTTTACGGGTGGTAGATTTTTGTCTGACCTTAGCTTTTAGTTTAGATTTTCTTGAGTCCATAGCTCGACCGGTATTGTTCCTAGTTTCCACTTCTTGTTCACTCTCTTCAGATAGCTCTTCATATTCTTGATTTGAATTTTCTTCAATTCTTGCGTTTTCATCATTTAACATGCATTCAGTCTTTCTAGGTTCGTTGTCGTCCTCTAAGCTGCTGAGCATAGGTGCCAATACAGACGGTAGGTTGCAGGTTAATCTGTTAGTCTCTATCTCTATCTCTTGCTCTTTATCCATAGTAGCTTCAGGCTCGGTAGGTGTGCATGCCAGACTATTATTGATATTCTTATCAATGTTAGAGGGGCCGTTGTTGGTTGCAGAGTTGGGGCCGAGAGGGATGGTAGTACTAAGCTCAGGGGCAGCGGCGGCAGCAGTTGCAGGGATATCAGATTTATTGGTTCCCGCTTTATCTGTACAGTCTGTAGTATTTTTGCTTGTGACTTTCTCTTTAGCATGCACAAGACTTGTATTTGCATTAGCGGGAGAGATAGAGTTAGCGTTTTTCTTAGCCAAGACCGCTGGAATAATTTCCTCACAAGAAGACACTGCCGCACTGTTATCATTAACACTCCCCTCTGTTATAGCTACATTGTGTACCTGTTTCTCTCCCCCGGCACCCACTATGCCCTTGCCGCCTTTGCCAGTAGCATCAATTAAATGAGGAGTGCCTGTAGGGCCTACAGGTCCTGCAGCAGTTTTCAGTTTGACAACCGAGCCCCCCGTCAGTGTTTTGCTCTCGCTGGTAGACATACCTGCTCATCAGTTTTCGCCGCTTTCCCAGCTCTGGCAGTTCTGGCGGACCGGGTGGTTTGCCGTGTTGTCATCTGCACGAGAACGGCAGAAGGATTCAAACCCGGTGTTGAGTGCGCCGCTTCGTCTTCGTCGGCTTGCCGCAGCTGAGCGAGGTATACCGCCTGGACTTCTCTAGCTCCGCAGTCTCCCCGCAGCTGTGTAGTGAACGCAGGGAGTAAACCAGGACCCGCCCAGTACCACTCCCGGCAGAGCAGGCGAAAGTAGCCGATACTCCAGGCTTTCCCGGTCGATGGAGCCCCTCCGATCAGTCGGCAGGCAAGTCGCAGCATCCAGGTTTGGCTTCAGCGTGTGTTGTGAAAAGAAAGAAACGCTCTACATCAGCGTCTCGCACGGACGGTGGCAGTATTAGATCGCAGTGCTTGAACAGAGTGCTGTTAGTAGTTTCTTTCACTCAGTGCACGGTGTGGGCTCCATGCAGACTCCTTCACAGAGCGACTTCAGCCCGCCATCTTGGCTCCGCCCGGTCAGTCGATGTTTTGCACTTTCACATGCAATTTTTTTATTTGTACCTAAGTAATTCTGGTACAACTGTACAGGAGGATTGCTGGCTGACCCTCACCTACCTGCAGGGGCCTGCCTTAGGCCCCAGGGTCGCGTGAGCCCCAAGAGCCTCAAGTGCTACACACAAACTCACTCAAAGGAGCTGTAATCCAAGGGACGCCTGCTAGGCAGCAGCTCATCTTTAGAGAAATGTGCTGCCTTTCTGGACTGTCCCCTGTGTGCTGGCCTCCCACAGAAAATTCTTCATTTAACAAGCTTCCCAAGAAGATTAAACAAACTGAGAGGAAGAAAGGCATTTCTGCCTGCCCGTGGTGTTTCCTATCCGCCCGCATCTGCCTTTACAAGAACCCCTGGTAGGACGAGGGTCCCAGGGTCAAACACCGCAACTTCCATGCCATCTTCACACTCTGGGGTGGACTCCAACCCCCAGAGTGTATCGAAGGACTCCGCAGCTGCCGCGAGTGAGGGAGAGGTGGGGCCAAGGCGCTCATTCATAAATAACTTTATTCGATTCAACAGAATCATAAAAGTATACAATTTTTTTAAAAGACAAATTTACAAAACAGATTTACAAATGGTTTTTCAATCCGAAGGTTCAGACACATATCATATAGGAAATCATAAGCACATTATTAATAGGCATTTTGTTCTATCAGAAAAGCCATACTTCAATAAGACCATCTAAAAGTGCACTGTGCATATTTTTTTCTTTAATTATAACATCTTGCACATAAGTTTGTTAGCCAACTTACTTTAACACACCTCAGTTGCATATTTGCATATCCTGACAGCTTAAGAAACCAAAAAATTACCTTTCGAGAGGACATCTAAAAACACGAACTAACAGGTATAAAGTACATTGTGCATTTTATATTATAATATCTCTTGTATAAATTGGTTAGTCTCTCACACTTTCCAATTTAATTTAACACACTTTAGTTGCATGTTTCCATATTCTGTCAACTAAAGGAGTCGTTTAAAAAAATTTCCTATAGATTGGTAGACTATCAATTTCATGAGTTTCAATTTCCTTCAATTTAGAACACAAGATATAAAAACAGAAATTATAATTTCAATAATGATTCCTAATTGAAAGTGCCAATCTAATGAAACTAAGCATAGCACTGCAAATAACAGCAGTGTGTAATGATATTAGATGCTCATAACCTTCTTTAAAGTTACAGGGTCGAATTTCATTTAAAATGGGTTTAATAAATCGGTTTCTTGGGGTTTTATAAAGAGTGCAGAAAAGTACAAAGTGCAGAGTGCATTGTTGAGCTTCATTATCACATGGGCATGGGGGTAGCCTTTCACACCAACCCCCTTGCTTTGGGAAAGCAACAAAAAAGTGCAGTGCATTTAATCAAAATCTCGTTAGATTAAAAACGCCATTGCGTATGTGATGTAAACGATAAATAAAATTGGTGCTGTAATTTACCTCCCTGATATGGTTGTTGTTATAGGAGTAATGGGGACATATGGATAATATCACTCACAAATTCTAAACCCAACTCAGTGTGACAAAAAATATTTGGAGAACTAATCGGAACTGATAAAAGTCGTTTTAAAAGCTTGTTCTCCATAACTTGGAGTTAAGCACATTTATGGTATCCCCATACCCCTGCTCCGTAAGTCGCAACAGGCAAACATTTGGATTTGTACAATGTTTTTAATTCGGCAATTGGTTTTTGTCCTAATTTGCTTGTAAAACGAAAAAGGGCCTCTATTGATCTTGTGGTTTTTTGTACTCGTGATGTTATTAACGGGTCCCAACTCAGGCTTTTGTTGAAGAGATTTCCCAAGTAATTGAAGTTCGAGACCTTTTCAATAGTCAAAATATCTACAACAAACCTACGAGTTTTGGTCCCTCTTGGACCACAGACCATTGCGAAAGATTTTGTAAAGTTGACCTTAAGGTCTAGATCCTGCATAAACTCATTAAAAGCATTCAAACATACTTGCATACTGTTTGCAGTTAAAGTCATTAATACAGTATTGTCAGCATAAGACAGTAAAGGTACTTGTTTGCCATTTATTTTAGGGAAGTCTGAACATTTTCCCGATAAAAAAAAATAAAAATTCTAAACCATTTGTATAGACTAAAAACAAGAAGGGGGCCAAAATACAGCCCTGACAGACACCTTCAGTTGATGGGATGGGCCTTGTCTTTTCACCCCCCCGGCCATACCTAATGGCCACAGAAGTAGCAGCATGTAATCTGCACAACAGGGTGACCAAGGGTTCCTCAAACCCCATGGCTTCCATTAGCAACCACAATTTCTCCCTACACACAGTATCAAAGGTACTGGACAAGTACATGAAGGCCAAGTGTAAGGGAAACCCCTGGCCTTCATGTACTTGCCCATGATCAGGGCCAAGTTGAGACAGTGCTCCTTTGTCCCCCTGCCCTTTCTAAACCCATACTGTTAATCTACAATGAGGCCAGAAGAATCCGCCAAGGTCGCCAAACGGGCCAATATTACTCGCCCCATTAACTTGCAGGAAGCATCTATTAAAGAAATTGGCCTATAGCAGCAAGGGTCGCTTTTGTCACATTTTTTAAAAATTGGCACGACTACTGCCTCTTTCCACGATGAAGGGATGCGCCCGACCACAATCGCTTTAAAAACATTAAGGAGCAGTGGTGCCCATACATCAAAGTTATTTTTGAAAAGATCCAGTGGTACAGCATCGGGACCTGGTGCTTTTAGGGGAATACCTTTACTTAGTGCCTCTTCAACTTCACCCAGAGAAAGTGAGAGGCTAAGTTGTCGTGCCGTTTCAAAATTAAAGTCCCTTTCATCCTCACCTTCATTTACCAAGGATGCATCCTTTGGATTAAAAATTCTAGCATAATGGGTTTCCCAAGTATTCCCGGTTATATGGGCATTCATGCTTCTTTTTTCATTAGTAAGGAATGGGCGGTTTCTTACCTCCCAAAACAATCTGCTGTCCCTCAGATCAGAGGCTTTCTCGAGGTCATCCCAAGCTTGCTTTTTCAGTTCCAATTTTCGTTTATCAATCGCATCCTTATAAATTCTTCTTGCCTGTTTTTACCATTTCCGTATCCCGAGAGACCTGGTGAAGTCCCGTCTTCAATAATGTTTGTGTCGCGGAGCATTCAGCATCAAGTCATTTATGCTCCCTAGTGTCACCCTTCCCAGCTGGTTTAAGAAGGTATGTGGCCACGCTCCCACATAGCGCCTCGAAATTCTGTACTATCAGTTCGGGCTCACAGGTACTTGTTAGACAGGTATCTACTTGCAAAGAATTAACCCTGAAGATTGTTTCCTCCAGCTTTTTGGGATCAACCCTGTCCCATTTTACTCTAAGGCCTTGATTTTGACTGTATTTCATTGGTTGTTCAGAAGACTGCTTCTTATCAGCATCAGAACTCAGCGTTAAAACAAGGGCATTATGATCGCTAGCAGGATTTGCTACTATTCTAAAATCATCAATAAGGTGAACATACCTGCTAGAGACCAATACAAAGTCGATTACACTTATTTTACCCCCAGTCCCTTGGAAGGATGGTATCGGCACCAATGCAGTGATAGTCTCCATACCTAACATGCAAAGGTCATTTATCACAATAATATTATTCAAAGCATCTCCCTGTGTGGTATGCTTAAAATGTCCCAGTGGTTGCTCATTTGTATCAAATAAACCGCAAACCTTGGTCCCACTTTGATGGCATTGGGAGCAATTAAAATCCCCTAGCCACATAATACACAGGGGTGAAAAATATTCAGATACTTCAGCTATTTCGACCTGTAAGCTGTCAATGACAGATGTAATATGAGTGTCAAAGATATTGTAATACCAGTTAATTAAAAGCAAGGGAACTGGAAACAAATTTGTGCTCAGGATCAGTTGATACCACGGAGAAACCACTAATTTGTGTGTTTTCAATTAATTATATTTTACCGAAATAGAAGTCATTAGGCCACCTTTGGCCCTCCCTGCCAGGGAAGGTTCAGAATGAACAGTAAATGATTGGTATCCATCCAGATTTTGGTCATTTCTGCTCCAAGTTTCTTGGAGACAGATGATGTCAAAAGTTTTTATATATTCCATCCAAGCCTCATCCCGCAGTCTGCGTGAGATGCCCGCTACATTCCACGAGATTAGGCGGAAGGCACACCTATCCAATTGTTTACTTGGTATTTCTGGATGATTACTTTGTCCTCCTATACTAATCCCTTCCCCCATTTGGTTAGCATCTTCTATTTCCTGTTTATCATCAAGGTCCACAGTCAGTGCGCGTGTGTTATGGGACAACTGTAGATCTACATCTGCCCCCACAGGATCATTTGAATATATGCATTCCTTTATGTCCTTGTTATTTGGTAAGGGTACACCTGTGTCTTTAAAATCTTGTCGTATCAGGGTCCCTGTTTGAAGTCAATCAACCTCAGATAATGAGCTCAGAGGGCAAAGCGATTTACATGATACCATGGTGGACACTCTGGTTGCTGTTTTACTTTAATTTGGCGTTCTATACTTGCTAGATTGGATTGCCATATAGGGGTGATAAAAGAATCCCAACGGTAGAATCATAACTTTTGATTTCTCCATGATTTGACCGGACTTTCGGTCAAATATGGCTCTCACTAGCCCTAGACATCTAAAGGTTAGGACTATGCAGTCCCCCTCGGATGATTTCTTACTTGGTCCAACCCATCTGACCCTCCGTGCCATGATAAGTTCAGGGAACAAGACATTACAAAGGTATTATTTGCAACGCAGCACGGAGCTTTGAAAGACTCGCTTTCGGTGCAATTAGACAGCATTAGACGCGCTTTTTTAAAATATTGTTGCTGAATCTTTTAAAATTGCAATGTTATTTTTCTTACATATAGCGCTCACCCGCACTCTAATTTTGGGAACTTACCGCTATTTTGGGCGGGTCACTTAGTAGTGCAACACACCTTCGCAACCATCTTGGGGGAGGCAGGGATTTACCGCGGCGCCATTTCTGTCAGCGCCCTAGTCTTTACGCGGGATAACACGCCCCTACTTAAGACGAGCATACCTGCCTGGCCAGCCCTGGGCAAAGGTATTATTTGCAACGCAGCACGGAGCTTTGAAAGACTCGCTTTCGGTGCAATTAGACAGCGTTAGACGCGCTTTTTAAAAATATTGTTGCTGAATCTTTTAAAAATGCATTGTTATTTTTCTTACATATAGCGCTCACCCGCACTCTAATTTTGGGAACTCACCGCTATTTTGGGTGGGTCACTTAGTAGTGGAACACACCTTCGCAACCATCTTGGGGGAGGCAGGGATTTACCGCGGCGCCAATTCGGTCAGCGCCCTTACACGCCCCTACTTAAACCTCCCAATGACTACGCGCAGCGGAGACGCGCAGCGGGACCGCCGGAGTCCAGCCAGAGTCCTGCCCGTCTGTGCCCGTCCGGGCTCAGACGGGCCTGGGGCCTGGTAATATGCTCAATAAGTTGGCACCCAGACTGACGTACTCCAGGGATGAGCTTATTGCATTGCGCTACCTACATCGTGCAGACCGCAATCCGGTAGACAATGGACTGCTTTTACCACCATTTGGCAGGATGTGCCAGTCGGCTCTTCCGCAGAAAAGTAAGAATACCTTGCTGTTGGGTCTGCTGAATTGCAGATCTCTCCCGAGGCACTCTGTTGAAATTAATCTTCTCATACAAGATCAGGACCTAGATATCCTGTTCTTATCGGAAACTTGGATAACTGCCAGTTCCGATGCTGACATCGTGCAAACCCTCCCGCCAGGCTTTCTTCTGTTTCATCTGGACAGACCTGAGGGGCGAGGGGGTGGCATTGCCATTCTATATAGAGAGACCTACGTATGTAGGGCCCAGAAAGGCTTAGTTGCTGACTGTGAGAGCTGGCATTTTGTCCTTGCAGATATCCCCCACAGTGGCACTGTCAGGCTTACTGATTTACCGGCCTCCGGGCTGCCTGGGCATCTTCGTAAGTTCTGTGATGAAACAGTGACGACGCTGGCCTCGTCTACAACAAATTTTATAGTGTTGGGAGATCTGAATCTCCATTTTAACGATACCGCAGATTTAATAGCCCGAGACCTTCAGGGCGACTTGAAAGCATGTGAGCTGCCCTTAATTAATGCAGGAGCCACGCATGATAAGGGTCACTTACTTGACCCAATGTTTTCTAATATCCCCCGTTTCTTGGCCAAGCCAGCACATCCTCTCCCGTTGTGGTAAATATAATTACCATGCAATTTTTCCGTATAATTAATGACAGGTAAAAGAATAGCTCAATCAAATGAGAGGCAGAGTCCGTGGTATCTGAGTCATACGGGCTTTAATCGGGATGGCTCGAGCCATGGAAATCAGATCCATCAATACAAGGGTTCGGGTTCGGGAATATGCAATGATGGCAAAAGATGTCAACTATTTATTAACAGTACACAATATATATAGTAAAACTGTACAAATGTGATGGATACAGTAGGCGTGACAAATGAAAAGAGTAAGATAAGAACACATGTGCGTAGCAGAAAGGCGTGTACAAGGGTGTGCACGGAGGCGTGTGCTGGAAACGTCACAGAAAGTGTCATAAGTGGGTGGGTGCGTAGAGGATTCTGCAGAGTCAGCAGAAACCTTTGACATGGGTGCGCGCGCAATTAGTATGACGTGTGATTGACGTGGAACTAGGGAAAGCTGGGGGCTTGACTTTTAGCACTAGTAGAGGAGACAGAAGTCTGGCATGTCAGATCGACCTGTTCCTATAACATATCTGATATCTTGTGTTTGGAGGATGTTTAATCTGAAGTAAAAGGTCTCTCGGGCAGAGGCTATTCTATACTGAATGCATATGTGTCTAAGTGCAATGCGCGGGGCCATGGGCCTACCATGGTAACGGGAGCAATGAATTACATGAAGGAGACAGGAAGGCTTGGCCCTTTCTCTGCAGCCGGGAATATGTTTACCTATATCACTAGACTGGAATGTGTTTTCGAGGAGGCTGAACTGATAACTTGAAGGCAAAATACTGTTTTGGCAGGCAGGCCAGGCTGAGCCAGGCACCGCTTCGCTTGGCAGGAAGTAAGGCAGAGGTCAGGGATGCATCTCCATGCTGCAGCTTTCAGAGGCAGAGACAGAAGTGGTTCGGAGGCAGAAATCAGGGCCTAGCTCAGCAGAGCCAGGAAAAACGTAAAAGTGCACCATGTAAAGACGTTGGCATGGCATGTTTAGAAACTGAATTATCGATCCATTCATGGTGGATCTGGTAGAGGACATGTTAACGTTGGACGCAAATGCATTTGCGTCTTCATATTCGGCCATGGAGGGAAGTTACATGTACTTTAAGCACGTACATGGAGACGTTGGGGTACACGTTAGGGGACATACTTGACCATAAAAATTTCAATTACCTCACTGTGGTCTGACCATTTTTTGGTTTCGGCTGAATGGCAAGTCGAGTTACCCCCTACATCCGCCCATCAGGTTTCCCTGGTGGACAGAGCCTGGTCCAGATTATCGATCAATGACTGGACCTCCAAATTGGTAGACTCACTTCCTTCTCCCGAGTTAGACCCGATTAAAGGAGATGCAAATTTTAACCAATGGTTGACCGCCTCTCTTGATGCCCTCATTCCTAAAAAGAGAGTGCAAAAGAGGGAGAAAAGAATCGGATCCGCTCCCTGGTACACCGACGAGCTTCGCTTGCTCAAGAAAGGATGTAAAAAGTTGGAGAGGGTATGAAGAAAGAAATTGGAGACAAATAGACGAGAGGAATATCGTGTAGCTATGAGGGGTTATAAAGCTGCCCTCCGGCTGGCAAAAGCCCAATTTTTTGAGAAGCGTATAAGATCTGCTTCAAGCTCATTCAGGGAAACTTTTAAAGTGGTCCAAGAACTCCTTAAAGTTCACGAACCTGTGGCCACACATGATAAACAGAAGTGTAAGGAGCTGGCAGACTTCTTCCACACGAAAATAGTAAAGATACTTAGTTCCCTGCCTCAGACTATTCGGCCTCAGCAGACTCAGGAAAAGAACTCCATAACTCAGCCTAGAGAGTTACTTACTTATCTAGATACTTTCGGCCCAGTTTCAGAGGTCGAAGTACTGAAAGCCCTTGGATCTATGATAAGTGGCTCCCCTATGGATCCGGTCCCTATGAAATTTTTAAAGCAGGTAGCAGCCTCCATTGTGACTCCTATCACTGATCTGATGAACGCTTCTTTTTCCCAGGGCTTGGTGCCACCAAGCTGGAAAACAGCAGTGGTTAAGGCACTTTTAAAAAAGCCAAACTTGGACACGGCGGAATTGGCAAATTTTAGGCCTATATCCCTGCTGCCAAGTCTCGGCAAATTTGCGGAAAGGCTAGCGAATTATCAACTGTCAGGCTTCTTGGAGTCGAATGGTCTGCTCCGAGATTCGCAGACCGGATTCCGTCCAGGCCAGAGCACTGACACTGCCCTCCTGGCAGTCATAGAAGAATCCAGATGCATTATGGACTCAGGAGGATCAGTGGCAGTGATCCTCCTGGACCTTAGTGCGGCGTTTGACACCGTTAATCATCAGGTGCTGATTCAGCGACTGTCAGAGGTGGGTGTGGCAGAGGCCGCTTTGAAGTGGCTTAGGTCATTTCTCAGAGGCCGCTCATATCAGGTTTGGGAAGGCAGCAATCGGACTACATCTATCCCCCTCCAGTGGGGGGTGCCACAGGGCTCCTCTCTTAGTCCTACATTGTTTAACGTATATATGGTCCCCCTGGAGTATGTGGTGGCCCCTTATAACATCAAGATCATCAGCTATGCTGATGATACGCAGTTAGTGGTCGCCTTATCACAACTGGTAGAGAACCCCGATCTGCTGCACTCATGCCTGTCGGAAGTCCATACCTGGATGGATGAATCAGCTCTTAAACAGAGATAATGTTGCTAGGGGATAAAGTCCCCTCACTCTCATTGACCAGCTGGCCTAGTTGTATGGGCGATCTCCTTAGTACGAAAGAGGAGATTAAGAGCTTGGGGGTCTGGCTGGAACAAGATCTCTTGCTCAGGACCCAAGCTAAAAAAACTGCAGGAGTTTGTTTCGCCCTGTTACGTTCAGCCCGCAAAATCTTCCCGCTTCTTCCTTTTCCTTCTAGGAAGCTGTTGATTCAGGGGCTGATAACATCGCGACTCGACTACAGCAACGCCATCTTTTTGGGTGCCCCTGAATCCACCTTCAACAAACTTCAGCAGGTTCAAAATGCGGCGGCCAGACTGCTCATGGGTACCCCCAGAACCCAGTCAGCTAGGTGTGGTATAGGTTGTACGTGTAGTGTGGGTGTCTCTGTACCTTATCATCTTCATGAATAAAGAAGAAGTGAGAAACCTTGATGAGCCTACGAGTCTCTTTCAACACTAGGCCTGCCCTAAAGGCATTGCATTGGCTCCCAGTGCGGGAAAGAGTAAAATTTAAGGCACTTTGCACAGCCCACAAAGTTCTCCAGGGGACAGGACCCCCTATTTTGAGAAATCTAGCAGTGCCATACAAAGCGAACAGAACGTTGCGTTCTGACCAGAAACACCTCCTCCTAGTCCCCAGAGTAAAGAGGGCACGCACGGGCGGGAGAAGATTTTCGGTGAACACAGCGAGGCTGTGGAATTCCCTACCTTTAAAACTGCGCGCTGAGACCTGCACTTTGCGCTTTCGCAAATGTCTGAAAACACATCTGTTCCCTGCCTGATTGCATTTGACTGACCGTTTTTCATCCATTGTTGTCCTGATAAGCGCTGGGATGCCCCAGGGTAACTGCGCGCTATATAAAATTTTAAATAATAATTACTATCTATTCCTGTCTTAACATTAATAAGGTACAATGATTTATTTCTGAGGGACGGCCAGTCTTCACCCTCCCCTGATGGTAGTGGGCATACGTTTCCCAAAACAACGATATAGGGTGTTGCCTAAGGTGGCAAATCTAAGATGGAATCTGGTCTGTTTACATGCAACTGGTGTGGGGGACGATCAATAGGTGTAGTTTTTCCCCGACTAACTTTGTTTTGGGTATTTCCTGCCCCCGGGATTTGCTCTTATTCGTGGGGATCCCTAGCTCCTTCGTACCTTGCCCTGAACAATCTAATGTGACAGTCCCCCTACTTCTATTCTTACCTGTTTGTTTATTTAACCCAGACATCGGTTCAGCCTGTGGAGTATTAATATTTAATTTTTGAGTCTCTATATAAGATAACCGGATTTCGATGATAACTAGTTTTGTCAAAATGGGTTCTAAATGGGCATTCATCAGTACTTCCATCTTTGACCAAAAGTGTTCCTCCATAGAACAGCATGGCCGAGTAAGTCGGGAGCCTCTATTGCTCCGGCCAGCCGATCTGAATCCGACATAATAACGTCGTCCAGAAGTCCCGTTTTGGATGCAGAGGGAACCATGAAGGTCCCGTCACAACCTGGATGCAAGAAAAAACGAGATTTGAAGCGTGGACACTACTTTTAGGTGGCAAGCCGCACTGCCGCGGACTGGTCTGACGCTGAATCCAAGATGGAGGCGCCCCGACTACGAGTCCGAGAGGAACAGACATGGTCTCGGTTGCCGCGAAGCTTGACTGGTGGTGAGGCGGAAAGGCAACCGGTGAAGCGGATTGACTGGTGTGCGCCCCGGAGTGGACGACGGGACTGCTGGAGCCCTCGGCGCATGATCCGGAGGAGAAGCATACTGGAGACTGAGGAAGCCCATCAGAGCGGTCCGATCCTATCCAATTGTTTACTTGGTATTTCTGGATGTTTACTTTGTCCTCCTATACTAATCCCTTCCCCCATTTGGTTAGCATCTTCTATTTCCTGTTTATCATCAAGGTCCACAGTCAGTGCGCGTGTGTTATGGGACAACTGTAGATCTACATCTGCCCCCACAGGATCATTTGAATATATGCATTCCTTTATGTCCTTGTTATTTGGTAAGGGTACACCTGTGTCTTTAAAATCTTGTCGTATCAGGGTCCCTGTTTGAAGTCAATCAACCTCAGATAATGAGCTCAGAGGGCAAAGCGATTTACATGATACCATGGTGGACACTCTGGTTGCTGTTTTACTTTAATTTGGCGTTCTATACTTGCTAGATTGGATTGCCATATAGGGGTGATAAACGAATCCCAACGGTAGAATCATAACTTTTGATTTCTCCATGATTTGACCGGACTTTCGGTCAAATATGGCTCTCACTAGCCCTAGACATCTAAAGGTTAGGACTATGCAGTCCCCCTCGGATGATTTCTTACTTGGTCCAACCCATCTGACCCTCCGTGCCATGATAAGTTCAGGGAACAAGACATTACAAAGGTATTATTTGCAACGCAGCACGGAGCTTTGAAAGACTCGCTTTCGGTGCAATTAGACAGCATTAGACGCGCTTTTTTAAAATATTGTTGCTGAATCTTTTAAAAATGCAATGTTATTTTTCTTACATATAGCGCTCACCCGCACTCTAATTTTGGGAACTTACCGCTATTTTGGGCGGGTCACTTAGTAGTGCAACACACCTTCGCAACCATCTTGGGGGAGGCAGGGATTTACCGCGGCGCCATTTCGGTCAGCGCCCTAGTCTTTACGCGGGATAACACGCCCCTACTTAAGACGAGCATACCTGCCTGGCCAGCCCTGGACAAAGGTATTATTTGCAACGCAGCACGGAGCTTTGAAAGACTCGCTTTCGGTGCAATTAGACAGCATTAGACGCGCTTTTTTAAAATATTGTTGCTGAATCTTTTAAAAATGCATTGTTATTTTTCTTACATATAGCGCTCACCCGCACTCTAATTTTGGGAACTCACCGCTATTTTGGGTGGGTCACTTAGTAGTGGAACACACCTTCGCAACCATCTTGGGGGAGGCAGGGATTTACCGCGGCGCCAATTCGGTCAGCGCCCTAGTCTTTACGCGGAATAACACGCCCCTACTTAAACCTCCCAATGACGACGCGCAGCGGAGACGCGCAGCGGGACCGCCGGAGTCCAGCCAGAGTCCTGCCCGTCTGTGCCCGTCCGGGCTCAGACGGGCCTGGGGCCTGGTAATATGCTCAATAAGTTGGCACCCAGACTGACGTACTCCCGGGATGAGCTTATTGCATTGCGCTACCTACATCGTGCAGACCGCAATCCGGTAGACAATGGACTGCTTTTACCACCATTTGGCAGGATGTGCCAGTCGGCTCTTCCGCAGAAAAGTAAGAATACCTTGCTGTTGGGTCTGCTGAATTGCAGATCTCTCCCGAGGCACTCAGTTGAAATTAATCTTCTCATACAAGATCAGGACCTAGATATCCTGTTCTTATCGGAAACTTGGATAACTGCCAGTTCCTATGCTGACATCGTGCAAACCCTCCCGCCAGGCTTTCTTCTGTTTCATCTGGACAGACCTGAGGGGCGAGGGGGTGGCATTGCCATTCTATATAGAGAGACCTACGTATGTAGGGCCCAGAAAGGCTTAGTTGCTGACTGTGAGAGCTGGCATTTTGTCCTTGCAGATATACCCCACAGTGGCACTGTCAGGCTTACTGATTTACCGGCCTCCGGGCTGCCTGGGCAACTTCGTAAGTTCTGTAATGAAACAGTGACGACGCTGGCCTCGTCTACAACAAATTTTATAGTGTTGGGAGATCTGAATCTCCATTTTAACGATACCGCAGATTTAATAGCCCGAGACCTTCAGGGCGACTTGAAAGCATGTGAGCTGCCCTTAATTAATGCAGGAGCCACGCATGATAAGGGTCACTTACTTGACCCAATGTTTTCTAATATCCCCCGTTTCTTGGCCAAGCCAGCACATCCTCCCCCGTTGTGGTAAATATAATTACCATGCAATTTTTCCGTATAATTAATGACAGGTAAAAGAATAGCTCAATCAAATGAGAGGCAGAGTCCGTGGTATCTGAGTCATACGGGCTTTAATCGGGATGGCTCGAGCCATGGAAATCAGATCCATCAATACAAGGGTTCGGGAATATGCAATGATGGCAAAAGATGTCAACGATTTATTAACAGTACACAATATATATAGTAAAACTGTACAATGGTGATGGATACAGTAGGCGTGACAAATGAAAAGAGTAAGATAAGAACACATGTGCGTAGCAGAAAGGCGTGTACAAGGGTGTGCACGGAGGCGTGTGCTGGAAACGTCACAGAAAGTGTCATAAGTGGGTGGGTGCGTAGAGGATTCTGCAGAGTCAGCAGAAACCTTTGACATGGGTGCGCGCGCAGTTAGTATGACGTGTGATTGACGTGGAACTAGGGAAAGCTGGGGGCTTGACTTTTAGCACTAGTAGAGGAGACAGAAGTCTGGCATGTCAGATCGACCTGTTCCTATAACATATCTGATATCTTGTGTTTGGAGGATGTTTAATCTGAAGTAAAAGGTCTCTCGGGCAGAGGCTATTCTATACTGAATGCATATGTGTCTAAGTGCAATGCGCGGGGCCATGGGCCTACCATGGTAACGGGAGCAATGAATTACATGAAGGAGACAGGAAGGCTTGGCCCTTTGCTCTGCAGCCGGGAATATGTTTACCTATATCACTAGACTGGAATGTGTTTTCGAGGAGGCTGAACTGATAACTTGAAGGCAAAATACTGTTTTGGCAGGCAGGCCAGGCTGAGCCAGGCACCGCTTCGCTTGGCAGGAAGTAAGGCAGAGGTCAGGGATGCATCTCCATGCTGCAGCTTTCAGAGGCAGAGACAGAAGTGGTTCGGAGGCAGAAATCAGGGCCTAGCTCAGCAGAGCCAGGAAAAACGTAAAAGTGCACCATGTAAAGACGTTGGCATGGCATGTTTAGAAACTGAATTATCGATCCATTCATGGTGGATCTGGTAGAGGACATGTTAACGTTGGACGCAAATGCATTTGCGTCTTCATATTCGGCCATGGAGGGAAGTTACATGTACTTTAAGCACGTACATGGAGACGTTGGGGTACACGTTAGGGGACATACTTGACCATAAAAATCTCAATTACCTCACTGTGGTCTGACCATTTTTTGGTTTCGGCTGAATGGCAAGTCGAGTTACCCCCTACATCCGCCCATCAGGTTTCCCTGGTGGACAGAGCCTGGTCCAGATTATCGATCAATGACTGGACCTCCAAATTGGTAGACTCACTTCCTTCTCCCGAGCTAGACCCGATTAAAGGAGATGCAAATTTTAACCAATGGTTGACCGCCTCTCTTGATGCCCTCATTCCTAAAAAGAGAGTGCAAAATAGGGAGAAAAGAATCGGATCCGCTCCCTGGTACACCGACGAGCTTCGCTTGCTCAAGAAAGGATGTAAAAAGTTGGAGAGGGTATGGAGAAAGAAATTGGAGACAAATAGACGAGAGGAATATCGTGTAGCTATGAGGGGTTATAAAGCTGCCCTCCGGCTGGCAAAAGCCCAATTTTTTGAGAAGCGTATAAGATCTGCTTCAAGCTCATTCAGGGAAACTTTTAAAGTGGTCCAAGAACTCCTTAAAGTTCACAAACCTGTGGCCACACATGATAAACAGAAGTGTAAGGAGCTGGCAGACTTCTTCCACACGAAAATAGTAAAGATACTTAGTTCCCTGCTTCAGACTATTCGGCCTCAGCAGACTCAGGAAAAGAACTCCATAACTCAGCCTAGAGAGTTACTTACTTATCTAGATACTTTCGGCCCAGTTTCAGAGGTCGAAGTACTGAAAGCCCTTGGATCTATGAAAAGTGGCTCCCCTATGGATCCGGTCCCTATGAAATTTTTAAAGCAGGTAGCAGCCTCCATTGTGACTCCTATCACTGATTGGATGAACGCTTCTTTTTCCCAGGGCTTGGTGCCACCAAGCTGGAAAACAGCAGTGGTTAAGGCACTTTTAAAAAAGCCAAACTTGGACACGGCGGAATTGGCAAATTTTAGGCCTATATCCCTGCTGCCAAGTCTCGGCAAAATTGCGGAAAGGCTAGCGAATTATCAACTGTCAGGCTTCTTGGAGTCGAATGGTCTGCTCCGAGATTCGCAGACCGGATTCCGTCCAGGCCAGAGCACTGACACTGCCCTCCTGGCAGTCATAGAAGAATCCAGATGCATTATGGACTCAGGAGGATCAGTGGCAGTGATCCTCCTGGACCTTAGTGCGGCGTTTGACACCGTTAATCATCAGGTGCTGATTCAGCGACTGTCAGAGGTGGGTGTGGCAGAGGCCGCTTTGAAGTGGCTTAGGTCATTTCTCAACGGCCGCTCATATCAGGTTTGGGAAGGCAGCAATCGGACTACATCTATCCCCCTCCAGTGGGGGGTGCCACAGGGCTCCTCTCTTAGTCCTACATTGTTTAACGTATATATGGCCCCCCTGGAGGATGTGGTGGCCCCTTATAACACCAAGATCATCAGCTATGCTGATGATACGCAGTTAGTGGTCGCCTTATCACAACTGGTAGAGAACCCCGATCTGCTGCACTCATGCCTGTCGGAAGTCCATACCTGGATGGATGAATCAGCTCTTAAACAGAGATAATGTTGCTAGGGGATAAAGTCCCCTCACTCTCATTGACCAGCTGGCCTAGTTGTATGGGCGATCTCCTTAGTACGAAAGAGGAGATTAAGAGCTTGGGGGTCTGGCTGGAACAAGATCTCTTGTTCAGGACCCGAGCTAAAAAAACTGCAGGAGTTTGTTTCGCCCTGTTACGTTCAGCCCGCAAAATCTTCCCGCTTCTTCCTTTTCCGTCTAGGAAGCTGTTGATTCAGGGGCTGATAACATCGCGACTCGACTACAGCAACGCCATCTTTTTGGGTGCCCCTGAATCCACCTTCAACAAACTTCAGCAGGTTCAAAATGCGGCGGCCAGACTGCTCATGGGTACCCCCAGAACCCAGTGAGCTAGGTGTGGTATTGGTTGTACGTGTAGTGTCGGTGTCTCTGTACCTTATCATCTTCATGAATAAAGAAGAAGTGAGAAACCTTGATGAGCCTACGAGTCTCTTTCAACACTAGGCCTGCCCTAAAGGCATTGCATTGGCTCCCAGTGCGGGAAAGAGTAAAATTTAAGGCACTTTGCACAGCCCACAAAGTTCTCCAGGGGACAGGACCCCCTATTTTGAGAAATCTAGCAGTGCCATACAAAGCGAACAGAACATTGCGTTCTGACCAGAAACACCTCCTCCTAGTCCCCAGAGTAAAGAGGGCACGCACGGGCGGGAGAAGATTTTCGGTGAACACAGCGAGGCTGTGGAATTCCCTACCTTTAAAACTGCGCGCTGAGACCTGCACTTTGCGCTTTCGCAAATGTCTGAAAACACATCTGTTCCCTGCCTGATTGCATTTGACTGACCGTTTTTCATCCATTGTTGTCCTGATAAGCGCTGGGATGCCCCAGGGTAACTGCGCGCTATATAAAATTTTAAATAATAATTACTATCTATTCCTGTCTTAACATTAATAAGGTACAATGATTTATTTCTGAGGGACGGCCAGTCTTCACCCTCCCCTGATGGTAGTGGGCATACGTTTCCCAAAACAACGATATAGGGTGTTGCCTAAGGTGGCAAATCTAAGATGGAATCTGGTCTGTTTACATGCAACTGGTGTGGGGGACGATCAATAGGTGTAGTTTTTCCCCGACTAACTTTGTTTTGGGTATTTCCTGCCCCCGGGATTTGCTCTTATTCGTGGGGATCCCTAGCTCCTTCGTACCTTGCCCTGAACAATCTAATGTGACAGTCCCCCCACTTCTATTCTTACCTGTTTGTTTATTTAACCCAGACATCGGTTCAGCCTGTGGAGTATTAATATTTAATTTTTGAGTCTCTATATAAGATAACCGGATTTCGATGATAACTAGTTTTGTCAAAATGGGTTCTAAATGGGCATTCATCAGTACTTCCATCTTTGACCAAAAGTGTTCCTCCATAGAACAGCATGGCCGAGTAAGTCGGGAGCCTCTATTGCTCCGGCCAGCCGATCTGAATCCGACATAATAACGTCGTCCAGAAGTCCCGTTTTGGATGCAGAGGGAACCATGAAGGTCCCGTCACAACCTGGATGCAAGAAAAAAAGAGATTTGAAGCGCGGACACTACTTTTAGGTGGCAAGCCGCACTGCCGCGGACTGGTCTGACGCTGAATCCAAGATGGCGGCGCCCCGACTACGAGTCCGAGAGGAACAGACATGGTCTCGGTTGCCGCGAAGCTTGACTGGTGGTGAGGCGGAAAGGCAACCGGTGAAGCGGATTGACTGGTGTGCGCCCCGGAGTGGACGACGGGACTGCTGGAGCCCTCGGCGCATGATCCGGAGGAGAAGCATACTGGAGACTGAGGAAGCCCATCAGAGCGGTCCGATCCTATCCAATTGTTTACTTTGTATTTCTGGATGTTTACTTTGTCCTCCTATACTAATCCCTTCCCCCATTTGGTTAGCATCTTCTATTTCCTGTTTATCATCAAGGTCCACAGTCAGTGCGCATGTGTTATGGGACAACTGTAGATCTACATCTGCCCCCACAGGATCATTTGAATATATGCATTCCTTTATGTCCTTGTTATTTGGTAAGGGTACACCTGTGTCTTTAAAATCTTGTCGTATCAGGGTCCCTGTTTGAAGTCAATCAACCTCAGATAATGAGCTCAGAGGGCAAAGCGATTTACATGATACCATGGTGGACACTCTGGTTGCTGTTTTACTTTAATTTGGCGTTCTATACTTGCTAGATTGGATTGCCATATAGGGGTGATAAAAGAATCCCAACGGTAGAATCATAACTTTTGATTTCTCCATGATTTGACCGGACTTTCGGTCAAATATGGCTCTCACTAGCCCTAGACATCTAAAGGTTAGGACTATGCAGTCCCCCTCGGATGATTTCTTACTTGGTCCAACCCATCTGACCCTCCGTGCCATGATAAGTTCAGGGAACAAGACATTACAGAGGTATTATTTGCAACGCAGCACGGAGCTTTGAAAGACTCGCTTTCGGTGCAATTAGACAGCATTAGACGCGCTTTTTTAAAATATTGTTGCTGAATCTTTTAAAATTGCAATGTTATTTTTCTTACATATAGCGCTCACCCGCACTCTAATTTTGGGAACTTTCCGCTATTTTGGGCGGGTCACTTAGTAGTGCAACACACCTTCGCAACCATCTTGGGGGAGGCAGGGATTTACCGCGGCGCCATTTCGGTCAGCGCCCTAGTCTTTACGCGGGATAACACGCCCCTACTTAAGACGAGCATACCTGCCTGGCCAGCCCTGGACAAAGGTATTATTTGCAACGCAGCACGGAGCTTTGAAAGACTCGCTTTCGGTGCAATTAGACAGCGTTAGACGCGCTTTTTAAAAATATTGTTGCTGAATCTTTTAAAAATGCATTGTTATTTTTCTTACATATAGCGCTCACCCGCACTCTAATTTTGGGAACTCACCGCTATTTTGGGTGGGTCACTTAGTAGTGGAACACACCTTCGCAACCATCTTGGGGGAGGCAGGGATTTACCGCGGCGCCAATTCGGTCAGCGCCCTAGTCTTTACGCGGAATAACACGCCCCTACTTAAACCTCCCAATGACGACGCGCAGCGGAGACGCGCAGCGGGACCGCCGGAGTCCAGCCAGAGTCCTGCCCGTCTGTGCCCGTCTGGGCACAGACGGGCCTGGGGCCTGGTAATATGCTCAATAAGTTGGCACCCAGACTGACGTACTCCCGGGATGAGCTTATTGCATTGCGCTACCTACATCGTGCAGACCGCAATCCGGTAGACAATGGACTGCTTTTACCACCATTTGGCAGGATGTGCCAGTCGGCTCTTCCGCAGAAAAGTAAGAATACCTTGCTGTTGGGTCTGCTGAATTGCAGATCTCTCCCGAGGCACTCAGTTGAAATTAATCTTCTCATACAAGATCAGGACCTAGATATCCTATTCTTATCGGAAACTTGGATAACTGCCAGTTCCGATGCTGACATCGTGCAAACCCTCCCGCCAGGCTTTCTTCTGTTTCATCTGGACAGACCTGAGAGGCGAGGGGGTGGCATTGCCATTCTATATAGAGAGACCTACGTATGTAGGGCCCAGAAAGGCTTAGTTGCTGACTGTGAGAGCTGGCATTTTGTCCTTGCAGATATCCCCCACAGTGGCACTGTCAGGCTTACTGATTTACCGGCCTCCGGGCTGCCTGGGCAACTTCGTAAGTTCTGTAATGAAACAGTGACGACGCTGGCCTCGTCTACAACAAATTTTATAGTGTTGGGAGATCTGAATCTCCATTTTAACGATACCGCAGATTTAATAGCCCAAGACCTTCAGGGCGACTTGAAAGCATGTGAGCTGCCCTTAATTAATGCAGGAGCCACGCATGATAAGGGTCACTTACTTGACCCAATGTTTTCTAATATCCCCCGTTTCTTGGCCAAGCCAGCACATCCTCTCCCGTTGTGGTAAATATAATTACCATGCAATTTTTCCGTATAATTAATGACAGGTAAAAGAATAGCTCAATCAAATGAGAGGCAGAGTCCGTGGTATCTGAGTCATACGGGCTTTAATCGGGATGGCTCGAGCCATGGAAATCAGATCCATCAATACAAGGGTTCGGGAATATGCAATGATGGCAAAAGATGTCAACGATTTATTAACAGTACACAATATATATAGTAAAACTGTACAATGGTGATGGATACAGTAGGCGTGACAAATGAAAAGAGTAAGATAAGAACACATGTGCGTAGCAGAAAGGCGTGTACAAGGGTGTGCACGGAGGCGTGTGCTGGAAACGTCACAGAAAGTGTCATAAGTGGGTGGGTGCGTAGAGGATTCTGCAGAGTCAGCAGAAACCTTTGACATGGGTGCGCGCGCAATTAGTATGACGTGTGATTGACGTGGAACTAGGGAAAGCTGGGGGCTTGACTTTTAGCACTAGTAGAGGAGACAGAAGTCTGGCATGTCAGATCGACCTGTTCCTATAACATATCTGATATCTTGTGTTTGGAGGATGTTTAATCTGAAGTAAAAGGTCTCTCGGGCAGAGGCTATTCTATACTGAATGCATATGTGTCTAAGTGCAATGCGCGGGGCCATGGGCCTACCATGGTAACGGGAGCAATGAATTACATGAAGGAGACAGGAAGGCTTGGCCCTTTGCTCTGCAGCCGGGAATATGTTTACCTATATCACTAGACTGGAATGTGTTTTCGAGGAGGCTGAACACATAACTTGAAGGCAAAATACTGTTTTGGCAGGCAGGCCAGGCTGAGCCAGGCACCGCTTCGCTTGGCAGGAAGTAAGGCAGAGGTCAGGGATGCATCTCCATGCTGCAGCTTTCAGAGGCAGAGACAGAAGTGGTTGGAGGCAGAAATCAGGGCCTAGCTCAGCAGAGCCAGGAAAAACGTAAAAGTGCACCATGTAAAGACGTTGGCATGGCATGTTTAGAAACTGAATTATCGATCCATTCATGGTGGATCTGGTAGAGGACATGTTAACGTTGGACGCAAATGCATTTGCGTCTTCATATTCGGCCATGGAGGGAAGTTACATGTACTTTAAGCACGTACATGGAGACGTTGGGGTACACGTTAGGGGACATACTTGACCATAAAAATTTCAATTACCTCACTGTGGTCTGACCATTTTTTGGTTTCGGCTGAATGGCAAGTCGAGTTGCCCCCTACATCCGCCCATCAGGTTTCCCTGGTGGACAGAGCCTGGTCCAGATTATCGATCAATGACTGGACCTCCAAATTGGTAGACTCACTTCCTTCTCCCGAGTTAGACCCGATTAAAGGAGATGCAAATTTTAACCAATGGTTGACCGCCTCTCTTGATGCCCTCATTCCTAAAAAGAGAGTGCAAAAGAGGGAGAAAAGAATCGGATCCGCTCCCTGGTACACCGACGAGCTTCGCTTGCTCAAGAAAGGATGTAAAAAGTTGGAGAGGGTATGGAGAAAGAAATTGGAGACAAATAGACGAGAGGAATATCGTGTAGCTATGAGGGGTTATAAAGCTGCCCTCCGGCTGGCAAAAGCCCAATTTTTTGAGAAGCGTATAAGATCTGCTTCAAGCTCATTCAGGGAAACTTTTAAAGTGGTCCAAGAACTCCTTAAAGTTCACGAACCTGTGGCCACACATGATAAACAGAAGTGTAAGGAGCTGGCAGACTTCTTCCACACGAAAATAGTAATGATACTTAGTTACCTGCTTCAGACTATTCGGCCTCAGCAGACTCAGGAAAAGAACTCCATAACTCAGCCTAGAGAGTTACTTACTTATCTAGATACTTTCGGCCCAGTTTCAGAGGTCGAAGTACTGAAAGCCCTTGGATCTATGAAAAGTGGCTCCCCTATGGATCCGGTCCCTATGAAATTTTTAAAGCAGGTAGCAGCCTCCATTGTGACTCCTATCACTGATTGGATGAACGCTTTTTTTTCCCAGGGCTTGGTGCCACCAAGCTGGAAAACAGCAGTGGTTAAGGCACTTTTAAAAAAGCCAAACTTGGACACGGCGGAATTGGCAAATTTTAGGCCTATATCCCTGCTGCCAAGTCTCGGCAAAATAGCGGAAAGGCTAGCGAATTATCAACTGTCAGGCTTCTTGGAGTCGAATGGTCTGCTCCGAGATTCGCAGACCGGATTCCGTCCAGGCCAGAGCACTGACACTGCCCTCCTGGCAGTCATAGAAGAATCCAGATGCATTATGGACTCAGGAGGATCAGTGGCAGTGATCCTCCTGGACCTTAGTGCGGCGTTTGACACCGTTAATCATCAGGTGCTGATTCTGCGACTGTCAGAGGTGGGTGTGGCAGAGGCCGCTTTGAAGTGGCTTAGGTCATTTCTCAACGGCCGCTCATATCAGGTTTGGGAAGGCAGCAATCGGACTACATCTATCCCCCTCCAGTGGGGGGTGCCACAGGGCTCCTCTCTTAGTCCTACATTGTTTAACGTATATATGGCCCCCCTGGAGGATGTGGTGGCCCCTTATAACATCAAGATCATCAGCTATGCTGATGATACGCAGTTAGTGGTCGCCTTATCACAACTGGTAGAGAACCCCGATCTGCTGCACTCATGCCTGTCGGAAGTCCATACCTGGATGGATGAATCAGCTCTTAAACAGAGATAATGTTGCTAGGGGATAAAGTCCCCTCACTCTCATTGACCAGCTGGCCTAGTTGTATGGGCGATCTCCTTAGTACGAAAGAGGAGATTAAGAGCTTGGGGGTCTGGCTGGAACAAGATCTCTTGTTCAGGACCCAAGCTAAAAAAACTGCAGGAGTTTGTTTCGCCCTGTTACGTTCAGCCCGCAAAATCTTCCCGCTTCTTCCTTTTCCTTCTAGGAAGCTGTTGATTCAGGGGCTGATAACATCGCGACTCGACTACAGCAACGCCATCTTTTTGGGTGCCCCTGAATCCACCTTCAACAAACTTCAGCAGGTTCAAAATGCGGCGGCCAGACTGCTCATGGGTACCCCCAGAACCCAGTCAGCTAGGTGTGGTATTGGTTGTACGTGTAGTGTCTGTGTCTCTGTACCTTATCATCTTCATGAATAAAGAAGAAGTGAGAAACCTTGATGAGCCTACGAGTCTCTTTCAACACTAGGCCTGCCCTAAAGGCATTGCATTGGCTCCCAGTGCGGGAAAGAGTAAAATTTAAGGCACTTTGCACAGCCCACAAAGTTCTCCAGGGGACAGGACCCCCTATTTTGAGAAATCTAGCAGTGCCATACAAAGCGAACAGAACGTTGCGTTCTGACCAGAAACACCTCCTCCTAGTCCCCAGAGTAAAGAGGGCACGCACGGGCGGGAGAAGATTTTCGGTGAACACAGCGAGGCTGTGGAATTCCCTACCTTTAAAACTGCGCGCTGAGACCTGCACTTTGCGCTTTCGCAAATGTCTGAAAACACATCTGTTCCCTGCCTGATTGCATTTGACTGACCGTTTTTCATCCATTGTTGTCCTGATAAGCGCTGGGATGCCCCAGGGTAACTGCGCGCTATATAAAATTTTAAATAATAATTACTATCTATTCCTGTCTTAACATTAATAAGGTACAATGATTTATTTCTGAGGGACGGCCCGTCTTCACCCTCCCCTGATGGTAGTGGGCATACGTTTCCCAAAACAACGATATAGGGTGTTGCCTAAGGTGGCAAATCTAAGATGGAATCTGGTCTGTTTACATGCAACTGGTGTGGGGGACGATCAATAGGTGTAGTTTTTCCCCGACTAACTTTGTTTTGGGTATTTCCTGCCCCCGGGATTTGCTCTTATTCGTGGGGATCCCTAGCTCCTTCGTACCTTGCCCTGAACAATCTAATGTGACAGTACCCCCACTTCTATTCTTACCTGTTTGTTTATTTAACCCAGACATCGGATCAGCCTGTGGAGTATTAATATTTAATTTTTGAGTCTCTATATAAGATAACCGGATTTCGATGATAACTAGTTTTGTCAAAATGGGTTCTAAATGGGCATTCATCAGTACTTCCATCTTTGACCAAAAGTGTTCCTCCATAGAACAGCATGGCCGAATAAGTCGGGAGCCTCTATTGCTCCGGCCAGCCGATCTGAATCCGACATAATAACGTCGTCCAGAAGTCCCGTTTTGGATGCAGAGGGAACCATGAAGGTCCCGTCACAACCTGGATGCAAGAAAAAACGAGATTTGAAGCGCGGACACTACTTTTAGGTGGCAAGCCGCACTGCCGCGGACTGGTCTGACGCTGAATCCAAGATGGCGGCGCCCCGACTACGAGTCCGAGAGGAACAGACATGGTCTCGGTTGCCGCGAAGCTTGACTGGTGGTGAGGCGGAAAGGCAACCGGTGAAGCGGATTGACTGGTGTGCGCCCCGGAGTGGACGACGGGACTGCTGGAGCCCTCGGCGCATGATCCGGAGGAGAAGCATACTGGAGACTGAGGAAGCCCATCAGAGCGGTCCGATCCTATCCAATTGTTTACTTTGTATTTCTGGATGTTTACTTTGTCCTCCTATACTAATCCCTTCCCCCATTTGGTTAGCATCTTCTATTTCCTGTTTATCATCAAGGTCCACAGTCAGTGCGCATGTGTTATGGGACAACTGTAGATCTACATCTGCCCCCACAGGATCATTTGAATATATGCATTCCTTTATGTCCTTGTTATTTGGTAAGGGTACACCTGTGTCTTTAAAATCTTGTCGTATCAGGGTCCCTGTTTGAAGTCAATCAACCTCAGATAATGAGCTCAGAGGGCAAAGCGATTTACAGGATACCATGGTGGACACTCTGGTTGCTGTTTTACTTTAATTTGGCGTTCTATACTTGCTAGATTGGATTGCCATATAGGGGTGATAAAAGAATCCCAATGGTAGAATCATAACTTTTGATTTCTCCATGATTTGACCGGACTTTCGGTCAAATATGGCTCTCACTAGCCCTAGACATCTAAAGGTTAGGACTATGCAGTCCCCCTCGGATGATTTCTTACTTGGTCCAACCCATCTGACCCTCCGTGCCATGATAAGTTCAGGGAACAAGACATTACAGAGGTATTATTTGCAACGCAGCACGGAGCTTTGAAAGACTCGCTTTCGGTGCAATTAGACAGCATTAGACGCGCTTTTTTAAAATATTGCTGCTGAATCTTTTAAAATTGCAATGTTATTTTTCTTACATATAGCGCTCACCCGCACTCTAATTTTGGGAACTTACCGCTATTTTGGGCGGGTCACTTAGTAGTGCAACACACCTTCGCAACCATCTTGGGGGAGGCAGGGATTTACCGCGGCGCCATTTCGGTCAGCGCCCTAGTCTTTACGCGGGATAACACGCCCCTACTTAAGACGAGCATACCTGCCTGGCCAGCCCTGGACAAAGGTATTATTTGCAACGCAGCACGGAGCTTTGAAAGACTCGCTTTCGGTGCAATTAGACAGCGTTAGACGCGCTTTTTTAAAATATTGTTGCTGAATCTTTTAAAAATGCATTGTTATTTTTCTTACATATAGCTCTCACCCGCACTCTAATTTTGGGAACTCACCGCTATTTTGGGTGGGTCACTTAGTAGTGGAACACACCTTCGCAACCATCTTGGGGGAGGCAGGGATTTACCGCGGCGCCAATTCGGTCAGCGCCCTAGTCTTTACGCGGAATAACACGCCCCTACTTAAACCTCCCAATGACGACGCGCAGCGGAGACGCGCAGCGGGACCGCCGGAGTCCAGCCAGAGTCCTGCCCGTCTGGGCTCAGACGGGCCTGGGGCCTGGTAATATGCTCAATAAGTTGGCACCCAGACTGACGTACTCCCGGGATGAGCTTATTGCATTGCGCTACCTACATCATGCAGACCGCAATCCGGTAGACAATGGACTGCTTTTACCACCATTTGGCAGGATGTGCCAGTCGGCTCTTCCGCAGAAAAGTAAGAATACCTTGCTGTTGGGTCTGCTGAATTGCAGATCTCTCCCGAGGCACTCAGTTGAAATTAATCTTCTCATACAAGATCAGGACCTAGATATCCTATTCTTATCGGAAACTTGGATAACTGCCAGTTCCGATGCTGACATCGTGCAAACCCTCCCGCCAGGCTTTCTTCTGTTTCATCTGGACAGACCTGAGGGGCGAGGGGGTGGCATTGCCATTCTATATAGAGAGACCTACGTATGTAGGGCCCAGAAAGGCTTAGTTGCTGACTGTGAGAGCTGGCATTTTGTCCTTGCAGATATCCCCCACAGTGGCACTGTCAGGCTTACTGATTTACCGGCCTCCGGGCTGCCTGGGCAACTTCATAAGTTCTGTAATGAAACAGTGACGACGCTGGCCTCGTCTACAACAAATTTTATAGTGTTGGGAGATCTGAATCTCCATTTTAACGATACCGCAGATTAAATAGCCCAAGACCTTCAGGGCGACTTGAAAGCATGTGAGCTGCCCTTAATTAATGCAGGAGCCACGCATGATAAGGGTCACTTACTTGACCCAATGTTTTCTAATATCCCCCGTTTCTTGGCCAAGCCAGCACATCCTCTCCCGTTGTGGTAAATATAATTACCATGCAATTTTTCCGTATAATTAATGACAGGTAAAAGAATAGCTCAATCAAATGAAAGGCAGAGTCCGTGGTATCTGAGTCATACGGGCTTTAATCGGGATGGCTCGAGCCATGGAAATCAGATCCATCAATACAAGGGTTCGGGTTCGGGAATATGCAATGATGGCAAAAGATGTCAACGATTTATTAACAGTACACAATATATATAGTAAAACTGTACAATGGTGATGGATACAGTAGGCGTGACAAATGAAAAGAGTAAGATAAGAACACATGTGCGTAGCAGAAAGGCGTGTACAAGGGTGTGCACGGAGGCGTGTGCTGGAAACGTCACAGAAAGTGTCATAAGTGGGTGGGTGCGTAGAGGATTCTGCAGAGTCAGCAGAAACCTTTGACATGGGTGCGCGCGCAATTAGTATGACGTGTGATTGACGTGGAACTAGGGAAAGCTGGGGGCTTGACTTTTAGCACTAGTAGAAGAGACAGAAGTCTGGCATGTCAGATCGACCTGTTCCTATAACATATCTGATATCTTGTGTTTGGAGGATGTTTAATCTGAAGTAAAAGGTCTCTCGGGCAGAGGCTATTCTATACTGAATGCATATGTGTCTAAGTGCAATGCGCGGGGCCATGGGCCTACCATGGTAACGGGAGCAATGAATTACATGAAGGAGACAGGAAGGCTTGGCCCTTTGCTCTGCAGCCGGGAATATGTTTACCTATATCACTAGACTGGAATGTGTTTTCGAGGAGGCTGAACTGATAACTTGAAGGCAAAATACTGTTTTGGCAGGCAGGCCAGGCTGAGCCAGGCACCGCTTCGCTTGGCAGGAAGTAAGGCAGAGGTCAGGGATGCATCTCCATGCTGCAGCTTTCAGAGGCAGAGACAGAAGTGGTTCGGAGGCAGAAATCAGGGCCTAGCTCAGCAGAGCCAGGAAAAACGTAAAAGTGCACCATGTAAAGACGTTGGCATGGCATGTTTAGAAACTGAATTATCGATCCATTCATGGTGGATCTGGTAGAGGACATGTTAACGTTGGACGCAAATGCATTTGCGTCTTCATATTCGGCCATGGAGGGAAGTTACATGTACTTTAAGCACGTACATGGAGACGTTGGGGTACACGTTAGGGGACATACTTGACCATAAAAATTTCAATTACCTCACTGTGGTCTGACCATTTTTTGGTTTCGGCTGAATGGCAAGTCGAGTTACCCCCTACATCCGCCCATCAGGTTTCCCTGGTGGACAGAGCCTGGTCCAGATTATCGATCAATGACTGGACCTCCAAATTGGTAGACTCACTTCCTTCTCCCGAGTTAGACCCGATTAAAGGAGATGCAAATTTTAACCAATGGTTGACCGCCTCTCTTGATGCCCTCATTCCTAAAAAGAGAGTGCAAAAGAGGGAGAAAAGAATCGGATCCGCTCCCTGGTACACCGACGAGCTTCGCTTGCTCAAGAAAGGATGTAAAAAGTTGGAGAGGGTATGGAGAAAGAAATTGGAGACAAATAGACGAGAGGAATATCGTGTAGCTATGAGGGGTTAAAAAGCTGCCCACCGGCTGGCAAAAGCCCAATTTTTTGAGAAGCGTATAAGATCTGCTTCAAGCTCATTCAGGGAAACTTTTAAAGTGGTCCAAGAACTCCTTAAAGTTCACGAACCTGTGGCCACACATGATAAACAGAAGTGTAAGGAGCTGGCAGACTTCTTCCACACGAAAATAGTAAAGATACTTAGTTCCCTGCCTCAGACTATTCGGCCTCAGCAGACTCAGGAAAAGAACTCCATAACTCAGCCTAGAGAGTTACTTACTTATCTAGATACTTTCGGCCCAGTTTCAGAGGTCGAAGTACTGAAAGCCCTTGGATCTATGAAAAGTGGCTCCCCTATGGATCCGGTCCCTATGAAATTTTTAAAGCAGGTAGCAGCCTCCATTGTGACTCCTATCACTGATCTGATGAACGCTTGTTTTTCCCAGGGCTTGGTGCCACCAAGCTGGAAAACAGCAGTGGTTAAGGCACTTTTAAAAAAGCCAAACTTGGACACGGCGGAATTGGCAAATTTTAGGCCTATATCCCTACTGCCAAGTCTCGGCAAAATTGCGGAAAGGCTAGCGAATTATCAACTGTCAGGCTTCTTGGAGTCGAATGGTCTGCTCCGAGATTCTCAGACCGGATTCCGTCCAGGCCAGAGCACTGACACTGCCCTCCTGGCAGTCATAGAAGAATCCAGATGCATTATGGACTCAGGAGGATCAGTGGCAGTGATCCTCCTGGACCTTAGTGCGGCGTTTGACACCGTTAATCATCAGGTGCTGATTCAGAGACTGTCAGAGGTGGGTGTGGCAGGGGCCGCTTTGAAGTGGCTTAGGTCATTTCTCAACGGCCGCTCATATCAGGTTTGGGAAGGCAGCAATCGGACTACATCTATCCCCCTCCAGTGGGGGGTGCCACAGGGCTCCTCTCTTAGTCCTACATTGTTTAACGTATATATGGCCCCCCTGGAGGATGAGGTGGCCCCTTATAACATCAAGATCATCAGCTATGCTGATGATACGCAGTTAGTGGTCGCCTTATCACAACTGGTAGAGAACCCCGATCTGCTGCACTCATGCCTGTCGGAAGTCCATACCTGGATGGATGAATCAGCTCTTAAACAGAGATAATGTTGCTAGGGGATAAAGTCCCCTCACTCCCATTGACCAGCTGGCCTAGTTGTATGGGCGATCTCCTTAGTACGAAAGAGGAGATTAAGAGCTTGGGGGTCTGGCTGGAACAAGATCTCTTGTTCAGGACCCAAGCGAAAAAAACTGCAGGAGTTTGTTTCGCCCTGTTACGTTCAGCCCGCAAAATCTTCCCGCTTCTTCCTTTTCCTTCTAGGAAGCTGTTGATTCAGGGGCTGATAACATCGCGATTCGACTACAGCAACGCCATCTTTTTGGGTGCCCCTGAATCCACCTTCAACAAACTTCAGCAGGTTCAAAATGCGGCGGCCAGACTGCTCATGGGTACCCCCAGAACCCAGTCAGCTAGGTGTGGTATTGGTTGTACGTGTAGTGTCGGTGTCTCTGTACCTTATCATCTTCATGAATAAAGAAGAAGTGAGAAACCTTGATGAGCCTACGAGTCTCTTTCAACACTAGGCCTGCCCTAAAGGCATTGCATTGGCTCCCAGTGCGGGAAAGAGTAAAATTTAAGGCACTTTGCACAGCCTACAAAGTTCTCCAGGGGACAGGCCCCCTATTTTGAGAAATCTAGCAGTGCCATACAAAGCGAACAGAACGTTGCGTTCTGACCAGAAACACCTCCTCCTAGTCCCCAGAGTAAAGAGGGCACGCACGGGCGGGAGAAGATTTTCGGTGAACACAGCGAGGCTGTGGAATTCCCTACCTTTAAAACTGCGCGCTGAGACCTGCACTTTGCGCTTTCGCAAATGTCTGAAAACACATCTGTTCCCTGCCTGATTGCATTTGACTGACCGTTTTTCATCCATTGTTGTCCTGATAAGCGCTGGGATGCCCCAGGGTAACTGCGCGCTATATAAAATTTTAAATAATAATTACTATCTATTCCTGTCTTAACATTAATAAGGTACAATGATTTATTTCTGAGGGACGGCCAGTCTTCACCCACCCCTGATGGTAGTGGGCATACGTTTCCCAAAACAACGATATAGGGTGTTGCCTAAGGTGGCAAATCTAAGATGGAATCTGGTCTGTTTACATGCAACTGGTGTGGGGGACGATCAATAGGTGTAGTTTTTCCCCGACTAACTTTGTTTTGGGTATTTCCTGCCCCCGGGATTTGCTCTTATTCGTGGGGATCCCTAGCTCCTTCGTACCTTGCCCTGAACAATCTAATGTGACAGTCCCCCCACTTCTATTCTTACCTGTTTGTTTATTTAACCCAGACATCGGTTCAGCCTGTGGAGTATTAATATTTAATTTTTGAGTCTCTATATAAGATAACCGGATTTCGATGATAACTAGTTTTGTCAAAATGGGTTCTAAATGGGCATTCATCAGTACTTCCATCTTTGACCAAAAGTGTTCCTCCATAGAACAGCATGGCCGAGTAAGTCGGGAGCCTCTATTGCTCCGGCCAGCCGATCTGAATCCGACATAATAACGTCGTCCAGAAGTCCCGTTTTGGATGCAGAGGGAACCATGAAGGTCCCGTCACAACCTGGATGCAAGAAAAAACGAGATTTGAAGCGCGGACACTACTTTTAGGTGGCAAGCCGCACTGCCGCGGACTGGTCTGATGCTGAATCCAAGATGGCGGCGCCCCGACTACGAGTCCGAGAGGAACAGACATGGTCTCGGTTGCCGCGAAGCTTGACTGGTGGTGAGGCGGAAAGGCAACCGGTGAAGCGGATTGACTGGTGTGCGCCCCGGAGTGGACGACGGGACTGCTGGAGCCCTCGGCGCATGATCCGGAGGAGAAGCATACTGGAGACTGAGGAAGCCCATCAGAGCGGTCCGATGAGGTAGACCGCGGCCCTGCGAAGAGGTGCCTGGCCCAGCCCGCAGCTTGAGTGCTCAGCCGGAGGAGATGAACCGCAGAGCGACCCCGAGGCAGAAGGAGGGCCAAGACAGGACACCGCAACGCCGGCAACAACAGTAAGACAGGGGAGGTAGGAAGCGGCGGACGGGGAGGCCTGAGGCACCCACATCGCCCGCAAGGGGCCAAGGAAGAGGCTACGGAGACACGCCCTGGGGGTCCCTGAGGCAAACCTTGCAGAAAACACAACCGAGGTTGAGGTGCGGCCTGGCCATTTAGCCCTCCGCGCTGGGAGGAACATTGTGGCACCAGAAGCGCAGAGAGTTGCCGGTTTTGTGGAGGGAGATAGACAGCCGAGGGCTGGTAGCGGGCGGGACCTTGCCCTGACACCCCGGCCTGGGACAACTTCGAGAGGCTAGCCCGTGGGCGCACCACAAGGCAGGGAGCGACGCAGGAGAAAGGCAGGGAGACAGACTGCCTAGAGCCCGCACTGGCGGATGGTGGCAGGGAGGTGTCCTGGCTGAAGAGGAAGCAGGATCCGAAGTATACAGGAGCTCACTGACAGGACCGAAATGGGCAAAAAAGAGACTACCACCAGGACCCCCAGACAAGGGACCATCGACTGATACGCTACAGCCCCTCCGTCCACCGCAACGGAACTCCCCAGCCCCCGCACCAACACGGAACTGCTGATGGGGGCCATACATGCATCAAGAGAGGACATACAGGCGTCCCGGGTGGCCTTGGAGGTCAAGATCGGGGAGGTGGGCTCAGAGGTCACTCTGCTGCGTCAAGACTTCCGCAACCTTACAGAGAGGGTAACCACGGTGGAGACCATGCTGGGCAAAGCTGAAGACACCATAATTACCCTGAAGAAGGACGTGGCGGAGCTCCAGGCATCCCATAAGCAACTCCAATGGAAGGTGGACGACACGGAAAACAGTGCTCGCCGCAACAACCTCCGCTTTGTAGGTTTCAGAGAAAGAATTGAGGGGAATAACATGGAGGAGTTCCTGTTCTCCTGGCTGCAGAAGACCTTCCCAACGGTGAAATTCTCGACATGCTTAGTGATAGAAAGAGCGCATAGGGCGCTGCTAGCGAAGCCACTGGTGGGTGGGAGACCAAGGCCGGTCATTGCACGCTTTCTAAACTTTGCGGACTGCGACATGATCTTGAGAGAAGCCAGGAAACTAGGGGAGAACCGTCTGGACACCGCAACGCCGGCAACAACAGTAAGACAGGGGAGGTAGGAAGCAGCGGACGGGGAGGCCTGAGGCACCCACATCGCCCGCAGGGGGCCAAGGAAGAGGCTACGGAGACACGCCCTGGGGGTCCCTGAGGCAAACCTTGCAGAAAACACAACTGAGGTTGAGGTGCGGCCTGGCCATTGAGCCCTCCGCGCTGGGAGGAACATTGTGGCACCAGAAGCGCAGAGAGTTGCCGGTTTTGTGGAGGGAGATAGACAGCCGAGGGCTGGTAGCGGGCGGGACCTTGCCCTGACACCCCGGCCTGGGACAACTTCGAGAGGCTAGCCCGTGGGCGCACCACAAGGCAGGGAGCGACGCAGGAGAACGGCAGGGAGACAGACTGCCTAGAGCCCGCACTGGCGGATGGTGGCAGGGAGGTGTCCTGGCTGAAGAGGAAGCAGGATCCGAAGTATACAGGAGCTCACTGACAGGACCGAAATGGGCAAAAAAGAGACTACCACCAGGACCCCCAGACAAGGGACCATCGACTGATACGCTACAGCCCCTCCGTCCACCGCAACGGAACTCCCCGGCCCCCGCACCAACACGGAACTGCTGATGGGGGCCATACATGCATCAAGAGAGGACATACAGGCGTCCCGGGTGGCCTTGGAGGTCAAGATCGGGGAGGTGGGCTCAGAGGTCACTCTGCTGCGTCAAGACTTCCGCAACCTGACAGAGAGGGTAACCACGGCGGAGACCCTGCTGGGCAAAGCTGAAGACACCATAATTACCCTGAAGAAGGACGTGGCGGAGCTCCAGGCATCCCATAAGCAACTCCAATGGAAGGTGGACGACACGGAAAACAGTGCTCGCCGCAACAACCTCCGCTTTGTAGGTTTCAGAGAAAGAATTGAGGGGAATAACATGGAGGGGTTCCTGTTCTCCTGGCTGCAGAAGACCTTCCCAACGGTGAAATTCTCGACATGCTTAGTGATAGAAAGAGCGCATAGGGCGCTGCTAGCGAAGCCACTGGTGGGTGGGAGACCAAGGCCGGTCATTGCACGCTTTCTAAACTTTGCGGACTGCGACATGATCTTGAGAGAAGCCAGGAAACTGGGGGATGAACCGTCTGGAAAACGCGCAAATAATGATCTTCCCAGATTACAGCCAGGAAGGACAGAAACTGAGGCGCTCCTTTGACACAGTAAAGGCTAAACTGAGAGACCTGCATATCCAATATATGCTGCTTTTCCCGGGGAAATTTAAAGTTATTTATAAAGAAAAGACTTACTTCTTTACGCACCACGAAGATGCATGGCAGTGGCTGGAGGAGCGCCCCTCCTTCCGGAGACCAGAGGAAGGAAGACGCGGGACGGGGATGAACTCGCCTACTAATCGGGCCCAGTGGGAACAACCGAAGACACAAAGGCCGAGAAGAATAAGAGACACCAGGAAGGTGAAAACGACGCCGTACGCCACGAAGAGCACGACCACGAGGCAGAGACGCAACTCAGCGTCTTTGGGACTAGGAGATCAAGCGAGCTCTAGGTTCCGCTGTCTGCCTGGGAAAGACAGATCGGAAGGAGAGGAAGAACCCGGTGGTACAACAACAGACAGTGAGGATCCGGAGGGGCAATCAATGCACCCACTGGTGGCGGCAATAAATGAGATGGAGCAGGAACCGGTCGTGGAGGTTGGGGCCTCGCCAGAAGACATTCAGGACTCACACTCTTGAAAGAGGGACAATATAGACGATCAAGTTACGGCGCTCAGCCGGGCGAAACGCAAGTTGTTACACCCCCCTATTTTATCCTTGTTTTAATGCTAAATTGTGTTATTTAACCAGTGAAACATTATTCATGATGAGGGAAGAGTTGCATGTTGTGTGAATAACGTTCTAGAGATAGGTTAATAGGGGGTTCTGTAGGGAGGGCGTCAGACCTTCTCTGCCTGGAAGTCCTCTATGTAGCTTGTTGCACAGATGGGACGGATGGGGTGAGAGGTGGGGAGGGGGGTGGGCGAAAGCACTGTTGCTGTTGTTTCTTGTTTGGGGGCATAGGGGGGGACTTGGATGTGAATGTCAGCCGTTGGCATGAGATGGGAGGGGGGGGGGTTGTTACAGCATGTTCAGATGGTCATACGGGCCCGAGACGTGGTCGGCCCGCCCACACAGTCCTTGAATACTCCACAACATGATACACAACAGGATGACACACAGTCATGTAGAGGCGGCCCAGGCACACAAAGGAACTAAGATTCTGACATGGAATGTAAATGGTCTCGGTAGTAAAATTAAATGGGGGTTAGTCCATAAGTAAGTGAAATGGGTGGGGCCTGACGTAGTGCTGCTGCAGGAGGGGTAGCCATACTAATAAAGAAGACCCTTCCTTTCCTAGTAGCTCAGACCTGGGTAGACCCACAAGGAACATATGTAGGGGTGGGGGGCAATGGGGGGGGAGGGATTGCACACTCATTTCGGCCTATGCACCTCCCAAACTGCAGGCGGGTACACTTAGGGCTGTCACTGATATCCTCTTACACACGGCAGATACCCTACAGGTGTTGGGGGGCGGCTTTAATGACGTCATTGACCCAACACTGGACAGAACTGGGGAAAGGACTGGGACCCGGCCCCCCACCTTGCTTTCTAAGACGATGAATGCACTGGGATTGGTGGACGTGTGGCGTTGGCTGCACCCGGCCGAGAAGACTTACTCCTTTTTCTCTGGAGCGCAAAAGGTATACTCCAGATTGGATTATATATTTATGGCTAGGCACGCAATACATGTCCAGGACAAGGCAGGGTACCAGGCGAGAGGCATTTCGGACCATTCACCCCTTTTGGCAGAAGTGGGCGGGGGAAGGGGAGAAATTCAAGTCCTGGAGATTGACGGCATGGGATCTTCAAAATCTAGATCTGCTTAAAGGCCTACGGGCGGATGTAAAAGTATACATAGCCGAAAATGAGGGAACAACCTCGTCTCGGGTTGTGCTCTGGGAAGCAATGAAGACGGTCCTGCAGGACAGAGCGCAGAATAGACTGGCGGGGGACAGAAGGAAAGCGCAGGAGGAGATTCGATCGTTAGAAGCCCAGATCCTGGAACTGGACAGGGAATATCAGCTCAATGGGGATATAGGCACCGTTAGAAGACTCACGGACGTCCAACGCCAGTATAGAAGCTTAGTGACGGGGAGGCTAAGGCGCAGGCGCTAGCGACGCTGCACCGCCTCTATGATGTGGGAGATAAATCTGGGAAGCTGTTGGCATGGCTCAGTTGGAAAGAAAGAGATGCGAGATGGGTGGAGAAGGTGCAATATGGTCAGGGGAGAGTGGTGCGCACAGATGACCAGATTGCTGAGACCATGGCGAAGTATTACAAGGCTTTTTATGACACCAGAGATCTAGGTCACAGGAAGATGCGATGCAGTATATGGCCCATATTGATCTCCCGGCCCTGGGGGAGGAGGACCAGTGGGACTTAGATGGAGGTATTACTCTGGATGAAATCAAGGAAGCCCTCGTCAAGCTTCGGGCGGGGAAGTACCCGGGCCCGAACGGATTCCCAGCGGAATTCTTTAAAAAGACAGCGGACCTACTGGCCCGTCATGTCTCGGGACTTTATGAGGACACAGAGAAGGAGGGCGGGCTCCCGCCGGACCTTTGCATGGCCACAATTATTCCAATACATAAGGAGGGCAAACCAACAGATGACTGTGCATCGTACCGCCCCATTTCCCTCTTGAATGTGGAGGTTAAGCTACTGGCGACGATACTGGCCCTGAGAATGCGGACAGTGATAACAGGCCTTTTACACCTGGATCAAACAGGCTTCCTTCCAGACCGGGCAACTAGGTTGAATCTTAGAAGGACACAAAATTGGCTGATGGAGGTGGGCGACAGACGAGACCCTCACCTGTTCCTGTCCCTTGATGCTGAGACGGCATTTGACGCAGTTCACTGGCCTTTCTTAGAAGGGGTGCTCGAGCGCTTTGGCTTCAGGCCCAAATACAGGAAGTGGGTAAAACTGCTGTACACTGACCCCAGGGCAAGGGTTAGAATTAATGGAGTAATGTCGGAGGACTTCCCAATACGACGGGGAACCAGACAGGGGTGCCCGCTGTCGCCTCTGCTTTTCGCTCTCACCATAGAGGTGCTAGCATGTGCGGTCCGGCAGAATGTAAACATCCGGGGGTTCAGTATCTGGCAGGCAGATGATACTGAGGAGAAAATATTGTTATATGCTGACGATATCCTCTTATATATCATACACCTGGATACTACAATTGTAGCGCTCTTTGAGGAACTGGCCCGATATGGGGCCAGAGCCGGATACCAGATAAACTGGCATAAGTCGGTCCTTTACGATCCAAAGGGGGCAGGAGGAATGCCCAGACCTCCCAGAGAGGCTCCAGACAACGGTGGAGGGATTTGTCTACCTAGGGATATATGTGACGCAAGACTCTACTCTTTCCTATGGCAGGAATATTAAGCGAGTGATCGACAATTTTATGGAGGACGTGACAAGGTGGAAGATGCTCCCCCTAACGATACTAGGCAGGGCCGCCATGTTCGCCTTGACGCCCACTGGGCTATGTTTGCGCATGATAAGATCCCTTTTATTATTATTATTATTAAGATGATAACGCTCCCGAGGTTCCTCTATGCCTTCCAGAATGAATACTTCCCCATCCCAAACAGGGCGTTTAGACACATTAACGCTGAGCTGAGGGCCTTCCTCTGGCTAGGGAAGCAACCCGGGTGGCACTGACGACTTTACAAAGACACCAACATAGTGGGGGCATCTCTCTCCCTAACATCGAAGCGTACTATTGGGCGGAACATTTGGCACCAATAAATGAGTGGATACATGCCCCAGCAGAACACCCCACCTACGCGCTTGAAAGACACGGCATGGGGAAGCGTACATTGCTTACACTACCTGTACGGGGGAAAGGGGATAGCCAGACTGCTCCCGGCCACTAGGATCACACTGGTGACATGGGCGAAGGCAACAAAGGCCATGGGATTGGACCGGAAGCCGACGATGCAAACACCATTGTGGCAATGTGCTTGGCTGAGGGAACTCCGTACACTGAAGGGATTCCAGAACTGGGACACCATAGGTATATCGTCACTGGGGGATGTCATAAAAAAGGAGACCTACTGTCAGGTCCCAGCGGGTGGTGGAGAGTTCGGCACCAAGGGTTCGCCTTAAGACTAAAATAGGTTCCAATTACACCCTTTCTGTCGATCTTTGGAGACAACTTGTAGCGCAATCCAGATGTACAGAGACATTTCCTGATTGTGCCACTGACTAGTTGCTTTAACGCTCTACTCTTCCGTGGCGGCCATTTTGTGCGCTCGAGCCTTTCGCTCTGCGCACTTCAACGGTCTAATTCCTGTGATTAAGACGCTTCTGTAAAAGCGCGTCTTTTCGAAGTATTTTCAGTCAGTTGTTTTAAGACTAAAACTTCCTCGTCCCTCAGCATTCATTAGCGCTAGTCTATTCAGACTGTGTAGCGCGTTTTCGTTCCTGTTCCTGATTTGTACCCTCAGCAGTTGCGCAGTATCTCGCCTCCGCTCCTGGTAGGACTTCTCCTCGTTCTGTCAAAGTCTACTAGAGTGAGGTAAGAGGTCGGCGCTTTTCACGTTCTGAAGCCAATTTGTTCCTACGAACTTTCATAGCGAGTGTTCCTTACACTTCGCCTCAGCAGTTGAAGTCCACTCCGTCAGCACCTATAAACTCTTGAGTACCAATGGCAAACTACCTGTGAACTACAATAGAGAAAGACTTTGTAATTCCTGAGAGAAAGACTTATTCCTTGTGCTAGAGATTCTTTGTGGAGAATTCCAGCGGCTTAGACCTTCATCCTTCCTGCACCTTTGATGACAGCAAGTATAGTAGTGTATAGCCTGATATGCATATTGATATACAGTATTATACCAACTGAGAATTAGCAGCAGTGGTTATTCTCCAAGATCTGTTGAACTCAATTCTGGGACTGGATTTACATACTACTCATCAACTTCCAAGTCTCAGTCCATCATAAAGATCTACATAGAGAGAGGCTCATGTCCACACTCATTCAGGTACTTGAAAGTAGAGAACTAAAGTGAGAGAGGAGAAGGTGCCAGCATTAGTGGGGAACTGTAGTAATGTTTTGCTTACTTTTACAGGAGACAATCTTCCTGAACGAAGAGTAGGAGATATATGTGTGGCAGTCTCTCTGTTCGTTATCCACTTCCCCTTTCCCTTTCATTCCTGGGCTCAGAGTTCTCTGGGTGCAGGGGTGTAGGGGAGTTGGGAATTTATCATCCATAGCAAGAACCTTCTGGTCATCTGCTTCCACGGAGTCAAAAGGAACTCAGGTACGCTCTCTGACAGATTGAAGTGCCAAGAACATTTCTCTCCGTCTGAGCAGCATGGCAGAAGGTTTAGATGTGAAAGCGTTGGCAACTATTCTAGAGGATTTGCAAAAGCAGCTTAGTGAAACCAGGGAAGCGGTTAGGAAGTCCAATCAGGAGGCTAGTTACCTCAGGCAGCGGGTAAAAGAAACACGTTGTTCTATCTGGTAGATTGGAAGGGTTTCGGTCCTGAAGATCGATCATGGGAACCAAGCAAGAATGTTCACGCCCCGCGACTGGTAGCTGAGTTTCACAAGACATATCCTCAAAAGTCTAGAGAGGGGGCTTTGGTGGGGGGTACTGTCATGTCCCAGCGGGTGGTGGAGAGTTCGGCACCTAGGGTTCGCCTTAAGACTAAAATAGGTTCCAATTACACCCTTTCTGTCGGTCTTTTGAGACAACTTGTAGCGCAATCCAGATGTACAGAGACATTTCCTGATTGTGCCTCTGACTAGTTGCTTTAACGCTCTAGTCTTCCGTGGCGGCCATTTTGTGCGCTCGAGCCTTTCGCTCTGAATGAATGAATGAATGAATGAATGAATGAATGAAATTTTATTTGTAACGCGCAGCTATGCCCAGTGGGCGTCAAGGCGCCTACACCAAAATATAAAGCTGTTAGCAGACAGAAACAGAGCCTACTGGTATGCCTTAATAAAGAGCCAAGTTTTCAATGACTTCCTAAAGAGGTCAAGGGAGGGAAGTCGTTTGATTTCAAGGGGGAGTGAATTCCACATCAGAGGTGCCAGTATGGAAAAAGCTTTGGACCCCCATCTGGCCTTCTTGGCTCTGGGGATTACCAGTTGCGCACTTCAATGGTCTAATTCCTGTGATTAAGACGCTTCTGTAAAAGCGCGTCTTTTCGAAGTATTTTCAGTCAGTTGTTTTAAGACTAAAACTTCCTCGTCCCTCAGCATTCATTAGCGCTAGTCTATCCAGACTGTGTAGCGCGTTTTCGTTCCTGTTCCTGATTTGTACCCTCAGCAGTTGCGCAGTATCTCGCCTCCGCTCCTGGTAGGACTTCTCCTCGTTCTGTCAAAGTCTACTAGAGTGAGGTAAGAGGTCGGCGCTTTTCACGTTCTGAAGCCAATTTGTTCCTACGAACTTTCATAGCGAGTGTTCCTTACACTTCGCCTCAGCAGTTGAAGTCCACTCCGTCAGCACCTATAAACTCTTGAGTACCAATGGCAAACTACCTGTGAACTACAATAGAGAAAGACTTTGTAATTCCTGAGAGAAAGACTTATTCCTTGTGCTAGAGATTCTTTGTGGAGAATTCCAGCGGCTTAGACCTTCATCCTTCCTGCACCTTTGATGACAGCAAGTATAGTAGTGTATAGCCTGATATGCATATTGATATACAGTATTATACCAACTGAGAATTAGCAGCAGTGGTTATTCTCCAAGATCTGTTGAACTCAATTCTGGGACTGGATTTACATACTACTCATCAACTTCCAAGTCTCAGTCCATCATAAAGATCTACATAGAGAGAGGCTCATGTCCACACTCATTCAGGTACTTGAAAGTAGAGAACTAAAGTGAGAGAGGAGAAGGTGCCAGCATTAGTGGGGAACTGTAGTAATGTTTTGCTTACTTTTACAGGAGACAATCTTCCTGAACGAAGAGTAGGAGATATATGTGTGGCAGTCTCTCTGTTCGTTATCCACTTCCCCTTTCCCTTTCATTCCTGGGCTCAGAGTTCTCTGGGTGCAGGGGTGTAGGGGAGTTGGGAATTTATCATCCATAGCAAGAACCTTCTGGTCATCTGCTTCCACGGAGTCAAAAGGAACTCAGGTACGCTCTCTGACACCTACAGTCCTTTCAATCACTGAGGGGGGAATACGGCTTACATCATACACAATATTTTAAATACCTACAGTTGCGACACGCCTGGAGGGCAGAGGGGACTTTGACTGGATCGCTCCCGGAGTATGCACCACTGGAGGGCCGCCTCTTACAAGAACAGATCCCGAGCAAAGCGGTTTCACTGACATATAGGACCTTCATGAATAACATGCCGGATGGGCTGGAAAAGCTTAGAAGCACATGGGAACAGGAGCTAGGGGAAATGGACGAGGTGGATTGGGACACGGTTCTGATGCATCCGAGAGAGGTGGCGATCAAGTCTCGATTGCGACTTATTCAATATAATGTACTTCATAGGACCTACTTCTACAGGGTACTCTTACACAAGATTGGGCGGGCTAGTGAACCAGGGTGTCTAAGGTGTGGGCGGGACAGGGGGGACTTCTACCATATCATCTGGTCCTTCCCGGAAATTCAGGAGTACTGGGGTGAGATCCTAAGATAACTGGGTGAGGTGTTGGAGGTCACGCTACCCTTAGATCCTAAACTAGTGTTGTTGTGAATGACAAATGACGTAGACTTGAACCGACCACTGCTGATCTTCCTAGTGCTAGCACTGGTGGTGGCCAAGAGAGATGTGGCGAGGAGATGGGGGTTTCCACCTTGCCGCAGCCGGAGGAGTGGCGAAGAACTATGGACATATATATGGCAGCTGAAAGAGTCACGTATAAGGCAAGAGGATGCCCCAAAAAGTTTGGCAGAGTGTGGGGCAAGTGGCGACGATATCCTGGGTTAGATGGGGGACTTTGAGCTGATGAGGAAATGGGGACCGGAAGCCGTAAAAGAGGGCAATGCGACAGGGACTATAATGTTGTGTCAGACTACGAGTGGGGGTGGATTACTCACAATGTAGACAATGGAGGACTGTGAATTGTTTTTAGAGATGGAATTCGGGGGGTGGGGGGACGACGGATGGGGCATGATGTTTCCTAATGATATGCTTGTTATGTGGTTATCAAATAAAATGCGAATATAAAAATTTTTTTTTTACGTTTTCCTCCATACTCTCCTGCATAATGGGTGCAAACTGTGTAGATATTATATTCGTCGAAGGGGAATCATGGTTCTCAGTAATTAAATCTGATCTTGACTCAATGTTTTCTTGTGTACCTTTCTTAACTTTTTGATATATATTGTTTGCGAGGCTTCTTGATAATCTGACCCTTTCTTTTTTTTCCCTGAGCAACAGGGCTACTTCCGTTTATCTGTTTAGTTTTTTGTGCCCTTGTTATAACAGTTGTTTTATTCCTTATTAACGGGGATTCTGGTATCTCTTGGATATTAGGAGACTCTGGCAACAGTAAGAGGGACATCAGAAACACAGGGGGTCTACCAGCTAACTATTAAAGCTACACTGTCAAAAACTGAGTCGACTAGATCTCAGAGTGTATAAAGACAGTATGTTGTGTAAAAAAATTGAGATGGATGGACTTAACATGCAAAAAAGACCGGTGCATTACAGATTATTCATAAATGGCTAACCAGTCCAAAAACATTCATATAGGGTTTCCATTAAAAGAGACTTAATGATCAGTCATATCATCTGGCCAAACCCTAGTGTGGAAGGCTAGTCCCCTGATCATAGGGACAAGACCGCACATTGTCGATGTTTTGGGGTTTGGTCCAGCATCATAAATGAAACCTCCATAATGACTGATCTTTGATGGAAAAAAGGGCAGGTGCAACAAAACAAAAAAGTGTGACTTAAAATAGGATGGAATGCCCTCCTTGTAACAACTTTATTCTATGGACATGACATGCCTCCTAATTAAAAACAGAACAGTGCAAGAGGACAGTAACAAATATCTGCCTATAAACGGGCCAACATGTTTCTGCCTAGTGGGTATTCAATCCCTCGGCATTCATCAGGGCCTCTGCTCTTATACTTGTTGCACTCCAAGTTTGTGAGATAAAAAATCACCACCTTCACCATAAATAAAATAATGAAAAATAGAAAGGTTAAGTACGGTACAACCTGTAATAACCATGAACTGTCACCCTCCGACTCACTTACACTACAGTGAATCCCTGAATGATGGGTGAAGATGCCTCACCTCACCTGGACTCCGCTCAGGTATAGGAGGCCCCGCACTGTCCGTCGGTGCCTTAAGCTTCCATCTGAGGCTCATTCAGGGATTCACTGTAGTGTAAGTGAGTCGGAGGGTGACAGTTCTGTTTTTAATTAGGAGGCATGTCATGTCCATAGAATAAAGTTGTTACAAGGAGGGCATTCCATCCTATTTTAAGTCACACTTTTTTGTTTTGTTGCACCTGCCCTTTTTTCCATCAAAGATCAGTCATTATGGAGGTTTCATTTATGATGCTGGACCAAACCCCAAAACATCGACAATGTGCCGTCTTGTCCCTATGATCAGGGGACTAACCTTCCACACTAGGGTTTGGCCAGATGATATGACTGATCATTAAGTCTCTTTTGATGGAAACCCTATATGAATGTTTTTGGACTGGTTAGCCATTTATGAATAATCTGTAATGCACCGGTCTTTTTTGCATGTTAAGTCCATCCATCTCAATTTTTTTACACAACATACTGTCTTTATACACTCTGAGATCTAGTCGACTCAGTTTTTGACAGTGTAGCTTTAATAGTTAGCTGGTAGACCCCCTGTGTTTCTGATGTTGCACATTGAGTAGGAGCTGGGGATAACACCAGGTGTGGGTCTTTAAATCTTATATCCCTTGGACCCTTTTTGAAATTGTTGTATTTATCAACAGTAAGAGGGACTCATTAGGTTCTAAACCACCTTCCTCCTGTCCCTCCTGTGAATTTAAACTGATGGTGCTAGGGGTAACATTGCGACTCTGATGAAGTTCCGAGTCTAATGACAGCCTGCGTTCTGTCAACTTAATTTCATTTATAATTGCTGATGTGGCTTTTACTAGGAAGGCATCCAGGGTGCCTACTACCCCTTTCCCTTTAACTTCCTTTGGTTTATTCATTTTCGCTTAAATTTGTATAACACCAGATACTATCTAGGTTATTCAGCAATAATAAAGAACGCCTGCATATGAAACGACATACACAGAGGTCAGCCAAGGAACAGTGGCACCCACCCAACCCAGTCTTGCAAGAATATAAATTTCAGTCCACTACAGATCATCATCAGCAAAGTCTTACTTCAATTTGATAGTCCAATGTTAATAACGAGGCCCGGCCCGGTCTCTTCTGGCCTCTGACGGCCACAGACGGCCCGCCCTTTGCCCAGGCTTAGCCCGAGCGCATCCCGCGACGCGGGGGCTCTCCTACGATCTTAAGCGCCTCCGGGCGCGGAATGGGTGGGAGTGGCTTTCTGCCACTGAGACTCCTGGCCGTGTAGTCCCCCCTAACTGCGGCCACGCTAAGATGTCAGGAGGCGTGCAGCGGCAGGGGGTGACCGGCAGCAGTAGCAGGGATCATGGAAATTGCAGGTAAGTTTTGCCCCCAGAGCCTGAGAGACACCCACTCCACCGGGGCTCTCCTACGATCTTAAGTGCCTCCAGGTGCAGAATGGACGGGAGCTGCTTCCTGCCGCTGAGACTCCTGACACGTTTAGTTCCATAGCTGCCAAGGTTTCAGATTGCTATGTGTGACATTTTTGTACTGTCAGTGTAATTATGAGTGACATTCCAACAACTATGAGTGACACATTCTCCAGAACAAAATCAAGCAATGGAAACGATGGAACCATATAAATATTAAGAAATTACACCCATTAGAGCAACAATAAACTCTGAGAAGATGTTAAAATTGCCGGAAAGCACCAGAAATGGAAGGGCACACACATAGGCAGGGGTCACAATTCGGCCGCAAAGTGTAATTGTTTTCAAAATTGAACAATTAAATAAAAATCAATTTGCTGATTTTTTTTTGAAAATTTCTTTATTTGCAAGTTAGGTCACTGCACATAACATAGACATGTACAGAGTAGTTCTCCGCAACGTGACACATATTTCAGTATACATTTCAATCATTTACATTTTCCGTTTTCTGCTTTCAAGAACGTCCCAACTCCCCCATTCCCTCCCTGTACCCTCCCCCCCCCCCGGCACTTATCATTCCATTTAACAGCAATACGTTGGTTTTGCATCAATATGTACAGTACAATCTGTATCCAGCAGGGGTACCGGTCCCCGGTTACATCATATATGCATATCAGATCATTCCCAGTGTGTCTGCAACTCAGTTCCCGTGTACTCCGGTCACGGGCGTAGTATCCCCCTGTGAGACATGACAGGTACAGGCTAGTCCTCTTGGTCTAGTATGCCTTGCTCGAATGCTATAAGCAGGGCATTCCATTCCATTGAGATGGGATGTTTCCTAAGGCCTCTACTCTCCTCCCTGCCTAGTTCTTGTCCCTCTGCCTTGCCCCACCTGATCACCTCCCCGCTCCAGGTCCCTATGTCTGGCGGCCTTGCTGATTTCCATCTCATCGCCACTGACCTCTTCGCTATCAGCAATGCCAGATCCACAAATCTGGATTCCACACTCCTCTTCTTCTCTTTGTGTCCTATCCCCAGCATGCAGTAAGAGGTGGATGTGTAGGGTCTATCCGGTATTATATCATTCAGTATGTGGTGTATCGTACCCCAGTAGTGTCCCAGCGTAGGGCATTCCCAGAACATGTGTAACATGCCTGCATCTTCCCGTCGGCACCTGGGGCAAGTATCGGGCGTAGTCGGGAACATCATGTGAAGTCTGCGGGGAGTCAAGTATGCCCTGTGTATAATCATCAATTGTATAAATTTAAACCTGGGGTTCCGAGACACTTTCTTCGGCAATTTCAATACCAGGTCCCATTCTTTGACGCTCAACGCCGCCCCTAGATCCTCCTCCCATTTCAATTTCAGGGGTTGTAGGGGGTCAGCCCTGCCCTCCCGTATCCCAGCAGTCAGCCATTTTGTCAAGTGTCCGCCCGCCCCCATGAGGTACTGCATAGTGACCAGTGAGTTGGTGGCGGGCTCCATCCCATCTCCTGCCCAATGGGTGCCTATGTAGTGTTTCAGTTGTGCATGCTGCAGAAAGAGCGTCCTTGGCGCCTGGTGAAGCCTGGCGAACTCCTCAAACGGCAGTAGCCTGTTATCCGAGAAGAAATCCCCTATTTGTGTTATCCCCGCCTCCTGCCACACCCGTAGTCTTCTTTCCGTCATCGGACCTGTCCCCAGCGGGACGCCCAACAGTGGTACCGAGGGCGCATAATTTGACCGTCCATTTGCATACCTGACCGCCCTCTTCCAGTACATGAGGGCCAGTTTGAGTAGGGGTGGAGTCGTCGCCGGTGCTTTGGCCCCTGGCAGTAACAGCCGATGTATGACCCCCCGGAGTCTGTCGCCCTCTGTCATGTTCAGTTCGTGTAAATTGCGGCCAGCCAACCAGTAAGCTAGCCATTGCAGTTGGCACGCGCAGCTGTAAGCGAACAGATCAGGCACTCCCAAGCCGCCCCTATCCGTGGGTAGTTGCAGTCGGGTCATGCTTATGCGTCTCCTGCCCTTTCCCCAAATTAGGTCAAGTAGTAAAGTGTTGAGTTTCCTAAAATAAGGCATAGGGATAGAGACTGGTAGATTCGTAAAGAAGTACAGGAGACGCGGCAGCACCACCATTTTTGATATAGCCACCCTCCCTGCCACCGATAACGGTAAAGTAGTCCAGAATTGTACCCGGGCGGTTAGGTTAGTCAGTGCTCGCCCCAGGTTCCCGTCCAGCAGGTCCTGTGGTTGGCGGTATATCTGGAGACCTAAGTACTTAAATGTTACAGGCGCCACCTGAAAACAGTGCGGCGGAAACTGGACATGTGTCCCCGCCACCGGGCCCCGAAAGCCAAATCCATATGACTTTGTCTCGCTGATGGCGAGGCCCGATAACTCACGGAAAACCTCAAAGATCTGTGGCAGTGGTGTCTCCGGGTCATTTATGTCTCTAAGGAAAAGTAATATGTCGTCGGCATACGCCGATATGACATGATTAGTGTTGAGCCTAGTAATCCCCACCACAGCCGCCATAGTCCGGACCTTCAGCAGTAGGGGCTCCAGTGCGATTACAAACAGCAATGGCGAGAGAGGGCACCCCTGCCTCGTGCCTCTCGCAATGTCTATCCGATCAGAGATACAGTTGTTGGTCCGAACCCGTGCCGTAGGTTTCCGGTACAACAGAGATACCCAGGCTATAAATCCGGCGGGTAACCCAAATTTGGACATAGCCGCGAACATGTAGTCCCATCTGAGTGTATCAAAGGCCTGCCGTAGGTCTAGCGAGATACAACCCTCAGTGGCACTTCCCCCTGCGGTCGGAGACATGAGTTGGTGAAGCCTCCGCAGATTTAGCGCTGTGCTCCTGTTCGGGACAAACCCACATTGATCGGGGTGGATCATGTCTGGGATGTGTTGAGACAGGCGCATCGCCAATACTTTACTGAGTATTTTGGAGTCCGTGTTCAAAAGCGACAGTGGTCTGTAGTTGTCAAGCCGCAAAGCATCCCTCCCCGGTTTCTGAAGGGAGACGATTAGGGCTTGCAGTGTCGTGTCGGGCAGACCACCGCTCTTCAGTGCCTCGTTATATACCTCATGAAGGCGGGGGGCCAGCAGGTCTATGTACGTTAAATAAAGCTCCGCCGGGAGTCCATCTGTCCCGGGAGCCTTGTTTCTAGGCAGAGCCCTGATTGCCATTCTAATTTCCGCTACCGTAATGGGTTTCGCCAGCTCCTCGCTATGCGCCGCGCTCAGTTGAGGAACGCATACATCGGAGAAGAAATCCTCCAAAGCCGGTTCTGAGAGTGGAGGGTGCGGGCCGTACAGTTCAGCGTAGTAACGCCGGAACGTCGTGTTGATATCCCGCTGCCCCTGCACCAATTCCCCTGCGGGATCCTGGATCTCCATGATAGGGGTAGCTGCCGGTGCGTCCCTGGTCAGGCGCGCCAACAGCGCACCCGCCCTGTCCGCCTGTGCGTGATGTCGTGTGGTGTATTCCCTATAGTCGAGGACCCTCAACTCTTCTAGAAGTTCCGCATACTGTATATTAGCCTCCTGTAGTTGTGTGAGGGCGCCGCCCGTGCCTGCGGCCTCAATTTCCAGTGCCGCTAGACTGCTCTCTATCTCTCGCAGTCTCCTCAGTACCTGGTGTTTGATGCCTACTTTGGTGCCCATGGCCACCCCGCGAATGGTCGCCTTGAAAGCGTCCCACTCGACCTTCCTGGAGCTTGCTGTACCCGAGTTTTCTGAGAAGTAGTGCGCAGTAGCATCCGACAGGGTGGACTTAAAAATCGAGTCTTCGAGGAGGCTAGGGGACAATCGCCATGTCGGTATGGGGGTAGGTATTCTTCCCCATGTCAGGGACAATTCCACCGGGTTGTGGTCCGAGAGTGTCTTCCCCATATGCCCTACTTGCACAATGGACGGCGTAAGTGTCTTGGAGCAAAAGATGCGATCTGTCCTGGTGTGGAGGTTATGTGGTGGGGAGTAAAACGTGTACTCCCTGTGCGATGTATGAAGTGCCCGCCATGTGTCCACCAGGTCCCACCCCTCGGCCCAGCGTGCCAATGCCTCCGCCTGCCTTCTACTCTCAGCTGCGTGCAGAGGGGGATGAGATCTGTCGAGTGTGAGATCTAGTACCGCATTGCAGTCTCCACCTATAATCCATTCATACTCCACCCAATCCGATAGCGCTCTACCTAATTCCGCAAGGAACTGCGATTGCTCCACATTCGGGGCATACAGGCAGCCGAGCACTACACACACACCATTCAGCAATCCCTTAGCTAGCACGTAGCGGCCTTCCCCGTCTATCTTGGACTCAATGAGTTTAAACGGGACCGAGTTGTTAATCCAAATGGCTGCCCCCCGGGAAAATGCCGAGTATTTAGTGGCGAGGAGCTGGCCCTTCCATTTCCCCAACATTTTGGCCCCCTCTGATTCATTCAGGTGTGTCTCCTGCAGGCATGCTATGTGCACCCGCCGCCTACGCAGTTGTGCCAAAACTCTATGTCTTTTGTGTACTGAGCCCAATCCCCGTACATTCCAAGTGCAGACCACATAATCATTAGGGGACGTCATTACCCCGGATGTCCTCAAAATGTTCCAAAACCATTGTCCATACCATCATTGACCACAAAATGGAAATCTTCAGTGCCACGTTTGCAAACATTACCCCAACTCGTAGGTCCCCCTCTACAACCTCAGAGGACCAAACTGTAACACCCAACATGGGTATAGAAGTCTTGGAACCGTGCCTAGGCTTGGAGGTGTGAGCCTAGACAAACTCTTACAACAAAGTATGTCTAAAAGTCCCGTAACCATTGTCCCCTACGTTCAAAGTTGTCCCAGGGTCCTGGTTCCCCACCCCACCCCCTCTGGTAGATGAGAACATCTGCTACATTACCAGTCCGTCGCTGCAGGCTCTACGATCACATGTCTGCCGCCAACTGTGCTGTGATTTGGGGAAACAACTGAATGCTTCCTTCCGTGTCCGAGGCCGCTGTGTGGGAACTCGTACGACTTTCTGATGGAGATCCGGTGTGTGCGTCATGTTCCGCCAGTGCGTTGGTGGTTAGTCGCGCCACTGCTGCCGAGCTGTCGTCTTCCTCCTCCCGGCCTTGACGTTCCATGCTGGCCCCCTCCGTGCCCGGGTGATTAGGGCGACCTTGAGACTCCGTCCGGCTGCCCGTCCTCTGTGTTTCCGGCACCTCCTGGTCTTCATGCAAGGGGTGCATCGGAGTGAGTGTAACCTCCAGCCACTCTGAAGCCTCTTCCGGATTGTCGAAGAAATAGGTTCTGTGATCGTGAATGACCCTGAGGCGTGCCGGGTAGAACAAGGCGTATTTTATATTTCGCTCCCTCAGTGATTTCTTCACTCCCCAGAAAGAAGCTCTGGCCCTCTGCACTGCCTGCGTGAAGTCTGGGTAGATGGATACTGAGTGGTTCTCAAATTTTATGGGGCCTTTCTCCCTTGCGGCCTTCAGGATGGCGTCTCTGTCCTTAAAATGGAGCAGGCGTGCTATCAGGGGGCGAGGGGAAGCCCCCGGCTTCGGTGGTCTGGGAGGGACTCTGTGTGCCCTTTCCACGCTGTACATCTGGGTGAGGTCCGCCGGTTCTGCTACAGTCTTTAGCCATTCCTCCACAAAACGGGTCGGGTTTGTCCCCTCACTCCGTTCCGGCACGCCCAAAATGCGTACATTGTTGCGTCTCGAGCGCCCTTCCGCATCGTCAACTCTTTCCCTCAGGTGCTGCATTTGCTTCTCGAGATTTTCCAATCGCGTGGAGTGTTCCGTTTGCTGGGGTATCAGATCGGCAAGCGCGAGTTTCTGCTCCGACACTTTCTCCGCCAGCTTCTTGTGGTCATCTTTAAGTAGCGACAGGCCGGTTGACATCGTATCCATTCGAGTTTCAAGTGCCTCCCTGGATGCCCGGATCTCTGACAGTATGAGGTCCAGCTTAGCCTCTTGGGAGGTAGCACCCGTGGGTGGGATCGCGTCTTCATTCGAAGAGGCCAGCGGATCCTCTGAGCCAGATGCCTGCGCGCCACCACGAGGGATTCTGTGACGCCCCATCATGCACCTCCACTACGTTCACCGCGGGCGGTATGTCGTCGCCCTGTCTTCTTTCCCTTGCTATTTCCGGTCTCGCACCGCCGGGCCGGACCAGGTGTGGGGAGCGCCGTGTGATTGCGTACCGCAGGGGATAGTCCGATGCCCAGCTTACCGTGTGGCCAGTGGTGCTAGGCGCGCCCGCGGTCAGGTCCAGTGTCTCGACCTCTCCTCTCAGCCAAGCCAGTTGCAGTGTCGGAACCTGAGCACCCCAGCCAGTGGGTGGATCCGTGGTGTGCGTCCTGTGCAGTGCACCAGTGGCACAGAGCGCAAGGTGACAAGCCCTCTGAGTCAGGGGTGATCAGATCGCTGTAGGTCCGGGCCAGTCCACATATCAATTGTACAGCTCCAGTAACTGATCGGTGATCAGCCCCCTTCAGCCCCGGGAAGTAGCGTGACTTTTCCGACTTTATTGACGACTGAATGGGACTCCCCGTGCCCTCAGGGAGAGGCCACCGCCGCTGTAGTCCACACGGCGTTATCACCGGATCCGGTCGTGCAGGAAGCCTGTCCCTCAGGTGCGTGGCAGACTGCACACCCAAAAGGCTATCATGCAGGCCCGGCAAGCAAGGATTTACCCGCCTCAGCAGCAGGCGCCTGACCCCCGCTAGTGGCTCTGATCGTCTCCCTTCGTGTGGGGGTCTCGCAGTACTCCTCAGGGTGCCAGGCCTCGTCTGCGTCGTGGTCCGCAGCCCCGTCCGATCCGACCAGCAGGATCCCCGCTCACCTCACTCGGGCCATCTACCGGCTATCTTCTGATTATGGCCCTCAGCAGTGCATGGCACCGTGGGTCAGGCGCCGGCCACAGCCCGAGCGCCGCACGCCCCTCCGTGCTCCGGGCAGAAATTGCAGACTTGGCGCCGGCGGCCTCCCAGCACGCCCCGACCTCCTCCGGGTAATCCGCAGGTGTCTCCGCCGCAGTGGGATCGGCGGGATTGCTCTGGTGTGTCCAGTGCCACCGGGTCCGCTCCGCCGTATCCGGCGATCTCACACAGCCGTGCGTGGCGCACTTCCGGTCCGCTCGTCAGCACACTGTGGGCCGCGGTCTCCTGGGCAGAATTAGGCCCCCCTTCCTGCGCGCAGCGTCCTCAGGCAGTAGCTCTCCACCAGGGTTCCCAGTCCCGTCAGCCAGGCCTCGGCAGCGTATATCAGGCTCTGCAAGGATCAGGCGAGGGGGTTAGGGGCCAGACCCCACTACCACAGGATAATTGCCAGGATTACAGGGGAAGCTAGGACGGAGCTCGTCTAACTCACGTCCACCATGTTCGGCTGTTGGCCACGCCCCCCATCAATTTGCTGATTACAGTACGGCGCCACCAGCTATCATTAACCTGTGGCTAAAAGAGTAAGTTGCATAACTAATCTGAGCACATAACATTACAGTACAATGAGGCATGATTGGGAGGGGGTTAGGACACGCCTCAGGAGAAGAGGCTGACTGCTACGATCCCCCCGCCAGAACCTCTCTTTGCACCTGGCTGGAAATAACCCCTTCAATTAGGCCCTACGTCGCTCCCAACTCCTGGCTGTGCACCACTGAATACCGCTGGTGCCTGTCCTGGGGAGCCGCGGCGCACGACTGCTGCTGTGCCTGCCCCAAGTTATTCGGCCTCTTGGAAGTCAAAATGAATGCACCAGTGCTTGATGCAGCAGTATTAAAATAAATGCGTTGCACTCCTAAAATTACATTATTTTGAATCCTTCTGTGCTTGTTGGGACCTTTGGACCTTTGGACTGCTTCTCTGTCTGCTCGGCTGTTTCCTAGCGCAGCCCACCGCAGCCTACCGCTGCTCCTCACCGGACCAGCTGCTCGGGTCCCGCTTCGCCTGTCGGGGTGAGCGCCCTTCCACCGGAGGCGCCTGGGACTGTGTATCGCTGTGTGTGTGTTGGGAGAACTGCAGGGCTGCGAGCTGACCCGCAGGGACTCAAAGTACCAGGAGTCCCTGCGTGAGGTCTAGACCCGCAACACCTGGGTCGCTCTCCCTGCCTGCCCCGCCCCCGCCTCAGCACTGAAATACCTGGCGATTTTGGAATCCTTCTGTGCTTGTTGGGACCTTTGGACCTTTGGACTGCTTCTCTGTCTGCTCGGCTGTTTCCTACCGCAGCCCACCGCAGCCTACCGCTGCTCCTCGACGGACCCGCTGCGCGGGTCCCGCTTCGCCTGTCGGGGTGAGCGCCCTTCAACCGGAGGCACCTGGGAATGTGTATTGCTGTGTGTGTGTTGGGAGAACCGCACGGCTGCGAGCTGACCTGCAGGGACTCAAAGTACCAGGAGTCCCTGCGTGAGGTCTAGACCCGCAACACCTGGGTCGCTCTCCCTGCCTGCCCCGCCCCCGCCTCACCTTTCCCTCATTAGTGTCTCTCACCACCGCTACGCGGGAGTGCCCGGGGCGAAGCCCGGGCAAAGGGCGGGCCGTCTGTGGCCGTCAGGGGCCAAAGGAGGCCGGGCTGGGCCACCCCACTGACACTTAGTGCAAAGGAACTTTTCCCTGCCAGTAGGGTGGTATAATCATACCTAGTCTTATTTGTGTTTCACCACTTTTATTAATTATCTATTGTATAACTGTTGGGGGCTGTAAACAATGTCTTTATTACCAAATAGTACCACCTTGGTCTCTCCCCAGGCCGAGGCTGGGCTAGCCATTTTTGGCCCACTAGATAAATATTTCAATCGCGTTACTCAAGACATTGACAAGGAAATTTCCCTGGTAGAGAGACGTGCTGAACGTAGACTGTCCATTGAGCTCCTCAAAAATTCTGTGGAAAAACGGCCACCACAAGCCTTACCGGCATTGGTTACCCCTTTGTCATCCTGCCCGTCGTGTCTGAAACACCTTATGCCTTTCCTCCAAGTTTGGAGCCTGAGGGTGGCTCGAACTCGGGATCTGAGATTTCCACCATGCCCATAATTCCACCTACAAATCTCACTGACTCACTAACTTGTATAGTTGAACCTAGTGTATCAACCAGTGTGGCTCAATTAAAACCATGCTTAAAAAGAAAGAGGAGTACCACCCGAGGAAATGCTATTTCCCTAAACCCCCAAACAAAGTTAGGAAAGTTGCAAAAATTTTGCGCAACCACAAGGAATATATTGGGGTTAGCCAAAGTGGAGAACCACCCGATGAGGGGGGAACTGTCGTTTCAGTGAGTCCAGGCCTCACTATCAATGACCCCCAGGGAACGGGGTTGGTCGAGAATTCATCCCCTATTCATTTACTGCTCTCCTGACACCCATAGAGGAACAAGTTAATAAGTTAGTTAATCGATTGGATCATTTTGAGCAGGCTACCTTAGATAACTTTTCCTCCACAAAATCATTAATTAAATCCCAAACTAGGATGAGCGAGAGTAGTAAGCTGCAGGAACCTATTGGGAAGGTTAAAAATGTGCCTATTGTTGAAATACAACCTCCAGTAGGCAGAACTACAAGTGGGCCCCAGGGAAAGGGACTAGGTCAACAGACTAATTCTGTAGTGCTAGCTTGCCCTGGCAGCAGTACTGAGAAAAAAACAACCAAGCTCCCTGACCCTGTGTCTAAGGGTAAGAATAAAGAATGCCCTCAAAGTAGTATTTCTTAAGTATGGACGCAAAATCCGTTACGCTCGCGGATTTTGCGGATTTTCGGTAAATTCGCAATCCGCGAGATTTGCAAATTTCCCGCAAAATCCGCAAATTTGCACGCAGCGGATTTTTTTTTTCTTGGTGATACAATTTTGCAGCGCGCGGCGTTTATCATCGTTTGCCGAGCTATTTTTCTTGATATTTTGCGAGTGCTGCGCCATTTTGGATCTTGCTGCGGGATCCCGCGGGAATTTGGCAAGCGCGATTACGTAATCGCGGCTTGCCAACTTTTACAGCGAGAGTTTGTCAACGTGAGTACGCCGTGATCACGTATCGCGGTACTTCGCAATTGCGAGCTTTGAGATGCGGCGAGCAGCAACAATCTTGCACATGCGAAAATATAAAATTTGCAATTCTGCACAAGAAATCCACCAGCAAGCAGCATAAACCTTCTTGAAATGATGGTTTTTATCTGAATAACTCCTTAGGTTGACATTTGCCTGCACTTTTTTTGCGAGGAGTCCATTTTGGGGAGGGGGGGGGGCGGGAGGAAGGAATGAAGTGCCCCACAGTCTTCAACTTCCTGTTCCTGTCCAGCAGGCTCCTCCCAGTGCTTTGTCCATCTCCTGGTCACTTTTCATTTGGATCTGGAGCTGGAAGGATTACTTTTTGCTGGATATTTGGATTTGAGGCCTTTTTGACTTTCTTTGGATCACTTTTGGATTAGAAATTTCACAAGTAAGTTTGTTTGGGGCATTACAGTTGCTGCAACTACAATTTTGGAATTTTCGATTTTTGGGCTGTTTTGGGGCCTTTTGCCCAGGGGTACTCAGTGATGGGTGCACTGAGTCTTTCTGTGGGGTGTTTTAAATTTAAACATCATGGAGGGGCTGGGTGCCTTGGGATTGTGCTGATTTTTCTGTGATTTTCATTTTTTTGGCCTGTTGTGGCCTTTTCACCCGGGGTAGTGAGTGGTGCATGTGTCTAGTCTTTCTGTGGGTTGTCTTGAATTTAAACATCATTGAGGGGCTGGATCATGGCATGGGATTGTGCTGATTTTTCTGTCATTTTCGTTTTTTGGGCCTGTTGTGGATGGACAGGCCATGTGGTTGGGGGCCATTTTGAGTGCTGCTACAGGCCCTGGCCATGTGCTGTGATGGAGGGGGCCATTTTGAATGTAGGGAGTGTTCTCAGGCCTGCACCCATTTTGCCTAGCTTTCATCCATTATGCCCAGGGCCCAGGGGTAGTGAGTAGTGCATGTGCCTAGTCCTTCTGTGGGTTGTCTTGAATTTAAACATCATGGAGGGGCTGGATCATCATGGCATGGGATTGTGCTGATTTTTCTGTGATTTTCGTTTTTTTGGCCTGTTGTGGCCTTATCACCCGGGGTAGTGAGTGGTGCATGTGCCTAGTCTTTCTGTGGGTTGTCTTGAATTTAAACATCATGGAGGGGCTGGATCATGGCATGGGATTGTGCAGATTTTTCTGTGATTTTCGTTTTTTTGGCCTGTTGTGGATGGACAGGCCATGTGGTTGGGGGCCATTTTGAGTGCTGCTACAGGTCCTGGCCATGTGCTGTGATGGAGGGGGCCATTTTGAATGCAGGCAGTGTTCTCAGGCCTGCACCCATTTTGCCTAGCTTTCATCCATTATGCCCAGGGCCCAGGGGTAGTGAGTGGTGCATGTGCCTAGTCTTTCTGTGGGTTGTCTTGAATTTAAACATCATGGCATGGGATTGTGCTGATTTTTCTGTGATTTTCGTTTTTTTGGGCCTGTTGTGGATGGACAGGCCATGTGGTTGGGGGCCATTTTGAGTGCTGCTACAGGCCCTGGCCATGTACTGTGATGGAGGGGGCCATTTTGAATGCAGGCAGTGTTCTCAGGCCTGCACCCATTTTGCCTAGCTTTCATCCATTATGCTCAGGGCCCAGGGGTAGTGAGTGGTGCATGTGCCTAATCTTTCTGTGGGTTGTCTTGAATTTAAACATCATGGCATGGGATTGTGCTGATTTTTCTGTGATTTTCGTTTTTTGGGCCTGTTGTTGTGGCCTTTTCACCAGGGGTAGTGACTAGTGAGTGTTGCATGTGCCTAGTCTTTCTGTGGGGTGTCTTGAATTTAAGCATCATGGAGGGCATGGGATTGTGCTGATTTTTCTGTTTTTTTTCGATTTTTTTGGGGTGTATAACTGAACTGATGTTCCTCTGTCTTCCATTGCTTTTAGGTGCACAAGACTCAAGAGAACCACCAGTGCCAGGAAGAAGTCCTGCAGCGGCGTGTGTGTGCAGCATAACGTCACGCGACGTCACGTCTGGCCTCAGACAACTCTACAATTCGTGCAAGTGCGGCCTGCTGTCTGACCTGCTCTGAAGAAGATGGCTCCAAAAAAAGGTCTCCGTAGCTCCTCTAGCAAGAAAGTTGCTAGTAAGGTGCAGAAGAAGCAAGTTACCAAGGAGGCTGGTGTGCCGGCCGCCGCGTTTTTTGGGAGCAAAAAAAAAAGTACGCCTGCAGCAGCAGCAGGATCTGCTGGGGACCAAGCTGGGAGCAGCACCCCGCTCCATTGGGTTCAGTGCCTCCACCACCACGCCAACTTAAGTCAAAGCCCTTGAGTGCTTCAGAGGCAGTCAGTGTACTTCTCCAATCACCATCGACCAGTGATGTTGGCTCATCGCAAGAAAGTAGCAGCAATGTCCCTGAATCAACACAGGTTGTTGTAACTCATCTGACAAGTGTTGAACAACCACAGCCGCAACAACAATACCATGTGCAAGTACAAGCCCAAGTACATGTGGAAGGAGAGGCAGTGCAAGGATATGCCCAAGCAGAGGTGCATGGAGGGTCACAAGTGCCCACAATAGTTGTTCGTCCCGAAGTAGGGGCACATCAGGAAATCGACAATCAAGCCGAGGTATCATTGGAAGCCACTCCTCCTGATGATCATTCATTGTCTTCCACATCCCTAGCAAGGAAAAGATCAAGGGGGGTGTCTACATCTTCTTCGAGCCCACCTCCTTCTGATGAACTGGATGAAAATTGGGAACCACCACGGCTGTCTGAGAGTGAGGCACACCATGATCTGGCAAAGGTACCTAAGCGTAAAAGGAAGGCCGTCGAAAAACTCATAGCTATGGAGTGTGATGAGGCTCAATAAGAAGTGACATATACTGCTGCTGATGAAGCCTCTCACGATGACGACGAGCCAGTCATCATAAAGGTCACTGCAGCCCCAGCGGGCATGCAGCAAAGAGACATTTTGACCCTATCCCGAGAAGCTGCTGAGCGTGATGATGATGTCGATGAGGAGGCAATGGAAATGGAAACACAACAATCATTAGATTTGGAGTTAACTAGTACACCAACACCTACCGCTTCCATATTTCTTTCTCGCAAGAAGGGACCTCCATCCACCTCGACCTCAATTAGTGGTGGTGAAAGTGCAAAACGTACTGAAGTTCGGCAATCCACATCCTCCACTTCATCTGGCATTAGCAGCAGGACCACCACCACCAGTATCGCCGCCTCCTCCGGCCCCCAAAGACATTTCAAGTCTCCAGTTTGGGACTTCTTTAGTGTTTGCCCAAAAAAGGAAAACGTAGCCATTTGTAAGCTTCGAGTTAGTCGTGGTAAGTTTGGTACCAACTATGGTACCGGAGGCCAGAGAGGTCATCTTAGGAGAACGCACGCTGTCCAATAGTTTGCGCACCTAGAGGCGGTCAAGGAAGCCCGAATTGCACGTAATGAAAAAGTTGATTTTTCATCTGATGATGATGATGAGGAGGAAGAAGACGATTCAAACACTTCACTTACACCCAGTACCCCTGTCAGCAGCACACCCCATGTGAGCCACACTAAGAGTGTGGGAGAGAGTGAGACATCAATGCGAATAAGTTCATCAGCGAGCGTAACTGGGTCGAAGATATCATCATCATCCCGTAAATCCTTGGTCCAGGGCAACATTAAAAAGATGTTGTTTACAGAATCGCAATATGAACGCAACCACCCACTGACACGTCTGTATAGCACTAAGCTGGCTAAAATGCTAGCTCCGGACCTTCTCCCTTTTTCTTTTGTAGAAGGGGTTGGTTTTCTAGAATTAGTGGCAGCGCTCTGCCCTAAATGGAAGGTTCCTAGCTGGTTCTATTTTGCCCGAGTTGCGGTTCCAGCACTACATGAAGATGTTCTGGAGGTGATTGGGGCAGCTTTGCAGAAGAGTGCTGTTCACACTATACATCTGACAACAGACATGTGGACCAGTGGCGCAGGCGCTGATTACATGTGTATCACTGCACACTGGGTCTCTTTTTCAGGGGCTAAAGCAAAGCTAAACGCAGGTGTTGACCCGGACATTGTTTTTAAAGCTGCTCGGAAACATGCAACACTAGCCATGTTTGGTTTGGAGAAACGCCACACAGCACAAAACATTTTGGATGTCTTCAACACAAAGGTCCTTGACTGGCTGTCCCCAAAAAAACTCCAGGTTGGTTATGTTTCCACGGACAATGGCTCCAATATAGTTAAGGCCATGCAGCTGGGTGACTATTTCAGAGTGCCGTGTTTGGCGCACTGTATAAACCTGGTTGTCAAAAAATTCTTGGGTGATAAAGACAGTGCAGCGTACAGAGTAGTGGAGACCTGCCGAAAAATGTGCAACCATTTCAGCCATTCTTTTAAGGCCCAGAAGCATCTGAGGACCCTGCTATATGAACGTCAAATGCCAGTGAAAGCACTCATCCAGGAGGTGGTAACACGTTGGAACTCAACCTTCTACATGCTTGAGCGTCTGTATGAGCAGTATACGGTACTCGATCACTATTTCTTAACACAGGGTACAGCTCAGAAGGAGGACCTGAGGATGGGTACGGCGCAATGGAACATAGTTAAAAGCCTGACACGCATGCTTCGTCCTTTTGAGTTCTTCACGCATGCAGTCAGCAAGGAGGACTGTAATTTGGGAAAAGCTATCCCATTGTTGTACATGCTGGAGCACCAACTGAAGGAGTTTTGTTCTGTGTTTGAAAAAGATGAAAAAAAACAAGACCCTTTTGTTCTGGCTGAGAAATTATTAAAGCACCTACAAGGTGATGAACGTCTTAAAATGATCCACTCAAACCAGCATTACATTTGTGCTACTATTCTGGATCTACGCTACAAAAAGGCGCTGGCAGGCCAAGCATTCTTTCCTTTTGCTGATGAAGATGTTACAAAGTACAAACAGTGGATAGCCTCCTCAGCCAAGAGGTTTGAAAGAGAACAGCAGCAAATTGAAGGAAAAGGCAGTACATCACCATCAGCAGGCCATCCCCAGTCACAACAATCCACTTCTGCACCTGTGGCTGCGGCACAAGTGACCTCTCAGCCGCTAAAGAGACCGGCAACCGGATCATCTGCACCACCAGACACAACAGTAACATTGGAGGCTGAAGAGGATTGGCTAGCTCGGCTTGGGTTTGGTTCTCAAAAGGTCACAGCAACAGCTAAGCAAAGTGGAGGAACCTTGGAGGAGAACCGTGATTCGATGGTCAAGGACTATCTGAATGACTCAACAGAGGCCTATGTTAATGCTGACCCATTGGCGTATTGGCATGGGAAAAAAGAATTGTGGCCACAGCTCACCAACCTGGCTTTAAACTACTTGTCTTGCCCACTCGCAAGCGTGTCTTCTGAACGTGTTTTCAGTGCTGCTGGTGGCATTGTAACTTCCAAACGGAGCCGCTTCTCGCCCAAAAATGTGGAGAGGTTAACAATGATCAAGATGAATCAACACCTCATACCACCAGGTTTCAGAGTACGAGAAAGCAAGCCGGATGAAGACCAGGTGGACAGCAACATATATGAGGGAATTTCTTCTCTGTCAGGTGACACTGACCTCACCCTGCCTGAATTCGCAGAGTATGATGACGAAGCCTTATTCTTATTCACGAACCGTGATACCGAGCCCTGAAAATGAGACAACGAATCAATAACTTTCTTTTTCGTCCTTATTCACTTTTATTCCTGTGTGTCTGTCTTTCTTTGTTGTGCACAGTTAATATAATTCTAACTTTAATCAGATAATCACAAAAACAAGCCCACCAGCAGAACTGTCTTCACTTGTTTGCTAATTGATTTGAAGGTGCCGCCGTCTGCATTCCTCAGGTTCACAAGTTCAGAAGAACATGCTCCTCTATCCTCCTCCTCCAGACTCCTATTTCCATCAAAGCAGAGGGCTGGTTTACGCCCAATGAAGAAAGACTCAGCACTTGTGGGGGTGTTGTTCTACCTCTTTGCAGGTGAGTTGACGGCTCTGGGGCCATTGCTGGGAAGCTCTAATACCGGATAAAAGTGGTTTGGACCAAATCCGAGGCGGAAATCTTTTTGTGTTTTTGCTGACTTGCTTGCCTTTGAGGTGCTCTTAGGGGGGGTTCCGTCTGTTTGTGGGTGAGTTTTGGGGTCTGTCAGCACTGCTGGCTATGGATACTTTACTTTGCAAGAGGTTTGAAGCAAATCCATGGTGGCAGAGGGGAGTTAGGGCCTAGCTGCAGAGCGCACGCGGAGTGATTTGGGAAATTTGGGAAAAAATGACCAAGTCCCCATTTTTGTACTTTTGCTCTTTGGCTGTTTGGGGGTCTTCTACTCGTTTTCTCCTGGGTTGACGGCTCTGGGGCCATTGCTGGGAAGCTCTAATACCGGATAAAAGTGGTTTGGACCAAATCCGAGGCGGAAATTCTTTTGTGTTTTTGCTGACTTGCTTGCCTTTGAGGTGCTCTTAGGGGGGGTTCCGTCTGTTTGTGGTTGAGTTTCGGGGTCTGTCAGCACTGCTGGGACACTCTAATCTTGATTGCATTTGCTTTTCAGGAAATCCGTGGTGGCAAACCGGACTTATGGCCTAGCTACGCAGCGCGTTTGGACTGAAGGCCGAGAAATATTGTAAGTAGGAGATGTAACTTTTGGCCTGTTTGGGGGTGTTATGCTTTTTGGCGGGTGGGTTGGCGGGTCTTTGGCCATTCCTGGGAAGTGCTAATACCGGGTAGAAGTGGTTGGGACAAAATCCACGCCGATTTTTTGTTGTTGCTATTTCTGACATTTTGCTCAATGTAGCCTTTTCGGGGGCCGGTTTGGGGGGCTTCCTGGTGTTTGTGGGTGGGTTTTGGGGTCTGGGAGCACTGCTGGCTATGGATATTTTACTTTGCAAGAGGTTTGAAGCAAATCCATGGTGGCAGAGGGGAGTTAGGGCCTAGCTGCAGAGCGCGCGCGGAGTGATTTGGGAAATTTGGGAAAAAATGACTAAGTCCCCATTTTTGTACTTTTGCTGTTTGGCTGTTTGGGGGTCTTCTACTTGTTTTCTCCTGGGTTGACGGCTCTGGGGCCATTGCTGGGAAGCTCTAATACCGGATAAAAGTGGTTTGGACCAAATCCGAGGCGGAATTTTTTTGTGTTTTTGCTGACTTGCTTGCCTTTGAGGTGCTCTTAGGGGGGGTTCCGTCTGTTTGTGGGTGAGTTTCGGGGACTGTCAGCACTGCTGGGACACTCTAATCTTGATTGCATTTGCTTTTCAGGAAATCCGTGGTGGCAAACCGGACTTATGGCCTAGCTACGCAGCACGTTTGGACCAAAGGCCGAGAAATATTGTAAGTAGGAGATGTTGCTTTTGGCCTGTTTGGGGGTGTTATGCTTTTTGGCGGGTGGGTTGGCGGGTCTTGGGCCATTCCTGGGAAGTGCTAATACCGGGTAGAAGTGGTTGGGACAAAATCCACGCCGATTTTTTTTTTTCTATTTCTGAAATTTTGCTCAATGTAGCGTTTTCGGGGGCCGGTTTGGGGGGCTTCCTGGTGTTTGTGGGTGGGTTTCGGGGTCTGGGAGCACTGCTGGCTATGGATACTTTACTTTGAAAGAGGTTTGAAGCAAATCCATGGTGGCAGAGGGGAGTTAGGGCCTAACTGTAGAGCGCGCGTGGAGTGATTTGGGAAATTTGGGAAAAAATGACTAAGTCCCCATTTTTGTACTTTTGCTCTGTGGCTGTTTGGGGGTCTTCTACTCGTTTTCTCCTGGGTTGACGGCTCTGGGGCCATTGCTGGGAAGCTCTAACACCGGATAAAAGTGGTTTGGACCAAATCCGAGGCGGAAATTCTTTTGTATTTTTGCTGACTTGCTTGCCTTTTAGGTGCTCTTAGGGGGGGTTCCGTCTGTTTGTGGTTGAGTTTCGGGGTCTGTCAGCACTGCTGGGACACTCTAATCTTGATTGCATTTGCTTTTCAGGAAATCCGTGGTGGCAAACCGGACTTATGGCCTAGCTACGCAGCGCGTTTGGACCGAAGGCCGAGAAATATTGTAAGTAGGAGATGTAGCTTTTGGCCTGTTTGGGGGTGTTATGCTTTTTGGCGGGTGGGTTGGCGGGTCTTTGGCCATTCCTGGGAAGTGCTAATACCGGGTAGAAGTGGTTGGGACAAAATCCAAGCCGATCTTTTTTTGTTGCTATTTCTGACATTTTGCTCAATGTAGCGTTTTCGGGGGCCGGTTTGGGGGGCTTCCTGGTGTTTGTGGGTGGGTTTTATGGTCTGGGAGCACTGCTGGCTATGGATATTTTACTTTGCAAGAGGTTTGAAGACAATCCATGGTGGCAGAGGGGAGTTAGGGCCTAGCTGCAGAGCGCACGCTGAGTGATTTGAGAAATTTGGGAAAAAATGACTAAGTCCCCATTTTTGTACTTTTGCTCTCTGGCTGTTTGGGGGTCTTCTACTCGTTTTCTCCTGGGTTGACGGCTCTGGGGCCATTGCTGGGAAGCTCTAATACCGGATAAAAGTGGTTTGGACCAAATCCGAGGCTGAATTTTTTTTGTGTTTTTGCTGACTTGCTTGCCTTTGAGGTGCTCTTAGGGGGGGTTCCGTCTGTTTGTGGGTGAGTTTCGGGGTCTGTCAGCACTGCTGGGACACTCTAATCTTGACTGCATTTGCTTTTCAGGAAATCCGTGGTGGCAAACCGGACTTATGGCCTAGCTACGCAGCGCGTTTGGACCGAAGGCCGAGAAATATTGTAAGTAGGAGATGTTGCTTTTGGCCTGTTTGGGGGTGTTATGCTTTTTGGCGGGTGGGTTGGCGGGTCTTGGGCCATTCCTGGGAAGGTCTAATACCGGGTGGAAGTGGTTGGGACAAAATTCACGCCGAAAAGCCTTTTGGCACTTTTTGTAACTTAGGGTTCGTTAGGGTTAGCCCTAGCAGCAGGATTGCATGTGTTTCGGGGTGTTCTACATTTTTGCAACTGAGTTCTGGGGTCTTAGAGCACTGGTGAGAATGTGTAATTTTGGTTGCAAGTCATTTGAAGAAAATCCATGGTGGGAAAGGGGGGATTTGGCATAGTTAAAGAAAGCCTTTGCCACTATTCTTAACTTAGGGTTCGTTAGGGTTAGCAGTATTTCGATTGCATGTGTTTGGGTGGGGGGGTTTTCGAGTCTTGGAGCGATGCTGGCTATGGATACTTTTGCTTGGTTGCTTGCAAGTGGTTTGAATGCAATCCACTGTGGGTAAGGGGGTATTTGGGCCTACTTTTACTTTCAAAGTACTTTTTGTCACCAGTTTTCTGCTAGGCCTCGTTTTTTGCGATTTGATTGGGGGTCTTCTACATTTTTGTGACTGGCTTCAGTAAGGGTCTGGGTGGGAGCACTGCTGGGAAGATCTAATTTTGTTCTAAAACACAGTTTACAGTACACCTAGCTTGAGGGGAAAGATCCGCTACATTAATTTGCCCATACTTATTTATCCTTCAAAAGGTGACTCAGACAGAGTATGCACTGTCAAAAATATTGTACTGTCTACTAGGAAAATCAAAGTGTGACTTTTTGCACTCCACAGCCTACATACCTTATATTTATTTATCAGTGGTGTTGTAATATTATATCACTTCCTGTTTTTCGTTGAATAATTACAGGTCGGGTTTCAGTCTGTGCAATGGGGAAAAAAGGATGGAGTCAGGCTTCACATTAGCGAGCCGCAATTCAGCATCCGCCAGGCAGGCAGTGGACAGGGTGTCTTCTGGTCACCAACATTGATGGACGAAGCGTCAGATGGAATGGAGGAGTGCCGCTAATAAGAGGATTTTTTTTCTGCATGCAACTTACTTACCAAATTCAACAGGACAACTACAACAACATACAGATACAGTATCCATTGTGTTTTTCTATGACTGTGACTGCATTTCTTGGATCTCTCTCTGCTTCTAAATTGATCCCTTAACACATCACTTAGTCCACTCCACTATCACATCTGCACCACACATAGTCATTTGTAAGTGCTCCTACGTAATTCGCACGTCGCAGCACGCCCCAGCCCGTAGAGGACTGGGATGGCCCCAATGATGAAGCATGTCACCAAGGGGCAACCCTGGTGAGTGAGGGGACACCTAGAAAAAGAGCAATTTCTCCTTTTCTATCTACTATACCTTCCAGACCAACCCCATTGAGTGTTGTGAATGGATTTATAGTGACCAGCAAGGCTCTCAGGTATCTGGCAACAGAGACCTTATCTTGAATATAGTTATCAATAATTCCACACACGCCCTGTACTGTTGCATTCTTTCTCCCACAGTTGTCGAAAGTACTACTGACCATTCACTGACATGCATGCAGTAGTGCATGCACTTTCAAAGATTGATGGATAGGTTTGTACCCAAAGATGTGTTTATGTTCACAATTGTTTGTCCATGCTGTGCTTTTTTTTCTTGTCTCACAAAACCTCTCCCAAAAACCCCCGTACCCATCCATTTTTTCAAACCCTAACCCTCTTCCCCCGGGCTGTGTGGTTTTGATTGATGTGTGACTAAATTACAGCAATAAATCCACACACTTGCTGGGGAGGATAAGGTGATATCAACAGGCTGGTGAAGAAATCCGAGGATATATTCTTACTCTGCTTGACAAAGACCCATGGCTAATGTCAAAGAACTTCAACCGAATTAGTAGTTATACTTTACCATTTGTTAGGCTACAATGTGGCACTGTTCTAGTGTACTGTCACCTGCTATATTCTCTATTGTACCGTTGTATTGCTCAGGAGGACAAACCAGATTTCATTTTCTTTTTTTTCATAGGCATGCAACTGCCACTGTGTCACACCACTAGTACCACCGCTAGGAGGAAATTTTATCCGCCCAGGATTGCCAACCTTATTCGCTGTTTCCCGTGGAGCCAGCCCTGGGTCTAGCCCTACTTGCAAACAGAAATTACAGGTAAGATAGGCGTTTGGTTGGAGGTAGTATAATGGAGTATTAGGAGAGACGAGAGATTGACGGTAGTACTACTAAAGTCCCAGGACTATTCAGGAAAACAAACTTACTGTTAAACCCCCACCCACCAGACTCAAAAGCTGTAAAAAACAGGTATGGTCAGATAAAGTTTCAAAAATTATATTTTTATAGCCCTAACAAAATAATGTCCCGCAAGACCCTCCCTAACCCCAACGATTGTCCTTCAAAAGTCCCCAAAAAACCCAACTCCCAATTCCCAACCCCCAAAAGTCTCTAAAAAAGGGGCAAGGGACACTATGGCAGGGTGCTGTTGCCTTTAGCAGCCAGGGCATCATGCTCCTTGCGGAGGGTGGCAAGTTCGAAGCGGAGGCCCTCCACCAAGTTCTTATAGTTCAGGACCTCCTGCTCCAGGTAGGACAGTCTGAGGGATAAGCGGCACCGGTGTGCCTTGCAAATCCTGTGGGGGGCAGCTGCTGTCTTTGCTGCTCGGCGTTGGCGTTTGGCTTTGGTAGCCCGGCTCCGTACCGCTGGAGCACTGCGCTGGCTGGCAGCCCGCACGGAGGAGGATGCAGCTGTCCCCGTGGACGTTGTTGTTGTACCAGACTGCGTCTCCTCCTCCTCCAGGGCCACCAGCCGCCGATATTCAGCGACAGTGGCATCTAGCCTCCGTTGCCGGGCCATTCGAGCCAGCTCCTTCCTCCTTGATGGTGTCTTGGATTTGGAAGGAGCAACTAAATGAAGAAAGAAAGACATAGTCTGTAACCAATGCTCCTTAAGATTAACACAAAATGATTGAGCAGAAAGTTGTCTCAGTACAAGTAGCAAATTGAAAGCACAGTACATAACTATTGAGGACAGTATCTATGTAACCTCCGACTTCTTCATCCTTGCTCTAACATTAGTGGGAGTTTAAGGAACAAATTCTACAAGCACTATGGACTTCCATTACAGTCGACTATGACAGTACACCAGTCTTCTTCTTCTTCTCTCTTGTTTAGGAAAATTGGTACGTTATCTTATGCAAGCCGGCATAATGCCAGCGCAGTGAACTTGCTACTGCTTAATTAATTTAGCTTTCACCCTACAGTGCAAATGAGTATTAGAAAAGGAAAATAAAGAAGCTAAATAATCTGATTATCTATCATGGGATGTATTTGATGACATATCGGATGACTTTAGGAGCTTTGCTTATTATTGAGTGAACAGTGATACCCCCACACATGAATGACGTACTACTACTAAACTAAAGTTATTAAGAGAGGTAGGGAGTGTCCACCGTAATAACCGGATATATGCTGTGCTTGCAGTTGCAATACAAACTACTGCTACTATTCATGGTAGTATTTGGACAAAATTACAACTTCTTTTCCTTGCCTTTCCTACACTGGAACGGACGTGCGGGTGCGGTGTTAGATGCTCTTCAAAGTAACACTTAGTTCATCCAGTGACCGTCTACTCTCTCTAGATACACATATGCTATCTAAGAGTCAGATAGTACCATGAATGATCCAGGCATCCATCCATTCAAAGTATATGCACACATACAGTTTCTGTTTCACCCACCCAGGCTGTTCTCCTTACACCCATCCTTGCTTCATCATTCACCCAGCCATGCACCATACCATATTCTTTCCTTCCCAGCCACCTCGGGGACCAAGCAAACACATATCATTCTTCTTTGCCAGTCATCATTACATTTCTCGTCCTTCCACACTTACTTACACCCTTCTTTCGCTTTTCGTTCATCCCTTCCATCAAGTTCACCTCAGATCTGATTGGGATTCTTCTCGCCAAAAACTTCACAGCTAAGTCGAAGTACATTTAGAGGAGCCTGCTACCTGGTTTATTTATAATACACCCGTGCAGAAAGCACACTCTGCAGTCTTCAATCTCAAATGAGTAAGGAATGTATAGCTTACCTCTGCCCGCCACCACCGTGTCATCCTCCACAGATTTGTCCGGCACTTCCACCGCCTCCTCCCCAGAGTTGTCCTCGTCCAATGCCACCACCACCTCGACGCTGGCCCCGCCTCCAGATGTTCCACCTACAAAGTACATTTAATAATGTTAGAATACACCACTCACTACTATATAACATTTGGTCTAGGAGGAAGAAAGAAATGTGAAAAAAACAGTATACAATTTAATAATTTGTGACTGTCTACTGTAAAGTAAAAATGTCCCTTTTTCCAGGGAAGGCTGTTGTCTTGCTGCACTTTTTGGCACAACTGATGAATGCTTGCTTTTTATTTTTAACACGCACCACTTTTTCTCCTAACAGACAGAAGCTTGACTTCTAAGAACACGAGCAGGATCAAGTTCAAACCAGGTGAGAGCTCGGCTCGACCACAAGAAATGTGTCCAATTAATCGTCAGCACTAAGCACTTTTCCATTTCCAGTTAAACGTTTACTTTTATGACAAACTTGATTTCAATAAATGTGTTTACTTTTAATAAAGCTTTTAAACTCAAATAGACTCTGTGGTTTTTGGTCCTCCAGACTAGAGTGGATGAGCTAAAGGTTTTGGAATTTTTGCAAGCATAAGTCCGTGCCTCTGCCATCGGTGACTTTGGGAGCTAAATGACTCTGCCACACTATCTAGTCAGTAAGGAGATTGGGGGTTCAACTACAAAGTCTGTTATCACTGAGGTATGTGGAAAGTCTAACAGCACCTATTATAATTGATAAGCTAAGCAATGCATTATTTAGTGTCCATAGTTCTGTTTGTGCAGATTTGTCCCTGCAACAGTAGTAGAATGGATTGTCCTCCTATCCAAACCAAAAGTAAAGTAGTATCTTATTCTTTCTTGGTGGTCATTCACCTTTTTATTGTTTGCAATTGTCAAAGCATAAACATGTAGAATACTTGAAAAGACATTATGGACAATCCCAGAGGACTGCACTCAGTGCATAGAGCTATTGCTGACTAGAATGGGAGTCCAATGGAAATGCCAAATGTGCAATCTTAGTTAGCTACACAGACAGACTAATAAGAATAATCTAGTAATACCACACGGAGTCATAGTCGAGGCAGGATAAGAATTTAGATCCTGTCTACAAGAAGATCAAAGACGATTTAGAAAAAATCGAATGAGGAACGCTAGGAAAAAATAAGTACTCTATATTAAAATTAAAACTTACTGGGGCCAGCAAAGGAGCCCTCGCCTGCCCGGTCCTGGCCTGCATCGTCAACAGCACCCTCCTCCTCCTCCTGTGTCCTCCTCTTGCCCCTGGGGGAAGTTGATGTACAACATGAAAGAAAGAAAAACAGAAAACATGGATGATATTTGTCAACCAAATCAAACATTTCAAAAGAACTAACAAAATATTTTTGCAAAATAGCAAATAGACAACTACTCCACGGGATATATTATTGACCAATCTCATGTGGTCGACTACGTTGGTACTTTAGTATTGCTTGATTTGCGGACCGTCAAATTGGAAATTACCTTATGTAACTCACTAAACAAAGTACTAAAAAGGTTTGCCTAGGATTGGCAGGCAGCAGTCCGCAGCACGCGAAGTGACAGCCAAAGTCCATCGTGATTGAAGATCAGCGACAACACTTAAGTTTCCTACTACATTAACCAGTCATTAAAATACTCAAACTATCAATCCACCACCACTATTTCTTCTTATCGCCATGTGCACAAAGGAAGGACTGGACTTGAGTCTGTAGGGGCTGATTTAGAAGCCCCTTGCGGCTCTTTTGCTCCATTGTTGCGTGACTTTTGTGACGCAGCGACAGCACAAAAGAGGCACAATGGTGCGGCGTATATTAACAACGTGACGCATATGGGAGATGCATCACGTTGTAAAGCCCTGCGCCAATAGGGGGCGTTCCGGCGCAAGGGAGGGCGTTCCTGCGCAGGAACGCATCCTAAAAGTGGCTGAGGGAAATCTACAAGATTTCAATCAGTCACTTTGAGGACAATGATGCGTGACTCAAACCCTGCGCCTGCTTGAAGCAGACGTACGGCTTGACGCAGCATTGGGGAGATAGGGCACCCCAGAGCATTGATGGAGCTGCACCATCGTTGCGACGCAACTCCAGCAATGCGCCGCCTTTACGGCACAGATAAGTAACGCTTTGGTGACGTTTTGGGCCCATGGTGCGCCGCATTGTAAATACGGCGCACCATAGGTGATGGTGGCGTGACGCACAATTACTGGCACATCCCTGCTACTTTGCAGGGATGCACCGGTAATTAAAAATCTGATCCTTAGTGTGTAGCATTACACAGTTCTTCAAACTACACTCATACATAATTTCACAGGCCAATGAAATGAACACAAAATCTAAAACAAATAAGCATAGTAGCAACACTACTGAGAAGAAGGAGAGCAGTGTACCTGAAATGCACAGAAGATTTTGAAATATAATTTACCTACAATGTAATGAGCAGCATTATTGCTCTTGGTAAAAAACAAAAATTTGCAATATAATAACACAGCAGGAGAAAACATAGTAGTAAAGAAATAGCTACAACTACTCACCAAACCCGGGGATCTCAAGGCCAAGGAGGTCGAGCAGATCTCGCTCACGGGTCAGGACATCCGTCCAGCGGTGGGTGGCCTGGTTGTAGGTGCGCCAGACCCGAGAGTGGTGGTAAATGGCCTGGCACACCTTCTCCCACCGCTTCCGGCGCTCCCGGACCCCGTACCCGGCACTGATCTTGCCGCCTCCCATGATGGTCCTGGGGAGGTGGCGCTTAACATAAAAAATGAGTTGGCCCACCTCCTCCGGGGTAAAGATCTCCCTGGGTATGACCTCCTCCCCCCTCAAACGCCCGCACGGGAGCCGGACACGGGGTGCGGGACCCTTCCCCTTCTCGGGATGCTTCCCGGCTCCCTTCACCATGGTCTGGGCGGAAAGGAATAAAGAAAATAGAATAGGGAAGAGAAGAAAAGAAAAGAGTTTAAAGAAGTAGTTTAAAATTAACCAAAAGTAGCAGTAAACACAAAAATATAGGGCTAGAAAAATAGAGGGATAGATAATAAGTAAAATAGATCAAAAAAAACTTCAAACAAGCAAAGGATGGCAGAGATTTAGAGAGGATACAAAGACCATGCCCAGAACCATAGCAATGAATGAGAAACAAGATGGCCGCGCCCGTTCACGACCGCGCGGGTAAGTTCGCGTGAGATTTTCCTTGCGAACACGCGCAAAACTGTACTGGCAAGCCGCACACTTTGCGAGATTACACTTCGCGCCCGGAAACGGAAATACGTCAGGCAAACAAGATGGCCGCGCCCTTGAACGGCCGCGAGGGTAACTTCGCGCCTTGCGCTACGAGCGGCTCGCAAAAACGCACAAAACCTTGCGAACTAACACGCCGCAAAAAAACAAATTGCATATTCGCACAAATTTGCGGCTTCCGAATCCGATCTCGCGAGTGTTCGCGCCCCACAAATCCCGCGAAACTGCAGTAAAACGTGTTTTGCAAAACTGAAAGCACTCGGCAGGTGCAAGAGTTCAAACTCATCATTAGTAACAATTCCCTGTAGTGCTTCCTGACTGGGGCCCCTCCAGAATTCAGTTGCTAGTTGCAACTATTCTATGACCCTGCTCTGACCCTCACAGCAGGCTCATAGAATAGCTACAAGTAGGCCACAAAGGTCCTTGAAAAAAAAATGCACTGCAACAGAAAGCAAATTACAGATAAGGAAGCAGGTGCCAGACTGGAATTTTAAAACAGTGACACATTAATAAACTAACCCCAAATTAATTCATGTCAGTTGAAGCAGGGCTGGTGTGCTTGCTTTTCCCCCCCATAATCTACAGTGATGATGAACCAGAGGGTGGCATTGATGTAACAGAGGGTTGCAGTGGTGAAACAGAGGGTGCTGGGAACCTGTGATGATGAACCAGACGTATAAACAACATAATCGCGACCGTTGCGTGCCGAAATGTAAGTTCGCAATTGCGAACTTGTACGAAACCCTCGCGAACTGGCAGAAATCCTTGCAAACACACAAAAAAAAATCCGCAAATTCGCTAGAATTCGCGGATTTTGCGGATTGCGAGTTCGCAAATCTGCAAAATTCGCGAACGCGAGATTCGCAAAATTCGCCCATACTTAGTATTTCTGTTCCGAATGTTTCCCAGCCTCCACCAAGTATTCCAAAACCCTACCCTAATGTTGGAGTAGAGGGTAATAACTGTCCCAGAATAAGCAATGTGGTACTCACTAGTTCCCAGCAACCATCAAACATTCCTATATTCCGTCCTGTTGCTCCAGCTACTAGACAACCAACATCTTATTCAACGAGGCCCCCTCAAAAGATACCCCCTATGAATCTTACCCCAGACTCCTATCCCTATGTGGTGGTCCTTACTAACGTACTACCCCTTTTGGTTGGACAAAGAGAAACCTTCCAGATGCTGAAAAACAAGGTAATGCACTGGTTAAGGGTAAACAGACCACTACCAGGGGAAGTGGATGGGTTGATAGTAGGTGCAAGGAGGACAGATTGGATTGGTTGTACTCCCAAAAACTTGGGGGGGGGGACTGTATTGTCATAAATTTTCAAGACCCCAGGGTGGCAGGTTGGATAACGAGACAGGGCTGGGGCACAAGTAGTGGTGGAATTGGTATTGTCGATCTTACCTTTTTCTACCCAAGACCAACATGCGCCCAAGTAGGTGTGTTTAGGAATTTAAGTTGTCCTAACCGGTAGGGGTTGTTCCCTCTACTACACCATTGCAATGGCAAAACCATTGTAATGGCCTAAACTATAACTTTTTTGATGGCATGCAAGGTTTGGGTTGGGGTTGTTGACCAAAGTTTGATTATCTGAATAGTAGGGGAGGCACAACTTGTTGGAATTTATGTGGGAACCTTAATGCTCCTGCTTTGAATATTAATGTTGTGTCAAACGAAATGAATGCTGGTGAAAAGATTGTACTTGTGGAGGAAGCAAGCGGGGAGTTAACGCAAAACCAGGGGAGTGGGGAACTACCCACACCAAGAATCACTGGCACTCAAGGAGTGGAGCACAATATTATGGGCAATGACCAAAACTGGGGAGGGCATGGTGGTAGCCCAATGAACCTTCCTACCTCGCCCTCGACAAACGCAATATGTAGAGATGGTTCTATCGCAGGGAAGTTTATATCTTGGAATATTGCAGGATTGGGTAGCAAGCTGATGTCACAAACCTGGATTGATTTTATTAATGGGTTTGAAGTGTGCTTTTTACAGGAGACATGGGCTTGTGACCCCATCTTTCTTCCAGGTTATTTAAATTTCTCAATTCCAGCAAACAGAGGTGCCAGGGGTAGACCAATGGGAGGTCTTACAGTTTGGATCACGCAGAGCTTGGAAATTACAATAAAAGTGTGGGATTTGGGCTGTAGAGACATTTTAATGTTGCGAATGTCCTCAGAAAAGTGGGGTGTGATAGATTTGTACAACGTTTATGCCAGAGGCACCAATACCGGGAATTCCCCCACTTTAGAGGCCCTGTCTACCTTTTTAGAAACAAAGTCCCTTGGAAATAGAGTAGTAGTAGCTGGGGATCTAAATATGACCTTTGAACCCCTAGACAGTACTGATGATCCCCTGGGGCAGGAGGAGGACAATCTATGGGGAGTCCCTTCTTTGAATCTAGCTCCTGTCTAACGCTGGACGAAGGACATACTTCTCCTAAATGCCATGTGTCTGGAACACGGGATGAGAGCCCTAAATGGGAGGACAAAGGGTGACAAGGAGGGTGTTTGCGCATTTGACAATGGCCACAATAGAAGCAGGATAGATTACGTCATATGTAGTCTTAATCTTTGGCAGGGGGTTTGTGACATGGAAATTTAGGGTAGGTTAGAAAGTGATCACAACCCCCTCTGTGTGACCCATACCTGGTGGATGGTCGCCCAGTACAACTTGCAGGCAAGTGATGGTTTACTCCCCGACATGACCAATGATATGCGCAGACTGAAATGGCCATGTGTGTTGGCGAACGCGGAATCCATGGACTTCATTAGTTCTGAGGTGGACAATGCTCTCGCTTCTATGGAGTTAGCAAGTTCCATAGTCCCAGGGTCTAGGGTAATTACTGACATCCACAACAATCTCTTTTCCCTTCTAAGACCTCACTTTATGAGAACACGCAAGGCAAATCGTACACTACCTCCCAAACCAGCCAGGTGGTTTAATCAACAGTGTAGGGCAGCCAGATTAGCCTTGGGTAGTGCTATTAGAAGCAGGGATAGGGATGCGATTAGTGCAGCAAGGAAGCATTACAACGCAAGCATCTCCCTGGCAAAGAAAACGTGGGACGAGAAGTATTGGGCTGAATTAAAGGAGGCCTCTGGAGCCAAGGATTCCAGGCTCTTCTGGAAGATAGTGAAGTGGGGTAGAGGTGGCCTCCCAAATACACCAGACAATAATGTTGCTGAGGCTGCTTGGGTGAATTATTTTAGACCCCAATATGCAGAGACAAAGGAGGTGGTGGTGGGGAAAGTGATTCCAGCTGTATTTCCTACTGATAACTTGTTTTCCCCCCAAAGAAGTTGAATTTGCAATATGCTCTGTACAAGGGGGAAGGGCCCCGGGTTTAGACGGGATACCTTCGGATGTTTTTAAAAATGACAAAATAAGGTGGGTTAGGTATGTGTTCCTATTGGGGAATGCCATTGCAAAAGGCGTGCTAGTCCCAGAACAATGGAAGGGAGCAATTATCATACCGATCTATAAAAAAGGAGATCGGTCCCTCCCGGCTAATTACAGGCCAATAAGCTTGATTGCCACTATCCAAAAAGTGATAGGGAAGATGGTGGTAAACAAACTTATGGATTGGGTGGATGAGAATAATTCCCTCTTCCCTTACCAGGCAGGTTTTCGGCAGGCTACTAGCACTGTCGATCAGGTGTTTCGTTTCACTATGCTGCGGTGGGGGGCGGTACTTCTTGGCATGGGCAGCCTGTATGTCGCCTTTGTCGACTTGCGGGCTGCCTTTGACTTAGTCCCAAGGAGCAAGCTTTGGACAGTCTTAAATAAAATAGGTATCCCAGCAGAATTGCTCACTCTAATCATGAGGTTGCACGAGAGTAATTTTGCTAAAGTCCCGTGGGGTCTGAATGGTCAATCTTCTGTCGACTTTCCGGTTGAACGGGGGGTTCGCCAAGGTTGTGCAATGGCACCCTTGCTTTTTTCATTATTTATTAATGGAATCGTTGGTAGGATGCTGGATGCTAGTGTAGACGCACCTTCGTTAGCGGGCCTCAGGGTCACTATCCTGATGTTCGCTGACGATACGCTAATCATGTCCAAGACCCCTTCTGGCCTACAACGTGCCTTAAATATCTTCGATGGGTTCTGCCTGGAGCATGGCCTCGAAGTTAATGTTGGCAAGACCAAGCTGATGGCTTTTTCCCCAAGATGTAAACCTCGCCCTAGGATATACCTGAATAATATCGAGCTTGAGGTAGTTAGGGAGTTTACCTACCTGGGGGTACAAATAGCAAATAGCCAAGGTTGGTCCCATCACATAGAAAAAGCGGTCTTGAAACACCAGCAAATTTCGGGGGCACTACGGGTGGAGCATAAAAAATCAAAAACAAAATTCATAAAACCTGTCCTTGCCGTATATGATGCAAAGGCAATAGGGTCGGCCCTATATGGGGCAGAGCTGTGGGGTTTCGAAAGGCTTACTTCCCTACAGATAGCAGAGAACAGGTTCTTCAGGGGAATTACGGGACTTCCCCAGAGCACCCCACTAATCCCGCTTAGCCTTGATCTTGGGAGAAGATCTGTTAGTGATCGAGCTCAATTGCGTCCCATCCTATATTGGAGACGTCTTTGGACCCCCCCCCGAGATCAAGCACTATGCAGATGGGTTTCTTGCAATAATTAAAGTTGACACCTTCCACAAAATATCATGGCTGAAAAATGTAAGGGCTATGTTAGGTGAACTTGGCCTCTCCAATCTTTGGGACAATCCCGCGGGGGAAGTTTTTCCAAGTAAAGATACCCTTAAGACTTTATACTGGGATTGGATAGATGGTAGGCTCTGGAGGGGTATAAAATCTGATTCGATGGGGGGTCGTTTTCTGGAAATCAAAATGTGTCCAGTGTTAGAACAGTACTGGGACAGTATAACTGTCCCTATGGACAGGAAGTTATTTTTCCAGTTGAGATCTGGTTCCCTCCCCTTGAGATATCTAACAGGCAGGTGGAGGAGTTCGAACACCCTGTGCTGCCCAGCGTGCGGGGCAGCCAATGAAAACATAGGCCACTTCCTATTTGTTTGCAATGCCTATGCCACCCCAAGGAGGGTATGGTTAGCTCCAGTTTGTAAGAACCTTGGGACATTTAGTGGTGTTGAGGCATTGAGAATCATCTGTACCGCCACTGACGAGCCTATTGCTCTGGGAATAGCTAAGTATTTGGGGTGGGCGTGGTCCATTAGGCGGAGGGCTCTTTCTACAAATGCGATTTGATTCCTGTTTTAAATGTGTGTTAATTTTTATACTGATTAAGCTTGCACAACTGTTTTAGAAATATGTACTTGTATAAATGTGATTCAAATATTTAACTGTGATGTATTTAAACGTATGTTGTGCTTTAATGAGTATATATCTTGAATAAAGCTTTTCAAACATTATTTTGATAGTGTAAGTGACTGTTATGGTGAGTTCCCTTACAGTTGACAGTTCGTCTTTGCACTCTTCTATTTCCAGGCTAAGGCAGCGCCGTAACTCTTCACCAGTGACGACAGGCCCTCATCCTCTCACCGCGCTTAACTGCATCATGTTACCTCACGTTGGCCGGCCCTAGCTCTCAGCTGCTGGCGGGCGGCGTGACCATTTAGCTCCTGAGCCTGCCTCCCCCACATCGCGGGCACCCCGGCTGGGCAGCAGGGCAGCTCAGTTTGAGTGACTAGTGCTTACAGCAGCGTGCTGGGGGCCGAGCAGCACCATGATGCCCCCCGTTGCCCACGAACAAGTTAGTAACATTAGGCAGATGTGTGTAAAGTAAACACACGGTATTCTTTAAGGTGTCACTTAACAGTGTGCCAGTCCTCAGCATAGGAAGGCGGCCTCGCAACATTTAATAACTCCCGGCGGCACTTTCTGGCAGGAAGTAGGACGTGACGTGATATCCTCCAGTGACGCCCTACACTGAACGCTGGGCCGGGCTATAGCGCCCCTCAGGTTGTCTACTAATGACTCAGATCCCCGCTGCGCCCCCACAGAAATAAAAACAAACATACATAGTAGCGCACTGGCTGCCACTCTCGAAGCCTGGAGCCTGAGCCAGCGTTGCGAGGAGGGATCCCAAGCCTACAGGAGAGCAGCCCCTGCAAGCACTGATGCACGCCGCTACCTGCAACTCACTGTTTACAGCGCGCCTTCTGTGACAGCTCTTATGTGCATTATGCGTGACAATGCATTTCAGTGCGGTGATGCGGATCACCACACTGAAATGCGTTAGTGTTACGTCTGATGCCTGATACTTGGCAGGTCTGTAGTCCCCCCCCTAACTGCGGCCGCGCCAAGATGTCAGGAGGCGTGCGGCGGCAGGGGGAGACCGGCAGCAGTAGCAGGGATCGTGGAAATGGCAGGTAAGTTTTGCCCCAGAACCTGAGACACACCCCGCTCATAGGTCAGCCTCTCCCCCTGAGGCGAGGGAGCTTTTCTGCCTGGCTGCCTGCCTGCCCGCCTGCCCGTGGTGTTTCCTATCCGCCCGCATGTGCCTTTACGAAAACCCCTGGTGGGACGAGAGTCCCAGGGGCAAACGCCGCCACTTCCACGCCATCTTCACACTGTGGGGTGGACTCTAACCCCCAGAGTGCACTGCAGGAATCCGCAGCTGCTCCGAGTGAGGGAGAGGCGGGGCCAACGCGCTCATAGCACACCGCGAGTAGCTCGGACGTAGCCCGGACCAACGGAGGGCCCGTCTGTGCCAGTCAGGGGTCGGAGGAGGCCGGGCCGGGCTACCCCCTTTGGATTTCTGTTTTTTGCAGCTGTGGACATAATTGTAGTATTGGCCTGGATCTTTGACCTCCTCGTGACGGCCCTATTTGAAAAGCTTAAAGGAGTAGTATTTCATTGCGGGGGGGGCAGCATTATTTAAATGGGCTTCTATACGCTTTCTCCGTTGCATGGTATGGCTTTGTAACGATTGTTTTAGGCTGTTATTGTTTCTATCCTTTTAACTAGTGAACGAGGCGCTGTGTTGATACGTCTGCCGCTATTCTTCGGGGTTGATCTGGGTATTGCAAAATTGGGAGCGGAAGACTGAAGTTAGTGAAAAAGGGTTAAAACCTGTAACTAGGGCTAATGTCACAACTATGGATGCTTTCTTAACGAGAGCTTCCTCAGTTATAGATGAAGAGATCGAATTAATGAGCAGGCATCTTTCTATATCTCCTTTACGTGGACTGACTTCCCGTATGGTTGGTTCTATCAGCCCCCTCAGGGAAGCTGTTACTGAAAATCCTAGTTTACCCCTGTCTTTTGTGTTGGGTGCGGACTCACAGCCCAATGAAGCTTCATCTCCCTTGTAAGGAACTTCTGGGGTGATTTCACATAGGCCACTTTCCCCTGTTATCACTATTGCTGATAAGGAGAATGGTGCTTCTATACATACGATAGGGATTGGGGGCATTAGTAATCATAAGACCCAGGAAGTTCATACTAATGTCGGCCCCCCACAACAATCTAGGGTGTCCCAAAGGTCATCTGGGAGCACAAAAAGAAAATCGAAGCCCTAGGGAAGTAAAGCCAAAAAAAAAAAACATATCCTCCAAGCTAGTCCCTAAAACCCTGGTATCTACTTCGCCAGTAGTAAATACAGTCCAGCCGGCCATGATGGAAGATTTTATGGCAACTATGAGTTGCATGTTGGATACAAAGGTGAGTCCCATCTTAGTTAGGCTAAATTCTATAGAGAAAGCTCTAGCAGAACCTAAAAGGTCTGCACCACCCACTCAAATTCCTCAATCCTTAGTTTTAGAGATGTCTAGTGATACAACAGCCCCTGCAGCCGCGCGTATGCCTGGGCCTGCTCTATCACCCTGGCCGGCCAGTGGAGTCTAGCACTGTGGCATAAACACGGCTTCTAAAGCCCAAGGGGGGCTAGTTGATGTTTTAAGAGGACAGGTCTCTATTGTGCCTACATCTATCCACCCCCAGGGTCTCTCTTCCCAAAGTTCAGGAATCCCACTAGAAGAGGGACAGAGTCATCTAACAAACGCCGCACAGAACCTAGAGGTTATTAATCTTCCACCCCAATCTACTCCCCTTGTGATAATTCTAGGTAAAGTTCCTCCACTTTCACCAGGGTCCAATGAGGTTTTCACTCAACTCAAAAACAAGGTTATCCACTGGTTGTCGAATAATACATCTCTGGGCCTAACGGTGGAACGCAATATCATTATGGTGCGTTGTGTGGGATGGATAGGTAGCTCAAGGAAATCCGGAGGGGGAGACTGTATCGTTGTGAACTTTTACAGCCCTTCCCTTGTGGATAGAATTTTTCAGGAGGTTCACCATACCCCCACAGAAAGTGCTTCTAGTATTCAGATTCTCCCACAGTTTTTCTTTTTACAAGGTTGATTATACAAGGCGCTTAAACACAAGTACTCCACATGTTAAGTGGTTTCAAAAACCCTGTGAGGTTATGGGTGGGAGTCACTTATTAGCTCAATGGGGTTATCCCAGTTCGACTGGGTACCAGCCGGTCACCCGGTTAGAGCTATCCAGCAGATTTTCAGCCCTATCGAGGTTGGATGAGTGCGACTGACTAACCGCGAATTCAGAGTCCACTGGTGAGTTACCACATCAACAGGGGTCCCTGTGCCTTCCCATGGGAGATGTTGTGTCCAGTGCTTCGGAGAGTTCTGGGAACGTCAGCACTCAGCAACAGCTGCTTTTACCAGTTTTTGATCAAGGGAAGAATGCAAGTGCAGATCTGTATAATGTTCTGTCATGGAACATAGCAGGACTGATGGGAACATTTCAGGATCCTATTTGGATGCAGTTCATCAGACAATTCCCTGTGATTTGTCTCCAGGAGACCTGGCTCCTGAACTGTAATCTGTTCTTAGAGGGCTACAAACCCTTCTTTGTTCCAACGTTCCCGTCCCCATTCTGTAGAGCTGGTGGTCTGGTGGGCTGGTGGTCTATATATCACTGGCTGTGCCCTGCAGGATACAGCAACTCTCTACTGATAATAGGGATTTTCAAGTAATTATCCTAAGGAGAGGAGACAACAATATGGGCATCATTAATTTTTATAATGCAATAAGCGTGCAGGGGGAGTGCAAGATCGCCCAGCTGGGTTGTCTTATAAGACAGTCCTGTGGCTCTGTTGCACATAAGCTTATGGTGGTGGGGGATTTTAATATTCATCCCTGTCGAGATCCTAAATCCAGAAGCATGGCTGAGTTGGGATGTGCCAGGATGCGGGGTTCCCATTTTGAGCATTCCGTCCAGGGGGATGTATTAAACAACTTGCTTAATGAATTTGATCTGCTTTCATCAATGTCTCTATCTGCTTCCCTTAGCAAACAGCCCGTCCCCTCTTTTAAAGGATGTAGTAGCGGTTCTTTTATAGATCATATACTGATCTCCACTGGTCTTCAGTCCAGCGTCCGCGGGTTTACTTTTATGGATAGTATTTTTAGCGATCATAACCCTGTCTGTATGCACCTGGAAGTAAGACTGCTGACAACAGCAGCTAGGGTGACAGCCCCAGGCACACTGAAACCAGTGGAGGGAAGTCGCTGGTTAAAGTGGTCGCAGATATCTCCAGACTCATTTTACGGCAAAGTTCAGGGGTCTTGTGCATCAGAACTAGCCTATTGTGTGTCATCTGATTCTCATCCGGGGGAAGTCCTCAAAGCTTTTAATGGCATTATTACCAAGGTAGGGTTTCTTCTATGCGTTCCTTCAAATAGGACGGTGTCATTGGACCCCAGATGGTTCAACCCACTATGCTCTAAGGCAGCGAGACAATTAAAAGATGCCCTAAAAGCCACTCAAAGAAACCGTCCTTTGATTTGTGACCGTCGTCACAAATACAAACGAGCATTGGCACCCGTAAGGGTGAATTGAAGGAGGAAAGGTAGAGAGACCTTCTGGAACTAAGCAACCTGGGGAATACTACAAGCTTTTGGGGCATTATTAACTGAACTATATTTGAAAGGGCGGGGGATGGAGAAGTAGGCACTAATATAACTAAGGACGAATTGGTGTCTTACTTTCAATCTATCTTCGCCTGCCCTATGGCTCCCCACCAACTCATTGGTAGAGCAAACATCAACGACCCAGTAACATTTGAACAGAAAGAGGTGGAGAAGGGTATTTTAGGGCTGACATGCAACAAGGCCCCAGATCCGGATGGTATTCCCCCGGATCTTTTCAAATCAAATCCACTCCTATAGGCTCCAGTCCTGATGGCGGTGCTTAACGCGGCGGCCTTGATCGGTTGCCCGGCCTCCTGGGGTACCTCGACTATCGTGCCGGTATTCAAGAAGGGCGATCGGGATAGCACCTTGTGTTATCGCCCGATGTCCCATCCTGACTCTGTGGCTAAGGTTGTGGGTAGGGTTTTATTGGGAAGGCAGAGAATAAGATCATCTCCGACATCCAATACGGGTTACGCCCACTGCGGTCTACCCTGGCCCAGTGCTTTAACCAGTATATGATCCTGGGGAAGTGCACAATCGCCCGCCAAGGTACAATCTACATGGCTTTCATGGATCTTTCCTCCGCTTTTGACTGTGTCAATCGGTGGAAACTGTGGCAATCCATGAGGGCCATGGGGCTGGAGGACAATTTGTCTGACTTCCTGGTGGATCTAAATAGGGACACCAAGGACAATATTAGATTTGCCAAGGATCTTCGTGTATCTAGGGATTTCAAAATAGAGGGGGGTTAGGCAGGGATGTATCCTGGCCCCCTTCTTATTCAATCTATATATCAACGATCTGGGAAATACCCTGGTAAAAACAGGGGTCGATTTCCCCTACAAGGGGCGACGGGGTCTGCCTTTCCTGCTATATGCGGACGATGCGCTCCTTGTCGCTCGGACGGCAAGGGGACTTCAGACCCTGCTTGACACATTCCAAAGTTTCATGGAAGACCGTGACCTTGCAATTAACAACTCAAAATCTTATATCATGCAGGTCGGGATTCACCCGAAGAAACCATATCCTTTTAAAGTGGGTAATAAGAATATTCCGGTGACCACAATATTTTCTTACCTGGGTGTCTTGGTAGATGACAGGCTAAACTGGGGGGCCCTGATTAAGAGGAAAAAAGGGGAGGTTATGAGGGCAAATGCCGCAATCTTCAACTTTGCCGCGAAGATGGCTAAGCGCCCAATCGCGGCAATGTTGAAGATATACCAGGCCAAAAGTGTTGCCATTGCTAGTTATGGAATTGAATTTTGGGGCTATATAGCAGCTGATGCTTTGCAAGTGTCGGAGAATGTTTTTATAAAACGCATTTTAGGAGTGCCTAGCTGAACATCAAACCTGGTAGTTCATGAGGAACTAGGGTTGCCGAATATAGGGGATACTTTGGCAATGCGCCCCTTGTTGTTCTGGCTTAATTGCTGGTTAAACAAAGATCTAGCTCTTAATCATCAGATTTTAAGAGAGAACATGAGCCTTAATCACATGACACGCATCCCATGGTTAAACTATATTAAGGGATGCTATGAAGAGCTGGGACGGCTTGACCTGTTTTTAAAGCATGATTCGATTACCCTGAAGGATGTGGAATTTGTAAAGAAAACTTTCACTAAAAAGCTTGACAGAGATGATTTAGAACATGGGAAAAGTAGTGTCCGTCACTAGGGGGGTGCGGGGGGTGCGGCCCGCACCGGGTGTCACCATCCCACTGGGGTGACACCAAGGCGATCGGCAGCAGTGTGTGCTGCAAACAGTGTGCAGACTTGCTTGCAGTGAAACTAGTAAACGACGTTGCAACCGCAACGTACGTGCAAGTTCAGTCAGTTGTCTTGCAGCAACTTGCAAACTTACTTTCCTGCTCAGGACTGGAGGAGGACGTGCCTGTGCGCAGTGTCTCCTCCGCAGTGTCAGCGCGCCTCTTAGGCCCGTCGCCGCGTACAGGCGGATTGCGGATGACGTCATGCCCTTCATCCCCGATTCTGAATCCGCATGCGCAGCATTGGGCCCTAAGTGCGCGTGACTGCCCTGCACTGCAGCAGGAGGATCAGAGGCGGCACGTCTTGACTTGACCTCCAGTTGGGTTGGGGTCCGTCATCATTTAATTTTATTCCCCGGCCACCGTGACCGATGTAGATCCCCCCTCCCCCCTGTCTAACAGCAGGACAGGTGAGTCAGTGATTTTCTCCGTCCGGACGGGCAGGGGGGGGGGGGGGGAGACGCACCAATAAGTACACAGTCACAGGCTGCTCTTCTTTTTTCTTTTTACTTTGTAGCTGCATACGTATGAACTAATATGCTTCAAATCGAGCGAGATGTAATACAAAAAGCAAACGTTAATGTGACCCGTTCATTTAAATGCTGCACAGATATGGATTCTCGCTTTCCACTGGTTTGTGTATTGATTACTGGGTCTTGCACTGTTGCCCTAAAATTTAACCAGCTTTGAAAATTTGAGTTAATATTTAAGATGACAATTCTATAACGGGCAATAATTTGAGGTTGAATAACATATATATTGACCTATAAGACGAGTTTTGGTTTTCGTTCTCATTTATTCAGTTGTTTCGATGCCTCTTGAAAACATACTGTTTTCCGGAGTGGATGGTAACTTTTCTGCATCTTTCCCCTTGTCTGCTTTACAAATAGTTTCTGTTCTTGGGATCATGTGTTCACCAGTTTTCGTGCTAAGGTTACGTACATTTAATGATTGGAGGATGAGGCAGTGTGTGGGGCGAAAGGGACCGCACACTGTGAAACAGTGGGGGTGGCAGTAACAGTTAAAAAACAAGCAGTGTTGTGGGAGTGGGTTACAGAGTCGTCTGAAGGTGTAGCGCTGGGCGAAGTGGAACGACTAAAAGCTAAAACAATGCAAAGTGCATTAAAATAATTTAAAATCGCTACAGGAGCATTTGGGACTGTCAATTGGCGACCTTGGGGGAGTCGGGGTTGCTTGCAAGCAGTAATGTGGGCGATGGTTGGGATGCAAGCCGGCAGTGTATAAACCAGTAGCCGACACACCCTCGAGTTAATTACAGAGTGAAGGGATGCTGAGGCACAACTGGATCAAATTTGGAGGTTTGGCTAGGAGAGTTGGAGGACCCTCTTTAGTGGAACCAACTGCCAAGCACCTGTAGTGACTGAAAACATCAAGTGCTCTGACTAAATACCCACAGTGAAACACTATGCAAATACGCCTCCCTCCTCTCTTAAACAGCAATGTACTATATGGACAGAACGGCAATAAAAACGACAGAACGCCTCAAGCCTCTCTACTTGATACCTATGGGGCACATGCCACAGCAGGACCGCCCTTGAGCAATGGGGCCAGACCTTGGTGGGCCCTGGCGAAGTACCGACCTACAGACTCCAACATGGCGACAGCAGTGAGAGCTGCGAGAGCACTGCAGGAGTAAGTAGAGGGGGCGGGGTCAAGAAGGGCTGATGAGGCAGGCCTTTAGTGCATCACTCGGTAAAGCTGAAAGTGCTTGAAAGTAGAGTAATTATACAGGAACAGGATTGCCCAGAATCAAGACGGTCTTGTGACGTTAGTTATGTCCTTGCGCATGCTGTGCGGCCGCCATTACAATTATAAAAGTTAAAAAACATGAAAAAGAAATAGCTAAATAAAGTAAGACAGACTAGTGGTAGCAAACTGGCTAGATAGATTTTATCCACACCCAAATACATTTAGCGCCACTTTTACAGAGTTTGCCAGTGAAGCGCTATTTCTGTTGTCTTGGCGTTGTTTTCCCTGGGCTTGGAACTAGTGCACCAATCTTGGAGGTACTGCAAAGTGAGGATTCAAAAACAAAATTTGTACCGCTGCTCGGCATCTACAGATGTCTTTTTTACCATAGATACTGCTTGGGTTTTGTAAGGATATAAGCAATGGCCATTGAAATGGGCCATTTAGGGCCCCGAGTCATGTCCTTAACTTTTCAGGCAAAAGCACTAATTTCTGAACACTGAGAGTAAAAGCGTTAAGGTAGCCATGTTGTTCCTGCTTACATTTCACATGGTTTGCAACATTTTGCATTCCCTTTGATTGTTTGCTTTTTCCAGGATGCTGTCACTTTTGTAGGCCACATATTGCTCTTCTTGCCTAGTGCGTAATTGAGCCGCATCCAGGTGTTTGTAGCGCAGTGGCAACAATTGGGTTGTAGTTGAAGGCAGTCTGAGTTTTTCTCAGTGGGGCATTGCAGTATGGTGTTTAGTGGGGGAGAGGATGTGGCACTATGGGCAGAGGAGCTGCTGAATTTGAAACTGGGGAACCAAGTTCAGCCAGCCTTAATAACCAGTGTCTCCTCCCTGCCCTCCAGCAATTTTCGGTAACAACAAAAATGTCATGATGACTGGTGATTAATGTTCTTCCTAGAGAGAGATCGGAATTTTGTCTAATGGAAGATTTGACTCATGGAAAGGTAGCTCAGAGGGTTAATGTACCTGCTGCAAAGAACATGTACCATGCAGATCACAAAGTACACATAATCATGTAAATAGGCCAGTGGGTGGTGGGCTACTGTTTTTGTCAGAGCGTTCCTTTTGTTACTTGCAGTTTATAAGTTATAATCCTAACATAGAACATTGAGCTATGTCATCTAATCCGCAGCAACACAAGTCACATTTTTTCTTAACTTTTGATACGTTTGAGCTACAAACAATTTATTAGTTGAAATGGTCACATCATCTTGCATTATGAGGCCAATATGGCTGAGCCATTATTATTTAGAAAACTTTTTCAAACTAGGATATTTAGCCATTCATGTTTTAACTGCTGTTGTGGAAAAGGGAAAAGTGCTGAATGATGACAGAAACTCTATGGCTCGGAGAGAAATGTCTTGTGCTTCCACATTTTATCGTATTTGGGGACATTCTGCTATTAGAAGCATATCTCACGGCCACTTTCTGAATACATTTTACTGTCAATAACTCATTATAACCTTAAATCAATTAGCAATCTAATATGTGTTGAAAAAAGCTTTGTTTTTGACCTTTCTGTCTCCCAAATTTTCTTGGGAGGGGAGAAGTGTAACCCCCCAAACTCCCCCTAGTAGTGGTTGCCCACTGCGCTTGCTCGCTACACACCATGTGGGGGCTGGTCTCACTTTTACTTTGTTCTCTCTGATTCACTTCTTGTGTCTATTTTCGGTGCTCTCTGAAAGAATGTCTATGGGTACATAGGATTGGGCGGGTAACCTGATGTTCTTTAAAGTCACCATCTACTATTTGCTGTGCTTTGAAAGTTGATACAATTTTAATATGTAATGAAAAATGTGTTGTAAGATTCACTATCATGGGACCTGACACTGGCAGCCATCTGTAATTTGAAATGTGAAGACGACACAAGGGGTGAATCTGTGGCGCTATAATTTTTCAGACCATTTACTTCTGTCACTCCCATCACATCACAGGAAGGGGGGCAGGGGCTATATTTGGCTGTCCTTTATTGGGCATTTATGTGCTATTGAACTGAGACCTTTATTTGGAATAGCTTGTAGGAGCAGCTCCCACCGATGTCCAAGCCTGGGTGGGAGGCTCAACTACGGTGTCATTGTCACACGACGCCACCATGGTGATGAGCTGCCTGGCAGAAACGCATCCACCAGTAAAACCTGGTTAAACCGCCAGGTTCGCCATGAAATGAGGGGGAAGCCGTCTCCTCGGGGCTAGCAGGACTGCCCCCTCCCTAGGAGCAATGATTATAGACTTCGCTATCCCCTCAAATAGGTGTGTGACAAATTAAATTTACAAACGTTACTAAGGATTCTGTATGGTCCCGTTATTTGCCATCTGTGCCCACTGGCAGACTCGGAGCGGAGGAGATCCATGCGGTAAGTCGTGAGGGGGTGACACCATGAGTTATCCGCACCGGGTGACACCAACCCTAGTGACGCCACTGGCAAACATATGATGTTCAAAACATTGCCATCCATTGAGCCCTATCTTTTGTGGCCACTTTCATCTCATAAGCGGTTTTTATTGATCAGGTTTTGTTTAGACTATTTTCATTGGCTGCTTGCCGTACCTAAAGGGAGCTGCAAAGGTCAGGTATTAGCATCCTGTGGCTGCAATGGAGTGTCTCCTCAGGATTTGCTACACTTTATGTTTTTTTGTAAATTTTATGAAGTACCTCGCAGATATTTTTTAATACTTCTTTTAAAAAAGTAGAATTTTATCCAGGTTCGCCCAGCCCTTTTTTATCTACAATTGCTGAAACCAGAATGTGTATCTTTTATAATAGTTTTTTTAAAATCAGCATTGCGATCCAGGATTTGTACAGAGAGTTAGTAAACCCATTTCATTGGTAGGCACTCCCCTTGTGTGCTTTCCCTGTTCGATCAGTCTTTTGTACCAGATATATATTGCTGCTTTTTTTTATGGGATTTCTATTTCATTCCTATTGCTATCCATTGTATGTTTTACCTGTTTTATGGATTTATGTAACTTTTATGGTTTTAACTCTAAAACTGAATAAAGCATATTTGATTTAATTTGATTTACAACTGTACAAATGTTAGATGGTGCATTAACTTTAGCTGAGGGAGCCGAACCCCAATAATCACCTGAACCCCAATATATCAAACACCCTGATTTTCACCCAATTAATTTGGCTCCAAAATCTCTAATATATCTTGTGGTTAGAGACTACGCTCCTCATAAAAAATATACATTTCAACAAGATAAGGCAAATATAGATTTATTACTGAATTAGTAATAAAACCGAAACAAAGAAAAATTTCTGAATTGCCATAAATGTATTTATTTATTTATTTATACAAGCATTTGTAAAGAGCGAACGAAGGCCCTTGGGCATCTCGGCGCTAAAGTTGCGGCAGTGTTTAACCCTCATGAGGGCAGAAGTTCATTGGCCCAAATACATTAATACTGAGTCATAAAATATAGCCCCAATTAGGCATGTCTAGGCAAAACCACAAGTCAAACTCAAAGAGTACTGACAGCATCCCCATAAGAAAATGTATGTCAAATGGAATTAATCTCAGAAGAAAAATGAAATATCTCCCCGGCAGCAGCTTATGCTACAGCAACCCTAGAAACAACAATGAAAATGACCCCTGTGATTCTAAAACCCCAAATCTTTATACACAAATCACACAACCTATTAATAGATTCTGCAATTTCAACACAGTATGGTCATAGTTAGGGTCTCATTGGTAAATCACAAACAACAATATAATTCTTTAAATCTTTAATACTAACACATTTCTTAAGGTAAGATAAATCTTTCACCTCCTCCCTCAGCAACTGCACTCTGGGGATACTTAGCACAAAATGAAACATTTCTTAAGCAATGGCAATGGCTGTTAATTACAGTAAAGAATATACTGTTGCATAAAACTTGACAGAATAAAAACCTTTGTATAGAAATAAGTTTGTGGTTGTTGCGCCATAGTAAACTGTTTGTATTTCAATTACTGTGAGTCAACAGGGTTTGGGCTCAGAAAATAATTCATTATAGTATTATTGTAGGTTGTGATTCAATTCTTCCTTGAAACTAGGTGTAGGACCTTTGTCTTTTGTATTATATCAAACCCAGGTCCAGGACCACTGGGTCACCCCATTTCCATAATGGTTACCTTATGCAAGGAAGGACTACCTGCGAGGGTTATATGTTCATGTTTAATTGTGTAAATATTCAATGTTGGTTCTGTTCTCATTTGGAAATGATTATACTCTACTGCAATTCACACAAACTGTGTCTGAAAGAGAAACACTATCATACAGTGACGACTATATAGATCATCTGTTACAAGCCCAAGGAGGCATAAATTTGCTAGGAGTTTTAACCCCCAGCATTGACCTCACGCTCAATGAAAAAGTATCTGAATTAGAGCGTTTAGAGAAGAAGTTGATTAGAACAAGGTTGCATGACCACACGTTGGCAAAATACCTACTATCTAATGTAATACCAAAGGGACTACAAGTTAGAAATGAGCCAACGATAATTGTGGACAACTCTAAGTTTAAGGAAAACTTCAGCTTCGTCTCTAATAACTGTTCCAGGCACTGGCTGGTGAATGGCATCGGGTGCCGCTCGCAGCCGCAATCTTTGCCAGGACACTCTGTTTGGTGCAGTAAGGAGGACTCCATCGCCCAAGAGCCCCTGCTCCACACACCTGCGGTCATTGTAACTCCGCCTACATCGCTCTGAAAACGGCTCGCGGGAGCCGCTCGCAGCCGCAATCTTCGCCAGGACACACTGTTTGGTGCAGTAAGGAGGACTCCATTGCCCAAGAGCCCCTGCGCCACATACCTGCGGTCATTGTAACTCTGCCTACAGCGCTCTGAAAACGGCTTGCGGCCCCAGCTTCGCGGGAGCCGCTCGCAGTAGCAATCTCTGCTAGGACACTCTGTTTGGTGCAGTAAGGAGGACTCCATCGCCCAAGAGGCCCTGCTCCACACACCTGCGGTCATTGTAACTCCGCCTACAACGCTCTAAAAACGGCTCGCGCCCCCGCTTCGCGGGAACCGCTCGCAGCCACAATCTTTGTTAGGACACTCTGTTTGGTGCAGTAAGGAGGACTCCATCGCCCAAGAGCCCCTGCTCCACACACCTGCGGTCATTGTGACTCCGCCTACAGTGCTATTATTTTGCACGTATCTACTACTGCGCGGGACGTGCGCGGGCGTTCGCCGGGCGAAGCCCGGGCCCGTTTGAGCCAGTTCGAGAACGGCTCGAGGACGGGACGGGCCACCCTCTAACAACGACTTGCCAAGGTTAGTACGTATCCGTCATTGGGGGCCCTCCCTGGATCTGTAACCTGTACACTGGCCGTTGGCCGCTTGAGGGTTTCTTCACTGGATTACTATCTGTAACAAGTCTACACTCATTGTGAAGAATGGCATCAAAGGCTGTGAAGGGAGGGAAAATGGCCCCCACTGGTACTATTATGGGAACACTGGACCAATCCATTGTACGGGCTTCCTCAATTTTGGCTCATGAAATCGACCGTACAGAAAAAAGACTGTCACTGGATCCTGCTTTTAACAAAAGGTCCTCAATAGGTCCACTGGCTAGGGCAGTGTCCCCTACTACCATCCCAGGCTCTGATGCTCCTTTAAGTGAACGTGCTGGGGTGGACCTTGGTGCACATTCTGTCTTAGTACATTCAGCCCATAGGGAGTCTGTTCTTTCATGCTCCGCCCAAGGTAATATGCTGGACGTACGAACTGGTTCGTCAGAACGTAGCATCTTGTCTGACCCCACGGAGAGTACTGTAAGGGCCCGTCCCATACGTGGTATAAAATCTGTGCAACCAATACCGGTGTCTAAGAGGAAGCATGGAGGTGCAGCCCAGAAGGGCAGAAAAGCTAAAGTTAAGAAGCCAAATTCTCTTGCGGAGTCTGCAGGGGTTATATTGATATCCTTAAATAACAGCACAGAGGTTCTGTCCCCGACGGCGGTTTTGGTGGACCCAGTGACGCCACTCCATTGGAATGGACCCAGGAAACGTGGGACAAATTTGAGCAGCTCTTGTATTCCCATTTATAATCACTTGGACTCCATTGAAAAGAGACTTGCAACTCTTGAATCTGCAGGGGCTAAGGCCAAAGACACTAGTAGGCCGGGGTCTGTGGGCAGTGCAAGGAGTGGGTATGGTGCAGTGGGTGTCCCTGAGGCTATTTTAAGTCCTAATCCTCCAGTACAGTCAACGCAGGTAGCGGTACCGAAAAGTAATTTTACCACGACTGCTAGTGATTCTATTCCCCAGACTAGCTCGTGTGGTATCAATGGAGCGCGGCTACCGTGTGGTAAGGGAGCAGGGGTGGGTGGTCCTAATTTAGTGCCCCAACACCCAGGCAGCTGTACCAGGGCGTCCAATGATATATCTTTAGTCTGTCTTCCATGTATAGATCTCCTCCCGGCCTCCGCTCCATATGTGTGTATTTTGACGGGGGTTCCCTCACTGAGACCAGGTCAACGTGAGGATTATACAGATTTGAAAAATAAGTGTATTCATTGGCTCAACGTGAATCAGACTTTACCTCCTGGGGTCTCGGCTGAAATCCTATTTGCAAGAAGGGTGGATTGGGTTGGGTCAAGTCATAAAACTATTAAGGGTGATAGTATTATCATTAATTTCAGGGATACCAGAGCTGTTGAGCATATTTGTGGCTGGCAACATCAAGGTACGGATTCCCTGATTAAATCACTCAGTTAACATTTTTTTATCCAGCTTCCTCCATAGGTCCCTCGAATGCCCAGGTAGGAAGGAGTGGGTTTGTTCAAAGGCCTTGGGGGGGTTTTGGCATCCCCATAGGGAATAGGTACGATGTTTTATCTGGTCTAGAGGAGTGTGATTGACATCAAACCACTCCCAATCACCAAGCTCCAGCATGTGCTCCCAAAGGTGCTAATCCCCTTAATTCTGGCCAAAGATGGGATGATTTGGTTTATGTTGATCCTCGCCTAATTAATCACCCGCCTGGCAGGATTATAGTGAGTAAAGCCCCTGCTGATGGTAGTTTAAAATGCCCAGGTGGAAAAGGGGCTAACGAATTTGCACCGACCACGGGGCTGACCACCAGTCCTGGTCCGCCCCCTACCCAGGATGGCTGTCCTACGATAGTGGACTTCTGTACTCATAGGCCTACTACTGTGACGCTATTATCCTGGAACATCGCAGGGTTGGGCTCCAACCTAGCACTTCCTAGCACTTCATCGAAGCCCATGATTTATGTCTGTTTCGGGAAACATGGGCGGTAGAGCACGTGTTTCGCTCGGGGTATCTTACCTTCCAGGTTCCAGCGGTAAAACAAGCGAAGGGCCGTGCAATGGGGGGGTTTGGTGATTTGGGTACGGCAGGCACTGCGGTTTAAAGTATTTCAAATAACCACAAATAATATTGATATTCTTGCGATAAAAATCATCCCAGAGCAGGGTCCTAGATTGTATATCTTTAACGTCTATGCAAGAGGCCTCATTGGTGGGCGACGTTCGGATGTTGTAGCTGACCTGGAGAGGTTGCTGGATGGTATGCAGAGGAACACTAGTCCGATGGTCGTGGGGGACTTCAACACTATGTTTGAACCCCTAGGGCCTGAGGATCAGTGCCTCACGGAAGATGAAGACGCAAAATGGGGTATACCTATCCTTGAGACTGAGCCAATCAAAAAATGGTCAGAGGTGGCCATTCAAATGAAAAGGATGTGTATAGGGCACCAGATGAGGGCCGTAAACGGGCGAACATTGTCCGATAAGATGGGGGCCGACACTTTTAACAATGGCCTCAGGTCGAGCCGCATTGATTATGTGTTAGTAAGTCTGTCATTGTGGCAGTTTGTAAGGGATATGGCTGTTATTACTCCAGTTGAAAGAGATCATAACCCACTTATTGTTACAACGGCTGGGCTGTTCGGAGAAGCCTCATTCACTAGGGTAGAGGCAGGGGCTAGCGAGTTGGCATTGACTAATGACACTCAACATCTGAAATGGAGAAACGTTTCAGAATCCCCAGAATTGTTGTTAGCAATGAATAATGAGGTAGACAGGGTACTAGAAGTCTGGGGAACCAGCAAGGGAAGCCAGACTTTCTTGTCCCATATTACCGAGACGCACACTGTGCTTTTTGACCGATTAAAACTGTTCTTTTGTACACCTGCTAAAATTATGAAAGGCAGGAATAAGAAAGCTGTAGGGTGGTTCAATGACTATTGTCGCCACTCACGGAGGGCATTGGGGTTAGCCCTAGGTGCGGGCGATCCAGTAATAGTAAGGCTGGCACGGGATTCCTATAGAAAAGCAGTCAAAGAAGCCAAAAAACTCTGGGACCAGGCAAGATGGCAGGAGCTCAAGGAAGCTTGCGTATCTCGAAATCGTAAAGCATTTTAAGATACGTATAAGTGGGACAGGGGGGGTACCCGGAACCCCCGCAGAATAACGTTGCCCATTACTTATGGGTGGAATATTCTAAACCCCAGTATGCTTCCCTGGATGATGCACAGAATACCGATCCGTTTGACCATACTTTTTTCACTAGTGGGATATTCACACTAGTGGATGTGGATAGGGCATTAGATACCATCACACCAGGCCGTGCCCCTGGAACGGATAACATCCCTGCGGACGTCTTTCTAAGTCATAAACCTTCTTGGCATTTGTATATCAGATATTTAGCAAACGCAATTGCCTGTGGTGCTCCAATCCCGGCCTCCTGGAAAGGGGCTGAGATAATTCCAGTATTTAAGAAGGGCGACAAATCTGTAGCAGCTAACTACAGACCAATTAGTCTTATAGATTCCATCCAAAAGATTATGGGCAGACTGATCCTACAAAAACTTCAGTCATGGATGGAAGATGAGCAAATCCTTACCCCAGTGCAGGTGGGTTTTCGACCCCTTACAAGTACTATTAGAGTGGATAAGTTTGTGAACCCTCAGAGCTCTGCTCCGTACAGAGCGGAGCTTAGGACAGGTCTTCCGTTTTATTAATATCAACTGGAAGACAGTTGTCCTGGGGAAAGGGGCCTGATACGCGGTATTTGTGGATCTGAAGGCAGCCTTCGACCTAGTGCCATGATGCAGGCTGTGGCGTGTTTTAAGTGAGATGGGGATGTCCCCTGTATTATTATCCTTGATCGTCCGCTTACATGAGGGTAACCATGCACGGGTTTGGTGGGGGGCCAGGGGTGAGGTTACCGAGTCATTTGCCGTGAACAGAGGAGTGCGCCAGGGATGCGTGCTTGCACCTACCCTGTTCTCACTCTTCGTAAACGGGGTGTCTGATTTCCTCTCGGTGGCCCCCTCCGACGCCCCCATGCTGGCGGAAGAACATATACCTGTCCTCATGTTCGCGGACAATACTTTGATTATCTCCAAAACTCCCAGCGGTCTGCAAAAAGCCCTAAGTAGGTTCAAGGACTTCTGCACCATTCGGGGCCTTGTAATTAACATGGAAAAGACAAAGTTCATGTAATTTAATGAGCATAGATCTTTCCGGGGCAAGGTATACATGAATAATGCTCCTCTTGAAAAAGTCGAAGCCTTTACTTATCTGGAAGTCACGTTACAGGCAGATATGGGGTGGTCTAACCAAATTATTGTAGCCACACTAAAGCATAAACAACAGGCCGGGATTCTTGCAGCTAAATTTAAACCGATCAGCCCACTGTTGGAGCTCTATGGCATGAAAGTCCTAAGCTCCGCTCTGTACGGAGCAGAGCTCTGAGGGTTCACAAACTTATCCACTCTAATTGCAGCTGAAAACTCTTTTCTGCGAAAGGTCACCAGTGTCCCAAAAAGTACACCTATGTGCCCACAATTGCTAGACCTAGGAAGGAAAGCAGTATTGGACTTGGCAAAACTTCGCCCCCTTTTATATTGGCGTAGATTGTGGTGTATGGTAGAACTTGCGCATTATGCAAAGGGGCTCAAAGATGTAATGCATGCAGCCTGTTTCCATAAGGTTAAATGGTTGAGAGAGATTAGGTCTTTGTTGGTGAACCTAGGTCGGAGAGAACTATGGGACGACCCCCATAATGCTCCTTTTCCGTCAAAGAAGATCTTGAAGGAGGTGTACTGGGATATGGTAATGGTAACAGCATGTTCTAGTGGTTCAGTAAAGCATTTGACAGGTCGGTTCCTAGAATTCCAGATAAGGCCTGCATTAGAACAGTACTGGGACATCATTGAGAAACCCTCTGATAGGAAGTTGTACTTCCAGCTGAGGGTTGGTACCCTACCTTTTAGGATATTCACCAGCAAATGGACTGGGGCAACCGAGAATGTATGTCCAAGGTGCCAAGATAGAGAAGAAACGGTCAGTCATCTGTTGTTTTTTTGCCCACTATATAAGAAACCTCATGCTATGTGGGTTATACCTATTTGCAAGCTTTTAGGTTTTAGAAGGCATAAAGAGGCGTTGAGAGTCCTTACTATGGATCCAACACTACCAATAGCAATTGTAATGGGCAAGTTCTTAGGTTGGGCCTGGGCTATCCGATCTAGGGTGTTTCGCTAGGCCCATTAAATTGATTGATCTTTAGCTTTAATGTCTCCCTGTACTACATGTTATGAATAGGAGTTATGAAATGCTTGGGGCTTAATGTGATTGTATGGAATTGTTTTTTTTTAAATATAATAATAATTTTAGATTCATTTGATTCGGCAGCTTTTCAATGTTTAATATCTTCTTAAAATGTTTTTAGGTTCAGAATATTTATACATCTTAAATTGTATGTTGTAATGTATATGTTGTGCTTTTATGACACATCTGTCGAGTAAAGCTATTTGAATTTGAAGGGGATCGAGACCGCTGTGAGGAGGTCCAACGCCTTGTAAAGGTAATAGCAGAATTGAAGAAAGAAATAATTGATGATAAAACACTTAGCAATGCAAAAGAAGCTTTAGAAAGACTTGAAAGAACGATTTGTGACTTTGATCTATATGCACAAACAACTAAATTAGACAGAGTGGCCATAGATATAAAGTTATATGACAAAAAGGCCACCTACCCTTACTTACAAGAAGGATACTCCATGAGGGAACAGTAGGGTAGTTTCTACAGTAGAGGGAGAAGTGGTTTCAGAAGGTACATGACTTACTCGAGTTCATCACTAGGAAGCGGCTCAGGAAGTGACACGGAACGCCGAGGCCCCAGTACCAGCACACCCAACCCTGAATACGCTTACTCAGATCAGCATTTTTGTAGCAGAAGACCCATGGTGGGAACAGCGAGGAAGGGCACATCCCTGTGCCAGGCCCTGGGGCACGAATACACCGTCATGGAACCAAAGCAGGAGTAGGGCCAGGAGACAGACACACATCCAACCAGAGTCACATGGGGACATACAAACACGGTGACAACACTACAGATGGTAGTACATAAACCTGAGAACCCGGTGGTAAACCTATCAGACTATACCCTCACACCCGAAGAGCAAAAAATCATAGAAAAGGCTTGTCCTTTGTCCCTACCTCTACGCCCAACAATTTCACCAGTTCGTCCGTAAAATAAGACTGAATCACTACTTCCAAAAGATGCCCTACCAACCCACCTTCTCAGGAAGTGGCCTTAGACCACCATCTAAATTCAACCCCCCATCACACCTAATGCCACACAAAATCTTGGCATATGAATAGGTAGTGATGCGGGATGTGAACAAAGCCCTTTCAAACAGACAGTATGTCAACTACAATATTACCAAAGCTGAACGCCATGTCTTAGGGACACTCAGGAGCAACAACAGTATAGTCATCAAACCCGCCGACAAAGGCTGAGCGATAGTTACACAAAACCTTGAGGAATACAAAAAGGAGATTCACTCACAGTTGGAAGTTGTGGGCAACTATGAGAAACTGAGAATAGATCCAACCAAAGAGATAAGTAACCTTATAGAAAGAACTAGCAATAACGCCCTGGAGAAAGGCTACCTGAGCAAACACGAATACGACTACCTCAATAATAAGCATCCCAGGATGCCTACCATCTATACTCTGCCAAAAATACATAAGCGGATGCAGGACCCACCAGGAAGACCCATAATTTCAGGATGTGGTTTGTTACTGGAACCCTTATGCAAGTACGTAGATGTGTTCCTCAAACCCATAGCAGAAAAAACGAAAACGTATTTTAGAGACAATATGCAGACTATACAGTTGGTGGACGAACGCCCACATAACCATAAAACTAACTTAGTGGCGACAATGGGTATCACCGCATTGTTCATCAACATTCCCCAGGCGCCGTCCCTCATTTGCATTGAACAACCGGCCGGCACCACACCAGGTACCCACATAGTTCATTAATGAACTTCTGACGATCGCCATGACTAAAAACTACTTTTTCTTCCTGGGCCAGTATTATCTACAAACAAAGGGCGTGGCTATGGGGGCTAGTTTTGCCCCGAAACTAGCAATCATCTATATGGACACCTATGAACACCAGTATGTTCTGAATAATTTCAATCCATATATTGAATGTGTAGAATTGTGGTGCCACTACATAGATGATGTGCTGATCATATGGAAAGGGAACGAGGAACAACTCAAGTCCTTCCATACTTGGCTTAACACATGCTCAAATTACATTCAATTTACACTGGAATTTGACAGACCCTCAATTAATTTTTTAGACATCACTATAAAAGCGAAACCAGACACACTATACACCAGTCTTTACAGAAAGAGCAGCAAACACAACACACTGTTGCGCTACTCCAGTCACCACCCTCAGGGATAATCTCCCCTTTGGGCAGTTCTTGAGGTTGAGGCGTAATTGCTTGAAGAAAGAGGACTACTTTGACGAATCTGCAGGCTTAATGTCACGCTTAAATTAGAGAGGATATCCAACCAGACTACTCAAAAAAGCTTGTAAACGTGCATTGCACAACCACAGGGAATTCCTCCTTGAACCAAGACAGAGAACTAATGAGAATGAGGAATACATAGTTTGCACCACTACCTTTTCTACCAAGAGCCTTGCAATGAAAAAGATCATCAACTCGCACTGGCACCTGATTTCGGACGAACTGGCCAATATGCCGCCACCACTACACACCTTCAAAAAGGGCAAAAACGTGAGAGATCATATTGTGAAATCCCTGCTACCACCAGCCAACACCAACCGCCAAACGGCACTATGGGGTATACCTTCAGTCAAAGGCCACTTTAAATGTGGCCACTGTGAGGCTTGCCCTATGTCACAGGAAATAAAACAATTCACACACAACGAGCGCACACATGTATTGCAAGACCATAGCAATTGTAACACCTCTGGAGTCATCTATGCCATTACTTGCCCTTGCGACTTCATGTACATAGCCCAGACCATTCAAAAGGTCAAGTGTCGCATTTTACAACACTGCAGCCGCATATAATGTCAGACACAGGTTGCACCACTCGTGGACCACTTCACCACATTTGGACATACACCAGAAAGTCTCAAGTGGTGGGTCATTGAAAAAGTTAAACCTAATCCCCAGGGAGGGAATTTGAACAATGTCCTAAACATCCATGAGAGCAGGTTCATACATCTGTTTGACACCATAGCACAGGGGCTCAAGGAATATGAGGAAATTAGTAGTCAAGCGTCTTTACTGAACAATGGCTATGCGCTCTTGATTTTTGGACACAACCCTTGTTGCTGGCTGATTGTTTCTCCTTGGGCCCTTTACCTTCTGCTACTCTGTGTGGGCTGTCACTGCTCGCCCACTACTGCGGGACGCCATAATTGATCTGAGGCGACTGGGGACTACAATACCCAGAATCCCTGGCGTTGCGGGATTTACGCGTCATCTACTAGCGCCAGGAGGCGCTTTAAAACAGCGGGCGGCCCAAAGCAGCGCGGAACGCGCTCTTGATTTTTGGATACAACCCTTGTTGCTGGCTGATTGTTTCTCCTTGGGCCCTTTACCTTCAGCTACTCTGTGTGGGCTGTCACTGCTCGTCCACTACTGCGGGACGCCATCATCGATCTGAGGCGACTGGGAACTACAATACCCAGAATCCCTGGCGTCGTGGGATTAACGTGTCATCTACTAGCGCCAGGCAGCGCTTTAAAACAGCGGACGGCCCCACGCAGCGGGGGACTTGCGCAGGCGTGCCCGGGCCCGTCCGCGACAGGAAGAGGCTGGGCTGGGTTATCCCCCTAACGCCATCACAGGACTCTAGTAAGACTTTGATGTAAATCCTTTATACTGTATTGTGCATTGTTTTGAGCTAGTTGGCACAGGAATGAGTTAGATCAATCGTAAAGTGGGGGCAGGAGTGGTAGGGATCTTGGATGCATTCCTTAATCGTGCAGAGAGTGTGCTCATGCACGAAATTGAGATCACAGAAAAGAGGCTTTCCTTAGATTCTTTAAGCCTACCCCTTGGTCGAGTGGTCACTAAAGATGCATCCACTGCCCTATATTGTGCTCACAATCCTCACCATCGTCCAGTGGTGGATCCCAGTCAGACCCGCCCTTTCAGGCGAATGATTTGAGTACTGCCAGTAATTTTGTAGCTGATGACAGTAGGCTTAGAACTAGACAAAAGAAAGGAGTTATAGCCCCTGGTAGTGCCCAAACTAGGAAAAGGAAAGCGTGTAACGCCCCAATAACAAGTGCATAGGTTGCAAAATTTGCGAAAAATAGGAATACAGGTCCTGTAACTGGAGGGACTGAGGTAGTTACTACTGTCTTAGTACATAGCTGGGACAATACCTCAGTCATGGTTCAATTACAACATGGGCAGCAACATCAACCCACTAATGAGCTCAATGAAGTTTCCATAAACCAACTTAAGGATATACTTAAAGCTCATTTGAACCCGCTAGTTGGTAGACTAACACCAAATAGACCTAAGGTTAGATAAAATTGAAGAACATATATCCAAACTAGCTGTCAATTCTATAGGGAGAGGTCCTAGTGAAGCACCAGGGCCTATACAAGTAGATGACCATGTGAACCTTCAAGTCCAACTACCGGCCTGTGAAGCTCCCCCAATTTCAATCCCCCAAGTGGTGTGTACCAAAAACTGCTCTGCCCCAGTGTTAACAACTCCTGATGTAACAATCCATGCAACCGATTGCCAAATGATCCTGAGTTGCGATCTAGGACGGAGGGTAGCGGTGATGGAAGGGTATTTCTAGATCTACCACCAGAGTCAACGCCTTATACTATTTTGTTAGCAAATGCCCCGCTATTGCGACCACGTGAGGAAGAACACTGGTCCTCACTAAAAAATAAGGCCCTTCATTTTTTGGACACACAAACGGGGCTTGGGAAGCACTTATTCGATGAATTTTCAATGATCCGTAGGGTGGCTTGGGTGGGTAAATCTGTAAAAGGCCTGGCGGGGGACTGCATTGTTATTAGTTTTAGATCTCCTAATTTAATTAGATGTATTCTGGAAAGGGCATCATCTTCCTCAGTAAGAGAAGACTGTGTTCACATTCTCCCTTTATGGTTTTTCTATCGTGCTAGTCCATCACTTACGGGGCGCATGCATAGGCCACAGGGTCAAGTGTCAGGACCAATGAAGTATGTTGTCCCAACCTATAAAAGATATGAGGCCTGAGCTCTCTGGATGAAAACGACTGACTGAGCACAACTTCACAGGACTGTGTCTGTGAACTCAGGGGAGGTGGTATGTACTAAAAACTGCCACCTAGGGAGGGGTTCTCAAATAGTTACATATACTCCTCTAGTTGGTCAACCTCCCAATGGAATCATTACAGACCCTGAGGAAAGTCCTTTGGTTATCTTTCAAGAGGCTTCTAGTGTAGAAATGGCCAGGGCTATTATTGTGGGTGGTGTAAGTCCTGTTGTATCAACTAATAGTGGAGAGTCCCGGAATGAGGCAGGTAATTTAGGGCTTATTTCATGGATTATAGCAGGCCTGAATACCAAACTACAGTCATTAGATTGGCGGTCTTTTATTGAAATTAATGATATTGTGGTCCTACAAGAGACATGGTTATTGGACCCGGTATTTAGTTCTGGATATATTAACTTCTACAAACCCGCTATTGCTGCCCGTAGGGGGAGACCGATGGGTGGGCTCATTACCTGGGTAAGTCAGTCTGATAGATACTCAGTTCAGCAGCTGGATACTGAGGGAGATGATATTCTGATAATTAAGATAAAAAGAAATGGTGTTAAGGACCTTATAATTATCAAAATATATGCAAGAGGGTTACCCGGTGGGAAAGCCTCAGGTACCATTGCTCTTCTAGATCTCTATCTTAATATGTATATAAAGGAGTGAATGACATAGTGGTGGCTGGTGATTTTAATTGTACTTTCGAGCCCCTGGATCTAAACGATGTTGATTTAGGTCAGGAAGAAGATATACTATGGGATATCCCCCAATTATCTTTGGCATCGATTAGGAAGTGGGTTGAAGCGGCCATACAACTAAAAGTAGTGTGTTTGGAACAAGGACTAAGAGCAGACAATGGGAGGACCAAGTCTGATAAGCATGGGTCAGCAACCTACAGTAGTGGGTCAAGAAATAGCCATATTGATTATATATTAGTCAGTAAGGAATTCTGGCCAAAACTAATAGAAAAACTAATAGATATGATGATTGAGGGAAGGGTTGAGAGCGACCACAATCCCTTGGTTCTGAAAACAGTATGGGTAGATACAAATGTAGACGATGTGCAAACTTCAGGAGTAGGAACCTATTTAAGTAACGATACCAGAAGAGTCAAATGGTCTAAATTAATATTAAAAGAAGACCAGCTGGTGGCTATTAATACTTTGGTGTCCAAAGCAATGGTAGAACTTTTAAGTTGTCATGACAAACCAGGATTTGAGTCCAAAGTTGCACTGGTACATAATGAACTTTTTAAGAATTTGAAAGGATATTTTATTACTAAAGCATTAACTAGGAATGAATCTGAAAAGGCTTCCAATGATTCTTGGTATGGGAACACATGTAAACTGGCTTATAAAGCACTAGCCTTGGCAATTAGATCTAAGCACAGGGATAGTATCTACTGAGCTCGTGTGGCATATAAGCTGGCACAGCACAAAGCAAAGAAGGAGTGGGACGAGGCCTACTGGCAAGAGCTGTATGGTGCCAGCCTAGAAAGGAACATGGTTGGATTTTGGTATTTTTTGAAGTGGGGCAAGGGTAGCACCAGCCAACCACTGACTAACCATGTAGATCCCGAGTTATGGGTCTCGCATTTTAATAATCAACTTGCTGTTGACTCAGGAGAATATGTTCCACCACAGGGGCTTTTGGATGAACTAATAGATCTTCCTGTATTGAATTTCACCAGACAGGAGGTAGAAACTGCCTTAAATAGTGTGCGGAGTGGTAGAGCCCCTTGGCTTGATTGTGTCCCTGCAGACTTGTTTTTATACAATAAGGCTCTTTGGATACCATAAATACAGCTTCTTGTAAATGCAATTGCGAAAGGCTCCCCAATCCCGGAATCCTGGAAAGGTGCTGAGATTTTACCTATTTTTAAAAAGGGGGATAGATCAGATCCGGGAAATTATAGGCCCATTAGCCTGATTGATTGGTTGCAAAAGGTGACAGCCAGGCTTGTGTTGACCCGTATTTTAGACTGGATTGATGATTGTAATATTCTATTCCCGTTACAGGTGGGTTTCCGCTCTCACCAAAGTACAATTGACCAGGTTTTTAGATTTGTTTTAATTGGCGCATTGTTATTCTCAACGGCAGAAGAATCTACGCCGCTTTTGTAGACTTAAAGTCGGCTTTCGACTTGGTTCCAAAAGCCATGTCGTGGGATGTTTTAGCTGACCAGGGCTTGCCCAGGGACTTGTTGTCTTTTCTGATCAACTTCATCAAGGTAATTACGCCCAAGTCCGCTGGGGTTTGCATGGCCAAGTGACCGATAGATTCAAGGTCGAAAAAGGGGTCAGGCAGGGGTGTGTTTTGGTGCCTAATTTATTTTCACTCTACATTAATAAGGTGACGAAATATTATGCCAACCACCCTACTGACGCCCCAACATTAAATGGTAGAAAAATCCCCTTGTTAATGTTTACAGATGATACCCTCTTACTCTCAAAAACTCAGCAAGGTCTCCAGACGGCAATTACAAGATTTGAGTTATTCTATAAGGACTACGGTCTCATCATAAATGTAGACAAGACCAAGTTTATGGTTCTCCATAAACAGAAATTAGTAAAGGGGTTAGTCACTATGAATAATATTGTACTGGAGCAGGCAAATGTTTTTACGAATCTAGGTATTACTTTAAGTTCAAAACTCAAGTGGAATCCACACTTGGACATGGTATTGCTCAGACATGCCCAACTGTCTGGAGCCCTGGTTAAAGAACATTGTCAATCTCACACTAAACTGATTGGCCCTGTACTGAAAATTTATAATGCAAAAATGTCAGCTTCAGTATTGTACGGGGCAGAACTATGGGGTTTTAGTAACTTAACTGCACTATCGACTCGCAAAATAAATGTATGAGGTGTATTACGGGTTTACCTCAATCTACCCCACTTTTACCACTCTTTTATGATTTGGGATGTCAGTACCTGGAGGATGTGGCCTGATTTAGACCCCTGGCCTACTGGAGAAGGCTTTGGGTTACCCCAGAGCTTACCGAATATGCTTATGCTCTTCTGGAGGTCAGGGACACTTATGGTGCAGGTAAAATCCCGTGGCTAATGCAGATTAACCCCTTCCAGGCTCATGACGAGCTGGGCTCGTCATGAAGTAGCCTCCTACCAGGCTGATGACGAGCCCAGCTCGTCATGATCACTGGACTTTTGAAAATTCCAGCACAGGAGGAAAATATCACTAGCAGCGATGGTGTTAAGCAAATACTGTGTGACCTGGGTTTGAACTTGTTGTGGCAAAATCCAACTAATGCTACATTCCCTTCCCGCAAAGAGCTCAAAGAGCAATATTGGAACATGGTTATGATAAAACGTTTTTCGTCTATGACTAGTTCTTCCTGGTCTAGAATATACTTAGAGTCTAAACATGTACCCGCCTGCGAAAAGTACTGAGACCTTATAACGGTCCCATGTGATAGGAAATGGTTCCATCAATTTAGGATAGGTACTCTTCCTATCAATTCATTTACAGGCAAATGGGTTGCAGGCTCAAGAATGAACTGTCCGTTTTGTCTAACAATTGGAATCTATAGGCCATGTTCTATTATTTGCCCAGCCTATCGGAATGTGAGGCACAAATGGTTAAAGCCGATTTGTCAGTCTATGGGGATTGCCTCAGGCATTGAGGCAATAAGGATTTTAAAAACTGATGAGAATGAGTCAACTATAATCGCTATCTCTAAATTTTTACATGCCATGTGGATTATCCGTGCCTGTGGACCGCATGATCAATGAATGTAGAGTTGTGATTACAAATCAATTTTATTTGATACCTGGTACTTATATGGTGACTGTTTTATGGATATTATTGTATAATTATTTTCATATTAACTTATTGTAATTTGCACAACCGGATTATGTACTTTGGATCAATTTGTAGGGTTTTCGTGATTGGATAAACTTTAAATGTTTTATGGTTATTATTTTAAACTGTAAATGTCTTTTATGATTATGTGATCAAATAAAGACTATTATGACTTGACTTGAACAATGGCTAACTCCATCACAACTGATCCAGTACTGCCGCCTATTATGTATCTGCATCTCACAGACATATATTTGTACCCACTCTGTACAATTATTCACTACTGATCCACTGTCCGTTCATGTATTCATTATAAAGTATAATTATGCTGTGCTGCTTTTAATACATTGGACACAGTACTTTTTTTCATGCAGTTTGCATAAGATAATAATAATAATCAACATTTGTAAAGCGCGAACAATCACCTGTAAGGGTCTCTAGGCGCTGGGGGCCGTCGGGAAAATAAAGCAAGCTATTGCCCAGAGTCACATGGTGCTGGGCTAATCTACCGCTTGCACCAGGGATTCAACCGTGATCCCCAGATTCCAGCGTCAGTCGCCCTGGCCGCGGCGCCACACCTCTCCCCACATAAGATGCATGTATGTTGAGACTAGACCTATGACTTGCCATTGCTCCCTAACATAGGCAGTGTGTGCTAACTAAGCTATAACTGTATGATACTACTTCCCTTGTGTATAGTATGGGATTATGTTCATATCCACACTGTATAATTACACTTCAAATTGTCCGTTTATGTAATATATTGTATATACAATGTAAATATGCTGTGTTTAATTGTATAGGTATTATGACACTACTTCCAGCCTGCACGTAATACCAATATGTGCACACCAGACCGGTGGAACTGCCCCTCAACAATGATACTAATTGCCAATTTAGTTATCACGTAATAGGACGGAACGACTTCCCATGTACACAAGCTATATTCAGACATCTCCAAATAGTCAATTATGAGCTATCACGACAGACCTAGTGGCCCGACATAAGCTATGGTTAGGACTGCACCGGTATTAACCTATGTGCACTGACTCCTACGTAACGGGGGTTACTGACTCGGACACGGGCCGCATCACTAGAACCGTAGCATTCACGTAATGACACTACGGGCTCCCCCAAATGACGATCTATAGTCTGTTTTCTCTGTTGAGCGTTGGTGCCGGCGTGAGTCTCACGCTCACGGGACGCTTAAATAATGTCCTCACGGTAGACTCCACAGCTGCCAGCGACTCGGGCGGACTGTGCACGCCGGATAACTCACTTGACAGGTAAGGGAATGCGGGATTCCACTGGTTCTTGGATTGTTCCTCTTCCCCCCAGCCTCCATACCAGACCTTACTCTAAAACAGTGGGTTTAATTTAATTACAGCTCCAACTTGGACTGAACATAACTGTGGCTGGAAAAAATAGCAAGTATTTTACCCCTCACCCATAGGTAAGTACCACATATAATTGTGCGTGTCTGGTCGTTGTTTAGGTATGGGCACCACCATAAACTCTCAACTAGCCCCCCGTTTTTAATTAAAGATTAGGTTGATTTAATTACAGCTCCAGCATTGACTGCCCAATACTTGGACTGGAACAATAAACCAGTGCTTTACCTTTCACCCATGGGTGGGTACGTACACTGCGCCTAACTATACAGGAGGACTCCCTGACCCAGCATGGATTAGCGGGTAAGCCTAAATTGTGTATGGCCATACAATGAGACAAAAAAAGCACAACCCTGACCCCTTCTATTTACTCAGCAGGTGTGTGACCAAGACACTACACCGATAACCAGGTTGCCCTCATCGTCCTGAGGAAGACCCTCAGGCCGAGGCCCCCATGTTCCCCTTGAGCCCCAAGAAGGGTCGAAACATTGACGCCCATATACATCTAACCTGGACCACGAGTCCCCGACTATAATGTGCCACACAAGATTTGTATTGTGTAATTTAATAAATCAATTGTAAATTGGTTTGAAATTTTCAAATGTAGCCAGGTAAAACTAAGTCTGGGAATTACCCATCAGTCGAATTAATGAACTGTTTTAATCATTTTTGTTCACCACATTATCTGAATCATATTCACCCTTTGCACAGCTAGAGCACTTTTCTATTCTCCACATTCCTTTGGAGCAACCTTTCCCCTATCACTCACTGTTAATTACAGTAAAGAATATACTGTTGCATAAAACTTGACGGAATAAAAACCTTTGTATAGAAATAAGTTTGTGGTTGTTGCGCCGTAGTAAACTGTTTGTATTTCAATTACTGTGAGCCAACAGGGTTAGGGCTCAGCAAATAATTCATTATAGTATTGTTGTAGGTTGTGATTCAATTCTTCCTTGAAATTAGGCCTAGGACCATTGTGATTTCGTATCATCCCAAGTTGGCACACAGCAAGGTGCCGGCCTTGATGTTTGCAGACGATACCTTGCTCCTTTTCAAGGCTCCTTTGGGCATTCAGAGAGTCCTTGATAGCTTTGTAACATTCTGTACAGGAAGAGGTTTGGAGATAAACACACTAAAAAACAAATTTATGGTGTTTAATCCAGCAAAAACCTCCTGACCCAGCCCCTCTTTAAATGGCACCATGTTAGAGAGGGTCTCTGTCTCGGATTACCTTGGTGTCACTTTGTGTGAAACGTTTGAGTTGGGCCCTCAAATTGCTAAAGCAAGCCTTAAACTAGCTCAGATGGTGTGTGTGTGGGGGGGGGAGGCGGGGGATATAATAAAAACCTACAGGAACTCCTACTGTAAACCGGCTACCTCAGTAGCAAAAATGTACAAAGTCCAAGCCCGGAGTGCTGTCCTCTACGGGGCTGAGTTATGGGTTTACTGCGCCGCTGGCAGCATGTCCAAAACCAAGAATAACCTTATGAGACAGTTGCTCGGTCTCCCATTCAGTACCCCTCTCACCCCACTATGAATGGATCTTGGAATTAGACTAATAGTAGAGGAGATCGGTCTTCATCCTCTAACTAACTGGCGGAGACTGTGGACGACCCCAGAGCTCGTTAATTACCAGTCAGAACTTAAGGAGATTTTGGGCCTCCGAAGGTGGCCAACCTGCCGTGGCTTTCCTATATAAGGGACCTGCGTTATGAATTAGGCTTCCCAAACTTATGGACCCACCCAGAGTCTACATGTCCGGCTACTCCACGCTTAGCACTAGTCAGAGCCTTTAGATCGCACAAGCTTGATGCACTGCAAGGGGAATGGTCAACCTGGCATTCTAATGGCTGCTTTCTTAAATATAAAAGCTGACTATCTTTTTGAGCACATTATGGATGCTATCCAACCGATTTTTTCACGGAAACTCTATTTTCAGTTTATAACGGGGACACTGCCACTCCGTGCATTTACCAATAAATGGTCTAGCTCTATCTCTCTGGGGTGCCCAGCTTGTGACTGCGCAGAGGAGACTAATGTTTTCTATTTTTTTGCCCCGGGTACAAAAATGCCAGATGGCGTTGTATAGTTCCACTCTGTAAAAATATGGGGTGTAGGCAATACGTGGAGGCACATAGAATATTACGAACAGATTTTCATCCAACCATTGTTTTTGCGTTTTCCTGTTTTCTTAACTCCATGTGGCACAAAAGAAGGACATGGACAAATGTAGTTGTTTAAATATAAGCTTTCTTTCGCCTCCCTAAAGTCACATTTGCACTCATTTTTAAAAATTGTATTTTCTTAATTCATTTTTAATTGTTTGTAAAATTCCCACACTTTAGTGTCCAATACTCTAGATGAACTAAAAAATGGCAATGTCAATTGATTGGTGGTATTTTTGGAACGTTGATTAATTGCATTTCTAAGAGTACCATCTATTTATATTTTGATGGGATCTCTCACAATTTTAAATTTAGTTATGTTTTTATTATACTGTTATTTATTGCTTTTTTATGTGTGGCATTGTCTCTATTGTTCACTTTTTATTGTCCGAAATAAAGTTTATTGGAATGGAATGGCTTCAATTTCTCATCAATCTTTTTAAATAAGTTAGTTAGGAAGCAAAAATAAAGTCATACCCACTGGCTTGACCAATGTTTGTTAATATTATATGCTATGTAGATGTGTTTAGTCCATATGAGAGCACAATGAACAGATTGAAATGGTCTGACTTTCAACTGAAAAAGAACAAGCATAATTTTTGAGCCTCCTAATTTATTTTTTCCAGTAACATTCCACATTTGAGAATGAATTGCCTTATTTGTACGTCACATATTGGCAAGCTATATTTTGAATAATTTGGAAACTTTAAAAAGGATGCTAGCAAACACTTTTTACATGAATGAAGTTTTGGAAAACGTGGTATTCTTTCTGTTTTTGCCCTCTTCTTAATCTCACCAACTGTCACTACTGCTCAAATTGTAAAGATTCGCTCACTTTGCCACAACACACATATAAATAAAGATCTAAATAAAACAGGACTAGGTGGCAGTTTGTAATAAAAGCTGTACCTACTTGACTTATATACAACTAATATTTGGCAACCTTTAAACACAGAGCAACAGCTGCAATAGAAAACAAATATTTAGCCCCAGTAGTGCCCATTATCGTCTTGAAATATCCCTAGGTTCTGTTGGAGTGCTTCAGAACCTTCCATACCCCTATTTCCAACACCGCTGTTTCCTTTGTTAAAGTTCTATAGACAACAGAGGCAAATTTATTTATTTATTTATTTTTAGAGTTTTATAGAGCGCGAACCAGACCCAAGCTAGGGTATCAGAGCGCTTTACATCAAGCATAAGGTGAGCCATTCAAAGGGGAACATTGTATACAGAGAGACATAGTTTGCAAGTAACAAGGAATAACAACATTAAGAAAACTGGTTCTGAAAAAACAATAAAAAACATTCACGTTCGTGTAGGTCAACAGTTCTTGTGTCCGCAATGAGAAGAATGTTCTGGACCCAAAAAACAATACAAGTTCACAAGGGTTTTAATTAGGCGGACCAGAGAGTAAGGTAGTTTGGGGTTTGTCGATCTGCAGCGGTGATTACTGATCTCAGAAGAGCTATATCACCAGCAACTCCCATAGGTGGCCAATGGAACACATTTATCGCCATGTACAATGAAAAATAGGTTTCTTGTGAAAGTTCAAATTCATAATCCACCAGGATTTAGGGATCATACCAGGAGAACACCTCCACCAAAACAACTCGAAATAATGGACATCCAGACACAAAACATTCCTGGAGCCACAAGGTTTGCAGAGAATTCACTAACTGTCACATCCACTTTAAGTGCCAGCTAATGAAGGGGGAGACATATAAAGATGCCCTGGAGATTGTTTCGTGCAAATCCTCATCGAAGATCCTTATAATAAGGGTAGGGATAAACAGCCCTCTTGATGTAAGTATCTTCAGGAATAGCTCAAATAAAAAGATCCTTACAGAGACTCAAGCCCCGTTAGAGATGACACCCGAAAGCAACACCTACACTTCCCACACTTTGCCAGATGCTATAAGCTAAGAATAGAACCATAAAGTGGCACTCGGACAAGTTTAAGATTGGAGTACAACTCTTTCCAGTTTATTGTAGTTCATGTGACCTCAATAGACTGAAAACTAGGCAAAATTACAACCACTTTGCACAAGATTGGAGAAGAAACAATGACTAGAAGTAGCTGAAACTGTTCTATTCCAGACATCCAGTCATGCAGGTTGCAGTCCATGGTCCATGACTTCGAAGCCATGAACGATGCCATACCAAATTCTAATCTACTTTGAGACTCCAGCATAAAAGCCAATGTCATCAAGTGGGACTCACTAACTCAAAAACCATGCTCGACCCAGTTAAACCAATGACCCCTTGATCTACTGAAGTAGTTCAAATCTCCTGTCATCAAACTCCAAAATCTCATTATTCTGATACTGTTCCTCCTGGCTGGATTTCAATCCTTTTCAAGGTCTCATTTACGGCCCTAACTCTGGCCTTTTACTTTAAGCATCTCCCTTGAATGCGCCTCCAATTGTTGTGTTGTCTTGGTCACCACCTCCTCCAGAGGAGTAGTCCTACAGGTCAAGTTTGCAATTTTTTCCTTCCAGCGCATTACACTTCTCCTGAATCCCCAGCCGGTTTGCCTCTGAGATCGTAAATTGTTTTTTAATTCCTAAAGATCCTTTCTAAGCTTTCAATTTGTCTCCCTGAGGGTCATTAGCAACTATTTCTAAACTAGCTGAGACCCAAGGCACTGAAAATGTGACCAGATTTTCTACTTGGGGAATATCTGTACCCTGTAAAGGGTGAGCACCACCTACAGGTACATCAGATCCATCAGCAGTTCTTTCTTGAACACGAGGTGCTAACGTGCCCTCACTCTTCTCACTATCCGTCATATTCCCATAACTCCGTCAACCATGTGGTTCTTAAATCCGAAGGCTTTGAAACAGATAGATATAGGAAGACCCCCTTGAATTTACATTAAGTGCTTTGCCTTGGGACTCTGCAATCTTGAGTAAAGCATTGAAAATGAAATCAAGTGATTATCAGATGGAGGCACATGTGAATAGATTGGACATATACCCTGTGACTGAAAACAGGCAATGGTCTCTGGGTAAGAAAATGGATGAGTGCCGGGGCTTTGGAGCTCAAGTGCAACTGAAATTCCGGGCCACGTTAAGGGTAATGCAGAGCAATAAGATAGAGGAGATGCTTCAAAAGCTGAGAGACGCACAATGATCCTTGTTAGGTGGAATTATGTGAAACACACACATATATATTGTGATCAAGGCCTGTGGTGGGCTGAAACGCATTGTGGCGAGACCTACACCCTGAAAATAAACGATTGAAAATAGCACATTTTGGTGGTCCATTCCGTTTTGTTCAGAGTGGATGAGTAGCGGAATCCAGGAAAAAAAAATATATATATATATATATATAATCAATTGGCAGTCGCCAGTAGGTAGCTATAGTTAGGACCTAGTTTCCATAGGAAATCCGCAACATTCTATTTGGAATACCTTTGGCACCGGTTGACGAATCTTCGCGAAATTCTCCAAGAAGATGGCCTGCTCCGCTCCTTCCCTGAAAGTTTCGGGGTGATTCGTGAAGCGGGGGCCAAGAAATAAGGGGGTCCCGAAAAGTGTTTTCCCCATGCAATTTTCCATAGGACCTTTAGCCAAGGCCACAGCCCGAACTGCTCAACGGAATTACACCAAATTTGGCAAAAAGGTAGAGTTCGGTTCGCAGATTGCCCTTTTTGTTAAATGGTGTAAATCCGTTCAGTAGTTCCTGAGAAAATCAAAAGTAAAATCATAGATATATCTATTGACGAAGTACCGAAGCGTACTGTAAAATGTACAATTATGAGCACGAGCTGCATGCTGATTGGCTGTCAACTTTCTGTCAACACTCGAACCCAGGAAGTGTTGGCAGCCATCTTGTGCCTCGGTAGAACCGAGGCATAAGAAAGCAGTGGAACAAACGTGCAAAACATGCAAAGGGGGCAGGGTAGAAACACCCTGACCCCCTAGGCCTGCTCAGCCCTCAAGGCCCCCCCCCCACCAATTTTTTTTTGTGGAAAAATTCACAGGATACGCGAATGGTTCGCGTACCTTGCAGATCCCCCTCAAAAAATTAAGGCACCACTCTGTAAACGCGCCCCCTGGAGCGTCTGCAGAGGGGGAAATATTTCCCCTTGAATACTGGGGGTCCCTAGGGCCAAGTAGCCCACCAAGTCCCTCCAGTATGCACCAGGGAGCTGCCTTGCAGAGAGGTGTAAAGAGGCCACGCCCCTTTTTACACCTCTCTGCAAGGCAGCCCCCTAGCGCATGCTGGAGGTTCCTGACCCCCTAGGCCTGCTCAGGGGGTCCCAAAAATGTTTTTTTATTTTGAAAAAAATCCCAGGATACGCATAGGGTACGCGTACCCTTCCGATCCCAAAAAAACCCTTTAAGGCACCACTCTGCAAACGCGCTCCCTGGCGCATTTGCAGAGGGGGAAATAATTCCCCTTGAATACTGGGGGTCCCTAGTGGCCAAGTAGCCCACCTGGAACCTCCAGTATGTGCCAGGGGGATGCCTTGCAGAGACGTGTAAAGAGGCCATGCCCCTTTTTACACCTCTCTGCAAACCAGCCCCATGGCGCATACTGGAGGTTCCTGATGGGCTAGTTGGCCCCCAGGGACCCCAGTATTCAAGAGGAACTATTTCCCCCTATGCAAACGTGCCAGGGGGCTGCCTTGCAGAGACATGTAAGAGGCCCGCCCCTTTTTACCCCTCTCTGCAACGCAGCCCCCCGGCGCGTTTGCAGAGGGGGAACTAATTCCCCTTGCATACTGGTGATTTCTGGGGGCCAACTAGCCCACCAGGAACCTCCAGTATGAACAAGAGGGTTGCGTTCCAGAGAGGTGTAATGAGGCCCACCCCTTTTTACACCTCTATGCAAGGCAGCCCCCTGGCGCGTTTACAGAGGGGGAACTAATTCCCGTTGAATACTGGGAGTCGCTGTGGGCCAACTAGCCCACCAGGAACCTCCAGTATGCGCCAGGGGGCTGCGTTGTAGAGAGGTGTAAAAAGGGGCGTGGCCTCTTTACACGTCTCTGCAAGGCAGTCCCCTCATCCAATAGCATCCAATAACATGAACACTCCCTTCTTCCCCCCCTCCCCCCCCTCACCTTAGCCCATCCAGGGCAGTAAGTTAGAATAGAATGGGATAGGATTTGAAAGCCCATTCAGGGCTCAATTGTGGGGATAGAATACTGCCTATTTGTACCAATAATAAAGTTACAATGGAAAAGAAATGTATTGCACATTAGGCAGTAACCAGAATGTTTGCCAATATAGAATTACTTGCATGCACTTTAGATAATGGTATCCATTGAACACCTTATGTTTTTAAATTTTGCACTGAGCACTTTATTTGATGTTGACGCCATGAAATGTTGAACTTTTGAGCATTTGCACATTACAAGATGGCTGCCACACATTGTAATTGAAAACAACATACCGTCATTTATGTTTATGACGAGTGGGCTTTAAATGGCGTTTGGTAATGACACACGGGTGAACACTGACGAAGCCTCCGGGCGAAACGCGTCTGTTGTGGGGGTAGGGGCTTGAATGAACTTTTGTGAAAACGAAGGTATGGTGTGCTGGTCATCTGTCTAGCCGCAATTGGAGTGGACTGTTATATATATATATATATATATATATATATATATATATATATATTGCAGCTCCGTGTTTCTCTCGTTATTATCAGAAAGAAAATCCGGCACTCGCGGGGGAAGTGTTCAATTTGATTTTAATCAAAACCACTCAGCAGACAAACGCGTTTCGGTTTTCCTTCGTCAGTGTCTACCATTGACACGGAAGGAAGCAAGTTTAAAAGCTCTTCGTCACATTTTTTGCATGTACATAGAAAGAGGACTGACGTTAAGCCCCGTGAGAAACAATATTACATAGTATATTACTTTTTACTTGACATTCAAAAGTCACATTCAAAGGCACTGTGAATGAAATACAGTTTTGTTTTCAAACATTAATTTCGGGCGCTTAAATCTCCCATTTCCGAAATTATTTACATTATGCATCGTTTTAATTGCCTTTTGCTGTGTTATGTGTGTTATTAAGCCGTGGATCGGCATTGCTCATGGGGTATAATAAATCTCATTTAGACGTGTTCACAGAGTCTATGCTTTTCCCAAATGAGAAGCTAATTCCTCATTCCTGTTTAGTCCCAAAGGGAGCGAACATTTTCACACGGCCGCCCAGCCGTGAAGCAAGCACCATCCTGATACTCCTGGGGGCCATGCAGCTCGGTATCCTGCCGGGTCGCAATTTGGGACAGCAGTTTGGGATTGAGGGCAGGTCCCGCCGGCGGAGATCTATTCAAGTTCTCTACAATCCAGCAGTGTGATTTGTGCACCCATTCCGGGTTCGAAAAGGACACTACAGTTCCCAGAATGCTCTCGGGCATGGAAAATTTAAAGAACTATTAGCGGACCAACGCACTTCCTGTGCCACGCCTCTGAGGAAGAAGCCTTTGCTTCGAAACGCGTCAGGCGGATGACAATTCAGGGCTGCAAGGGTGCAGCTAGCGTGACCCTGCCCATACCCAATAAAGGTTTTACCTTCATAGCTGTTGTCGGAGTGCTACTTGCCAGGTGGGCACTTTGGAGCGAACATTTTCCCACGGCCGCCCAGCCGTGAAGCAAGCACCATCCTGATACTCCTGGGGGCCATGCAGCTCGGTATCCTGCCGGGTCGCAATTTGGGACAGCAGTTTGGGATTGAGGGCAGGTCCCGCCGGCGGAGATCTATTCAAGTTCTCTACAATCCAGCAGTGTGATTTGTGCACCCATTCCGGGTTCGAAAAGGACACTACAGTTCCCAGAATGCTCTCGGGCATAGAAAATTTAAAGAACTGTTAGCGGACCAACGCACTTCCTGTGCCACGCCTCTGAGGAAGAAGCCTTTGCTTCGAAACGCGTCAGGCGGATGACAATTCAGGGCTGCAAGGATGCAGCTAGCGTGACCCTGCCCATACCCAATAAAGGTTTTACCTTCATAGCTGTTGTCGGAGTGCTACTTGCCAGGTAGGCACTTTGGAGCGAACATATATATATATATATTCACTGAAAAAACCATAGGTTTCACACCAGTTATAGTTACCTGGAAATTTTACTGACATAAAACCATTGAAAGTCCCACGTTATAGTTAGTTGGACTCACTATAACTTGCGTGCCTGCAATGCACTGCTGATGACGTCACATATTACATCACTCATGACATGGTCAGTGACATCACTCATGACATCACTGATGACACCATCCTTGTGACAGAATGACAGACCTCCTTCCAGTGTAATGTAACCCTTGAAACACATACTCAAAAATAGAAACTAACATTTTCAAAAAAATGGAGATACCCATACCAGTTACAACAACCATCTCAGTAATACCACCATCTATATACACATCCACTCATTCACCAACAGTTCTATATAGTCTACGTACATATACTCACTCATCATATGTAGTGAAACACCTATACATCCTGTTACACACTGACAGTCATCCAAAAGTTACTCACACACATACTCACACATGCAAATAAACTATTGAACATCCATTTATTTGCATATTCAGCTATACACACACTACCACCTTACTTATAAGGAAACTTACACATACTTACTCTCTTAAACAATCACTTATAGAAACACATACTTATTTAAACAAGAACTCTTTCAATCTCTCACATATACTCACTTATATACATCAATACTCTCATATACTAGAATAAAACATATGTAGTTACTGATAAAGACACTAGTGAGACAGTCATTCACTCACTAACACACACATATACACACTCACCCACCCATACAGTCCTGCACATATGCTGTCTTCAAAACACATACAAACAGTGAGTCAGTGATTGATGCATCTATGTGCTAAGTAACACCCCACCAAACCAACCAGACACTCATACTGATACTAAAAAAACATCTAATAACCCATATACACACACATGTAGCTACTCACCAACCCATGCAGCCAGTTATACACAAAGTGAAACACTGATACAAACATTTAAATATTTAAACAATACTTGCTAATATATGTATTCACTAAGATATACTTAATAAGCCAGTTAACCAATCCATTTTTTTTTAAAACATCCATTTACACACTTATTTAACCATTTATTCTTCCATCGTCCTTTACAAATACATATATAAAACATATTTATTTTTCAGAAAGACACACATTCACTGGATGGTGTCATCAGTGATGTCATGAGTGATGTCACTGACCATGTCATGAGTGATGTAATATGTGACGTCATCAGCAGTGCATTGCAGGCGCGCAAGTTATAGTGAGTCCAACTAACTATAACGTGGGAATTTCAATGGTTTTATGTCAGTAAAATTTCCAGGTAACTATAACTGGTGTGAAACCTATGTTTTTTTCCGTGAATTTAATAGGTTTTTTAACTGCTAATTCCTAACTATAACTGGTGTGAAACCTATGTTTTTTTCAGTGAATTTCATAGGTTTTTTAAATGCTAATTCCTTTCTATATCAAGTTTTTAACCTATGTTTTTTTTTACAATTTGCTGTTTTGTGTAAGTATTAATTTTTAAGTTTTTTTTTTTTTATCATTTTTTCTCGGAGCGCACTGGGTGCGCGCTCCGGTAAGCTCTCCGGTAAGCTCTCCGGAAAGCGCACCCAGAGCGCTACTTTCGTTCGTGAAAAAAATATGAATGAAAAGTTAATAATAACGCAAAACATTTCGTACCATACAAATAAAAACGGTTTTTTGTTATAAGGAAATGGAAATGATTTTGCATTTCCATAAAACTGTGAAGACGTCACTTCGGCGCGCAACGTAAGCGCACCCGGAAGCGCCTCCGCTCGCGCCGTGTATGCGCCCCGGAAGCGCCTACGTTCGCGCCGCGTATGCGCCCCCGGAAGCGCCTACGTTTGCGCCGCGTGTGCGCACCCAGAAGCGCTCCGGTGTGCGCAGCGTCAGCGCGTCAAGTCATGTGACCTTAAAATAACACTTTACATTGGTTGCTTACAGTTTTTTTTACACAGAATGAAATCCCCACCCATTTCCTTCACTTCTTCTTTCACTTTTGTGACTGAAAGACCTGTTTTTTGCTTCTGGATCTTTCTTACTTGACCATGGCTGCCAGAGAGTCCAGCAGTGATGAAGAACCTGATTTTATCAATGAAGAGCCTCCTACCCCAAAGGTGAAGGAACATTTTATTTGGAATTTTTTTAAAATACCACCTAACCAAAAAAAGGTGAATGCTCCAAAAGTGGAGTGCAGGATTTGCAAACAAGTCCTGTCCCGGGGTGACCCCCCAAAACAATACTCTTTTGGGAACTTTACGATGCTCCGGCATGTGGAGAGGAAGCACCCCCAGAATTTTGCCCGGGAAAGTGTCAGGGCTCTGGCACAAGAGTTTCCCAGTGATGGGACCTCTACATCCACCGGAGGAGCAACAACTTCTGGGAGAGGGCAATCGCAGGAGCCCGTGCCCAATATTCAACCTGCTTTTAACCATAGTGTCCTGAGATGTAGATACTGCAATCAACTCCTTACCTTTGGGGAGCAAAGTGTCCAGATCATGGTTCGAGCATTGGAAACCCATCACTGCCCTTTCCACCCCTAATTTTTGTTTTGTTTTTTTTGCTCCTGTTGAGCACTTTCCATTCCCTGATTTTGTTCCTGTTTTGAAAGAAGAAGAAAACAAAAAGTTCTTTTCAGAACTACCTCCAATTCTCATCAAAGAGCTATATTCTTTAAAAAATGAATAAGAGTAAGTGAAATGGAGTGCATTGATAATGGAAAGGAAAATGAGTAAAAAAGAACAGAAAGGTATGAGAGGAGAAAGGAAGTGAAGTAGGGGGACTGAAAGAAGGTGAATGTTGGGAAGGAAAGTAAGGAGAAGAAGAGTGAATATAGGGAATGTTGATATTCAAAGAAAATGTTGAAAAGGAACGGGGGTGTTGAAAAGTAAGAAAAGATGCATTGCTGGAGTTGAAGGCTGAAGGCCTCATTTATAAAGCCATGCGTCACCTTAACACCACCACAGCGTCACTTTTTGTGACGCATCAGTCCAGTAAAAAATGCACCTTATTTATTCATATTTACAAAGTGGTGCATCAAGGTAGATGCATCACTTTGAAAGATCCTGCGCCACATTATTCCTACATCAGGTGTAATGTATGCAAAAGGGACATATTGACGCAAGAAAGGGTCGTAGAGGTGACGCAGTGAAATCTATGAGATATCACTGCGTCACTTTTATGACGCTGTTGCGTCCAAATCTTACGCCTGTTTCACAGCAGGCGTGCAGGCCCCATGTGAAAGGATACATTGCTGGAGTTGCTTCATTTTTGTGACACACTGCAGCAATGCTTCACTTTTGCGCTTACAGATACGTTTGAAATACTGACGTATCTGTACTTGCGACATAATGCGTCATAAATTTAATATGATGCATGAGTAGAAGACTGAAGGACTCATTTATGAGGCCATGCGTCACTTTAACGCCACCGATGCGTCACTTTTTGTGACGCACCAGTGCTGTAAAAAATGCACCTTATTCAGTCATATTTACAAAGTGACGCATCTAGGTAGTTACGTGACTTTGTAAGCCCCTGTGCCACATCATTCCTACCTCAGGTGTAATGTATGCAAAAGGGACGTATTAACGCAAGAAAGGGTCGTAGAGGTGACGCAGTGAATAAACTGGGGGCCTCATTTCTGAAAAGTGACGCATCGCTGCGTGAAAACAGCGATGCATCACTTTTCTGTGCGCACTCCTTACGACATTCCAGATGTGTCATATTTAATGTATGACGAATCATGTCGCAATGAGTTACAGATACGTTAGTATTTCTGACGCATCTGTAAACACAAAAGTGACGCATTGCTGGAGTGTGTCACAAAAGTGACGCAACTCCAGCTATACGTCCTTTCACATGGGGAAAGCCCCATGTGAAAGGTCTTACGTCAGTCTTTCGCCTGCTGTGAGGCAGGCGAAAGATTTTGACGCAACAGCATCCTAAAAGTGATGCAGTGTCAGGTCCTGCCTAGCCACTAGTCAAAATAGTGTGAAAACCCCAAAAATCAGGTCAAGACGCAAAGTAAACACTCACGCTGGAAAAGACGTCATGTGGTTCCAATAATTTTCCTTAAGCGGTGTCTAATTGAACTCCAAAATAGCAGCGTAAAAATGGTTGAAGGAACGGGATGCGGCAAAATGAAAAGTTGCCGGTCTAGTGTTTCTCGCTCCCAACCAGTGCAGCTGGCAAGGCGCGCGTTCTAATAACGAACTGCGCACTTCAACTGAAATCGTCCTCGAAGCCAGAGTGAAGTTCCAGAGTTCCGAGTTTTCCAGAGAAATCTTCCGTTTTCATCCGAAAAAGGTTCGACATTTGCATGCGCAACGAGGGACCTTAAGTAAGATTCTTCAAGTCTAATTCTAATCCGAAATGAACTGCTATTGACGCACCAAGCGTCTTCTAGTCAAGGCGTTATCAAGTGACTGAACTGATATGCCGGAAGCCGTTTTTCTTTCTACTATAGTTTACTCATAGCTAGGGTATTGTGTCATTCCTGGACCACTATTTGTATTTGGTTTACAAGCTACGGAATGCTACTTTGATGGACTTAGCTACAGAACGCGCCCAAACTCTGTCAGGTACATTTATCATAAAATCAATTATAGAGTCACACTAACTTCATCTGTAAAATATTCTCGATAGCTAACGATACTGTGTTTTGTATAGGTTAATTGAAAACCCGAGTTCAGTTGAGAAATTAATAAGAGAGAAGCAAGTGCCTGTGGTTTTAGGGTAAGCGTTTTTGCTAGTGTAATAAATGATTCACATGTAAAGTAACTGCTTGAAATTAAATAGGATTTCCTTACAGGTCAAAAACAGAAGACCCCGAAGACCAATACGAAGAGTGTTCTTCAACTCTCGAGGGCAGCCTCTCTTCTCTTTTGTTATTTTATCCACTTCCCCTTTCCCTTCTGTTTTAGCGGTTACCTAGACATAGTTGTGTCGGGTGATTTCTGAGGCAGGGGGGCGTTGGGACTAAGCGTCGACTCCTGTGGATTCATCTGGCCTTCCTGACAGATTGAAGTGCCAATAATATCCACCCGAGTCGACATGGCTGAGGGGTTAGATTTAAAGGCGTTAGCAGGAATTCTAGAAGGGTTGCAGAACCAGTTAACCCATTCTGTTGAGGAGAATAGAGCCTTAAGAGAGGAGGTTAAACGTTCCCAACAGGAAACTCACCAAATTAAACTAAAAATGGAAGAGTTGTTGGCAGGTACCACCCCTTTGCCTGGAATCCATTCTAGTATGAGTTCAGCCTCTGAAGTAGCCACTCAAGTGGTTCACTCAGTAGCCCCGGTAGTGCCATTGGCAAACATAGAGAGATTTAGTGGGGATCCACATAAGGCCCAGATTTTTCTCACTCAGTGTTCATTACATTTTCTATGTCGGGCAGTGGTGTTTAAAGAAGATCAAGTCAAGGTTGCCTTCATGCTGTCGTATTTGAGCGGTGATGCTGCTGCCTGGTCTATGCCTTTGGTCTCACGCAATGACCCAGCCCTGTACAACTTTGACCTTTTTAAAAAAAGAGTTTTTGAGAATTTTTGACAGAAGAACCGCAAATCAAGCTATTGACAACGAACTATTAGACCTAAAACAAGGGAATCGAGACCTGGTGGCCTATATTGCGCAGTTCAACAAATTAATTGTAGAAACGGATTGGCCAGAAGAAAAGCGCTCAGCAATTTTCTATCGAGGGCTCAAGGACGAGCTGAAAGACGCTTTAGCTCAGATACCGAAGCGACCACAGGATATTTCTGAATTAATTGATTTAGTCCTGCAACTTGACCATCGTCAATTCGAAAGGAGGTCCGAGAAAAAGAAAGATTTTAAACCCTACGTTCCTCGTTTAGACCGGATCAAGTCGGAAGGCAACAAGACGGAAGTCAACACGAGCGAAGAACCTATGCAGATAGGCTCCATCAGGGGGCCCTTGTCTAGAGAAGAGAAGGAAAAGCGGCGCAACAATCAGCTATGTATGTATTGTGGTACTTCAGGGCATTTTGTACGGGAATGCCCGAAAAGACCAAAGACAAGTCAAGGGGTAAAAGACAGATCCCATCAGTAGAAGGAGTTGCCCTGGTGGGATGTTGCAACGAGTCAACTCAGGAACCACAACAATTGATTAATACGTTACAGTCGACAGCGCCTCATCTCACGGTTTCTTTCACGGTGAAATTCGGACTCAAAGAAATCCAAGGAGTCTCGGTTATGATCGATTCTGGGGCCACCGGAAACTTTTGTGATTTACACTATGCACAGGAAATTGGAGTCAGAACCGTCAAGAAGAGACATCCTGAAATAGTAAAAGCTGTAGATGGTACTAATCTCACCTCCGGCCCCATCATAAATGAGACAGAAACTCTGGAATTGGAGGGGTTGCAAGGCCATCGTGAGTTCATAAGATTCAATCTTATAGACGCTCCGCAATTTCAACTTATTTTAGGATTACCTTGGTTGTCGGAACACAACCCTTCCATAGATTGGGAACGAAGAACAGTGAAGATGACTTCTGAACACTGCAATAAGAATTGCTTTTCGAGAGTTCAGCCTTAAAGTGAAGGTTCCCCGGCTTCTCAGCTTGCTCAACTCGACAACAGAATTTGTGCCACCATAACCCAAGAAATTCCCCAGGAATATAGTGATCTTGCTAATGTGCTCGACAAGAAAAATGCAGAGCGACTTCCACCTCATAGAGAATATGATTGCAAAATCGAGTTAGAACCCGGTGCTGTGTTACCTTGTAGTCGCATTTATGCGTTAACAGAAGCCGAGAATGTATACCTGAAGGAATACTTGGACGAATATTTGAAGATTGGTTTTATCCGGCCGTCCCAGTCCCCTGTGTCATCGCCTCTGTTTTTCCGTCCTAAAAAAGATGGCAGCCTGCGGACCTGCATTGATTACAGAGCGTTAAATCAAGTTACTGTAAAAAACAGATACCCCCTTCCTCTAATTTCTCAGCTGTTGGATCAAGTTAAGGGGGCTAAAATATACACCAAACTTGACCTTAGGGGCGCGTATCATTTGGTAAGAGTGGCCGAAGGCGATGAGTGGAAGACGGCCTTCCGGACTAAATACGGCCTGTTCGAGTATCAAGTGATGCCGTACGGATTAAGCAACGCCCCAGCAGCGTTCCAGCACTTTGTTAACGACGTATTGCGAGAATTCTTGGACCGAGTTGCGGTCGTCTACATTGACGACATTTTGATTTTTTCAGATAACGTTCAGGAACATGTGCAACACGTACGTGCTGTTTTACAGAAGTTGCTAGAGAACCATCTCTACGTAAAGTTGGAAAAGTGTTCTTTTCATGCTGATCGTGTGGAATTCCTGGGTTTTGTGTTGTCTGCCGACGGTGTGGAAATGGATGACTCTAAGGTTCAAGTCATACAAGAATGGTCATCTCCAAGAAGTGTAAAGGAAATACAAAGTTTTATTGGGTTTGCTAATTTTTATCGCAGGTTCATACCCAATTTTTCAGATAAAGTTTCACCAATCACTCGACTATTAAAGAAGGGTAAAAAATTTGAGTGGTTGGATGAGGCAGAGAAGTTGTTTCAGACTCTCAAGAAGGCTTTTGTTACGGCTCCAATTTTGAAACACCCTGACTCTGAACAACCATTTTATGTTGAAACAGATGCGTCAGACTTCGCCACGGGAGGCATACTGTCTCAGAGAGACAAATTAACGGGGCAACTCCATCCGGTAGCCTACCGATCGAGAAAACTGTCAGAGCCTGAATGCAATTACTCCATAGCCGACAAGGAGTTGTTGGCGGTAAAAGAAGCTTTTCAGGATTGGATTCATTACCTGCTGGGGGCTAAACATTGTGTAACTGTATTCACAGATCACCGCAATTTGCAGTTTTTGAAGTCCGCTAAAACTCTCACGCCACAACAGCTAAGATAGTCTCTGTATTTCTCGGAGTTTGACTTCGTAATCACCTACAAACCTGGATCTCAAAATGGCAAAGCCGACGCCTTGTCAAGACTGAATTCTCCGGAAGAAACTAAAACTTCACGTCCTGAATTAATCATTCCATTGGAAAAGGTAATAGGAGTTATCCAGCTGGAAGAAATCACAGAAGAAATTTTGAAGAATCATTCTGCTGAACTCTCAAACTGGTCCATGTCTGACGACAAGAAAACATTGGTTAATGGCCTCCCCTTTTATGATGGCAAATTGTACCTGCCGTCCAAGGAATTGCAGGGAAAGGTCTTAAAAAACTTTCATGATGATCATCTCGCTGGGCATAAGGGGGTCAAAAAGACTCTAGAACTAATAAAACAACATTTTTGGTGGCCTGGCATGGCAGCTCAGGTGGGACAGTATGTGGCAACCTGTGAGGTGTGTATTAAAGGGAAATCTAATCGAAGTGCTCCTCAGGGCTTATTACAGCCTTTACCTAATGCTCCAGGTCCGTGGCATACTGTGTCATTAGATTTAATTGTAGATCTTCCACCTAGTTTGGGGCATACAGTCATTCTGGTGTTTGTTGATACCTTCTCAAAGATGGGTCACTTCATTCCCCTAAAAGCTGTCCCCACTGCTCCTCAGTTAGTTCAACTGTTCAACCAAAATATTGTACGAGCCCATGGAATACCACAAATCCTCATATCAGATAGGGGTACGCAATTCATATCCAAATTTTGGAAAAAATTCATGCATAGCCTTGGAATTGACACCCGATACTCGACCAGTTATCATCCAGAAACAGACGGTCAAACGGAGAGAGTCAACCAAGAACTAGAACAGTATCTACGGCTCTTTCTGTTGGAACAGGAGGGTAATTGGTCTGAGTTGTTGTGGTCGGCAGAATTTGCCCACAACAATGCTGTGCATGATTCCACTGGGTATTCCCCGTTCTATTTAAATTCAGGAAGACACCCGAGACTAGTTTTGGGCAAAATGGATACAACAGTGCCTGCAATCACTGAAGTCATAACCGATTTAAGAGTAGCTTATGATAAGGCCCAGAAGAATCTAACCAAAGCTAAAGAGTCATACAAAAGGCAAGCAGATAAAAAAAGAAGAGCAGGATCAAATTATGAGGTCAATGATGAGGTGTGGCTGTCCACTAAACATTTGAGATTAAAAGGCAACAGGAAGTTCCAACCCCGATATATCGGACCATTTAAGGTGCTGAAAATCATAAATCCAGTGGTAGTTAAGTTACAACTTCCAAAATCATTAAAGATACATCCATCCTTCCACATTTCTCTACTTAAAAAGAACCCAAAAAATGTTAGACTTAAGGAGGCTCCTTCTTCCATAGACGTAGAATCTGGGGAAGAGTTTGAGGTTAGCAGGATTCTAGACTCTAAAATTTCCAGAGGGAAGTTACATTACTTAGTTGAATGGAAAGGGTATGGCCCTGAGGAGAGATCCTGGGAACCTTCTTCAAATGTACATGCTCCAAGACTAGTTCAAACCTTTCATAGAATGTATCCTACAAAACCAAAATTGGGGGACCCTACCTTGGAGGGAGGTACTGTCAGGTCTTGCCTAGCCATTAGTCAAAATAGTGTGAAAACCCCAAAAATCAGGTCAAGAGGTCAGACGCAAAGTAAACACTCACGCTGGAAAAGACGTCATGTGGTTCCAATAATTTTCCCTAAGCGGTGTCTAATTGAACTCCAAAATAGCAGCGTAAAAATGGTTGAAGGAACGGGACGCGGCAAAATGAAAAGTTGCCGGTCTAGTGTTTCTCGCTCCCAACCAGTGCAGCTGGCAAGGCGCGCGTTCTAATAACGAACTGCGCACTTCAACTGAAATCGTCCTCGAAGCCAGAGTGAAGTTCCAGAGTTCCGAGTTTTCCAGAGAAATCTTCAGTTTTCATCCGAAAAAGGTTCGACATTCGCATGCGCAACGAGGGACCTTAAGTAAGATTCTTCAAGTCTAATTCTAATCCGAAATGAACTGCTATTGATGCACCAAGCGTCTTCTAGTCAAGGCGTTATCAAGTGACTGAACTGATATGCCGGAAGCCGTTTTTCTTTCTACTATAATTCACTCATAGCTAGGGTATTGGTTCATTCCTGGACCACTATTTGTATTTGGTTTACAAGCTACGGAATGCTACTTTGATGGACTTAGCTATAGAACGCACCCAAACTCTGTCAGGTACATCTATCATAAAATCAATTATAGAGTCACACTAACTTCATCTGTAAAATATTCTTGATAGCTAACAATACTGTGTTTTGTATAGGTTAATTGAAAACCCGAGTTCAGTTGAGAAATTAATAAGAGAGAAGCAAGTGCCTGTGGTTTTAGGGTAAGCGTTTTTGCTAGTGTAATAAATGATTCACATGTAAAGTAACTGCTTGAAATTAAATAGGATTTCCTTACAGGTCAAAAACAGAAGACCCCGAAGACCAATACGAAGAGTGTTCTTCAACTCTCGAGGGCAGCCTCTCTTCTCTTTTGTTATTTTATCCACTTCCCCTTTCCCTTCTGTTTTAGCGGTTACCTAGACATAGTTGTGTCGGGTGATTTCTGAGGCAGAGGGGCGTTGGGACTAAGCGTCGACTCCTGTGGATTCATCTGGCCTTCCTGACATGCAGTGAAATCTCATATATTTCACTGCGTCACTATTACGAAGCTTTTTGCGGGGGAACGCCCCCTCTGCATACATTATACCTGACGCAGGTATAATGTGGCGCAGGGTTTTAAAAAGTGACCCATCTACCTAGATGCGTCACTTTTTAAATATAGCGCAATGAGGCGCATTTTTTACACCACTGGTGCGTCACAAAAAGTGACGCACAGGCTGCGCAAAACTGTCACAAGGCCTTCATAAATAAGGCCCTGGATTTTTTCCATGCTTCGCTCCCCGGTGCGCTTCCCGGTGCGCGTACCGGGCGCTCCCCCCGCGCAAATCGTAAAAAATTATTTTTTAAAAATGCCCCAAGGGACCCTATTTTAGCCCCCACATCAAACATAGGGGGTCAGGAAGGGGTCTACCCTGCCCCCTTATGGTCAATTCCCCCCTTTGTTTTTGACACCTCTTGTGTCTCGATCCTACCGAGACACAAAATGGCGGCCGCTCCGGACTGTTTCGAATGTTTACAGACACCCGAGAGCCAATCAGCTTTCCTTGCGCAAGTCGCGTGGCGCGCCTGGTGCGCTCCCCGGTGCGCGTACCGGGGCGCGCTTATAGATATATATATTTTTTTAACCTAAATTACTCAAAATCCACTGGTGCACATATCTTGAGACATAGCAAAGGCACATCGGGCAAACAGTCCCTACAATTTTGCCAAGTTTGGTGGAAATCCATTCAGCCGTTCGGGCTAAAAGTGAAATCGACCGCCCTATGGAAATTAACATGGGGAAAACGTGTTTTGGGACCCCCCTTTTATCTTGGCCCCCGCTTGACAAATCCCACCCAAACTTAAAGGGAAGGAGCGGAGCGCCGCGAGGCCATTTTGAGGAAATTTTCAGGCAGATTCGTCAACCGGCGCCAAAGTTATTCCAAATAGAATTTTGAGATTTAACATTGAAAAAAATCCTAACTATAACTACCTACTGGCGACCGCCAGTAGGTAATATATATATATATATATATATATATATATATATATATATATATATATATATATATATATATATATATATATATATATATATATATATATATATATATCTATATGCCAAACAATTCCCACCACTTCCGTGTTCCGGCGAAGAAGGAACTCAGACCGCCACAGCAGATCAGGCAAGATGTAAGTTTATTTGCGTTTCACCCGCAGCCTGCAACGACGCGTTTCGGGCTTCACGAGCCCTTGATCACATTCAGCTTGTTACACGTCACTTTTACTTTTTATACATCCTTTACACACTGTGCACGCCCCCTTGCTTACGTGAAGTGCTAGTCAAGTGACAATAAAATGGAGGAACAACAGACTATTGTATTATTTGTATAATACTGACATGCAATGACTGCTTAAATGCATTTAGGTATTCCACATTGAATAGGTGATATCTAATATCGTCAAACAAGGTTATTGGTGTTTGGTATTACTCATCATCATCAGACAGGATCAATCCATATTTGATATAGTGTGCATACCTTCTATCAGTATGTTTACTATGATATATCAATAACCATGTTTACAACAATGTTTGTTATTTATATGCAACAGTTGGACTGATAGATCCTCCCTGTCCATGTGACCAACAAAAGTGCTTAAGTGCAACTTATCTACAACTAGTGCAAATACATTTAATAAAGTGCTTTAATCAATGTGCAACAGTGCAAAGGTGATAAATATAAAGTGTCCTGTGTGCATTCTATATTAACATGGTCGACAATGTCATATTTCATAGCAAATATATTTCACATATCTTCATTGATAAAATGGTTATCTCCAGCCGGATTAAAAACCACTATTAAAAATATATACGATTTATAAAATGCCATAAAAAAATATATTTTATCAACGATGTTAATATAAAATTATACTTTTTTTTAAATAGAATAGATAAAGAGAGTATATACAATGCAGGTAAGATGTATGCAAGGGCAATGATAATAAAGTGCACATATAGTATGACAAAAATACATTGCAATATGTACTTAAAATCCCCTGATTTGCATATTGGAGATCGAATTGCTGTGTACTATTTACAAGAAGGTATGCATATCCTCCGTATTGTTGAGACCCTGTGGCCATTTGCTGTCCAATTCTAAGATGAATTTGGTCTCTAACTACCTAAGTTTCTTTTCTCTATTGCCGCCTCTTTTGGTTTTCGGATAAGCAGCAAGGACGAAATAAGAAAGGCAGTTGATGTCTTTATTGTGGCACTTAGAAAAGTGCCTTGCCACGGGATAGGCAGCATTGTTGTGGAGGATGGCCCTTGGGTGTTGTAATATCCTGACGTGTACCTGTAGCTTCGTGCTTCCCACATAATTTAAACCACAGGTACACGTCAGGACATACACAGCGAAATCCGTTTTGCAATTAAAACTGCCCTTAATGGCAATAGGGGATGTATCAAATGGTGTCTGATAAGATGTCTTACTAAAACCAAATTTGCATGCACGGCAAACTGTACACTTTTCTATGAGTGAAATGTCCAGCTAACTATAACATGTATGAAACCTATCATTTTTTCAGTGAATTTCTAAGGTTTTTTAAATGCTAATTCCTAACTATAAAGTGGCTGAAACCTATGTTTTTTCAGTGAATATATATATATTTTATATATATATATATATATATATATATATATATATATATATATATATATATATATATATATATATATATCCCACACGAAGAATATACATAATAAGCCCGACATAATATAAAGCACCGCTAACAAAATTCAGCTGGGGACACAACCGCTATGTAACCTAAATAGCGGTTTCCCACAAATCACATGAAGGTCATATGTATAAATCCTAATACAATGGCATCATACATAAAGCGGGGTAAAATCATGCTACTCAGGTAATGCAACACCACATAGAGTATACAATCGATTCGTGCTTGTTTGTTGTTTGTTGAAAAACAAGTTAAATAAAGTTTCAAACCAAACATTACAAACTACATATCCCAGAATGCCTTGATAACACAAAACGTCATAAATATGGAAAGTGAAAAGGGACAAACTGTATGATACTGCAGTGAGAAGGAACTACAGGTTCGAAACGCGTAGGCTATCACAGTTGTGAAATAAACAAATTGAAATAACCAAGCGGAGTGCCAAGAGTAATCATTCTTCGTGTGGGATACAATACGAGACCCTGTCCTGGTCTCGACTCTCACCAACTGTAATGTGTTCCCTCTGCGACAGGACAATTGGTGTTTATATATATATATATCCAAGATACCACGTCCTTTACTCCATACGCTCAGGCTTTTCCCCCAGGCAAGGAGACGCAGACACGGACCATTTCGTGCAAGTATTTATTCAGTTCAAGTTAGCGCATGACGTTTCGGCTCTCAGCGAGCCTTGTTCACATGACAGTGGTCCAAATACAACTCAGTCTTAGCACTCAGGTGCATGATGGGAGTTGTGGTCCAGAAGCACTCTGACTACAGCTGCCAAAGATTCGGCGTGGTCAGCTGACTCCCTGGTTCAGGGGAGGACCGTAGGAGGACAAAAGGAGGAGTTTGGTAGCGTTTCCTGTTTGCTACAGCGTCTGAAGAAGGCTTGAAATGCCGAAATGCATTACGCTTTGCATTCTGTCAATAAAGTTTCCTCCAACAGTTCCCCGCAGTGGCCTCTGATCTCTTACACATTAAGCGGTCCATTGGAAGCAATTTTATGCGTTTGTCGGCAGCGCAAAGGGGCCCCACTCTCCAAGTGTGCTGCGGTATTTGCTGACACGAGTGGCAACACTTTTGAAAAAACTCCCGAGGTATCGGATTACCGCAGGACAGCCGTTTACAGCAGCGTGGGCAAGAGGCTACTGCCAGGAGCAGCTCATCATTGAGAGAAGGTGGGATCACTAAAATCCACGCCTTCAACCCTACCCGACATCGTTGTACTCAGGCAGAGTGTTGGGGACCTGAGGAGGTACTGGACATTCAATACAGCGCAACCAACAATCATATTACCCCCTCGCTTTTGCCAGGTATTACAGCATGCACCAAGCAACAACTTCGCCAATGCACTTACCACTCATGTGCATGATGGGAGTTGTGGTCCAGAAGCACTCTGACTACAGCTGCCAAAGATTCGGCGTGGTCAGCTGACTCCCTGGTTCAGGGGAGGACCGTAGGAGGACAAAAGGAGGAGTTTGGTAGTGTTTCCTGTTTGCTACAGCGTCTGAAGAAGGCTTGAAATGCTGAAATGCATTACGCTTTGCATTCTGTCAATAAAGTTTCCTCCAACAGTTCCCCGCAGTGGCCTCTGATCTCTTACACATTAAGCGGTCCATTGGAAGCAATTTTATGCGTTTGTCGGCAGCGCAAAGGGGCCCCACTCTCCAAGTGTGCTGCGGTATTTGCTGACACGAGTGGCAACACTTTTGAAAAAACTCCAGAGGTATCGGATTACCGCAGGACAGCCGTTTACAGCAGCGTGGGCAAGAGGCTACTGCCAGGAGCAGCTCATCATTGAGAGAAGGTGGGATCACTAAAATCCACGCCTTCAGCCCTACCCGACATCGTTGTACTCAGGCAGAGTGTTGGGGACCTGAGGAGGTACTGGACATTCAATACAGCGCAACCAACAATCATATTACCCCCTCGCTTTTGCCAGGTATTACAGCATGCACCAAGCAACAACTTCGCCAATGCACTTACCACTCAGGTGCATGATGGGAGTTGTGGTCCAGAAGCACTCTGACTACAGCTGCCAAAGATTCGGCGTGGTCAGCTGACTCCCTGGTTCAGGGGAGGACCGTAGGAGGACAAAAGGAGGAGTTTGGTAGCGTTTCCTGTTTGCTACAACGTCTGAAGAAGGCTTGAAATGCCGAAATGCATTACGCTTTGCATTCTGTCAATAAAGTTTCCTCCAACAGTTCCCCGCAGTGGCCTCTGATCTCTTACACATTAAGCGGTCCATTGGAAGCAATTTTATGCGTTTGTCGGCAGCGCAAAGGGGCCCCACTCTCCAAGTGTGCTGCAGTATTTGCTGACACGAGTGGCAACACTTTTGAAAAAACTCCTGAGGTATCGGATTACCGCAGGACAGCCGTTTACAGCAGCGTGGGCAAGAGGCTACTGCCAGGAGCAGCTCATCATTGAGAGAAGGTGGGATCACTAAAATCCACGCCTTCAGCCCTACCCGACATCGTTGTACTCAGGCAGAGTGTTGGGGACCTGAGGAGGTACTGGACATTCAATACAGCGCAACCAACAATCATATTACCCCCTCGCTTTTGCCAGGTATTACAGCATGCACCAAGCAACAACTTCGCCAATGCACTTACCACTCAGGTGCATGATGGGAGTTGTGGTCCAGAAGCACTCTGACTACAGCTGCCAAAGATTCGGCGTGGTCAGCTGACTCCCTGGTTCAGGGGAGGACCGTTGGAGGACAAAAGGAGGAGTTTGGTAGCGTTTCCTGTTTGCTACAGCGTCTGAAGAAGGCTTGAAATGCCGAAATGCATTACGCTTTGCATTCTGTCAATAAAGTTTCCTCCAACAGTTCCCGGCAGTGGCCTCTGATCTCTTACACATTAAGCGGTCCATTGGAAGCAATATATATATATATTTCCCACAAATCACATGAAGGTCATATGTATAAATCCTAATACAATGGCATCATACATAAAGCGGGGTAAAATCATGCTACTCAGGTAATGCAACACCACATAGAGTATACAATCGATTCGTGCTTGTTTGTTGTTTGTTGAAAAACAAGTTAAATAAAGTTTCAAACCAAACATTACAAACTACATAACCCAGAATGCCTTGATAACACAAAACGTCATAAATATGGAAAGTGAAAAGGGACAAACTGTATGATACTGCAGTGAGAAGGAACTACAGGTTCGAAACGCGTAGGCTATCACAGTTGTGAAATAAACGAATTGAAATAACCAAGCGGAGTGCCAAGAGTAATCATTCTTCGTGTGGGATACAATACGAGACCCTGTCCTGGTCTCGACTCTCACCAACTGTAATGTGTTCCCTCTGCGACAGGACAATTGGTGTTTATATATATATATATATCCAAGATACCACGTCCTTTACTCCATACGCTCAGGCTTTTCCCCCAGGCAAGGAGACGCAGACACGGACCATTTCGTGCAAGTATTTATTCAGTTCAAGTTAGCGCATGACGTTTCGGCTCTCAGCGAGCCTTGTTCACATGACAGTGGTCCAAATACAACTCAGTCTTTTTAAAGGGCCCGAAATTGATTTAAAGAACATCACGTGTCAGGGCTAAAAAAGTGTGGAAAGGGAAGACATACTCGGGGCCAATACATGACGCTCCCTTTGGAATCTTTAAAAACATTCAGTTCATATATCTGCCTGTTTATATCACAGTAAAATATCGGTAAAATACTTATAATTCGTCGTGCATTAAACAGTAGGGGAAATGTTGTTATCATTTGTAACAATTGGTCATCTGTAAAATACCCATTATAAAATCTCAGTAAAATACATGAGCAGTACAGATGATTAGGGCATCCCGGTTACAGTACTTAGAAATGTAATAAAGTGCATGTGCATTTTAATTACTGTGCAAAATACGCACAAACTGTACTGTTCAGAATTACTGGGAATCAAATTCCCAGTAATTATGTGCAAAATGCATTTATGTGCAAATATTAGCAATAAAGTGCAATAATGCTTATAAAACCAGACATGCCCTGTTGTCTTCTCATCGTATCTGTATTAAATAATTTTAAAATCATTATTTATTCGTGGGTTGTACAACTGAATCTCTGTTATATTCCACATAACTTCCCTAATGGCACCTTCATTCCGAATGTTATAATCCATATGGCGTCATGTCCACCCTCATCTTCTCCCCTTTAGTGCTCAAACAAACCAGTAACATTAGTGAGTGCTTGGCTAATAACATTTATATACAAATGTCGACTGTTGGGAAATCAGGATCCACCTAGTCTAAATTAACTATGTTATGCCCTTGGTGTGTGTTCTAAAATTAAATCAAATAGTAGCGATTGCAACAATGTGATTCAGAGATTCTGCAAAGATTTCATCATTTGTTTCAATTCTTTTCATGTGTGTATACCTATTGGCGGCAACCCAATATTCGGTCCCCCCTCCTGAAATGAAAATGAAGGAGAAAATATGAGAATGGACCCGTAAACACACAGCTGCCCATTCTAGTGCCAGTATATATCCCTATATAGGTAATCATTAGGGTAAGCAGGTGTACATGTCTTCCGTCACATTTAAACCCACAGGGGCCTTGGTGTCAATCAACAGGATATAATGAGTCTCCAATCTTCTCAATTTGATCTCCCTGTCTCCACCCCTCCTGCTAGCCTTGATCGCATCTATCACAAAATATCTAAGTGATGAATTGTCACCTTGATGGTGATCGCGGTAATGCCTTGCGACTGGGTAGGTGTTATCCCCATTAGCGATCGCTCTAAGGTGCTGGAGGATGCGTTGATGTACCGGCAGTTTCGTACTGCCCACATATTTCAGTAAGCAGGGGCATTGGAGGATATAGACAGCATATTCCGTTTTGCAGGTCAAAATCTGCGATATTGGATGTTGCCTATCACTGAATCCATCCGGATACGTTTTGGTGTTGATACCATCCTGGCAAGCTTTGCAGGTCCTGCATTTATAAAAGCCTTTATTAGTTTGCCAACAGGTTGATTTCAGTATAGGTTCAGGGTTAGTGTCGACTATCTGATCTTTAAGGGACGGTGCCCTACTGTAAGTCAAAGATGTCCTGTTTGGGAGAGTGTTACCTATAATAGGATCACCTCTTACTATGTGCCAATATTTATTAACCAATCTGTAAATTTCCTGATGTTGGTTACTAAACCCGGTAATATTTCTGAAAACACCGGAACCAGTTACTTTGTTGTTGCTCGTGTTGGAGTCAGTATTCACTCCCTGTTGCTTTTTTCTGGTCAATAGGGCTTCCCTGGTTACCATCATGGATCTGTTTTTGGCCTGTTCGATAGTTTGTAGGGAATAGCCTCTTTCAAGGAAACGCTCTGTGCTTTCTCTCTGAGCCCTCTCTAAGTCTGTGGGATTACTGCAGATGCGTCTCATCCTCAGCATCTCCCCGTAGGGGATGCTGGAAACGAGATGCATCGGATGTGCACTTGCAGCATGTAATATGCTATTAACGGCCGTTGGTTTGTGATGAATTCTAGACTCTAATTTTCCATCGATAATGTACAATTCTGTGTCCAAAAAAGTGACTGCATGTTGACTTAGGGTCACTGTGAATCTGAGGTTTAGGTTATTCTGATTGATCTTCTCAATAAATACCTTTGCTTCCAATTCACTACCCCTCCATATCACTAGTAGGTCGTCTATAAAACGATACCATGCTGTCACATGAGTCTCCAATGTTTGATTGTGGTCCCTCCTGAGGACCAGTTCCTCCCAAGCCCCCATGTGTAAGCAAGCAAAGCTCGGGGAGAAACTGGCCCCCATAGCAACCCCCTGTCATTGGCGGTACATGAGATTACTAAACATGAAAGTGTTATTAATCAGGCAAAATTCCAACATGGTCAATAGCATGCAATTATGATCATTAAACATTGGATCACGCTTCAATAAATAATGTTTAACTGCCGCTAAACCCTGTTCATGTGCAATGCTGGTGTACAAGGACGTTACATCTAGCGCAATGAGCCAATCCCCAGGTGCCACCTCCACGTTCCTGATTTTCAATAAAAAGTCACTAGTGTCTTGTACAAATGAATCAAGCTTCCTCACATATCCCTGCAGGAAGTAATCTATGTATACCGAAGTGTGTTCTAAAAGGCTCCCCCTTGCCGAGATAATTGGTCTACCCGGCGGATGTTTGGAGTCCTTATGCACCTTAGGTATAAAGTACATTATTGGGGTGACCGGGTGATCTACTTTCAGGGATTTGTATTTGCATCCGTGATGAATTTAGCTGCTTTCCATTTTAATAGTTTTCGATGGAATTCTATTTTTGTAGCTGCCATCTCCTGGGCATTGATGCTCTCGTAGCAGTTCCTGTCATTTAACTGTGAAAAGGCTTCTTTTTCATATTCAGATTTTGTCAAAAGCACAATATTACCGCCTTTATCACTTCCTCTTACCACAATGTCACGTTCCTTAGTTAGTCTTTTCACAAGGGCATAATATCGTTGTGATGTTTCATCGTATTTCCTCTTGTTGTTCACCGTATTTCTGTATAGTTCCTTTAATTGCCCGACTACACACTCATGAAATATGTCTATGGCATCACGTGTGAGCACCGGGGTGAACGTCGATGGTTGTCTGAACAGCGTTTCAGTGGTGACTCTATTGCCCATTTCGTCAATGTCTCATGAATTGTTTATTTCCTGTTGTACCCCGTCATATCCTGCTCCCTTAGTTTCCTATAATTCAATTATTGTTTTAGTCCCTTGTGATGCCTCACTCATCATGTCGTTTGTTCCATCTGAGGTTGTGTCTTGTCTTTCTGTTTGGTTTTTAGAGTGTACAATTTTCGAAGTTTTAATCGTCTCACTGCCTTATAAATGTCACATCTCGTGGCAGCGCATATATATATATATATATATATATATATATATATATATATATATATATATTCACTGAAAAAACCATAGGTTTCACACCAGTTATAGTTAGCTGGAAATTTTACTGACATAAAACCATTGAAATTCCCACGTTATAGTTAGTTGGCCTCACTATAACTTGCGCGCCTGCAATGCACTGCTGATGACGTCACATATTACATCACTCATGACATGGTCAGTGACATCACTCATGACATCACTGATGACACCATCCTTGTGACAGACTGACAGACCTCCTTTCGGTGTAATGTAACCCTTGAAACACATATTACAAAATATAGAAACTAACATTTCCAAAGAAATTGAGATACCCATACCACTTACAACAACCAATTCAGTAATTCCACCATCTATATACACATCCTCTCATTCAGCAACAGTTCTATATAGTCACTCATACATATACTCACTCATCATATGTAGTGATACACATATACAGCCTGTTACACACCAACAGTCATCCAAAAGTTACTCACACACATACTCACACATGCAAATACACTATTGAACATCCATTTATTTGCATATACAGCTATACACACACTAGTACATTACTTCTAAGGAAACTTACACATACTTACTCTCTTAAACAATCACTCATAGAAACACATACTTATTTAAACAGGAACTCTTTCAATCTCTCACTCTCACATATACTCACTTATATACATCAATACTCACATATACTAGATTAAAACATATGTAGTTACTCATAAAGACACTAGTGAGGCAGGCATTCACTCACTAACACACACATATTCACACTCCTCCACCCATACAGTCCTGCACATACGCTGTCTTAAAAACACATACAAACAGTGAGTCAGTCACCAACCCATGCAGCCACTTATACACAAAGTGAAACACTGATACATATATTTAAAATATTTAAAAATTACTCGCTAATATATGTATTCACTAAGATACACTTTATAAGCCAGTTAACCAATCAATATTTTATTAAAAATAAACATCCATCTACACACTTATTTAAACATTTATTCGTCCATCGACCTTTACAAATACATATATAAAACATATTGATATTTCAGAAAGACACACATTCACTGGATGGTGTCGTCAGTGATGTCATGAGTGATGTAATATGTGACGTCATCAGCAGTGCATTGCAGGCGCGCAAGTTATAGTGAGTCCAACTAACTATAACGTGGTAATTTCAATGGTTTTATGTCAGTAAAATTTCCAGCTAACTATAACTGGTGTGAAACCTATGGTTTTTTCAGTGAATTTAATAGTTTTTTTTAAATGCTAATTCCTAACTATAACTGGTGTGAAACCTATGGTTTTTTCAGTGAATTTCATAGGTTTTTTAAATGCTAATTCCTAACTATATATAAGGCCCCAAACCTATGTTTTTTTCAGTGAATTTCAAAATGTTGTTAATAGGAAATGTCTGTAGCTATGAAATGTAATATTTTTGAAAATGAATGAATCCTATATTATATTTGTATTTAAAACAATTTTTTAAATGTAATTTTTTTTCTTTTTTTGTGCCCTGGAGCGCTCCTGGGGCGCGCCCCGGTGAGCGCCCCGGAAAGCGTAGTCTTTTGAAGCGCCCCAGGGCGCACTCCGGAGAGCGTCCCGTTAGCGCTATTGCCGCGAACGAAAACATCATCGTGACGTATCGCGTAGCCGCGTTCACGTGATACGTACAGCGTAAGCGCACCCGGAAGCACTCGAGCGAATACGATCGCGCAACGTAAACATCCGACGTGCTTACGTGACGCGACCCGGGGCGCGCCCGGGAGCGCGTCGCGTAAGCGCGTCAGGTCATGTGACCTGAAAATAACACTTTTAATTGGTGCAGAACAGTTGTGGTTACATAATGATGAAATCCCTAGTCTTGTGACCTGAAAATAACACTTCTCATTGGTTCAGGAATTTTTTTTTCTCCAAATGATGAAAGACCCCACCTTTTTTCCTTATTCTGACTTTGACCTTTGACTGATGAAGACCTGTTTTGAAATCTATGAGGTATATTTTGTACTTTGAAATGGCTACAGTAGCAGCATCAGCTGGAGCATCTGCACCACCACCACCATCACCACCACCAAGAGGACCACCACAACATCACATTTGTGGTCAAGAAGAAGAGGAGGAGGAGGAAGAGGAGGAGGGGACGAGGAGGAGGTGGCTGGAAGAACACAATACCCCATACCAACCCAAGCCACACATTGTATGGGAGTTTTTTTCCATCCCTGAGGGAAAAAGAAAGTGAATGCGGCAAAGGTGACTTGCCTTATCTGTGACATGGAACTCTCAATGGGTAACCCAAATAAAAAATATTCATTTGGGAACAATACCATGATAAGGCACATGCAGCGCAAGCATCCTAACAACTATGCTGCCGCAGAGATGAGAGAACTGGCCAGCAACCCTCCCCAATCTACACCCAGCACCTCCAAACGAAAACAACCCACTCCATCGGGACCAGAGACAAGGGAGACAATCCCTTGCATTCAACCACGGTTTGGAGAATTTAGGGTCACCTGTATTTTTTGTGATAAGACCATCTCCTATGGTGAGCAGAGCCATAAGCTCATCCTCCTTGCTGGTGACAACCACAATTGCCCCCAAAAACCCAAATTTTTTCCTGATTTTTTTTGCTCCTGTTGAGCCATTTTCAATTCCCTGTAATTTGTTTCTCCCCATAAAAATAACAAAATAAAATACAAAATAGTTCATAAAAGCCAAAAAAAGTACAAAATGTTCAAAAAACATAAAAAAAAATAAAACAAAAAGAAGAAAAAAAACAGTTCTTTTTAGAACTACCTCCAATTTCTAAAAAAAAGGCTACATTTTTTTAAAAACTCTATCATTCATTTTTCCCCATGGGACGCTCCCCGGTCCGCTCCCCGGTGTGCGTACCGGGCGCTCCCCTCGCACAAATCAAAACAAATTTTTTTTTCCACCCGCGGGGCCCTTTTATAGCCCCCACATCAAACCTAGGGGGTCAAGGGGGGTCTACTCTGCCCCCTTATTGTCATTTCCCCCTTTGTTTTTCCCACCTCTTGTGTCTCGATCCTACCGAGACACAAGATGGCGGCCGCTCCGGACTGTTTCGAATGTTTACAGACACCCGAGAGCCAATCCGCTTTCCGTGCGCACCTCACGTGGCGCGCCTGAGCGCTCCCCGGTGCATGTACCGGGGAGCTGCCATGGATATATATATTTTTTTAACCTAAATTACTCAAAAACCACTGGAGCACATATCTTGAGACATAGCAAAGGCACATTGGGCTACCAGTCCCTACAATTTTGCCAAGTTTGGTGGAAATCCATTCAGCTGTTCGGGCTAAAAGTGAGTTCCACCGCCCTATGGAAATTAACATGGGGAAAACACGTTTTGGAACCCCCCTTTTATCTCGGCCCCCACTTCACGAATCCCCCCAAACTTTCAAGGAAGGACCGGAGCTCTGCGAGGCAAATTTGAGGAAATTTTCAGGCAGATTCATCAACCGGCGCCAAAGTTATTCACAATAGAATTTTGAGATTTTGCATTGAAAAAAATCTTAACTATAACTACCTACTGGTGACCGCCAGTAGGTAATATATATATATATATATATATTGCAAAAAAGAGGGTGCCCTGAGGCGGGAACGAGCCAGCATGCAGGGTGGTATGCACCACGAATTTATTTAAACAGCTTGCACAGTCCAAAGTTACAGATAGCATTCCTTACGCGTATATATATATATAGCTATTTCCAACGCAGACCCCACATACCCAGTGGCTAAACATTTCGAAATTGCACACAACAAGAACCCAGAAGGCCTCACATACTATGTCATAGATAGGGTCCCTCCCCAACGGAGAGGTGGTGACAGGGAAGGGCTCCTTCATAAACTTGAGACCCGTTACATCATCTTGCTGGACAGCAAGATGCCTAACGGGCTCAACAAGAGTGAAGATTGCCAGCGAGCTGTACTACAGGTGCCCAGACAAGGTATCGAATTGATGTTTTAGCGTGCTGCGCTTCTTAGGAAACGCTGCTTTTTAAATCACTCGCATTTTTATTCTGTTCTATTTTCTGGCTACTTACTGGATTGTCTCCTGGGAATCTTCGCCCCTATACTTGCACCATAATCGGTTTTGCACCGCTTATAGAGCGGGTCCGGTTCTCGAGGTGGGGTCATTTTTGGAGCGGCCATATTGGGATGGTCTTGTTTGGCCGGAAGCCAGCATTCTTGAGCGCTCTAGTGCGCATGACCTTGGGAGGGACGCCTATTTAATGCTCGCTTCCAAGCGCAGCGGGAGCGCCTTCGCTTAGCCTGAGTCGTGCCAGAGTCTTGCCCGTCTGTGCCCGTCCGCGTCACGGGCCGGTCATGTCCAAGGTACGCTCTGTTTCCATCGCGATGAATATAGGTATTCTAGAGATGATTTATTATCTATAAGACAACAGGTCGCCAATTGTGCTGTGCCTCCTGTTAGCCCTTTGTGTGGTCCCTACCAGTGTTCGTGTGGCAGTTGGGCACTTTGTACGCCTGTTCTTTCACGCTCTAAGAGCAAATTGCCTGCACCTAGGAGTAAATACCCTCCTCATAGTCTTACCATCTGGATCCTCAATGTCGGGTCGCTGGTGAGTCACTACCAGGCTGTCTATGACCTGATTAAGGACGAGTCTCCGGACATTTTCTGTATCACCAAAACTTGGTTACAGGATGTTGATATTGCTATCATTAACCTGGCCTTTCCGCCGGAATACTCGGTGTACACGATCAATCGCTCTACCAGAGGCGGGGGCATAGCACTTGCCGTCAAATCTTGCTATCCTTGCGACTGGAGGGATCTAAAAATAGTGGGCTGTGAAGGTGCATCTTTCCAGATTTCTATGAGCCCCCAGTTCTCCTTCTCCGGTATGTTAATCTACCGTCCTCCGGGTAGTGATGTAGCGTTCAGGGAGGCTCTTCCAGATACTATAGGTACGCTGGCAGTGGGATGTGCTAATTTCTCCATTCTAGGGGATTTGAATTTCCATTTTGAGAGTATGACCATTCCTGCTGTCAGTAGTATACTGGCGGATCTCGAAGCCTTTCAATTAGTCCGAGTCACTTACCCTACACATGTTGGAGGGCACACTTTGGACCCTTTTTTCACTACTCTGGCTGAGGCTAGGGTTCTTACCCCGACCCCTCTTGCCTGGACCGACCATTTCTTAGTCAGGATCCAATGTCCATTGTATAAGCCTCCTACTAAACCTATAGCCAGAGTCATCCCGAGACGTCACTGGAATAAACTCAGATTAGAAGACCTATATCGCACTCTGTCGGAGGATCCACTTGGCCCATTTGATAACGTAGATATGGGTTACAACCTTTTTTGCGAGTGGATTACCATCATACCGGTCACCCTGAGCAAATGTAGCGTAAGGGACCCAAGTCCTTGGTACGATGATGCTTTACGTACACTGAAGCAGGAGTGCAGAGGCGCTGAACGTGAGTGGCGGAAAGCGTATGACGCTAGTAAAAAAGTGTTGTATCTTTCCACTATTAAAACGTACCAGTGCGCGGTCTGCAGAGCGCGTGCAGCGTTTTATTCTCTTGAGTTTCGCAATAGCTCTAATCCCTCCAAAACTATCTTTAAGGCTCTTAAAGATCTTACGGCAAAGAAGGTCTCAGCTAATGATGTTGGCTCGACCTCACATTGTGAGACTTTAGCGAACTTCTTTGTGGAGAAGGTCCTAGCCATTCGTCGGTCATTCTCTAGCTTTATTCAGGACGTCGGACTGTCTCTCAAGCCCGAGGACAACTCGGCCCTGTATACTTTCCCTTGCTTATCGCCTGAGGGCTTTAATCAACTAGCCCACCATATTAAGTCTGGATCTCCGACTGATCCTTTGAGACCTGTCCGTTTCAGGGACCCTTTGTCCTTAGACTTTTTACCGGTATGCACTTTGATTAACCTTTCGCTTCCCACCGGTACGGTCCCTGCGAGCTGGAAGCAGGCGGTGGTTACGCCGATCTTGAAAAAAACTGGTTTAGACTCTCTTAAACCTGAGAACCACCGGCCGATATCACTTCTCCCATGGCCGACGAAAGTAGCGGAGGCACACGTGAACAGAGTCCTCTCTGATTATCTTTTGCGTGCTAATATCCTTGAACCCACACAAAATGGCTTCCGCATTGATCACAGTACGGAGACAGCCCTTCTTTATATGGCGGAACATCTGCGTCTGGGGCTAGTTTCGGGTCAAACGGCGGCGCTTGTTTTATTAGACCTCAGCGCCGTCTTTGACACCGTCTCGCATAAAATCCTTCTCCAGCGCCTAGAAGAAGCTGGCATTTCTGGGACCGCCCTTCAGTGGTTCCGCTTTTTCCTTGCTGACCGTTCCTTTTGCGTTGCCATTCCACCCTTTCAGTCCAAAATCCATCCACTGGACCAGGGAGTCCCCCAGGGATCCTCGCTGAGCCCCACGCTATTTAATCTGTACGCGAGGCCGCTGGCTGATGTCGTCAAGAGGTGGGGCATGACTATGGTTTCATATGCCGACGACACTCAGCTGGCGGTCACGCTCAGCGGGGACACTGATTTGGACGCCCCTAGGTTCCAGAATGGGCTGAGAGCGCTCGCCAGCTGGATGAATTCCAACCATCTCCAGCTGAACGCCAAAAAAAAACCGAGATTATGATCATCGGCAAGAAACAGGAGCTCTGGGGTGATATATGGTGGCCTCCGGAATTGGGGCCGACTCCGACTCCGGTAACGGAGACAAAAAATCTCGGTATCTGATTTGACCCGGCCCTTAGTTTTGTTTCCCATACTAAGAGAGTGGTCGCCAGCTGTTTTGGCATTCTGCGAGGATTAAGACCTGCATTGACATTTTTTGATGCCTCTACTAGGCAGCTGGTGTTGCAGGCAATGGTGATCTCTCGGCTTGACTACGCCAGCTCTCTTTTAGTGGGGGTCAACCAAGCGGAAATTACACGCTTGCAACGCATCCAGAATGCAGCAGCTAGAGCTGTGGTTGGCCTGCCTCGGTTTTGTCCCGTTGCTAATACCCTACGTTCCCTCCACTGGCTCCCAGTCAAGCAGAGGATCCAATTTAAAGTGCTCTGTCTCTCCTACAAAATTCATAAGGGCCTTGCTGCTCCGATTCTTTCGAATCTTTTGACACCTTATGTTCCTGCCCGCCCCTTAAGATCGTCAGGCCAGGATTTGGCAATAGTTCCTCGGTTTAAGCTCAGCCGAGTGGGAGGTCGTTCCTTCCGAGTTCAGGCCACAGCTTTGTGGAACTCTCTACCTTTAGAGATACGGGCGTCCGGTAATCTCCTCCTGTTTCGTAAGGCCATCAAGACTTTGTTATTCCCCTGAGATTGTCTGTTTTGATCTATTGTTTGGTTGTTGTGTTGTGTAGGATACCTTGTCATGCGCCAGGATGCTCCTTTGCTGGAGCAGCTGTGCGCTGAATAAATAACCCTAACATAACATAACATAACATAACATACTTATCTTTAACCCAGTCAGATTATGAGTAATTTCATCCTGAACCAACTCTGCATTAATTAACTATTACTCTTCTTTTGCAACTTATTTTTTAAGTAACTTCCTTATCCTCCACACAGACTATTCCAGAATTATGAAATATTTTATCACTGTTTTATCTCATTAGGCACACTTTTTTATTCCACACTGGTAGCACTTTATGATTATATACGCGTGATGTAGCACATACAACCAACATGCACTGAACCTTTAGCGATTTTTGCACAAGTGAATGAATTGCCCACATGGGCATTATCAATAACATGTGTTTTTATCATTATGAACTCATTTTAGAAAACATTGTATTTGATGAACATGTTTTTAATGGATTTTATTGTTGTCTTTATTTATAAAACATACGGTTTACAATTTTAACATGTTTATAACTTCAGCCAATTTTATCACAAAATGAGCTGTACTCATTCCGTGCATAACTAATAGCTGTTATTTTAAGTTCAGTGCTAACAAACTCAACTTTGTGTATTCATACAGCAAAATGGCACTTTAATGTATTTTACTGTTAGTATATCATGTTGGTGTAAATGATTTTGCCAATATTACAATGCATTTGTCGTAGTATGTTTACTATGTCCATCACGCACATTGCACTTTAAAAATGGTGGCCAGGCCCCATGACTGCGTCATGTGATCAAGGCTTTTGGTAGCCGAAACGCGTCATGGCAGACTGGTGTTGGGCGCAATAAAACTTTAACACCAAGATTTGGGTCTCGTCTCGTCTCTATGTCGATTTGACTGCATGTGCTGTGGTTGAGAAGTTGAGGACGATTCATACCGCATATATATATATATATATATATATATATATATATATATATATATATATATATATATATATATATATATATATATATATATATATTGTCGCTCCAGGTTGTCCACCTTTGAGTAGCACACGAGCAGCAGCTTGATTTATGTGTAGGTGAGGACGGGGATCCGCTTGTAGATGCCACTCCATAATGGATCTGTCCGACGCGTTTCAAAGCTCCATCTGCTTCTCTTCAGGGGCTTTAACGGAAGCGGTGTGCGCAACCGCTAACCCACTTCTCCATTTTCCATATGACACACCCACCGATGGGAGGCTCAAATGAGACTGTGTATTATTATTATATATATATATTAGAGTGATGGCTTGAGAGATGTTAAAGTTGACTAGTATATGTTGAGCGCTTTGGAGGGAGGAGTAGAGGGGGACTTTAAGGGCTCTTGCATTGGCTGAGATTGCAGAAGGACTGATGGTGGGTTCCCTCTGGGAGGAGGTGGTCCTGGGCTCACTGGGTGGGGAGGAAGTTGGGAAAAAACTATTTTAAAACTGTCCTTTTCACTGAGATAGTGCACGCTTGGGTAGGGGCTACGAGGGTGTTAAGTCAGTTAACCCAAGAAGAAGGCTAATCAAATTAGCCATTTGAACATTAACAGCTTGAGGGTTAAGAAAAGACAGAGGCTAATCCGTGAATGTTTGAGGTTGACTGGGGCTCAGGTATTCAAAATACAGGAGACACATTCTGCCTAGGAAGAGAAGAGATGCCTCGTTAAAAGTCACTCCTGGGTGCAGAAGATGATCTGTATATCACAGATAGGGTGGGATAAGGGAGTTGGACTTCTTGTCAAGGAACACTGGGATAAAGATCATTAGCTCAGAGACTGACCCAGTAGAGAGGTGGATAATTGCATTAGTACATTGTGAAAGCCAATGCTATATCTGTGTGGTGTATTACGGTACTAAATACAATGATATGACGGCCTTTGTGCAATTACTCTGAAAATTGTTAGAGTATGAGGCTCCCATGCTGTGAGGTGGAGACCAATACATTGCTGAATATTATTTTTAATCGATCGACTTCCCAACCGCACTGCAACTCCTTCATGTCAGCGAGGTGTTTGAAAAATGTAATGCAGGACCTAGGGCTTTAGGATGTCTGGTGGGTCAAAAATGGGCAGAAGAGGGTCTATTATTTCTACAGTAAAAAGTATAAGCATAGCTCCAGGATGGATTTCTGACTAATAGATAGAAGAATGCTACAGCAGATAAACAAAGTAGTCTATGTGCTGTCTTTTATTCGGATCATGTAATAATAGGGTTGGAGATGTATCCTGGGAGGAAGCAAACAAGTCAGAGATGGCCGATGGAGAGGAGACAGACCCCGCTATCAGATATGTCAAGGATTTTGCAGCTTAGGTGCGGAAGAAGTCCACGCCAGTCACTCAACGCAATGTTAAACAGTCCCTAAGGTTTCAACCGCTAGTGAATGAAGGTAAACATGTAAACCAAAAACTTTTTCATTTCATCATGATCAGAAACAATTTATTTTGTCACCACTTACATGACTTACTTCATCAGTATTCTATGTGCATTACTACGTTCAAATACAACTGAATGCAAAGCATATTACATCATATGCAATTTAAACTTCTTCACTATTCATTTGTTAACAAAGCAACAAGGGATTGAAAAAACATGTAATTGAAAAAAGGCCAAATCAATTTCGGGATGAGACCCTTCCTCAGAGGCTTATGATTTTCATGTGTATGTGCTTCTTATGAAACATTCTTTAAGACCTCTTGCTGGAACAGCAAAAATACAAAAAATGGAATGTTTTATAAATGACCTTTTATAAGAATATCATATCTGGTGTATGAAAAGTACAAAACGTTATTCTGTTTGTTCTTGCTACCACTATCATCAAGTGGTGATATCAGTGAGAAAACGTGAAATAGCGTGAAAAACCTGAGTGAAGAGAATGAAGAACCACAATTGCCCAGGTCCAACATCAAGTGCGATGGTGATGTGAAGAGCGGAGTAAGAGTGCCATTACAAGGGCAAAACGAATGCCAGTAATTCAAAAAGACCGGAGTGAACTAATACAGTTTCATCATCTGATAGTGCTTAAGGTTGGATGTGCTGTGTGTATAGACTGTGGACTCCCGTATTATGAGTCAGTGATGATGCGGATTCATACCTGATTACATTTTCAAGCCGAAGGAACAAATGCCACAAAAGGTGTCTGAATCCGGTAATCAATAATATGTGAACAGTTTCAATACTGATTACAAAGTCTGTGTACATTAGTGTTCATATAAAAAGCTTGATCAATGAGAGTGAAAACATCCATTTACCTCCTGGTAAAAAAGAGTCCTCAGACTTTTATGTCAGCCAGGATGGTATGCGAAACAAAATCTGTGAAAACGAGGTATGTGTAAAAATGGAGAAAACGATAAAACCAGTGCTCTACATGCTACCCCTGGCCCTCTGCACACTTACTCAGATATCCTAACAGTTCAGTGTTTAAATGTCGTGAAGATTGTTTTGCGAATAAAAAACAGGAGTACTCCATGACGAGACAGAGATCTTGTAACATCAAAAGTCTAACTGTGTTAACCTAAATTGACACACGCTTACCGAAAAATCATAGATTCAACGAGACACTATCAGTAACCGCTGAGCCTTCCCAATAGCAAGACCGAGAACGGAGCACTAGAGTGGGTCTCTGATTCAGCCCTAAGGATACTGGTAAAGGGAGCATTTAAATGTGTCCATGCTTGTGCCTCGGGAGGACTTGTGAGTTCACTGCTCGGTTTTTTAAACAAAAGGGAGCACTAAAGTGGGTCCCTGCTTTGGCCCCAGGGGACTGGTAAGTGAGCATTGTGATCCAAGCGTTGGCTTCCCACCAAGCACTCATAGGTGCTAAGATTCTTAAAAGAAGTTCCAGCGAAGTGGATGAAAACAGTACTTGGGCCAAGGGTATACTGATATGAGAAACATAAGAGGAAAAACAGGAAATAGTATCGTACAGACAAATGAAGCAGAGGAAAAGTAAGTGGCAAGTACACAAATCAATGAAAAGCAAGGATGTGATGTAAGCCCCTTTTAAGATTTATATTTAATACAATGCGTTTCAGAAGCGCTGTGCAGGCGAAACCTAAAAATGAGGTATTTGGGTCTCCAGCTCTACCCTGACTTGGCCTCTATCCTCATAGAGAATTTAATCAGGGTTGTGGAGGAGGCGAGGACACTTTTGGCTAAATAGAACAGTCTTCTCCTAACGATCATTGGTAGAGTAAATCTCATGAAGATGTGCACCCTCCCAAAGATCGCCTTTGTTTTCAACAATATTCCTCAGTCGTTCAATGTGAAAGTGAACAATATGCCGCAATTAAGCTTAATAGTTGTGTTTGATCCTCTAAAGTCCCCAGAATCTCATGGATAAATTGAGGGGTAAGCTAAAGAAAGGAGAGTTGCAACTCTCTGACTTCCATTATTATTGTTGTACTTATCAGCTTAAGGTTTTAGACCTTTCTTGGTCAACCAGATTGGTCAAACAGGGGAAAGCTGTATAAGGCTATGATCTCCTCCTTGAGTGTCAACAGTGTCTTTCTCCTCAAGTTTGGGTCTCCAAAATATTTTTAAAAAGTAAGGCTCTAGGTGCTGTAGACTACATTCAGGGTTTGGGTCAGTGTCAGGGATCGATGTGGGATCTCGCATTACATGGAGTTAGCTCCAATTTGGGGTTCACCTGGCACTCCAGAGTTTATTTTAGAAACGTTAAGCAAGCCTCTGCGGAATGCCAATATCAGTTTTTGACTTGGTTCATTTGGAAAGAATACAATCTTGGACGCTTTAAGCACAGCCACTGGGGGGAAGCTGTCCCGGGTTAAATATATCCAGATCTCCTCATGGTTTAAGGCAAACAAAAGTGAGCAAAAGTGATAAGGGGATCCCTCAAAAGACATCCTGGAAGACATGCACATACCAACTGTCCAGTAGGTGGCAAGATGGTATGCCTACCTGTGTGACTTACAAGACAAGGCGAGACCTGCCTTATATCACATTTGGATCAGATGCTTGCTGGACACAGAGCTACAATTGTTATGGCAAGTATCTTTGAATACACCTTATGCTACAGTCACCCCAGCACCTCTAAAAAACAATCACTTGTTTACCCTTCACAGAGTACTTTAGACTTAACAAAGGATGGCGAGGTGGGTGAAGAGCTCGGTGCCCAACTGTAGGAAGTGTGGTGAGCTAGCCATGCATGAAATAATGAAATAATCTCCCTAAGGGGTCCCGTAAGTGAAATATGCTTCTGAAGTGCTTGTCCAAAGAGAAAAGGGAAGACCAATAACTGTAATGTTTGTTATAGATATGGACTTACTGGAGATTCTGCAAGTTAGAGAAGATGCTTCTGTTTTATTTAATGATCGTCGCAAGATACATCATATGTAAAGTTGGGATGGAGGAGTCCCTGTGCGATGTGAAGGAGTGGGTGAAGGAGTTAAGAAGAGTTAGTACTATTTGTTTCTCGAGTCAAGGTGTGAGATTTTGGCAGCCGTTAATTTCTTGGCTATAGAGTTATAGGCATAACATATCAAGTCTGATGATTATTTCACATGTCCACGTAATCTCTGAGTTCAGTGAATGTGCCTAGATAGGAGAAGATGCTATGGCCCTACCTTCCCTTTCCCTCCCCTCGTGGGGATGCTACTATGCACAGTCAGCCCACAGCGTGAACAGCGGTTATGAGGACAAAAAAACCTCCCATGTCTCATAAAAACAAAAATGTTTTTAAAAAAACAATAAATGCAATCAAAGTGTATTTTGTGCAGTTCTATGGAAATAACATCATGAAGGCAGACTTACCGAATTCTGCGGTCTACCCACTGATTTAGAAAGCATGCTGCGCTACAACCAACTTAAACACACAACTACTTTCAACCATGGAACCCAGTGGAGATGACAAGGAGGTGCAGAGCCAAGTCCTTATCTTACCAGCCACTGTTCATACAAGTCCTCTAGGAAACCATGACCTAATGTGGCGGTCTCAGAGTCTATAAAATCAACAACACTTAAGTTACTCCAAAATTAATATAAACCCACTTCCCATCTTCCAATCGGAGGATGTGCGAAAAATCCATCATTGTCCGAGTGTGCCACTCCGCAAGCTATCATCACATGCTACTACCACGTTCCAGAACAGACAACAACATACAAAAAATGTAGAAGAGCCAGGCATCTGTAAGAGTTGGCGGGCTGACTACAAAAAATTTCAGAAGCCTGCAAAGCCGCTGGTTAAGCATTTCGTCCTACTCCCGTGGATTTACTCCGGGCTGTGGAACACATATAACATATAGTGTATAGTACAACATAAAAATTACAACACACAATATTTACACTTAGATTTCCAAACGAAAAAGCGACCTCACATATAAGCCCACATATAGACAATCGCATATCACAAATCACATGTAAAAACGTTCATATAAAAAATTTCATATAAAAATTTCTATATAAGACCCTCACATTTAAAAACTCATAGATAACAAAATCACATATAAAAGACAAACACAGTCTCAAAAAATGTGCAGTCTACAAGAAATATTGTTGTAAGACATGGATGACATCATGGCATAGAATGAAAAGTGAGCAGATGAGACACAGAGAATACAGGGGGATATTTATAAAAGGGTGAGATGAAGTGCGCCGTGGCAGATTAAAGAAATGCGGGCACCAATAAAGTGTAGGTAATCCAGACAAAAAAAAAAGAGTGGGGGTTCGCCCAGTAGTGTCTTGAATGGCACGAGTGCCCAGAAGCAAGTGTCACCAAGGCGACATATCTTAGTGAGTAAATGTAGTCTTCTAAGGTTATTGGTCTTTGTAAGGAAAAAAGAGTCCCAGGTACGGTGTATTTCCTTCGTTGGAACTGTTTCCTCCTGGACCCAGGGTCAGTTCGATATTACTCGGCTCCTGTGCCTACAAGGTAGAGCAGTAAAAGATAAGGAAAAAAGTCCTCATCTTGACTAAGGATCCCCGAGAAATAAGGAGGACTTGATAATGTTGGCGAAAAAGAAACAAAGTGAGACAATTGAAATAGAAATAATGTCCTGTCCGAAAGGGGAAAGGCAAAAGGGCCCTGCCATTTTCTGTGGAATTGTGCCAAATAATTCCTAATAGGATCTTGGATGTAAGTCCAGGGTCATCCCTAGTGGTTTTAAATTCAGTGGCAGAAAGTGGTGCAGCAGCAAAGAATGATGACTCCACTAATCCCTCGCATAACGTATAAAAATATATAAATATATTCATTGCCCTTATTCCCTCATAAGAGGACATTGTGCAAGTATATATGGCCTTAATTGTGCTCCAATGTTCGACCACCTGTTCTTCCAAGATATGCTCAGACACACCTTGGAGGTACTCGTGTGAATACCCCGTGTAGTGTACCGTAAAACCTAAATTCGTCAAATCAGTCCATAACAAATGCCACCCAACAAATGGTTATTATGCCTTATGGCGAAAGAGTTGCGTACATTTAAAAAGGAATGAAGAAAGAGGAGCAGAGAATCCCATGTGAAACATGATTGCTCCCTTCTCCAATCCCCCTATGAACGGAAGCACGAGGCATAGCAATACGTATCGTCAATGAATACACCCCTGAAAAATCATATGTACTGTCAATGATAACAGAACGCGCCTAGCCTGCCCAGCCAATGGTGTTTTATCACACTCATATGGAAATAAAGCTTCCTTGGAATAGATAAAGTGTGTTTCAAGCTAGGTGGCCCCAGGTGGTGTGGCCAGACCTCCCATAGTTTGCATGATTCACATTATTTCCCCCAAACCGAGAGTTGGGTTGGCCCATGCAGGTCCCAGCATCAGTTCTACTGCTAAAAATGCCAAAAGACAAGCCTGTGCACCAGGGACAAAAAGGCTAGTGATGCAAGTGCCCCGATCCTCCGCAATATTTAAAAAATGAGTCAAAGTGCCCCAGTTGCTACTCACCATGCTGAGCAGCAATTCAAACCATCATATTCCAAGTTCTCGACTCTGCAGTGTAGAGCACGAGACCGCTGTAGTCTAATTAAAGACATACTACGTTAACCCGTTCACGTTACCCGGTCAAGTATTTAGGTCATGTCTTAAAAATTATCATTCAATGTATTGATATCTATTGATGTCACAATCCCTCTCGGGAGTATCTATAAATTATAATAGTGTGACGAATGTGAACTAGCAAGATGCATAGCTATAATTAAGCAGAGAGGTGACGAAGACACACGGGGTATGTAAAAAAGGCCATGACATGCACATTTATTTATTTATTTATTTATTTAATTGCTTATAGAGCGCCGGAATCGAACCCAAGGGTTATCTCCGCGCTATGGCCGCAAGCACAGGTGACTGAATAGCAACGGTACCAGAGAACTGAAAATGCGTAGTGGGGAAGAGGACGGCTTATAGAGCAGTGAACAGATTGGTCTTTAATGCTTTCCTGAATGTAAGGTGGTGGGAGATCTGTCTGAGGCTAAGGGGCAGATTGTTCCACAGAGTTGGCCCCACTGAGGAGAGGGCACGGCCACCTTGTCTGGTCTTTTTAATGAAAGGAGATTTAAGCAGGAGCTGATTGCAGGACCGAAGATCACGTTCCGGTCTGTAAGGATGAAATAGTTGGGCTAGGTAGCTAGGGCCATTTCCGAAAATGCATCTGTGTACAGTACAACAGATCTTGAATTTGATCCGTTGGCGTACCGGGAGCCAGTGAAGTTCCCTCAACAGGGGTCCAGAAGGAGTTCTAGGGGGGGCGTTCAGAATCAATCTGGCCGCCGTGTTCTGGACCACTTGCAGCCTATTGATGGCATCCTCATTGGCTAGTATCAAGAGCCCATTGCAATAGTCAAGACGACTTATTACAAGGGTCTGTACCAGTGTCTTCCTGTAGATGTCAGGTAAAAGAGGGAAGACACGTCTGAGTAAGCCAATGGTATGGAAACAGGCTCCAGCAATCACGTTCGCGTGATCCTTTAGGGTTAGGTTTTGATCCAGTTTCACTCCTAGGTTTTTTATAGTAGACTTTGGGGAAGGTACTGGTCCCAGGTCTTGGGGCCACCAGTCGGGGGACCAGAGCATGCTAGCTTTACCGAAGAGCATCACCTCTGTCTTCCCGACGTTGCACTGGAGGTAGTTGGCAGCCATCCAGTTAGAGATGGCCCTCATACCTTCCGCAAAGTTTTCCCTAACATTAGCATTGAGGGCATGGAAAGGGAAGAGGAGTTGGGTGTCGTCGGCATACGACACTGGTGTGAATCCGTACTTCCTCACAATCTCAGCAAGGGGGGCCACATACACATTGAACAATGTGGGGCTTAGGCATGAGCCCTGTGGCACCCCTTTGGTGAGCTCCCTAGTGATGGAATGATAGGGGCCCAAGCTGACAGATTGTGTACGCCCAGATAGAAAACTCTCCAACCATGCAAGCACCTGGCCTCTAATGCCCACTCCTTGAAGTCTGTTCAGCAGGATCTTATGTGACACAGTATCGAAAGCTGCAGACAGGTCTAACAGCACCAGAATCATTGATCCTCCTCTATCCTGTGACATCTTGATGTTGTCGGTCACGGAGAGGAGAGCAGATTCGGTGCTGTAGTTGGGCCTGAACCCAGATTGAGATTGGTCCAGGCCCCCTGTCGCTTCTATGAAGCTGGAAATCTGAGAGTTAGCAAATTTCTCAGCCAACTTAGTCAGGAGGGGCAGCAGAGAGATAGGGCGAAGGTTGGAGAGTTCCGTCCAGGGGGAGGTGGTGTTTTTGCGTATCGGATTCACAACTGCCTCTTTCCACTGTTGCGGGAGTTTGCCCTCTGTGAAAGAGAGATTGAGGATCTTCATGATGATAGGACATAGTAAGCTGCTCAGGTTATTGGTTACTCTGGCAGGAAGAAGATCACGAGGGGAACCGGATTTCACATTATTCAGAAGGGTAAGTATATCACTTTCTGTGACTTCTGGGAAGACTTCAAGGGTCTCGGTAGGAGTATCTTTGCACAGAGTGCCAGGGGCTTCCAAATTGTTAGGATGTTTGGTAAGAATTTTATTATAGATGGTGTCTATTTTGTCCTCGAAGAATGTGGAGATGTTGTTACACAACTCTTGTGTGAAGGTGTCAGAACTTTCACAGGCCGGGGGGTTAGTGAAGGTCCTAAGAATTTTATACAGTTCCTTAGTTGAGTTGGCCGCTCCATCAAGCTGAGACAACAGGCAGGCTTTCCTTGCCTTTTTAATGTTTTTATGGTAGGAGGATAAAGCCTGCTGATAAAGTTCTTTGCTGGCAAGAGAGTGATTTCTCCTCCAGTGTTTTTCCAGCTTCCTACATTTTAGTTTCTCCAGTTTTAATGATTCAGAATACCATGGTTCTTTGTTGGTGATCAGAGGTTTTTTGACCGTCTTTTGAGGGGCTAGCTTGTTAGTAATATCCAGAAGGGTATTATCCAATTTGGATAGAGCCACTTCAACATTGTCAGAGTCGGAGATTGTTGGCTCTCTCCAGAGTTGTTTAAAGGAGTCCAGAGTAATTTTATGCCACGGCCTTTTGGTAATATTCAGATGAGCGCAGTGGTCCGGGGGTTTCTCAGGTAGTGAAAAGGAGAATTCCAACAGGCTATGATCTGACCAACTGATGGCTTTGGGAGGGTGACAATGTATTAAAGGGTGATTGGTGAAGATTAAGTCCAATGTATGGCCCTTTCTGTGGGTGGGGCCACAATTTCTTAAATGAAGACCTAGGAGAGCAAGGTCAGCTAGGAGGAGTTTAGTGTCAGGGTCGTCTGCAACATCTACATGAAAATTAAAATCGCCCAGTAGGATAAAATTTTCATTTGCTCTTAAATGAGGGGCTAGTATCTCGGTCAAAGCAAGTGAGAAACCGGCATTGGAGCCCGGGGGACGATATACCAGGGCACCTTTCCAGTGTTCCTTAGCTCTGATGTTGAGGTTGAAAATCATTATTTCCATGGTGGGCAGAATAACTTGCTCCTGAACTGTGACATGGAGATTTTCTTTGAAAATGATTGCTGTCCCTCCACCTGTTTTTATAGGACGATCCTGCCTTAGGATTTTATAGCCTTGAGGGATCCCCAGAGTGATTGAAGGGACTGTGTGGGGCTTCAGCCAGGTTTCCGTGAGGAAACATATTTCGGGCTTATGGCTCTGAATAGTGTCCCATAACTCGACATAATGTCGGGGAAGGGAACGGACGTTTAAAAGGAAGCTTTTCCAACCTGTAGCTTGAGTGATTATACTGCTAGTCCTAACGGAGCCAATTACAATGGAGTTAGAGGTGGCTTGAAATCTACATAATAGGCACGAAAACGGACCTTCAGGAACTGGCCAGTTGTCGCCTGCACACCTTAAAAGACCTTTGGGTTGAAGGGCTAAAAGGGACTGTGGGGTGTACCTGATACGAGCATTCCTCGTGGAGGCCATGGCAATACCGGGAAAAAGGGGTAGAGTATGAGGCCCCTGGCCACGTCCAGTCGCGGACGGGCGCAGACGGGCTTCTCTCAGGCGCGTCTCCGGCGCTTCGCTGCGCGCGACCGCTGCGCGTTCACTGCGACGAGGGGGCTATGTACTCCTCAGCATGCAGCAACTAGAGCGCTAACCGCTCGCTGCAGGCGGAAGTGACCTGGCTCTGCCTGACCCGCCCTCCGCTCAACGGCACTGGTTGCCGAGTCGGACCGAGGCGGGCAGGACGAGTGATTGAGCACAGGTCGCTAAAGAAGGTAAGATAAGTAAATGTCGCCTTTACAGCAAAATCGGCGCTATTAATGCACTAGGACAGTTTAAAATCTGATCTTCGCTATCACATCAGCGTTTCAGTTGTAAAAATCAAAGGTGCTAAAAATCAGCGTTAGTATTATAAAATTCTACACATGAGGGTAAATACTCAGAAAACAAGGGAGTAGGGTCTCGTTGGGATGCTGAATCCAATGGGAGATATTTTATGAATTTCCTAAAGCATTTTGAATATATCCTGAGGTTAAATGCCATGCCTGTGTTTTATAACTGGTCTCAAATAACACTATTTATTGTGAAAGGCACAATATATTGTGCAATTTGTTACAAAGACTAATGTGAACAAGAAAGGGACTATGTCTGTGTGCCATAATGTGGAGCCGTACGAGAGAGATCAAGAAATTTGATGTTTTCGCATGCATTCATAGATGTGAGGACAGAAAATCAACAGATAAGCAGAAAGTCGGCTAGTTTGTTAAGCCCGAAATCGTTCAGTTGTAATATACAGTCCCAGTGCTTCCATTTATATTATCACAATTAGAACGATTTCAATATAATATTCTTCCGTCTAGCTACAATGAGTTCAACCTTGATGGCTGTAATAGATATGACAAAGAGGGGTTGTATCAATTATGTCAAAGAGATTGAATATGTCCCCCAATGTCAGTCCTGACTGTATGAACCCTCAATGGACTAAGGGGGCCCTTGATGGATTTTAATGTCCGGTCCCTGTCAATTGAAGGTGTTAATCTCTGTGTTATGATAACCATTTTCTCCAGAACTACAGGGTGTATGCATATAGTGTTTGCAGAGTGAGTTTAGGGGGTATGACATGGTCAGAGATTACATCTATACAAAGTAATGCAGCTCCTCGTCCGTATTGTGCCCCATAGTGACACAGCCTAAGCAACAGATTCAACTTGCTTTGTTGTGCCTGAGAGATAGTTCTCTGTCCCCTCTCCTGTCCCTTGGAGGAACATGGTCAATGGCATGATACCAAATATCTGGTTTACCTGCATGTTGTGCTGTCATGTGTACAGTCATTGGGTACCTGGCATCCTGTAGTTTGATTGCCCTTACGTGTTCTTGAATCCTAGTTTTCAAGGGCCTAACCGTGCTTCCAACATAAATAATGTTGCAACTGCAGGCAATGGCATTTGTTATAAAAGATGTTTTACAGTTAATGGTATGGCAAATTGTGTAAACCTGTTCTGTGTTTTATTGGAACTGCTTTAGTTTGTTTTCCCATACCGGCAAATGTTACAATCCATGCATGTAAAAAAAATGTGTTTGTTTGGGCAGCTAGTTTTTGTCTATTTTGTGGGCGTTAAGTAGGTAGGACAGCGCATGTCCCTTAAAGTCATACCTCGACTGTATGTTATTTTAGATCTCAGAGAAATAATAATCCTCAAACCAGGCACATCTTATAACAAACAAAAAAAGGGGGATTGGTTCCTTTCTGTGGTTCCTAAATCAAAACGCAATATACTTTTGATTTAGGAACCACAGAAAGGAACCAATCCCCCTTTTTTGTTGCTATATTTCCCAGTCCTTTCTGGGTTTGTTTGAGAAAACTCTCTTTTTTGTCTAACATCTTATAACAAAGCCCAGTATTTTGAAAGAATCTTAAAGATTCCTTGACTGTGTTTAATATATTTGGTAACAAAGTTAACATTAGTTTTCTTATACTGTGTATTGGGATTCAACTTGCACTGTTTCAATTTGTCTATTCTAGATTTTTCGCTAATCCTCCTCTCTGCATCTCGCAGGACTCTTTCCTTGTAGCCTCTTTTTCTAAAATGGTCCTTGATCACCTCCAAATTGGCTGTGAATGTATCAGCCTCACTACAGTTTCTTTGCACCCCAACTATCTTAACATAAGGGATATTGTTGATGGTGGCTCTAGGGTGCGCACTGGTGGCATGTAGTGTGCTGTTGCTGGTTGTGAGTTTTCGATACAGTGAGCTGTGAATGCATCCTTCCCTGGCATAAAAAGTTATGTCTAGGAAGTCAATTGTGTCCTGTTCATATGTCATTGTCAGAGCAACATTGTATGGGTTGTCATTTAAAAACTCATGGGATTCCATTAGTTGTTTCACAGAGCTATTCCAGTTGACAATCACATGATCGATATACCTCCCCCAGAAGATGATATTTTCCAACCAGGGGGAGGCATAACGTCCCCAAGCATGTTCCTTCTCCCACCAACCCATAAAAGTCCAGCGTACAAAGGGGTGAATTTTGAGCCCATCGCGGTCCCTTGGAGCTGGTGATACCAGCGCTCATCGTGTAGGAAGTAATTCTTTGACAAGATAAGATCCATCATCTCCTTGAGCATCTCATTATGCTCGTACTAGTCTGCTGTCCTATTTTTAAAAAAAAGTATCCCAGGGCATTAAGACCAAATTGTTTCTTAATGCACGTGTGAAGGCTAGTGACATCAAACGTAACAAATAAGAGCTCCTCAGACCATTGTACGTCCTCAAATTTGTTTAAGATATCTTTACTATCTTGTATATACGCCGGTAAGTTCATTACTAATGGCTGCAAGAAGGTATCCACATACTCTGAGAGGCACTCAGTTGGGAACTCTATCCCAGAAATTATGGGCCTGCCTGGGAGAAATGCACCCCCTTTGTGAACCTTTGGGAGACGTATATACATGGGTAGCCTGGATTTTTGATAGCTAAATATTTAAATTCCTCCTCGGAAAGTAATCCTTTATCCTTCAAGTCTCCCAATTTCATTGATGATGTGCTAGATCAGTTCTTTCATGGGGTTGGTTGACAAAGATTCATAGAAATTATGGTCTCCTAACTGGCTTTTTATTGCACCCATGTAGTCTTCTTCCTTCCTCATGAGCACAATGTCCCACCCTTGTCGGCTTCCCACATGATTAGATTGTTGTTACCCGGTAGTGTGTTAAGAGCCAATCTTTCTCATGGGGAAAGGTTATAGGAGCCAATTTCCCTATGTCTGTGTCCATTCAATAGTTTGTGTAGGTCACCTGACACCTTGGCCTTAAAGAGGTCAATGTTGGGATTTGTTCTATGTGGCGTGAATTTGGATTTGGGTTTTAAGCCACTGTCTAAGTTCAGTTTGGCTCTGATCCCTAATTCCTCAGTCAGATGTTCCAAGGGTATGGTGTTGTTGTCAGATAGGGACATTAGTTTAGTAGCTGGATATTCTCCACCTCACAGACTGTATGGTTAGAAATTTGGCATCTCTCGATGTTAAGCCTATTACACCAGAGGTTTGTGTGAAAATAGTTCTTTAATTTCATTGAGCGTAAAAATTTGTGGAGGTCAGCAGTTACATCCACAATGTTTCCCATCTGCGTTGGGCAAAACCCAAACCCTTTTGTAATACTGAGCATTCATCATCATTGGGTAAATAGTCTGAGAGGGTAACAATAACTAGATCATCCTGTACCAATGTAGATGGCACCCCGATCCCACCGGACATGTCCCTATAACATTGCAAGTGTTTACTTTGTTTTGGACAACCGTAGTTTCACAGTTAGTCCTGGTACCACTTTTATTTTTTGCCTATCTCCTGCCTGCCCTTCATGTTTTTGGGTCCTTTTGTGGCAGTTTGCCGCTTCAATTGCAGCCTTTCCATTTCTAATAAAAAAAAGAATTTTGGACGTATGGTTTTGTGGATTTGCTGCTGCCTTCGCCTGCCGGTATACTCTCCATGGATGTAAATGAACTGCCATTGATTGACCCGGAGTCTGAAGTCTCCTCCCTCCCCCTCTTCATTGTCTCTGAAGCTTTAATGTTGTTATACTTCTTGGCAAAGGTATACACCCTGCCTTCTCGGTAATCTGTATCATCTCTTTGGCTTTTTTTAATTGTTGGTAAATCTGATATCCGTCTATGACCTGCTCTAAGATGTCATAGTTCTTTATCACATCCTTTAGTGGATGTTGGGGGAAGTTTGATCTGTAGCTTACGCTGTGTCACTAGGGGGCACAATAAGGACGAGGAGCTGCATTACTTTTTATAGATGTAATATCAGACCACGTTTCATACCCGCCTAAATACACTCCGCAAGCACAATATGCATACCTCCTGTAGCTTTGGAAAAAATGGTTATCATAAAACAGAGATTAACTCCTTCAATTGACATGGACAGGACATTAAAATCCATAAAGGGTCCCCTTAGTCCATTGGGGGTCCATACAGTATGGACTGGCATTGGGGGACATATTTAATCTCTTTGACATAAATGGTACAACCCCTCTTAGTGATATCTATTACAACCATCAAATATTAACTCAAAGTAGCAAGATAGAAAAATTTCAATATAATTGTCTTCCAAATGTGATGATATAATTAGAAGCACTGGGACTGTATATTACAACGGAACGATTAGGAGCCTAACAAACTAGCCGGCTTTCTGCTCATCTGTTGATTTACTGTCCTCACATCTATGAAGGTATGCGAAAACATAACATTTCTTGAGCTCTCTCTTACGGCTCCACACTATGACCCAGAGACATAGTCCCCTTCTTGTTCACATTAGTCTCTGTAAGAAATTGCACAATATATTGTGCCTTTCACAATAAATAGGGTAATCTCAGGCCAGTTACGAAACACAGGCTTGGCACTTAACCTCAGGATACATTCAAAATGCGTTATGAAATTCATAAAATATCTCCCATTGGAATCAGCACCCCAACAAGACCCGACTCTCTTGTTTTCTTATAATTTTCCCTCGTGTGCATGTTATGGTCTTTTTTTACATACACGTGTGTCTTCAGTGACCTCTCTGCTTAACCATAGTTATGACTCTTGCTAGTTCACATTTGTCGCACTATTATAATCTTTAGATACTCCAGAGAGGGATTGTCTCCTCAATAGATCTCAATACATTGAATGATAATTTTTAGACATTCCCTAAATACTTGCGAGGGTCACGTGTACGAGTTAACAAAGTACATCTTTAATTAGACTACAGCGGTCTCGTGCTCTACACTAGAGAGCCGAGGACTTGGAATATGATGGGTTGAACTGCTGCTCAGCATGGGTAGTAGCAACTCTGGCGCTTTGACCCATTTTTGAAATATTGCTGAGGGTCGGGCACTTGCATCACTAGCCTTGTTGTCCCTGGTGCACGGGCTTGTCTTTTTGCATTTTTGGCAGTAGCGCTGATGTGTGGACCTGCGTGGGCTAGCCCGACTCTCTGTTTGTGGGAAATAGGGAGAAGCTTGCAAACTATGGGAGGTCTGGCCACACCACCCGAGGCCAGCTAGCTTGAAATGCACTTTGTCTATTCCAAGCAAGCTTATATCCATATGGGTGTGATGAAACGCCATTGGCGGGGCCAACTAGGCAAGTTCTGTTATCATTGACAGTACATGTGATTTTTTAGGGGACATTCTTTGGCTATACGTATTGCTAAGCCTCATGCTTCTGTTCATAGGGGGATTGGAGCATTGAGCAATACATGTTTCACATGGGATTCTCTGCTCCTCTTTCTACTTGCCTTTTTAAATGTACGCAACTCTTTTGCCATAAGGTATAACAACCATTTGTTGGGTGGCATTTTTTCTTACGGACTGATTTGTCGAATTTAGGGTTTAAGGTACACTACATGAGACATTCACACGAGTACCGCCAAGGTGTGTCTGAGCACATCAAGTAACGGTGGGCAGTTGAACATTAGAGCACAATTAAGGCCATATATACTTGCACAATTTCCTGTTATGGTGGAATAAGGACAACGGATATATTTATATATTTTTATACGTTATGCGAGGAGTTAGAGCAGTCATAATTCCAACTTTCTGCCATTGAATTTAAAATGACTGGGGATGACCTTGGATTTACATCCATAATCCTATTAGGAATTATTTGGCGCAATTCCACAGTAAATGGCAGAGACCTTTTGCCTTTCCCCGTTCGGAACTTAACCTGAATCCAGGAGGGGACAGTTCCAATGAAGGACATACACCGTACATGAGACTCTTTTTTTCTTTACAAAGACCTACAACGTTAGAAGACTACATTTACTCACTAAGGTATGTCGCCTTGGCGACACTTCTGGGCACTTGTGCCATTCACGAAACTACTGGGCAAACCCCGCCCCCTTTTTTTCTCTTTAATCTGGATTACCTACACTTTAATGGTGCCTACATTTCTTTAATCGGTCAAGGTGCACTTCAACTCACCCTTTTATAAATATTCATCTGTATTCTCTGTGTCTCATCTGCTCACTTTTCATTCTATGCCATGATGTCATCCATGTCATACAACAATATTTCTTGTAGACTTTACATTTGTTGAGACTGTCCTTGTCTTTTATATGTGATTTCTTATGTATTACTTTTTTAAATGAGACGGTCTTATATTGAAATTTTTATATGACCGTTTTTACATGTGATTTGTGATTGTCTATATGTGTGCTTATTATATGTTACATAGATTTTCCGTTTGGAAATCTAAGTGTAACTATTGTATGTTGTCATGTATCATTGGCCTTCTGTGGTTATTTTTGTGTTGTACTACACACTATATGTTTTGTATGTTCTACAGCCCTAAGGAAGTCCACGGAAGTTGGACGAAACCAATTGGCTGTTTGGCTGTATTTTGTTGAAAAAGAAGAATAAAGACAATGTTGTGATACAAACAGTGGATGGACGAAATTACTTTTGGAATTGGTGGTGCAATCGACACTTGTGAGAAACTTAACATTGGTCTTGGTGACTGCTCTCTGGAAACAGCAGGAGCGGTGGAGGTGCACAATGTATGAGCTAAATACCTATAAGACTGAACGTTTTGCGGGGGATTGTCGTTTTGGGGGACATGAGTCACATGCACTCTGAGGTGTATATGTTTGGCTTGCTGTTTCACTTTGGTATTGTATTATTTGAAGCCTGATCGCAGTATTCTGTCCCAATATTACTAAGACAATATTGTAGTTCTCATAATGGCTAGATTCAGGGACAAGAGGGAGTATTTAGCACTGAATTTATTCTCGGCACAGAAACCACAAGGGAACATGCCCAATGACACAGGTACAATGGAGGGATTAAAGGTAAAATTCCAAACTTGAGCGCTTGAAAAAACTTTGTTTTGGACGACTGTAGTTTCACAGTTAGTCCCTCTTGTCCCTGAATCTAGTTTATGCTACTCTACTAACCAAATGTTGATCATCGCTGTACTAGTCCAGACATAGTCGATGACATATTGAGGTTCCTTTTGATATCCTCTTGTCAGACCCCTAGGTTTCTTTGTTGTTTATAAGGCAGGGTGTATACCTTTGCCACGAAGTATGACAACATTAAAGCTTTAGAGACAACGAAGAGGGGGAGTGAGGAGACTTCAGACTCAGGGTCAATCAGATGCAGTTCATTTACATCCACGGAGAGTATTCGGGCAGGTGAAGGCAGCAGCAATTCCACACAACCCCAGGTACAAATTTATTTTCTATTGGAAATGGAAAGGCTGCGATGAAAACAGCAAGCATCCAAGAAAGGACCCAGAACAAGGAGTGGGGCAAAAAAAAAAGTGTACCAGAACTAACTGTGAAACTACAGTCGTCCAAAACAAAGTAAACCCTTGCAATGTTATAGGAACATGTCCTGTGGAATAAGGGTACTATTTACATTGGTACAAGATGATCTAGTTATTATTAACCTCCCTGACTATGCGCCCAATAATGAAGAATGCTCAGTATTACAAAACGGTTTCGGTTTCTGCCAAACCCAGATGGGAACCATTTTGGATGTAAATGTTGACCTTCACAAATTTGTAGGCTCATTGAAATTAAAGCACTATTTTCACACAAACCCCAGGTCTAATATACATAATATAGAGAGATTTATTTATTTGCAGGTTTGTACCGCGCTGGCTTCACTCCCAAGGGAGTATCTCCGCGCCTTTGGCTGCCAAATTTCTAACCATACGGTTGGTGATGTGGAGAATATCCAGCTACTAATGTCCCTATCAGACAACACCACCATACCCTTGGAACAACTGACTGAGGAATTAGGGATCAGAGCCAAACCAGACATAGACAGTGGCTTAAAACCCAAATCCAAATTCACGCCACATATATCACATTAGAACATTGACCTCTTTAAGAATAAGGTGTCAGATGACCTACACAAACTATTGAATGGACGCAGAAATAGGGAAATGGGCCCCTATAACCTTACCCCACAAAAAAGATTGGCTCTTAACACACTACAGGGTAACAACAATCTAATCATACGGGAAGCCGACAAGGGTGGGAACATTGTGCTCATGAGGAAAGAAGATTACATGGGTGAAATAGAAAGACAGTTAGGAGATCCTAATTGCTATAAATCTGTGTCCACCAACCCCATGAAAGAACTGACCTTGCACATCATTATGAAATTGAGAGACTGGAAGGATAAAGGATTACTTTCTGAGGAGGATTTTAAATAATTAGTTGTCAGAAATCCTAGAAACCCATGTATATACGTTCTTTCAAAAGTTCACAAGAGTGGTGCATTTCCCCCAGGCAGGCCCATAATTGCTAGGATAGATTCGCCGACTGAACGCTTCTCAAAGGATGTGGATACCTTCTTGCACCCATTAGTATTAAACTTACTGGCATACATACAAGATAGTAAAGATATCTTAAACAAATTCAAGGGCGTACACTGGTCTGAGGGGCTCTTATTTGTCACGTTTGACGTCACTAGACTTTACACGTGCATTAAATCTAGATACTGCGTCTCCACTTTCCTTTTCGCCCACAGTGCTTGCCTGATGAGAGCCGACGAGACAAGCAGAGGAGAGCAGGCCAGCAGACGAGCGAGTCGCTTCCACCCGCACCGCGCCTGCCGAGCACCGCTGGGAGCAGGGAGTGAGAAGCGAGAAAGCGGCAGAGAGAGTGATCGCGAGCTGCATCACTGGGAGCTGTGTGCTGCAGCAAACCGCAGCGAGCCGCCAACCCTGCCCACAGCTAGCCGCCACTACCGGGAGCGGTAAGCTGCCAATATCGGGAGCTGATCCCGGTTGTATACTGTGTGGTCGGCGGCGCTGCGACAACGGTCGGTATTTGCGGCTGGGTCTCGCGGGGGGGGGGGGTAGCACTGCCTCCGCTTCTGCCGCCGACAAAGGCGTCCCACCTTTGCTTGCCTCGCTTGCTTCACCATTACCACTGACCATTACCACTGACGAGAGTCGCAAGAAGCGAGAAGCCCCATGCATATTGAGAGGACTTGGAAACCCCCATGCAGTGAAGACAGTGCTGTTGCACGGTGAGTCCTCCTCCCCCCACCCCGTCCCTGCTGCTGCTGAGCCTGTGTTGGGGGTCTCCACGGACAGCGTGGCAGGGTGAGACATGGAGGGAAGAGTGGGAGTGGGAGAGCGGCGTGAGGATTATAGTAATTTATAGTGTACAAAGTGGAGTTTGACCACCGCTGCTCCCACCACTGTGATTTAACTACCAATGACATTGTCTCAGTAAGGGGCAATTTCCCAGTAACTTTTCTAGGAATTTTAGCAAATCTTTGCAACTTTCAGAACTGTAGTAGTTTCATCTGGAGGAAGCATGCAGTCACACTCTGCAATAGGCTGGATACTTGTTTACGCAGATTCCAGTCCTGGGTTGGAGTGATCCCGCTTCATTGACGCTGTTCACTACCTTGGCTGGTAGCTGACGGTTGGATAGGGAGGTCTTCTTCAGGCTTCCTTCGACCCAGTGCAGCCCGTGGCGGCCCACAACGTATTCATCTCCCTAGGAGAAGGGGAGGAGTGGTACAGCTGAAACCACAAGGAGCACTTCACATCTCGCACTTTCAGTGGCGCATAGTGCCTGTTGAGAGTTACCACAGCTGCAAACTACAGTCCTCACCAACCTACCACCCCGCTAGCTCTGCCACTGTGCCAACGAGCTGGCCAACGAGCTGCGCAGGAGACAGAGGAAGCAGGTGAGGAGAGGAGAGGTGTGGTGAGGTCTACCTCGGCCTCCTGGGAAGAAAGAGAGGCGAGGTGTGCAGCTGTGGGTTTCAACTTTCTTTGTGCTTGATAATGAACTAAGGACAAAGTCAGGGAGGCCAATTGACGATTCTGTCACCGCCCCCTAACAAAGAAATGAGATCAGGTAGGGTTACGGGTGGCTCATCTGGAACAATAAAAGTGACAAAAATAAGCAAGAGCAAAAGGGAACCTCTGTCATCTAAGGACAGCTTGGCCGAGTCACTTATTCAAACCAATCTGGAACCAGCAGTTCATCTCCAGATGTGGTTTTGAATATAAGTGGTATCAATCTGGAGGAAGGACTCACCCAAACGTGTCACAAATGGTCACAGCCCAAAATCTACACAAAATTTCAGTTCCTAAAAAATCCGGGGGACGCTCTATCAAGTTCAATTGCGGCACAAAGCCTTAAAATTCCGATTTCACCGTTCAAACTCTCGGACAATGGGGAGAATAGGCTTCCAGCCATTGATAAAAGTGCAACAACTGGCATAAAAAGTTTCCCCGGACCAAATAAACTAACAAACAAACCACAGAGCACTTTGGAGCTAGCATCAGCTGCACAAAGCAAAACTAAACTACTGCCACTGCGGCAGGGATCACAAGATTGTCTAGAAACCGGCATATCAAAAGCAATTTCATTGAGCGAATTAGAAACATCAAACAAGATGGTAACACCCCAGGGGAAGGAGGCAGTGAGAACCTACAGCAGGGGTAAGGGGAATAACTGCATATCAAACCAGGATCAGTCCATAATAGAGATAGGTACTCCATCTATCAGTACTAAAAAACCAAGGATCAGCTTGACGCCATCGCCAAAGTTTTGTCAATTAATGTCATCAACGCCGCCGCATATCAGTAAACATGTACTCGGACATGAGCTGGAAAACGTGAAGGAAATACACAAGTTGGACGAGGGGGATTGGGATAATTAATTGATAAACCACATACAAACACCAGAGAAACTCATGTTGAATTCACATAATTCCCCCTCAGTGGATAAAATTCCAGCAGAGAACATAAAACTGAAAGGGCCCGGGCAGGGAGGGCCTCTCACTAACTCCCAAGTTAGGAACCAAAGCTCCCCAGCAGCTGAACTCCGAAAATGCTTGGCTAGCTTACTTAAGACAGTGCAACTGATGGTAGAAGCACTCCAATACCAGTCGGACAAAATGGATGCCCAGTTAACTTTATTAAACACATTGGCAGTGTTTGTGGTGGCAAATAACGAAAAACTTGGCGCACAGAAGCTATTCTTTCAGAGCTCTCGTGGAAACAACAAGATCAGGAGATAAACTGAGGCTGCGGCCCAATAGTTGACAAACTTACCTGTCTCCCCCTTATATTGGAGGACTTGTGCGCCCATGTTAAAGAGTCTGTACGGAACAACACAGAGCACAGCCAAAAGGCCTCCTACACAGTGGAAATAAAACATGGAACAATTATAAATAACATGGAAGATCAAGGTCTGATAAAGCCTCCCACAAACCCTGTAAGCACAGGATCTCCAATTAAAGACAAGGTCATCAAGAAGCAGGAACCAGCAACAGGACTCTCTCGGGGACCGGAAAAAGAGCTGGCAGAAACAGGGGCAACCTCTAATGCCAAACAAAGGCGAACTCAGAGGAGAAAAGGTAGGAACCAAAAAATAATCACAAAAAAGGAGGATTTTGCTTGTCTTTTCAATCATCTACCATCTTCTAAACCTGACTCAGTTAATCCAACTCCTCTAGAGGAGAAGGGCAACATACATCTGAGTACATCAAGCACTGGGCCAGGGTTGGTTTTAAATTTCAAACAAAAGCCGGCTCTAGCGGGTTGCCCGCAACAAATTCCATCAGGGGAATTCGGAAGAACCCGAACTCCCAAGGACTGTGATTTACCCAGGGAAGAAGCTGAACATCAACCATTGCTTCATGAAACGAAAACAAAAGATTCTATTGCACAGGGTCTTATTCTCCACCGAACAATTGTAGGAACTACAGTTAAAGGCAACAAATTTTCAACAAACACTATCTCTGGAAACCAGTCTGACCAGCAAATAGGAAGGACGTCAACCTATCTGCCGACCTCTGCTCTCGGAATTGGAGGAGATGAACATACAGAACCTAAACATGGGGTTTTAAGAACTGAGTCCGCCTGCGCGGAATCTACGAGGCAGCTCTATGCTGGGGCTGTCATAAATACATCTTCTGACACCCAGACCAGGCCAGTAACTATCTTAAAGTTATTTAATACAAGTACAAACATCCATGAGTGCATTAACAAACCACAAAGTGATAATTCAGGAAAAAATCCCATTAGGAATGTGAAAACAATAGTATTTGTTCCAGTATACAGATCTAGTGGGGCTCATGACACATTAAATTGAGGTAATATTCTTCGCTTATTTTCACATACACACTCACTAAGGGAAGTAAACTCAAAAGATTTGGTCTCAGTTGAGTTCAATCATGGAGGCCTAAGTGGGGGTGAGTCAATTGGTCAGCTCCTTATAGAGGATCTTGAGCATCTTATCCTGCGAGCAACAAATGGAAGAATTACTGGCGATACACCCCCTGCTTTTACTCATCATTCTTTAACAAAAAATTCAATGCTGGATTACACCTTTGTGTCTCTAACTCTCTTCAAAGAAATTCTTTCATTTAATATGGGAGACAAAGCTGACAGCGGTCACCGGCCCCAGGAACTTACTTTGTACACAAATATTCCTGGATTTACAAAATGGAAGGGCTTACCTGGCACAACTGCAACTTTTAACTTCAGGAAAATAAAATTCACGTTGGCATCGCAAGAGAACTTTCAGGAAACGGCTAAAGGTCTATTTGAATCACGGGATGGGGACAATGAAATAAAGAAATGGATAAGCGTTACTCACGCCTTGGCTACGACTTACTCCACCCCAATTAAATCTAATTCAAAGCAAGGCCATGCTAACTTCACCATGCAACAAAAAAGTAAGATAAAATCTATAAAAAAAGGCATCAATCACTCTTTGCGGCAGGTGCACCAGTATCCAACTGATATAACAAAACTTGTTGAGCTGTGTCAACAGAACACATTCTTGAAGCGAGCGATATGGGAAGCCAGGCACAACAACGAGGATACCCTATGGGCGAAATTGCATGCGGACACTAAACTAAAAAACAGTGCGAGATTTTGGGAAACAATAAAAATATTTACTCACCCGACGAACGAGGGCCTGTCTTCAAATATATCTGAAGAGGACTGGGCCACTTTCCTTGGAAACCACTTTAAGCAAGGAATGACTGCTTCCCACGTTGAAACCAGCATAGACTTTACAAAGCGGCACACAACCTTAAAGCATCAAGCCAATGAGAGAAATGTAACGTCTGAGGAACTGTTTGAAGGAGAATCATCTGGACTTATTCCTTTAAGTGATCATATAAAATCAATTAACAAGTACATCAAGAAGGGAAAGCAAGCAGGGGCTCCGGGGCCTAACGGAATCCTACCCGTGCTCTACAAACAAAACATAGAATACTGGGAAAATGCTCTTAGTCCTTTGTTCTGGGAAATAAGAACAACAGGCCAACTCCCTCCTTCTTGGTGGACCTCGATAATTTCACCAATCTATAAATCAGGTGATAAGTCCCACCCCAAAAGTTATCGGTTAGTCGCCCTCTTGGACAATGATGCAAAATACTTTGCTGGGACACTGCTGGATGAGCTGCAACTTTGGGCGGAAGATAACTCAATCATTCCCCTAAATCAAACAGGTTTCTCTAAATCCGTGGGGACCTCGACAAACATAATAACAATGGCTTTGTTAATTCATAAGACTGAGTCCACAAGAACACCACTACATTTATGCTTTATCGATTACCGGGCAGCCTTTGACCATGTGAACCGACAGAAACTCTGGTTGAAACTGGCAGGCTGGGGGCATTCCACAGGTTTTATTAAACCTGTTAATCAACTTGCACACTGGAACTTGGGTGCACGTAAAGCTTGGCAATGGGTCAACGCTGTCTAGGAAAATTCCTACGATAAAAGGCCTTCAGCAAGGCTGTGTACTGGCCTCAAGGCTTTTCAAGCTATTTCTTGCAGATCTGATTACGTTATTAAATGCCTGCAACACACACTCTCCAAAGATTGAAAACCTAACACTACCATGTCTGCTTTACGCTGATGACCTAGTATTGATTAGTTAAACAAAGGTGGGTCTGCAGCATCTTCTAGACATCACGTTCCAATACTCGGAGGCTAATGACTTAACCATCAACCTGGAGAAAACCAAAACCATGACAATCAAAAAGAACCTGAAGAAAGTACCTGTCTGGCTTTGGGATAGGATCCAAATAGATTCAGTCTCAGAGTATAAATACCTGGGGGTGACCAATGACAAAGGCGGGCATTTTGTATCGCAAAGAGAAGTAATTAAAAGGAAAGGCATAGCCTTAGCTGTCTCAATGAGAAACTTAAACTCAAAATTAACGGGCCCCTTTGGTTGAAGTTATACAAGCACAACTTCTTCCGACAATAACCTATGGGAGCGAGGCAGAGAGAGGAAGGGATTCCAAGCTCTTGGACAACGTGGTTGCTAAAGTATATAGAATGGTCTTACGTCTCCCTACACGAGTCTCTCAGGCACAAATAAGGCTGAGTTTGGCATGCAAAAACAGACTATTGCAAGGAAAGGTGCAACAATTATTTTCTGGGACAGAGTAAGGAAATCTAAACCAGGCATCTCCAGCAGCGAAATATTTAGCTACTAGTGTGTCAATCCTGGGCCTTACCGAACTTTGGGCAACCCCGACAAGCCACTGTCTTCTCAAAAAAGCTACAAAGAAAATTGAAAAAATTGAATCTTGGATTGAAGACTAGGCAGCCCTAACAAAGAGGTCGCATGGCTGGATGATCCTGGGCTCTTACTACTCTCAGGCTGAACAAAAGTACTTAGCTTTCGGTTTCGCCAAACATATAAAAATACAAATTTTAAAATATAGACTAGGCTTGTTGCCATGCACAAAGCACTTTCCACATTGGCTGAAAAAACAATCTGATTCTAGCTGCCGTCTGTGTGGGATAGCGGAAGAAGATATGCTGCATCTCATCTGTACATGCAAAGTCTTAACAGAGGAAAGGAGACAGCTTTTAAAGCCACTTTTCAATCAGAGAGGATTCCGTTCTCGGAGACAGGTCGTGTTAGCGTGCTTTTCACCTGGGGACACGCATGATTAACGGCAGGTTTGTGAAATTCATAGGAAAAGTGGAGAAGAAAATACTAAATCAGACCAGCACTGCAGCTGACAAGTAAAAAGACTGTCGTTGCTAGAAAATGTATTTGTGTTTTTTTTTAACGGACTGTAAATATTATAATGTCTTTTAATCGATTTTAACTTTTGAACTTGCAATGACATATTTATAGCAATGGTTTTAAGTAACTCTGCTAAATAAAATTAAACCAAACGTGCATTAAGAAACAATTTGGCCTTGATGCCCTGGGATACTTTTTAAAAAACAGGACAGCAGACTGGTACGAGCATAATGAGATGCTCATGGAGATGATGGATCTTATCTTGTCCAAGAATTACTTCCTACACCATGGTTGCTGATATCACCAGCTCCAAAGAACTGCGATGGGCACAAAATTCGCCACTTCGTACTTGGGACTTTTTATGGGTTGGTGGGAGAAAGAACATGCTTGGGGGGATATACCTCCCCTAGTTGGAAAATATAATCTTCTGGAGAGCTATTTTGAGGATGTGATTGTCATCTGGAATGGCTCTGTGAAACCACTATGGGACTACCATGCGTTTTTAAATGATAACCCATACAATGTTTCTCTGACATATGATCAGGACAAAATTGACTTCCTAGATATTACTTTTTATGCCAGGGATGGACGCATTCACAGCACACTGTATTGAAAACCCACAACCAGCAACCGTACACTACATGCCACCAGTGCGCACCCTAGAGTCACCATCAACAATATTCCTTATGGTGAGATAGTTAGGGTGCGTAGAAACTGTAGTGAGTCTGATATCTTCACGACCAATTTGGAGGCAAGAAAGGACTGTTTTAGAAAAAGAGGCTACAAGGAAAGGGTCCTATGAGATGCAGAGAGGAGGATTAGCCAAAAACCTAGGATAGACACATTGAAACAGCTTGAGTTGAATCCCAATACACAGCATAAGACAACTAATGTTAACTTTATTACCAAACATAACAAACACAGTCAAGGAATCTTTAAGATTCTTTCAAAACACTGAGCTTTGTCACAAGATGTGCCTGGTTTGAGGGGTATTATTTCACCGAGACCCAAAATAACATACCAACGAGGTACGACTTTAAGGGACATGCTTTGTCTGAGCTACCTAACACCCAAAAAAGCAAACAAAAACTCTCTGCCCAAACAAAGACATGGTTTTTTACATGCGTGGATTATACCCAGGGGTGGGGAATTCATATCGCCCGACGCCCGAGAATTGTTGATTTCTGTCTGGGGCAAGAAGATTTAATGTCTATTTTGTCCCATTGACAACTAGGCATTAAATCAAAGTAAACCGAGATTGCCCCATACTCTGTCCCGCCTCACAGCTATCTGCTCGGTGTGTGGCCGGTAGTGTTCCATCAGATGCAACCTCTCTCTGCAATTGTTTTTTTAGCTTCTGTATGCAGGCATAGATTTTGCGTATTACGAGTTCACACAAGAACAATCGTCTGCCTATGAGTGCTCAAGTCTCTCACTTGATTTACTAATGCCATAGTTAGTAAGCATGATAGCATGGGATGCCGAATACAGAATGCCCAATTTATTTTCCTTGTAGGCAAGCATTTTAAAAACACGCTTTTGTATTCTCCTAGCAGCTAATGTCGGTGTAGCTAGTGCCCTTTTGCTCTGCAAGTTTATGAAGTAGGGGAAAGAGGCTGTAAAAAGAGAACGAAACCGGGATGAGCAAGGAGCGGGATCTTTGAGAGCTTACTATCTGCCAGTATGTATGTATTTCTATTTTTTTACTAATTCGGGCACGAATCGCCCCCCAAATGGCCCCTCACCCCTGCCTTTCCCTACCCCGTCGTGTGTGTCAGCCCGGGCTGAGACAGCTTCTCAGGCACACAGTCTTTGAGCTTATCTCAGCCGCACCCGAGTACTTCACAGGTCTTTAAAAAGACCATTTACGCGTTAACGAGGCTTAGTTGTTTTTTCACCCCTTCATGTGCACCTGCCTATTGCTAGAAGAATGATCCCCCGCCCCCCCCCACACCTCCCCTCGGAAATATAGCGCTAGTTGTGCCTCTGTACTAATCGCCACAATAATACAAGAGGCAATATAAAATGGGCTGAGGCACGGTAACTCATTTCCTCTGTCCATTTTGTTGTCCATTTTCTCTTTCTCCTGTGGTCCTGCTGTCTAAAGAAATCGAAAGTGTGGTGTAGATTGCTCATGCAGGATAGTAAGTAAGTAAGTATTTACAAGACTTATCTACTATTGTGCCTGGAAGCAGTCCTGTGCCAGTGGCACTGGAGAGGGCCGTCTCATCTGGCGTGCCGGGTCCCATTTGGCTCAGATTCTCTCCTTTTCCGGCCATGGGGGCCCTGCCAGGGTTGAAGCAGACGCCTGTGGCTGTGCTTAAGGGGGCAGTGGAGTTAGACAGTGGCTCCAAGTTCCTAGAGACCCAGATTTGCTGCCAGGAGGGCATAGAGCTTCTAATTCAGGTGATGAAAGGTGAGCTTGTGTTTGTGAGAGGCGCTGCCACGTTTTCAGTGTGCTTAGGTATTACAGTTTCATATTTTCAGGGTATTTATATTTGACATTGTCTTCGTTTGTTTGAGTTATTCTTTTGGCTCTTTAAGTGACACACTTAGCCCAGCATTTGAAGGCCTTTTGCGTGATGTGGTGCTCATAGCTGCCGATTTTATGGTTTGTGTGACATTTCAGTGTACTTATGAATGACAGTCTACTGACAAATGTTGGACACCTCGAGTGACATTTTATTGTGAGTAAACCGAATAAGGAAGACCGAGTATCAAAATGCATATCCGAAATTACCCCTTTGGAGCAATTTACTGCTTCAAAACACTGAAGTTGACAGTCTAGCCTACTGGTCATGCGTTGAAAAGAAAACAAGTAAAGAAAGTGAGGCTGTCTGACAGAGAAACCAATGCAGAATATTAGAATTGTATATAATCTACCATAATCAATGTATGAATATATTCAATTAAATTCGCAAAAATACTTTGCCATGATAAGGGTCAGGGCAGGATATTCTTTTTAGATCGGATTAGCATGATTCTTCAATGGTGTGAAAGAATACTTTTTTTTTTTTTAAAAGAAGCAACAATGTTTCATATAGTGCTTCATCTCACACTTTTGCCATTTCTAAGCACTGACAAAACACACAGATGCTTTCTACAGGAGAATCATTGTTCCAGACTGTATCATTTAATTAACATACTTCCGAGTCAACACATGTAGTTTGCCCAACAGCAATACGGTCTTCCCTTTTCTCCATGCTCAGGGAAATAAGCTACAAAGGAAGCAGTAAGACCTTTTCCTACAATCCCACCTAAAATTAGGTGGTGTTTTCTTTCCACTTTCACCCAGGACACAGTTTTTGTCCGATCTTTGATATGAGCAAATATTTGGCTATGTACATGATGAGAATGGGCAGTGGAAAAAATTGTGAATACTCTTAAATGCATTATTTTGTGGATGTACACATACTTCCTAGGGCATTTTGACCCTGAAACACCCACTTCTCAGAAAATATTAATTCACAAAAAAAGGTAGGTGTAAGTGAATCTTTTTAGAAGTGCACATATACACTTTGGGCCTAACAAACTGAAAAGCTGTGCTATTTGTGAACCGAAGTTGAAATAAGCATTGGCAAACTAGAGATCCTAAACAGCCAGAGACTAGGGGTATCCACTGTGTACCAAGGAGGACCAAACCCATGCTAGATTTTCAGAATTATCATAAAATAAACAAATATTAATTTAATCTCCTGGGAACTAATTTAAAAAGTCAGTGGAAATGTTGAAAGTCTGGCTATGGATTCTGGCCTCCCCTCACTGACATATGCTGGACATCATTGCCCCCTAATCCAAAACTTCCTTGGAATCCTTCTTCTGCAACATACATTTGTATTTCATGTACATTTGTAGAATGTCCTTCCTTAGAATTGGAAAGGAGTGGCTTCTTCCAACCTTTTTGGGAATCCGTGGATATCTTTGCAGGCTGTATCTCTGATACAGTCAGGATCAAGTTAGACAGATGTTATGCAAACCTTTCATGTTGGGAACTGCTTGTCAATAGGAAGTGCTTGGGTCTTTCTATAGTGGGTGTCTTTGTCTTCGCAGGGGTAGGTCTTTGGGGTGTGGTAGATTGTAAGTCTATACTTTAAGTGACGTATGAGCCTATGCATCTGTAGTGTAGTAGGTTTCTGTGCAGTGGGTGTGTTTGTCTGTCCAGAAGTGTGTGTCCCAGCAGTTGGGTTGTGTGTATGTGCAGTGAGAATGTCAGTGAGGCAAGATGAAAGAGGACAAACCAATTAGACTGGAAACAGGCCAGACGTCTCGTGACAGACAATACCTCCCCAACTGCACAGAATTTCTCATCAATTTCTTTTTTACTGCAACACTGAGGTATTCCACCTTAATTTTGACTTCAGAAAATTGTGCTACCAGATTATTATATACCAGATATTGAGGGTCAAAATTTTGAGAAGATTATTGGTAAGTAATCCAGACACTATATTTTGGTCCTCAATATTTTGGCAGCATGATGTTTCTGGAGTAGATATTTCCACATACAACCAACATGGATGGATGTGCAAATATGGTTCAGCTTGCGTATTGAACCAGTATATCCAAACTGCCATACCTTAAGTCCGTGCAGCTTTTCACAATTTTAAAGGATGTTTTAGAGCAGTCGCAACTTGGATGGGTAAAAATTGATTAAAACTAAATTCTGACAAAACAGAATTTTGGTTTTTACCAAAATGGCCCCCACCAACTTCTATGTGGTGGCATGCCCAGCCTATCCTAAACATACCAGGGATGCTAGAAATTTGTGCATTATCTTTTACTCTACCCTCTCTTTTACATCGCAAATTAAACAGATTTCGTCTGTCTGTCTTTTGAAGATGAAAATGGTTAAGAAGTTTCTTGATCTGGTTCCTGAAGAGACTAGGAAAACATTACGTCCCATCTGGACTACTTTAACAGTCTCTACCTTGGTCTTCAGGCATATTTGATCCAGACTTTAGCTAATTCAAAATGCAGTGGCACAACTACTCAGGAGCGTTCCGAGGCGCCATCATATCTCTTCACATTTGAGACATCTGCACTTGCTTCCTATAGAATAGCATATCAACTTCAAAGCTCTAACGTGGTCTTTCAGAGCTTATCATGGTGAGGCCCCATGTTATCTGCTGAATAGACTGTCTCGGTATCATCCAAAGAGGGCACTTAGATCCAACAATAGTCATCTTCTACGGATTCCAAAATTTCTGAAGTCTCATCATGGTGACAACCCCTTTACTGTGCACTCTGCAAAATTATGGACAGTCTTCCTTTTCTGTTACGATTAATTGACACTGTCAGCCTTCATATGACAACTTAAAACCTGGCTATTTGACTCAGTTTAGTTTCTTGTTACTTTGGCCTGCCTTTACTGTCTGCTAGAGTGATGGGACACTACCTTCAAAGCAGCTGTGCGCTTTAAAAAGTGTCATTTGATTGATTTATTGAAGATAAATTATTGTTGTGTTTCAGTACTTAAGGAGAATTTCACTTTTCTCAGCAATAAAGTTAAGTTTTCACTTTTCAGTTTTATTAAAACAAAATTTCATCAATGGCTTCATGTCATCCCACAATATTGATTTGCGAATAGGTGGGACAAGTGGACTGTCTTACAGGACATGTAGATTTATTTTGCATTTTGCCCCATGGACAAGTAGATTATTTGAAAATTTCCACACCCCTGTATACCATTTGCCGGTATGGGGGAAACAAACTGAAGCAGTTCCAATACAACACCGAACAGGTTTACACAATTTGCCATACTATCACCTGTAAAACATCTTTTGTAACATATGCCATTGGCTGCAGTTGCAACATTATTTATGTTGGATGCACGGTTAGGGCCTAAAAAACTAGGATTCAAGAAGTCGTGAGGGCAATCAAACTACAGGATGCCAGGTACCCAATGACTGTAAATGTGACGGCATAACATGCAGGTAAACCAGATATTTGGTTCCACACGATTGACCATGTTCCTCCAAGGGCAAGGGGAGGGGACAGAGAACTGGCTCTCAGACATAATGAAGCAAGTTGGATCTGTTGCTTACACTGTGTCACTATGGGGCACAAAACAGACGAGGAGCTGCATTACTTTTTATAGATGAAATCTCTGACCATTTGTCATATACCCTAAACACACTCCGCAAGCACAATAGGCATACCCCCTATAGTTCTGGAGAAAATGGTTATCATAACACAGAGATTAACACCTTCAATTGACATGGACAGGACATTAAAATCTATCAAGGGCCCCCTTAGTCCATTGGGGTCCATACAGTCTGGACCGACTTTGGGGGACATATAACATCTCTTTGACATCATTGGTACAGCCCATCTTTGTCATATCTATTACAGCCATCAAAGATTAACTCATAATAGCTAGACAGAAAAATTTCAATATAATTGTCTTCCAATTGTGATAATATAATTGCAGGCAAAAACATCACACTTCTTGATCTCTCTTACGGCTCCACACTATGGCACACAGACATAGTCCCTTTCTTGTTCACATTAGTCTCTGTAACAAATTGCATAATATATTGTGCCTTTCACAATAAATAGGGTAATCTCAGGCCAGTTACGAAACAAAGACTTGGCACTTAATCTCAGGATATATTCAAAATGCTTTATGAAATTCATAAAATATCTCCCATTGGATTTAGAAACCCAATGAGACCCCACTCTCTTGTTTTCTTATTATTTTCCCTTGTGTGCATGTTATGGCCTTCTATACATACCCGTGGGTCTTCAGTCACCTCTCTGCTTAATCATAGCTAAGCCTCTTGCTAGTTCACATTTGTGACACTATTATAATCTATAAATACTCCTGAGAGGGATTGTGCCATCAATAGGTCTCAATGCATTGAATGATAATTTTTAGACATTCCCTAAATACTTGCTTGGGTAACGTGTACAAGTTAAGGAGTATGTCTTTAATTAAACTACAGTGGTCTTGAGCGCTACACTACAGAGCAGAGGACGTGGAAGATGACGGTTTGAACTGCTGCTCAGCATGGTGAGTAGCAATTGAGGTGCTTTGGCTCATTTTTAAAATATATTGTGGAGGTTCGGGGTAAGTATGGGCAAAATTTGCGAATTCACAGTACGGGAACTTGCGCAAAAGCGAATTTGCGGTCTGCAAATTCAGCAATTTTTTTTATTTTTGCGTGTTCGCAGGGTTTTTTTTCAGCGCCGCTACCGCGAAGTTAACCATGCGGTCGTACATGGGCGCGGCCAGGACCATGGCAGGGGGAGCCGGCAAAAACCTCAAGGGGAAGGGTCCCGCACCCCGTAGCCGGCTCCCTTGCGGGCACTTAACGGGGGAGGCAGTAACTGCCCGGGGGATCTTTAGCGTGGTAGAGGTGGCCGCACTGGTTTTCTTTGTCCAGCGCCACCTCCCCAAGACCATTGGAGCAGGCCCGGTACCGGGTACGGGCTCAGGGAGCATCGCCAGCTATGGGGTAAGGTTTGCCGGGCCATGTATCAGGAGTCTGGGGTCCGGCGCACCTACAACCAGGCGACGCACCGGTGGTACGACATCATGGACCGAGAACATGACCTGCTCAACCTGCTTGGCGTCGAGATCCCTGGGCTTGGTGAGAACTAGTAGCTATTTAATCACTACTTTGTTTTCTCCTGCTCTGTGTTATGATATTGCAAATATTTGTTTTTTCCGAAGAGCAAGAATGCTGCCGATTACATTGCAGGTAAATTATGTTTCAAAAGCTACTGTGATTGCAGGTGCTCGCCTGCTCACTGGCGGTGCTACTATGCTTACTTGTTTTCAATTTTGTGCTCATTTGGCCTGAGTGATTATGTATGAGTGTACTTTGTACTCCTGCCACTAAGAAGAGATAGTGGTGGTGGATTGACAGTTTGAGTATATAATGACTGGTTATTTAGTAGGAAACTTTTTAGTGGTCTGCAATCATGACGGACTGTGTCTGTCACTGCGAGTGCTGCGGAGTGCTGCCTGACGGTCCTAGTAGAACCTTTTTGCAGTTGGTTTAGTGAGTTACATAACTTTCCAAATAGACGGTCCGCGAATCCAGTAATACTAATATCCTAGTAGACCACATCAGATAGGTCAATAAATTTAGTGCAAATGTTGTCTATTTCCCCGAAATATTTTGTTATTGTTTTTTTGAAATGTTTGATTTGGCTGACAGCAATCATCCATGGTTGTGTCTTTCTTTCATGTTGTACATCAGCTCCCCCCAGGGGCAAGAGGACAGAGGAGGAGGTAGCAGCGCCGGTGGAGCAGGAAGGTCAGGATCGGTCCGCCGAGGGCTCCTCTGCTGGCCCCAGTAAGTTTTCCTGTTAATTTTAATAATTATATTTCCCTATTTTTTACAGCACCTATTTATTCCAAATGTTCATCATAATTCTATTTTTTCCTAAATCGTCTTTGATCTTCTTGTAGACTGTTTCTAAATTCTTATCCTGCCTCTACTATGACCCTCTGTGCTACTACTAGATTATTATTAGTCTGTCTGTGTAGCTAGCTAAGCTTGCACAGTTGACAAAAGGTGTTAAACAAAACTCCTATTCAGCAATAGCTCTAGGCACTAAGGGGCTCATTAGGATTGCGGATAATCCGCATCCTCCGTCCCGGAGGATGCGGATTATCCGCTGCGGACTGGAAAATGACCCCCCGCCAGATTAGGATGGCTGGGGGATCTATTTTCCGTCCACCGCCTTTCCACCGTGGTCGCCTTCTGACCGTGGCGGAAAAGCTCTAACATGGATGGCGGTGTCTATCAGACACCGCCAGCCATATTACGATAGCTGCAGTCATATGCCTTTCCACTGCGGCATTTCCGCCATGGAAAGGCATACGGTGTTGTCTTCGTGGGCCCGTTGCGGGACCCCAGGGGTGAAGGGGGGTGCACATGGGGGGTACCTATGGTACCCCCCTGCCTTTGTGTGCATGAAGCGGCAGGCACCACTCGGTGCCTGCAGCTTCGTGCACGCAAAGTTAAACATGTTTTTTTAAACATTGCGGGGTGTGCTGCTTCAAGCAGCACCCGCCGCAATGTTAAAAATACAGGATGTGACCGCCAGGGTGGGGTCACATCCTATTTAGGAGGAGGGACCGCCGCTGCCCCTGCGGATGGTCCCTCCTCCTCTGGGGTGGCAGACGGACGCAGGTCCGTCCACCATCCTAATAGGCCCCTAAGTGCAGTCCTCTGGGTTGTCCATAATGTCTATTGAAGTCTTCTAAATGTTTATGCTTTAACAATTCCCAACAATAAAATGTCAATGGCCACCAAGAATAAGATACTAGTTTACTTTTTGATTGGATAGGAGGACATACAACTACTGTTGCAAGGACTATTCTGCACCTACAGAACTATGGACAAGAAATAGGGCATTGGTGAAAATAGGCGCAGTTAGACTTTCCACATACCTCAGTCATAACAGAAGTTGAACCCCCAATCTCCTTACCGACTAGCTAGTGTGTCAGAGTCATTATTTAGCTCCCGAATGCAGCGATGATCCCCAATGATTATACAACCCAGTACATAAGACTACGGAGACAGAGTCCCGACCTCTCATAGTCACGGACTCATGCTTGCAAATTGTAAACCCTTTCGCTCACTCACTCATGACCAAAAACCACAGTGACTATGTAAGTTTTAAAGCTTTATTAAAAGTAAAACAACTAGCTCTGTGTGTACTCTGTATAAGTTTCAATTGTGCATTAAAAACATTAATTAAAATTAACTTCATAGAAGATAAATGGAGAACTCATGAAAACTGAACAGTGGTTGATTTATACAGTAATTGTGGGAGATCCCTCACCTGGTTGGAACTTAAAGTCTTGGTGGTGATGATGACGACTCCGACTAACATTCATATGATCTTGCTCTTGTTCGTAGAAGGGAAGCTTCTGTCTGTTATGAGAAAAATGGTGCATGTTAAAAAGCAAGCATTCATCAGTTGTGCCAAAAAGTGTAGCATCACATGTTATGGCTAAGCATAAATAAAAAACACCCTTCCCTGAAGAAAGGGAAATTTTTAGTTTAGACTAGAGAGTCACAAATTATTACATTTGTTTATGTAGTACTAGTAACATTTTTTAATTCCTAGACAAAATAGGGAGTGGTGTATATGGCATCTAAAAATATTAAATGCATTTTCTAGGCGTAACACCACCGGCACAGCCCACCACCAGTGCCTGGGCCAGCGCGGAGGTGGTCACTCCAGGGACGGGTGCGGTGCCACAGCCAGCAGGAACTGCTGTGGGGGATGCCACGGTAGTAGCAGGCAGTGGTAAGCTATTATATTCCTTACTTATTGAGATTGCAGAGTACGCTCGCTGCAGGGGTGTATATGTTGTACAGTACAAGTACACTTTACTGTTAAGAAGACTTACAAATTTAGAACTAAGGTTTTGTCAACTAGGTAGAAGACAGTCACCCTTGACTTTGCATTAGCAATAGCATTAGCGGCGGGAGTTGACGAGTAACCAATGGCTTCCTCTAAATTTGACTTCAACTCAGCTGTGAAAGTTTTATTGAGAAGCCAAGTCAGATCAGAGATGAACTTGATAGATAGGATGAACGAAAAGGGAAAGAAGGGTGTAAGGAAGGACGAGCGAGTTAAAATTAATGACTGGCAAAGAATGATACGTGTTTTTGAATGCTGCCCGAGGTGGCTGGGAATCTGATGCATGGCCGGTTGAAGGCTGAAACAAGGATGGGTGGAAGGTGAACGAAAAGAGGACTGCCTGGGTGGGTGAAACAGAAACTGTCTGTGTGCGCAATATATTGAATGCAAGTCAAGCACGGATGCATGGCTAGCGGTTTACAAAATAAAATAAAAAGGTTGTTTTTCAGTGAGAAAAGTAAGGTTCATCCAGTTGAGACATTAAGAAGAATGATTGACATTTACTTTAAATGGATGGATGCTTGGGTGGTATCTTCATCATAGATGGCATAGGTGTATGTAGACAGAGTAGACCGTCACTGGATGAAAAGTGTTACTTTGAAGAGCATGTAACACTGCACGTCCGTGCCAGAGTAGCAAAGCCGAGGAAAGTAGAAGTTGTAATTTAATTTTTCAGATTACTACCATGACTAACAGTAGTTTGCAAGCACAGCATATATCGTGTATCTATATTGTATAGTTCACATTCTCAAGTCAAGTAAGTCACAACTCACAAGTGCCTTCCTCCGGCGATTACGGGGACCCCTCACTACCTCTGTTAATAATTTTTTTACAACTCTGTCATTCATGTGTGGCCTATCGGTGTTCACTCAATCAAAAACAAAGCACCTAAAGTCATCCCATATTTAAGCAAATATCCTGTGAAGGGATAGATGATCATATTATTTATCTTCTTCATTTTCCTTTTGTAGTAGTCAGGGGCAGGGCAGGGTGAAACAGAGTATGGCCCCTGCCACCCGTAATAGAAAAGTAAGAGCTTCACCACCTGCATGTACTGGACTGGTAACAGTAACGCAAGTCTGTGTCATCATGGCTTGCGCCTGTTTTTCTCTGGTGCAAGCTGACTGCGCTGGCATTATGCCGGCTTCCACAAGTTTACGTACCAATTTCGCTAAACAAGAGAGAAGAAGAAGATTGGTTTACTGTCTGAGTCTAATGTAGTGAGTCCATATAGTGCTAGTAGAATTCCTGAAACTCCCACTAATGTTAGAGCAGCGGCCGACGAAGTGGGATGTTAGATAGATACATGCCATAAATGTTATGTACTGTGCTTGCAAGCTGCTAGTGCTACTGGGACACAACTTTCTGCTGAATTATTTTGTATTAACCTTAAAGAGCATTGGTTACAGTATGTTTTTCTTTCTTCATATAGATACTCCTAAACTAACAAGGAAGGAGTTGGCTATACGGGCCCGGCAACTGAAGCTGGAGGCAATGTCGAATATCGGCAGCTGGTGGCCCAGGAGGAGGAGGATGACTCGCAGTCGCAATCAACAATATCCACGACAGCTGCATCCTCCTCCGCTGCCCCTGGGTCATCAAGTCAGTGCAATCCTCCAGCGGTACAGAGCCGTGGTCCGGCAGCCACCCGCCGCCGCCTAGCAGCAAAAACAACAGCTGTTCCCCACAGTACCTGCAAGTGAAAGGCTCGTGTGCACCGATTGACCCTGCAAGTGTCCAACCTTGAGCAGGAGGTGGCGAGACTGAAAGCCCTGCTCAAGGACCTCCGGAGAGAGCAGCGTGACCACCTGGCTAAAGGACACCGCCGGCGGAAGTAAAGACTGTCCCTTGCCCCTTTTTTAAAGACTTTTGGGGGTGGGAATTGGGCGTTGGGGTTTTTGGACTTTTGGGGACTGATTTCATGGACATTGGTTGGGGTTAGGGAGCGGGTGGTTTGGGTCTTCTTGTGGGATAGTTTATTTTTGTTAGGGCTCAAATAATTATTTATTTCAACTTAAACATAGCATACGCGTTTTTTTACTGTTTTGTGAGGGAGGCAGGAGGGGGTTAACTGTACGTTTGTTTTCCTGAAACTTAACTGGCTGGTTGATTCAAATTGTCTAATCGCCCAAATTTGTACAAAAGTGCCACTGGCAGAGTTAGTAAATTCAATTGTCCTACTACTTTACTAGTACTACCGTCAGTCTCTCCTTTATTCTTCCTCCCCCAAAATGCTTATCTTACCTGTGATTGGTGTTTGAGAATAGGGCTAGGCACAGGGCTGGCTGCATGGCAAATGGCGATTAAGGTTGGCTATGGAATCCTGGACGGATGAAATGTCATTGTTGTGGTAGTAGTAGTAGTGGTACAGATTGGCAGTAGCAGCATATGAAAAAAAAGGAAATGAAACATTGAGTGGCCTGAGCGGAGCATTAAAACAGTACAATAGATAGTACAGTATGCAAGAACAGTGTCATAAACTATAGCCTAAGCAATGCTAAAGTATTCAAAATAGAACTACTAGTTGCGTGGAGTATGGCTACTACAAGAAATAGTACTGAAGGTGAAGGACACAGCAGCCGTCACGTGTAGGAGGAGGATGTTGTTGATGATGAATCCACTCAATGGCGCACATGAAATTCTGATTTGATTTGCAAATACTCATGGGTGTGTGCCAAGCAGAATAAGAATATATCCTCGGATTCCTTCACCAGCCTTGAAATAGATTTTCTGTTGCTTTGACCTTATCCTCCCCAGCAAGTGTGTGGAATTATTGTTGTCATTTAGTCTGTCAACCCTCAATGAAAACCACACAGCCCGGTGGAAGAGGGTTAGGGTTAGAAAATTGGATGGGAATGTTTTTTTTGGGAAAGTTTTGTGGAGAGAGGGAAAAAAAACACAGCATGGACAAACAACAAATGAAGAAAAACAAATCTTTGGAAACAAAAATATCTCTAAATCTTTTAAGGGGCATAAAGGAAGTGCACTGCATGCATGAAGTTGTTTGCTAAATGGATGGTTAGGTTTCTGAAAAGTAGTAGTTACTACAACTTACTAACGATGAATAAACAATTTCACAGTACAGGGCTACAGTAATTACGCAATTTCACTTGCCTATCTGCCCTCAGAGAGAATAAACACGTATTAGTACATTAAAAAATTTGTTTTAAAAATAGCAAAGAAACTTATCAAATAGCTGTATGGATGAATTTGAAGCAGAGAGCAAACGCACAGAGTCGCACTCATAGAAGTTCACAACAATAACATTATTTAAAAGATAAGGAGCAGTGAAGAGGATACTGTAACTGTATGCTGTAGTTGTCCTGTTCAATTTGGGAAGTTGCATGCATCCAGCCATTCTCTTGTTTGCGGTACTCCTCTATTCCATCTGACGCTCTGTCGATCAATCTTGTTGACCAGACACACTGTCCACTGCCTGCCTGGCGGATGCGGAATTGCAGATTTCTATGGTATGCCTGAGTTAATGTTTTTCCCAACGCACAGGGTAAAAGAAAAGCCAGCCTATAATTGTTGATGGAAAAACAGGAAGAGATATTAAAACACCACGGAGAAAAAATATAAGGTACGGTGTGAAGTGCAAAAATAACACTTTCAGAGGCAAGAGTATTACATACAAGCATCATTTCTAAAGTGCGTACTCTGAGTCTCCTTTTCAAGGACAGTAATTAGCACAGAGCAGGCCAGGGCCATGCAGACGGTCAAGGCAGGCACCACTGAGTGAACCAACCTCCATGTAGCATACCTCTTTGACACAGACAGACAAAGCAGATCTAATTTTATGCAGCAAGCCACATAGCCACAATTTTACATGAACTGCTGTCTGGACTCTGGCATAACAACACTACACTAGCTCGACCATTCCATACAACGACTAGACAGACATGTAGTTCTGCGGTGGTTGACTTGTTTACCTGTTTGCCACTCACGAAATGGCTATAGTTCTTCCGTAAACCGACGATGATGATCCATCCATCCCAGTGAGTGACTGTAAAGATATTAACTTTGATCATCAAGACTCATCATCATCATGGTATTGGCAAACTAAATGTTCTTCATGCAGTCACAGTCTACACACAGTGAGTCCAAGGACATTTTCCATATTAAAAAATGCAACATAGTGGCCCCTGCAGTAGAAGTACAATTTGAATTAAACAAGGTAAAAACAGGGTAGACTTGAGTTACATTTAGTGTGTAAAAGATTAAATAATAACAGAACACATATGATTCATTTCATGCACAACAAAGAAACAGCAATTGCTTTCATCAGAGCCAGACAGCCAGTGTTGTCCACTGCATGCCATCTCATTATTCATTACATGTTCCACTATTTGTCCGCATCTTATTCTTCAAGTGAAGGCCCACAGGGCAGCCTCCCGTGGCAATTTTACAAGTAACAGTCAGCATATAGTCAGTAATTCCAGTTCCACTTCTTTTGAGAGGACTCGTCTACGAAGCGTAATTTTCTTGATTCTGCGTAATCCAGCCATCTGTCTTGAGGGAAATGGATAGGGGGGCGTCTGGAGGAGGAGGATAGAGGAACATGACTGAGTTGTGAACTTGTGAACTTCAGGAATGCAGACAGCGGCACCTTCAATAAGGAAATAAGACAAAGACAGTAATGCTGATGGATTTGTTGTGATTAGAGTTTTGTTGTGCTAAAAGTTGCAAAAGAAAGAAAGACACAGGAATAAAAGTGAATAAGGACGAAAAAAAAAGTCAGTATTTCAGAACTAGGTGTCAGGGAAGTAGAGCTTGTCCTCAAACTCTGTGAATTGAAACGGGAGCAGGTCAGCTAACAGAACTAAGTAGGTGTCCTCTTCTTCCTGCGTGGATTCACGTATTTTGGAATCTGGTGGTATGAAGTGCTGATTCATCTTGATCATTGTTAACCTCTCCACATTTTTGGGCGAGAGGCGGGTCCTTTTTGAAGTGACAATGGCACCAGCAGTACTGAAAACATGTTCAGAAGACACGCTTGCGAGTGGGCAAGCCAAATAATTTATAGCCAGCCTGGTGATCAGTGGCCATTGAGGCGTTTGCCCATACCAACACACCAATGAGTTATGGTCAATGAAGACCTCTGTTATGTCATCCAGATAGGCCTGCACCATCTGCTCAAGGTCATCCAGGGGTGCTCCACTTTGCATCAACACTGGAACGAGCAAACCCTTGATGAGTTATCCAATCCGCTTCTGACAATATTATGGCTGGGCCTGGTGCAGGTGATGATCCGGTTGCTGGTGTCTTTAACGGCTCTGAGGGAAAGTGACTGCCTCAGCCACAGAAGTGGACCGTGACGCCGGATGGCCTGCTGCTTCAGTAGTACTTGTGGTGGTTCCTTCAATTTCCTGCCGCTCTTTTTCGAACTGAGTGGCTGACAGAGCAAGCCAATGTTTGTACTTTGAAACATCTTCTTCAGAAAATGGAATAAATGCATTGCTGGCCAGTGCCCTTTTGTACCGTAGATCCATAATAGTGGCACAAATGGAAGGTTGTTCTGAAAGTATGCCTTTGAGCCTTTCATTGTCAACTAGGCGGCTTATTAAGCTCTCGCCAACAGATATGCGCCTTGTTTTTCAGCATCAACTCGGAACGTTGAAGACACCGCCTTCAGTTGGTGCTCTAGCTAGCGCAACAATGAGATAGCTTTGCCTAAACAACAGTCCTCCCTGCTGACTTCACGGGTGAAGACCTCAAATGGACGAAGCATGTCTGTCAGGCTTTTAACTAGCTCCCATTCCTCCACCTCTAGCCTCATGTCTTTCATAGCAGCAGCCCGTGCGTTAAAGACATACTCATTGGTTACCAAGTACTGCTCAGACGCTCAAGCATGTAGAAGGTTGAGTTCCAACGTGTTACCACCTCCTGGATGAGTCCTCTGACTGGCACTCTACGGTTACGTTGAATGATCCTCAGCTGCTTCCGGGCCTTAAAAGAATGGCTGAAATGTGTGCAGATTCTTCGGCAGGTGGTCATTAACTTGCTGACTGTGTTTTCGTTTTTCAAGAAATCTTGAACAACAATGTTAATGCTGTGCGGCAAACATGGCACTCTGAAATAGCCACCATCATGATGGCCTTAACTATATTACTGCCATTATCCGTGGAAACATAACCAATCATGCGCCTTCTTGACAGCAGCTATTCAAAGACCTTACTGTTTAACTCCTCCAAAATGTTTACTGCAGTATGAGTTTTCTCCATGGCAAACATGGCTACTGTTGCATGTTTCCGACTAGCTTGAAAAATTGTGGCACTGTCAACACCTGCAGCTATCTTGTCTCTAACCCGCGCAAAAGAGACCCAGTGTGCAGTGATGCACATGTAATCAACGGCTTGGCAACTGGTCCACATGTCTGTTGTCAGGTGGATAGTGTGAACAGCACTCTTCTGCAAAGTTGCCCCAATCACCTCCAGCACATCTTAATGTAGTGTTGGAACTGCAACTCTGGCAAAATAGGACCGGCTAGGAACCTTCCATTTAGGGCAGACTGTTGCCACACATTCTAGAAAACCCACCCCTTCCACTAAAGAAAAAGGGAGAAGGTCCAGCGCTAATATTTTAGCCAGCATTGCATTATACAGACGTGCCGTTGGGTGGTTGCGTTCAAATGGCGCCTCCGACCAGAACATGCTTTTAATGGTGGTCTGGACCATTTTCATATGTGATGATGAGGATCCAGACTTCTTCAACCCAGTTAGGCTTATTGATGTACTTTTTTGCATTGGTGTCTCTGCCAGACTCTTATTATGCCCCATAGATCTTGCTGGGGTAGAGGGTGTGGGCTCTACCACTGCAGTGCTGCTGCCAGGGGTACTGTGTGTACCAGAAAAAATGTCTGTCGCTTCTTCACCTCCCCCCTGCACCATCAGCCCCTCATCATCAGATGCAATATCAATGGATACATTTGGATTTGTTGTACTTTTGACTTCCCGGATCTTACTTAGGTGCGCCTTCCACTGGATAATGTGGTGCTTTTTTAGATGACCTCTCTGGCCTCCGGTACCATAGTTGGTACCAAGCTTACCCCGACTAACTACTTGTTTACAAATCGAACAAATAACTAGGTTTTGAGCATTTTTGCTAATACTAAAGAAGTCCTAAACTGGGGAGTTGAGATTTCTGGTGGTGGTGGTGGTGGAGGTGCTACTTTCAATGCCAGATGAAGTGGAGGATGGGCGTGGCCGAATTTGAGTCTGTTGTGCACTTACAGTTACAGCACCACTACTTGAGGTAATGGAGGTCGAGCTGGATGGAGGTCCCTGCCGGCCCTTCTGAAGAGAAAATATGGCAGCTGTAGGTCATGTTGGTGTAGTAGTTACCTGTGTTGGTGGTGGTGGTACCAGTGCCATGCCGCCCTCATCCCACACAGCAGCTTTTCGGGATAGGGTAAAAATGTCTGTCTGCTGCATGCCCGCTGGGGCTGGAGTGACGACTGTGATGACTGGGTCGTCATCATCAGACTCTTCCTCAGCAGCCGAATACACCACTTCTATTGCTTCTTCGTCATCACCATAAGTGGAAGCCTTGCTGGAACCTTCCTTTTACCTAGCTCATGGCGTGCCTCCCTCTCAGACTGAATTGGTGGCTGCCAATCAAGATCTAGATCATCAGAAGGAAGGGGGCTTGAAGAAGAACTTGTACTAGCCCTCCTTTTCCTTGCTGGGGATCTGGAAGAGAATGGATCATCAGGACTCAGAGTGGCTTGCTCAACTGATACCTCCACATGAATCTCGATTTCCTCATGTGCCGCTACTTCTGGAGGAACAAGCATTGTGGGCAGTTGTGCCTCTCCATGCGCCACTCTATGCTCCTCTCCATGCGCTGCTCCATGCGCCTCTCCTTGCGCCTCTCCTTGCGCCTCTCCTTGTTGCACCTGTGGTTGTCATTGCGGCTGTTGTTAAACACTCGTCAGATGAGTTACACCCTGTGTTGATTGGATGCTACTTTGCGATGAGTCAACGCCAACATCACTGGTCGATGGTGAAAGAGCAATTAAAGTGGCTGCCTCTGCGGCACTCATGGGCTTGGGCTTAACTTGGCATGGTGGCACTGAGACCAATGAAGCGGAGGTGCTGCTCCCAGCTTGGTCTCCGGCGGACACCGCTGCAGCAGGCGTAGTTTCCCCCCCAAAAAAAAGTGTCTGTTGGCACACCAGTCTCCTTGGTAAGTGGCACCACTTGCTTCTTCTGCTCCTTCTTACTGGCAGTGGCACTGGCAACCTTTTTGGTAGAGGACCTACAGCCATCTTTCTTTGGGCCCATCTTCTTCAGATGTCAGAACAGCAGGACGCAGTTGCACGAGTTGCAGAGTTGTCTGTGGCCACACGTGACATTGTGCACACACCGCAGCAGGAATTCTTCCGGGGCTACAACAAGTGATGATGATGAGGATGATTCCTGGTTCTTCTCAGTCTTTGTGCACCTAAAAGCAAAAGAAGCAAGAGGAACATCAGTTAAATAAATGTTGCATATGTCCCGCTTCAATTAATATTTGCAACTAGGCATTTATTATTATTAACACAACACCTAAAAACGGAAAGACCCAAAATAAAAATTACAATTCTTTCTAATCCAAAATGGATGTTTAAATTAATAGAAGAGAGATCCCACAGAAAGACATGGCCCATGCACCACTGAGTACCCCTGGGCATAATGGATGAAAGCAAGGCAGACTGGGTGCAGGCCTATGGCACAAAGCACACTGCCTGGCTTCAAAATGGCCCCTAGACCCCCACCCACATGGCCAGGCCCTGGACCAGGCCTCAAAATGGCCCCCACCCACATTGCCAGTCCCTGGACCAGGCCCAACAACACCCAAAAAATCAAAATGCACATAAAAATCACCCCAATCCAATGCCATCCATGCCCTAAATGATGTTCAAGAGACCCCACAGAAAGACTTGGCCCATGCACCACTAACTACCCCTGGGCCTACTGGCTAGTGTGGCTTTAACACGCACCCCAAAATTAAAAAACACTTCCACATATAACAGTTAGCTACTCAACAGCATGCCATAAATGATATTTAAGTTCAACAAAACTCACATAAACAGTTTATCATGCACCCATGACTAACCCTGGGCCTACTGGATACTGTGGGTACCCACAATATATATATTTTTAAAGTTATGAAAAAGTTTATAAATTGTAGTTGCAGCAACTGCAATGCCCCAAACGAACAACACCAACTTACTTGTAAAATCTCAAATCCTAAAGTGATCCCCCAAAAAAGTCCTCAAATACAAATATCCATCAGCAGCCACAAAGAGTAATCTTTCCGGCTCCAGATCCAAATGAAAAGTGACCAGGACATGGACAAAGCACTGACTCCTTGCACACAAAAATGCAGCCAAATGTCAATGAGTTATTCTGATCCAAATCATCATTTTTAGGAGGTTTATGCTACCAGCGATAGATTTCTTGTGCAGAATTGCAATTTGTGCAATTTCGGGAAAGCGAGCTGTTCAAATCTCCCGTGGGATGTCAGCTGCACGTCGCATCTACGTCTTCGCAATTGTTTTCTCCCGCAGTGCGTGATCGCGGGCCCTTATGACGTATTCGCGTTCAACAAGTCTCGCAGTGCAAGATGGCGGTACGCTATGACGTAGTCGCGGTCGAAAAGTCTCGAGCGATCACGCAGCAAGATCGAAAATTGCGCAGGGGGCGCAAACCGGGAGGAAAACAACTTGGCGAACTCAGAATCACGGTAAGTCAATGCAGCGCGCCCAAGATTGTATTTTTGAAGCGCGACCAAGCAAAAAAAATCAACCAACTCGCGAATTCTTTGACAATTTCGCGCGATTCGCGGACCGCGAAATTGTCAAAAATTTGCAAATTCCGCAAGCGCAACGGATTTTCAGCCCATGCTTAGTTCGGGGGCACCCCCTTCACTAGCCTTGTGGTCCCCGGTGCACAGGCTTGTCTTTCGGCAGTAGCGCTGATGCTGGGACCTGCATGGGCCAGCCCGACTCTATTTGGGGAAATAGCGTGAAGCTTGCAAACTATGGGAAGTCTGGCCACACCACCCAGAGCCACCTAGCTTGAAACACACTTTATCTATTCTAAGCAAGCTTACATCCATATGAGTGTGATGAAACGCCATTGGCAAAGCAGGCTAGGTGTGTTCCGTTATCATTGACAGTACATGCGATTTTTCAAGGCGATATTCTTTGGCTATACGTATTGCTACGCCTCGTGCTTCTGTTCCTAGGGGGATTGGAGAAGGGAACAATACATTTTTAACATGGGATTCTCTGCTCCTCTTTCTTCTTTCTTTTTTAAATGTACGCAACTCTTTTGCCATAAGGCATAACAACCATTTGTTGGGTGGCATTTTTTCTTATGGACTGATTTGTCGAATGTAGGTTTTAAGGTACACTACACAGGGCATTCACACGAGTACCGCCAAGGTGTGTCTGAGCACATCAAGTAACGGCGGGCAGTCGAACATTAGAGCACAATTAAGGCCATATATAATTGCACAATTTCCTGTTATGGTGGAATAACGACAACAGATATATTTATATATTTTTATAGGTTATGCGAGGGTTTAGTGGAGTCATCATTCCATGCTGCTGCACAACTTTCTGCCACTAAATTTAAAACCACTGGGGATGACCCTGGACTTACATCCAAGAGCCTTTCAGTAATTATTTGGCACAATTCCACAGAAAATGGCAGGGACCTTTTGCCTTTCCCCGTTCAGAAAGGACATTATTCTATTTCAATTGCCTCTAACTGCATTCCTTCTTCACCAACATTATCATGTCCACCTTATTTTCCGGGGTTCCTTAGTCAGGATGAGGACTTCTTTCCTTATTTTTCACTGCTCTACCTTGTAGGCACTGGAGCTGAGTAATATCGAAAGGAGGGAACAGTTCCAACGAAGGACATACACCGTACCTGAGATTATTTTTTCTTTACAAAGACCAACAACCTTAGAAGGCTACATTTACTCACTAAGGTATGTCGCCTTGGCAACACTTACTTTCAGGTACTTGTGCCATTCAAGACATTAGTGGGTTAACCCCCTTTCCCGTTTTTTTTCTTTAATCTGGATTATCTACACTTTAATGGTGCCCACATTTCTATAATCAGTCATGTTGCACTTCAACTCACTCTTTTATAAATATCCCTCTATATTCTCTGTGTCTCATCTGCTTACAATGTCTTGTAGACTGCACATCTTTGAGACGGTCCTTTTCTTTTATATGTGATTTCTTATGTATGACGTTTTTAAATGTGAGGGTCTTATTTGGAACTTTGTATATGAACATTTTTATATGAACGTTTTTACATGTGATTTGTGATATGTGATTGTCTATGCGTGGGCTTATTATAAGTGACGAAGAAATTTTTGTTTGGAATAATAAGTGTAAATATTGTGTTGTCATGTATCATTGTCCATCTGTGGTTATTTTTGTGTTGTACTATACACTATATGTTTTATATGTTCTACAGCTCTGAGGATGTCCACGGAAGTTGGACGAAAAACGTTGGCTGTTTGGCTGGTTTTTGTTGAAAAAGAAGAGTAAAGAAAGTTCTGTGATACAAACAGTGGATGGAGGAAATAACTTTTGGAATTGGTGGTGCAAACCACACTTGTGAGAAATGCATCCACATTAACATGTTTTTTATAATTGTAAATAAAAATAAATTCTAAAACAAAAATAGGCTTTTATAGTCAAAGCAATCATTTGCACAATATATCATGAAGTTTTTTTGTTTTTTTAAAATCAACAGTAGACCTCAGATGCGGCCTTTAACTTGAAAGGTGCACGAGGCATGGTACTGGGGAGGCCATACTCAATTGCAACTTAATCATTCAGAAAGGACCAAGTGGGAGAAGTTCCCGCTCAACCACTGAAGATAACCACCCCAGAAAACAGAATTGGAGCGGACTGGCAACAACACTCCATGCTGGAACCAACATAGATTTTTGAGGCTAGAGGTTAAAGGTACCAAAGTCAGAAATCTCATCCATTGAGAATACTTCTTCGGAATGTGGCAAGTTTGGAGAGGCTCACAGAACAGGACAATGCTATATAATTTTTTTTTAAACATTTTTATTTGCTTTTTATTATGCAACAACATAACAGACATGTTATCATTGGTCATCACTAAACATGGGCGAATTTTGCGAATCTGGCGTTCGCAAATTTGCGTATTTGCGAATTCGCAATCCGCAAAATCCGCGAACTCTTGCAAATTTTTTTTTTTGTGTTCGCAAGGGTTTCTGCCAGTTCGCAAGGGTTTTGTACCAGTTCGCAATTGCGAACTTACTTGTCGGCTCGCAACGGTCGCGACTTTGTTGTTTCTACGTCTGGTTCATCATCACAGGTTCACAGCACCCTCTGTTTCCCACTGCCATCCTCTGGTTCACCCATGCCACCCTCTGGTACATCACTGCCACCCTCTGATTCATCACTGTAGATTATGGGGGGGGGAAAGCAAGCACACCTGCCCTGCTTCAACTGACATGAATTAATTTCTGGTTCATCACTGTAGATTATGGGGGGGGAAGCAAGTACACCTGCCCTGCTTCAACTGACATGAATTAATTTGGGGTTGATTAATGTGTCACTGAATTTAAACTTCCTGTCTGGCACCTGCTTCCTTATCTGTAATTTGCTTTCTGTTGCAGTGCAATTTTTTTCCCAGTACCTTTGTGGCCTACTTATAGCTATTCTATGAGCCTGCTGTGAGGGTCAGAGCAGGGTCATAGAATAGATGCAAGTAGGCAACTGAGCTCTGGAGGGGCCCCTCAGGAAGCACTACAGGGAATGGTTACTAATGATGAGTTTGAACTTTTGCACCTGCTGAGTGCTTTCAGTTTTGCAAAACTTGTTTTTCTGTGGGACACTTCCTTCCTCCCCCCCCCACCCATGAATAGTTGCAAGTAGGCAACTGAACTCTGAAGGAGCCCCTCAGGAAGCACTACAGGGAATGGTTACTAATGATGAGTTTGAACTTTTGCACCTGCTGAGTGCTTTCAGTTTTGCAAAACTTGTTTTTCTGTGGGGCACTTCCTTCCTCCCAGCCGCCCCCGATAATGGACTGCTTGCAAACAAAAGTGCAGGCAGATGTCAACGTGAGGAGTTATTCTGATAAAAATCATCATTTTCAGAAGGTTTATGCTGCTTGCTGGTGGATTTCTTGTGCAGAATTACAAATTTTGTAATTTCGCGAGTGCGAGATTGTTGCTGCCCGCCGCATCTACATGTTCGCAATTGCGAACTATCGCGATGCGTCGCAGCAAGATCCAAAATGGCGCAGCACTCGCAAAATATCGAGAAAAACAACTCTGCAAACGCTGAATGGCGGTAAGTGAACGCCGCAATATTGTATCACCAAGCACAAAAATCCGCTGCGTGCGAATTTGCGGATTTTCGGTAAATTCGCGAGAGTTTGCGGATTGCGAATTTACCGAAAATCCGCAAAATCCACGAGCGGAACGGATTTTCCAACTATGCTTAGTCACCACACCCTCCCGTTCCTCCTCCCACCCACCGAGCATCACCATTAAAAACAATGCACTCCCCTCCAACTCAAGTAGCCCCAGCAGAGTTGTTCCCAGGCCCAAGTCTTTGTTGCCATAATATCTGTCATCGCATTCCCTCCTGTACCAGCATAAGTACCCTCTCATTTGTCCAGATTCAGAGTCCTCCATCTAGACCATGGTATCCGCGCCATTTGCCCCACACTCTACCAAATTTTCTTAGGACATCCCCGTGCCTTATATGCGACCCTTTTAGCTGCCATGTATACATCCAAGTATCCAAAGAGAACTGGGTTTAAGCGTGCACCATCCTAAGTAGCAGTAAAAAAATATTTGGGGAATCTAGTAATCACCATCAAGCAATATATTTTGTAACAATGAATAATACAGGACAGAAAGAATCAGTCAAAATCCTTCAGAATCTGAGAATCTTCGTTTCTTTTTATTCTTCAAATCATCATAATGAAAACAGTCGACACGTGTTTCGTAGGTACTAGATAGGTACCATAACTTTCTCAAGGCTGAAGATAGATAATATAGATAATATCTGCTGTGAAGATAAGCTGATGAAGGAGAGGAAAAATCTGGTAATTCCAAAAAAGCTAAAAAGATGTGAATTCACAAATCTTCACAACATGAAATCCAAAGGGGCACCAAATGTAGTAGCGTCAAATAATTGATGTCTGTAAGATAATCATCCATAAGATCAGGACGATTACAAGGAGACTAAAAAGATGTATATTCACAAGTCTTCTCAATATTAAATCCAAAAAAATGCACCATATGTAGTTACGTCAATTAATAAATATCTGTAGATCAATCATCCACGAGGTCAAGCGTTAAAAAGTCCAGTCAAATGAAGAGTGGCAAAGTATGTAACCACTCCGATATAAAATCTCGGCGCTCCGTGTAGTTCCAGGTAACCGTATCCGATACCTTGGAGCTTGTGTTAGGAAAACGGCGTCCGGACGCCGTTTTCCTAACCAATTGGTCACCCCTGGTAGTGAGTGACGTGGGCTGTTGTTGCACTCCGCTAGTATTATTATACTAGTTTAATATTTATTGTCCTCGTAACTGTTCTCAACTCTACACGTGCTTGTGATTGTGCGGATATTCCTCTTAGAGGGACACCACTACCACTCTTTTCGCCTTCTCCTCAATGTATACATCCAACCCTCTCCTCCACTCCTCCAGCTGTGGCGGCGTAGCCACCCCCCATTTCCTAGCCACATCCCTCTTAGCTACCACCAAAGCCAGGACTAAGAAAGTCAACAATGGGCGAGCAAGATCCACATCATTAGTCATCCCCAACAAGACCAGTTTAGGGTCCAACGGCAGTGAGGTTTCCAGCACCTCCTCCAATTCTCTCAAGACCTCAACCCAATAGGTCTGAATTGCCGGGCAGGACCAAATGGTGTGATAGAAATCCCCCTGCCCTGGCCACATCGCAGGCAGATCGAGTCTCCAGCCCTTCCCATTTTGTGCAGGCGCGCCCTGTCAAAGTAGGTCCTGTGAAAGATATTATATTGGATAAGCCGCAGACGGGATTTAATGGCTACCTCTCTCGGATGCATCAGCACCGTATCCCAATCCACTGTATCCATTTCTCCCACATCGTGCTCCCAGTTTCTTTTAAGGTTGACCAGACCATCTGATATGTATATTCATCACTGTACGTTAAAGATACTGCCCCTGCCCGGAATTTGTTCCTGTAGGAGGCAGCCCTCCAGAGGTGCATATTCGGGGAGCGTTCCCACCAGTATCCCTTCTGCCCGCCAGGCATGCCTCAGCTGTGCATATTTAAAATATTGCGTGTGGTGTAGCCCAAATTCCGCCCTCAGTGCTTGAAATGACTTCAGTTCCCCTTTTTTGATCACGTCGCCCAGTGTCGATATCCCTATGTCATCCCATCTCTGGAACCCCTTCAAGTTACTTAGATCCTTCAGCCAGGCACACCGCCATATCGGGGTCTGCCTAGTAAGTTTCTTCTCCCAGCCTATACTCTTGGTCGCTCGACACCAGACCGCAGGGTAAGCCTGGTAGCCGGAAGTAATCTACCTTTCCCTTTGCCCCCATAAAGATAGTAGGTGCATGTATGAGTTGCCATACCATGTCTCTCAAGTGCGTAGGTGGGGTGTGTAGCAGGGGCGTGTAGCCAGTCATTGATAGTCACCAGGTGTTCTGCCCAGTAGTAGGCTTCAATGTTAGGGAGTGAGATCCCGCCTCTGTATTGATGTCTGTGTAAGGTCGTCAACGCCACCCGAGGCTGTTTACCCAACCACAAAAAGGCTCTCAGTTCCGCATTTATTTCCACGAACACCCGACGTGGAATGGGATAGTACTCATTTTGAAATGCGTACAGAAACCTCGGTAACGTCATCATTTTAAACATGGCGCGCGGCCCAGGATCGTAAGAGGGAGCAGCCGCCACCTATTCGCATCTTCTATAAAATTATGCACTATTTGTCTAATATTTCTTTCGTAGGAGCGTCCGCTATCAAGCGTCACAAATATCCCAAGGTCACAAAACCCTCACTTGCCGTCTGCAACCTCCCTGTTAGGTCTGTCCACTGTTCCTTTCCTTCCCTGTTTGGTCTGTGCCCTTCCTTCTTGCAACAGGGTATTTGTTCTATGCATGGGATATAAAAGGGCATTTCACAATCGCTATCTACACATAAATTGGCTATTTTTTCCTGCTTGTGCGTGTATCTTGACTCTGCTCTAATTCGTTAGTTATCCCCACGATTTTTTAGTATTGTATTTATCTCCATTTTTATATTATTCCTTTTTGCCCACAGATAAGTTTTGCCAGCCTTGATTGTTATTAGGACTCCATCCCAGGTGTCATTAACTGCTTAAGTCTCCATCGTTGTTGCACTGTTGCAGAGCAAAAATCCGGTCGAACAAAGAATTCGTGCCCCAGACCCTTTCTAGTTTTAGTTTTAGATGGCCTTGCCAGGTCATATAGAATCTCACGGAGTAGGTAATTCTGCAAGCTTATAAGAATAGCTCTTGGATTCTTATTTCCTGGCTCCTGATCGTGTTTTTGATTAAAAGGAAAACAGTGAGCTCTTATAACTTCTTTATCCCAATCTCAGCCTTTGAGATCCCGAAAGGCATCTGAGAACATCTCTACAACAAACCGTCGAACGTCTTTTCCTTCTGCTTTTTCTGCCACTCCCAATATGCGTAGGTTATTACGCCGAGTGCGATTTTCCAAGTCGATTAATTTCCAATCAACATCTTTTCTGGTGCTATCAAGTTCTTTAATTGAGGTTTTTTGTATAGTTAATTCATCCTCTACTGCAGATATGCAAGTCTCAGTTTCCTGTACTCTCAGATTAGTGTCCGTGCTGGATTTAGCCAACCGACGAACAACATTCTGGAGCTTTCGCACAGCTCTTTGAGTGCGAAGCCCCTCTGCTTTGGTTTCCTCTCTATGAGTCATAATCATTCTGTACATAGAGATCTGTAGTTTATATATCGACTTCAATGTAACCTCCTCATCTCCCTCCACTAATTCTGGAGATTCAGGATCAGATGCTACATTCGCACCAGCTCCTTCCCATTACGGTTGACCAATAGAGCTTAGACTCTTAGCTGTTTTAGCTTCTATAATCCTACGGACAGTGTTTGGGGCTCCTTCATTCAATAAGAAATCAGACCCAAGTAGATCTTCTTCTGAGATTTGATTACAGTCATCGGCCCAGTTTTCCACAGGAGGTTGATCCTCGCTAAGTAGCTCTTCATCAGGGTCTCCTTCAGATGTTATTGACACATCGGACATTGAAAAAAATTGACCCCCTGATTCAACAGAGTCTGCATCGTGCTGTTCATTCAGTCTAGGCGAGACTAACTCCCTCAACAGCTTAACAGAGTTCGGATAATGCATCGTCACTCACTCCTGCTCCTGCTCTTGTTCCAGCTCCTTCTCCTTCCTCATCTGTTCTCATTGCTAGGTTTACAGGAGATTTATCTGAATTAATTACGTCATGGTTTTTAGAAGAAGCGCCAGATAAAGCCTTAGAGGAAGTGTGCTCATTGCTGCTATTTTTAGAAAGATTGGCTATATTTTTCTTTCTAAATAATTCAGGTATAATTCAGGTATTATGGGCTCCTTAGTAATCGCATTTGCCGTAACTGACGTTGATGCTGCTGTCGTTTTTTCTGTAACTCCTGTAGATCCTGGCGTGATATTTGCGGAGTTAGCTAAGTTAGTGGCATTTTTTTTAATCCTCTACCTTTGGGGGTCATAGCTAATGTCAGTCTCAGGGAGCCTAAAAAAAAATAATAATAATAATTTTATTATTGAGGCAGAAAATCAAAGTCTTCAACCTTCAGCCTTTAATCTCGTTTTAAATTGACGCCCCTTCTTTTTTTTCCCCTTTAATTTTCTCTCCACACACCTTTATCCAGTGTTGAAATTCTCAAATGAAGCTTAGTGAGAACAAATGTGGAGAATGTGTATAAGGCGCCACACTGTATCAAAGTTCAATACAAGAAGAGACAGCTCATGGGGTACCAGGCTCCCGACATGTAATTGAGCAATTCGAGCAGTCCCACTGTTACCGCCGTTGCTGCTACAATGTTGCAGCGCTGGACAATGAGAGCTTTCAACTCAGCTCCCGCAATCTTTACCAACGCCCTCCGCCTCTCCTGCAAAAACGCCAGAAACGCCACAATCGCGTCTCCGCCTGCAGCAGGCAAGCACCAGCCCCCGCCCTCAAGCAGCAATCCGCGGGTCCCGTCCTCACTCAAAGCGGATTAGAATGCAACAGCGTCCGGCCCTAACACCTGCCACGCGGCAATCGTGCAATCGAGCAACAGCAGCGGCAGCACGAGAAACGCAAGTCTGTTCACCGGAGCACCGGAACTCCAAGTACCATGAGCACAAAAGTTCAAATACAATTCAAATTTCCGAATCCACAGTGATTTCCCAGCGATTACCTGAGCGAGGCTTCAGCGGCAGAGGAACGAGCGCTGATCAGAGCCAGGTCGGGCCAGGAATCAGGCGGAAAACGCCACAGCTCCTCACACGGCTGCAGTAGCGGCCGCCAGATTTTTGCTCTGCAACAGTGCAACAACGATGGAGACTTAAGCAGTTAATGACACCAATACAATCTAAGGGGGGACAAGCCTTCCTCTTAAATCCAGCCAAGCTTAAGGTTGTGCATAAGGGGAGAACAGTCTACTTTGTATCGGAGATTAAGGCACAACAATTTCTAGAAACTATGCAATAATGAGTCATATGATAAAGGTTAAGGATAACAACTATATTTAGATTCAGAGGCTGGCCCTTCTAACGGTGCTCTATCCTTATGTCTTTTTTCTTTCATCTTCTTTGCGTCAGAGGCATATATATATATTTTTTTCAGGTCGGACTGGCTCAGGCGGAACTAACAGCCCATACTCACTTACAATCAATGAGGGCAGTTGCCCTTACGCTTCTGGTGGAGTGGTGTTGGGGGAAGGGTGGGTTGGGGGGTGAGTTGGGGAGGTTGTGGGTGGGAAAAACTCTTTGTTCTGGGGTGCAAGGACATACAGCTGAAAGACGTTTTCATTCTAAGCTCATGATCCATTTAAGGCAGGTGTTGAACTTTGTAAATTTCTGTTATTTTTGTTATTATATGTTCAACTGTGCTAAATCACTAAAAGAATATAATGGCTAAATTGACGATATGTTCTATTAATGTTTGTGGTTTAAATGATAAAAGAAAAAGGGGTATATTGGCACAGATGCTCAAAACCATGCGGTTGGATATAGTCTGCATACAGGAGACTCATATTGCTTGGTCTAATAGAAGGTGGTTAAGAGATCTCGGATTAGAAATCGTAGGGTGCTCTCGCCAGAGCTCTACTATAAGAGGAGTTGCTATTCTAAAGCTATTTGGATTGGGGGAAACTAAAAAAGTTAAAGAAGATTCATTAGGACGATGGGTCATTGCTGAAATTAAATTTGGAGGATTAAGTATTACTATTTGTTCAATATATGCATCTATAATGGACGATCCTACTGCTCTTAATCATCTAAGTATGGAGTTAGCTCAATGGCCATCCAATATCATATTGTGTGGAGATTTTAATCTACATTTAGATGAAACATTTGATATCTATGGCAGTACATCATATAAAGGCAGGAAGAAGGTGGTATTTGGGCACTTAAAGGGAAAATTCAAGATTATAGAATGTTGGATGTAGGGTATGAGAAAAGGGGAGCAATGTGTGGATATACTTTTTTATCTGCCCCGCATCAAAGACTCTTTAGATTAGACTATTTCTTCGTATCAAAATGTTTATATAAAAAGCTTATTCAAGTGGAATATGATGTACTACCAAAAATTATTTCAGATCATAACCCCATTACTCTTAAGTTCGAAGCAGTTACTTCTTTTATCTTGGTCTTTTGATCGCAAATTACTGTATGATTCACTTTATATCGAACATATGAGCAACTGGATTCCGGCATTTTTCTCACATAACAGAGGCACTGCATCTGCGGAAATAGTGTGGGATGCTTTTAAATGTGGGGTTCGGGGAGAAACACTGAGCTATTCAATAAGAAAACAAAAGGAGGATAGAATGCGAGAAGTGTTAGAAATGAAAAATCTAAGAACTCTAGAGATTCAACTTATGCAGGCGTGTAATCAGGGATCTTCTACTGAAAGTATTACAAAGGAGATAATGAGCCTGAAAGTTAAGATTCATCAGGGATTTGCTACATAGTTTGCTCAACAAGTTTCTGCCTTTAGGACAGAGGTTTATGAAGTTGGAGAAAATGCTGGTAAACATTTGGCTAAGAGGGCTAAACAGAAAGCGACATTCGCCAATATTGATAAAATAAATAACCTGACAGGAACGACTGTTAATAAAATAGAACATATTCTTAAAGTATTCAGTGACTTTTACTCTAGTTTGTATACTGAGGATCTTAGGTTAGACTGTTCCGATCAGATTACCCAGTTTGTTGATCCAGTTTTGAACATCACTTTATCTAGCGAGGAGAAGGAGAAATTAGACTAACCATTTACGTGGGAGGAAATTGAACTCTCTTTAACGTCTCTAGCATCAGGAAAAGCAGCGGGCCCTGACGCTATCCCTCTAGAGTTTTTTAAACAGTTTAGGTCTGTCTTAAAAGCAGAATTGCTGGACTTATGTCTAAGAGCGCAACAGGGAAGTGCCCCTCAATCATGGCATGACTCTATAATTACTGTGTTTCTCAAAAAAAGCAAACCCCCGTTACTACCCTCATCTTTTCGTCCTATATCTCTTATAAACGCAGACAGTAAAATTTTCTCTAAAATCCTTGCAATACGACTATCTAATATTATCTCTTCCTTAGTCTCTATTTTTCAACACAGCTTTATTCCTGCTAGAGACGCTGCTGATCATATTCGGCGAGTGATAGCGTTTCTGGATTGGTCCCAAGCAACTCGGTCTAATGTAGGACTTGTATTTTTAGATGCTGAAAAAGCTTTTGACCGGGTTGCTTGGGGCTACCTCTTGGATCTTCTATCTAGGAAGGGACTAGGCCCTGGTATTATAAAAGCTTTAAAAACTTTGTATATTGCTCCTAAGGCGTATATTCGAATTAATGGGCAAATTTCCTCGCCCTTTTCAATTACCAGGGGCACCCGACAGGGCTGTCCCTGTTCCCCTTTACTTTGTGCCTTTTATATTGATCCTCAAATTAACCGGTTTTTTAGAACAAAAAATTAAACCAATTTTTCTAGCCAATGTTAATTATCGAGTGTTAGCTTATGCTGACGATATAGTCATAACCACCACTGATGTTCAGACAGCCCTACCAGCGATTGATGATATCGCTAAGCAATTTGGCCTTTTTTCGGGTCACAAACTTAACCTGGAGAAAACACAAATTCTTTGCTCAGGAGATAAACCACCTTCAATTATCTCCACTACTCCAGAAGTTACATATTTAGGAATCAAGATCTCCCTACCCATAGAGAAGATACCAGAACACAATGTAAATCCCATAATAATGCAAATTAACGCTTCATTACAGCGTTTAGACCACTTACATTTATAACTCTATGGCAGACTGAATATCTTAACAATGTTGATTTTACCAAAAGTACTGTATTTGTATCGTACAATTCCACTAGAATTCCAACCGCTCTGTTTTAAAAATTTAGAAAGAAGTACTTTTCGGTTCTTATGGGGTTATAAACGTCATAGAAAAGCATCAAAGAAAATGATATTGAGTAATGAAATTGGTGGATGGAATGTCCCTTATTTTCTTTTTTATTATTTTTCTGCCGTATTGCAATATATAAGCCCTTTAATCTTGGGAACAGAGTAGAAGTGTTGAATTTTCAGACTCCATCAATCTACGAAATGATTATGGTCGAGAAAGTCAAAGGCAGCTTTCTGAGGATTGTAGAGCCTAGTTACCATTAAAAAAAACAAAATACAAGATACTGAAGGCGGCTTTTGGAGTTTGGCAAAAAGTTTGAAAACATTTGAAATTACATAAATTAAACTTTTATACTCCCCTTATATCAAAGGACCTTTTTCCTGAAATTTTCTGTGATCTAATTATGTACAGATGGCAACAGAAAGGAATATGCTACTTGGGAGATTTGTTTAATAATGACCAAATGCTTTAATTTCAGGATTTAATGAACATATTCTCTGTGGGAAGAAATGATTTCTTTAAATTTCTCCAACTACGAAGTTCCCTACAGAATCATCCTTTAAGCCCCCCAGTTAAAGTCTCATTGTTAGAACTTTTGCAAAAAAAAAACCAGTATAGGAGTTATCTATTCAAGTTAATTCAGGAATATGGAGATGATTTGGGACAATGCCAGCTGAAATGGGCTAACAACCTTGGTATACCTGATGTTGATATTTTGCTTTCAATTAATATGGCTGCCGATTGTTTAATAACAGGGATGATGAAATCTCAACATTTTATGTGTATTCATAATTTGTATTATACCCCTAGTAAAGTTGTTAAGTGGAGTACGACGACAGGTATAAACTGCAGTCGTTGCGGGTTATTTGCAGCTGATGAATTGCATATGTTTTTTCTTTGTCCTAAACTCGCTACGCTGGTTCAACTCATGGAAATGTTTTTATCTATTATTGTTAAATGTCAGATTAAGATAACGGCGGAACTATTGCTACTAGGTATTGATCATACTGTTACAAGGTCAAGTTCAATTTCTTATTTTTTATTTTATGCATGGCTGCAGCTGGATCTTGTATTACTAAGGAATGGATCAGCCCGGATCCACCGTCATTCTTTATGTGGCGTGAAAAACTACTGTTTATGTATAATACTGAATCTGCTATATACAAGTTAAAGGGGGTTAAAAAAAGAGCATTGGGGAGAAAATCTGGGCACCAATTGCCGAATGGATTTAAATTATTACGTTGTTAGACTTATATTGATATTTATTTTACAAAAGATGTCTTATTTTATGAGCTATGTATTGCTGTATTTCCTTGCAATAAAACAATAAAATTAAAAAAAAAAAAAGGACTCCATCCCAGGATTGGGTTGTTGGATCTTGTAAGACCACGCTTATCCATTCCATCAGCACCTTGCGCCCTGATGAAGGAAGCCTGTATTGGCACTTTTCCGAAACGCGCGTCTGCGCTTTTCTTGGATGATTCCTGTTTGAATGTGAGTGTGAGTTCTGGTATGGGCATGTTTTTGGGTTGACTGGAAGAGTGAGTGAGCTGTGTGCCAAATTTTATTTCTCCTTGTTGTCCTTAGGCTGTGCTTATATATCTTGTTTGTATTTTCTATGATGACCACATACAAAATTGTGACAAAAATGTTTGTATATTAAATTTCAATAACTGAATTATTTTTCTATGCTAATAAAAATAAATATTTGATATATATTTTAGCTTTTGTGTGGGCTTTTGGCTCTTTTTCTTTATTTAGAGAGATTTGAATACCTCCTCCTTACCTTTGGGAACCCCCCTTCCATGTTTTCTTGTCATTTATCTCGCCCTGGCGGGTTGTTCCCCTCTTAGCTTGTGTAGTTATCAGGGCCCCTCTTCTGTTTTTTGCACTGTCCACTGTTCCTTGCCCCGGGGATCGTAGAGGACCGACTTATACCAGTTTATCCAATAGCCTGCATGAGCTCTGTATTGTTCCAGCTCTGAAAACAGCACCACTATCGTAGTTTCTGGGTGCGTTATATAAAGGGGGACATCGTCAGCATATAGCGATATTTTTTCCTCCGCGGTATCCGTCTGCCCCAGTCTGAAACCACTAATGTCTTCATTTTGTCCAACCGCAAATGCCGGCACCTCAATAGTTAGCACGAAGAGCAGGGGGGATAGGGGGCACCCCTGTCTGGTCCCCCGCCGCACCGGGAAGTCCCAGGATAGAATCTCATTGACTTTGAGAAATGTGGCTCACTGGTTAGAGCGGCAGACTCTAAAGCAGAGATCATGGCCCGGGACCAGGGTTCAAGTCCCGACGAGGCAGGGTCTTGAGCTCAATGTCCGCGGAGTCGATAATTCTCGCCTCAGCGCCTACTCTAATCATGGGTCCCACGCTGCAACTCTGGGCAATAGCTTGCTTAATCTCCACAATGGCCCCAACAAAACTGGGATGCCTGGCTTCACCTTGGGGTTGCCCAGGAGGGGCATCTCACAGGGAGAGCCAGGAAGGGTTCCACAGCGTTATACAGCGCCGGGACGCCCCGTTGCTGGGGCAGCTGTGCGCTTTACAAGTATATTACATTTAACTTTAGCTTTGGGATCAGTGTATAACAACTGTACCCACTTCCTAAACTTAGGTCCCAAACCAAACCGTGCCAGGACCCCTTCAAGGAAGGGCCAGTGAACTGCGTTGAACGCTTTTTCTGCGTCCAGAGACAAGAACCTCCTGCAACCAGTTATGAGTCAGTCTAAGGTTTAATCTAGTGGCCCTATCGGGGAGGAAACCCATTTGATCTAGGTGAACTAGCCAAGGTATCACCCTCCTCAGTCTGAGAGCTAGGATGGTCGCAAAGAGCTTCACTTCTATATTTAGGAGGGAGATGGGGTGATACGACGCACAATCATCTGCCGGCTTACCCTCCTTATATATCTGGATTATTGTGGCCAAACAAAGGTCTGGCAGTAGCTCTACCTCCTGCATTACCTCTGCGAAGAGTCCCAGCAGATGGCAGGCCAATAGGTCTGCAGTTCGCTTAAAAAATTCCGCAGGAAACCCATTAGGGCCAGGGGACTTCCCTGCCCGGAGCTTGGTCAGGGCTGTCTTAACCCCTTGGGTGCAGCCGCGATTCTGTGCCTGTGCAGCACTTTTATTGAGTGGGCGGGTTCATGACGGCCCCCAGCCGTCATCAGCACACGAGCACCGTGATGCATGAAGGCCGGGGGCCGTCATCAGCATGGAAGGGGTTAATGTCTTCTAGCGTAATGTCAGCCTCCATGTCATGTTGGTCCTCGTCCGTCAGCACTGGGAGCTCAATGTTTGTCATGTACTGTAGGGCATCCTCCTCCATCCCTAAGTCTCTAGCTTCATAGAATAGTTTGTAATGCGCAGCAAAGGCCTTCGCAATCTGGGCGTCCGACCTCACCCGGTTCCCCTGGGCGTCCCTGAGCTGCTCCACCCATCTGGCATCACTCTCCTTCCTACTGAGCCATGCCAGCAACTTTCCTGATTTGTCCCCCACATCATACAAACGATGTAGCGTCACCAGCGCCTGTGTCTTGGCCTCCCCCGTCACCATGTCTCTATACTGGCGCTGCACATCCGTCAGCCTTCTAAGGGTCCCCGTAGCTCTAGTGATCTGGTGCTCCCTTTCCAGCTCCAATATCTGGGCTTCCAGTGACCTGGCTTCCTCCTGTATTTTCTGTTTTTCCTCCGCCAGCCAATTCTGCGCCCTGTCTCGTAGGACCGCCTTAAAGGCTTCCCAGAAAACCACTCTCAACGAGACCGAGCCCTCACTTTCAGCAATATAAACTTTCACATCAGCTCGGAGGCCCTTCAATATGGCCGCATTCTGCAGGTCCCATGCTGTCAACCTCCAGGACCCGCTCCTCCCTCCCTTCCCTCCCCCACCCGAACTAGGAGCGGGTAATGATACGATATCCCTCTTGCTTGGTACACAGCTGTGTCATCTACCATCAGGGCATGTCGAGCCATAAAGATATAGTCCATCCTAGAGTATACCTTGTGGGCACCTGAGAAGAATGAGTAAGCTCTAAACTCTGGATGTAGCCATCTCCATATATCAATCAGTCCCAAAGTATTAATCATCTTAGAAAGCAGGGTCGGGGTCGGGTCTCTTGTCCTGTCTCCTGTCCTGTCTTGTGTTGGGCCATCACATCATTAAAGTCACCTCCCAGCACCTGCAGGGTGTCAGACGTATTGAGGAGTATATCCGTGACCCCCTTGAGTATAGCTGCCTGCAATTTAGGTGGAGCATATGCCGAGGCAATCGTATACTCCTGCCATCTCCAGTGGACCCTCACTCCCACATACATCCCCTGAGGATCTATCCATACCTGCGCTATCTGAAATGGTGGATTCTTTTGATCAGTATGGCTACCGAACTGGAGCCTTTGGTAAATCCCGCGGGTGCCAGAACTTACTGTCCCCTGGCCAGAAAGCCACACTTGGTGCCCTGTAGGTGCGTTTCTTGTAGTAGGATTACGTCGGGCCCACAATGCTATATCCTTTTTAGAAGGATATGATCTATGATTTCAGGAAGCACGGGCCTTACCCCAATAAAAGGATACTATTTTTTTTAAACCACGGAAGGAGTTAAGTTTACATACTTTGGGAGGGCAAATCTCATTTTGATTTTAATAGGGGAGCTGCCCATTGAAAACCCAAACTTTTAAGCTATCTTGCTCGCGGATGAGCATAAGGACTCAGAATCAATCCCTCTAGAAATAACAACATACATTAAATCAAACTAATTCTCCAAGCATAGTATCTCTGCCCAGCAGACAGACTTTCTAGCCACCTTGGGATCAACACGGTCACATCATACATTCTACTCACCAGAGATTTCAATGCCAAAATTAGTTAAGAACCCACTGAAGACGAAATAGTGCCCTGAAGCAACATCTATTAGAATATCTCTCAGACCTTCCAAACAGGTTAAAAGGCTGCTTGGGTGAGGAAAGTTTAGCCGCATCACTACATGGCCTGCGATTACAGACCCTAAATGGAAGAATCCTCCAGGACATCCCTATTCCCTGCACACACTTCTTGTAGGGCCATGATGTGGTGTGGATTACACCTGCCATTACTCCCTCTCTTTCAACTTTGCACTGAATTCTGAATAATCTGTAGAATAGAAAGTGATCATGCTCCTCAATCCTTCGGGTTCGATAACCCTTAGGCAACTTAAGCAACTTGGTAGGTCTCTCAGAGGGATTACAACAAAAAACTCCAAATGGTAAATTGTCTTCTCAGAATTTTGGCCGGTCTAGAAGTACAAATGCAAAAACAATAGTTGATGGACAGAATGCAGAACAATGTCATACATTCACCCCAGTACAGAGATCTGGGCCTAAATCCATCGTTGTTTTGCACTCCACACCACCCCAGTTCAGACATGGCCATATGCAAATAAGCCTTGACCCTGTGCCTCATGGGAACAGTCTAGCCCGAACTGCCAAGCCATGTCTTTCCTGGACCGGGATCAAGCATCCTAGGACCGGTTTCTGGCTATCAGCCGTCATCAGCCAGGATAGCTTGACTCCAGTGTTGTGGACAGCACGGGACTCACATCTGAGCATACCCGTCCCACTCGGGGTGACAAATGTAAAAACAACAGTTGATGGACAGAATGCAGAACAATGTCATACATTCACCCCAGTACAGAGATCTGGGCCTAAATCCATCGTTGTCTTGCACTCCACACCACCCCAGTTCAGACATGGCCATATGCAAATCAGCCTTGACCCTGTGCCTCATGGGAACAGTCTAGCCCGAACTGCCAAGCCATGTCTTTCCTGGACCGGGATCAAGCATCCTAGGACCGGTTTCTGGCTATCAGCCGTCATCAGCCAGGATAGCTTGACTCCAGTGGTGTGGACAGCACGGGACTCACATCTGAGCATACCCGTCCCACTCGGGGTGACAAATGCAAAAACAACAGTTGATGGACAGAATGCAGAACAATGTCATGCATTCACCCCAGTACAGAGATCTGGGCCTAAATCCATAGTTTTTTTGTACTCCACACCACCCCAGTTCAGACATGGCCATATGCAAATGCAAATCAGCCTTGACCCTGTGCCTCATGGGAACAGTCCAGCCCGAACTGCCAAGCCATGTCTTTCCTGGACCGGAATCAAGCATCCTTGGACCGGTTTCTGACTCCAGTGGTGTGGACTGGGGGTGAATGTTTTGCCATTGTGCAACATTCTGTCCATCATATTGTGTGTTTTGCTGTTCACCCTATATGGGAGGGGTATGCCCAGACGTGGGTCCCGTGCTCACTACGCCACTGGAGTCAAGCTATCCTGGATGAAGACGTCTGATAGCCAAAACCAGTCCTAGGATGCTTGATTCCGGTCCAGGAAAGACATGGCTTGGCAGTTCTGTCTGGACTGTTCCCATGAGGCACAGGGTCAAGACTGATTTGCATATGGCCATGTCTGAACTGGGGTGGCTTGGTGAGCAAATTAACGATGGATTAAACCCAGATCTGTGACTGGGGGTGAATGTTTTGCCATTGTGCAACATTCCGTCCATCATATTGTGTGTGTTTGCAGTCTAGAAGTACGGCTTAAGCATGAGAGCTAAATTGGACAACCTCGCCAGTCTGTCAGTAGGCTCGGACAAAATTGCAGAGTGGTACAAACTGGTAAAATACTTCATGAAACTTTCCTGTGCAAAGGGAGACTAAGGGCACCAGCCCTTCAAACTTTAAGCATGGTTCACCATCGAACTAAAAAAGAAAAAAAAGGCAATTGAACATAAACCTCCGACAATTTACCACCAAAAGTTCAATTCCCAGGGAACCCATCTAAGATTTAGCCACTGAAACAAGAATATAATTAAGTCTGAGCCAGTAAACAAACTTTTCACCAAAAATAACAGCTCTTACAGAGATTTGCAGTGAACTCTGTAATGGAGATGATGGTACAAGAGAATGCTACCACTCCATCTTGAAAGGGCTTGGTTTCTGATGTCTCATCATGTGCTCTCTCTTTTTAGCTGGGTAGATATGCTAAGGTCCCAAGAGTTCTACATAGCCATAGCACGGAAAAGGCCAACACACGGGTCTTTTCATACCCTTCATCTACTCTGTAATAATGAACATTATAAGAATTAATAAAATTTGCACCACAAACATTTTTATCACACATCCCTATTAGAGGAAAATAATCTCCCACATTGCATACGTCATTATATTTTTATTCTGCCTGGTTTCGGGCTCCCTCTTGAGTCAGCCCCAGAAAGATAGCTGGGACCCATGTATGATGTGTGTACCAAATCCAACCGAATCCCCTGCTGGCCTGGGTACATGAAGCCATATTGGGTCATGCAGGACTACACAATGATGTCTTTTGGTAACGATTATACCTAGAAGTCACCATAACACCTAACCCATCGCTGTTGGCCACACTCTGGCTGATTGCTGCCATGTCTAATAGGATTACCTTAAACAGTAGATCTGGTATATAATATGTCCAATTACTAGTGTTCTTATTCCCCCATGTGATTGACACCTTGATGAATGAGGTCTACCAGGTTAGTGGAGATGGGGAATAGTGAGTTTCTCCTTTTACAGTGCATCACCTGCCTTTCTACTGAATTGATACACCTCACTCTTCTCTAACTCAATGGACGACTTCTCAGCGCCATCTAGTGCAGGGCAGACCTGTGCTAGACCTGTCATCTAATATACACTACAAATACTTGTCTCTTTGGAGTCACTTTCTATCTTTTATATCTCGCCATTGGTGGGTAATGCTACTTTGGTTTTAGTTGGAGACGAAGAATGCATCCTTCTTCTTAATGCCCATTAACACCAAGCACTTGAGGGCGAGTGCTGTAAAAGATAATTGGCTTTGCCAACACTGCCCCATGTTGGATTGATGTTTATAATGCCCCTTAAGCTCTGCTCCGCTGCTTGATATTGTACCCGATTGCTTCAGCTGTGAATGCACTGAGAACCTTGGACACCATTAACAACTAGAGTTGTTCTCTCTTGACAAACTCAATAAGGCACCAACTTCCCCTTCCATCCCATTAGCAAATGTATTCTTTATGTCTATCCAGACAGGTGCTATTCTTGGACGCAATAGCCGTTGGTAAAATGGTCCACATGGCGTTGCTATTAAGATGCCACCATTCACTCCAGAGATTATTGTGAAAGAAACGCCTGCAGTGGTTACCGTAGTGAAGGCGTCGGAAGGCAAAATGTCAAAAACAATATCTGTCATCAAATCTGTTTTGCACAGACATCACCTTCTTCTACCATCTACTTGACTAGTCAGAAACAAAGGATGGAAGTCCTGAAGGGCTGCATTTCAGGGTGAATGACACCTGCACAAGAAGAATATAGTCCACTTGAAAGACCAATTGATAAATTCTGTAACGAAGCACCTAAAAAATCTAAAAGATGTATGCTGCCCAGCCTTCCACAAGCTATTAACTTGCACCACCAGCATTGGTCATCACACTGTCAAAAGAATGGTATCTTTCTCCTTTAAGTACTCTGAACAGACCCAGATGGAAGACATGGATTTGTGAAGCTGTACACTTTGGTCAAGTTGCTGTTCGTAGATTTAGTTTATGCGCGGAACAATTCTAAGACACACTGTGGATTTGTGATAGGAGGAGACAGGAATTGCACCCTGGACCTGATCCTGAAAAAGACAGGTACTACTGATAAAGCTAACTCCAATGGCAGCATCATATTGCAGGATAATGTGAGGAACCACTATCTGATGGATGTTTCTTGGCTGGTGAATTTTCTGTATAAATTCTGCACCTTTCTGATTGGTGTTTTTACCAAACACTACAAATAGCTCTTGGAATAGCCCTTTCAGAATAGCAGGTGTAACCATGGCTCCATTTCATCTCTAATTCCTGCACTCAGGCTTGATGTCATGGAGCCAAATAAGGTGGCATCATGTGCACTGACATCAGTTTATTTCCACAAACTTGTACGCAGGTCTAGAGTGCTCTACTTGGATTTCCCTTCCCTTGCAGTAGCAGTGCTTGGTGTTTATGTATCAGTCTAATTTTAGACTTCTTAATTGGTCAGAGAGACATGGTCCTTCCTGGTCCCACACCCAGATTCACTCTGAAAGGGCTCTACTGCCATCTAATGACCATTTCATCTCCATCCACTGGAGGGTAATTTCTCTGATCCAGTGGTGATCCATGTCACAGGAGAGGTCTCTTTATCAGCAGCCCTGTTCCCTCACTTCAGCCTTGACTTCGTCCTCAAACATGGCTTCTGTCCAGCTGGGCAGAGAACCAGTACCGGTGGCCATCTGTTATCCAGCGTCGTGATAGATGCTGCAGTATGTTCTTCCGGCTTTCCCAGCATCCAATACTTACTTACTTATTTGACAGTATACACTCAGGCTTTGTTGACAATGTCTAACCCTCTATCGACCCCCGCTCTGGTATGCTTTCGCACACCAAGGTGTCTACAGATCGTTCAACCTCTTTTCTGGCATTGTTCAGCCTCACTGGTTTTGATGTTGGTTCGAACTTGGCTGCTCTGATTTGGCTTTCGAAGGCTTTGTAGGTTTCAAAACCAGTGTTGGTAGCAGGGTTATGCTTGTCTCCTGCTTGTCCTGTTCCTCGGTGCTGGGAGACTGTGCTAAGTGATTTTGACTCTGCTATCTAAGTTCCACGACGTTGAGTGTTTTATAAGATATGGTAGCGACCTGAGGAATTGCCTATCACAGAGTTACTTTCTGGTACCACTGAGGAGGAAGCAGGAAGTGCCTTAACTTTTGACTCTAAGGGGTTCTTCACAGATTTCAATTCTGCCAGTAGTTTGACCTTCGAACGCAGGTTCGACCTAGACTGGTTTTCAGGACATACTATTCTTCAGTTTTACCTTGTGTCAGTGACTTCGCTTTTACACCTGCCTACGGTGGAGTGGAGTCGCACAGGTTGACATAAATCCTATAAGCTTGTTCTTCTTTATCAATAATTTTTTAACCATCTTTGAGGCTCCCAGCGTCCCAGATTGTGTGGTATGTGGTAGGTCTATCTCTTCTCCGACGGTCAGTATTCAGGTCGTGTGCCGGTAAAACTCGGATGAGGGTGGGTCACTTTTTTTGTCTTCTGCTAAGAGATTGCTTGGCCTGGTCTTTCTATTTGCACCCTGCATAATCCCTGGGATTGGCAGCACATTCTTCTGTTCTCTGCCTGAGGAGCAGCGGTATGTACATGTGGTGGTGAGGAAGATAAACATGCCAGGGGGATCTCACTCTTCGTTCTTACGTCATGTGCTTGCTGGCCCATTACTCCAATGCACTGAAACCGCTGGTGAAAGAGCGCTATATAAAACTTTTAAAACTCAAACTCAAACTCAAACTTTGGGAGATGGCATGAAAAGGGGTTCCACTTGTTCCATATAAAAGCAGTGACCTCTTTGCAGCAGTGGTGTGAAATGGGTTTTGCACTGCCATCTAACTTCCACAAACTGGTGTTGATTTGACAGAGTTTGAAGCCTGGTATGTGGGTTTGTCTGTGTCTCTGTGCCTCTTTGCTGATCTGTGCCACTCATACATCCCTGTGGAGATATTGGAGTCGCTCTTTCATGGAACTCTATGCCAAAGCAGAGAACACTGTTTCCTGGTATAGCCTGTCCCCAGAGGAGCTGGCAGAGAGGAAGGCGGAGAGAGAGTTCCAGCTACAGATGGCCAACCTTAAAATGGATAAGGTGGCCCTGGAGAAAAGATTGGCTCATGAGAGGAGCCTCAGAGAGCTGAACCTTAACGCTAGAGAAACAGAGTCCATCAGCAATGGTTGCAGTATTCAATAGGTTTAGGTTTGCAAACCCTAGAAGATCAGATGCCCAATTATGTGGTGGGAGATAACATAGATAAGTGGATTTGTGCTTTTGAGGTGACCCAAAGTGTGCACAAGATCCCAAGGGAGGACTGGGGGAGGGGTGGCTTGTGGGAAGATATGCCTCCAGTGGGGAGGGACACCCATCGTAAACTAGAAGTAGAGGACCAAACCAGATACATCCCCAGGAAAGCCATACTTCTCTCTAAATTTGGGCTGATCCCTGAAAAGTACCGTCAAAGGTTCAGAGACAGCAATAAACTCCCAAATCAGTCTTGCGTGTATTTTGGACTACTCCAGCAGGCACTGAATAGGTGGGTGAGGGGCAGCGAGATTAATGATTACAATAGGCTGTTCAACTTTATTCTCAGGGAGCACATGCTCAATATTTGTTTCACAGAGATGCGCCCGCACCTAGTGGATATCATGCTAACTGCCAACAGAAAGCTTGCTGAGGAGGCAAACCTCTTGGCCAGTAGCAGAGTGTCATAAAAGGAAACCAGGGGAGACTCTCAAAAGGGAGGTTAGGGGTTTTACCAAAAGAAAGAGGGGCAAAATCTCAAAAAGAAGTTGTTCTCAAAAGGAAACAGCAACAATGAGTACCAGCCTGTCTAATCTTCTGTAAAAGTAGCCGTGAGCCCTGCCATGCTTGTAGATTGTCTTTTGGGAAATGACCTCCAGAGCACTATCTGGAAAGAGGTAGAGCTCATGTCACACTTGGAGATGTTGGGATTGCCTGAATAGGTCTGCATGACCACAAGGTCCATGGCTGCCAGAGAAGGGCGTCAAAGTAGCCTTGAAAAATAGCCCAGGCAACTACCAAGAGTAAGGGTCCGGGCGCAGGAACCCAGCTCCTAAAGTTCCTCTGGTCCAGGTTGATGGGGCACCTGAGAAGTAAGCTCCTAAACCTACCGGGGAGGGCACAGTCACCCAGGGTGACCTGGCTCAGTTTGTGGGATGGCGCAGTGACCCCCCTATGGAGGGCTTGAGGCTGAAAACTGAAGCTCAGGCATCAGGAGATACCTCTGGAAATACCTTATCTACTAAGAGAATTACATCCTTTACAGTGAGCTTAAGGTTCCTGGACCTGAAGCAAACAGTGTGCTGGTGGTCCTTCAGTGGTTATGGGCCTACTGTCAGGTGTTGGCTCACAATATACCCCTGGTGGGACCTCTGGGGAAAGACCAGCCCTTTGCCATGCTTGTTGCCCACTTCTATTGGCCCTAGATGAAGATGGTCTCAAATGCCTTCTTTAGGTCCTGTACCACCTGCTAGGACAGTAGGATGTCAGGGGAAAAGCTTATGGCTCCCCTCGCCCCATTACACGCTGTTGGCACGCCCTTTGACAGGGTAGACATTGGCATTGTTTGTCCCTTCGACCTAGAACCAGCTTTAGGCAACCGGTTCATCCTGGTCTTGATGGACCACATCACCCCCTACCCAGAGGCCATCACTCTGAGGTTGATGACTGCAGCTACAGGGGCCAGGGCCCTGATGGAGATTTTTATACAGGTGAAGTTCCCTAAAGAGGAAGTGTCTGACAGAGGCACTAACTTCATGCCAACTTCTAAGAAGTTCATGTGGGATAAGTGTAAAGCCAGTTACACGTTCTACACACCCTATCACTCCCAAACTCACAGGCTAGTGGAGAGGTTCAACAAGACCCTAAAAGCATCATAATGGGCCTTCCTGAGCCCATGAGGCATATGTGGAACATCCTCCTGCCATAACTTTTGTTTGCATACAGGGAGGTGCCACAGAAAAGGGTTCGTTTAGCCCCTTTTAAGTCCTGTATGGCCACTCCTGTATGGCCACCCTGTTAGGGGAACTCTCAGCCCTGTCAGATAGAGGTAGGAGCAAGTTTCAAAGAAACCCCCATAGGGTGGATGCTGGTACTCCACAACCAGATACAGCACTTCAGGGAAAAGACAAAGGACAATTTTGAGCCCAGTCAGGAAGTAATGAAGCTCTGGTATGACCAGAAGGCCAATATGGTAGAGTTTGAGCCTAGCTAGAAATTGTGGGTTATTGAGTGTGTGATGTTCAGAGTTCTCCAGGATCAGTGGACAGGCCCTTACAAGGTAAAGGAGAGGAAGGGGAAGTTCTCCTACCTGTTGTATCTCAAGACGCCTAGAAACAATTAAAGGGTGCTCCACATAGCCTGCCTCAAACCCCACTTTGATAGGTTTGAATTCAACAGACTCCAAGTGACAGACAAATTAGTGGAAGAGGCGAATAAACTGCTCCCTGACCTCCTGTCTTCCCGGAGCCTGATGAGGGTGTTAATCTCTCTCCTACTGTGAACCCAGATTAGAAGAGTCACTGTCACCAGTTGTTGGGGCTGTTTTGTAGTCTGTTCTCCTTCATCCCTGGGATAACACATATGTATACCTACGACATAGACACTGGAGACAGACCACCTGCCAAAAACAGAATTTGCAGGTTCCCAGGTAAGGCAAGGACCAGTATCATGGGGGTAGTCTCCCAGATGCTGGTGTTAGTGGTGATTAAGCCCTCCAACAGTCCATGGTCCAGCCCTATGGTGATGGTACCCAAGGCTGCCCCACCAGGCTCCACTCCAAAACTCAGGTCCTGCATGGACAACCAAGGACTCAATTCTGTCACTAAGACTGACAAACATACCATCCTTTGGCTGATGAGCTCATAGAAAGGCTGGACGGCTTTTGATTTCACGTCATGATATTAGCAGATTACTCTGAGAAGGCAAAAGAGAAGTCTGCGTTCATGACCCCAGAGGGTCACTTCCAGTACAGGGAGTTGCTCTTTGACCTAAAGAATGTCTCTGCCACCTTTCAGACATTGGCCAACAGGATTCTAGTTGGGAAGGAGGCCTTCTGTGCCACCTATTTAGATGATGTGGCTGTCTTCAGCTCCAGCACTAAGGAACAGCTGTACAACCTCCACGTGGTGGTTCAGGCCATGCACCAGGTGGACCTGACTATCAAGGCCAGTAAGTGTCAGATAGGGCAGGGTTCAGTGGTAGGGACACATGGTGGACATGGGCAAGGTCCATCCATGGTTGAGTCTATCATAGCCTGGCAACCCCCTAAAACCAGAATGAGGAGAGGGTCTTCTTGGGCCTCACAGGATACTATACAACGTTTGTTAGGGGATATGTCACTATTGTTGTCCCTTAAAGCAGACTTCTACGAAGCATCCCAGAAGGGTGGCCTGGGCAGAGGCCTGGCAGAAAGGCTTTGACACCCTCAAGGAGTCCTTGTGTACAACACATGTTTCAAGACTCCTGACTTCTCTACAAAGTTTATTGTACAGGCATAAACTTCAGATCAAGGCCGTTTTAGCACAGTTAAATGTGGAGGGCCTAGACCAACTAGTAGTCTTTATTAGCTTGAGGTTACTTCTCCAGTAAAAGTGGTGGAATGTGATTTAAAAGGAGGCCTTTGCTGTGGTCTGGGCACTGAAGAAGCTGAGACCATACCTGTTTGGAACTCACTTCCGAGTTCAGACAGATTACAGGCCTCACAGATGACTCATGCAAATGAGGGGATAAAATCCCAAACTATTGAGGTGGTCTTCATGGTGGAACCCCTTTCTGGGTCAGACATGCCAATACTGGTGATCTATTCACATTCCTACACCTTAGTGAAGAAAACAACCACAAGGTTGCGTAGTACTCCCCACTGTCAGCTGGGGGCTGCAGGAGACAAGTTAGACCTGTCAGCCTTAGAGTGGGATTCCCCAAGACATGTTGCCTTACTCCTACATATTTTTTGTTGGCCTTAGGACTCTGCACACTTTACCAATGCTAATCTACAACATGGGAAAATTGGCTTATACCCAATTGGAATATTTAGTTTACTTTTAAGGCCCTAGTAAAGTGGTACTACTTTTGCCCAGGGCCTGTAAGATGAAGGCTATTGGTGGGCCAGCAGCACTGATTATGCCAGCCAGTTATGTAATCCTATCAAACATTGGGGGGCGCTAGAGGGCGCCAAGCAAGATGGCCACACTTGCGTGAGGCTCTTGCAGTTCAGTGACAATAAAACATCAAAATCCTGCCTCTTTGCTGAGATAATCAAATAAGGGTGCCACAAGAAATCACCAGAGTCGGGAGGAGCGACTGCTGCACAAAGAAGAACGCCAATGTTGCCTTTATCAATTCACCATATACTTATCATCTCACAGTTGACTGAAACATAAAGTGAGGGGATCTGGATGTCTTGAATAAATCCTGAGTTTTATTTAATTTTTACTTCATTTGGATTTTTTGATCAGTGTTTGACTGTGATTCACAAGTGATTGTATGTGTGAGTGCTGGAAGGGGAATGTTTTTATGTATAGAATGTTTTGCATATACTGTATGTCATAAGTTTTTGTTTTTTTTAAATGAAAAATTTGTTTAAAAAAATGATCAAAAATATTGTGTACTATATAAGGCTGTGGCTTGGCCTTGCTGCTTGGGAGCCGATACCCAGTGGTGTTTATTTGCACAAAGAAATCAGGCCCGATGATCGGAGCTCCAGAGCGGACCTAAGAAGGCGAAAGCGGCCCGCGACTGACTGCCGAAGAAGCAGCGCGTGAAGGGGATAGTCTGCGTTAGGAACAGCAAGTGCGCGACATCAAAAGCAGCGAGTGTTGGCACGCCCACTTTATAGCAAGGGCCTCCCGCTCAATCTGAGCATATCGAGTTTCAGTGTCAGTTAGGGCCTTGCTCGCGTATGCGACTGGTTTCCATTTGTCTCCGCCGTATTCTTGCAGTAACACGGCCCCCAGGCCCACCGGGCTGGCGTCCACAATCAGTTCTGTTTTCCGGCGTGGCTGAAAGTATGCCATCACTGCCTTGTCAAGAAGGCTCGCCTTGATGTCCTGGAACGCCTGATTGGCTAAGCAGGTCCACTCCCATTCCTGATCCTGTTGAGTGAGTGCCCTCAATGGTTCTGCCAGGGCAGCTAGATTAGGAATGAATCGGCCACAGTAAGTGGCCATGCCAAGAAAACTCCGCACCTCTGAGGGATTCAGCGGGGTGCTCGCCGTCCGGATTGCTTCCGCTTTCTTCGGGTCCACCTTCAGCCCTTCTCGAGTGAACGTGTATCCAAAGAAGTCGATGGATTCTTGGTAGAACGAACACTTTGACCGATGCAGGGTCAACCCGTGTTCCGCCAACCTCTGTAGCGTGGCTCTCAGATGGGTGTGGTGTTCCTCGAGAGTGTTGGAGTATATGAGTATATCGTCGCTCAGGCTGATTACCCCACTCAACCCGGACAGCACCTCCCGTATTGCGTTCTGGAACACTTCTGCGGCGGAGGATACGCCGAAGTTCAGCCTCTTGTATCGTCGGAGTCTGACATGGGTCGAAAAAGTCATTATGTAGCGGCTCTCGGGTTCTAACTCCAGTTGGTGGTACCCCGCGTTGAGGTCCAACTTGGAGAACCACTTCGCCCCATTTAGGTCAGCAACAATGTCATCTATCGTCGGGGTGATATGGCGTTCTCTCTTCACAGCGGCGTTGGGGAGCCTCATATCAACGCACAGTCTGATGGCGCCTGGCTGTTTGGGTTTGGGCGCCACCACCAGCGGCGACACCCACAGGGTTGGGCCTGATACCTTTTCTATGACTCCAAGATCTTCAAGTCTTTTGAGTTCGGCCTCTACCTGTGGCCGGAGGTTGAACGGCACTCTCCGGTACCTGAGAGCGAATGGGCGCACAGAGGTGTCGATGTGTAACCGAACTTTCTTCCCTTTTAGTTTTCCTAAGCCGCTGAATAGCGCTGGGAACTCCTGCAGCATGCTGTCCGCATGTGACTGATGGACTTGATTTGCGAAAAATACTAACCCCAGGTCTTCCGATGTGTGACAGCTCAGGAGTGTGCCTTTCTTTCCTTCCGTAATATGGAAGCGAGCTTCCGTCGAGTATTCGCCGTTCACGATGTTGGTGCTGATGACTCCTCGCAGTGGCAGTGGGTCGGTGCCCCCGTAGGTGTAGATGTTTGCGCTTGAGGGTGCTAGTGCAGGCTTGGGTGAAATTTGCTCATATTGTTCGGAGTCCATAACGTTCACCGACGCCCCTGTGTCTATGAGTGCTCGCATTTCGGTGCCTTCGACGGAGACAGTGCACATGGATGGTGGTCTTCTCTTCGTGGACACCCGGCTAACGTATGATATCACGTTTACCTCGTCATCATCGTCGTCTTCGTACCGTGGCCTTCTTTCCTGGGCTTGGTTATCTGGGGGTGGATGTTCGGGTTCCAGAGACAGTAGCCTGACTCGTTGTGTTAGTAACCTGGGGCCATACCCCCCACGTGGTCTTGGAGCGTTTGGCCTGTAACTCCCTCCTTGGCATACTGCTGCAAAGTGGTACAGCCGGCCACACTTTAGACAAGTTTTTCCTTTTGCACTGCATGTTGCTGTCGTCGGGTGGTCCTCCGCGCAGTAGGCGCATTGCGTACCTCGGGATTGCCATTGTCGCGGACGGTTGGCCTGCGGTCTTCCTTGCACCGCGTCCACTCTTTCTTCCTTGATTGGCACCATTTTGGACGTTGCTGATAGTGCCATTGGGGAGCGCAATGCCGCTTCCATTTCTTCAGCCAGCGCATCTGACAGTTTGTGCGACCGGGCAAGGACGAGTATCTCATCTAATGTGATCCCAGGCTGTCTAAGAATGAGCTTCCTTAGCAGTTTACGAGCGACATCCGACGATGATTTGGTCTCGTATCTCCTCTCTCGGATTGAGGAATGGGCAACTACTGGCCAACCGGCGTAGCCTGGCATAGTACATGTCTACCGATTCAGTTTCCGTTTGCCATGCCCTCTTGAACTTGAACTTCTCTAAATCATTGTTTAGTTGGGGGTCAAAGTGGGCATTGAGGGTGTCAACCGCCGCGTTGTCGTCGTCTTCCCGTCCAGTGTCAGGGAGAGTCTCAAAAAGGTCATATATTTCAGGGCCTCCATAAAGGATGAGGAGGGACCTCTTGACTGTGCCATCCGTTTCGCGGGTTCCCTTAAAGTATAGGTTGAGTCGACCGAGCCACGCTTTCCACCACAGCGCTGCCGTCGCGGGGTCAGCCGATTCGCTGAATGGGGGAAGAGGTGCGACCCCTATGTGGGCATGGCTGATAGTCTGGGGGCCTGTGGCGAGGTTCTGGGCATGTCCTGCGGGGCCAGGTGGTGGGGGTGCTGTCGCTGCAGCTCCTTGCGCTGCGTCCGTCATGATGCTCCCCTTCGCGGGAGTTGCTGCGGCTCCCTGGGAAGTAGTAGGCCAGGTCTTGTTCCCCCTACCGTGGAGTCGTCCCAGCTATTCTAAGAGGCGTTCTGTGGGCCTGTGTGACTCCAGCCAGGTAGAGCAGACTTTGTTATATGGCTATTCCCTCCGAAATGTTGCATTCAAGCTCCCCAGGGTCACTAGTGCGTGTTGTCCTGCATGCGCCTGCTTTAGCCAATGCTTGTTTGGTGTGGTAGGAAAGGCAGGCGGGGCTGCAGTGAGGTGTTCCACGCAGACTGGGGCTAGGCCAGCAGGAAGGAGAATGGAGCCGACGTGCAGCGTCGCTCCTCTTCACCCCTCCCCTTCAGGGGCTGCGCGTGGTTGTTGCACGCCTGGGGGGGCTGCGCGCCTCGGGCAGAGTCCGCTGTGTGGGTGGGCCGTGCAGGCCTCGGATGCGCAGCGCGGGCGGGGCGGCTCACAGTACACTCACCCTTCTGAAAGCGCTCCTGCGAAGGAGACGCGTGGGCGGGCCTCGAGCCATTGCGCGGGCAGATCGTCGGCCAGAGCGGGTGGGCTCCGCGTTACACTCCTTCAGGCGCAGGCAGGTGGCAGGGCACACGCGAGGTCGGTACCGGCCTCGTCGCCAATGTGGTGTGCGGGGGCCGGGCCTCGCACGTGGACATTCAGCACACACAGAGACAGCAGGTACACAGAATAACGGTGTGCCGGAAAGACCCCGAGCGGTCTTCCGCTTCTTTATTATATACCCCGGAGCGAGCCCGCCCCGGGGGTGTGGGGATGCATGTGTATATGGATACAATGTATGGAGGAGGCCGGGTGGCTCTCTACAGACTCCAGGTTGTTTCCCCTTGAGGACGTTGAAGGAGTCTGGATGAAGACAATTTCCCCAGCAACTACCAGTGTGACTACAATACTGATTACTTGTGTCACTCTGAAGTTCTGAGGTGCCGGGTTTTTAGAGACCCGGTGGTGCCAGGGGATCACACCCAAAGACCTCTGAGTTCTCCCTGTTCTGGACTTACAGAAACACAGAGTCTTCTAGGTGAAGTCAATGATCGAGTTTTATTGGCTGCAACCAAGTAACATGCGTCCTAGAAGTACGACAACACGGGCCGTAAGTTCTCAGGAGACTGTTCGTTTTTACAGAACCAGCCTTCTCCTTATATACCTAAATAATAGCTGTAGGCAAGAATTCTTGAGTTTATGATATGGCTATACACATATTTTCGTAATAATACAAAGAGCGAAGTCATGCTGGTCAGCACATATTTCAGATTTCCAGTTGGTGATGGATTACCCCGCCAAATCCAGAACTCCCATCAGATATCGATGAAATGCCAATAAGGTCGAGCACCCTCCCATCATAAAACGGGTCATAAACAAGAAACATGGACGGGTGTGTGTGTGTATGAAAAACATAGTCTGTATGTAGTGAATGGTTTATGACATGTTGTGCCTTGATGATATCTTGCTCGGCCACTGGGCGAGGAGCTGCCCGAGCAGGCTTGGCTGGAGGCAGTGGAGGCAGCTTCGGCCAGGTCATGGGGAAGTCAGCTACAGAGGACGTGTCCTTCAGATCGGCTTTAACCAATTGACTTATATGAGGGCAAGTCCTAAGATGGATGCCGTTTACAAAATGGAGTTCGAGGGTTCGGGACGGAAACTACAATTTAGGGGTGTTAGCACCTCTCAATCGTGACGCAAATACATAGGGATAATGTCCTGATCATTACCGGTTCGTAGATACCAAATTCGTCATGGTACGATGATGTTTTATGACACGAGTGTTGGACCTCGATATCTGTAAAACAGCGGGGTCCAAATTTGCAGTACCACAGACCCTCCTTTTGCCCTCATATTAGGCAATAACTCACACTAATCTGAGTCCATTTCTGTATTGATGAATTCACGGAGATGCTGCTGTAGCATCATTCTGTTGCTCAATTCGTCCCTTGACACAGGCTTCCTTACACATGAAGTGGCGCAGAGGCCACATATTGCAGGAGCGCACTGCACAAACAGGCAGAACATAAACAGAACGGCTAAGATCATCCCAATGAAGATCAGAGTTTTCCATCATCAGGCAGAGATCAGTTCCCAGAACCACCCTAGCAGAGACCAATCCCCTTTTTCTGTGTGAAGGGAATCAGATATTTTGTGTAGTTTGGAGATGGCCTGGTACACTGTCTGAGCATTATCGGGGATGAAAATGCAGCAACTAGATTGGATCACTCTACATACACCACCACGGTCTGCAAGTATGACATCTAGGGCAACCCGGTTCTGAAGGGTCATAAGTCGATCCAACTGAAGCTCAGCTGTTAAGTTGCTAAGGGCACCGGCCGTTTCAGTCACGGCAGATTCAACTATTCTTGTCAGTTGTCTAATGTTCCTGCTGTTCACCATGGGCCCCCAAAACGGCAGAAAACCCTTCGCGAAGTCTCCAAACTCCTGACCCGCTGTGTAGTCTTGACTCACGACACCCCTAACTATCCTTGTCCGATGGTAATCTGCCCCGGCCGTGTAGGTGGGTGGCAGCAGAAACGAGATGAAACATGTGCCTGAGAAGTCAGGGGGCAACCATGTGTAGGCTTTGTCATGGCAGACGAAATAGGTGCCTTTAGCCGCCAAGAATGGAGGGGAAGTTCGGGAGGCAAACACATATGTTTCCGTGCATATGCTCTTCCCCAACTGTGCCTTGGGATCCCTGCCAATACCTTGCAGACACAAGTGACCTCGGTGGGGTACTATCCAGACTGGAGAGGATTTCGTTGATTTCTGGCTCTCACTTAAGGAAATCCCATACTTGGTGATGTTCCACCTGCTGTATGGGGTAAACTCATCCTTGGGAGTTGCTCTAACCGTGTCAATATCTCTACTCATATTTCGAATCCCTGCCACTAGTGCCTTATTGTTTGAGTTCTCCCCTCGAATGTAGGGTTCAAGGGAATACAGGAACATAGTCTGGAAAGCCCACAGGGAACCAAAATAACTAAATGGCAGGACAAAATAAGGGATGCCTTTATCTGCAGTGTGTGGCATGAGTCCGCATATCCAACAGTTCGAGGTGTTCATAATAGACTGGTGCTGGTGTAGGAGCTGGACAAAGGAGTTATTTGCGAATTCCAGTCTTCTGGCAGACTCGTGCTCAGGTAGAGGGTGAAAGGAGTGTGTAGGATCAGTGGGAGAAGGTGCGAGTTGTGTGTTGTGTATGAATGGAACTCGAAAGATGGACAGAGCAAAGCCAGTCAAAAACATTATAATACTACACAACATTAAGATGCTTAACACTAGAGTTCGTCTTCTTGCCATTATAGTACATATTTTCTTTTCAAAGGTCACGTGTCTAGCAGGTCTCTCAACCCCTGGAAACTCCATCCTCTGGTTGCTGCCCGCGGTGGGAGGTTGCTTCTGCCAAGATGTGCGCTCTGTCCAGTCCGGGGTGATTCCCTCAGACTGACCAGAACCGTTGACCTAGGCGTCCCCGGCTGCACTCCTCAGACTTCAACCGCGGCCTTAGCAGCAGAACCGGATGGCGGTTCGAAAATCAAAAATTAGCTAGTTACCTGGGCGAGAGAGCTGTGGAATCAAAAATAGTTCATGGGAAGAGGGGGGAAAAAAATCGCACAAATTCGTTAAAGTCAGTTCCTCGGTTTTGGCCTCAGATTATATCGTTCCTTTCCAGGCACTGCGTGATCTTCAAACAATGTTTCAGGTTTGTAATGTCCAACTGCATCGACGATGGCACAGATCCTTGTAAAATACAATCACTCTCTTTGTCAGTACCAGTTCCTTTTAATCGTGCATCGCTGAAGGGGACGAAACGTGGTACGACTTCAGTCTCGGAGTCAGCGACTCCTTGCTGGACCCATCGGTCGTATGGAAGGGGCAACGGGACCCTTTTGCAGTGGGCGCCGTGCACCCAATGTTTTTTCCCGTGGACACGTACTGCAGATCGGGTAGACAGTGAAACCTGGAAAGGTCCGGTCCAGCGAGGCTCCTCGTTCTTGGTTCGTCTGAAATTACGAATCAGGATCCAGGAGCCGGGCTCGATGGCGTGGCCTGGATCGTCGGACGCCGGTGGAAAGGAGCTGTGGACCTGTTGATGTAAAGTATGCAGTTTAGTTGTCAATTCGTGCAAATAGTCAAATAGTACAGGGTACTCGATCTCATTGAGCTTTCTTGGCCTCGGTACTCCCCATATATTAGCTGGGCGCCCAAACACGATCTCGTGTGGGCTAAGTCCTAATCTGGAGTGGACAATCATCCTGGTAGACAGGAGTGCTAAAGGCAGGGCATCTGGTCACTTGAGGCCTGTGCTGGCTTGGATCTTGGCCAGTTTCAATTTTAAAGTGCCATTATAGCACTCTACTAATCCTGCCGATTGGGGATGATTTGCAGCATGGAACTTCTGGCGGATGCCTAGACACTCACACACTCTCTTCATCACTCGTCCCACAAATTCACTTCCGTTATCACTCCAGACAATCCTAGGCATGCCGAATCTAGGGAAGAATTCCTTGACAAGGGCTTTAGCAGTTGACAAGGCAGTGTTGTTCTTAAGGGGGTATGCTTCCACCCACCTGGAGAAAGCGCAAACGACGACAAGGACATATTTCAGGTTATTGCACCTCTCCATGTGAATGAAATCGAGTTGCAAGACCTCAAACGGGTATGTTGGAGGGGCGAAATGACCAACTGGGGTTGGGGTTCCCCTACCGGGATTGTGTTTCAAACACACCATACAGTTTCTGACCAGGTTCTCTGCACATTTTGGGATACCACTATTCTGCCATACTGGGGCCAACAGCTTACATATTCCTTTCACGCTGACGTGTGCCATTCCATGGGCCATCGTTACCACTGCGAGCACATAAGCATCAGGTAACAACCGTCGCTGATGTTCTGACAGTTCGACCCAACAACCATTCGCGTCTAACCTACCCTTGCTTTCTCTCCATTCATTCACTTCTCTCTCGGTAGCATCAGCTTGTATAGTCTTTACACTTTCAATGGTGTCTTCGCATATACCCATATCAGGGGTCCATCTAGCAGGGCCTACTACATACATCCGACTCATTGTGTTCCTTGCAGTCTCTTTCGCGACCTCATCGGCAAATGCATTCCCTCGACCAACATCATCTCGGATCTTTCTATGCGCGCTGCACTTTACAATTGCAATCTGTAGGGGCAAGGTCAGTGACTTGAGAAGGTCGTGTACTAGCTGGCCATGTTGTATCTTTGCACCATGCGACGTCAGGAACCCACGTTCACGCCACAATCTTCCAAAACTGTGGGCGACGCCAAAGGCGTACTGACTATCAGTGTACACATTCACTCGTTTTCCTTTCGCCAACACGCATGCTCTTGTGAGTGCGACTAATTCTGCTGCTTGTGCAGAATTGTGGGGGATGCGAGCTGTCTCTACGATCGTGTGTAATCTTGTCACGGCATACGCTGCAGTCGTATCACCACTTGGCAACTTGAAACATGAACCATCAACCCATAAATTATCATTACATTCAGGAAAGGGAGTGTCCTTTAAGTCTACTCTCCCTTTGGTCTCTTCCTCTGTCCTAAAGCAGCAATCATGTTTGTCGACCTTATCCGTCTCTACTGGTGGAATGGGTAGTAACGTAGCGGGGTTGAGTGTATCACACCTTTTTATGTGAATGTGACTTGCTAATAGGGTCAATTCGTAGCTGGACAGTCGAGCACTAGTTAGGTGCTGTGTTTTTGTCCTGTTAAGTAGGATATCTACTGCATGCGGGACCATAACGGTCAGAGTATTATTCATGACTAACCCAGCCGACTGTCGAATACAGACAGCCGCTGCGGCAGTGGCCCTCAAGCAACTCGGTAATGCCTTAGCTACGGGATCTAGAGTCGCGGAGAAGTATGCACATGGGCGTTGCTTGTCCCCAAAGTGCTGTGTCAAGACCGATAATGCGCATCCTTCCTTCTCATGGACGTATAGTGTAAACGGCTTGCTGTAGTCGGGGTTGCCCAACACAGGAGCCGAACATAATGCCTCACGCAACTCATGGAAACTCGTCTGACAATCTTTAGACCAAGGCAAAGGATTGGGTGTGTCTTTACGCATTAATGCCAGTAAGGGCTTGGCCAACAGTTCGGTATCCATTGTCTACAGTATGATGTAATGCCCAAGAAGGCACGCACTTCTCTTTGTGTCCTTGGGACACTCAATTCTGCAATTGCCTGTATTCTTTCTGGGGTCAGTCTCCTTCCCTCCTTCGATAAGATGTGACCTAAGTAGGTTACTTCTTGTCGGCAAAATTGTAATTTGGAAAGCGAGACCTTGTGCTTCATGTCACATAAATGACGCAACAGGGACAACGTGGCTTGCTTGCAAATCTCCTCAGTATCTGTAGCGATCAGTAAATCGTCTACATACTGAATCAGAGTCGCGCCGCCAGGTAGAGTAATCGTATCAAGTTGCGTTTTCAGAGCTTGACTGAATATTGATGGACTCCCGCAGTAGCCCTGGGGAGCGCGTCTGAAGCGGAAACTTCGACCTCCTAAATTGAAGCCGAAAATGTCTCGGCTCTCTTCGGCGATCGGGATGCTGAAGAAGGCATTCTTCAGGTCGATCACTGAAAACCAATTGGCTGAGGCTGGAACCATTGTCAATAAGGCAGTGATGTCGGGGAGGACTGGAAACTGCGGTACAACGATCTTATTCACTTCCCTGAGATCAATCACAAATCGGTACACAGGGGGCTGTGAAGGATCGGTACGCTTTAAGACAGGCAAAACAGGACTGTTACAAATGTTGCCTGTAGTTTCTTCAATGACATCTTTCGCAATTAGATCGTGGACTATTTCTAGCAAAACCTTTTCACATTCTTTTGACATTCTGTATTGGGGAATGCGTGGCAACCTGACATTAGTTTTCAATGTTATGACATACGGTGCTATCTCCAAACGACCTACATCATTTGAACCCTTCGCCCAAAGTACATCTGGAAGAGATGACAACTCAGTCGGAATGCTTTCCTTTGCCAAATACATCGGGGAAATCACTTTCTTACCAAGGGTGAGTTGTACTCCCGAAGGAGAACAGTATAAAGTCGCATACAATCTCTTCAGCAAATCCAAACCTAACAAATTCTCGCCACAACCTGTTGTAAGAATGAGGGGTGCTTCTAATTCGCATGGGCCAACAGAAAGGGGCATGGGATTGGAGATCGGGTTTCTAACAGGGGCGCCAGAAAAACCTACTGAAACGTTCATTTCGCCGGACAAAGGTGCGCCAGGAAGTTTGGAGTGCATAATCGAACTTTTTGTAGCACCAGTATCCAGCAGAAATGGCTCCGACACTCCGGATGTGATCACCTCGACATAAGGTCTATTCTGATCTACTGGAACTGAAACAACTCCCTCTCTTTGTCCATGGCTGTCCTAGCAACTATTACCCTCATTCTCGTTTTCTGCGTAATAGTCATCCGTATAGTACTGAGCTGACCTGGAGGACGCATTATTCTGTTGGTCAAAGCTATTCATAGAATTCTGAGGCGGGAAGGAATTGGTGTTCTGGGGGAAGTTTCCACGGCCCCTACCTCTAGGAGCCTGTTGAACACCTCTACCTCTTGCGCCGGAGGCACCGTTTAAAAGTCGTGCAAGAGCTTGGCAATTACTTTTGAAATGACCCTCTTCTTTGCAATATGCACATTGATTCGGGCCATATGGAGAACGCTGGTGGGAAAACTCGTTCCCTTGCGCGTTTCGCGAATACTGCTGCGGTTGCTGATAATTGGGCTGACTAGGAGTGCGAGGCGGATATGCTTGCTGGAGAAGAACTTTAGTCTTTAGTTCTTTAGTCTTTTTCTCAGACTTATCTAGCTCGTCTTTGCGTCTATTTTCATAGTACTGGGCTGTGGCTAAAATCCGTGCTGACGTGGAGACAGCCCAAGCACTCTCTGAATCTTTCAATTTATTGCATAGTTCAGGAAGCAGATTATGTACAAATTTGTCTACGAACAATCTTTGGCCACCCTCGGTAGCCATGTCCTGACCACTGTGGTCAGTGAAAGTCTCCTCGAACCTCGTGAAAAAGTCAGACACATTCTCATCTTTCTTTTGCTTGCACGCAGATAGTTTGTCCCAATTTACACGTAATTCAGGCATCAACGTTTTCATGTACTCGATAATCCTACGGGGAAGATCTGCTATTAAAGGCTCGGGTTTAGAACCACCAACTTGTCTGGCATCTGTAGCAGTAATATTAGCCCATGAGTCACCTAGTTCTTGATCAGGATCTGCATGACGGATTTTACTCCATAAAGGATCCGGAACAACATTCCCAAACAACATGTCTATATCCGCTAAATTCATTATACATGAGCTGGCGGTTTGTGACAATTCCTTGTAATATCCTGCTGGGTTTTTACGGAGATCTTGTAGTATATGTTTGAGTGCTTAAACTTCGGATCTTTTCCAGGGGACATGTACCCATACGCGCTGGAAATGCGGTGGAACAGGCGGTTGCGCGTTCGCATCGCCTTCCCTCCATACCGGAGGAACCTCTCTCATGGGGTACCGATGTGCCCTTTTTCTACCAGACACATCGTCCTCATCAAACGACCTAGAGCTGTTTCCTGTGCTCCTATAAGATAACAGCAAATCCATTGCTTTCTCAACATCTGCGCCTATAATCATGCCTTCATAGAATTTGAATCGCATGCGGGCTAGTTCCTGCATTCTGCGTTTTGGGTCATTGTCTCGTACGTCTTCCCAGAGGTATACACACATTTCCTCAAATACGTATCTTTGAGTGGCTGGATCCCACTGACGGAAAACTTCCATAACAGACTGGAGATCATACCTTACAGTATCAGTGACCCATTTGCATGCTAACTCATTCAGTACTCCTCTTTCCTCGTAGTCGGGTAGTTGACTACGCAACTGTCTACGTTCTGGTTTAGGGGTCGTTTTAGGCGACCCGAAGAAGGGCGAGAACAAACCAGTGACAGTACTTGTCACTCTCTGTCTGACAGAAGGAGAAGCTTGCGGCGAAGCAGATGCGCCAGAAAAGACAGGCCGATGTAAAGAGGAAGTCGAGGCGACAGCAGAGGAAGTTGAGGCAGTAGCAGACGTAGTATCGTAGTGAATAGTTGGAGCAGTAGGCAAAGTTGTAGAAGTAGAAGGAGTATGTAACAAAGGCGGCGGCCCTTGAGAAGGCTGCGCCGGAGAAGTAGGAACCAGCGGAAGAGGAGCTGGTGCTTGTGCAAGAGCTGCTTTTCGTGCGCTAGGGCTCGGTATAACAATGCGTCTCGGGGGTCCAACAACACTTGATGTATATGGGGGTGGTGAGTTCAATAAATGAGACATTAATGGATCTTTCTCGGTTGTTCCCTTTGAGTCTTGTCCCCCATGTGGCAACATCGGGTAGCATTTATCTATTGCTAGTTTCTTGCTTCTGAGCATTTGTTCACTTTCCTGCTCTTCCTCATTATCCCTGTATGCGATGGCAGCTTGTACCATCGACATACCTCTTTTGTTTTTCCTTGCTAATTTCATTTCTTTCTGTTTGGCTTCTTTGCGCCATAAGCGAAAAGAGTCAAACATCGCCTGCCGGGCTTTCTTCTTGAACAATTTGACCTCGAGGTTGTCTAATATTTCTGAGTCAAAACTACCATGTTGGGGCCATTTTAAGACACCATCCTTGCGGGTGTATTTCATCCATACCTCGTTATACGTGATAGGACCTACTCCATGCTTTATATATAACTCATATGTTGGAGTCCCAATCGGAGGAACCGGACACGAATCCTCTAATCAGGAGTCTTTACTACAACCAAGACAAAACAAGTTTCAAAATCTGCTGAGACCAGGCATCTTTGCTCACTAGTCTAGCTTCAAACTTCAAGGGATTATTTAATTATGATATTGCCGTGAACACACGAACCCCTCGGTTTTGGTGCTTGCAAGTACCAATACAAACCGTATCGCTAGGATACCAAACTAAGAACCAAGAACCAATACAAATCGTATCTCTAGGATACAAAAGCTAAGAACCAAACTAAGGAATTGACTAAGAACTGGGAGACGCTCCACTTATACTTAACTGAGTATTGAAGATCGGTGACGTCACTAGAAGACTCGTCTATCGTTTCGCTCTACCAAGGATCACTGGGTCCAAAACAGGGCGATAGTCAGGGCAGCAGTCCTTCGTAGCCGCCAGGACGCGGGGAACCTCGCAGCAAAGACCTTCGGAACCACGTCGATATGCAGGGGTCGCTGAAGTGGCTGGCCGTCCTCCGGAATTTTCACACGAAGCTCCTCACGAACATCTGGCTTGGACCGTCACCACTTGATATCGCCTCGAGTTGGGCGCCAACTGAGGTGCCGGGTTTTTAGAGGCCCGGTAGTGCCAGGGGATCACACCCAAAGACCTCTGAGTTCTCCCTGTTCTGGACTTACAGAAACACAGAGTCTTCTAGGTGAAGTCAATGATCGAGTTTTATTGGCTGCAACCAAGTAACATGCGTCCTAGAAGTACGACAACACGGGCCGTAAGTTCTCAGGAGACTGTTCGTTTTTACAGAACCAGCCTTCTCCTTATATACATAAATAATAGCTGTAGGCAAGAATTCTTGAGTTTATGATATGGCTATACACATATTTTCGTAACAATACAAAGAGCGAAGTCATGCTGGTCAGCACATACTTCAGATGTCCAGTTGGTGATGGATTACCCCGCCAAATCCAGAACTCCCATCAGATATCGATGAAATGCCAATAAGGTCGAGCACCCTCCCATCATAAAACGGGTCATAAACAAGAAACATGGACGGGTGTGTGTGTGTATGAAAAACATAGTCTGTATGTAGTGAATGGTTTATGACATGTTGTGCCTTGATGATATCTTGCTCGGCCACTGGGCGAGGAGCTGCCCGAGCAGGCTTGGCTGGAGGCAGTGGAGGCAGCTTCGGCCAGGTCATGGGGAAGTCAGCTACAGAGGACGTGTCCTTCAGATCGGCTTTAATCAATTGACTTATATGAGGGCAAGTCCTAAGATGGATGCCGTTTACAAAATGGAGTTCGAGGGTTCGGGACGGAAACTACAATTTAGGGGTGTCAGCACCTCTCAATCGTGACGCAAATACATAGGGATAATGTCCTGATCATTACCGGTTCGTAGATACCAAATTCGTCATGGTACGATGATGTTTTATGACACAAGTGTTGGACCTCGATATCTGTAAAACAGCGGGGTCCAAATTTGCAGTACCATAGTTCCCAGGGGGAAAGGGGTTGCGACGAAAAGAACAAGAGAAAGAAATAAAGACTCCTGACGTCTTCACTAGTGGGCTGGAACTCGACTGGACTGGGTTGTGCACAGGATAATAGAGAACAGGAATGCGACCAGATGCTGAGAAAAGTCTTGAATCTCCTACTAGACCTCTCGAGTGCAATTAATACAACAGGGTATTAATGTTTTGCTTAATATTCAAACTTCAAATAATATGCATCACTTATAAGGTACTACTTCATTGATACCTGATGCCTTCATTTGAATAACCTGGATCAGATGTAAGCTCTCTTCATGAATTCTTTGTTCGGCAATATCTCAGCTCAACAAAATGAGGGTTAAATAATAAAGAAAATAATAACAAACATTTAAATACAGCAGTCATGAAAAGTAATTGTCTTTGAAACGCAATTGTCCTTGAAACTTCACTGTTTTTGAATTTAAAAGTCACTGTGAAGTAAATTCAAGTCTATGTTTCTTGATGCCATTTATTCCAGGAAACACGGTAATGACTCAAAGTTATGCTTTAGAACTTGATTCCTACTCAAGTTGAAATGCCAAGTCCTAGCAATGTCTTTTATCCAGGAAAAATGCATGTTTAATTAACAAATGTCAGAAGAAAGAACTCACCGACGCTTTTATGATGAGAAATGCCTGAAATAACTTGTGTCTGCTTTTCTCTTTCAGGAATTACTGGAGCGTGAAGCGCGATATCGGAAGCTGAAGTGGAAGACCTTCGAGTGATGGCCCCAGCCAGACTACAGGAACAGCAAGTCGAAGACTGGAGAAGAAGGGAACAGGACCGGAGGAGCGGGAACAAAAGCTGGAGCCAGGTAAGAGCTGGAGGATTGGCGAGGCCAAGCAATGAGCGTGAATGAAAGTGGTTTAAATATCCTTTCATTCACGTGTGAGCACAAATTAAAATACACGCGTCTTCAGCTTGGCGGTTAATGCGTGTGAGCCATTCATGCATATACATGATTAAGGAACGTTTCTAGAGTCTTTAGATATGCGCGAAGCCTTCTTTTGCATATGTAAGAGGCACATGTCTTTTCACGAGTCCTTGCCTTCTGTAATATTTGAATACACGTTACTGTGCACATTTGGCAGTTTGCTGTCTAATACAAAGTCCTTAATACTTGTACAATTGCTTTCTACATATGCCAATTGCTTGTACATTACAATGACTTTTCTGGTTTTAATCATTAAATAAAACAATAACATGATTTCAAAGAACAGTAAATACTGTCTGTGCCAATATTAACGTGGTGAAAGCTACGTAAGGTGGGCATGGGAAAGCATACTCACAACATGGACTGCCGATGCACCATAAATTTTAGGCCAGGACAAGTCATATGCGTAGAATAATTACAGATACGCGTCTAGCGAAGTGGATGGCTGAAAGCAACCCAACCTGCAGCATTCTAGAAGGCGGCCCAAAGAAATAGCTGGCATCGAAAGAATACAGACCAAGGAGTTAGCGGCACACAAATATAAATTAAGGGAAAGAACAGAGTATATGCAGGAGACTAACAAAAGGTCAACAGAAACAATCATGGAAGACAGGCAGAAGCCACGATAACTATTCAGAGCCAGAATCCACACATATCCGCACAATAAACGTATAAGGAATATTCCCATTGGACCAAGGCTCCCAACTCTCTCCTCCAGGCCATAGGAAAACTAATAGCAAGCCAAAACGCGGAGACGCAGCAACATGGGGAAAGTAGATGGGAAATAAACCAAACTACAATTTGACACTCGCAAATCTGCCTGATCAGAAGAAGAACAGGGTCAGACTGATTTGCATATAGCCATGTCTTAACTGGGGTGGCAGAGTGGGCTAAAGTCGGTGATGGATTAAACCCAGATCTTTTGACTGGGTGCGAGTGTTTGATTGATTCAGATGCTCCGTCCATTACCACCCCCTTTTGTACCGCTTTTGGCCGCCATAAGTGTGGCAGGGTATGCTCAGACGTGAGTTCCTTGCTCACTTTGCCATTGGATTCAAGCAAGCCGGGCTGAAGACGGCTGGAATGCCAGAAACCGGTCCTCGGAAGCTTGTTTCCGGTCCAGGGAAGACATGGCTTGGCAGTTCGGGCTGGACTGTTCCCATGAGGCACAGGGTCAGACTGATTTGCATATAGCCATGTCTGAACTGGGGTGGCAGAGTGGGCTAAAGAACGGTGATGGATTAAACCCAGATCTTTTGACTGGGTGCGAGTGTTTGATTGATTCAGATGCTCCGTCCATCACCACCCCCTTTTGGCCGCCATAAGTGTGGCAGGGTATGCTCAGACGTGAGTTCCTTGCTCACTTTGCCATTGGATTCAAGCAAGCCGGGCTGAAGACGGCTGGAATGCCAGAAACCGGTCCTCGGAAGCTTGTTTCCGGTCCAGGGAAGACATGGCTTGGCAGTTCGGGCTGGACTGTTCCCATGAGGCACAGGGTCAGACTGATTTGCATATAGCCATGTCTGAACTGGGGTGGCAGAGTGGGCTAAAGAACGGTGATGGATTAAACCCAGATCTTTTGACTGGGTGTGAGTGTTTGATTGATTCAGATGCTCCGTCCATCACCACCCCCTTTTGTACCGCTTTTGGCCGCCATAAGTGTGGCAGGGTATGCTCAGACGTGAGTCCCTTGCTTACTTTGCCACTGGATTCAAGCAAGCCGGGCTGAAGAAGGCTGGAATGCCAGAAACCGGTCCTCAGAAGCTTGTTTCCGGTCCTGGGAAGACATGGCTTGGCAGTTCGGGCTGGACTGTTCCCATGAGGCACAGGGTCAGACTGATTTGCATATAGCCATGTCTGAACTGGGGTGGCAGAGTGGGCTAAAGAACGGTGATGGATTAAACCCAGATCTTTTGGCTGGGTGTGAGTGTTTGATTGATTCAGATGCTCCGTCCATCACCACCCCCTTTTGTACCGTAATTAACCAGGGCAGCTAACCAGAGTATGTGTGTATGTGCATTTCTTTTTTTCAGTAAGGTGTAATCAGGGCCATGAACTTGAATCCCGCTGAGGGTGAGCAGCCGTTTACTAGCCATGGGGAGACACTGGGCTGCTTATGAAGGCTATGATCAGGCTTCACAACCAAAGCTTGCCCATTGTGGGTCATTGTACTCGTATGCACTTATGTAATTGCAGTTCAGCAGCTCCAGTCAATCACTGATGGCTGTACTGTCAAAGTCCTGACCTGGACACTCAGCTGAAGGGTAAGGTTTTGAGCCCAAGCATCAATTAACTTCTCAATTGGGGAGGAGGTGCCGTTAAGGTCCGAGCTACCAACTTTCGAAATGGGGAACAGGCTTCGAGTCTCCATGTTGTCTCAACATACTGTAATTCTGGGAAAATGCCTCAAAAATGAATGTGCCCTTGTGTAATGTATTTGGTGTACAAATAAAGTGCTTCAAGACTTTTTGGTCAAGTTCGCTGTATATATAAAACTGCTAAAGTATCAAGTAATAATGATCTATGTTAGAAAATGAAATGCTTTCCCAAAATAAAAACAAAATCAGTGGGAAACGCTGCCTATTTTTGACACTACTATTTTAACATCTGCTGGCACGGCGCTTTGTATCCCCATCTCTTCTTTATTTTAAAATAAATGCTTCCCCACAATAAAAAAAGTTCTTATTTCATCCATAGGATATACCTCTCCAGTACCATGTGGTGATACCAAATGATGTGATAATCAATACTGTTTGCTTCCTGGGCAGTTTTCTGGCTATTATGAAGTTCAAACTAAAAACAAGTCCCTGAATACACCATCCCTCACTGTAACTGATAGTCTGCAAATGCCCAGACATGAAAGGAGATCAAATGTATTAATTTGTAACATAACTTTTCTCTCTTTGTTTATTTGATAATGAAGAAGAGGGGGGTGGGGGCACTGTGTTGCAGTATTTTTATAGTGCTTGCCAACGTAAACAATGTGTGGCACTGAAGCAATTACGCACAATGGTCAGCAAGCTACGGCATGTGTAGGGCAGGTGGTTGGAAGTGTTTTCTTTGTTGGTTTGTGCTCCTATGTGGGAAGTATTTCCTTGATTTGCCTGGCGAACTTACGAAATTAAGCTTAAAGTAAATGAAGCTCGGCGTGGCGTACTCTTGGAAAAATGCACAAGTTGCTTGGCCTTTAGTAGCTCACGCCGATTTTCACTGTTCAGAAGTAGCTATCACTAGTGAAAAGGTTGGAGACCCCTGCTATAGATGAAGTTGTAATACCCAAAAATAAAGACCTACTCAGGTCAATTTTAGGCATGACTGCGTACCATTCAAGGTTTATTTCTAATTATGCACAGGTTGTTCAACCCCTGCGTGTGTTATTGAAGAAAAGGGCTATTTTCTCATGGAATAATGAAGCACAACAAGGTTTTGATCTAATCAAAAACTTATTCTTCAAGTCTTTTTCACTGGGTCATAAAGGTATTTTATCTGTTGATGCCAGCCAACATGGCTTAGGAGCAGTTATTTGTCAATGGGTCAATGGTAAGGAGAATTCTATTGGTTTTTAATCCAGATTGCTCATGAGTGCAGAAGCCAACTACAGCACAATTGAGAGGGAAGCTCTTGCATGCACATGGGCTGTGGAGAAATTTAGAACTTTCATTTGGGGAACGCAGTTTGAAACTTTTTTCTGATCATAAACCCTTGATACACTAACTAAATGGGAATGGCACAGGAAAAGCCCCTGCAAGATTTGTCGGCCTACTTTCACACTTGCATGAATATACCATTTAATTATTAAGTACATACCTGGAGGTGGTAATGGAAGGGCAGTTTGTCTTTCAAGATTATCGTTAGAGGATGTTGCTTCATCTTCAAGGTTTGCAGATGTGGAATGTGTGGTGGCTACAGTTGAAGATTTCATTAATGATATTCCTCACATTTCTCAAGAAGATTGGCTGCAAGCTTCTGAAGAGGACTCTGTTCTTGTTGCAGTCAAGAACATGATTATTACTGGTTGGCCAAAAGAACACTCCTTACCTTCCCCTTTAAAGTCTTTTGCCCAGGTCAATCAGGAACTTTCTATTGTGGAAGGTTTGGTCATGTGTGGTGATCTTGCAGTCTCCCCACATCCCTAAGGTTAAAACATTTTAAGATTGCACATGAAGGGCATTTAGGAATAGGAGCTTCCTCTAGAACGTTGAAAGAAAACTTTTGGTGGCCTGGTTTGGAATCAGATGTTGCAAAGTTGATAAATTCATGTGAAATGTGTCTTGTGTCTGATAAACACTGGAAAACGAAGAAAACACCACTACATATTGTACCAGTTCCAGGTGGTGCATGGACAAAATTAGCTCTGGATTTTGTGGGACCTTTTGAGGTTTTTTCTACTGATAAGAAATACATTATAGTCTTAATAGATTATTTTTCCAAATAGGTGGAGTTTGAATTTTGTTCTTCTCCCAACTCATCATCTGTGATTAATTTTCTCTCTAGAATGTTTCTATCTGAAGGATTTCCAAAACAAGTGGCACAGATAATGGTTCGCATTTTACTTCAACGTCAATGGAGAATTTTTTGAACTCTCATGATATTAAACATTTAAAAGTGACTTTGTATTCCCCTTCTGCAAACGACTTGGTGGAACAAATGAATAGGTTTATTAAAGAAGGTATTTAATCTGCCTTATTGGTTAATGCACCTGTTGTAATGTTTTAAAAAAAAGATTTGATCATATCTCACTACGCCTCATTCTTCAACAGGCATTCTCCCTTTAGGCTTCTTAAAAAGAGGGATCCTAACGAAGGATAATTCAAGTTTGGTTTGCAAGGATAAGCAAAACATGCTTAAGAAAGTTGCTGTTCAACAATTTATACTAAAGAAAAAGTTTGACACAAAAGGTTGCAATAATACACATGATTTCCAAATTGGTGACTGAATTATGATTACGTCTCCTAAGAAAGTTAAGAAGGGTATTTCAAAACTGTCACTTCCAGTACAAATTCTTAAATTGTCGAAAGGATCTTTGTTTCTGGGTCACAAAGGTTGGTGGAGCAAAAGATTGTTGGTCAAATTAAGTCCTGATCAAGCTCGCAAAATATTGTCCAACAAAAAAGATGAGTCTCAAGATAATTTACATTATTCATACTTTTCAAATGATTCAAATGTAGCTGATTCTTTGATGTTATATGGAACTTATGATCAGGTCCATAATTTCACTGATTCTGGATCTGACTCTTTGTCAACAAATGGCTCTATACAAATTAATGATCCTGTGAATTATAACCCAATTTCTGTAAGACCTTCTCGCAATTGTGCTTTCCCTTCAAAATACAAAGATTTTTGTTTAACTTAAAGTTTTTAAAACTTTCTTTTTGTTGTTTGTTAAAGGGGAAGGGTGCTGTAATATACTGCAAATACCTACCATATTGTATGTTACGTTTAGAGTTTAGCTCATGCCTCCACAAGCTCTCATGCTGTTGTTAACATTCTGTTTCCTGGCATGCGCTTAAATTCTGTTATGCGCGCATGCTGTACTATTGTGGTTTAAACATGCATTTATTAAAATAAGCATTCTCGTGCATCTTTCCTCCTCCTTGAAGGATGAGCGGTCTTAACAGAGAAATTTCCATTTGGACTTCAAGGAGGAAGGATGCACTCCAGTGGTGTGTTGTAACCTGATTAAAGCTTCACCTTAATTAAAAACTGCTTCCTGTTGGATCTATCTTTTTTGGAATAAGGTCAATCCTGCAGCACTTTATATTCACACATTCTCAAAGCACCTGTAAGGCGTGACAATGCATTTTAGTGCGGTGATGAGGACACCAGAACTAGAATGCATTCATCTAACACCTGATGCGTGGTATTTGGCAGGGCTGAACAGCAGCAACTCAAGTGCGGGTCACACCGGTCAAGGTCCCAGAATCCCAGGAACCATGCAGTAGCAAACAAACAAGGCCACGCAGTCTTTAACAAGATACTCCTAGATGACACTCCAGCTGAAGCATTTTAACTTTCGGGAATCATCCGGTTGTCTTTTTCAAAAAATTAAGGGAAGTTTTTCATGAACCCCTTTGTGTGCCAACAATAAGGATGGGGAAGGCGAGCCCCCTTCCCATTACTCTCCTACGGGGGTCGCACCCCACAAATTGATTATCTCTGGCTACCAGAATATCATTTTCGCTTGCTCCCACCAAGCGGGGACCAACTTCACCCCACCTCACTTTTCTATTCCTGCCTTCCCTATATCACCAACAAGAACAGTGCTTTAAATGGGCCGGTACTCACTGGTACGAGTACCCGGCATTTTTTAATTTTCTTCCCTTGAGTACCGGAAATTTTCATTACAGAAAAAGAGTACCGGTACTCACAGGAGCTTAGAAGCACGCATTTCTTAGCTATTCTGAGATGGTCAGTGACTCACAGAGCATCTGATTGGCTGGCTGCGCGTGTGATCAGTCAGCAGAGCTTGCGCTGCAATCAGCAGAGAGCAGCATCTTCACTGCCTTGAATCAATGAACAACGTGTGCGCATTAACCGTGGCTTACATCGCCATCTTGCAAACAACCACCCATTCTCATTGCACGATTATGTTAAGATTAGTTTTGTTGTGCCGGCTGATGCAGGCGCGCAACGCTTATCGTGATCAAAGGGCTTCAGCCCGTCCCCGAACGCCCCCTTCTCCCCTCCCCCCCCTTGTGTGTGGCAGCCCGGGATGAGACAGCTTCCCGAGCAGACACTCAGCCGCACCCGAGCACTTTACAGGTCTTTAAAATACCATTTAATTGCCAACGAGGCCTTATCTCACCCCTTCTTAGAGCCCCTGCGTCTCCCACTCTGCATATTGCTGGAGGAATCAACCCTCTCCCACCCTGATTTTTTTGGGAGCCCCCCCCCCCCCCACCCCCGAAATTTGGCTCCAGTTGCACCTCTGGGCTGATGTATGCACAATTGGTCTGCCCCTCCTGGTCTGTTCCGATGTAGTTTGGAGCAGGCGATTGTGTGCCCGGGCACACTTTAGCAGACACAGGTCATTAATCTCCATTGTGCTTTAACTCGCCCGTCACGATGTACAGAGGGGAAAGAGGATGGCCTGCGCTTCTCCACAACTGCTTGGATTAGAGAGAGAAAAGGGAAGCGAGGTAGGGAGATAGAGTGATGCAGAAAGAGGACAGAGGGAAAATAGATGAAAAGCTCTAGAAAGACAAGAGAAAGAGAATAAAGTAAGGCAACTGAGTAAAGGAGGAGAGAAACATTGAAGAGAAAGAGACTGGGCAAGGGAGAGTAAGACAGACAAGGCAGGGAGAGAAAGGAAATATATAGACGAATATAACGAAGGAAAAAACAGGTGCATGACAAGACGGACAGAAAGTAGAAAATAGCATGTCAAAGGTTTAGGCATGTGAGATAGACAAAAGTAAAGAGGTGAGAATACATTTGTGGGCGTGGAAAATAAGTTTCATGGGTAGGAGGAGGAGAGACATCAGGAAGAAAGAAAGGGGAAACTGCTTGTGGACACCATGTAGCAACGCATCACCAAGGTAATCTCGAAAGGCTCTTTTTGTTCTTTGCTTTGTTATCTGGCAACTCTAACATAACCTTTAAGTGGTTCAATGTTTGAATAAGAATCCTACAAGAATTCTGTAGGGGTGTAAGCAATCTATTCTAATGTATACACCTCATACACTTTGCAGCTCCCATTTAAATGTTGATCTATACACAAATATAAAGGATATAGACGTAATTATAAATCAGCTTCAAATGTAAAACATACTTTTTTTTTAAAGAGTGTTATTCTCCTCAATATCTGTGTCACAGCTTCAACCTTTAAAACAGCTGACCCTGTACTAAGATTCTTTGAATGGCACATTGCCCTGTCCCTTTAGTATGCACATGCCTACCTGTCGGGATGTGCCTCTATCCCCATGCTCTTGACTGCGCAAGTGAGTAGGTCTTCGACTTGAGGCCACAGCCAAATCTATAACCAAGGACAGATACATATATTGTACATCTTCCAACAGAAGAGACCCCCCCAGAGTCTGACAGGGCCTGTTTTGTGTGCCCCAGGTGGGCAAATCACTTGACCTCAGTCAGAAACTTATTGAAGAGTGAACTCAAAAACGTTCTCCGACCTACCAGCCCATATGTATTTTTTTTTAGTAAATCTGTTTATTAGTTTCCACAACAAACTTACATAGTGATCAAGTATATCAGTATGTGCTTCTTCCGATCTCTTCTAGCCATTAGTGATAGTATAATACATACGATAGCATAAGTGGCAGGCTAGGTTAAACTAAGGATTGTCCAACCGTTGAATGCCAACTGTGTAGTCACAATAGTCTCGCGTCACAACAGGAGTATGCAATTGCAATGTACTACCCCATATGTAATGCTTCTTTCTCTCTTCTGAACTATCACTCCTTATACAAACTTGCTGTGAGGCAACTTCTCTTTTGCTCTCAAAATGTATCAATCTCCTAAATAGAAAGGGATACTGGTTTATTATTGCGCATGTTTCTTTCACAAATTGGCCACAGTATCCATAATTGTGCATAATGTGATAATCCAATAGCTTTCATGAGCCATAAGTGCAGAGTCAAATTGTACACAGGAAATGTGAAAGTTACCGTTAAAATTACCCTTTTGTACAAGCAGAGCCACGAAGAATGCTCTACAGTTGGCAGAACAGTTGCTGATTTACTGTGCACAGTTGCACACCAAGAAAATCCTAAATGTTTGTCTCCCAACCACGCCCTTAGCCACGCCCCCATACCTGCCCCTTCCGTTAAAGCTGGTGAGTACCTGCACTTATTTTTTCCATTTAAAGAACTGAACAAGAACGGAACCAGCCTCGGGATCCTAGGCCCTGCGTTTCCGGAGACACTTACACCCAATCTCGCGCTCAACTGTAGTCCCCGCCGCTAACGAAATACCACAGCCAATCAGCATTTCCTGTGGAGTCCCGATTGGTTGCGAAGTCCGCATGTGCTGATATCTCAGCCAATCAGCACTACTTCAGGGCGGGTACTAAAATTCGGTAAAGTCACCTTACTAACTTTTAGCAAATGCCACTTCGTAGAAGAATTTTAGAACATTTTCAGCCGTGTGATTGGTTGTTATGTGACCGGAAGTGCTAAATTATGTACACGCGACATCCCTTGAAAAAGCGACGACGGATTTTACGGTGAATTTACGGACGGTGCGTATTCTTAGAAACGGATGGTCATTTTAGTGTTGTTTATGTAAATATATGTTAACTGAGCCACCACAACGAGCTACTTATCTATGGGTATAGCAACTGGCTCGAATGATTATTAACGAACGTTTGCATTATGAATGAAATAGGAATGGTTAATGCATAAGAGCAACGTTTTGTCGTAGAAAATGTATTTGCTGCTTTCCGCACTCTACGCAGGGCGCAATCATCAGTAGTGCGGTACCAGAGTCCAGGGGGCGTGAGATGGCCTCTGCATCCTGGTTATGAAGCCTTTATTCCTCCTGGAGTAGAGGGCCCATTTTCCTCGTTGACATTGGATTGTGCCACGCTTATCTACGTCAATGTCCGCGGGATAGCGCTACTTATCAGTTTATATCTCTGGCGAAATTGAGAATCGCTCCATTTATTTGTAGAGTGCAAAACAAGATTTACAGTGCCACATCGGACAATGGTGCCAAAAAAACATGGTTACTACTAATTATGTAGAAAACTTCATTTGGGGAAATCCTTTTACCCTTTACTTGGAGTTAAGTGGAAGATGTTTTAGGAGTAAGAAAGCTATAATAATATAATTATTGTCATTAAAATGTGTGATGCTCCCACTAAATCGGTAGCACTGGTATGTATTCATTAAATGTATAGGGAATAATGAAACACTTTTGTTTTATATCCAACTACCAGAACGACGGATTCTTTTATCTGCAAGTAACACGTTCAAATACCGGCAAGCCTTCCACGTTAATTACATTGAGCCCTGTTTCTTTGGATAATTATAGTGACTATTATTTACAGCGAATATATATGGCAGTAGTGTATATAGAAATCACACGTTATTAGCAACAAAAACACGTTGGATACAAAATTTCAAAAACATAGACTGGAAAATAGAAAGTTGTACAGTTTATTTTTTTAAATAATGTTACAGGAGAATGTCAGCTATCCGCTCACTTATGTTACACAATCACTGTAGTGACTGCTTCCTCTTTCATGCTTTATATAACAGTGGCCTTTACTTAACCACATTCTTTGAGCAAAAAGCCGTATAATTGTTCAAGTTTTAATGAGCTTAATAATGATAATGCTGGAAATTACATTTCACTTCCTATATCATAGTTATGACATCACAGAAATCCACCTTATATGCAATGGGATCAGAAATACGGAATATGTGACTCATATCAGTTGGCAAATGAGAAATGTCATGACATGAGTCACGTTTGTGCTATCAAACATCTCTTCATTTGCAAACCTGCCTTTGCTATGCAGTAATAGCAGTTGGTAACACTAGTTGCAGCTACAATGCATGAAAGCACTACGGTGCATGCTTTAAAGGACTTGTTAAGAACTATTTTCTTGCTTCTAAAGCTTGGTCTCCCCTCTTAAACAGTTTATTCTGTAGCCTCCAAAAAAGGAATAGATGGACCCAGAAAAAGCTGTATAGGATGTAGGTATGCCAAAAATGGCAGCTACTTCCTACATTAGTAGGGTTGGCAAGCATAGTGGCTGAGTTTACTAATGTTAGCATAAAGAACAAGAAGGTATTTTATTACAGTTAACTGAATGGACTCATATTTTATATATACGAGCGTCATCAGTTTCTTTAATACAATAAAATGGTTAAAGCATCACTATTTTTTTTTTTTTTATCAAGAGGGTTTTCCATACACACATACCTGAATGAGACTCCGTTACCGGGAGTTACCCGGTTTACCGCCATCCGTAACAGACCTCACGGCATTAGCGACCCCTCCAACATGGCCGCTATGCCATGCCATCATGATCCAGATGCAGGTCTAGTCACCACACTGCTTACACGCATGCGCATGACGCGCGATAGGCACGGCGTTACCGACGGCGCCTCGGCGGATTTCCAAAACAACCTACTTAAAGGCGGACCCCTCCGGGATCCATCACCAGCTGCTCCGCACCCTGACCAGGTGCCGCGAGCGTGAGGGGTAGGTGTCCCGCCGTTCCAGCGCCTGTACCAAGCTAAGCCTCGTCCCCATCCCCTGACCCCCTGAGGCTCGTCTCAATGTTTACAGCCCAGTGTTACTGATATTGACGGGAACTGCTCCCAGCCCCGACTTGGACCCGTGCCCAGTCGCCACAGTGCCACATCAATCGATGCCCTTTACCATACTTGCAGCCCTAGGGTCCTGTCGGCTACGGAGAATGCTCCCAACCCCACAATTGACCCACGCTACCTCTGTATAGTGCGGCCAGTAGTCTAGCGGAATGTGGGGATAGACACCCCCCCGGCCCGACTAAACTTACTCTATTTTTCCCATATTTTAAAGGCTGTGATCAGCGCGGTGACCCGCAGCATCACGGCGCCGGCTTCAAGAATGCCCTAGGCTTGTTAGCATGTAGTGTCATTGGGGTGCCGCCCTTAAATACCGGGCTCCGTCCTGGGGCCCCTCTGACCTCCATACACACAATGCGGACAGAGTGGTCGTCCTTCCTCCTACTTCATGATTGTTTACAAGGGCGTTTGTTTTAACCCTGGAGGTAACCTGTTCAACTAGCCTCCACCATCAGGGACTAACAACAATAAACAACCCCCCCCCCCTTGATGTGTAACACACAAACCAATCCCTCCATACGTACCCTACAGGTTTATTCACCAGACAGCGCTGGCCTCACGGGAGCATGCTGCGAGGCCCGTGTTACTCTCCCTTAGGGTAAGAACCTTCCTGCTATTCTCCTAGGAATGGGTGTCACTTTGAAAGATTCGGCTTCACACTTCAGATTAGTGTTTTGTTTGCACTCTGGTTCCTTCATTGAGAGATAATAATCGTGCCATGACTAGACCGTTTATGAAGGGAAATCTCACCCAGTGTCCGGTATGATCGGTTTCCCTACACGCCCCCCCTCACTTCTCACAGTGTGGAGAGCATTCACTGAAGTCACTCTTCAATCTCCTGATTATACAGTAACATAATTAAGATATGACGTGACACTCTCTCTCTTTTAACCTTTTTTCCCCCTACCTCTAGGTCGCCTAATTAGAGCAGGACCCCGTGGCCCTCTTTGCACCCGACCCAGAGAGGTTGTATTTGCTTTTTACTACGTGAATGAGCATTTAATCACTTGTTTTCTTGTGTAGTACCTTGTTTAAGTCCTGACGAATCGCCGGTTGGCGAGAAACATGTTGACCACACCAGGGGGTTGAGTTAGTTTTCTGTATACCTCCACAGCTTCTAGCTCCCCTCCCACCCCTTTTAACCAGGGAATCAGCCACGTCAATAAAACTCATTGTGGACTGATCACCCTTTTTAATATTCACTCACTTTGCACCGACTACACGTTCTTTCGTCCTCACTCACACTCACCATCGGCAAGGAACAAAAGAACCCCGCCAAAAGAGTGCCTTTGGGCACTCCGTCAGACATTGCAGTGCCGGTCTGACGAGGGGCAGTGAGCCGATGATGATACTGGACATCCTTCAGTCAGGGTGTGTTTCACACCTAACGCTCTGGGTGTGTGAGGCTCTCTAGTTCCGACAAGGGAACCCGTCCAGTTCCTTGACGCTTTACATCCACTCTCTTCTCCACACTGTAGTACTCTCCCCGGGGAACTTTGTATTCTTCTGTGTGCTCTAGATTAGGACATGTACACTGGACCCCATTAAATATCGTCCTTCCTCTGTTCCCCTCGTTGTTAAAAATCTTTGCGTGGGCCCGTACCACGGAACCATCCAGGTTATCTCAAGCCACAAATTGCTGTGAGGTCCAACGGGTACCTCGAATTACTGGTTGCATTCGAGTGAACACCTTATCCCGTCTACCCTACCCACCACTTCACTTGACTCTATTCCACTGGTTGACTGTCCCATAATGGAGGACGTCCCGGGCATCAGTTTCGATGAGGAAGCTATAGCCGAAGCCTTGAGATCAGCACCCTCGCTCCTTGGAGCATCAGAAGCAGCCACCACAGGCTCTTCCAATGATAATTGGACGACACTCCCTACCCTGAAAAAGGAATGGCTTAGAATCACCATACATGGACTAATGATGACCGAGTACCTGAGAGTTAATATCGCCCCCCAGGGACTCATAGTTCACATCTTCCCCAGAATTTTCCTTGAGGACATCCAGTTTAAGGGGGACTGGCACCAGGTCTCCTGGAAATGTACGAAAGATCTTTTATTCTTAATTGTCAAGACAGCTAAAAGACTTGCTGATGCTCTGCTGGATAAGATCACAGCAATAGAGACGACAATGAAGGCAGCTGTCAATAAAAACTCTAAGACGGCCTTCAGTTCTAAACTCGCAGAAATAAACCAGGAGATTGCTGATAATCAAGAGTACCTCCTCAAACAGAAACTGGCCAAACTTGAAAAAGACGTGGCAAGGTTTGACAAGGAGAAAGCTTATCCTTACCTCAAGGAAGGATATACTAATAAGAAAGCCGGGTACTTTTCCGACGAGAATTCTGGCGTTGACAGTCGCAGAGGGTCATCAAGCAGTGACTCCGGTGGAAGCACTACATCTAACAACAACCGCCACCAACGCCGCTCAAACTGGAACCGAGGTTACCATCAAGGACCCATGTTCCAAGGACCACCCCAAATGCTGCCCCCTTGGCAATACCCTTTCCACCCGCAGGGACCCCCACAATTCTACCCCCAGAACCCCCCTTTTCACGACAGAGGTTGGGGCAGAGGAAAAGGGCGCAAGCGGGGCGGCGGAAGAGGGGTGCAGTGGCAAGACCAGCCATCGACATCCGCCCGATGGAAACCAGGAGCGCTACGAGGGGGAGGAGATCCTAATAGTCAACCTCTCTAGAAGAGTACTCACTTCCACTGAAATGGCTATCCTTGAGAAGGGTTTAGGTTTTGTCCCCACCCCCACCCCGGATAACTTCACAGAAATGTGTGAGATAAAACAGCTTTTTCGCAAAGAACGCCTCAGGGCTTACTTCCTAGATCAACCAGCAACTGAAAAGACTGATACAGGGCTACGCAATCCCTCCACTTTCACCCCAACGGATGGGATGGTCCCACCAGAGGTGTTGACATTTGAGAGGGCTGTATTAAGGTCCTTGGAGAATAAACCACATACCAGTAGTTTTAATAACCTGAGCAGAGCTGAAAGACAGGCAGTCTTATCTCTGGGTAATGACACCTCCATCGTCATTAAACAAGCCGACAAAAGGGGGAGCAACTGTCATACAAGACGCCACTGACTACGACACAGAGTGTAAGCGTCAACTAGCCAACACCACCCACTACAGACCCCTCCCGGCAGATCCGACCAGTAGGTTGACCACAGACATTTCCAGCCTGATCATTGAAGGCAAGACCAATGGCTGGATCTCGAAACATGAAGCAGAGTTCCTCCTGACGACGGACCCAGTGGTCCCTTATTTCTATACTTTGCCTAAGATCCATAAAGGTTCCAGTCCAGCCCCAGGGAGACCCATCGTCTCGGGAATCGGCTCATTATTGGAGCCACTGTCCAAGTTCTGTGACGTATTCCTCCAGCCCATTGTAAAGAAAACACCCTCCTACCTGCAGGACACAAGAGATGTCCTACGCCTCATAGATTCCATCGAAGGCAGAGAAGAAGTGGACCTCCTCCTCACGCTTGATGTGGAAGCTTTATATACTAATATTCCCCAAGCAGCCACACTAGAAGCCGTAGAGTCTGCCCTTATGCAGGAGGAATGCTCCTCACCCACTCCAATACCATTCATCATGGCATGTGCGAGTATTGCCCTAACGGAAAACTTTTTCCAATACGGATCACAGATGTACGATCAAATCAGGGGTACCTCAATGGGTTCTACTTTTGCTCCTAGCATTGCCTGTATTTACATGGCAGCCTTTGAGAACCAGTTTATCTACCCAGAATCCAACCCCTTCAGACAACATCTGACATTATGGCGTTGTTATATTGACGACATACTGATACAATGGAAGGGTGACCGCGATAGCTGCACTCAATTTTGCACTTGAATCAATCAACAGAACCCTTATCTGAAATTTACAGGCTCCATGTCTGAGCCAGCCCTGCCCTTCCTTGACCTCACGATACGGCTGGGCCCAGCCGGTCTGAGTACTACCCTGTTCCGCAAGGACACGGACAGAAACAGCCTTCTCTTGTTCAATAGTCACCACCCTAGAGCACTACGCGAAAATCTTCCCTTTGGCCAATTCCTGAGGGTACGTAGAAACTGCTCCTCTAGGGATGATTATAGGCAAGAAGCTAATACCCTCCAACACAAACTGCAAGATAGAGGATACCCCACCAAACTGATTCGTGACTCCAGCAAGAGAGCCCTGAACAACCATAGGGAGGCTCTCCTTGAAGTACATCAAAAGGAGCATGATGACCTAATAACTTGCGTCACCAGCTTTACCAGAAACTCCGACTTCAATAAAAAACTGTGAACAAGCACTGGGGCATCCTTAACTCAGGAGGCACTGAGTTACCCAAACCAAGGTTCGCTTTCAAACGTACGGCCAACCTAAAAGACTCCCTGATACATACACGCCCTAAGAGACAACCTGGTGGTGGGCAACGGACACTGTGGCACCTCCCTCCTGTTGTTGGACACTACCCGTGTGGTGGCTGTGCGGTATGTCCTCAGTCCAGACAATGTAAAGAAATCCAGCTTACTGATTCCTTCACGTGGAAACTCAACAGACACACAAATTGCCACAGTACTAAATGTATCTACCTCCTTATTTGTCCATGCGACAAATTCTATGTAGAAATGACCATGAGACAGGTAAAGCTCAGAATAACGGAGCACAAAAGCAACATACGGTGCTCCAAGACCCATATGAGATTGTATGAACACTACCAATTACACAATCACTCTGCAGACAGCATCCAATGGTTAGTGCTCGAGTCCCAACCAGCCATGACCAAACAGGCACTGTTCAGGCTTGAACAGAGATGGGTACATCGCCTGCAGCTTGATATAGTAGGGCTCAATGATGCTATTCCCTGGGTTACCGTCTCCAGATAACATTCCCCAGCCAGCCCCTTTAACAAGTTATAATCACACACATCCTAACTCGGCACAGGTTTTCCCACTGCAGAGGGTTAATGACATAACATAGGGCCTTACGATGCAATCCCCTGGGCTATCGTCTCCAGATAACATTCCCTAGCTAGCCCATGTACTTAGCTATTCTATGAATCACCCACATCCTAGTTCGGAATGGGTCTTCCCACTACAGAGGGTTAATGGCATGTAACATCGTTGATGACTCACAGCACCTGATCGACCCTTGCCATCTCTGAGACGAACCTAGCAATCCGGCCAAAAGAAGGGCTTCCCTTTTACACTCCTGGGGCTTTAAATTGGTAATAGCCCCTTCTCTCCAAGAGCTGTACGGCTCTCCGCCCTCCCAAATTCGAACACCACAGCCTTAACCAAACAAACCCCCCCCCCCTACAATACACGTCCCGCGCACTACTTTATCAAGAGGGTTTTCCATACACATATACCTGAATGAGACTCTGTTACCGGGAGTTACCCGGTTTACCGCCATCCGTAGCAGACCTCACGGCATTAGCGACCCCCTCCAACATGGCCGCTATGCCAGGCCATCATGATCCAGATGCAGGTCTAGTCACCACACTGCTTACACGCATGCGCATGACGCGCGATAGGCGCGACGTTACCGACGGCGCCTCAGCGGATTTCCAAAACAACCTACTTAAAGGCGGACCCCTCCGGGATCCATCACCAGCTGCTCCGCACCCTGACCAGGTGCCGCGAGCGTGAGGGGTAGGTGTCCCGACGTTCCAGCGCCTGTACCAAGGTAAGCCTCGTCCCCATCCCCTGACCCCCTGAGGCTCGTCTCAATGTTTACAGCCCAGTGTTACTGATATTGACGGGAACTGCTCCCAGCCCCGACTTTGACCCGCGCCCACTCGCCACAGTGCCACATCAATCTGATGCCCTTTACCATACTTGCAGCCCTAGGGTCCTGTCGGCTACGGAGATTGCTCCCAACCCCACAATTGACCCACGCTACCTCTGTATAGTGCGGCCAGTAGTCTAGCAGAATGTGGGGATGGCCCCCCACGGCCCGACTAAACTTACTCTATTTTTCCCATATTTTAAAGGCTGTGATCAGCGCGGTGACCCGCAGCATCATGGCGCCGGCTTCAAGAATGCCCTAGGCTTGTTAGCATGTAGTGTCATTGGGGTGCCGCCCTTAAATACCGGGTTCCGTCCTGGGGCCCCTCTGACCTCCATACACGCAATGCGGACAGAGGGGTAGTCCTTCCTCCTACTTCATGATTGTCTATAAGGGCGTTTGTTTTAACCCTGGAGGTAACCTGTTCAACTAGCCTCCACCATCAGGGACTAACAACAATAAACAACCCCCCCCCCTTGATGTGTAACACACAAACCAATCCCTCCCTTACGTAACCCTACAGGTTTATTCACCAGACAGCGCTGGCCTCACGGGAGCATGGTGTGAGGCTCGTGTTACTCTCCCTTAGGGTAAGAACCTTCCTGCTATTCTCCTAGGAATGGGTGTCACTTTGAAAGATTCGGATTCACACTTCAGATTAGTGTTTTGTTTGCACTCTGGTTCCTCCATTGAGAGATAATAATCGTGCCATGACTAGACCGATTATGAAGGGAAATCTCACCCAGTGTCCGGTATGATCGGTTTCCCTACACGCCCCGTCTCACTTCTCACAGTGTGGAGAGCATTCACTGAAGTCACTCTTCAATCTCCTGATTATACAGTCACATAATTAAGATATGACGTGACACTCTCTCTCTTTTAACCTTTTTCCCCCCTACCTCTAGGTCGCCTAATTAGAGCAGGACCCCGTGGCCCTCTTTGCACCCGACCCAGAGAGGTTGTATTTGCTTTTTACTACGTGAATGAGCATTTAATCACTTGTCTTCTTGTGTAGTACCTTGTTTAGGTCCTGACGAATCGCCGGTTGGCGAGAAACATGTTGACCACACCAGGGGGTTGAGTTAGTTTTCTGTATACCTCCACAGCTTCTAGCTCCCCTCCCACCCCTTTTAACCAGGGAATCAGCCACGTCAATAAAACTCATTGTTGACTGATCACCCTTTTTAATATTCACTCACTTTGCACCGACTACACGTTCTTTCGTCCTCACTCACACTCACTATCGGTAAGGAACAAAAGAACCCCGCCAAAAGAGTGCCTTTGGGCACTCCGTCAGACATTGCAGTGCTGGTCTGACGAGGGGCAGTGAGCCGATGATGATGCTGGACATCCTTCAGTCAGGGTGTGTTTCACACCTAACGCTCTGGGTGTGTGAGGCTCTCTAGTTCTGACAAGGGAACCCCGTCCAGTTCCTTGACGCTTTACATCCACTCTCTTCTCCACACTGTAGTACTCTCCCCGGGGAACTTTGTATTCTTCTGTGTGCTAAAGCATCACTATGCCTCTTCTGACCAAGTTATTTGTTGAGTGATTTTTTATTTATTCTGTACTTTATGAATTGTAAGTGAAAGTGTCTTCTAATTCATTATTTAGTGTGTGTGTGCGCATTTGCAGAGAACCTTCTAAATCAAGGGCCAAATGTAGGTAAAATCAAATTTGCGAGTCCTTAAAAACAGATTTTACTGATTCGCTATTAAGGACTCGCAAAATTGAATCTAGGTAGGAATCGCTAATATATTAGCGATTCCTTAATAACTAATCGCAAATTGAGATTCGTTAATAAGGAATACCTACCTATTCATTCCTATGGGCTGGGAGGCCCATAGGAATGAATGGGAAGATAGTCACTATTTGCGATTCGCTATTAAAGAATCGTAAATAGCAGGAGCTATTTCAAGGGTGCCAGGGTGTCAAAAGGACACCCTGTTGCACCCCTGAAATGTGCATGTGTGCACATGTGGCACACATACATGCCATAAGGGCATGAATGTGTTCCATATGGCACTTAAAAAAAAAAGTGTTTTTTAAAGGAAATTGTTAAATACCACCAACTTGAAGTTGGTGGTAATTAGAGATTCCTTAAGGCTAAAGTGACTTTCATTTGTGCTACTTGCATTGCATTTAAGAAATCGCAACTTGCGATTCCTTAAATGCAAGAGCAAAATAAGGAATCGCAATTTTGCGATTCCTTATTTTGCTAGTAGGTTAAAACTCACCTACATTGCTCGCAGCCAAAAAGCGATCACAAACGCTGAAATTCTGCGAATTTGAGCGTTAGCGCTCACTGTTTTGCCACCTACATCTGGCTCTTAGTCTCTCATAACTCTGACCAGATTTTTGTTTCGTATCTGCAAAAATGTATTCTCTGTTTACTCCCACAGCCTAACCTACTTTTCTACAGCTTTGGCTTGCCGGGTGTAACTGAATAGCCGGAAAAAAACAGAAGAGCTTGTTTATAAAGGTACGAAGTCGTCTTTTTGATCCTTTTTTGGTTTGGATTTAAGACAGTTAGTTATGGTACTTGTTTTAAACGTTTTTTATTTTACAAAAAATCAAACACTCTTGTTCCGTGACCTTGTTACGGATCTCAGATTTTTATTTTTTGCAAGGCTTATCATATCTCAGCTTCGTGCAATATTTTACCATGTATAATGGTTTAAATTAGCACAGATTCTAATTGTAAACTTCTGTTTTATTTCCTCCAGATCAGAATGAATTTCTTTTCTTCTGAGAAGGGTATGCTGTCTGGGCCAGGGACATCAGGATCACAAATGTACAGTAATACAGGGGAGGTAGGTTTATACCATTCTCGTAGTTAACCCGTTTAATTTACCTCAAGGCTGCACACTGCATCAGTGTTCCTAAGGCTTATGGAACAACCCATGTCCTAATTCTTGCTTAACATTCAGAACCAGCCATCTCAAACTTGCAACAGCCGAGCGTTTAATGACCAATACACAATTCAGGAAATTAAATGTGCCATAGCATAAACCTTAGGTGTCATATGGCTGAGATACCCGCCACCCCCTCTCAACACAATCCCCAAGGATGGGAAACCGGAAACGGTTCTGAACTTTTGGAAGACGGGAGGGAGTGACCCTCCCGGCCGTATTTATTAAAATATGAAACAAAATAAAACATTAAAATAACAGTTTCATATTATGTACAATTTTATTTCCACATTGCGATGTTTGGCTAACCTTAACATATTCTCTAATACAAAGGTTCACCTAGCCGAACTAACATCCTCCAAAACATTTAACTTGAAATTGTACATCCTAACGTTTAAGGGCCAACGGCAAGGTCGTAACCGGTGTCAAGATCCCTAAACCAGAAATATCCCCCTCACTTGTGAGGGGCGACCGCACAGAGGTGTACCTCAAGTCCATCTACCAATTTCCCTTGACTTGACGGGGGCCCCAATAAACTCGACGCCATTTAAAGGTCGTCCGAGGACTCGTGTGAGGTGTCTAGAAGGTAGCGTAGACCCCCTCCCAAACCCCACACAACTTACCACATCTGCCGTCGCAGATGTCCTGGCCCCGGGAAATTCCCCAGGAGGGGGCTGTAGCCCCTCCTACCCAGGAAGGGGCCTTGACCGCCTTTCCTTTCCTTTCGGCGGCCCATCCTTAGAAGGGACCGCCTCCCCGTTGAGGGGCCAATGGCCACCTCCCTCGAGCGCTCCCATCCGTAATGGGTGACGCCCACCCATAGGGATCTTCCAATTACTGCTCACCGATCATGACCTTACCGCCCGACCAAAATAAATACGACAATTCTAACTAAATTACTAAATGACTAAATTACTAAAAGACAGTAACAATTACAACTTATTAAAAAGCATGATTACTGATCAACACTAGTGCAGAATTACTTTATTTGCAAAACATACTACAAATTGACCATTCTTTATTGCATATTCAAAGTTATCACGATAATCATCACAACCTGCAAAAAATAGCGTTACCACATCAAACTTTATTCAAAAACCACCTGCTGTCCTCAGGGGCTGGTGGGTGGGTCAAAATTGGCTCTTCGTTCCGTCTCGAGCTCACGTGCAGCGAGGAGGTGCAGCTTCAGAGCACAGGAACAAGAGGATGCTTTCTTGGCTTGTTGCTCCTTTTATCCGTCTTCAGGGCGGGCGTAAACCCGCCCCTGCCTGCCCCAAGGGCGTGGCCGGCCGCGTCAGTGTCTAGGCCAGCCCACTCCAGGGCGGGAAAAAAGTGCGCCGCGGCTACGCCGCTTCGGGCATACCAGCCGAGACTCGCCTCCCGCCCAAGATGGCTTCCCGGGGGGACCCTGGTACTCCGCCATACGTTCGGGGGGACCGAATGGTCGCCCCTTTCCATATGGCTGAGATACCCGCCACCCCCTCTCAACACAATCCCCAAGGATGGGAAACCGGAAACGGTTCTGAACTTTTGGAAGACGGGAGGGAGTGACCCTCCCGGCCGTATTTATTAAAATATGAAACAAAATAAAACATTAAAATAACAGTTTCATATTATGTACAATTTCATTTCCACATTGCGATGTTTGGCTAACCTTAACATATTCTCTAATACAAAGGTTCACCTAGCCGAACTAACATCCTCCAAAACATTTAACTTGAAATTGTACATCCTAACGTTTAAGGGCCAACGGCAAGGTCGTAACCGGTGTCAAGATCCCTAAACCAGAAATATCCCCCTCACTTGTGAGGGGCGACCGCACAGAGGTGTACCTCAAGTGCATCTACCAATTTCTCTTGACTTGACGGGGGCCCCAATAAACTCGACGCCATTTAAAGGTCGTCCGAGGACTCGTGTGAGGTGTCTAGAAGGTAGCGTAGACCCCCTCCCAAACCCCACACAACTTACCACATCTGCCGTCGCAGATGTCCTGGCCCCGGGAAATTCCCCAGGAGGGGGCTGTAGCCCCTGCTACCCAGGAAGGGGCCTTGACCGCCTTTCCTTTCCTTTCGGCGGCCCATCCTTAGAAGGGACCGCCTCCCCGTTGAGGGGCCAATGGCCACCTCCCTCGAGCGCTCCCATCCGTAATGGGTGACGCCCACCCATAGGGATCTTCCAATTACTGCTCACCGATCATGACCTTACCGCCACAGGCCGGATAGTTGACCGGCTATCCGGACCCCCCACAACACTCCTGCCTAAAGGTCATGTCATAAAGTCTTTAGCCAAGCTATCAGGTCTCCTATGAGTAACTCGTTCCCCATCCGGGACAAATGAACACCATCCCCCAAATACATACTGTCCCCTTTAATACAACCATGCGAAACAGAATGCAGTGTACTTGAACGGAACAATCTACTCACTTTATTATTAATTTTCCTTACTGAATGATTCAGAGCAGAAACCGAAAGAGCCCCCCGCCACACTTTCCGTGGGATCATATGGGACCATGCAATTGTGCACCCTGGAACTCTTCTCGCTAACCAACTTACAGTGGAAAGCATCGCCTCAAGAAGAAGTCGTCTACCAGTGGTCACCAAATCATTGCCCCCAAGATGTACTATGACTACAGACGGCGGTGACCTCGTCCGCCCTAACAAACCCTCGAAAAATGATCGAAACTGGTCAATACAGAGCCCGCCCTTTCCGTAGAAGGACACACTGTACCCGTATTCCCCAGCCACGTGAATCATGTCACCTGCTTTGAATACGTCCGCGGCACGCCTCACGTATGAGTGGCCCACGACCCACACCTCCTTTTTCACAGCCGGTGATGTCTGACCGCTGGCCCCCCGGTGTCGGGTCGACTGCACAGTCCGCCCCGCCTCGTAGGCTTGCGCAACTGAAAACCAAACAAAAACAAGAAGCTTGAGTACATCATTACAGCTTCACAACATGTGCAACCGCACATACCTCTTATAACAGTTCGAGGACCAACGCCCCACACGTTTTACTTGTTCAACATTCAGACCCCTGGCTGTAGCCTCCGTAGCAGCCCCTATCCGAAAGGAATGGGTCCCAAACTCGCCGGGGTTCAAGCCCGCGGCCGAAATCGACATCGCAAGCACCCGCTGGAACTGAAACCTCGTCAGTGGGGTGGCGTCAGCGTGTCTCAACAAGGTCCCCCCCCATGATGCCACCCTTTGCGCTAAATATTCCTCTACGCACACCACAGGGCACATGGGAGACCCGGGAATCCTTTGTATGATTATGCAGTCCCCAATTGCACCCTGATCGGTCTTGGACCTGACAAACGAGACAGTCATTGCCTCCCCCCTGACCTGAACGTGCTCTCGGCACAGTCCCCCCATGGCATCCTGCTTGTTCTTCGCCACTAGTTCGCTTACCCGCATAGCCCCATGGAATGCTAGCACAAAAGCGGCTCGGAATAACACTGTTTCATACTGGGATGAACACGTTGCAGGAAGTACAGATAACAACAGGGCCAACCTATCCAGACCTATCGGGCGCCTTTCATCTACTCTGCGACCCTCAAGGCGTTGCCACCCACGTAGCGCTTTTTGCACAACGAAAGACTCAGTCGGGTCCTGGATCCCATGGGCCCTTGCCATAAAGGAAATGGCGGCCCGATGCCCCTGGGCCGTAGCCACTGATTTGCCTGCCTGATGTAAGGACAGCAGAAATTTTACTACTAACTCTTCCTGGCCCCAAAGCTCTCCCCTAGCAGCCCCCAAAAAGGCCCAATAGGAACGGAACGCCCCTTCATATGCCTTCCTCGTCCTGGGTGCTAAACTCTCTCCCACGAGGTTCTGTAGTTCGGGGCACCGAGAGACCAGAGAGCTTCGGGAAAGGGTGCCGCCACCGGGTCCGCTGTGGGCAGAAAACCCCAGAAGGCCTGCATACGAAAACGAGAAAGCGCATCAGCCGCTTGATTCATTACCCCCGGCACATGTCTTGCCTTAAATAGCACATTCAATTGCATACACAATAACACAGTTTCTTTGAGCAATCTCAGAATCCATTTGCATCGTGCTGCCTGGCTATTGATACACTCAACCACGGTCATGTTATCAGACCAAAACACCACAGAGTGATCTCTGAATCCCTCGGGCCAAGTTTTCAGGGCCACCAGAATGGGAAAAAGTTCTAGAAAGGCAATGTTACTTGTCAGCCCACACTCATGCCACCATGACGGCCATTTTTGAGCCGACCATTGTGTGCCGAATATGGCACCAAAACCAATGCTCCCACCCGAATCTGTCCACAGCCCCAGGTCCTCGGAGGACACCGCCGGTTTGTTCCAGACAATTCGACCATTGAACTCCGCCAGAAATGCCAACCAAATGCGCATGTCCTGGCGAACCTCTGCCGATAGCCTCGTGCGGTGATGACCCTCCTTCAGGCCGACCATGGCTTGAGCGATCGAGCGGGAAAAGGGGCGGGCCATCGGCATTACTCTCAGGGCAAAATTCAGCTGGCCCACCAATTGTTGCAATTGATGCAGTTTGACCTTAGACTCACTAATACACGTTTCCAGGGATGCCCTGAATCTTAACACTTTTTCTCTTGGTAATCGAAAACAACCTTCCTCTGAGTCGAGCTCGATCCCCAGAAACTCGAGGCAAGTCGAGGGACCCACCGTCTTACCTGGTGCCAATGGCACACCAAAATGCTTCATTAAGACACAAAATTCATTCAAAGCCTGTCCACATTCTGGATCCCCGGCTGCCCCCAGAAACAAAAAGTCATCGAGATAATGCATAACATGTTGAAAACCTGTCCTCTTTGTGAAGACCCATTGCAGAAAACAACTGAACTTTTCAAAATAGGCACAAGATATAGAGCATCCCATTGGCATACATCTATCCATGTAATAGTGACCCTGAAACATGAAACCAAGGAGACGCTGATCGTCTGGGTGTACCGGGAGCAACCGGAACGCTGACTCAATATCTGATTTTGCCATCAGCGCACCGGGCCCTAGGCGATTCAACATGGCAACGGCCTCATCGAAAGATGCGTACCGCACCGAACACACTTCCGGGTCTATCGCATCATTCACGGAAAGACCACGTGGGGCTGATAAATTATGTATCAGTCGAAACTCACCCGGGTCCTTCTTGGGGACCACCCCTAAAGGGGAACAAACAAAATTAGCCATCGGTGGCACCTCAAATGGACCGGCGACTCGACCTCGAGTAACCTCCTTCCCAATCTTTTCCTGTACCACGGTCGTATGTTGCAAGACCGACAGTTGGTTCTTACACTTTGCTACACCCTGAAAATCCCCCACTGGGATGCGGAAACCATATGAAAACCCGTTCCGCAACACCCCAGCGGAAGCATGATCCGGGTAATCGTTGAGCCAAGGAATCATTGCCATGGTATCAATCGGAGTAGGTAAAGGCGCCCCTCGGACTATTTCAGACCTGTTTGGCGCTTCCCCTACCACCGTTATCACCCGTTTTGGCTCTGCACATGGACTCAGGATGGGATGGCTGCCCACACCCCCCACATTCGTGTCTAAACTTGCATGACCCCTGGGGCCTCGTACATTTACCCCTGTTAAAATTCCAACAAATCCCCCTTTTACCTGCGTTGCCGTTCGGCTTTGAGTGGTAGTCGTTACCTGCACCCGATCGAAAGGGTGTCCCAGCATATTGGCGGGAGGATTCGCCCCCGCTACTTCCTACCAATGGTACCTTCAACATACCTGTACTCTCCATTTTTGACCATGAAACGGAGTCGTAACAATCCCAAGTCAAGTTTTTGTCGTGTTCTTTCGCTTTTCTAAAAATATTATCGTAACAGAACCACTGATTGCCCCCATATGATACGTAATACTCCATGATCCGTGACTGATAAATAGGCAATTCGGTCAGCAACTCAGGCCTACGTTCGCCCATGATGGAGGTAAAGATTCCCCATGCCCTGCCCCAAGTGCCAATGTTTTCGTCAACCTTAAAGGCGGCCATTTTTGCGCGCCAAACACTCGGATGCATGAGCTCCTTTTGGCTCTTAAAATGCTCCATCTCATAATGGTCGGTAAGCAAAGAAAAAATGTTAACATACTCATCCGCCCACATCTTTTCCTTAATTGCCAGAGGAACATGCTGACCCACCTTCTCCCTTCGTGAAGGTGCAGACCCCTCCCTCGCAATCGGCAATGGCCGCTTACCTGAACCAGAAGCTGCATCTGCCGCTGGACCTGGTCCTGTTGCTTTTTCCACCGCCGGAGACAGCGGGGTAACTGACGATGGTGCCTTCACCGCCTCCCTAGTTTCACGCAGTTGTCTCATTAACACCCGGGCGTCGTCAGCCGTGGCGCCCTCGCTATCTTTCCCCAACCACGCTGCCAATTGTGCTGCTAACTCAGGAGGCATATCCTCCCCGGACACGGGAGTGACCACCACGGGAATCGGATTCCCCTCCCTCGGCACTGGAGTTGGCTCTTCAAGTGGGATATCGGGAACCGGGGTGTCCCCCCCAGATGCCCCCCTTCTGGACCTCTTGCCTTTCCCTCCGGGAGCTGCTCCCGACAAAGGTAGTTTCGGTCCCCCTTCCCCATCTTTAGCCGCCATCTGCTTCTTCAGATCGGTTACTTCTTTCATGAGCATACGGAGCATCTGATCGGTAGTAACTCGCTTTCCGACTTTCTTGGGCATTCTCAGACAGAGTATCTGTAAGACAAAAAGAAAGATTACCACGCTCAAAATTGGCTCTTCGTTCCGTCTCGAGCTCACGTGCAGCGAGGAGGTGCAGCTTCAGAGCACAGGAACAAGAGGATGCTTTCTTGGCTTGTTGCTCCTTTTATCCGTCTTCAGGGCGGGCGTAAACCCGCCCCTGCCTGCCCCAAGGGCGTGGCCGGCCGCGTCAGTGTCTAGGCCAGCCCACTCCAGGGCGGGAAAAAAGCACGCCCCGGCTACGCCGCTTCGGGCATACCAGCCGAGACTCGCCTCCCGCCCAAGATGGCTTCCCGGGGGGACCGTGGTACTCCGCCATACGTTCGGGGGGACCGAATGGTCGCCCCTTTCCATTTTGGCCTTTGAAATCTAATTTGGTTCAGCTCTAAGCACACACATTTTCATTGTAATCTGAGTTTGGTGATCTCTAAATTATTTTTCGAAGTAAAGGCAATGGAGTTGTAGAGACTGATTTTTCAGGCAATTGATTCTTTTGTTCGCAACACTTACATGGATGCTTTCAGACAGAAATGAGGGTGGGGGTTGGTTATGGGAATATTTCAAAGCAACCAGCTATTAGGTGAATCTTTTGAAAGGACCATTTTGGAGCATCTAAATAGGAAAACATTGTATTACTTTTACTGAGATAGTAAAACAATGTGCGATCTAGATGTTATTGAAAAGCAGACTAGGGCAATGACAAGTGGAGAGTTTTAAAATTAACCTTTCTGCAAGTTTCTTGCACCCACTTCATAAAGGATGCTGCCCGGGTACTTGATTACACTGCACTTTCTATTCAGCTTGCAATTGGTGGTAGGCGTAGGTAGGTTGTTTCGAGTGTGTAATTATACTGCCTTCTTAAGGAATTTGTGGTAGAGCCTTTTTAATTATATATGGCACAGAGCACAGTACATTCGTTTTGCACTTAATGTGGTCACCACTTTCAGGTAGTGTAGCATAATTTTATGTTGATGATGGTAGGCTAGTTATTTGATTGTTGTATAATGTAACCGTGCCTGCTTCTGAATTCTGTACCTGGTGCTTCACTGTTTAAACTTTACAGAGAGCATACAACCCTTCAATCACACTATATGTGTGAATGCCTGAGGTAAAATTACTTTGCTCGGAGGTATTGGTGGTAGGCTAACAAGTTAATATAAGTAGACTGCCTGCTTTGTATTTTGCACCAGTGCTTTGTGCATGGCACCCTACATTTGTCAGGACAGCTCGCTTAAAGCATCTCTGTTAGGAGTGGTAAGAGGCAAAATGTATTTTAATCATTGTGTCCTCAAAGGTCAAACATGCGAGTTGAAGGCATGTACATGCTAGATGGTTTATTGAAGAAGTGGCTGTTGCATAATTTGAGAATACTTGAGGTACAAGTGATGTGGTGCAGTAAGAAACCTCATTTATAATATATAAAGCTTTGAGCACAATGAACATTTGAATACCATTCGCTTATGTGCAGCCAGTACAACTGCATGTGTTTTTACTTTCAAGCCTAGAAGATGTCTCTGTGTTATTTATGGATAAAAACAGACATTTTTCAGAACTAATCATCGCTATACCAACAGAGTATGTCAAGACGGCAGTGGCTGCACTAACTATGTAAGAGAATCATCAGAGTTTGCATATCTGTTGCTACAGGGTGACTTATTACATAGGAAAATTATAAATTAGATGTAGTAGCAGACAGGTTGTTTTGGCCAGTGAGGTTTTCACACATAAGAATCTGGCGCAAAGCTGCCTGCGAGAGATAGAGAGAAAGTCTGAAGTAAACACAGTCTCTTTAAATGGCCCAGGCTCTCAAAGGTACGAGGGAAGCAGCAGAGAGCCAGCAGCCCGCTCCAGCATCCCCGTAACAAGAAGACACCACCTCCCCAGCTCCCGGGCAAATGCAGACCTCGGTGGGACGTTGACAGAGGGGTAATTACAAAGTGTGATCCACTGTAAAGATCCCAGTACGTGAGGAGGAGTGCCCCGGCATCCCAAGAGGAGCAGAGAAGCCGAGACTGAGAGACCGCGGCCCCATTCACCGTGCACCTGTGAGCAACCACTGCTCTCTGTCTATCCTCCTGTCGCCGCCTTCCTCCATCACCCAGCGCTTCTTCCCAAACTTAAGGGGCCCAGCGCCCGCTAGGCGCCCGCTCCGAGTCCGTAATGACTTGGAGGCACACTCCTAGAGCACCGAGTGTAGGTGGGTCACTCAGGGCACCTGGGATAACCCTCCCTCCACTTCCCTGTGCACTTGACACCCCTCGATGTCGACGCAAAGGAGAGGGTCCGACAAGGAGAAAGAGGGCAGCCACGGGCAGTTTGAAAGCAGAAGTGGGGGCAGAAGGCTAGGTCCTGCTTCTTTGGTGAACCCTGTGGAAAGCAGAAGTAGGCCAACCACGTTCGGGGGCAGCTTGTGGCCCTGGAGTGCTCCCCTGCTCACTTGTTCACGTGTCCACCGCCCTACCCAACTCCCGGCTTGCGTGCTCGTGCCCCTCCCTCTGAAATCAGTAGTCATGTATCTTGATCTTTATTCGTATAAATAATATCCCCAAAAGTACATACATTTCACAATGCCCCTCGTTAATAAATAAGGTTGCAACTAAACATTGACTATATTGCAAGCGTTTCATTTGGCATATTCGTTGTTAGTTGCATAAACCTTCAATAAATAACATTTTAAAACAATTGTCAGTAAAATATTACAAGGATATCACTCATAGCCAATTTCAACTGCGATACTAAAGTGCAATGTGCAAATATGCAGGGGGCTAACAAATTAATGGATCGTTTAGCCAATTGCAAACTTCAATACTAAAGTACCAAAAATACAATGTGCAAATAAGCAAGGAGAACACAAATTAATAGATCTCATAGTCATTTGCAGCTTCAACTCTAAAGTGCCAGAGTGCAATGTGCATGATACAAAAACACATACTGCTAGATTCATCAAAGACCCGTTTTGCGAGTCTTTAATAGCGATTCATAAGGAATCGCTATTACAGACTCGCACTACGAGATTCATGTAGGAATCGCAAAATAAATTGCGATTCCTACACATTCCTTATTTGCGATTAGCAAATTGCTAATCGCAAATAATATAGCGATTTCAAGGGTGCCAGGGGTGTCCAAAGGACACCCTGTAGCACCCCTGAAATGCAAATTTAAACAGGTGTTGCGCACACACATGTCCAAAGGACGTGTGTGTGTAACATGCAACAGAAAAAAATGCACTAAAGTGCTTTTTACTATTTTTTCGCTATTTACCACGAAGTCAGACTTCGTGGTAAATAGCGACCAAATATTGCGAATTCGCAATTTCCAATTGGTTAATGAATTGCATTTAAGGAATCTCTAATAGAGACTCCTTACATCCAATTCCTCGCAAATATGCGATTTCGCTAATAGCGATTTTTGAATTTGGGATGATGAATCCCAAATGCAAAAATTGCACTCGCAAAGGGCCAGATTCTCAGAATCTGGCCCTTTGCGAGCGCTATTTAGCTTGATGAATCGGGCTGTAAATCAGTTGCAACTTCGATACTGGAGTGCAAAAGTGCAATGTGCAAGAAATGGGCAAGTTAATAAATGGAGAATTGTAAACACTCCACTCTGTGCACCCTAATATTAGTTGTGTAACATATTCCCCCATTTAGGGATACCGTCAAAAGGCATATATAAGGTGCAATCTAGTCCAGCATTCATGGGTTCATAGAAGAGCGTGAGCGAATAGCCATTTTCAAGAAAGTGCCTACCCGATGTGTTAAATCATCGTTATTAATCTGCAGAATTGTTTTATAAGCAACCTTAAAGTCCGTTATCCCCTTTGACCTAAAAAACGGTATCAATAACTGCATACTATATTTTTGATAAAAATTGCAGAAAAACAAGAAATGCAGGATGGACTGTTTACCTATATTGCCACATGGGCAGGCCAGGTTATCAATTTTAGATTGATATCATAAGGGGAAATACAACAAATATTTTATTGTCCCTGATCGAAGGCGAAAAAGAAGGCTTCTTTCCCAGCAAGTAATATCTTTTATTAGATAACTGGCAGGTAAAGGAGATTGGGAGCCTCCTTCTTCAGTCCTTGTTATGTATTGTCCCACGGATACTGTAACAGACTCCTTGGCATGTCTTAAATCCCCATAATGTTTGTATAATATTTTACGGATAGTCTTTCCATCAATACTATCTAGTTGGTCGGGGTTATAGAAAATATGACTGAGGTTAACAGCTATCGGATTCTCCCGTACTTCCGCAATCTATGGTATTTCACCATCCCTGTCATCTTTTAAGCAATCGGACAGAATTTCCCTTGTAAATGAGGCAGCAGGATTTTGCCAGACTATTAACCAAAACAAGGTATGGCGGGATCTAATGTAGTCCTCCAAATAGGGTAAACGTAACTCTTTATGACAAATAAAAGTAGATGAAGAAATCGGTAGACCTAAAATTCTCCTACAAAATCTATTTTCTTCCGCTTGGGCACTTTTCGAGTTTATGTAGCCCCAAATTTCAGCCCCATAAGTCATAACTGGTACACATTGTGTCCTATAGATTTTAAGTAAGGATAGTACCACCTCTATTCTTTTCGGTTGGTGGAGGCTAGTAACTGAGTTTATTGCTTTTAAAAATTTGGTTCGCCCATATGCTAGATGCGGTGTCCAAGACCCATTATCTGAGAATTGTAATTCTAAATATGGAAAAGTGCGAGTGCAGAGCAAGGAATCTGTGCCCAAATTAATAGTAGTGATAGAACATTTTTTAGGGCCACAACACATAACATTTCTTAAAATTTGTACAAAGATTCAAACTACTCATAAAAGCTACAAACCCCCTAATTAAAATTTGCAGGACATTCGGCGTGCACCCCATTAAAACAGCGTCATCCACACATAGTAGAAAGGTCAATTTATTTCCATTAATTATTGGGACGTCTGTTATTTGGTTAGACAGGACCTTATGTAAATCATTAATCTATAAAATAAATAAAAGTGGGGAGAGAACCCACCCTTGTCTAACGCCTCTTCCCACGACTATGTCCCCTGAAACTGCCCCATCCTTACTTATTCTCACCCGTGCCCTAAGGTACCTGTGCAGATACGCTAAAAAATACACCATATCTTTGTCCAACCCGTAATCTAAAAGACATTGCCAAAGCCTGGATCGATTAACAAAATTGAAAGCGGATGTGAGGTCCATAAATGCCAGATAGAAGGGACTGTGTTGAGCGATGGTATATTTCCCTATGATTACGTTTAGGTTCCGACACTGTTCCACTGTTCCAAGATGACTTCGGAAACCCAACTGACATTTATTTATTATGTTTGCATCCTCTGCCCAGCTTCTGATTTTATTAAATAAAACTCTCCCCAATATCTTGAGTGTTGTCTATTAAGGAGATTGACCTATAGCAGGTTGGTTTAGATCTATCTCCTTTTTTAAAAATGGGGACGATTATAGATATGGACCAGGCATTGGGAATCTTTGTTGTTGTTAAATTGTTAAAAACATTAAGTAGCAATGGGGCCCAAAACTCTGGTTTAGATTTTATAAGGTCTATCAGAAATCCGTTCGGACCCGGGGCTTTGTTTCCCAAGCACTGGTCTATTGCATCCTCAACTTCTGTCAAAGATATTGGAATTTGGACAGGATTATAATTATCAAGGATGTCATCACATTGAAATGAGGAGGCATAGGTTTGTGAAAAGTATGCTACCTACGCTTCGCTTGTAATATTGCAGCTTAACGGGGTAGAAACAGTGCCAAACGCTCTAAGTGATTTAGTGGCTGACCAGAAACCGTTTGTATTATTAAGCTTGGCAGCACAAGCCAGGTTAATCCAATGCTCTTTTAAAACTACATCCCGCCTATGCTTTACTTCACTTTTATAGGTATGCCTTAATACTCTGATTAGGTCAGGATCTCTTGGGAAAGCTGATAGGGTAGCATTAAGTTCCCTATTGGCCCAGGAGCAAATACTATCAAACCACCTACGGTAAGATTTGGATATGGCTATGGGTCTAGAAATTAATACTTTAATGCCTGCACATAATAAAGTAAAAGCAGGTACTACCCTTGGGTTTGGGTCTCCAAATGTCAAGCAAGTCTCACAAAGTGATGGGTAAGTTTTTACCATCTGTTGGAACACCTTCGTGCAGTCCATACCCTGCCATTTAACTCTCAAATTATCAGTGGAGATTACTAAGTTACTAGATCCTAGCTCCTTTCTAATTTTAGGTCTTGGGGCTGCCCTAAGAGAAACCAAAATAGGATTGTGATCCCCAAAAGTTGAAGTCTTGACCTCTGCTGATACTAAATGATCTTCCAACTGAGTAGATATAAAAACATAATCTATAATTGACGCTCGTCCAGAGCCTCTATAAGTTGGTACTAAATTGTTCTCATTATTTATGGCTGCGATATTCATGACATTTAAAAAACTACTACTATTCGATAAACTACTATTCGATAAATAGGATCTTAATTCATAACCTCTCTTACAAGGTTTAACTAGGATGTGTTTGGTGGGACTTACAGTATTTCCAACTGCTATTTTGGCGTTAAAGTCACCACCCAGACTCCCCACCGCAGAACATGGACTTGTCCAACGGCTCCTCAAACAAACGGAAGACCAACTCGCAAGAAAATATAAACTCGGGTACTGGTCATGGGTGACCCTGACAGGTCAATCTCAAGCCTCTATCTTGAAGTTGATAGTGCTCTCATTATTCAGTATCTTCTACAGTAGATAATAAGTTGAAGTAATCTTCTCCCGTGAGCAGCCGAACATTCTGCTGCCGCTTCAGTTTCAGTTTCTGTTGATGCTTTGAATCTGTTTGACTCCGTCAGGTAAGACCGCTCAGCGTGCATACCGAGGTCACCTGTACACCCACTAATATCCTTTGCCGAATGGTTTAGAATGGAACTCGCTTTGTGCTCTATAATACGAAATCAGGGCGTATGCTCTGCTCCATCACCTTTAACACCATGATCCTACCAGGGACTAAGTTGGTCCTCAGAGTCTTTATAACTTGTCTTCTGATTGCGCATACCTTTTGTTTACGCAGGTCTTTCATGTCTTAAACGTACGAATGTACACAGTATGTGCGGCTAAATGGTCATGCTCAGGTGCCTTTTCTTCATTACTCTTATTGAATAGGTTCTTAAACTTCACTCCTTAGTTAAGTTTCATAGTTACACGATTTATCAGTGTCTCAAACACTACTAGTTACTGCTTACTAGATACAGCTAGCGAATATTGTTAGTTACCTGTTCCCTGTTACAACCACCGATCTAACCCCTTCCTGTGCCGCAGATGGATGGCAATGCCGTCGCAGTTCCCAAGTTCTTTTGAGAGGGTAGGGGGGAGGGGGGAGGGAAGGAGAGGGAGGGAGGAAGGGGGGAAGGGGATGGGGGTAAGGGGGGGGGGAGGGGGAGGAAAAAATCTGGTTTGTTTCAGCATGCTTTTTTTATTTGAGGTTGATGCTCTTTCTCAACTATATGTCAGCAAAAGGTCTGCTTTCCGATAGTTCATGGGGGCTCCCGCAAAACACACACCGAGATTTAACCCTTCGTGCTACTAGCCTGCCCACAGTTATAGCCTACAGTACCATGTTCGCCACGAACAAGAAATGCGTCTGCTCAATCAGCACTATTGTAACAGCAATACACGTGAGACAGTACAGAACCAATGAAACAGCTTACTCATTCATACCCATCACACACCCACCGCCCTCTAACATACTCTTCAACAACATATCACCTGAACAAGAGCGACACAATAGTAACCAATGACTCGTAATACATCTATCTCGGAGGGCCTCAACATTGTTTCCCTCAATGTCAAAGGTCTTAATCATCCGGTCAAGAGGAGAAAAGTTCTGGAGTATCTGGCCAAATCCAAGGGAGACATCCTACTCCTGCAGGAGACTAAACTGTCAAAAGATGACGCTGACTTTATAAACCAACATTGGATATCCCACAATCTTTGCTCTCCAGCGGTTAGCAAAAAAAGGGGGGTTCTCACACTAATAGCTAAGAAATCCAACATCTCGGTAGTTTCACATACTCACGATGATAACGGCCGCTTCGTCATGGCACACCTTCAGAGAAACGAAGATCATATCCATGTCTTGAACGTATATGGCCCCAACAATGACGATCCAGAGTTTTGGGATTCGCTAGCCCCGACCCTAGATTGTATCCCCCAGGGAGAACTACTAATTATGGGGGGTGATTTCAACCTGCCACTAGACCCAATCACCGATCGACACTCCAATTGCGCCTACCACCCCACTCGCTCACATACTAGCTTACTCCGCCTATGCTCCAGATTCAACTTACACGACTCATGGAGACTCCAACACCCTGACGGCCGTGATTACACCTTCTACTCGCCTCCTCACAATTCCTACTCGAGGATAGATTATATCCTCATTAATAGCCCCTTCACTCATCTCATCGAAGAAACCAATATTGCCCCTAAACTGATTTCCGACCACTCAAGCATACAGACCAAACTAGTGGGCTCCAGTTCCATTCTCCCCCCTAAAAGATGGAGATTCAATGACGAAATATTTTCCGAACCGGAAAACAAACGAAAGATCGAGGATGCCATCCTAGACTACCTCAAATTTAATGACACCCCCGACTCAGACATAGCGAATGTTTGGGAGGCACTCAAAGCCACCCTGAGAGGAGTAATAATAGGCATTCGAGCCCAAGCTAACAAAAAATTAAACAACGACTTGTCCACTCTGGAAGGGAACATCAAAAAGCTGGAAACCGCCCATATAGCAGATCTCCAAAATTCAATGATTTTAAACGACCTCACCAAACTCAAATATGAGTACAACTCGATACTCAGTAGAAGGGCGGGGGTCTGGGTCAATAAGTTTAAGGCTCTAAGAACATGTGAGGGCAACAAAGCTGGGAAGATCTTAGCGTCATATCTAAAACATAAAAATAAGCAATTCAACATTGCCTCAGTTAAAGATAGCAACAACGTCATCCAAACAAAGCAGAACCTAATTCTTAACACATTTAAATCATTTTACCAAGACTTGTACAAAAATAACCTAGACTTTGACTCGGGAGAGTGTAACAGATACCTAACCTCACTGGGTCTTCCTAAACTCAAAGATACTGACAAGGACACACTGAACTCTCCGATTACCATACAGGAAGTATCAGCGTCCATTAAAACGCTCAAGTGTAAGAAAGCACCGGGTCCTGACGGGTTCTCAGCCAGCTTCTATAAAGAACTCACGAACTCCCTGAGCCCAACTCTCCTAAAACTATTTCAATCCTTTAGCGTAACTAAGGGTATTACCAATTCGATGAGTGAAGCTACCATCATAGTCATACCTAAAGAAGGTAAGGACCCTCTGCTAACCAAAAATTACAGGCCAATCTCCCTAATTAATTTAGATTGCAAAATGTACGCAAAGATCCTCGCCACACGTCTAAATTTACAACTCCCGAAACTAATTAGTACATCACAAGTAGGCTTCATGAAACAACGCATGTCTAACGATAACACTAGGATCCTCTGTCACGTCATTGAAAAAGCCAGAATGTTTGCAGCCCCGGCCGTAGCCATTACCCTTGACGCAGAGAAGGCGTTCGACAGAGTCTCCTGGTATTTCCTCAAGAGCTGCATGTCCGCCTTTAACCTAGGAGAACCATTCACTGATTTGGTCATGGCCCTATACCGTTCACCTTCCGCACGCATTGCTATAAATGGTTCATTGTCGGACCCCTTCCCCTTAGAACAAGGGACAAGACAGGGCTGCCCCCTCTCCCCCTCACTTTTCCTCCTGGCAATGGAACCCCTGATTGCACATATAAAAAAAAATGAAAACATCAAAGGAGTGAAATTCGGAGATAAGTGCGTCAAACTTGCCGCCTATGCGGACGATATCCTGATTGTAACGGAATCACCGGAATCTTCCATTACTGCACTAATGTCCACCATAGATAAGTACTCTTCCCATTCAGGATACAAACTCAACCGGGATAAATCTGAGGTCAAACCACTCAATATTTTGACCACCAAAGAGGTGCTGGGAGACTCAGGGCTATGTTGGCAACCAGAGTTTGTGAAATACCTAGGTATCGAGTTCGGTGACTCCCTCATGGAGACCCTCCATCGAAACGAAAAAATCACTTTAAATAAAATCAAGACGCAACTAGAGGGGTGGTCCCCCCGTTTCATTACTTGGTGGGGTAGGGTGGAAACCATCAAGATGATGATTTCACCTCTAGTTAATTACCTCATATCTATGCTCCCCCTAACCCTCACATCTGACTTCTATCACAAATTAGATATGGCCATCTCTAATTTCCTATGGAAAGGGAAAAGGGCAAGAATCAGCATAAAAAAACTTCGCTTAGACAAAACCGCGGGCGGGGTCAATCTGCCAGACTTTAAAAGGTACGAGACCGCATTCCTAGCCAAACAAGGAGCCCACTGGCTCGCTCCCTCACCTGACTATACCCCAGTATGGCTAGAAATTGAGGAGGAAATTCTAGACGGTATCTCCCCTAGCGCGGCCCTCTCATCTAACCTGAACAAGCTGACCCACTCTAAATCAATATTTCATAACACAAAATCTGCTCTCCTGAAGTTTGATAGAATCCTAGAAAACAACATCCGGGGCTCACGATGGGAATCCCTTTGGGACAACCGTAACATTATGTACAAGGGTAAACCCATGCACAACGAGACATGGATCAAAAAAGGCATACTGTTCCCACACCAGCTGTACGCGGGGGCATACCCTATTCCCTTCAGTGACCTACAAATCAAATACGATCTTGCACCAATTGAATTCTATACCTTCCTAAACGTAAAAACGGCTTTGTCCAAAACCAAACTTTCCCCGACACCACCCTCACTCCCACCATACCTTGCCAGGCTAAACAGACTAGGACACCAGGTTTCCTTTCTCTATAGACTCAGCCGTCCCCAACAACCTGGCCTTACTGCCCCAATTACACAATTCTGGAACAACCTTTCTTCCAGGCCAATCACAGACTCAGATTGGACCAATGCATGGATATCTTGCACGAGACACAAAATCAGCCCTACACTATCACAGACAAAATACTGGCTCTTACATAAGGCCTTCTGGACCCCAGCGCGATTATTTGCACACAACCTCACCCCAGATGCCTTTTGCTGGAATTGCAAACGCGCTGAGGGTGACTTGTCACACATCATCCTAGAATGCGACTGCGTGGCGCAATTTTGGGGGAAGATATTCGACTTGATCTCAAAGCTATTCCACATATCACCGGTAAAAGAGCTCCCTTACCTAGTTTTCGGGTTCACCCAGGACCCATCCCTTGATGCAGATGATAGAGCATTACTTGACCTCCTCCTCTCGGCGGCGGTTAAGACAGTCCTCAGTAACTGGAAGGATACCAGCAAGGCCAACTACGCAGGGTGGTTGAATTGGATAATCAGCTTACGTGGAGCAGACAATATTACACTCCTTCAGACACCGTGGCGCCCTCCCACGAGAAAACTATGGTCGACTCTTGATAACTACTTTACGTCACATAAACCACCTTAGATTGTCCCACACACCGTCCACGACCCACCAACATATGCTCCCCGACTGCCTTCATTGCACTATTGACTACCGTAGAAAACTGTCCTTAATGAATGAGTGAACTGCTGTTAAAATACAATGTCTGTTGCTAGATTGTTATTGGGTATGAGATACGTGCTGTACTGTTCTAGGCTAGTTGCCAGCCATGTACTTTTGTACTGACATTTACTGTGATATACTGTAGCGTACAATACTTCTGATTCGTAAATTTATGACCCATGTTATGCTAATGGATTTGCTTTTTATTGTCTATGCTGAAACAACCAATAAAAAAACTTTTGAAATTAAAAAAAAGTCACCACCCAGACATATCCCTACCGGGTTATATTTTTCCAGTAAGTTATCCAATCCTAACATAAAATTAAAAAGATTAACAAAGTTGACATTAGGTGAAGTTAAAAAATCATTATTATAGACATTAATAAAACAGATATAGATGCCACGTGTATAAATCAATGCTTGGAAGTTAGCATTGTTATTGGGGATTACTTTCACTCTGCCACCTGAACTAATAATAACCCAAATCAATAAACTGCCCGAAGGTCTGCCATTCTTAGGGTATGGAGATATAATATTAAAACACTCATATCCTTCAATATATAACTCATTAGTTGCCCAGGTCTCCTGGAACATAAGAATATCAAATTGATTGACCATATTGACCCATTCTTCAATATCTAATTTAGAGGCCAAACCGGCCACATTCCAGCTCAGCACCCGTAATAAGGATGGATCAAAGTGATCGTCTAGTGTGATAATTTCCATCCCATTGTCAATATTAGTTATAGAGGTCTCCATAGGATCAGTAGGAACAGAACCATTTATTTGGGAAAGAGGTCAATCAAGGGTATCTAAGTTGGAAATGGGAGTAAACCTGTTTGTCAGCTGGAATGGTGGACTACTGAATGGGCATTGTGTACGCGGTGGTCTATAAAAGTACCCAAGGGGTAATACACAAATATTTGTGGGTAAAGGGCAATTAGACTCTCTGGTGTTCAATATAGATCTAACAGTACCAACGCAACAAAAATTGATGACAATACAATCGCCCCTTATGCTTTTTACTGCTGGTCCCACCCATCCCACCCTTCGTGCCATTATAATTTCCTCTATATCGGATCTCCTGTACTCTTTATGTTTCGCCAACCAATCCATGCATTTGTTCCGTAATTGGTCCCAGGATTCTGATTTGTTTTTCTTTAATGGAGGTACCACTGCAAGAATTAAAACATATGGACAAGGGGTAGGTTTAAAACATCCTTATTAGTCTCTGCATCCCCACTAATACAAGTGTCATCTGTATTCGTGCGGACTGTCAGGCCAGCGTGTGCATCATAAGGGGCTATATCGTGGGTGTAGGCGGACCCACTGCGATTTTTAGGGATTGTAGAGATATTAGTTTAAGTATTAAATGGCGTTTGTTCAGCTTCAGACACTGATTGCCCACACAGGACTATGTTTTCCTTGGAACTAATCTCTTGAGATAGTTGTTTAGGTTCCATACCAAGTGGCTTTACCTTAGCGTTTAAAGATTCCAAGCGATCTAAAGGCTTCCATAATCTTACAAAACTTTCATCTACAAGGCTCTTAACACGATCATACAGTGTATCAATAATAATGTCCACAGCAGTGTCCCAAAGTGTAAAATTGGAAAAGGCAGTCTGTATAGGTTCCGTCTGGGTGTATGCTGAGTTACTTGAAGTGTCCACAGAGACTTGGTTAGTAGCATCGTTACTGAGGGTTGGATCTGCTGCAGCCTTTGAGCCCCTTTCCCAGTTTTTTAATGTTGAGTTCTGGCGTGATGGTTGTTTCCTTTTTGAATAGACTGGCTTCACTGCCTTCCTTTTCTTTTTGGCCCCACTTTCTTCAGGGTGGGGGGATATGGCCTGAGTAGCCAGAGCTGATACAATATTAGGGCTGCTTACAAGTACAAGTGCTGGCTCTGGATCTACTATTGTTTCTATATGACCAGGCCCTCCCACAGTCAGTGTATTGTCTCTGGTTAATGAATGTACATCTTCACCAAGTACCTGTATTTCAGCATCGACAATCTCAGTTTGTAATGATGGGTGGGATTTTATGGGACCTAGAGACAAACGTCTTTCAGTCAGCTCAATTTCACTACTGACGAAGTCTATAGCCCTCTCCAGCATAGTATCTATGGACGTAGTATTGCGGGTTACAGTACTTATGTTCCGTTTAACCATTTTGATGTTTAGCCCCAAACGTTCAGTGAATACAAAAAGTATCCCCACTCACCAGCTTTTTACAGGGTGTTGATGTCGAAAGGGGGTGGCCCGGCCTCGAACGGTCCTGGACGGGCACAGACTGGCCCGCCCTTGGTCCCGGGCTCAGTCCTGGCTTCTTCCCGCGCTGCGGAAAAAGGGGAGTGGCTTTTAGGCGCTGTGCCAGCCCCTCCCCCTGACTCGCCGCAGGTGTGTGGGCAGTGATGCACCCTGGGGGCTGTAGTCCCGAGTCCGGGTGTAGCGGTATGCGTTGCTCGTTGCGACAAGCAGCTCTCCTCTCAGTACAGCCTGCCTCGCGGACCCACCTCTCAGCAAATGCCAGCAAAGAAGAACACTCCAAAAACAATCCGTAGTAGTCATCCAAAACTTGGGGGAGGAGAGCCAGCGCCCAGCTGAGCAGTATTGTGACAGTGGGGTAAAAATAAATACTCTAATGGGTACAGAGTCTAGAATTTAAGCCTGAAAACCCTGGCGAGCGCAGGCTTGGATATATTTGCATTTGTACACTCTCATTGCTGCTACCGTTGATATCTAAGCCAAAAAGGTAAAAACCAAACAGCCGAAAAAAATAAAAACAAAGGTCCAAATTGCCTGCCAAAACTGTTGTGTTTTTCTGTGAATCAGCTCAACGTGGTCTAATCAAGCCTAAAATTCGGGCATCCTTCTTGCAATTAACCCACAGCCCAGATGAAAAACCCAGCAGAGTGGCAATTCACCAGGAACAAGACGAAGGAAAGGTACAAAGCAAGAAACATCAGCGCTCAACCGCAAGCAAGTCTTAAGAAACATAAGGACTTCAAGGACCTTTCTTTTTGTTATTTGGAAACTATCCCTCAAGATTGCCATAAAGAGCAGAGGCGATGCCTAAAAGAACAAGCTTTAAAAATGCAATAGGTCTCGCCTTTAATTAAGTTAAAGCCATTTGCTTTGCTAATGGTATTGTATAGCAAAGCAAGTGGCTTTAACTTCATAAAAGGCGAGACCTATTGCATATTTAAGGCTTGTTATATAATAGATATGCCTGCAAAGTAAGAATGTCAAAGGTGCTGTTGTCCTGTTCCAGTATTTACACAAATAACAATTTGAATACCACTATTTCCTTTTATTTCTCTTATAGCGCAACTCATCCCAAAGCAGGGTGTTGGAGCGCTTTACCACACGCGTACACATTATATATTGACAATAAATCAAATGTGTGTAAATCAATGTACGGGGTGTGTAACGCGCAGTGAGGGTTACAAGTTGTAGGAATCATATGTCCTTCATAATTCACTGTGCTACATCACACTCAGACCCTGTTGTTTTCCTTCGGCTGTGCCCCCGTTTCGCTTTCTGTATTACAGCCATTTTGTTGTTGTGTCCACTCCTGGCCCGTCTCTCCTCGCCGCTCCCGCCTCCCAGCTGACCCTCCCTCCCACGGTTAGAGAAGGCTCGCCCCTCCCATAGTAACGCTGTGACCACCTGGGCTTGCCCTGAAGCGGTCGCTCCAAACGCTCCCTGACACAGCGCTTCGCCTCCTTGCTGCCTGATACCGCCTGGATTTGTGATCCCTTGAATTAACATAGTGCCTGGTATCGTAGCCTGCTCAGTTCAAATAGTGCTCATTTGCGCAGCATTGCCTAATTAGAATAATCATAGCCTGCTCATTTTAAAGTTTAAATTGTGCCTGCTCATTTCATATTGTGCTCATTTGCGCTGCATTGTCGAGATATATTTATCGTAGCCTGCTAATTGTTGTTCGTTGTTTTCCTTCGGCTGTGCCCCCGTTTCGCTTTCTGTATTACAACCATTTTGTTGTTGTGTCCACTTCTGGCCCGTCTCTCCTCCCCGCTCCCGCCTCCCAGCTGACCCTTCCTCGCCCCGCCCCCTCCACTATCCATATGTGACAGATGCCTTTGCGCGCAGCGGTCGCGCCCCATGCGCGCCGAAGGTGCGCCAAAGGTAAGCCCGTCCGCGCCCAGGGCCAGACCCCCTGGTTCTCGCAAAACTCCCTCCACCCGCATAATGTACGACACCGCCTCCATCCTTGCCCTCAACCCCGGCCGCACACCACATTGCTGCACAGCTACCCCAGGACACACCCATGGACCATTCGCCTGCCTCTCCTGCAAGGTCGCCTGCATCAGAACCCACACCAAACCCTGCTCCCCCAAACACAGCTCCAATTCTAACCACCTGAAGTGCATCCTGCTGAACACCCGCTCAGTGCACAGACATGCCACTGAACTCTGGGATCTACTCGACACTACATCGCCGGACGTCGCCTTCCTTACTGAAACATGGATGAACGCCTCATCAGCACCCGACATCGCCATAGCCATCCCGGACAACTACAAGATCATCCGAAAAGACCGCACCGTCCAAACAGGAGGAGGCATCGCCATCGCCCACAAGAACACCATCCGAATCACGGCCAGCTCCGACGATAACCTCGCGACCGCCGAACACCTTCACTTCCAGATCCACACCGACCCCAGGACCACATTGAGAGGTACCCTCATCTACAGACCACCAGGAACCCGCACACAATTCAACGAAGACATCACTGACTTCATCAGCCCACATGCCCTCACTTCCGAGAACTACATCCTACTGGGAGACCTCAATTTCCACCTGGAAAAGAAAAATGACAGCAACACCACCACCCTTCTGGACAACCTAGCCAATCTCGGACTCAAACAACTTGTTGACTCCCCCACCCACTCAGCCAGACACACGCTTGACCCTATCTTCACCTCCAGCAAATACATTTCCTTTGATCACACCTCAGCTCTTCATTGGACAGACCACAGCTGCGTCCACTTCAGCTACAAAAAGACCACGACCTACAACCCCCCACAACCTATTCCTCGAAGAAACTGGAATAAAATCACCACCGACCAACTCACCGCATCGCTTAACCAAAACCCTCCTGCCATTTCATCGGACCCAAACCAAGCCGCCACAAAACTCACACAATGGATCACCCACATCGCTGACGAACTAGCACCCTTGAAAAACCACCAGATCAAACAAGGTAACAATAAGGCCCCATGGTTAAACGACGACCTCAAATAATCCAAGAAGTTATGTCGCACACTCGAGAAAACCTGGAGAAAAAACCCTACCACTGACAACCTGACCACCTTCAAGGACGCCACCCGCAAACACCATCAATTGATCCGTTCCACCAAGAAATCAGCTTTCAAGGATCGTCTCGACAACAACGCCCAAAACAGCAAGGAACTATTCAACATCGTCAAAGAATTCACCAACCCCACCACCGGCACCAACGACATTACTCCTTCCCAAAACCTTTGCGACTCTCTATCCTCTTTCTTCCACAACAAAATCGTCGACATACATAACAGCTTTGAAAACCAGTCCGAAGAACAGTCCACTCTACCCACACCCGAACCTAAACAATACCCTCACAACCTTTGCGCCTGGAACCCTATCACTACTGAAGACACTATCCGCCTGATGAACTCCATCCACTCAGGTTCTCCAACCGACACATGTCCCCATCACATCTTCAACAAAGCAAATTCCATCATCGCACCCCATCTCCGCGATGTAATCAACTGTTCCATCAATTCCGCGAACTTCCAGGGAAGCTGGAAACATGCCGAACTCAGCGCCCTTCTGAAGAAACCCACAGCAGACCCCTCTGAATTTAAGAACTACCGCCCCATCTCACTCCTCCCATTCCCCGCCAAAGTCATTGAGAAAGCCGTCAATAATCAGCTCGCCGCCTTCCTCGAATCCAACAATTCCCTAGACCCCTCACAGTCCGGCTTCCGATGCAGTCTCATCTTTATGCTTCAACATCCTTCGCATGCTCAAAAAAATCTTCTGCTGGATCCCCACCGAAACAAGAAAGACAGTCACCCACGCATTGGTCACCAGCCAACTGGATTATGGAAATACCCTCTAGGCCGGAACCACAGCCAAACTTCAGAAAAGACTCCAACGCATCCAAAACGCCTCAGCCAAACTCATACTGGACATCCCCCGTCAAGCTCACATTTCCGGTCACCTGAAGGAACTCCACTGGCTTCCCGTCAACAAGAGAATAACGTTCGGTCTCCTCACCCACGCACACAAGGCCCTCTACGACCTAGGACCCGAATGCCTCAACACACAACTGTCCTTCTACAAACCCACCCGTCAATTACGATCTTCCACCCTAGCCTTCGCTGCAATTTTGCGCATCCACGGATCCACCATGGGAGGAAGATCCTTTTCCTACTTAGCAGCCAAAACCTGGAATTCTCTCCCCACTCACCTTCGACTTACTCAGAACCACCAATCCTTCAGAAAGCAGCTAAAAACCTGGTTATTCAATAAATAACTCTCCCACCATCCCTCAAGCGCCTTGAGACCCTCTGGGTGAGTAGTGCGCTATACAAATTCTAGAACTTGAACTTGAACTCCTTGCGCACACCTGTTCCTGTAGAGGAGAGGGTCGGTACAGGCAAGAACCAGTGCCAGACTACAGAGTGTGGAAACTGCGGCACGGGGTGAGTGTGTGGTGGGGGGGACGACCTAAAGAGATCCGAAATGAAACTGGGGAAGGAGGCAGTTCAGAGGGTAAAGGGGGCAAGGTGATGAAGGTGGGGGCTCCAAGGGAGTACAGTGATTCAGAATTGAAACAAGTGGACACAGTACCTCTGAGGGGGCGAATATGCAAAGGAGAGACCACACAGGCCTAGCAACAACATGTAACCACAAATACGCACGCACAGATACACACAAACTATGAATGCTGCCAAGACACAGACTCCCACAACGAGAGACTGAAAACACACGATCTTAGACCCTCACAGCTCTGATAACACACACGCACTCGTAATTTAGTGACTCCCACATCTGACTGATAACACACATTTTACCAACCACCAACAGAGCTCTGACAGCAGACAGACTCCCACATATTTAATCCTACTGAAACCTAGAGTCCCACACCTGGAACATTCGTATCCCTCCGCGCACTCCCGTCAACGCTTGACCCGCTCTCCTCCGTCAATGTCTCTCTGACACGTTTTTGTTGTGAAGCCTGCCACGAGCTCCCCCTACCACCCTCACTTCAAGGATGCATCCGCAGCGCATGCAATCTCATATTGTACACTCACATATGCCTATGTGCACATATCTGCATTCAAGGACGCGTGTGTGCACACAGACGTACCTAGGCAAGGACCTATAAACACATAGACGTATATTTTTATATATATTCCCCGCTCTAAAACAGGTTTCTACTCCGCTATTCAGCAATCCGGCTGCAAATCTATTTATTTGTGCAGAATCACAGGGTTATGGTAATTAAAGTTTCGGCGGCTGCGTACTAAAGAATTAACAATACAAAACCTCAATTGATGTAATGCTCCTTTAGAGGATTTTTAAAGTGTAAAATGACAGCACTTAAATGACCTCATACATGTAAAATATATATTTTTATAGATATTCATGTATAGTATGTACAGTCTTAAACGGACTGCGTGCAGTAAATACTGCAAAAATCACGAATATAATTAAACATATTAACATTACGGCACATACTGCCCATGCCTCTTCATTCCCATCTATATATGTAGTTGCGCCCATACACCTTCATACATATATTCACATAAATCTCTGATCGACCAGGTCGCATCTGTCGATCTCCCACAGGGCCAAGGCCCTTTTGTCCTCTTTCCTTTCCAACAGAGCACAGTCAGTCACCTTTGGTAACTTCAGTTCTCCGTCGTTTGCTCTGCCATGTGGTGTGCCTCAGGGATCCTCGCAGAGTCCGACCTTATTTAATATCTATGTGTCCAACTTGGCGAAGGTCATTAAATCCCACCTCCTGGGCATAACCTCATATGCAGACGACATGCAATTGGTTCTGGCAGTTAATAACAGCGGTGCAAAAATGGCGGACAACTTCCAAGAAGGAATGCTTGCAATCAGTACTTGGATGGCAGATAACTGCCTTAAATTGAATTCCGATAAGACAGAGGAAATGATTTTTGGCTATCTCCTCCCCATCTGGGCCCCCATTTGGTGGCAAGCAGAATTGGGATCACTTCCGTCACCAGTTGCAAGAATCTTAGGGGTTATCTTTTACTATAAATTGTCATTCATGCACCATGCAAATACTGTTTCTTCATCATTCTTCATCTTTAAAATGATAAAGAAACTCCTTCCTTACCTTCCCATTCTCGCCGCTAAGACCCTTATCAGTACTTTAGTCATGTTTTGCATCGACTACTCCAATCGGCTTCTTATTAATGCTCAGGAAAGAGTATTAAACAAGTTGCAATTGGTGCAAAATGCAGCAGCTTGACTGCTCACAGGTACTCCCAAATTTAAACCAATCTCCAACATCATTCGACAGCTGCATTGGCTACATGTTAGAAACAGAGGCAAGTTCAAAGCTCGGCGTATCGCCTTTAAATCAATGCACTCCTCTGGACCTGAATTAAAAAAATAAAATCACTACGTCCATATACTCCCTCATGATGCCTATGCTCATCCTCCGCAAACCTCCTGTTGGTACTTCGGACAAATAAAGTCTCATGGGGCGACAGATCCTTCCTAGTAGCCACTATTAAACTTTGGAACAGTCTTCCTCCCCATATTAAGACAAGTCCCTCCTTACTTACATTCAGGAAGCAAATAAAAACCTGGCTCTTTAATCAATAGTCACTGTTTCCCTGCTAGCACACTCCATAGCGCAGAGACACCCATGGGTGTTTGAGCTCTCAATAAATCTCATAAATAAAAAAATCAATGAATATACAGATATCTCGTGTGAGGTTATGGTTTCTGAAGCAGAAACATCCGCGGTTCTGGGATCCATAATACGTGGTAAACGGCGCATGTGTGTGAATTACAGACTTCAGCCTATAGGAACCTACGCCACTTGTTTCATATACAACATAAAAACACCTCCAATATATACCTACACGTTATGGTCCAATAATGACGTCTACAGCATAAAACATATTCCCAATGGCTGCTATGGGAGACCCACAGCCACACACTTCCTGCCCCCCCCCCCTCCTCTCTCAAAGCGTGCGCTAAACACCACGGCCTTTCCTTGGAGCAGCCGCACCACAACACGGCACTGCGTTGGCTACACACAACACTGCCGAGGCCTTGCCTACGCGGTTCTTTTGTGGCACACGCGCAACGATGCCAAATAATTCAACTGCATTATCTTTTAATTCTGAAAATATGAGTTGATGAAAAATTCATCAAATATGAGATTGTTAGTTAAACATTAAAATATCATCGGGAGGTGGGTCTCCACTGTCTCAAACACACCACTTCCCCCTTCACATCACGTTCCTGTCCAGTTTTCATCTCTCCGTTACTTGCTTGCGTCATTTCTCCCCTACCACTTCCTTTCTGGAACCCGCCCATTGACATGTTTCACTTTTCACGACCTTCCGCCTGCTCACAGTCTTTTCACTCTCACCTTTTGTCTCTACATCCTGACTTCCTCCATTTCTTCTCCATCCTCTCTCTCTCCTGCACACACACATCACTCCCACCTAGAAACACATTTCCTTTCCGTTGTTTCAACAACTGTGACCTCCTTCATATACTTTCCAACAGAATTGTATTTACAGCCTCTAAACATGGGGCCAGCACTCTGTACACTCTACAGAGAGGCAAAGGATTGAATGTGCATGCAGTCTGAGCACCTTTATGATCTAGTGTCAGACACTGTGAAAAGCGCTCTCTGCTTAACTCCCCCAGCCCCCCACTCCGGAGCTCCCTTTGATGATCAACCTTGAAGCACCTTGATCTCACCCAGACGCCTAGAGGTGACTCGGTTCACTCTAAGCACCATACACGAGTCGAATGCTGCATAAAAAAATGCAGAAACACAGCATGTGGGATAAGGAAATACTCTTGGGACTAGGGACACATACACCATGGAATAAACAGTGCAGGACTGGATTACTGAAATGGGTTGCATCTTAAGGGTTTTAACATTCATTCTCAAGAAGAGATCTTTGTGTGGATTGTGTCCTGAAAGACTTTACTTCCCTTGTTTACAATTCAAAAACTTGACGTTTCCCCAGTACTTCACTAAATAAAAATGAAAATTATGGATGCTGCAGCGTGTAAGGCACAACACACCATGACGGCACAGCAACAGAGACACAGCAACGTGTGCAGAGACACAGCAACGTGTGCAGAGACACAGCAACGTGTGCAGAGACACAGCAACGTTTGCAGAGACACAGCAACGTGTGCAGAGGCACAGCAACGTGTGCAGAGGCACAGCAACGTGTGCAGAGGCACAGCAACGGGGTCAGAGACACAGCAACGGGCGCAGAGACACAGCAGCGTGTCACTGCAATTTATACGCAGTCCAAGGAGCAGGAAACCGTACGCCATCACTGCATAGAAAACTGTGCTTAGGGGCCAGAAACACGAATAATTATCACTGCAAGGAAAAATGTGTTTCAGCACAGCAGTCGACAAAGCAACACTGCATGGCAAACCATGCTTCTGGTTGCACAGGTAAAAAAACACACAAAACACTCTCCACACTTGCGCTTTAGCTGTAAACATCATAAGCCAAAGCGCGGGTGAAGTAATCTCGGCACACAGGTTTTATCTTAAGCTGTTTAAAGCTAAAGCGCGGTGAATGCATAGGAAAAAAAAGCCCTCGCCATTGCCTTGTTCTCCCCGTGACCCCGTGCGCATCTAAACTCCGTGCCTGTTTCACAGCTGTCGTGAAGACTTTTCTTATTTGTTTGTTAAATACACAAGCAGATAAGAAAAGACTTCACAACAGCTGTGAAACAGGCAGTCCAACAAAAAGCCAAAGGGAGGCAACGAAAAACCCTCCTTTCCAATAGGAAAGGAGTTTTTTTTTGGTTAGTATCAGCGTCTATGGTAAACGCTGATACTATCCAATGAAAATGAGGGGCGGGGCTCGAGTCCCCTTCTCAAAACTGACTTGTTTACTATAGCTCTCGCAGGCTTGGAGTGCATGCACGCTCCAAAGCCAGGCGAGACCTAAAAAGGGACAGAAGGTTCAGATGAAGGCACAAATGGGAAAATAATTTGCCACACAAAACTTAGAACAAGAAAAATGGAATCGGGTTAAAAGGACAAACAAAAGGATCAGAAGGGCCTCCAACTTAGTCGAGCTCCCAGCAGGAAATAACATATGCAGCAGTAGGAATCCCAGCGTATTTTGAGAAGAAGGAAAGGGGTACATACGCCTCCTCGTCTCCAGAAATCGTGCTGCACACACCACCACAAGTACACACAGTATCGGAGTAAGCCAAGGGGGTTGATAATCCTTGCAAAAGAAGGATGTGTTCATGCCCCAAACTGTGGGACATAAGCTAAATAATTGAGCTCTCCTTGACCAATTCTAGACCTCGCCCATCACAAAATATAGGACAAGAGGTGGGCAACACACAACATTGGCAAGAGTACCCCCTCTCCTAAAACCCAGCAAAACGCAGTGAATTCACTGCCGTCCAGTTCCATCACGGACTTGGGTACGATATAGAAGCGGGCAAGTTTCCAGGAGTCAAGGCCCAATAGGAATGTCTAGATATGTGGAGGGACACTACAAAACTCTGAGCACCCCCCAGGAACCCGAATAAGATTAGAGGTTTCTTCTCACCCAGAGTTATCGGACTCTCTACAAAGAGCCCCAGTGTACTTACCATTTGAACTCTCCTATATGCAGAATATTTTGCTGAGGTCTATGAATGCCTCATTGACAGCGGCCACAAACACCTTTACGTAGCAGTCCCAAAAACATGAATTGCAGATGGAAACTTTACACGTAATAGCTCTCACCATGGTGAACATGGCCAAGAAAGTCCATAAAATTGACCAGACTAATATAAGGTCACGGTCCACACAAGACTGCCTATGCAGAGATCGTGGACAAATTGTTAACGTTGCCATGAGCCTCGCCACACTGGTTGCTGAACTGAAGCTATAAACAACATACACTTCTGTTCAAAATACACCAGGATAATCCAAGGTGAGACATACAAGTCAGGCACATGGGCCTTGAAGACGGATATACATCAGGAACACCAAAAAACTACCCGAATGGAGACTAGGGAGGATATCGCCTGAAATGCTCAACCCAGTACCAGAAACAAACCGGAAGAACCGCCCAAGGCAGACAATATAGCCAGAGACAGTGCAGAGGGGGCTACACCTTCTATATTATTGCTGCTAACCCGGGGAGCAAACAAACGCCTAAAGAAAAATCAGAAACAAACACAGACAACATAAAAAGATGCCATTAAAGCTCACAACTGAGCATTGGTTAGAAGACGTCAACTAGCGACCGCTCCCATCTCAACCCAGTATTTTAAACAGGAACCTAGCATTTGGACCAGCAGAAGGAGAATCATGCAAGCACCACAACTAAAAACAAGCTCACATACACACAAGCAGTGCAGCACTCAGTCGGCGATAATTACGAACCAACAAATGGCAACTATATGCCAGGCTCACATATGCATGCTAGGATGTCCATAGTTCAGCGCATTATGAACGTTCAAATCAAACAAGGCAGTAAAGCCCCGACTCGGGTAGAAGACCCCAAGACACCGGTGCAGGAACAATGCTGAGCAGTCCTCTTCTAATATTACATTTGACGCTGTCGATCAATGCACATCTAACGGAGGCCAGCCCAATTAGGTATATACAGCATAAAGGAAAAAGCGTGTTAAAAAACAGGAAAGAAAACATACGAGGGAGCTCGGCAAACCAACAAAGGAAGAACGCGGTCAGATAAATCAGAGTCCTTCATACATGCCACACCTGATAGGTCATAGCAAGTCAGGCATGTACCAGCTCCAAGGATTATAGACTGAGCAACAATAGAAACAACACAAAAACATTTTATTAGGCCTAAGAGAAGGGAACACCAGTGTCACGCCCAGTTGGTTGGGGCCCCAACTACCTCGACTAGGAGGATGCCTTTTGCCACATCCAACAGCCTGCCTCGGTACAATTGATGTGGTGGACCTCAAAAAATGATATTCACCCCACTGTATATATCCAGGGGTAACTCAGATGTTCTCAACCAATCAAACATATTAAAACTTATGCAATATATCCCCCTCATTGTCATTTATTAACAGCGAAGATGTAACAAAGACACAGTTCGACTTCAAAGGGTCCAGACAAATCAAGAGAATTGATTATAACAGTCCGAGACTCCAGCATGTCCATAAAGGTACTTGAAGAAAAAGAACAGTTTGCTGACTGGGAGATTTCAGTGCATATGATAGAGACCGTAAAATACCCATACATTTTAAAACAAGATCCTAAAGAAAGGGATCCTGAAGGGAACAAGGAGGGCAAAAGCCAATCTGTCCTACACAAACTTCAACATTCAGTACCAGCCAGAAGGCCCGGCAGGAGCTCGTAGAGTAACTACCACCCTGAGCACTATTCCAGATTCATATTCATACAATCAACTCTTATGAGCTGGGCTGGATCGCCGCCAACTTAGCCCAAGAGAAACCAAGTTACTCTTAGAACCAAGGCACATGAAGGCTTGGGGGGAGACCAGCCTAAAAAAATAACCAATAGTGTGACCTGGAATGTGACGGTAATCAGTAATATCCTACAGAGTGACGCTGCACCTGCATTTTTAGAGGAAGCTGACGTTATCTCTCTCCCAGATATATGGGCGCTAACACTAAAGCTGCTACCTGAGTACGCTGAATACTATAAGCTCGCTAAAAAGATTAATCTATTTGGGAGACCTTCTGGAAGTGTATCGATAAACATCAAGCACTCAAAGAAACTAGCCATATTGGAAATAAACACCACATCGGAAATGGTCCAAGCAGATATTCCAAAAGGCCTCAAAGCCTTCAGAGGAACCAAGTCAATAATAATTAGGGCTCCCGATTTTATGGTATTTATTTTTTTCACATTTCCGTCTGTATTTATCCATATTTATTTTTTGGTCATTTTACCTGTATTTATCCACATTTATTTTTGACACAAGAAATAAAAACGCTAAAGCTAGTATTTTTACACATTTATTTAAGTCGACATGCACACTTGCAATAGGTTGCTATAGCTGTTTTTTTTTATTCGGAGCCTATGCTTATTGGGAGAAAAATGTCTTCCCTGTCCTCTAAGAAAAGATGTGTGAATTTTTGACTTTGATTAAGTCTCATTTGCGCATCTGTCTTGCAAAATGTCAACGAATTACTACCTCTTTTACTCACATTTAATCAGCCATCAGAGAGTGTGCTTGAAGAATATCAGATCACTCTTAGTGTGCACTAGAAGATGACTTACCCCATGAGGCATTGTAAAGCGCCAAAATATCTGAAGAATCCTGCATCTTCATCTGTAGAGAATAGTGCTGTGATATGGACGCTATGGAGAAAATGTAGTGCACAGGTGGTGCACAGTCATTTGTGTTTTCGTTTTTATTTAAGTAGCACTTAAATAAACATTAAATAGAAAAATTAAGTCATGCTAACTGACTTGCTTACCTCTCACTCAGCCTCACTGCCCTACAGCGTGCATAGTCACTGAGAGATGCAGCCACACTTTATGCTAATAGTTGTTTGAGGCATTTCTGCCCCCCTCCGTGCCCTACCACATCAACCTCCTTCACCCTACCATACAACAAGCATTTGCAATGCAATAGGTCTCGCATTTACACGAGTTTCAGCTATTAGCATTGTAAATGAGAATGCCTTTTATTTCGGTTTTAAAAACTGAAACAAAAATAAAAAGCTTTGTTATTTGCAAAGTCAATAGCTCAGACTCGCGTAAATGCGAGACCTATTGCATTGCAAATGCTTGTTTTTCATTACATTGTAACTGGTGCTGATGTAAAGCATGCCAATACCTTCGACTGGAGTTCGCGCTATATAAAATTGAAAATAAAAATAAATAAATAAAACACTTCTGACAGATATCATTACTGGTATAAAGGTAAGTATGAAAACTCAAGTTACACTCACTTTAATTGAGATATGCACTCCTTTTCAGAAACACGCACTATTGTCATTCAAGAGAGCACCAGCCTCAATGTGCAATGATTGAAGACCATGTTTTGGCACTTACCGGCATGCTATTGGACTGCCACATTTAGTATCAAATACTAAATAAGGTGCATTAATAAGAGTTTAGACCTGAGTCAGGAGTGAGAGTCCCGATTTATTTTTGTTGTAAAAAAAAAACCTTTATTTTGATTGTCTCCCGCCTGACATTGCCTCGATTTCAATTGAGGTCAATGGGGAAAATACATTAATCCCATTTTTTTAAAATCACCCACTTTCATCTTCTATCTATATTGTTGGCATGTCCGCAGGAATTCGGGGCACAGCTGTAACAGACACAAAACGATCCTTGCACATTCTTAAGTTCAGTGCACAGAAGCAGCGCTGTTTTGCCGCTTGTGGGAAGAGTAGGAAAAAGAAGGTGTTGGTAATTGCTTTGCTGTCATCCGGTTTAGCTGGAGGTGTGGGGGTGTGCTTGCATATTAAAGGAGGCAGTACGGGGCCGAGGATGGAATCTATTGCCTTTTGAAAATCTACGTTCTTTTAGAATTGAAGCTTCCTGAGCGAGAAAATGAACACCCTTGAAAAAACTCCACCCCCCCAGGTAACGAAACGTATTGATAGCAATCAAACACGCCTCTAGCGCTTTGCCAGCTTTCTAGGTGCTATGTGCATGCACGCCAAGCAGCTGCCAAGCCTTTAATTGAAGTGTGTCATTAGTAAACAAATAAGCTGTAAAGCGCCAATGGAATACTGTGAAGCCTCGTTTAAATTGGAAGACCCTTTGAAATAAGCTGCTTGAAGTGCTATTGCAGAAACTCTGAAATCTGTCTGTTGTGCGTGAAAGTGAAAGCATTCACCCATTTTTTTTTGTATTTAAATCCCCCACTTTCATCTACCATCTATATTGTTGTCCGCAGGAATTCAGGGCACAGCTGTAAGGACACAAAACGATCCTTGCACATTCTGAAGTTCAGTGCACAGAAGCAGCGCTGTTCTTGCCGCTTGCGGGAAGAGTAGGAATTAGACAGTGTTGGTAATTGCTTTGCTGCCTTCTGGTTTAGCTGGAGGTGTGGGGGGTCGGGTTTCCATTGTGTACAGGCGCTTGCATATAAAAAGAGGCAGTGCAGGCCGAGGATGGACATCAGCTGATGGCACTGCTCCAGCCATTATCTTGTGTGAACTACCGCTGTGAGGGGTGCTGGAGTGTCTCTGCAGACACCGCGCTCTCAGTTCTCCTGTCTCTGGAGAAGATTCAGGGCAGCAGCTCCTGTTTCTTTTGGCCGACCCTGTGCACCTCTGACTCAGATTTTACAGAGGAGCACAGAGGCAGGAGGAGGATTTGTTTTGCTGGTATTTTCCCGTTTTTATATATAAATACAGACAAAAACAAAAAAGTTTTCCGTCTGTATTTATATGTAAAAATCCGTTTAAACGGAAAACCGGGAGCCTTAATAATAATCCTCAACGTGTACTTTAATCACCATGGAACCAACACGTTGGACAAACTAGAAAAGTTGATTGAGCATCTGGAGAGACTAATAAGTTCACACATGTGGCAGACGTGATTTTATTAGGATACTTCAATATGCACCACCTGGCAGGTCAGTAGAAGTATCAGGTGCCCCTCGTGATATAACTCAGATATTCAGTGCCTTCCTGCAGACGTTCAATTTGGAATCAGTACAGACTATAGCAAAAAACAACACACAGATTAACCCCTTCCATGCTCATGACGAGCTGAGCTCGTCATGAGGCACAGTGGAGCTGTGCTCATGACGAGCTGAGCTTGTCATGACCACACCCATTAACATTGACCATCAGCACAGGAGGAGATTCTCTCAAGCAGCCAAGGTGTTAATAATCCTCCCTCTTTCTGCAACCAAACCACAATTGACTATGTATTCCTGAGTCAGGGTCTAAATGAAGCCACCACAAACTTCAATGTGATCCAATGGGCAGAGCGATTGCACCACCCTGATTGTGCAGTTGACCGTATCGGGTGGGAACTGCAAACCACTACCCATATTGGGAAGAACAAGAGGCAAAGAACACTTTAAACTCCTGCAGAGGATCAAATGGTCAATGATATCCGTGGAGAGGATAAAGGAATGGAAGAGAAAAAGGGATGGGTTTTCTAAAGTGCGCCAAAAGGCGGAGATTGTCAAGGGCTGGACGCCACTGGTTTTAGAGCTGCATGTGCTCATGCGCGAGAGCGGCCCAAATAAGACATAAAAAGCAACTAACTACAGGCTGGGATTTATGTCAGAGGTTATAAAAAGCATGCATAATGTAAGGGCGATACAGATGGGAAACAACAAATTAAAATCAATAATTTTGAAGCAGGAACTAAATATGGCAGCAAAGAAGCACTCGCAACTCTGGGAGTACAAAATAAATACACACGAGGCCACGTGAATTCAAATACTTGACCTAATAGCAGCCAATAAATATTAACAATTCTGGCAGTATGTCAATACCTTATGTCATGGGAAGAGTGAAAGGGGAAACTGACTCAGCAGAAACATGGATTGTTCATGTTACAACTTTTATACCAAGCCGCAGATGAGTCTTCCCCAGACAAATCACTCTCTGCACATAAGACAGAGGAAGATGTCATCACTTCTGCAGTACTAATGGAACATCTAGCACCGAATGACCAAATCGTCAACAAGGTACTGAAAAAGATCAGAAAGGGTGGCGCACCTGGACCAAGCGGCTTATCAGGGACATTATTCAGAGAAAATCTGCAGTTCTGGGCCTCAGTTTTTGCCCCATTGTTTGCTAAATGTAGACTATATGAGGATGTCTTGGACTCATGCAGTGGCTCCCTCCTGCAGCCCATTTTTAAGAAGGGTGATCACAATTATCACAGAAACTACAGGTTAATAGGTTTCCTGGATATTGATGGGAAAGCCTGTGCCAGTACACTTTCACAGGAGCTAGCCAACTGGGCATCCACTGAGACCTTGCTGTCCTTTTACCAAACAGGATTTCAGGCAGGAGGATCAACAGTGGACACCCTAGTCGCCCTCATTTAGCCCACCAAGCTGTTACTCATAAAACTCCCCAACAGTTTTTGCCCCCTCTATTGACTACTCCATGAGCTTTCACAGAGAAGTCTGGAACATACTCGCTCAGAAATTAGAGAGGTGCAATATCTGTCCCAAATTACTGCTGGCAGGGCCTTAAGAGGGGGGGAGGGGCTGTGGGGGGCTGACCCCCCCCCAGTTTGTTAGGGGTAGCCTCGATATGGGGGCTCTATTTTCGGGCCTCAAAGGTCAAAGATAGGGTGAGCAGACGTCCCGTTTTTTTGTTTGGTGTTACTTGTGTGGGTACCGTACCTTGATAGAGAAATACTGCCAATTTCGTTTTTCACTATTGAAAGCTATTATGCCCATAGATTGACATGGGGAATGCTGTTTGAAATGTTTACCTGCATTTTTTCCCATAACGGCAAGATAGGCATATGGAATCTGGTATCCCAGAACTCAGAATTTAATAACGCATTCTTTAGTGGAGACGGTTTTTCGGAAATAGCACTTTTAGAAAGTGGCTATTTTCCTGTTCAACCTTTCTGTGTGCCTTTACCTGGTTGTATATTGACTGTCTGGTTTGTGAGTGACAGGGGCTGGGGGCGGCTCCAGGAGGCTGGCTGGGTCAGCACAAGGCTGAATAGACCCATCTGCATGTAGAGTGGTGGGAGGAGTAGCACCTGGGTCTCAATAGGGCTGTGCCTGCCTACCACAATGCTGGCTCCACCTCCAGCAGTGCGTCTGATGGCCCTGGCCCACACTCACAAAGGAAGAAGAGGCGCACTGGCAGAGTGCACCCAGAACTGGTTTACATTGGGTCCAGGACCCCTCACACAAGAAGAACAAAGACTTTTGGGGTATAAAATTAGGACTGGAGCCCAGTAAAAAATAGATTAGGAAACTTTGTGATAAAGAAAGAATACGTGCTGAGTGTCTGGGAGATGACCTACAGTTGCTGTGATTGCTGAGGATGGGACTGTCTGATGTGTCCCCCTAACTTGAAGAGGAGCTGTGCTGTGTGCTTTGCCCTTCTGAAGTCTGCCTGTCGTCAAGGGCCTAAAAAGAGCTGGGAACTCAGGGATACAAAAGTTCTCCAGCACCCACCCTTCCAGCTGCTGTGTGGGTCTCTGCGCTGTGCCTTCGTGAAGCTGCCCCTCTGTGAAATCTGTCTCGGTGTGCCTGGAAGCCCCGCCCCCCCTGCGGGGGGCACTTTATTACTTGAAATTAGACAGTTTCCCTTAAGTGTGTAATAAGAGAATAATTAAAGAAAAATGGGAAGGAAGCGCTCACTTAAAGCCAGCTCAACAAACTTTGGGCACATTTGCACCGATTACTGTGGAATTTCTCTCTGGTGATGCTTAAGTTTGCTCCAGTCTTGAAATTGCATTTTCTCCTAACAACATGTGGTGTAAAAGCCACCATTCAAATCAATTTTTGTCTGTATTTATCCATATTTATGTTTTGCTTATATTCTTTGAAGCGAAGCAGAACTTTATTCTTGTTCCACTGCACAATGAGAGATCCTTTTAGGAGCAGCACAAAATGAAGAGTAACATCTGCCTGCCAAATGGCACTTCAATTAAACATTGTTGATCACTGGAGTAAACTATTCAATTTTTGTTGCAGATAAGAGGCTTAATATTCTCGTTGCGTGACGCAAGGCCTTATGACCTGGAAACCAAAATCAGCAGAGGAAACCAGCAGAGGAAGATTTTCTTTTCTTTTTCAGATATACCAGTCTAGCCTTCAAGAAGGAAGTTTTAAATTTTACCATGGCTCGAGTGAACGGACTGATCTCTGAGAGGTTTGACATCACTAGGGTGGCCAGACAAGGTTGCCCTTTGTCGCCCCTCTTATTCGCCATTGCAATGGAGCCCCTTGCAGGGAGAATACGCCAGCACCAAACGGCGAGGGGGATTGGTCTCCACACTAGAAGTCTCTTGATCTCCCTATATGCTGACGACGTCACTCTGTATATTCTGAAACCTGCAGTGAACTTAGACCCAGTACTCCGGGAGTTTATCAAATTCTGCGGTATCTCCGGCATTTCGATCAACTTGAAAAAATCTGTCATTTTCCCGCTGACGGATGGTACTCCAGAAGTAGCGTCTGAATACCCATTAAGGGGGGAAGCAGAGGAAGTCAAATACTTAGGCATTTGGCTTAGTCGGAATCTGCAGGAAATTTAGAACTTAAATTTTGGGCGGGCAATAATGTGGCTGGAAGGTAAGGTGAAGATCTGGTCTAAGCTGCCATTGTCAATTGTGGGGGAAGTGGCCCTAGCCAAGATGGTAATTTTGCCAAAATTCTTGTACTTATTCACGAACGTACCCGTCCCACTGACACAACTCTTTTTTAAATGCTTTCGCTCCCACTTGCTCTCCTTGGTCTGGGCGGGAGGCCAGGCCAGAGTGTCATGGGATATCCTGACCCTGCCGCTGCGACAGGGAGGTTTAGGAGCTCCGGACATGCACCTCTACGCGCTCTGTGCACAAGCCCAATTCCTGCACTTTTGGATATACCAGATGAACTACCAACCCCACGTTGCTTTCGAAATAGACGCAGTTGCACCGACCCCGCTGAAGGTGGCGCTCTATAAGAAGGCACCGCGTCCAAAGGTGGATGTAGATACGGCTGACACACTGCGATGGGCGTGGCGCGAGCTCAGGTGCCGGGCTCGCCTCCCACTGCTCTACGCTCCATCCATGCCGCTGCAACACAACCCGTTGCTGCCGTGTTTAGAAAGTGGAGGGGGAGTGGTGGAGATTGGAGGTGCACAATTACTAACATTTGCTGACCTATACCCTGATAATACCTTCAGGCCCCCACCTGAAGAAGTAGAAGACCGGGAAGTGCCCTTTATGGAGAGGTTTACCTATCACCAATTGAAAACAGCATGCCAGGCGCTATGTGAGGGATTTCCTCGCCACCCCCCGACGCTGCACGCCCTGGAGAACATTTTGGCACGCGCTTCCCCGCGGAAACTGGTGACACGCCTGTACACCGCTATGCTGACTCAGGCCCCGATTATAACACCCGAGTCCCTACGACTGTGGAACAGGGAGCTGGATCCCCACCTATCAGAAGAGCAATGGGATTTTTGCTGCAAGCAGTTGCTGGAATTATCTCCAAACTATAAACTGCACCTGATTCACTTTAAATTCTTACACCGATACTACAGGACCCCTGTTGGCCTTCATAGAATGCACCTACGAGACAATGCAGGATGCTGGAGGTGTGGTTTTGAGCCAGCTACCTTATTGCACATGGCCTGGGACTGTCCCAGACTGGCTGACTACTGGGGAGATGTTTATGAGGCAGTAAGTCAGATAATAGGGAACACTGATGCCCCCTCCCCAGCATCTGGCCTCCTAGGACTAGTGCAAGACACTGAGCCCAAATCACGTAAGCTACATGCTCTCTTGCTGTTTTTCGCCAGGAGACAAATAGCCCTTAGGTGGGGAAGGAGAAGGGTACCTAAATTTGATGCATTGCTGACAGATGTAACATATGACCATATTCAATTGGGCATCTACTGGGAGCTAATGCCACCGCCTCGCGACCTAAAGATATTTGGGAACCATTCTTGCAGTGGTCCCGAGCCAGAGCAACCTCCCCTGCTGCGGACGCGTGAAGGGACCTCCCTCACTGTGTATATATATATATATATATATATATATATATATATATATATATATGGATTCCAACCGGAAGGCTAGTGCAACGCCTTTTGCACCAAACCCAGTGCGCAGACACAGCTGATTAAATCCAAGCCAGACTTTCTTCGGATATAACTCCTTTATTTCATAAGGTGCAGAGGTGCAACACACTGCCAAACAGACGCGTTTCGGGCGTGAACGCCCTTGCTCACTGTCAGCGGGTTAACGGTACAACATCAAGTTAAATACATCACTTAATTACAACAGTGCGCGCCAATTATATATATAATATATATAATCCCCTACCAGATTTATATTAGCCTCCACTTTGCACTGGTATATGTATGATGGTTATACACGTTTGAACGGCTTTAAACAGTAGAAAAGTAAAACTGATAGAAACGTGATAGAAGTTGGATGACTCATGCTCTCCTTGTTATAGATGTAATGTATATTACTGTGTGAAGCTCTATCTGTACCCATGACAAATTAATATCTGCGCCATGTATCTATGACATTACATGGTGATTGTAAGGTACATACGTGTATAGAACCAGGACATGAATTAGTATGTTTCTGGTTTTTTGAGCTGTTGGATTTGTAGTTCTTTATTGCTCAAGGCTCATGTGTACTGAAAAATATGTATATTGATAACAGCATAAGTTGTGTACATGTCTTTATTTTTTGTAAAATAAATAAATGTGTTTTTTTTTTTACCATGGCTACTAGTAGCTTATCTGCTTCTTCTCTGAAGCGCAAGTCTATGCAGTCTTCAATGTTTGACTTCCTACTGTCACTGAAGCGCCAGCATGTTACAGGGGAGTCTTGTCCAGTGCAACCAACTAGTGATGAGGCTAGTAAAACTAGCAAGAGTCTGCCAAGGACAGTCCACCTCTACAAAGACTTCAATGCTTGCCAGAGAAAGAAACCGTCTGTTAGAACTGGGGGTCTCTAGTTGGCAGAGGTAGGTACCACTGTCCAAATAGGGACTCTTGATTCTAGTCCGGGTAAAGAGGAAACCCTCTGCGATAACCCCTGCTCACCCTGTAGGTAGCTTGGCACGAGCAGTCATGGCTAATCAGAAGGCAATGTGTAAAGTATTTGTACCAACACTCACAGTAACACAGTGAAAACACCACAAACTGACTCCACAACAGTTTAGAAAAATAAAGGTATTTAGTCTAAATTACACAAGACCAAAACGACAAAAATCCAACATACACAGTTCAAGAATATGGTTTCAAAAGAGTTCTTAAGGTTGCAATAAAAGTTCTTTAGGTTGCGTTAAAATAATTCACAGTTGCGTGAAAAGTTCACAGTTGCGTCACGTTTCAGACACATTACCTTTAGTTGCGAAAAAGTTCCAAAAGCAGAAGCTGGTGCGGTGGAAAACAAGCGATGCGTTGCTCCTGAGACCCTGGGGAGGCGTTTGCGACAGCCCCGCTGCAGCAGCGGACGTGTTGCGACGAATCCGGTCTGTATGTGGAGGAAGGCCACTTGTATGGATTCCGGTGCGTAGGTTCCATAGGAAGTTTGTTCTCACAAAGGCACGATGCGACGATCTCTGGAGTTGCGACGATGCGCAAACCAGCGTTGATCTCTCTCGCAGCTCCTCGATGCGATGGCTTCGCCGATGACTCTCGCAGTGACGTGATGCGGTCCGCAAGCAGACGGTGCGGCGATCTCACCCAGCGACGACCGGCTCTGCGCCGACACTTGCAGCGATGTTAGACTTCTCGCACCGATCGGGTGCGTCCCGCAAACGAAGGATGCAACAGCTCTGACAGCGGCAACAGGCGCTGCGACGATCTCGACCTTCGTAGCGACGGGAATTTCCTTGCACTGTCGGGGATGCGCTCCGCAGCGATCAATGCGATAACTTTTCTGTAGCAAAGTTATTTAAATCTTGATTTCCAGCTTCCCAGCACAGGTACAACTTTCAGAGGCACCACACATGGGCCACGCACTCCAGGAAGGACAGAACTCTCTTAGTAGAGCTCAGGGGAAGCTGGGGGTGAAGTCCTTTTATTCCTGGGACTCCAGAACAGGGAGCCAGCTCTTCTTCTGGCCCTTGGAGATTCCTTCAAGCAAGGGGACACAGCACAAAGCAAAAGTCCTTCCCCTCTCCTTGGCAACAAAGCTACTGCAGGTCAGCCCTGGCAACACATCAGGGCAGTCTTCCTTCTTCAGTCTTCCAACTTGATCCTTGGCAGAGGTTCCTTCTTGATTCCAGGATGATCTAATTTTCTGTTGTCAGGGGTCCTGTACTTATACCCCTAAAAGTCTTTATTCTCTTTGAGCAAGTGGGCCCTGAGCCCTGTCTGAACCAGTTCTGGCTGTTTCTTGAGCCCTTTGTTTTCCTGGCTTCGCCTTTCCTATCAGGGTGAGGGGCAGGGTCGTCAGCCGCCCAGCAGGAGGTGGAGCCGGCATTGTGGAAGGCAGGCACAGCCCTATTCAGGCCCAGGTGCTATCTCCTCCCACCACTCAAGTTGAAAATGCAGTCATTCAGCCTAGGGCTGACTCTGCCAGCCGCCTGGGGAATCCCCAGCCCCTGTCACTCTCAACCCAGACATTCAATACACAAAGAGGCCAAGGCACACAGAAGGGTCAGACAAGAGAACAGCAACTTTCTAAAAGTGCTGTTCTCAAACACAGGATTTAAAAACAACCTTTCCTAAAAGATGTGTTATTAAATTCTGAGTTCAGGGATACTAGACTCTTTTGTCCTATCTTGTTCCTATGGGAAGAAGTGCTGGTAGCCACTGTAGCCAGCATCCCCCATGTTAACCTATGGAGCAAGATAGCCTTACATTAGTGAAAACCAAAAAAGGCTGAAATTCACTTCCAGAGCATGTCACCTGCACCAGTACATGCTCTACCTTTCACATACACTGCACCCTGCCCAGGGGTGTACCTTGGGCCTTCCATAGGGGTGACAAATGTGCACAAAAAGGGAAGAGTTAGGCCTGGTCAGTGGGGGCACTGACCAGGAGGACATAGCAGTTCACAGACTGCACACAGGTACTGCTGTGGCAGGCCTGAGACACCATTTTAGGGCAACTCATGTGGGTGGCACAATCCGTGCTGCAGGCCCACTAGTAGCATTTGTCATCACCAGCCATGGCACACCCAGTGCACTTTACTAGGGACTTCTTGGTGATACAAGTATGCCAATCAGGTATATCCAATCACAATAACAAGTTACACAGAGAGCATATGCACTTTAGCACTGATCAGCAGTGGTAAAGTGCTCAGAGTCCTATTGCCAACAGCCACGGGTCAGGAAAAATAATGGAGGAAAAAGCAAGAAGTTTGGGGATGACCCTGCAAGAAGGGCCAGTTCCAACACCGTCAAAATCCCTGACTGCTGGAACACTAAACAGTGGTATTACTTTCAAGAGGAATATAAATGGTTGTATCTTAAGTCAGGCATTATTGGATGTTCTTCCTGCAAACAGGCTCAATCAACAGGTCTTTCAGTGCACAATAACACCCAGAGCATGCGCATAAGTAAAGAGTGGGCAGACAGTGAGGTTGGTCCTTCCGGGACGGAAAAGCTTCCAGGCAGAAACAGCTCAGGAAGAAGATTAAGAAGCATAAGGTGAGCGCTGGTCACCTGGCAGCTGAAGACATTCTTATAGCTCAGCAGGAAAATACATTGGTGGTGACAGTACACAAATGTAATACAAAACATATGTAGAGCACATGCAGGGTATTTGACACTGCCTACTACTTGGCAAAAAAAGATCGCCCTTTCACTGACCACCCTGATCTAATTCGCCTTCAGGCAAAGAATGGCAGTGCAATGGGCCGTGTTTTGCACAGCAATGTGACTGCAACTGAAATAATAAAACACATTGCACTGGAAATGCAACACAGATTGGTCGGTTATATCAGACAACACAAACCAAAGATCACAGTATTAATTGATGAAAGCACTTCTATTAGCAATGTTTCTACCTTAATCATTTACCTTCGTGGCATTTTTGGAAATGAAAGTACCCCAGTGACCATCTATTTCGGCCTAATGGAGCTGGCAGAAACAAATGCCCTTGGCGTAAAGACAGCTCTCCTAAGCTACTTTGAAAGTGTTGGACTCACAAAAAATCTGCTACATTATATATTGATTGCAGTATGTTCAGATGGAGCAGCAGTAATGTTTGGTAAAAAAGGAGGAGTAGTAGCATTGCTGAAATCAGAATTTCCAAATCTTGTACTGACATGGCACAGACTAGAACTTGCTGTGGCAGATACAGTTGATGAGGTTGCGGGGGTCAATCACTTCAAGAAATTCAGGGACTCATTGTATGCCACCTACAGCATGTGACCAAAAAAACAGAGAAAGCTACATCTGCCCGACATCAAGCTAAGTGTACAGCTTCAGAAGATAGGAAAAATGCTTGATACTAGATGGGCAGCATCCAGTTACAGATCCGTGAAAGCTGTTTGAAACTACTTCCCTGCCTTGTGCAAACATTTTGAGAATGCTTCTAAAGACCCATCCAGACCCATAAGAGACCGGAGTAAGTATGAAGGTCTCTTTAAGAAGCTTACATCCTATTCTTTTATCAGAGATTTGGGGGTAATGTGTGATGCTCTTTAAGAGCTCAAAGACTTATTACTCTCCTTACAGAGGAGGGACATTACAATTGTTAATGCCCACAGACTTTTGGTTAGTCAAGTACATATATTTAGAGCAATGAAGGACTCACCAGGGGAGTTTGCTTCGGCGGCTCAGAGAGCAGTTGACGAGGGCAAATTCAAGAATGTTCCTCTTTTCCATGGTACAACTAACTCTGTTGCCCTTAATCCAAATCAGTTTTACCAAAGTCTGTCTGTAAATATCAATAAATGATGTGCCCCGGATTCTGAGAAATAATGTATAGCCAGCTTCAGTGTGTTAGATGCAGGAGCTTGCCTTCTGGTGATGATGAATGCATTCTTTATGGTGAAACAGTGATCCAGAAACTGTGTTTAGAGTTTCATCTGCCAGCAAGAGATACTATCCAAGCTTTTAGACTTTTCAAAGATTTCGGTGGCAAGAAAACCCCTGAAGCATTAATAAAAGTTAGTAGTTTGCATGGAAACCCTGCCAGCAAGTAATGTGGATTGCAAGAGAGGTTTCAGCGCAATGCACTTAATTGCTAGTCCAACAAGGGCCTCTCTTCTTGTAGAGACCATTTCTTCATGCATATGGGTAAAACTCAATGGTCCTCCATTTTAAACATTTGATGCAAAGCTGTATGTAAAGAGTTGGCTGGCAAAAGGTAGAAGGTCTGCTGAAGAAAATTGTTGTGAGAAACCCCAGCAAAATAGACACAGTGAATATCTTCAAGGGTTTTGGGAAATCCTGCAATAGATTTCTAAGTAATGTAAATACTTTGTAAATTTGTTTAAAGTGTTTGGCATTTTATGGCTTATACTTAATATACTTTTTGCCTATTTTATTATCCTTTGCTGGATGCGACTTCATGATTTACTTAAGCACACAATGCTAGTTATCTTGATTTAGACCAAGCCCCTACTCGGATAGGCCACACCCCTTTAAGAAATTTGCCACATCCCTTTTAGAGCACCCCCAGTTTCCCCCCCCCCCACTTAAAGCCCTGACTGCAGACCATCATGTCACTCTACACCAGGACATGGGTAAGGGTCAAGCTCTCTGGAGATTAAGCAACAACAAAAATCACCACCAGACGAGGGTTAAAATGGGACTGTTTGCTTTTCCTAATCTTGTTTAATGTATACACAGCTGACCTGGGCGGGGCACTGTCCGAAACAGCTTAGCTACCTAGCTAAAATTCACCTCCTGCAATATGCATTTAGACCATAAAATAAACCATACAAGAGTCGGCCTCCAGAAGGCACGAACGCACTGAACATATATAACATAAAGAATAGACTTATAGCTAATGCTAACAAAACCAAAATTGTGATTTTTGGGCGTTTTCCGGAAAAAAGGGTCATGAAATGGAGACTGGGTCTCAGAGTCTCTCGACTGTGTACTGAACTATCGCTGTCTTAGAGCTTGGCTTTGTGAAACTGGAAAACCCACTCTACATTTACAAAAAATGAAGACTAAAGGAAGATGGTTATACAATCCTTCCGCAAATTAAGTAATATCCTGGACAGCCCAATGACAACAGCTATTAGGAGGGTGATCAGGGCAAAACTCCTCCCCTCTGTCAACGAGCACAACCAGCGTTCCCAGGGATGCTGGCAGCCGCACTCGAGACGCTCCAATGCATGGGGTTGAAGAAAGTGTTCCAACTGCCCTCCTACATGAGAAACACTTTTATTAGACTTGAATGTGACCCGGTTAATCAAAAGCTCGAGTTCCTGGCCGCTTTGGCGAAATACTTCTATCAGACAATTGCAGCACCCGAGAATACCATGAAGTCAGTCATAAAAACATTTTTTACAAGGAGAGCTCCTGGTGTACTAATCTTAACGTTGTGAACGAGACACTGCTGCTGGCAGTGGAGAATTGGGCTACAAACTTCACTAACTACACAGCCATCCAAAATGTGATAAAGAAGCAATTGCATCTCTATTCACGTGTAATGGACATTAAAGCTCTAAAAGCAAGGGACTTACACAACTCCCTAATGACACCTCAAATAAATCAGTCCGGCAAACCACATCTTCATCAGGAACTGGGCAAACGCAATCTGAACCAAATACTATGGGCAAGACTAGTGTGTCTTTCAATAAGAGAACTGAACCTGGGCTGAAAAACAATTTAAAACAGTACATGCTGCAGGCTGTGCGACTACAGCAGGGATTCGCTGGCCCACATATGTTTGCTGCACTGTTTGTAACCTGCCCGCCTCACCCTCTTGAGGCCAATTTTATTACATAATGGCACTCAATTGGTTAAAAAGGCTCAAAATCTCATATTTACCTTGGAAACTTTTATATCCAGCATGGCTTCTGTTAAAGGGCAAGGGGCAAGAATTAAAACACAGTCCGACCCGCCTGTCTCTGCCCCGTTCAATTCAATTTAATTCAAAGGATCTTTATTCGATGATTAAAAATCACCATAAAAGCACATACATAGTTACATGATAAAAAGTCATTAAACATTTTCAAGATCCTGATACAAAAATATTAATGTTAACAGTTGGCACTAGCGAAGAGAAATACAACACTTTAAAAAAAGATAAAATCAGGAACACATCATTCATCTCCCCTAGTTAGCCTTAAACGAACCGCTACCTTGATAAAATTCATTATACAACACAGTGTAAAAGGGTCCGATGCTTTTTGTAAAAATACTAATGCCTCCCTGGCATGTACCAGTTTAGCTTGCTTTAAAACTTTTACAAGAAATCTGCGCCTGGGCATTGTGAAAAAAGGGCAGAGTAAAACAAGGTGAAGGGAATCCTGCGGAGACCTATTGTCGCAGCCGTAGGATCCCTTCTGTTCAATTGATGTTGCGAACCCTGCTGGTGATGCCAACATAAATGGGAGTAGGTTCAGCCTAAAACGGCACATCAAGAATCTGTCCTGTGCATTGTGCATAAGGTACAAATATGGCTCCATTCCCTCAACGCTCTTCACCAGGTTATGGGCCCTCACTGTCTTTTTAAGCCCTTCAGCCTCAGCTCTACGTTGACTTTTCAGCTCTAGGAAGATTTTCTTTACTTGCATCTTGTGCTGGGCTACAATTGTTGTAGGGTTGGTGAAGAGATTCCCAAAGCCTAGCTCCTCTAGGGTGTTCTTTACATAATTGAGCCAGGGAATTCGCATACATTTGTCCCTCTCTAAACAATCCGACAAAATTTCTCTGCTTAGAGACGCATCAGGATTAACCCAGATTTTTAACTAGGCCACAATTGGCCTGAGTTTTACCAAATCATCTAGGTGTGGCCTCCCTAGTTCCCTGTGTACTATGGCGCCAGCGGTACTTGGGGGTACCCTCAGGATGGATTTTAGGTATTTGTTTTCCTCCCGTTCGATTCTTGTGGTGTTGACAAAGCCCCATACTTCTGCCCCATAAATTACTTTAGAGCATGATATGGAGCTATGCAGGTTCATCACCTGTTCCGGGCTCCATCTACCTAACCTCCTGCCATAGCTTGCTATTGCCCCATTAGAAGCGATCATTTTACTGCAGCGCTCCTCCACCAGGGAATTAAACTGTAAGGCACCATTGAAAGCTACACCTAGATAAGGAAACGTTTTGACCTCTTCTACTATGTGCCTTCCTATTGTGTAAGTGAATTTAGAAGGAGGTTTTTTACCAGCCAGGAGCACATAGGATTTGTCCAGGTTAACAGAGAGATCTAGGGCACCCATGAACTTAACAAATCCGTCAATCAAGATTTGTAAGCTCCTGGGTGTGTGTGCAATCAGGACCGCGTCATCTGCGTAAAGCAGAACAGGAATATGACGCGACCCCACCCTTGGGCAATCTGCCTTTAAACCTAACAGATACTGCTCCAGATTGTTAATATAAAGGGAGAACAAAAAAGGGGTGAGAATGCAGCCTTGCCGGACTCCACTCATGCAGGGAAAGGAGTCGGTCAGCCCCCCTCCCTGTTAAATCGAACCCTAGCCGTGGTGTCACTATGCAGTTCCCTAAGTATGTTGATTAGGCCACTCTCTATCCCAATACGAAACATCATGTCCCACAATTTCTCCCTGTTGACGTGATCAAATGCCGCTGCCAAGTCCATGAATCCCATATAAATCGATTCATTACTGGCCATGGTGTATTTGGCAGTCAGCATGTAAAGGTTCAGGCATTGATCACTGGTGGACCTCCCTGTCCTAAATCCATATTGAGTGTCCGAGAAGATATTATTTTCTTCGGTCCACTCGGACAGTCTGTTGAGGATCGCCCTACCTAGGAGTTTAGCCGATACATCAATCAGGGAGATAGGACGATAGCACTTGGGGTCGTCCCTATTGCCCTTCCTAAAAATCGGCACTATTATAGCTTTGGACCAGGACGGTGGCAGACCACAGGTGATGGCAGTGTTTATAACCCTGGTCATTAAGGGGGCCCAGAGTTCTATGTTACTCAGAAACAGGTCGAGGGGGATTCCGTCAGGGCCGGTGGCTTTGTTTTTGGTCAGCCCCTCTATCCCAGCAGTGATCTCCTTGATAGTGAATACGACCGTTGAAGCCTGAGTTGGGATTTCAGGTGACTCTACGGGACTGCCAGGCTCATGATTATACAGACCCCTGTAGTGAGTGACCCACTGTTCTGGGAGGATATTCGACCCTATCTCAGGGGTGTCGTTTTCCTGGAAAGTGGGTTTGTTGATGATTCTCCAGAAACCCGCTAAATCCTTTCTTTCCCCTGCTTCTCTTAGGTCTGCCCACGCTTCTCCCTGCAGAGCGAGTTTCCTCCTCTTGGTCTCTTTCTTATATTTCTCCCTACATGCCTTGATTTTGTGGTGGTCCCTTGGTTTAAGTTTAAGGCAGCTTTTAAGATTGCAGATTAGTTAAACATAGCTTTGGGCTCACTATATATTCTTTGTTCTCTCCATAGAGACCCCCGACGAAGGGTCCATTTGTACCCGAAATGCATTGGGTGAATGTGAAATGTTGAAAAAATGGTACTTGCCAATATTTGAAAAAATGAATTTAATGAGAATTTAATGAGAAATTATCATTAAAAATTACATAAAAAGATGATACAAAAGGAAAAACGTATTTAGGATTCTTTATTTAACTATGATGAAGTGAAGAAGAGGACTGATATTGGTCCATGAAAGAGTGTGCACACCTTAACTAGAGAGTAGCACCCCTGCTCTCATCTATCCCAATTGACATTATAGTGTTCCTAGACAAAACACTCAATAAAGGAGTCGCACAAAATTAAGAAATCATATGAAGTTTGATCGAAATTACAATAATAACAAGCGTGCAACTGTTGGCTAAAACAAGATTTATTCTGAGTGTCTACCCCCCACAGTTAGCACCAACCCAAAAAACATGATGAATTTGGAGGACATTGCTCAAATCACAACTAATAAGGCAGAGACCTTAGCTTATACATCAGAAGAGGCGGAACAAATCTATGGATTGATAAAAGAAACAAGAGCCTTCAGCCCACAATTAAACACAGCAAATCAGTTACTCAAACAACTTGAATATATGAGCAAACGAGAAATCAGCAAACGGCTACACACCACTACATTAATACACTATCATCGAAATAAACGTATACCGAGAGGTTTAAGAATAGCACTGAAACCGATGCTATGCAGGAACAACAAATCCTTTCTCAATAAGTGGTATCAAATTCTTAACAAATGCAGCTTAGATCTGATCTTATTGATAGTGGAGGAACTATCCAAGGAATTAAAAGAAGTTGAAATAGAATTGGAAAATATCAAAAGTGAACTCAATAAACATGATGATTTAGCTACAGTTCTTGAAGATATTAACAAGAAACTTGAGAAATATGCTAAGGAAATAGAAGACAGAAAAGTCAAGAAATACAAAAGAGACACAGTAGATTATAAACTGGAAGAAGTTTACAGTTGGGCGGAGGTTTATAATCAGAGAAAATGGCAAAAACCACCCAGTAATATCACTTCCTCTCAGGAGAGTGTTGTGTCAGAGTCCGACACAACCCAAAATAGAAGACCTATAGAAAAAACATCACAATCAGGACAAAAAGTTCAAACGGATAAGGCTTTTGTAGACATAAGCCCAGCAGCCAACAATGCACCAACAACATCCGCAATCCCAGAATCTTCAAAACCAGGAGGGGAAAAAGAAAAAGTAAAGGAATCAGAAGCGGAACGCGAACTGAGATCCAAGAAAAAGAAAATGAACTTGTCATAAATATCTCAGACAGGTCATTGTCTAAGGCCCAACTGAACGTATTGAACAAAGGAATTTCATTTGTCCCAGTGTATAAATCTAACCCTGAAGAGACTAAAATAGCCTTGTTTAAATTCTTTCGTACTCTGAGGTTAAAGAATTTTTTCAACACTCTTCCGCCAACAGACAACGAGACAAGTACGAGCAAAGAATTCAAAGTGAAAAGCACATTCTGTGCCCCGATATCACATAAAACGATCGATGCATATGAGCGAGTTGTCAACACAGAAATCAAGAACATTAACTACAAGAGTGGCAATAAGAGCAATTTCTCGAAGGAGGAATGGAACATGTTGAATACTTTGAAAGATATGACCGACATAACCATCCAAAAAGCGGATAAAGGGGGAGCCCTGGTAGTAATGAACTCGACTTTTTATAAAGAAAGCGTGAAACAACATCTACTAGACACGAACATCTACCAGAAACTTGAACAAGATCCCACGGAAACTTTTGCAATTACACTCAAAGAGATATTAGATAAAGCTCTCGAGATGAAATGGATTACAAACAAAACCTATCAATTTTTGAACATAAAATACCCGAGGAGACCACAATTCTACATGTTGCCCAAGGTGCACAAGCACCTAACAAACCCGCCGTTCAGGCCCATAGTATCAGCATGCGGATCTTTGTCCGAACCTATCGGCCAATATTTAGACTGGTTTTTACAACCGCTTGTCCAAAACTGGTGCACCCATATAAAAGACACTACTGCATTTTTGAAGGTCCTACAGGAAATTGAGATTCCAGAGAATGAAGAAATCTGGCTAAGTTCAATCGATGTCACTGCACTATACACTTCGATCCCCCACACTGAGGGACTTGAAGCAATGGAGTGGTGCCTACTAAAGAATGAAGTAGAGGGTTCAGAAAAAAATTTTTTGATGGAAATCCTACATTTCGCACTATTTCATAGCTACCTGGAATGGGAAGAGGAATATTACGCACAATGCAGTGGGACCATCATGGGCTTTGCTGGAGCACCGTCCTACGCGAACATTTTCATGTCCAAATTTGAAAGTGAACACATACTGGACAACCCAGACTGGCAGAGAGGATTGCTAATATATAAGCGGTTTATTGATGACATATTCATCATGTGGAAAGGCAAGAAAGAAGAATTGACAGCTAACATAGAGAGATTAAACTTGGTACATGGTAGAATCAAGTTCACATATGAGATGGATCAGCAACAACTATCCTTTTTAGATGTGAAAGTTTCAATTAAACAGGGTCAAATTTGCACCAACGTGCATATAAAAGAAACTGATCGCAACAGTGGGTTGCATTACCTAAGCTTTCATCACCAGGCTTTAAAACAGCATTTACCAATGTCCCAATTTATCCGTTATAAAAGGATTACATCAGACACCAAGGATGCTTCCGAAACTATCGACAGACAGATTGTAAAATATGGTAAAAGAGGTTATCCTAACCAACTTCTAGAAGAGTCTAAAACTAAAGTCATGGCCTTAACAAGAGAGTCTCTGCTAACAAAAAAAGACAAAACTGACCAAAAACTTACTGTGTGTGTACTGAAATATTCTATGCAATCATCACAAATTACCAACATCATGAGAAAACATTTGGCCATCATCACTCAAGAACCTGATCTAAGACCTTTGTTTGCGGAACGAATAACATTTGCATACAACAGATCTAAGAATTTAAAAGAACTGTTGAAGCGTAAAAGAAAAGACCCTATGGAACCAGTGTACAAAGGAATGCGCAAATGTGAAAACTGCACGCACTGCAACAACGTAATAACAGGATCATCCTTTACACATCCCAGAACGGGACAAGTAATACAATTGAAACATTCTAGCACGTGTGACACCAAAGGTGTAATCTACGGTATCAAATGCCCTTGTGGTAAGTTATACGTTGGGCAGACGGAGTGCAAAGTCAAGGTAAGAATAACCGAACATAAGAGCAATATTCGGTTAAAAAATTTGAAATCAACAGTGGCAGCACATTGGGCTGAGACAGGACATAATATTTCTCAGTTACGGTATACCATACTAGAAGTGGTAAAAACGCGCTCTGATGTTGACACACACAAGATGAGACTGAGATCTGAATATTTTTGGATAAAGAAAATGGGGAGTCTTCAGCCAGACGGGCTCAATGACAGATTGGAACTAGCGTGCTTCTTATAAATATTGAGCAAGACATTGGATTTGTCCTGACTTAGCTTCGGCGAACTGTGTTTATTGAGTTGAGACCACTAAATAATTCATTACGGACTGTTTTTGAATTATATGCATAAGGTATCAGGTTTAGGGTTTATTTATTTTCGTTTATATACCTGTTGAACATATCGCATGCACTGAACATTTGAACTTATACCACACTACGTAACTTTAGTCCCTTTCAATATGGCTGTCACACTGTCTCCGTGATGTTAAGGATTTTTCATCAATCAGACCTTTATACTGTAATAGGAGCAATGTATAATCATATTAGACGTACTGTTCAGCCACTGAGAATTATGCAGCACATTTACGGCGATACCAATTGATTACGTATTTTATGAATGTAAAGCTTCAGGCGCGTAGTTGTAACAGTATTTGTAACAGCATTTCATCCATGTTCACAATTACAATGAAATACATTGGTACGCATTATAGTTTATCAATTTAATGTTTGGGTTAAACAGAAACCAATGAATGTTTACAAATAGGTAGCGACCATGTGACCGCAATTTAGACCAATCAGAGCAGTCATAAGGTTTTGGTTTGAAACGCGAGCCCGACGCGGCAGGTATTGGAAGAGACGGCAGGAGGTTTGAGCGCCAACATTTCAGTGAGTAACGGATTAGGAACGCTTATCAGTAGCAGTTTTTAACAATGTGAGAGGAGCATTTAGATCGTGAATAACTACAGGCTCATTTATAATTTTGGAGCGCCACAGGCACAATGTATATATTTAATATGAGATAAGTAGTCACAGTGGTATCAATTTTTGAAGGTATATTAGGTTTGTTTCTTATAAACTTTGATTTCCGAATCAAATAGTCATGCTGTATTGATGTATATATTTTGCTGCAGATTAGTTAAACATAGCTTTGGGCTCACTATATATTCTTTGTTCTCTCCATAGAGACCCCCGACGAAGGGTCCATTTGTACCCGAAATGCATTGGGTGAATGTGAAATGTTGAAAAAAATGGTACTTGCCAATATTTGAAAAAATGAATTTAATGAGAAATTATCATTAAAAATTACATAAAAAGATGATACAAAAGGAAGAACGTATTTAAGGATTCTTTATTTAACTATGATGAAGTGAAGAAGAGGACTGATATTGGTCCATGAAAGAGTGTGCACACCTTAACTAGAGAGTAGAACCCATGCTCTCATCTATCCCAAAAGCTTTTAAGCTCCCTCAGCGCTTTTGAACAATCTTTGTCGAACCATCGAGGGTTACCATGGTTCCTTGTGGGCGCACTAGTTTTTAATAGACCATCAATCAGATTGGCAATTTGACCGAATGCTTCCAGTAGCCTTGGTCCATGGACTTCTGTCTAAACAGTCATTAATAGCAGATTTACCAGCGTCCACCAGGGCCTTGTAAAACTTTTCCCCATCTATTTTGGACCACTTTAATCTCCTGCCTTGATCTGTTACCCTCTCCATGATTGTACGATGGACTCTGTTTTTTGAACCCACCCTATACATCAGCTCCAAAACAAGTGGGTTGTGGTCGCTGAAACTGCTCCATTCTATCCCTACACTAATTATCTTATTTAGCAGGGATCTCGAGACCAGGATGTAGTCTATAACGGATAAGCATCCTCTGCCCTTGAATGTGGGTGGGAGTGTACCATCCTTCTGTGTGCTTATCATATTAATAGTATGCTCACGGTCATACTTGAGCCGGAGCATACTGAGAGCTGACCCTGTCGATGTGTGGAAGAAATGCGGCCCCTTCTCCATGGGGCATTGGGACCAGTCTGTATTTGTTGGGACCAATACCGGACAAAGGTGGCAATTAAAGTCTCCCATGACCAGCAGCGCATATGACTGCCCCTTTCTCTGGACTGTTATTTCCTGACCCAACCTATAATCCAATTCAGCTACAAGTGAGGTGTGGTCTCCAGCGGTCTCGTTGTTATAGATATTAAAAACAGTGAATCTTAGCCCCTTCCCGGTGAACCGAACTGCTTGAATTCCAATCTGGGGAAGACCAACTGCCCGGGAGGTCTAAATCTATGTAAATGTATAGTCCTCCCATGGCTCTCCCTGATCTAGATTTTTGCGCGGGTACAAAGAAACACTTATACCCCTGCAAGTGAAAATTGTTCTCCGGGGCCCATGTCTCCTGCAGGCTGATTACATGGAATTTTCTGATGTAATCAAGCCACTCTTTGTTGTTAAATTTGGCTGCCAAACCTGCTATGTTCCAAGAAATCATTCTCAGTTCCTCACAACTCTGTTCTGTACCCCCATGAGGCCCCATTTGTATCTCAATCTCTGACCCTTTTACGTCCAGCCCATGTCTCCCTCCTATACTTTCATTATCTATAGCCCTGGACCCATCTAGCACAGACTTCCCGACCCAACTAGATGAAGTTTGCTGTGCCAAGGGACTTTGCTGCTCCAACTCCTCTGCTAAAGCCCCTTTTTTCCCATCTCCCAAAGGGACAGTATCTGTTTGTCAATCAACCCCCTCAAGGCCGTTCAAACAATCGAACCGGTTGAAAGTGTGAAAGGGTGGCTCTGGGCGGCTAAATAGTGGCCTGGGGTTAAATTTGTAATGTCTTCCCCTCGGACCAACCCTCGTCCAGCTATCATAGGTTTGAGACGGGTGTGCAGGGACAAGGATAGGGGGAAAGAAGAAAGACACATGGAGGGTTTGAATAGTTGATTCCCGTGATCTATTCTTTCCTTGACATATGTGAGAGACAGTTCCAGCATCCCTGAAGCTTACCAATATACAGTCCCCTATTATGAATTTGTGTGTTCTCCCCACCCAGGGCACCCTTCTAACCATTATGATTTCATTGTTTAGATGTACCGGGAGGGGCCTGTTCACATTTAGCCACTTGATTACTCTGCTTTTTAAGGAGCAAAAGTCCTCAGCTTCCCCTAAAAGTGGGGGGACGCCCGCCATGACTACCGTGTAGTCATTTGCCTCTGGGGGTAGATTAGGCCTACGTGGCCTGGGGGGAGGCTTCATTAAAGGTGCTGGAGCAGTACTGTCTGCAGGTTGTGCAAGAGGGACAGGGTCTACGGGGGGAGCAGACCTATTGGAATTAAGTGATTTCGTTGGTGCAGAGTTAGTCCTTGAGGGTTGTGGGGGGTCCTCGGCATTCGCAGCCTGTGGGGGGGCTGAGCTCACTGCACTATTTGGGGGCTGCTGGGGAACCGTAGGAATGGGGATGAGCTCTGGAGATCTTCCCTGGAGGCCAGCCGGGGTTTTCATGCTGCTTAATGTAGCCTCCAGGATAGTAAGTCTGATCTCAACCTTTTTGATGCTCTCCCTGATTGGTAGTAGTAACGACCTGAGCAGAAATTCCAGGTTACCTAGCGGGACAACAGAAAGGGGGACATTAGCAATATTATTTCCTGTGTCTTTTATCAGAGCGGGAGCAATAGCAGCCTGTACAGAGGGTTTGGGGTGTACTTCATCCACTGATCTCTCAGTCGGAGGGGGGAGTTTTGATGTCCTCCCAAACTCAGAGTGAGAAATGTTTGATTTATTTTTACCCTGAGCACCCCTCGACTTCCTCCTGCGTTTGTTTGGCGGGGGCCCATATGCTCCTTGCGCAGCAGCTGGCTTGGGTTTGGCTTTCCTAGCTTTGGGGGCTGGGGGGGGTTGGGAAATTAAGTCAATAGTCACCCTACTTGGGCTCGGGCTGATTGATGGGGTTAAACTCGTAGATGGGACTAGTGGGGTGTTGGTGCAATCCCTCAGCAGGAGGGGGACATCATCTATGGAGGTCGGCTCTTCACTGAGTGAGGTAGAATATTCACCAAGGGGCCTGTGTTTCAAGTTATCTATAGAGCGTCTCCGCTCTGCCCTGAGCCGAATTAAAGTGCTCTCCTTATCCCCATTTCCCACGGCCCGGGGAAAGTAGTTATCTAGGGTCCTGTTTTTAACCCCTCCCTGCTTCATGGGGGTACCCTCCCTTGCCGGAGAAGGCATATCTTCTTAAGAGAGAAGGTAGTGTGTGGAGAGCTATCTCGGGTGATAGGACCAGAACTCAAGTATCTAATGCAAGAGGGTAGGCCCAGCCCGGCCTATGACTGCCTATGACGGCCTTAGACGGTCCCGCCCTTGTCCCGGGCTTCTCCCGGGACGCTCCCGCGCTGCGGTTACACAGCGATCTTTTATGACAAGGGGCGTGATTGGCGGGTGGGCGTGGCCGGCAGGGAGAGCAGCCCAGCTGATGGCGATTGGGCGCGCAGGGACTCCTGGTCCACGGAGTCCCTGCCTGTGCTCGCAGCCCTGCCGGTCGTAAGACACCAGTCCCTTGCAGAAAGAACAACGTCCCCCTCCTAGGCAGCCGCGCTGCGGGACCCGCGAAGCGGGTCCGGCGAGTTCCAGGCGCTGTCTCCGGTTTCCGCTGAGAAGGGCTGCCGCTGCTAGAGTCCGTCAGTTGCAGGCGTTTGGTGAAAGGTAAATAAATTGATTTGTCGCACAGCAAAGTTCTGTGTGAGGTCAACACACAAAGGTAGCTAGTTAGTAAATGTTAAAGAGGTTTGCAGCCCAGGTGGCGTCTCTTGTCAAGGACGACCAGTTGAAGTAAACAAGAACAAGTGCCTCCAATTTCCACTGGAGGCATCCCTTGGCGCTCCACTCACAAAAAGTTCAAATTATTTCAAAATAAATATCCATGCAACGTTTTGAATTCATTTCATATATTCAAATTCTCAAGAAAATTCTTTTGAATCCATCAACATCCTTTCGTATTACATTTCCAGTTTTGTAAATAGTATCATGATAACATAAATCACAGTCCAATGCATTTCGGGCTCTTAGCCCTTCATCCGGGACAATGGCTAGAAGCAAGACAAAATAAAATCTATGAGTCTCCCACATAATATAGTAACACTATATGAAACAAAATATCGGCATCAAAACCACATTCAGTGCTCCCCCTTCGAGTGTGTACATGCAAAAAAAATCATAATAACATGAAACAGGTCTCACGTGTCATGCTTTGCAGTTCTAAGGTATCAAACGATATTCTGTGAAACATAAGAGTAAAGGCGCTGTTATATTGCGCTAACACGATAAGAAAACAAGGTCTTAAGCATAATAGATCGCTGTTGTTGCTTACTTGTAATACGCAGAACGCGTTTGTGCACTGTTCGTGAACGAAATTGTCCTTCCTATCTGGCGCGAAAAAGTTCGAGGAAGTGTGAGCCAATCACAGTGGGTTTAAATTAATTGAGTCTGGACTAGTGTGTGTGACTCAGTTTGATTCGTTAGATTGTCCGATCACGTGATTGGTAGACCAGCCAATCGGCGGTAGGTGCCGATTGTTTACAAACAAAACATCGGAAAGCTGTTGTGTCTTTCAATCTAATGGTGAAACAAAAAATATACAAACCATATATTGTGAAGAAGCTGAATGTGGATAGAAAGACCCATACAAACTATCCAGTATAACCAAAAAGGCTTCATAGATAACACAGTAATTCGATACGTTCATTAAGCCCATGGGGCTTGCTCGAATTCAGTAGGTAAATCCAATGGTTCTCTCTTTGTAGGAGAAAACGATTATTGTCTCTGCCTTCGATTTTTTCCACAGTTTCAAGTACCACAAATTGCAATTGCGAAATGTTATGGTTGGCCTCTAGAAAATGGGTAGCTACAGTAGACTTCAAATTTTTTGTGCGAATATTTGACTTGTGTTCATTCAGTCTTGTCTTGATCTTGCGTTCAGTTTTTCCGACATATGTCTTGCCACATGGGCATTTCAGCATGTAGATCACGTTTGAACTGTTGCAAGTGGCATTCACTTTTAGCTTGATTTTATTGCCCTTCATTGGATGGGTTATGTGGTTACCTCTTATTATGCTGTTGCAATTACCACATTGTAAGCAAGGACGGGTGCCTCTGTATTGTTTATGGTCCGGTGTGGTATGTTTGAGCATTTCACCAAAGTTCCTATTCCTAGTAAATGCGAAAATGGGAGGATTTTGGAAAGATTGTTGGAAATCGGGTTCAGCTTTGAGGATGTTCCAGTGACTCTTAATGATCCTTTTAAAGTTGAAACTTGCAGTGGAATATTTGGGCACAATTGTCATTCTGTCTTGTTGAGGTTTTTGTTTAATGGTTAACAGATCTTTTCTTTGCATGTTTTCAACTTTTTCTACAGCTTGCCGAATCAGTGGTTCTGGATAGTTCCTTTTGCGGAATCTTTCTCCCATTTCTTTGATGTTAGCTGAAGCTTTTGTGGGGTCTGATGTTATGCGTTTCGCTCGCATCATTTGAGATACGGGTAAATGTCTCTTTAGCGATTCTTGATGGAAACTGCAGGGCTCGACAAATGTACTCGCCCGCTCGCAAATGCGAGTGAATTTCTTGAAGGTCGAGTCAGTTTCAAGGCCTACTTGACCGGCCTGGCGAGTGCTATCTGGCACTGCAGTATCAGGCGAAGGCTCTAGGGGGCAGCATTACAATGGCAGCAACAACGTCATAAAAGAATCAAGTGCACGCGGTGCGCAGTGAAGGCTCTAGGGGGCAGCATGCACGCACCACCTAACTTAGTGGTGGTGGTGTGGTGCGCTGCCTATTGTTTCTGTGGGTCCCAGGGCCGTCAATCTGGTAGCGCGCGAAAGCTCTACCAATGATGGCCCTGGCCTACCCCCGCGCGCTGTGCTGCTTAAAGTGCAACAGTGACGCAGCATGCCACCACGCGCTCTCTTCGGCGGAGGCGGGACGGACTGCAGGGCGATTTGGAGGTGAGTGTTTTTTTTATATATGGTTTAATGTAGGCCTTCTGAAATCAGGACTGCTCGGTGTCGTCTAAAATCACACATCCGTGTTAGGCCTAATGCACAAGGTGTATAAGGATTTCAAAGGAGATACCTTTGGGAGCCTGACGTTCTGCTATCACCAAATGTTTGCATTCTGCATGGAAACAGTAAGGATAGCAATTTTTATTATGTTGCGCTCGATTCGAGTTTTAATACGAGGGAGTTGTCATATCAAAAAGTGGGTCACACAACACAGCTTACCGAGTCCTCCGACCTGAGCAGAGGAGGAAATTATTGAAAAGAGATGCAGGAAAAAAGAAACGTAAGAGAATTCAAACAACTGAAAACACATTGTTGTGAGAAAGTGGCGATGTAAATGTCGAAAGGAACAACCACAAACACTGCGGATGTTTGTAGTGTCAGGTGCTCTCGAGTTAATCATGCACTTGCTTGGTGTTCAGCTGTGTTAAGATTAAAGGAGGTAAATGAGTAACATACTTGTTCGGAGTGTTATAATTGCTTGGGTTTGCTATACATCATTTGGAGGAAGTTGGTTTCTGTGATTTTGAAGATGTTGTGATTCAATTGTGATTTTAGAAAACATGAGTTACATTACCTGTGATTGTCCAAAGTGTAGAATAGTTTGTCCATTTTCACAGTGATCCCTTTGGAGGTAATCTCGTGGAAGCGTTTCTTCCATTTCATTGCATGTGATCAACTTTTGCCCCCCCCTTCACTGATTTTTTTATTGAACCCGCTCTATGACAAGTATCAGACGAATTATGTCTATATCTGGTTCTTAGATACTTTGCATGGCATCTTGAGGAAGGCTTTGTGAACGAGTATAAAGAGATACTGAAACAGCTTTACTGTTCATAAAATATAATTGTCGAACCTTTCATGTAAGTGGGTGCAACAATTGCACCAGAAAATAGGATGTCAAAATAGGATGTCAAAATAGGATGTCATGCATGCCACGTGAGTGGGTGAGGGAGAGGGACTGTCATTTTATTTTGTGTTTATTTCCACAATAATACTGGGCAGATTATATTTTGCTATGGGATCTTGTGCTGAAATGAGGTTATGGTTGGGGTAACTAAATGTATTTTCTCTGATGCACATCATTTCTGAATCGTTCACAGGGCATGCTTAATAAGGATTGTTGCATTAGTCTGTGCAATTTGTTTACAGTGCGTGCTGCGCCCATATAAACTGTTTAAAAAAGGTTTGAAGCGTCAGCATAGTTTGATTTGGCCGTTTGTGTTGCAGCGTAGGGTTTCTATACTTGCACTTTAAACGTCCGGACTTCTGTCAGTGCGAGCCTTCACAAATAAAGTTGAGGACCATAAAAGGATTGCCATGAGTCCCTGCCTGATCATGGCTTTGGCAGCACTGTCGATTGATGGGTATGGAGTTATTATATTGGACCAGTGCATGCAGTCAGTATGTTAAATTTGTCAGGGCTCAACCGTCCTAAGATGTCCAGGTTGCATTCTGTGTTGAAAACGTAAATGCAGGGTCAGGGACTGTGAGTTAGCCGAAACCAAACTGAAGTGGGTTGTTCAAGTCATTTGAATTCAAGCCTTTCAAGAGTGCTTTTTTCTTTTTATAAGTGTGGTTCAAGGGAGGCGATAAAGTTGAAAGAACAAATCAGCTGCTATGTAAATGTATTTATGTAATATGTAAATGTATTTAGCGCAAACGTTGCCTGAAGAGGTTGGAGCACTTCACAAAAAAATGCATTTGAAAATCCGTCAGCATTAGCGTGATGTATCCTTTCATGTGCCACCATAACACAGAATAACATTCATTCTGCGCCTATAACCTCCGTCATGCAATTTTGAAGCGGCCTAATTACTGGAGTCGTACTTTTTGGCAACTTCAAGTGACAGCAATGTAATTACTACCACTCACTGGCCGTAGCTAATTCTGGGACCTTAAAGAGAGCCCCTTTCACTTGAATCTGTCAGGAGAATCTGTTATCTGAAGGTACAAAGGAAATAAATTAAATGTCTTCCCAGAGCTTAATACTGCTTATGCAAGTTGCAGTAGAACATTGTGTGGTGAATGTACTATGCTGTAATTTGTGAATAATTGTAGGTTTCCCTCACCTTAATTGCTTGATTTTGCTTGCAAGAAAGTGTCACTCATAAGGTGCGGATTGTGCAGATTGTGTGACCGCTAATTACCACACCCACAGTTTCCCCCCAAAACTGAAGTTTAGGCCAAGAGAGTTAGGCTTTGGGAGGGGGGAGTGAGCTTCAGAGACGTGATCGTAGATGTTTCCGTAAAAAGATGGTGCAATTAATTGCAGGGAACACAGCCTCAGCTGTGCTGCTAGAATCCACAGGGTAGACCCCGAATGTCACATTAAGAGTATTGGTTTTGCCAGTGCCTATTTCTGAATGGCAGGAGTACGTTTTGGGAATGATTAAGGTTGTGTCCAGATCAGAGAGATCTGGAAGCTTTTATTTTTGCTGCATGCTGGTTATTAGCAGGATTTTCCATTATGTGACTGTACTGTGCCTGACCGGAGACTTTTTAACTGCTATGTGCGTGCCTGCCTGGCTTGGCAGTGTTGCAGCCGGCCCGCTGGTGGTTGTTGGCGCTGCAAATGCTTTGAAATAAAATTCATATGCGATCAGTTTGTGGGTCGAGTGCATTGCTGTTAGGTCGAGTAGAAAAGTCTACTCACTCGACCTGCAGGTCTAGTAAGAGTTTTTAGATTTGTCGAGCCCTGAACTGTGATAGTGGAGGGTATTGTTCTTATCTGTGCTTTTTCTGTACATTTCCGTTTCAATCTTCCCTTCATGTAAATTAATTCTGACATCCAAGAAGGTCAATGATTTTGTTGAAATTTCCCAAGTGAATTGGATTCTTTCTTCTTGTCTGTTCAATTCATTCAGGGCTAGTTCTAAAGATTCTGGAGTGTTCTTCCATAGAATGAAAACATCATCGATGTAACGTACAAACATTTTGAGGTTGTTTTTCCACTGTGCTTTAGTCAAGATATGTTGGGTTTCATAGGCTTTCATGAACAGATTCGCGTAGACTGGGGCTGCGCTATTTCCCATGCTTGTTCCAATCAGCTGTTGGTACCATGAATTATCATACTTGAAATAACTATGATAAAGCGTGAAAATCGTAAGTTCCATGAGAAAGGATTGGAGTTTGGGGTCATAATCTGTCGATAAGATGGCTTCTTCCATTGCTTCAATGCCCGAACCATGCGGGATAAAGGTATACAGAGACTTGACGTCTGCTGTGCACAGTATCCAAGATTCTTGGTCGTCAAGATTTAGAGCATACTATTTGGATAAAAAATCCGTGGTATCTCGGATGTAAGTGACCATGTTCTGGACTGTCGGTTGCAGTAGTCTGTCAATAAACTGACCCGTGGGTTCCTGGAGACTTTGCTTGGTCGATACGATGGGACGTAGTGGAGGATCAAGTAGGTTTTTATGAATTTTAGGCATCATGTAGAATGATGGACTTTTGGGATGGGTGGTTTTCAGAAATTTGCTCGTTTTCTCATTAATTACTCCTTCACTGAGCGCTTTGTCGATTAGATTTGAAAGTATCATCTGATATTTATTAGTTGGATTGTACTCAAGAAGCGCATAAGTGTTTTGGTCGCTGATATGTTCCTGTACTTTTTGTTTATACATGGTGGCGTTCATGATCACCAGTCCTCCTCCCTTATCGGCTTTTGTACACACAATATCTTTATTAGCTGATAGTCTTTTGAGAATGCTCAAATCTTTGTTGGTCACATTATTCTTGTGTTTTTTCCGACAGTTGATCTTAGATAGGTCTTGTCTCACTAAAGTTTCAAAAAGATCAAGTGCTTTATGGCTCATGGGTGCCATAAACTTACTTTTTGGTCTCAAGCCTTTCAATTGATCTTGATCTTCATTGGATGGTTTGTTGGATACATGATTGAAAAAATGTCGACATCCTGGTAGCCCTTGCAGACCTAAGGGCGACATGGCGACGAAACGCCCGAGAGCTGGAGCGAAAGATTGAGGGAGCTGTGCCTTACAATGAGCGACTGCGGCTGGCTGGCCCCCTACTACCTCTCATTCCTCCCGCGGTGGATACAATGTTGCGACATGAGAATACTGAGGAACGTCCTGTCCCTGGCTACAGTGTTGAGTGTTCCCTTATTGACGAAGCTGCAGTTACAAAGTCTCCTTCCACTCCGAAAACCGAGACTTTGCCTATGCAAGTGCTGCCGTGGCCTTTTATACATTGCTGGAGTGTGTGCCGTCCTGTGGTAAAAAGAGCGTTCGTCATCTTGGACATTGTGCTGGTTGGTGATTAGGAACACTCATTTCCTCTTCCTCTGCTTCTTCTATGTCGAGAGCGGCCATCTTGCTCCTTTGTTCTGCCTGAAGTGCGCTCGCAGCGGCGGCCATGCTTGGAAGGGTTTCAACTTTCAGGCCAGGGCTGATGTTGTTTCTCTCGCTGGTTTTGCCTGATCGACTGGCTGTGACCCGGACTAGAACACTTGCTGATATATTGGTTGCGTTGTATATGTGATATTCCCTATTTCAGAATGCAATTGCTATTACTTGCCATGGTCTTTTTTCATTTCGGGTTGCACTTGCTGTATCTGATTTTTGTCCCTTCCTAACGGGGTGGATGTATTTGCGGGCTGGGGGTCCGGGGATAATTGTTGCTGTTGGTGGTCTCGAACTTTGTTTCTGTTCGGCTGGGGGGGACTCGGGTTGGAACACTATCTTGGTATACGTAGGGGCTCTATTTGGGATATCCCTCATCATTAGTGGCTACGACTTTTGTATTCTCTCTGACATAGTTGATGTGTTGTAGGTCTTGTGCGGGTGTGGAGCCCGGGACTCAGAAATTATGGCCCTCCTCCAGGGTTAGGTGTTTCATGGGAGTTTTAGATTAGGTTTCTCTTTTCTTTCTCCCTATATCTTTGGTGTCATTATATCTTTTTCTTTCTTTCTTTCTCTTACTTCTTATTCTATATTTCGGGTTTATAGGGCGACAGACTGCCCTGCTGGGGGGGGTAGGCCGTAGCCTTCGCATGTGTGTAGGGTGGGGGTTGGGAGATGGGTTTTCGTTTCTTTTCTGTTTCTATGGTGCCTTGTTTTTCCTCTTTAATTTATTTCTTCTTTCTTTCTATTTTGGGTCCGTGTCGATGTTGCTGGCAGGCGGGTGGCGGTAGATAACTGTTAGGGCCTTGGCTCTAATATCCTTGCTGCATACTTTCTGGCTGCCATGCCGCCTGGGGGGATTTGTCATTTGAGTTGCTGGGCTGTGTGTGACTCTGTCGCTACCGCTATATCACGTCTACATGGACCCTGTTCCTTTCTTTTAGTTTATATTTCTATTTTCTATTAAAACGAAATAGTTGGACTTTACTAGCTGCTATGGAAAACTTTAAAATTAACCTTCATTGCTCCTGAGGCGTGATAGCACGTGATCTACAGTGTAACTGCTGAATGTTCGCTAATTGATATTGTTGTGCTGTTGCGTCACCGTATTGCATGCACCCGTGCTTCAACAGTATTCGTGGCCGGCCTGAGGGTTGTGGGCCACTATTTGTACTTTTCTGGATGCACTAATAAAGGTTTTCAAAAATTAAAAAAAAAAAAAAAGAATCGCTATAGAGACATTTACCCGTATCTCAAATGATGCGAGCGAAACGCATAACATCAGACCCCACAAAAGCTTCAGCTAACATCAAAGAAATGGGAGAAAGATTCCGCAAAAGGAACTATCCAGAACTACTGATTCAGCAAGCTGAAGAAAAAGTTGAAAACATGCAAAGAAAAGATCTGTTAACCATTAAACAAAAACCTCAACAAGACAGAATGACAATTGTGTCCAAATATTCCACTGCAAGTTTCAACTTTAAAAGGATCATTAAGAGTCACTGGAACATCCTCAAAGCTGAACCCGATTTCCAACAATCTTTCCAAAATCCTCCCATTTTCGCATTTACTAGGAATAGGAACTTTGGTGAAATGCTCAAACATACCACACCGGACCATAAACAATACAGAGGCACCCGTCCTTGCTTACAATGTGGTAATTGCAACAGCATAATAAGAGGTAACCACATAACCCATCCAATGAAGGGCAATAAAATCAAGCTAAAAGTGAATGCCACTTGCAACAGTTCATGCTGAAATGCCCATGTGGCAAGACATATGTCGGAAAAACTGAACGGAAGATCAAGACAAGACTGAATGAACACAAGTCAAATATTCGCACAAAAAATTTGAAGTCTACTATAGCTACCCATTTTCTAGAGGCCAACCATAACATTTCGCAATTGCAATTTGTGGTACTTGAAACTGTGGAAAAAATCGAAGGCAGAGACAATAATCGTTTTCTCCTACAAAGAGAGAACCATTGGATTTACCTACTGAATTCGAGCAAGCCCCATGGGCTTAATGAACGTATCGAATTTCTGTGTTATCTATGAAGCCTTTTTAGTTATACTGGATAGTTTGTATGGGTCTTTCTATCCACATTCAGCTTCTTCACATTATATGGTTTGTATATTTTTTGTTTCACCATTAGATTGAAAGACACGACAGCTTTCCGATGTTTTGTTTGTAAACAATCGGCACCTACCGCCGATTGGCTGGTCTACCGATCACGTGATCGGACAATATAACGAATCAAACTGAGTCACACACACTAGTCCAGACTCAATTAATTTAAACCCACTGTGATTGGCTCACACTTCCTCGAACTTTTTCGCGCCAGATAGGAAGGACAATTTCGTTCACGAACAGTGCACAAACGCGTTCTGCGTATTACAAGTAAGCAACAACAGCGATCTATTATGCTTAAGACCTTGTTTTCTTATCGTGTTAGCGCAATATAACAGCGCCTTTACTCTTATTTTTCACAGAATATCGTTTGATACCTTAGAACTGCAAAACATAACACGTGAGACCTGTTTCATGTTATTATGATTTTTTTTGCATGTACACACTCGAAGGGAGAGCACTGAATGTGGTTTTGATGCCGATATTTTGTTTCATATAGTGTTACTATATTATGTGGGAGACTCATAGATTTTATTTCGTCTTGCTTCTAGCCATTGTCCCGGATGAAGGGCTAACAGCCCGAAATGCATTGGACTGTGATTTATGTTATCATGATACTATTTACAAAACTGGAAATGTAATACGAACGGATGTTGATGGATTCAAAAGAATTTTCTTGAGAATTTGAATATATGAAATGAATTCAAAACGTTGCATGGATCTTTATTTTGAAATAATTTGAACTTTTTGTGAGTGGAGCGCCAAGGGATGCCTCCAGTGGAAATTGGAGGCCTTGTTCTTGTTTGGTGAAAGGTCCCACCAGGTAGGAGGCAGAAAACACCTTTATCCGTGGGCGGGTGGGCGTGGCCGGCAGGGAGAGCAGCCCAGCTGATGGCGATTGGCAGGGACTCCTGGTCCACGGAGTCCCTGCCTGTGCTCGCAGCCCTGCCGGTCGTAAGACACCAGCCCCTTGCAGAAAGAACAACGGCCCCCTCCTAGGCAGCCGCGCTGCGGGACCCGCGAAGCGGGTCCGGCGAGTTCCAGGCGCTGTCTCCGGTTTCCGCTGAGAAGGGCTCCCGCTGCTAGAGTCCGTCAGTTGCAGGCGTTTGGTGAAAGGTCCCCCGCCAGTCTCTGCCCCGTTCTTTAGTAAGTAGCAGCTTAGTGCCCAATAAATTCAGCTCCATCGCATAACATCAGTAATATCTGCTTTTAGAATACTGGCAAAGCACTGAAACACCTTGTTTGTATGTACTGAAAAATTAACACCAGTAACAGCCACGTTTAGAGTATTTGGTAATGCACTGAAATCGCGTTTTTTGTTGCACCAAAAAGCTTTTCCCATTTTTTATTTACGAATATATTACTTCTAAAAATTACGTTTAAAGTGCGAATGTTTTAAACCCACAAACATCCTTTTCTAGAATACGGCGCGAAGCGCTGAAATATCCTGTTTGAATGTACTGACATTTTTTTATCCCTTATTTATTCATGAACAAATTCCTTTTAAATCATGTCTATCTTGTTAATATGTTTTTATCTTGTGCTTTGGATACATCTGCAAGGGTTTAAGTAATCATACAATAAAGTAATTCATTTATTTATCCAATCGTGGATCTTGAAATTGATTTTTAAATTGTGAGGGGAAGTGCCGGCAAGAGACGCCATCTTTGTTGGCGCTCTAGCTGCTGCTGCAGACATAGCACGATTGGGTGCTATTTAAGTCGACTGAAACAGGCGCTCGCTCTCTTCAGGTAAGCGCCAGTGTAGGCGAAGCATCCTCTGACTCCCTGCTGCTGCGCTTGCTATTTCATGATTACTGCCATTTACTTGCCTATAATTAATTCCAATCGTGGATCTTGAAATTGATTTTTAAATTGTACCACATGCTCGGCGCTTGAAGCGCGGTTCTGTGCGTTTTATTTTCAGCGCGTTTTTAAATGCAAAATTCATTTCTGGCTTGGCTGCAATTAGGGGGCTTCTTAGGACATACCTGCATCTAAAATTTGTTGTAATCTGCACCGCTGTTTGGCGGCCCGTTAGCTGGACTGGGGGTTAGGCGCCATCTTGGGAGGGGAAGTGCCGGCAAGAGACGCCATCTTTGTTGGCGCTCTAGCTGCTGCTGCAGACATAGCACGATTGGGTGCTATTTAAACGCCCCCATGATGACGCGCAGCGGTGACGCGCAGTGGGCGCGCCAGAGGCGAGCCCATCTTTGCCCATCAGTGACCATCCGGGACCTGGGGCCAGAACCCCTGGTCCAAATTTGCCCTACTCCAGAGGTGAACTATTGGAGCTTAATATGGGTAAGTCCCACCTTGATCAGGACTGTATACATCTGCTGGCTCGGGAGGGCCTGCTGATTTCACCCAAGAGCACAAGAGCGCGGCAGCGCGACTCTAATACTCATACTCTAAACTATGGCCTGCTGAATACGCGCTCTTTGCAGGGCCATAAGTTGGAGGTCTTTTCACTTCTGGAAGACGGGGAGCTAGATGCCCTTGCGCTCACCGAAACATGGCTGGAGGATTGTTCGGCGCCAGACTTAGTGGCGGCCCTACCAGATAATTATCTGGCACTCCATTTCAATAGGGAGGGAGCTAAGAAAGGAGGTGGAGTAGCTCTTCTCTATCAGGCACGTCTCCGCGCCGAAAGGTTTCTTTCCGAAACCCTTGGGGGAGCAGAGGTTATGGGGGTAAAGCTCAGGCGGGGGGCGGTATGTGTGGTGTTTTTGGTGGTATACCGACCGCCTTGGCCGTCGCCAGATTTCCCGGTTCTTTTTACTAGATTGGTTCAGGATCTGCGCTTGAGATATGACAAAATGGTTGTTGTTGGGGACTTCAACTACCATTGGGAAAAATCCCCCAAAGAGGGACAAGCATTACAGATTGAGGAGGCTATCTCCTCCTTGGATTTCACCCAACAGGTGAAGGGACCGACACACGAGAAGGGACATGTGCTTGATTTAGTCTGGACCACCATGCCAGCCCAGGGTTCTACAGAGATCTTGCCTTGTGCCTGGTCTGACCACTTTTTAATAAAGGGCAGAATTTTATTGAGTGGCCATCTGTCCAAGCCTGGGGAAGGTTGGAAAATGGCCCGGAAGTGGAGAAACTTTGATGGGGAAAAAATGGTCTACCTCCTGGAACAGTCTCCTTCAGTAAAGGAGCAGGATGCTGACATTGATGCCCTCTGTGGTCACCTTCAGCATAAACTGGGGAGCGCCATTGATTCGGTGGCACCCCTTCGTAGGGTGAAGAAGGTGGAGAGAGGAGCTGGGGCCCCTTGGTACAATGACTCCCTACGGGATATGAAACGTGGGGTGAGGAAGAAAGAACGGGCATGGCGCAAAGAGTATGACGCCATTGCCAAGAAAGAATACATTTCATCCTTAGCGAATTACAAACTAGCCATCCAAACTAGGAAGGCTGCTTTCTTTGAGGAAAGAATAGTTGCAGCTAGAAATCCACAGAAGGAAATCTTTCGGGTCCTGGCGGAGCTCAGGATAAATAAAGAGCAAAGTACTGAGTTCACCCAGGAGGATTGCCAGAGGTTCCAGGATTTCTTCGTGAATAAGATCTCCGATATTCTGGGAGAAATTGCTGCAACTACTCCCCTCGAATCTCCTTGCCCACCGGACCTCACAGTCCCGCCAGAGATTACACCACTAGTTGAGTTCTCCCCAATTTCAAAACAGGAACTATTTACGATCACGGACCGAGTCAAATCGGGTTCCCTGGTGGATCCATGCCCTCCTGATGTGTTCAAGTTGGCATTGCCAGGAATTGAGGAAGAGGTACTGCATTTCCTGAACACCTCCCTTCACACAGGACAGGTCCCTCTAGCTTTTAAAGAGGCTCGCCTGATTCCTCTACTAAAAAAACCCAGATCGGACACAAAGTGTCTGAAGAACTTCCGACCCATCTCCCAGTTGCCTTTCCTGGCTAAGGTGATTGAGCAGCATGTGTTAGCATTACTCTCAGGTCATCTAGAGAGCAACAACCTGCTGGAGTCCAATCAGGCAGGGTTCCGTGCTAACCATAGCACGGAATTAGTCATGCTATCAATCCTGGTTGAATTGAGAACTCGGGTTGATGTAAAAACACCGAGCACCCTGGTACTACTGGATCTCTCTGCGGCCTTTGATACCGTGTGTCATGAACAGCTTTTGTCGCGGTTGAGATCTTTTGGTATCAGGGGTACAGCACATGCATGGCTTACATCATTCCTGCAGGGCAGGACACAAAGAGTACAGTTGGGGGACTTACTTTCCACCTCTGCTCCCATCACCTGCGGGGTTCCACAGGGATCTGCCTTGTCACCCCTACTCTTTAATATTTACCTGCAGCCATTAATCGCACTCCTGAATAGGATGGATTGCCTAGTATACAACTACTCCGATGATACCCAGATAATCATCCGGCTGGATGATGGCCCGGGAGCGTCCACCAGGTTGCAGGACATACTCAAAGCCACGGTTAACTGGATGTCCGATAACTCCTTAAAAATCAACCCGGACAAGACGGAAGTGTTGCCCATTTCCATCTCGGGCAACCCCTGGAGCGAGAAATTTTGGCCTGTGGAGCTGGGTGTGCCACCGAAACCGGCGACTGCAGTCAAAAGTCCGGGCCTATATGTGGATGACAAACTATCCATGAAAAAACAAGTCACTACGGTAGTGGGTACTTGTATAGGCCTGATACGACAATTAAGGAAGATCTCTGCATTACTCTCATTCTCTACCTTGAGACACGTGGTCTCAGCCACAATCCTGGCTAGGCTGGACTACGGGAACTCCCTGTATATAGGTTTACCCCAGCGGTTGCTGGATAAACTACAGGGGGTTATGAATGATGCAGCCAGGTTGATCTATAAGAAACCCAGGACTGCCCACTCTTCCCCCCTGATGCAGGAGCTACATTGGCTCCCGATTATGCAGAGGGTTGTATTTAAAGGATTGTGCATCGTACACAAGGCGCTGTATGGTAAAGCACCAAGATATTTGAAATCCCGCCTATTCCCATATATACCGGGCAGGACTTTGCGCTCGTCGGACGCTACCCTCTTGTCCCAATCCCGTTTCAAACTGGCCACGGTGGGGGGACGTGCTTTTTCCAACACACTCCCAGCTTTGTGGAACAAACTGGCCCCAGAACTTAGGAAGGAATGCAATTTGCTATCCTTCAGGAAAAAGCTAAAAACTGTACTATTTAAGCAAGCATGGAGCAGACCCTAGGCGCACTGCTGGGATAAAGTGAATGCCATACCTCACTACGTAATCTGGACAAACAGCGCTTAGAGACCCCGGTGGTTATAACGCGCTATATAAGTTAAATAAATAAATAAATAAATAAAAATGCACCTGGTCCTGAAGCCTAAGTGATATTGACAGTGGCGAGATAAACGTTTGCTGATGACCCTCAGTGTAAGCATAATAGATTTTGAACCAGTTATCTATGCTTAACACCTTGAAAGAAAATGCAGTTATTTTTCTCTGGTTCTTCCAAAGGTTGTATTTTGCCACGCACAACCACATTGCTTAGTACCTCTCTTACAGAGGAGATGCACAAAATCATTAAAGTTTAGATACATTCCAGAGGGTAGAGTGTCATGCACACGAGTATTTAGTGGCACCATTTTAGGGGAAAAATGCATACACTAAAGCATCTTAGCTGCATCCTGAGAGGAGAGAGCCAAACTCATAAAAAATGACCAGCGGCCCTTCTGAAGATATTATTCATGTGCAGTATAGATTTTAGTGCATTTTTAACAGGGTGGAATCACGGACTTACATATTTTTTCTCAGTAGTATTCTAAAAATGCAGAGTCAAATACACAAACAATTTTTTTTAGGCTATTCTGCAGGGTTGAGTTATTTTTACTGCTCAAAATGGTGCAGCCATAAGGGAGATTCACACGGACTGTATGTTTCAGAAGTATTCCTAGATGGCAGTCGCACTGTTGTGATTTGAATGTCCCATGCCTGGTTTTTAGTCACATACTGTTGCCCTGTGTGCTTACCTACTTAGATCTGGTATGCAATTTTGTAAATTTTGGCCGTTGTGTCACGCTAATCGAATGTGTGTGGAGAAGCCTAGATCTGTTCCTTGACATGATGCAGGTCCTGAAGTGTGGGGCGCACAGCCATAATGCAAACAGTGGAATACTAGCCCTGTCATTGGGTGATTCCATAGAGCGGTGATGGCAGCATACCATATTTTGTGACTCCGTAGTTGTGGGCAGACCATTTAATCTGTAACTCTGTAGTGGAGGTCTATTAGCCCACTCATTCTCTACTCTGTGCGTACCCAATTACTAATGCTAACATCCAAAGTGTATGTTGTGCATGTTTGTGTGTTTAGTTTGCGTGGTACTCCCATGGTGTTTGAGTAACCTAGAGGAATGTAGGATCCATTTTTGATACTCACGGCCTGGCCCTTTGCAGAAAAGGAAGGGGTGAAATTGTTTCTCAGTCAATATGATACAATAAAATGCATTTGTAAAGAGCAAAATTACCTCCGAGAAGGCTCCGAGGCAGTAGCTGAAAAATCACCTACAACAACCTTGTACCAAAGATTATGAATAATGTCTAAGCAGTAGTCATGTGGTAAGGTTTTTAAGCACTTTCTGAAGCAATGTTCGGATGGGCTATTTCCCAAGTCAAGCAGAAGAGTATTCCACAGCTTAGGGTCAGAAAAACAAAAGATCTACCTCCTCTTCTGGCCTTATGAATGCCGGGGAGTTGGAAGAGTTTGAGTGTGTTGAATCGTAATGATCTGTCTGGGAAATGGGTCTTGAAGCGATGCCTGAGATAGAGGGGGCCTGGGGGTAAATCTTAAAATTAGCCAGGCAGTAGCATTCTGAATGATTTGAAGGCGCTGTACCAGGAAGACAGGCAGGCCTAGATACAAACTGTTGATTTAATCCAACCTGAAGGTGATCAAGGCATGGACAATTGTCTTGCGAAATTCTACTGGGACAAGATGATCCTTATTAAGAATTTAAGAGTGAAGAAGCAAGTGGCAGATAATACTCTGATGTGGGACGGAGTCAACCTTCTCCCGAGATTTCTTACCATGGGTGTCGGAAGGGGCGAGGAAAACATTTCTGATGGCCACCAACAGCTTGGTTCATTGGAGGTCTTAACACCAAAGAAAAGTATCTCAGTCTTCTCTGAGTTAAGCTTTAAGCAGCTTACATTCATCCAGTCAACAACTGATTTGAGACTGAGTTTGAAAATATCTATGGTGTTGTGCTCTTTTTCCTGGTAGGTCAGGAAAAGTTGAGTGACATGAGTGTAGGATACAACCCTCAATCCCCTAGGCTTGACTAGTTTGGTCAGTGGCTCCGGATGTATATTAAAAAGGGTTGGACTAAAGCCAAGCTCTGGAGACTCCACCCTCCAATGGTTTAGACACAGAGATAAAAGGTGGAACGTGGACAGCCTGGGACCGATCACTAATTAAGGATTTCAACCATTTCAGGTGTTTGTCTCTAATACAAATAATTTCAAGTCTCTCAAGCAAGATTACGTGAGAGACCTGTTCGAATGCGGGGTGAGGTGCTGAAGCATAACCATAACCTGAGTGCTTGAATCCAAATTTTCTTTAATGTACTCTGAGACTTCAAGCAGGGCCATCTTCATGCTGTATCCAGCACAAAATCCGAATTGGGAGTCGTGGAGCAGATTATTAGACACCAGAAAGTGAGATATCTGACTGTTGACATTTTTCTCAAGCAGCCAGCTCAGCAACCGTGGTAAGAAGTGAAATAGGTCGAAAGTTGCTAAGAACCTTAGTGTCTACTGAAGGCTTCGTAAGCAGGGGGAGCAGCAAAGTTTGTTTCCAACTGGATGGAACTAGCGCCTGCTCGAAGGATTCATTTAGCACAATGGATGTGTTTTGCTGATATTCCTGAAACTGGAGAGATGACCAGAAAAAAGAGGAGATGAGGCTACTTTGTAAATACAATTAGGATTTTTGCAGAGCAATAGGCAGCTGACTAGTCTTTCTGAAGTACTGCAGTTTGATGGATGGTAGTGGTAAAAAAGGGGCTGGAGACTGTTCTGGTCCCTCTTTCAGGTTGTCTGATAACAGCCAGGTGTAGAAAGCTCACACCTCTTTGCACATGATGTAGGTGCTCCAGGCTGGATTCAATCCTGCCTTAAGAAAAATCACTCTACACTAAGGCTGTGTTTGAATAGGAGCCTGGAAAGAACACTTGGAAGGAGAACCACCCAAACCGATTCTGAAAATGCCAACGGTGGGGCTGCATATCTGTCGTCTGCTGCTACTATGTAAAAGTAGGCTCCCACTTGTTCCAGTTTCAAGTCCTCCATTACTAAAGAAGGGTACAGTCGAGTACCTAGAGGACTGCTGTATAGCCTGAGCTGATTTCTGCCTGCCAGACAGTTTACCAAATGTGAGAACAAATCACCGGAGTATACCCCTTGCTGGATCTGCATACCTTTTGTGAAGCACCAAAAAGTCTGCCTGACATCTCATTGAAAGGAGTCTGGCAACCTTACTTGAGGGAATATCTGTCCAGGATGAGCGAGTTGAAGTGTGTCCCTGGATCTGGGGGGTCTTTCAGAGAAGGAGGACTGTTGAGAGGGAACTTTGTGTTGTAGTGTCAGCTGGTTACATTCTCTACAACCTCAGTTCCTGTTGGTCCCTTGATGATACGTCCTGAAGATTGCCAAAGCATAGTCGAGCTTGTGATTAGGGTCCAACGCTGCCTATACGGAGTCGTAGCCTCCAGAAACCTCAAAGCCTGTATTTAGCCCTGGTGGTCAGAAGAAGCATGGTCTGAATTAGCCAGAAGTAGTTAGGCCTGTGCACAACCTTGTTGCCCCAGTAATGGGCCAGTTCTTGACTTCACCCCCAGTCGAACATTGGCCTGTACGTAGCTGCACCACCAGCAGGAGATTGGCTGGGCTGCAACGACCCTGGAGCACCTGCCCACCTATTCAGTGTAATTAATCCAGTCATCTGCAGGGGTTGCTGAAGATGTCTGCAGAGCAGGTGCACCCAATGAAGCTGCAGGTTCACATGCTTTTCCCTCCCTCCCAGTGGGCAATCAGATATGAAACCAGGTGATTGCCCAAGTGGACTGATTCTATAAAGGTGGTAAGAACAGAACACCTGAACAAAGCAATTACTGAACAATTGAACTGTTAGAGACTCAGCACGGCTTACAATAGAGTGGGTGATCTTCATGTGAGCAGTAATTATGCTTTTACTTTAATCCCCTGGGAGATCCAATTAGACCAGAAAAGGGGGAGCTGGGGAGACATATCAGAATGAGGCACCTCCTGACCTTGGCGCTTAGGGCTTTAAATTGCACCTCGCATGTATTTTGTTTGTAGTATTCAGTTTTAGTGAGTATAACAGTACTTTTCTTTCTTGTAAATAAAGCATTTGGACAGTCAGTTATTGTGCGAGTACTCCATGCAATTCCTGGAAAGCCTGTGACCGCTTACAATTGCTACCACTTTGAATCAAGTACTGAAGGGGTTGTACTTGGCCCAGTTTGCAGAGCCACAGTAGGATCAACATCAGAGGCAAACAACCTCAACCCACTCAGTTGAGGCTTATTAGCCCTGATTACCCCATGCCACCCCAAATACCCACTCCAACAATGTTTAGCAGCGCTTCTCCAAGAGCCATATAAAACCAACAATTTTTAGTAGTATTTCTGTCAAGTGTGGTAAGAAACAGCGGCAATATATGCTGCAGCACTGACACTGAAAAGATTATAAAATGTCCTAGCTTACCTAACAGAAAGTTTAAATTCTATTAAGGGCATAGAGGCCAGATTTAGGCTTTACTTTCTTCACATTTATTACACATATTTCCAAACAGCAGCCTTTTAGATACATATCCAGAAAAACAAACTTTCCCAGAAATGCCTGGGAAGGACGCACATAACATCATCCAGTCGGATAACAGATGTCCCTATAAAGTCCTCTGCCTCCTCTATGCCCCCTCTTTCTTCCAGTGAATCACTCTCTAGTTGAATTCTTTATTCTTGCTTAAAACCATCAATCTCTTTGGAGGAAGTGAGACACGTTCATAACTACTCATATAAAAATGTATATGCATCTGAAAGTCATACACTAGCAAGATGAATATAGTTCATTAACATCATAAGAATCAAGCTAATGCATAAAGCATCAACACCTTTGTCAAAAACTTGGCCTCAAACAATTCCCAAACCTTAATATCAATGTAAAGGTACATACTGTTCAGAGTAATTTGCTGGGTGGAATAATCCTCTCCTCTGTGTGTCTTTAATGGAATTTAAACTTCCCGTTATGAAGGCTAGGGCATTTTATGCTATTTCAGAACCAAAGGTAAGGATTATGATCATTTAAAGCTTTTCCACCACCAACTGAGCTGTATCTACCACCAGTTGGGTCCTCCGATTCAAGAGGTTTAATTTTAATCAGTCGCGTTCATGATTTCCTCAAATCGGGCAACTAAGCAGAAGGCCTTTGATGTCATTCACCCCCCCCCCCCCAGTTGAATGTGCCCCAAAACTCTTTGTGTCAATGCTGCTTTCTTGCATTTTGCATCCCACCAAATGGGCTATAGTGGCTTAGGAGACCGCTTTGTATGGCTTCTGTAGATCAAGGAGGAGAAGGGTGCAAATGTCCTCTGTCATTGTTTAATATGCCTTCAAGCACTTCACCATATACAGCTTGGGGGATTCTGCAAAGACCAATTACAAGATTGCTCTGGAAATTGGATTTAATACGCCTAGTAATCATAAAGGAACGCCCATCTGGGGTAACTGCTCTATCTGTAAAATCAAGGGTTTGCATATCTGAGACCCACCTTCAGTACACCAGGCACAGAAGTATAGCCAACTTCACCGAAAACTCCTTCCATGAAAGTAACCTGTTGGGTTGCCAGGATAAAGGTAGATTAAGGACCTTGTTAACATCCCAGAGAGTAGAATACCGGGGTTCTGGGGGCTACGACAAACTAATTCCCCATAACAAAAAGTTCTCACAAAGAGACGTTTTCCCACAGGGGGGGACTATGAATTGGGGCATGCCCCAGTGATACAGCTGAATGGAAGGAATTTACCGAACTATAAACCATCCCTTCTGCTGCAAGGCTGGACAACAAATTAAGGACTGAACTGTGTCTGTGACCACAGGATCCATACCCCATTGCAGGCACCAACCCATCCATCTCGACCAAGCCAACATGTATCACTTGACCTCTTGTGTGTGCCCAGGCCTTAGAGAGGAGGTTCTCACAGTGTCTTGAAAGCACTGGGATTTGCCAGCTATCCCTGTAATCTGACCTGCTATGAGGTGTAGTGAGCCATCCAAGGCTATCAGGTGCAAGGACTGTGCTAGATCCAGTAGAAGAGTTGGAAAGGGGGGCGGACAAATTGGAGAATCCCAGGAAAGTTCCATCCGAACTGGAAACCACATTTGCGATCTCCACAGCGCGGTCATCATGACCACATCCCCTAGTTGTCTCCTCACCAGGCGCGACACGCCCTTGTAATGATGGAGAACAGGGTAAAATAGTGTCGCAGGGATTCCGTCCTCATACAGAACTGTGCATAGAGACTTGGAAGCTCAGTGAATTAGGGTGTACCAAAACTCACCTTAGTACCCAAAATCCCCTAACAGACTAGCTACAGTGTCTCATTGGTTATCACAGACTCCCAATGCTTAGACAACCCAGAACATGGACTTAGTACACCTCAGGTAACGTGGAACACATGAACACTCTTTCGTTATACAATCATTTCAATCCAGAACAAGGAGTAAAAGAGGACACGTGCATATTTGAAATGTTTATTCACTAATGCAGTGTTCTCAAACGCAGTATCTTAGCTAATACAAGCAAACATATTATAAGAAACAAAGTAATCAGCATAGTCACTAGTCCATAGAATACAAATGGTGAAAGCATGGTAAAATGCTAAAACGAATAGGGTTCTATAACACCTAATTCTCACCCTCCCTTGCTAGTATAATATATTATATCTAAGAAGGTCTCTTTGGGTTTCTAGCAGGGCGGGCCCATACCTCAGATCTTAGTGGTAAGGGATCACATCATCTTCCACCAGCTCTCTGCATGCGAAGCACCATCAAGTGTGTGTGTATGCTCAGTGCAAAGCCATATAAAACGCGCCTCACAACAACCACTGTGTTGAGATATCCTTGAATGTTTCAGCACTCACTGTACAGACGCAGCTCACCAAGCAAGGCTGATAGCAGAGGAACAACATATTATTCTCGTGTGAATCAAAACATTCTACTAGGCTCAAAGCTAAAGCAGCATATATGTGTTGTGTGCAGAAACAGCAGAAAGGTAAAATGGCGTTTAAACCTCTAATAAGCTCATGCGAACTTAACACAGCATTTAGGCAAAGTATAACCATATGACACCCTCCCATGATCCGAGCACGGATAAGATAAGATAAGATAAGGGACTCAATCCTGAAACGCAGAGTTCAACAAAATAGTCAGTTCAATTTTGAGTAGGTGAGGTAAAATAATTGTGTCAGCCAAAAAACAAAAATCTCACCAGCATGACAATTTAGTGTTCACTTTAGCCAAAGTCAATAGGTCCGTGAAGTATAGGGTTCATCATAATTCTCAAACAAAATTAACGGAAAAGTTCCATGACATCAAGGGGCTCGATAGATCTCAGTCTAACACAGAGTATTTAAAATAAGCAGCAACAGCTTCCAATAGGAAGTCACTGTTATCATCCGAAAACAACTCAGCCATCCAATTTAAGAGCGGGAAAGAACATACATGCTCTTCAATTACCGGAGCCTCTAGTACCGTCAGAGGACAACTCAGCGGGTTCTCAATGAAGCTGTGTGCCAAGAAATCTTGCGCCGCTGCGACTATATTCCAATGACCCAGTACTCCCTGCATCGCTGCCAAGGCCATAATCCCTCCGTCAGAACAAAGCAACTGATGAGCAACTATGGGACTCATTAGTTGATTAAAATCCACGTCAGGAGACACCATATTGCAGAGACACAAATCCAGGGCCCAGTCAAAATCGCAGCTCAGGCAATGAAAGACAGGCTGGACACATGTGGAATAGGAAAATCGAAACGATAATCCATATGCAGCACTTAAGGTGGCTAGCGGCAGCGTTCCATAATATTCAAGCATTCTGTTGCGAAACAGTGCCAACCGCGACCGTTCGTCGTGGAATACAGGACGGGCATCCATTATTAATAAAAGAAAACAACACTAGAATGCCCGCAGCCAGCGCCAGCAAAACAGGAAATCCACCAAACAGGCTGGAGAAGATTGAATGGAAGAATGTGGCCGTGTTCCGCTGCTCCCACTGTCCTGTACCCTTTCAGCCAATCAGGAGCTGAAGGCTACTTTGGGACCAGTAGGCCGGTTCTCAGCTTTGGCGGCCATCTTGTGGGGAGGCTGGCTCGCCGGTCGGCAGACTAGTGATGCTGACTGGGACTGGTGACGCTATATATTTAGTTGCCTCCGGCTCCGCGCAGCGGACGCGAGCAACGGGCGCCTTCTTTCGCGCCAAAGGAGCGCCTAAGGAAAGCCCGTCTGTGCCCGTCAGCGTCTCGGAGGCGGACAGGCGCGGGTGGGGCTGGAACTTTGCTCCTTTTTTTCTACCAGTATGCTGCAATACACAGCGACTGAGCTTTTCGTTCTTAGGGGTAAGGCTGGGAAGTGCTGCACTGTCTTTCCTAGTCGGCATAGAGGTAAGAGGCGATGCCCCGGCTGTGGATGGTTACCTATAAATGCCCCTGTCACCTCCCCTAATAACCTGCCTACATCGAGCACATGCTTACTCCTGAATACTAGATCTCTCAACAAGCATGCCTTAGATCTTTACACTCTACTTTTTGAGACCAAACCTATTTGCCTGTTCTTAACGGAAACGTGGTTTAATGACTGCTCGAGTCCTGACATAGCCTCCGCTATCCCCCCCAACTATGTCATCTTTAGGAAAGACAAGGTCAACGGTAGGGGGGGGGCTTTGCGCTGGTGGTGGACAGATGTTTCACCTGCTCAATCATTCAAACCGAGGAGATTCATGGGTGTGAGGCGCTGTGTTTTAGCTTCTCCGTGTCCCCGCGCCAATCCTGTTCAGGGCTACTGATTTATAGGCCGCCTGGTCCCATGGGCGCCTTTCACGAGGAGCTCCATGCTGTGGTCTCTGCGCTTTGCTTAAAAACTGATCACTGCCTTCTCTTGGTAGATTTTAATATTCACATGGACACCAGGGATGATGTCGACACTGTTAAGCTCCTAGATACTGCATACCGCTGGGTCTCATTCCTTTTCTCTCCCTCCCCACCCACAATAAAGGTCACACACTTGACCAGATCTTCTCTACCATTCCAATTGGTATTTCCTCCCTGGTTCCTGTCTTGTGGTCAGATCATTACCTAGTGAACTTCCAGATCTTTCACTCAGATAAATCATCCTCTAATCTTCATGGCCATCTCTCCCAAACTTCGTGAGCCTATTATCGTGTCTCCCCTGATATGCTTGTACAAGCTTTACAGTCCCATCCTTGCGAGCTGTCAGGCAATTTAGAGACGGATCTGGACCTTCTGCAGACTTGGTTTGTGGAAAAACTGGACGAATTAGCCCCAGTGGTGACTGCCCGCAGGCCTATCAGGCGCACGTCTGCCCCATGGTTTCCAGCAGCACTGGCTGAGAAGCGGCAGTTCTGTAAGAAAGCTGAAAGGGAGTGGCGCCGCAAGTATGACATCAGTGCCAAATTGGCTTATAAAGAATCTATCAAATTATACCACAGTGACATTATTGCAGAAAAGAAAGCCTACCTAGCCGGAAGAATTGAAGCCGCTCTGAACACTAGCAAAGAAATGCTTTCCATTGTTAAGGAATTTATGTCCTCCACTACGAGCACGCCTACCTGCTCTCTCTCTCTCTCCGAAGCTTGGGTCTTTCAACTTGCAGATTTCTTTGCTAATAAAATCAAGTCCATTCAGAGCTCTTTCCTTCTTTCCTGTGCAACGGTGCCTTCCAGTGCGAGGGTCCTTCCCTCTCCGCCCCTTTTTGCTGACGTTCCTGTCCTCTCCTCCTTCTCCGCCCTCTCCCTGCCAGTTTCACTGGATCTTCTGGCCAAACTTAAATCAGGTTCATCTTTGGACCCTTGCCCGGCCAAATTTCTTGCGAAATCGGCACTAGCTATCAATGCCTTAATTAATCCAGTCCTTAACCTTTCACTTAGTTCAGGAGTGGTTCCTTCGGCTTGGAAACATGCTCTTATTTTACCACTTCTAAAAAAGCCGAATCTTGACCCCTTGGTACACGCCAATTACAGGCCCATCTCTCTGCTTCCAGCATTTGCCAAGGTCGTGGAGAAGCATGTCCACTGTTCCCTCTCCAACTTCCTCGAGACTAACAACATCTTGCGTAACACCCAGTCCGGCTTCCGCTCCAATATGAGCACGGAGACGGCTCTATTGGAAGTTACGGAAGCCATCAGGGAGGTTTTGGATTCAGGGGGAAAGGCGATGCTGGTAATGCTGGATCTTTCGGCAGCTTTTGACACCGTCCCCCACGGAGGTCTCCTCTCTAGACTTAGTGAGATCGGACTGCGGGGGGACGGTGTTCAACTGGTTCGAGTCCTTTCTAGTGAACCGCTGCCAAACGGTCTGGGCCCCACCGTACTCTGCCATGGTGCCGCCATTGGAGGTGGGAGTGCCTCAGGGCTCAATTTTGAGCCCAACTCTTTTTAACGTCTTTATGACGACCTTGGCGGCACTGGCGGAGTCATACGGTGCCCAGATCGTTTCTTATGCGGATGACATCCAGCTCCTCTTCTCCTGTAAGAGGGGTGGGGATTTCGATGGAGAGAGCATCAAAGGCTGCCTCAAGGCTGTGTTCAATTGGTTCCAGTCCAACAGCCTTAAATGCAACTCGGATAAATCTGAGGTGCTTTTTTTCAGCTGTCTTTCGGATCCTAGTTGGAAGGTTTGGTGGCCTGCGGCCATGTTTCCTCCTTCTGCCGCTTCTACCTTGGCCAAGAACCTAGGAGTGGTAATTGACAACGGTCTTACTCTGAAACCCCAGATTCTTGGCCTAGCTGGTAAATGCTTCAGCATTCTCGAGATGTTGAGGAAATTTCTTCCGCTCTGTCCTTCGCCCACAGAAAGATCACGGTGCAGGCTTTAATAGGCTCTCGCTTGGACTATGCGAACGCGTTATATCTCGGACTCCCGGAGTATCTTTTGTTGCGTCTCCAAATAGTCCAAAATTCTGCTGCTCGCGCCTTCGCTGGCCTTCATCGGAGATCCAGCGCTAAAGAACTCTTGAAAACTCTACATTGGCTTCCCATTCGGAAGCGTATTGTTTTTAAGACAATGACACCGGCTTTTAAAGCTCTCCACGGAACTGGTGTGAAGTATATTAGTAAGCGGCTGACTTTTTAGCAGCCATCTAGATCACTGAGGTCAGCGTCGCAAGCCTTGGCCGCCGTTCCTGGTATTAGGCGTGCCCGTATTGGAGGCCGTTCTTTCAGACGCATGGCACCACAACTGTGGAATTCCTTGCCTATCACTCCGAGAAAGACTGGCACATTGCTAGCTTTTAGGAAAGATCTGAAATCTTGGCTCTTCGTTCAGTAGATCTGGTTTTCCTCTGCCTGCCCTGCTCCGCATCAGGTTAGAAGCGCCGGGACACTCCTCTGAGTAGCTGAGCGCTATACAAAACACGCAATAACATAACATAACATAACAATAAAGCAGGAATGACTCCAAATATCTTTTAGAAAGAAGTCACAAGGCCACTGCTTACTATTTTAAAAAAGTGCGCCAGTCCCGAAGTAGAGGATGCGTTAAAGATTGTATGAATCAGCTCACCAAAATGTAATGGTAGGTCAGTGTTTAATAAAGCATGCACTTCTGTGCGGGTGTTAGCCACGTGAAGGACAAATGTTTCACGAGCAGATGTCAGGGCAACTTCTTTTTGTGACATTAGGGCTCTTACTCTGCTCATCTTATTGAACTCTGCCTTCAAGGTCGAAATCCTCGGCCAGATGGAAACATCCAAGTTCCCATGCGTGGGTGGATACAACACATTTTTACAGCAAACTACACGTTCACTGACTGTAACCACATACGCAATGTCTTTTAACCCCTTCGCTGCTGATGACGAGCTGAGCTCGTCATCAGCCACGGGTGGCGTGTGCTGATGACGAGCTGAGCTCGTCATGTAACGCGGAAAATGGAAAACAGCCGCACAGCGCAAAAATCACTGCAGCAGCGATGCGGTTAATAACCCACAGCAATCTTCATTATTTAAGAATAAATAACTGCTGTTCCCCAGTAAAGTGAAAGTGGGGACAATAGCGGGCACGGAGGAACCTTTTAAAACACAGGGTAAATTTGGCCGTTCCTGATTGCAAGAGCCGTGTAATTGGATATGTCTACACATTAATGAGTGATCTGGTGTTCCTTGCACTATTCACCGTTAAGATAAACTTCCTTCCCATCCCTAAGGCATCTGTACGTAAAGGGGAGCGACCACGCTTCATGGAGATAGGAACTATCAAGAGGCTCGTATCTACCAATGGCAAAATATTTCATACAATTTGTAAATTTGAATACGGCGAAAGGTGAAGTTATTATCAAAGATTTCTTGCATAATTAATTAAAATTATTACAAATTCATATGATAAAAATAACAGAGCAGATTGCTAACATTTCTTAAATTGCTACTTCTCAAGATTAAAATAACCTTAAAAGTGATGCGAATTAGAAAGCAATAGGAGGAGCTTCCTCTGACATTAATCAGTCTAAGTCCGGGTCTCTTTTTCTTTTCCCAGTATGAGACCCTGGAGTTAGGGTTTCCCTGATAGGCTTTCGTCACGGTGTTCCCCCTGCTCACATTCTCTTAAACGTTTACTAGCCTCCGCCATAAATTTAACTCCCCGGCAAATCAAAATTGAGGAGGAACCTCCCAACCAGCTTGTAACTGCCTGTCTGCATGAGCGAATGTTCATCTCTTTAAAAATGGATTTCAAATATTGTCGTCTCTGTCCTATCAGTGCCGGACATACACAAAAAAGATGGGCTAAAGTTTCGTATTTATACCCACAGAGTCGACATTGCTCCGACTGATAGGAATGTTTCCAAGAGGGTATTAAGTCTTTTCAGACATGCATGCCCATCCTATAGATTGTGAAAGCTTTTTTTAAATGGCCATTGAAGTGGGATGTAAGATATGCATGAGGTTTTAGTATTGTGAAAGAGTTAATAATGGTCCAGCCATGACGACGATTTGCGAGGGAATATTTATCCTCCAAAAAGGATTTCTTTTTCGCTGCCCCGTTGGCTAGTCTGCTTAGGGTTGATTTGTCTGTCCCAGCTTTCCAGGCTGGTTCCAGGTTCAGCTTTTCAACGCACAGTTTCAGGTACTTCCCCCATGTATTTCCAGAATCGGTCTCCGCCCGTTGTTTGATTTCTTCCCAGCTCATCCAGTCCATTGTATCTGGGTCTGCAGATCGAAGTTTGTTACAGAATTTTACAAAGCCGCTCATGCTCCGGAAATACTGATTTTGCAGTCCAAATTCCAGCCTGACTTGAGAAACCGAGGCGGATTTTGGGAGATTGAAAACCGCTTTATAGATTTTAATCTGTAGGTCGTTCAGAAAATCGGCCTCCTTACCACACCAAGTAACTAGACCATAGGATAAGCTGGGCAAAATTTGAGCTGTCATGACTTTTAATAGGTGCTTGTGGTTTGGGCAGTCCATATTTCCTTTTAAAGATCGATAGGCAAAGATCAAAGATTGGGCTTTTGCTTGAATTACTGCTTTGTGCTCCTTGTGATTTCCACCTTTTGATATTATTATTCCCAGGTATTTGTATGAATTTTGTGCTTCCACTATGTCCCCCTTCGCCGTCCATTTGTACTTAAGTTTTTGCGGATCTACTAGGCGTACCACTTTTGTTTTGTCTTTATTTAATTCCAGCCGTTCCCGATCCAAGTAAGATGACAATTTATTAATGGCTCGTTGTAGACCGATAGGTGTTTTACTCAACAGAACTATATCATCTGCATATTGCAAAAAATATATTGGATTGTTAGCCAATAATGGGGGGTGATTTTCAGCCGATTCCAACACACTTGAGAGGTCAGAGAGAAAAAGGTTAAACAGGGTGGGGGCTAGTACACATCCTTGTTTTAAACCTTGATGCGTAGGAATGCTCATGGTTGTACTGCCCCCATTGCCCAGTTTCACTCTTGCCCAGGTGTTTCGGTATAAGGCTATTATCGCTTGCAAGAGTTGATTTGGGAGGCCCCAGCATTTTAATTTGTCCCACAAGCGCTCTCTGTTCACCCTGTCAAAAGCAGACTTGATGTCAATAAAGCAGGCATACAGCCGGGTTCCCTTGGCTACTGCATTGTCCATTAGGAGTGACAGGCAAGTTAAGTTTGTTGTTGTCCCCATTCCTTACCTGAAGCCAGTTTGGTATTTGGGAATTTTCTTGGTTACTCCTACCCAGGCCTGTAGCTCAAGTAGTAAGCAGGAGGCGTAGAGCTTAGCCTCCACATCAATTAAAGATATCAGTCTATAATTTGTTGGATTACGATGATCTCCATGCTTGAATATCGGGTGAATAATATTTCCTTTCCAAGAAGTGGGAACATCTGCTTGTTTGTATATGTGGTTAAATAAACGAGTTAAAGTCTCTAGCCACATATCTGGATCCTGTTTAAAAATAGCATTTGCCAGCCCGTTCGGGACTGCAGCTCCTTCTGACTTCAATTTTGATATAATCGATTTTAATTCTTTTTTGTTGATTAAATCGGCCAGCTCAATTTCCCCCTTTGAGACTTCCTTGGACTCCGGTCTTTCCTTATAATTAGTTCCATTTTGTTTATCCTCGACTTCCTGTATGGCCCGTAAACATTTCTCAGGGACTTGCTCTGTTTCTTTGTATAAAGATTGCACATGACGGACCCAAATGTCCGCTCCGACTCCTGCTTCCTGATGGAGATTAGTTCTTTGATTTAGATCATTTATGATTCCCCAGAAGTCACGACTATTAGGATGTTTTCCTGCAATTAGGAGTTTGTTCCAAATGTTTTCTTTGTACTCGGCCTTTGCGACCCTCACGGCCTTTCTATAGATGCTCCTGGCCTCCCTTAGTTTGGATTTGTTTGTCGCTGTCCCCGATGTGTTATTTTTTTGACTGGCCAGTGCTCGTACCTCCTTTGCAACCTTTCTTTTTTTAGCTCTTAAGCCCATATTAAACCAGGGCTCCTTCTTACAATTGGCATTACTCTGGATCCCCGACCTTGCTGGAAACTTTTGCAGTAGATCCCATATCATGTTCTCCCAGTTTGAAACTCGATCTTCCTCTTTTTGTATCCCTAGTTTGACCAGCTGGGCTTTCACATAGGCCTCAATTCTGCCCAACCCTTCACCACGCCATTTTAGTTTTTTTAGATTAAACTTAAAAGCATGGTGTAGAAGGGAGGTCATTATTGGCGCATTGGTGGGTGCGATGTTCAAACTTGTTATTTGGGGAAGGTGATCACTTTCCACTCGAGGTACTATTTTGAATTGATTAATGTCAGGAAGTAGTTCGTCACTTACAATAGTGTAGTCAATTGTGGAGTTAACCCTGCCACTCAAGTAAGTGGCGCCTGCAGGCCTGTCCCCCTTTATATTGCCGTTCAGGATTGCCAGACCAGCTTCTTTTAGACTGGCTGCTAGAATTGTTCCACGGCTACTTATTGACCTCTTTGCCATCTCCGTATTTTTACCGGCAAGGACACTGTTGAAATCCCCGGAAATGAACAGCGGACAATGTGAATAGGATCTTTGCATTGCTTTAATTAATGCCAGTAAACTTGCGTGTTTCTCCTTTTGTGACTTCCTGTCTGGGTGGATATAGACATTGAATATAATGAGTTGCCACGATTGCATCCCGGATGGCGAAGAATCTGAAATTCTAGTCACTTGAACCCAATTTAAACCCACATCCAGCTCTTCTGATAACCAATTATATCTTTGGGCTATGTAAGTCGATAAACCACCACGAGGATGCCCAAAAGCTGAAAGGCGTTCCGCAAAAATATGGAGTTCTTTAAAACCAGGGATCGAAGTTGGTATTAGTTTCCATGACTCCTGGATTAAAATTATGTCTTGTTGTTGAAAAAAAAACAGCGTTACATGATCCTGCGCCATTTCTTGGAAGCTGTGCACGTTCCATGAGCAGACTGAAACGCTTCTCAGCTTTTTTGCGTTCTGAGGGGGCCTCTTATTATACATTCCCGAGTTTGAGTCAGGGTTAGGTAGATTTGTTGCTCAGGACCATGGGTATCCAAGACCAGTCTGTTTTGTCAGAGATGTAATGACCGGGTGCTTGCGGGATGTCTGACGAGGATGACCTAGAAAAAATAGGAGAGGTGGCCCGGGCACCTCGCAGACAGGTGATTGGGCGTCCTGTATTTACCTTTCCCTTTTTTTGAATGCAGGTACTGTTTTGCAAGGGGTAGGGATACCTTGGGCGCGTATGTTTTATGATAGAAATGCCCCATAGTTCAAACTGAGATCTTGCCGAGTATATCTTTTCCGTTAAGTCTTTTGAGGCCCAGGTAGTAACGGTTTCCTCAATATCCGAGTTCTTTTTGTTTAGTCGAAATTCAACAGCATGCAGGTCCTGTGAATTTATCTCTTTTAGGGAAGATGTTTCTTTGAATAGTTTTAACAGGTTGCCTCGATTGAGGATATCCTGTGGCCCCTTAGTTGGATATTCCGGGATGAAGGTTAATTTGAACTCAAACTGATCTAACCGTTGGGCGAGCTCCTTTGCTCTTTGATCCACGTTGAAAAATGACTGGTTGTTAACTTGAATGATCGTGCCCATCTTGTCGGTCAATTGTTGTCCATGTGCATCAGGTGCTCCATCCGCTGAGCTTATTGTTTTGTGTATTGGACCTGCATTTATTGACTTTATTAGATCTGAGTGTGCCGTCCTTTGTTGAAGCGAGCATTTGCGTTCCTTTTCGAGTACTGTAACTTGCAAGGGGGTTATTGCGATTTTGGGACCTGGACCTGCTGATTCCCCAGATGCTTCGTATGGATTTCCTTCGACTGTTGGACTTGTAGCCTGCTCTTTTCTGACTGTCGTGCCCTGATGAGGGCTCATCTTAGAGTACATTTCTTATCCTTACTTTTGTTTGTCGGAACTGGCGCAAGATCAACTTGATTGCCACCACCAAATCCCGCCGGTTGTAAGGGTTTTGATTTTACTTGCCGCTGCTCCTGCCCTTCCTGTTGCTGGTCCAAACTTATTTCTCTGTGAGAGTTGAGACCTGTGTTTGGCGCTGAGCCCGTCTTTCCTATTGACTGGGTGGGAAGATTTTTAATTCCTTGGATGGTGCCACCATTCCTTGGTGAATTTGGTGTGATTGATTTGTCAACTGAATTGGAATAACTCTTCTCTCCCTCTAATAAGTCAATTGGAGATTTTGATTTGTTAACCTGGAGACTTTCAGTTTTGAATATGGGAAAGAGGTTACCCAGGTCTGTGTTCGATTGCCTTTTATACTTAAGCCTGGCCTTTCTTGCTTTTTTCCTTTGCCTCCTTGTGGGCTTGTCCTCAATAAAGGATTTTTGGGAGGGCAGGGTGTCTTTAATGACTAAGACTGTGTTCCCTGAACCCGCTTTCTTTGATGATCGGTCTTGATCTGTTGTTTTTATGGAGCCTTTTTCATGCATACTCAAGACCATTAATGAGTTGTCCTGGTTAAGATTATTTTCTTTCTCTTGGGTATTGCTGCGGGATTGTTTTACCTCTCCTAGGATATCCATCAGGATGGCCGGTAGGCTTGCTAGTTTTTCAAGTATTGTTCCACATCCACTACTGCATTGTTGTTTACATAGGCTGGTGATAGCCTCTGATTTTCCCCCATTTGTTAGCAGCGAGGCCAGGGAATCCAGTTTTGCGTTTATCCCCGAAATGTGACCCGCCACTAATGAAATAAGGTCAATCTGAACCTCCATTTTATTTGATTGATAATTTAGCACCCTTATCGCTTGGTCTAGAGTGCTCAACAAGGCTTGAAACCATGGTGTGGATGCCTGGTCTTTTTCGAACTTGCTTGGGTCCTTAGGCTCTACATCCGAAGTGCATCCCGATGAAATTGAGATTGGAGCATCCTGATTATTGTGGAATTGGTTTGGTGACGTGATGATACGGTTATCAACAGAGGGTTGTACATGGTCATTTTTCCCTACATAGCAACGGGGGGTTGACACCATCATGCCTGGGCTTGCGTGGCAATCCTCGAACCCCTGTTCTGATCGTGGGGCTCTCCCTTGAGAGTCAATGTACTTTGTTATTCTCTCGGTAAGATCCTCGAGTTGGGAATCGTTTGATAAAAACAAGGGTTTTAACCATGGATCCCCTTCATGACCAGATGAGTTGAAAAAGTTTCCGTGACCAGTGATTCTCTCATGGCAGCCTTTGAGTGCCTTTGTATGGTCATTAGCTTCAACCAACTCCGAGATTGGGGCACATTTGCTCTGAGTCAGACGAATATCCTTTGGAGGGGAGCCATCAATGGAGGCCTTGTTAACTCCACCTCCCTTGTTCTCGTTTATCATTATCGAGGTGGTGGAGTGATGCACCTGGGCAGTTACTAGTTCCTGTTTACCCTTAGCTGGATGAGCCACACACGCTGTAGGCGACGAATGCCCAGTAGGGTCCTTTGTCCGGTTCTGCGGACTTTTGGCCCGTGGGGAATTGGCGTTCTGAGGCGCAATAGGGCTTGGGAGCTTGCAGGCCTCAACTGTTGGTGCATAAATCTCTGCCATTGGATCCTTTAAGTAAAAGAATTTTAAAAGCCCGGTTTTCCGTCTGCAGGGTAATAATTGTTCTGGAGTTGGTGCTGAAACCAACCTATCCCTTGAGTTTTGCCGGATCCCTATTTCCGATTGCGGTGTTACATCCACAATTTGCTTCCTTGATTTTTTTCCTCGCTTTTTTGTTTTCCACAGGTTGGCGCGTTTTCCCTGATCTCATTTCCCCAAAAAAACAGCACTTTGTGATCTTTTTTTGGCCTGCTCTGGGGTCAGGCTGGCTGCTTAATCACAGGTATTCCTTGTGGCTCGATTGATTAAATAGAGACCTGCCCCTTTCAGTGTCCGTGAGCAGGCCTTTCAATGTCTGCAGCTTGAGTTACTACTTGCTGCCAACTTAGTATGACTGTGCTGGCGTGGGAGCCGGATTGAACCACTTCCTCCCTTATTTGCTGGCTCTTAAAAGGGGGCAAGAACCCCGGCAACTGCTACTTTTGTTGGGTTTTTATGGGGTTTTTGCCTCTTTTAATGTTGTTTTGGCGCTCCCATGGCGGGAAGACAGTCCAGGGCCCGGATACAGACTGCGAAGTGGTGAAACCCGTGGTTTGCTTGGAGCACTTCGACCTCAAGTGTCCCGACACGCCCAGGTGGTACTGATCACAATTTCCGACACCTGGGGGTCAACCGACTCTCAGGTTTTGGGCAGGTTCTGGGCAGGTTCTGGGCCGTCTTCACCTACTTAGCATAGCATGCTGTGAAGCTGGCTGGCTGTCTAGGGCTGTTCTGGAATGTGGGGTGGACGTTTAAGTGCAGAGCTGTGCTGTGGGGTAGGCAGAAGGAGTTGCAGAGGCTAGAGTGGGCTAGTGTGGGCTGATGTAGGGCCCGAGGTTGCTGGAACGATCACCTAACCTCCACCCTCTCACAACCGTCTGCCACTCGACCCACCCAGTCACTTGCAGCTCCGGACTCCCCCTGCTGCCTTTGACCGCGAATACTGGCTGCCGAGCCTAGTACAGGAGCGGGTGCGGATGAGGTTGCTGGACACTCACGGCTCTCTCGGTTTTCTCGCGGGACTGCTCCGTGGTGCTCCGTGGTGCAGCTCCGTGCTGCACTTCCAATTACCGGGTACCGGGGGCCGGGGGCCGAGGGCCGGGGACCTGAGGCTCCCCCGTGAACCCACCGCGAGTCTGGCCCGGAGCAGGTCACTCGCGGGTCACTTGCACACTTTCGGCTTTCGGCTTGTGGCTCTCACACAGCTCGCGGCTCTCACGCGGCTCTGCCTGCTCGCTCTGCTCTGCCTGCTTGCTCTGCTCACAACTGCTCACAACTCTGTGCTCGATTCTCCGTCCTGATCATTAGATGTTCACCAGAGGGTCACATTAAGCAAAAGGTGAAGTTATTAATCCGTGGATAAGCCACATAGCAGTATTGGCCTCCGCCACCGAGAAAGGTAAAGACTCCAATCGTTCAATGTGTAACATGGAAAAAGTTGCATCTCTCATTGAAAGCAAACGTTGCTTATCATACAAATTAAAAGGTGCAAAGAGAGAAGAGACATTCATGTAAGTCCAAAGCACTTTTCCGCCCTTAAGCATCTGCAGGGTCCATGCAAACTGCATAATAGAACGCAATTGATTTTGACCATGGTACAACACAGACACTTCATCTTGCACAATATGCACAACAGATGACACAATATTATCCAAAGTGTGAATGCGGCAAGAAAGCGTGTTAATGCTATTATCTACAACTGCAAGCACTTTTTCTAAGTTATCTTGATCAATAGCCCTAAGGCGGGTAGCTGCCACAATCTGTGATGTTTTCCAGATTTCATTGTAAACTGCATATATCCATCTTCTAGATTTATCTCTAGCCGGGCCTTTTATGAAATCATTCAAATCAACATCGTCCGTCAGTTTAGACAAATGCAGTTTAACAGACGCCAAGGTAGAATGTTTGAGCCAATTCTGACATAATTTGCCCACTGAATAGGTAGTCACAGAATGGTCACTCTGACCTGTGTAAATCATCAGTAATAACCAGTAAACTATGTTGGCATGAGTCAGCACTTCTGTGCCACAGCAACCAGCCCTTGGGATCCAAACTGGATCTGCTAAAGGACGAATTTAGCAATAGAGTTTGCAACTCTCTAATCGAAAATTTTGTAGTATTACCCCAACCATAATATTCTTCTAAATCAGGGAAGGAGGGAGCATTATTTTTTTAGAAGTTGCCAATCCAAAGCATGTTGTCTGTGAAATTGTAGAATTCAAAAACAACATATGATTCGGGATGAGACATGCATGGTGCAAAACCTTGTACCTGCCAACTTTTAGAACCCCAAACAGATTTAAGATCAACTGTTTCCTTCCACAACTCGTACCCTCCAACAGCTAACTGGTCTAGAAAGGACTTTGAGTACAATAACTTAGTATTGGTAAGTCTAACTTGGGACATGGATTTTTCTGACATTATAAAATAAAATGAAGCAGGATAGGACTGATTAAAATCAGTAAAATAAGTGTACTTTTTCAAAATGGTACTCGAGCTGCCTCGCAAAGGAGCTGGGCAATGCTCCCACTGTGTATAATTTACAGTACTCCTCCTGGAATTAGTTTTATGTAGGAAGTGGTTGCCAAAATTATGGAAACAAAATAAATCACCATAATTAGCAGATTCTAAATACAAATCTTCAGCATCAAAGGCAGCATAATATTTCAAATCGGCAAACAAAGCCTCTACGGCCTGAACATCCCAATCATCAGAACGTATGTTTTGTTTGACCACATCCCCCATGTTAACTCTAAGCACATTAGGCACATTTATAACCTCAGTGGGGCCATGGATTTGAAATTTAACATCATCCCATACAATCCCATCAAGGACAGGCCGAGCAGTGATGTTAACAAAAGCCAAGTCTCTCTTTAATCTGTGTGCAGTATGCGATGATGAATGGGGTTCCAATGTTCCATTTAGATGTCAATGCATGTTCGCTCCTCGACATAGTGTCCATTGACGATTCGGAAAAAATAAAACACAAAACCAATTGACATAAAAAGGTAAATTGAAAAAAGTACCAGCCAAATATATGTCCACGGGGGAATCAAAAAATGTTTTTTTAAACAAACATGCATAGACTTTAAACTGCGAAGGTTTTCCTGATGCGTGTGAAACAGTGTCAAATGAAAATCTGGATTCCGTGGCCAAACGAGTTTGCAAATCAGGCATTGATAAGTCAGTTGGGTAAGTGTAGACAGTATCATCAAGTTGAGTACCAGGCAATGCACTCAATAAAGGACTAGAAATTGCAGGCATCTCGAGAGCCACCTCAGTCAGAGGATTTGAAGCAGTGGCCGGTACAGAATTTCTCAAAATCGAAGGACAGGAGACTGACGGTGTCATACTAAGAAGAATCGGCCACTCTGTGTATCTTGACATTGTCAATGGAGATATACCTGTTTTCTTTACGACCTGGAAGTGGTGGTAAAATAACTGCTCTTGTGCCCTTCACACCAAGTACCGGAACTGGAGCACGGTATGAGGGACCAAATTCTTTTTTGTTATAGATCTTCTCCCGAACCAATTCTCCAACTTGGGGTAGCCAGCCAACTACCGGGATCTGCAACGCATCATCCGAAGTGGAGGGCAAATGTTCCTTTGCAAGAGTGTCTCTCGTCTTTTGTAGAGTCTGTAAAACATTGCAATGTTCATCTACGTCAAAGGAGGCAGCAACAGCCACCGAGTCTAGACCGTCAAGGTCCGGTACATAAATCTTGATACCAAAGAGCATTTCGTATGGTTTCCACCCACCCAGAGACCTTCTAGGTAGATTATTAAGAGCACGCTCCACGCCATTGAGATGGGCCAGCCAGTTTCTGCCAGTGCCTATAACTCGAGCTGTCAGTGATTGCTTTAAGTCACGGTTCATTCGTTCCACAACACTTTTACCCTCAGGTCGGTATGGAGACGAAAATTTGACTTGGACCCTCATCGAAACCATGGCATCCCTATACGTCTTAGAGGTGAAAGCAGGACCCTGATCCGAATGGAAGGTACCATAGGCAAAAATCCCTACAAAGACACGCAAATCCCTGATGACAGTCCGTGAATCAGCCCTGCCATGAGGCCACACCCATACAAAGCGTGTACAGGAATAAACTGCTACTAAGATGTACTTATACACAGTATCAGAAGAAAAAGGACCGCAGTGATCTAAATAAACACAACCTAATTGCTTTTTAGAAATGAACAACTATGTTTGGGGCGGAGGCGTAGCAGTTGAAGGCCTAATCTGCTGGCAAATGTCACATAGAAGGACATAGTCACACGTCTGTTTGTATAGTCCCCGCCACCAAAACGTTGTTGTAATTGAGACAAAGTGGCTGAAACGCCCGCATGCGCAAACGCAACACCTTCATGGGCCGCTGTGATCAGAGCATGTCTGCAATCCGAGTTGGGAATCAATCTCCCCCCAACTTCAGGAATTTTCACATAAGGAACTTTATCCGGACTTAAGTGGTATGTGTACTTCAAAGGGAACCCCGTAGGATATTTACTTCCCTTCTCAGTGGCAGCAACAGCCGCCAAGATATCATCATCAATCTTACTTTTGGACCGTGTAACTGCTGCAACTAAATATGCCGATACTGCTGATTTCGCTGCTTCATCAGCAAGCGAGTTGCCAACAGCATGAACTCCCACGCGCTGATGACCGAGAGTATGAATTACAACCACGAGGGGCAACTGCTCTTTAAGCTCAGCCACTCGGACCCAGATCATTTTGTTTTATTGTGCTACCTTTGGAATCACAAAAATCATTCTGAATCCAAAAGAACAAGTTCTCATTGTAAGACTGGACACAGTAGTGAGAATCACTTACAATTAGAGTTGTCACACTAGGATCAGCGTACTCCAGTGCAAGCATCAGAGCACAAAGCTCTGCCAATTGAGCGGTGCAGTCCCCTAGAGTCTGCGTGCGCACGACTCTGGACTTGAACTCATCGTTCACCATGGCACCTACCACAATAGGGCATGCGGAAACGTAGGCGTGTTTAGCACCTTGCGCAACCTGCGCTGAACCATCAGTGGACATGATGCAATGGAAATCCTCCAAAGGCCGCATAGCCAAAGGTGCAGGATGAACAAATTCATACTGTAAAAACTCCTGCGACCGTAAGGAGGCATCCAAAACAAACGTGACATCCGGAGATGACAAAGAAGCAGCCCATTGTATCCACAGAGGGGGCAAAGCTTTAGAATTAGGTACACTGGCTTTCGTAACTGCTTTCAAAGCTGGACACAGGGTAACAACTAACATGCGTTTTCCCTGTGACAGAGCACGTTCCTTAAGAATCGCCATCTGCATTGCTGTTAAAACTTTCTCCACAGTGAAAAATTCGCATTTCAGCCGAAGTCAACAAGTGTGACTGGTAGGAACTGTGTCTCCTACGTTAAAAGTAAGGTATGTGAAACCCACCGTCCCAGGGATGATTCTTATCACCAGGTTGGTGTGGTTGTCACAAGTCAGCAAGTATTTAGAAGCAAGCAGATCAGCCTGCAAAGCCTGCAGTATAGTTGAGTGCTCTGGCATGATTTGGTGAAAGTAGGTTGTATCAAAGCATACAAAGGCTTGATACGCTGGGCATAGTCCGGAATGTATGTTCTCCCAAAATTAAAAAAAATCCAGGAAACACTGTAATTTTTTCAGAGTTGTCGGAGCGCGCAGCTGTGCGCATTTCTCCAGGAAGTGAGGAGCTAATCCTCGACCTTCATTGTTGAGCTCGTAGCCCAGGAACAACATTGTTTACTCTGCAATGTGCGATTTTGCAAAGTTAAACTTATAACCGAAGTCAGCAAAACTACAAATTATGCGGTCAACTCAACACAGATGCTCCCAAAGTTCGTCGTCTGTGAGATAAATGTCATCCACATACGAGCATGTATCAGGGTCGACCCTCTCCAAGAGAGAGACTATGCGGGCAGCAAATACCCCTAGACAGTTTTTGTAGCCCATTGGTAAACGCCGAAATTGTCTTTGAACACCTCCGCAAGCAAAGGAGGTCCATTGGGAACTCAGACCATCCAAATGGTGGGCATAAAAACCGTTGGAAATGTCAAGCGTGGTTTTAAAGCACTTATGCACAAGACTATCCACTAAGGCAGAGCCGTGAGTATTCTGTACTGCACAGGTTCGGTAATGCAAGTTTAAATGCCGGTAATCCAATACCAAACGATATGAACCGTCAGGCTTGGTCACAGTAAAAAGAGAGTTATTCATTGGTAATACACAAGTTTCAATCACTCCCTGATATTCCAATTGTTCAAGGACTGCCGCAACGGAAGCCTTTGCTTCACGTCTTATGGTGTACTGAGGTTGAGGCTGTGGCTGTGACCGCAAAGGTATCTCGTGGTGCGGGGAAAATGTATCCCATCCACAGTGTGTACAGTACAAAGCCGGCGCAAGAGCTTCAGCCCACTCTTCTGCAAAATTCAGCGCATGCTCCTTCGAGACCGTGTGCGCGAAACTAGGGAGGATCACCTCCTCCCCGCTTCGAGCTGTGGCGTAATCTGTTGAACGGGGGGTGTGAGATATCGTTCACAACCTGCAAATCTGCCACAGTGTCGGAAGTGAAGTGGCCCCGTGGAGTAGCTGAACAATGGGTTGGGCGCCATGCTCTAGAGGGGCCTGGCCTCCCCTTTGAAATCCCATGGGAGTCATCCCCTTCTGTGTTATTTGGGGGCCTGAGGAAGAGGGACCTGAGGGGGACACCAAGGGCCCACCATCAGTGGCAGTCACAGGGTTGGGCTGTGAAGCGTGAGCCAGGAATGCTCTTTTTAAACGTGCAAAGGCATCAAGGTCAACCCCCTCTTTCTACTTAAGTTTGCGTTGTATGAGCTCGGACATCAGCAGCAATAGACATTCCGGGAAAACCCAGGGTGACTAAGTCAGTTTTGGGTGCTCTGCTATGTTCCAGTAAAGGCGTTATTCGAGGGGGGCCAATGGCATCCAAGACCGGCCTGTAAATAGAGGCATCCACTGCGTCATAAAACTCATCCTTCTATGGGAGAGAGGGGACTGCCTCCTCCTGCTCCACATCGGTGGACTCTGAGGTCTCCATAGAACTGAATCTGGCAGGTACAGGATGCTAGTCAATATGGCACTAGGTGAACCAGTAAGTATTTGGGAGACCAGAGGTCTCAATTTGTACGCCCTAAGGCCCAGGACATCACAGCCCAGAGGCTCTGAAGGGTAAACGGCCTTGGACCGTGTCCCTCTGAGAAGAATACGCAGATGCTGAGCACAATACAGATCCTTTGGGGCATCAAGCGTGGAAACTACGGACACCGTGGGGTCGTCGGTATAATGGCAGCAACTATTACTGACTCCTCAAAGAGGAGCGTCTTCCTCCAGGCAGGCTGGCCGGGCTTCCCCAGAAAATGCAATGCCACGCGTCTTCAATCTCGCTCTGCTGATTACAAGATGCACCTTGTATAAACCCAAGGCACACCATGTGTCTGGCAGCGCCACATATGGTCGGTGGATGGCACCACATACTCCTGCCAGCGCGGGGTTGCCTCCGGGTCACCAGGCGCTCTATAAATAGCTAAATAAATAAATAATATAAATAAATTTGCACAGAAAGACTATCCTGGCCTCGAAATAAAAGGAACGAAGTGCAATAATGCACCTCAACTGCAATCGTTTTACACCAAGTTTATACCAGGAGCAGAAGGCATGTTTTAGAGTGTGCTTGTGCAGAAAAGAAAGAGGGAGTGTAGAGGAGGCAGATAACTTTAAAGGGACATCTGTTACCTGATTGGATGATGTTATGTGTATGCTTCCCAGGCATTTCTGTGAAAGTTGTTTTTAAAATATATATTTCTAAATGACTTATTTAAAAATATAAATGCAAAGAAAGTTTTGAGTAATCCTCGCCTCCAGTCCGGACATAGAATCACACACAACTGTGTTTAGCAGCATCTTCATTGGAGACAGATTACCTCACTCCGCCACCACCAAATCATATGGTCCATTACGGCTGGCCAATGTATCCCAGAAGGTACAGCTCTAGACAGTTGAGCTTCAGTTCATGTTTCCACACTCCACTGTGAGAAGTGGATTGTATTTTTCATATATACATATTCTGAAGCAGTACATGGTGTTTCCTTGCTGTGTTTCATGTTTTCCAGGCTTTTCCTGCATTTTAAAAAGTTTGTCTAGAGGAATGACTGCTGTGGGAGGAAGATGTTGGCGAAAGAGCCTTAGAATCTCCATATCTTGTATGCACAGCAGTTGTGCTAAACAGTGCCCTTTTGACTAAAGATGTTTAGAGGAACTCTCAGTAAAGCAGAGAAGTTAAGTGTTCACTGCCCACACTTAATGAGATACAAAAAGGGATGATAAACGGAGCGTTTGAACAAATCAAACACTCACCCCCAGTCAACTGATCTGGGTTTAATCCATCACCATTCTTTAGCTCACTCAGCCACCCCAGTTCAGACATAGTCATATGCAAATCAGTCTGACCCTGTGCCTCGTGGGAACAGTCCAGCCCCAACTGCCAAGCCATGTCTTCCCTGGACCGGAAACAAGCATCCTGGGACCGGTTTCGGATTCATAATCCTCATCAGCCAGGCTATCTTGAATCCAGTGGCCAAGTGAGCAAGGGACGCACGTTTGAGCATACCCTACCAACTTAGGGCGAACAAAGCGATACAAAAGGGGATGATGGACGGAGCGTTTGAACAAATCAAACACTCACCCCCAGTCAACTTATCTGGGTTTAATCCATCACCATTCTTTAGCTCACTCAGCCACCCCAGTTCAGACATAGCCATATGCAAATCAGTCTGACCCTGTGCCTCATGGGAACAGTCCTGCCCGAACTGCCAGTTCGGGCTGGACTGTTCCCATGAGGCACAGGGTCAGACTGATTTGCAAATAGCCATGTCTGAACTGGGGTGGCAGAGTGGGCTAAAGAACGGTGATGGATTAAACCCAGATCTTTTGACAGGGTGTGAGTGTTTGATTGATTCAGATGCTCCGTCCATCACCACCCACCTTTTGTACCGCTTTTGGCCACCATAAGTGTGGCAGGGTATGCTCAGACGTGAGTCCCTGGCTCACTTTGCCACTGGATTCAAGCAAGCCGGGCTGAAGACGGCTGGAATGCCAGAAACCGGTCCTCGGAAGCTTGTTTCCGGTCCAGGGAAGACATGGCTTGGCAGTTCGGGCTGGACTGTTCCCATGAGGCACAGGGTCAGACTGATTTACATATAGCCATGTCTGAACTGGGGTGGCAGAGTGGGCTAAAGAACGGTGATGGATTAAACCCAGATCTTTTGACAGGGTGTGAGTGTTTGATTGATTCAGATGCTCCGTCCATCACCACCCACCTTTTGTACCGCTTTTGGCCACCATAAGTGTGGCAGGGTATGCTCAGACGTGAGTCCCTGGCTCACTTTGCCACTGGATTCAAGCAAGCCGGGCTGAAGACGGCTGGAATGCCAGAAACCGGTCCTCGGAAGCTTGTTTCCGGTCCAGGGAAGACATGGCTTGGCAGTTCGGGCTGGACTGTTCCCATGAGGCACAGGGTCAGACTGATTTACATATAGCCATGTCTGAACTGGGGTGGCAGAGTGGGCTAAAGAACGGTGATGGATTAAACCCAGATCTTTTGACTGGGTGTGAGTGTTTGATTGATTCAGATGCTCCGTCCATCACCACCCCCCTTTTGTACATACTTAATGAGAAGCAGCTGTTTCTGATAACAGCTTATTCTGTGATAAGACATTGTGGAATAGGAACAGGAGAATTGTTTTTAGGTGGATTGGGTTACACTCGAGGGTTGAGGAAACAAAACTTAACTACTGCTGCTGGGAAGTGGCTATGATTTGAGGCAGAAGGGGGTTGATTGCTCAATTGCAGTGAACACAAGGTCAGCATTCTTCTCGCCCCCCCCCTGAAGAAATAAAATATCAAAACAACTACAAAATAGAGAAAAACAATAAGCACAAGAAGAAAGGGAAACAACTTGTGCAATTAAAACAAAACATTAGAAACTCCAAAACAAAGAACAATGAAAGGTATATTTAAGAAAATATCAAACAGAAACTAGCCATCACTGAAAATATAGATTTAAACAGGCACAATTCGCTGTAAACGTTCTCCAAGAAAGTCTTTTTACAGTTGTGGGCCAGCAGTGCTTTGCACTTCTGCAGTTATAACAGATCCACAAAGGAAGGCCGATTTTTCCGATCAAACGTACAATGTACAGGAGGTTCCAAATTGTGCCTGAACCCATGGGGCCAGATTAACAACCCACCATTTCCACTGAGTGACTGGCTATTGCATTTGATAGCGCACTCTATTTCAGTGGGTGTCTATTTCAGTGGGTGTCTAGGCGAATTTACTAGGCAAATCGTTCAGGATTTACTTGTTACATTTAACAGCATTTGCTATGGTTAAGCTTCTGCTTGACTCTTAGACAAGCCTTGGTAATGGCAACTAATTTTCGTTTGCCTTCCTCTGCCATTCAGATATCATATTATGGCTTTGCTCTGCGCACCCAGGCACAAGAAAGATTCCATCAGTTTCTTGTTCTGTTAACGTTGGCGTCTGTTTCCCTATCTGGCAATGTATAACTACCCTGTACCTATTATATTGCTACCTATTTCACATGTCAAAGGCTCAACCCTTGACTTGGTTATTGCCAACCCAGAAGCTATCTAGCTTAGCACAATCCTCCCATGTGATATGTCCGATCATCATGCCATCACCTTCTTGATCAAGGAATCAGTTAAACTACGCTCAGTACAACATTCAAGACCTCAAATATGGAAGAGGAATCTTAAACAAAACCCTCACAGACCTATCCACATCTGCCAGTGTCAACCTCCTGCTCCCCCAGAAGAGCTTTGACACAACACTACTTTAACTCTATGTCCACGATTTTAGTTACAACTGCACCTCTACAACTAAAGAGGATCTCCACAAAAGACTAGAAACCTTGGTATTACGGCAGACTCAACAAGGACAGACGAGGCCTTAGATTAGTTGAACGGTGATGGAGGCCATCACCATCCACGGATCACCTCAAACTGCTCAGATCCACTAGAAACTCGTACTATAGAAAGATCAGACACTCAAAAACAAACTTTTTCCAAAATCAGCTAGATCAAGTCAAGAACTGACCCAAAAAACTATAAGAACTAGTCAAAACTCAATCTATTGACTTAGCTCACCCTCCCCAAGCTGGGCAATGTACGCCACCCAGCTGTGAACAATTTTCCTCCTTCAAGAAAAAAATGGAACTCCTGAAAACGGACCTGCTTAAGGCCTCATTAGCTCAGTCTAACACTCATAAGGACTCGTCATCTCACACTCTAGCAACCCCATTCACCTGCCCATCTAAGCTTGCCCTAAAAAATAATGCCTCCTGGGCTACCTTCACAACCTATAGCGAAGAAGCAATTCTAAAAGCACTCACATCCTTGAACCCCTCCAACCACTTCTCAGACCCCCTTCCTGCAAACTACCTCAAAGATCTCATACTGGTGCTACTGCTACTTTGGACAAAGATTATCAATGCCTACTTAGTCCAAGGAATTATTTCTGATATTCTCAAATCCGGACAAGTTTCCCCATCCTAAAAAAATCGACGGCCGACTCCATGGACCTATATAACTACCGACCAATTTCCAACATCCCAACTCTGGCTAAACTCCTAGAAAAATGTGTTCTCAGCCAGTTAGACAACCACATCACCAATTTTCACCTGCTCAATAAATTTCATTCTGGCTCCCGGGCAGGGCATAGTACTGAATCGGCTATGACCCACATAGTAGATGACGCACTAAAAATCCTAGACCAGAACGAAACCTGCCTACTTATCCGACTTGACTTATCTTCAGCCTTTGACACCGTCAAACATGATAATCTACTAGACCTATTGCAATACAGATTGGGCTTATCAGGGTCAGTACTAAATTGGATTACCTGTTTCCTCCTGAATAGATCCAATAGTTTCAAGGTCAACCAATCCGTCAACGACCGTCCTAGTCCCATTAGGTGTCCCGCAGGGCTCCTCCTTTCACCTGCACTGTTCAACCTATTCACGGAGCCGCTCACTGAGATACTCTAATCATCAAATATCCACTTTCACATGTACGCAGACGACACACAACTATACTTAAAGATAAACTCTTCAGATGACATCAAATCTCTCAATCTAACTTTACAGAAAACCTCTGTCTTGGCTGACTGAAAACCACCTCAAACTAGACGCCCTAAAACTGAATTCCTACTAATCACCCCACCTAACCAACCAGCCACCATGGTTTAAACAACTTAACAGTGCTCAACTGCCAACCTCCTATAATTGATTCAGCAAAATCACTGGGAGTAACTCTGAACAGTAACCTAAACCTGCAAAACACATCGGTGTCGCAGCAAAAGGAGCAAACTTTCAGATAAACACTTTGAGAAAATTAAAACCCTGCCTCCCAGTAAATGACTTCAAGCTGGCAGTCCAAGCACTAGTAATTCCCAAACTAGAATATGGTAGTGCAACTCTCTGTAGACTCTCTACATCTACGACTGGCACTCTACGAGCATCACTCAAGTCAGCGGCCAGGCTCATCATAGGTTCCAAAAGAAATATCCACATCTTCCCTGACTTCAAAGTGTTCAATTGGCTACCCTTTGAAGCAAGAATTGAATTAAAAATCGCCTGCATGATACATAAAGCCATACATCACAACAGGCCGAGGTATCTGGCCCAGAAACATGAGCTTTCTTGTGGAAACAGATCATCCAGGAGCGCCAGCAACATTCTTCTAAAGCCTCAAAGATTTGCCAAGAAGAAAACATATAACCACGCCTTCTCTGGTGTTGCTTCAAGTATTTGGAATGCACTACCCCCAGAAACCACACTTAACCCCTCAACTGCCTCCTTCAAAAAAGAAATCAAATCTCTTCTCAGGACGAAATTCACATGAACATTGAATCTGACTTAGTACAACCAGCTTGAACATAAGACATTATTTCTAAATACTATGTTTCTTTTGTACATTGTCTCTTTTGTTTAATTACCTCGCTCGTAAAGCGCTTTGATACCCGTAAGGATCATGTTCGCGCTATATAAAACCTTCAAAATAAAATAAATACATAAATTAGGTCCTAGTGTACTCGAAAAACATACTTCCGTTCTTGGGCTTTCCTTCTCATGCTTTTTACCATTTGCGTTAACTATATTTTGCTAGAACGTACAAGGCAATTTGTTCTTCCCAAAATACATTCACAGAAGACAATAAGCTGTGATTTCCTTAACAAATTGCCACCAAGACTCGCCCAGAGATGTCAAAAACAGTGGCATCGGGGGGCGTGGTCTGGCCACGCAGGAATATGGCCGCCTGCTAGAGGAGCTCCGCCGAGGGACGGACCCCTGACGAGCTCCTGCGGCTTACCTGCTCGAGTGGGGATTCCCTTTTGTGTCTGGAGGTTTTCGGAGACCATGGGGGTTGCAGCGATGATCTCTCCTGGCGGCTGGTGGCACCTACTCCCGTCTCACGACATGACGGTGCGATAGCTGGTTCTTCAGGCGCCCGCCTCGACACTCGTGCACTTTTGAAGCCGCGCCTCTCCACAGCGTAGGCGGCGCCCCTGCTAATACAGGGCCGATCCTCTCTGGTCTCTAGGCCGTGCCTCTTTGGACTCTGAGCCGCGCCTCCTTCGGTAGGAGTGCGCTTTAATCGGCTGGAAAAATACATTTTGCCTGCCATAGTGCTGCATTTGTGGTGTACGCTGCCCTCTCCAGGATCATTTAGGAAAAGGTTTTCCTCAGCATTCCTGGTAATATTCTTCGAGGAAATTTCTTCAAGCACATTATTGCTGCCTTAACAGTGCTTAATGATTAACCTGTAGGATTATAAGCACTGCTCCGTTTTCCCCCCTTTTATGTGACAATAGGGGCAGAGACAAATGACACTATTGTATTATTCATTTCTCTTCCACTTACATCACTTCAACATATTCTACTTGTATGACTTTTCTGCCAGTGATGTCTACAAGTGTTGGAATTTCAGCCACAATTACCGCTTTCTGCGTCAATGTTATATGCTCATGCTGGTTTTGCTTAATGTAGTTATGAGTGGCTTTTGTTCTCACATGTGTTGCCTTCATATATGTGTAATACTTCATTAATGAAAGGTCATCTGTAGGATTGGCACACTCGTCATTCTCATGAAGGGCTCTTCTTTCTAGTCAAATGTGTGCCAGTGCTCAGTTGAAATAGCAATTTTTGCAGGGCTAAAGTTGCATGACTAATTATTTCATAATAATTGCCATTACATGCAGAAACAGGATATGAATGTCCCTTGAAAAGTCAATATTAACGGTACGGGCAGATTTACTTACAGACGTACTGTTTCGTCTACCTCCTTGACTCTTACCACCTGGCTTTGGTACTTTTATTCAGCCGCCTTAAGAGTTATATATTTCATTTGGGTCAGAGTTACTTGACTCTATTAGTTTTATCACCTCTCTTTCATGTGTCATCCTGTTCTTCTACTGTGAGACTTTGCGAGTTCCGCTTATAAAGGAGTAGGCAGGTGGGGGGTAAAAGGGAAGAGGGCTGAATTTTCATTCATTATCACCGCTATATGTTATGAACTCATGTGAACTGTTTTTGTCTGGCATAGCCCTGGATGGATACCCTATTACTGTATTGCCTCACCTAACTCTCATGTGTATAAAACAGGAGAGACAGAGGGAGGGTAATTGCACAAAAAGGAAGAAATTCAACCAAATATATTAAAAAATTGTATCTTACTTTTAATTGATATAACAAGTTAAAATCAACAGAATTATACAGAAAACAATATGACACTAAACACATTACAAACTAATTCATAAAATTGTTACATAAAAAGGAATACATTTCAAACCATATCCTAATGAACAATAATTAAAAATTACAAAGAAAAAGTGGCAATTGATATTCGACGCGCGTTTCGGCGTTCAGAGCAACGCCTTCTTCAGGAGCCACAAGATTTATCTAAAAGGACACCTGATAACAAAAACATAGAAAAATATACATTACCAATAATGTCTATTTATACATATGTGATAAAACAATACAATCTATACAGTAATTTCTTCCATCTATGAACATACTAATGCAATGAAACCTCCCTACATGTTCTAGGCAATATATCATTTGCAGTACACGTTACACAATTGGATACATATATCTGAGCAGTTGCAATAGCTCCCTCACCTAACTCACATACTTTTCCTCAACAGGGTTTTTTTGGCGCGAATAGCATACAGCTTTTACCTTGCACCTGTTTCATATTGTACTGCCTACTATTTTGTGGTAATGTGCTAATGATTCCTTAATTTGTTGCATTTTCATTATGTTGCATATGATGGTCAATGCTTTATTGCATATACTTCTCTACCTTTGATTATCTGACATACTCTTGGTTTCATCATTGCTTCACACTCCAATACCTTATCAATCCGTTTTTGTAGACCACCTCTACAACGGTGCGCTACAATGTCCAATAACAGAAATGGGGGTCGTGGCCCCAAACCGCCACTTTTTACTGAAGTGGTAAAACAAAGTTCTAATCCACTGGTGATAGGAAATGGCCCGCATCGTCCCCCTCATCGCCAGCTGCATCCTCTCAGAGTGGCAAATCTTTGTCAGATACTATGCAACGTATCCTGCTCGAACTTTCTGGTGTCAACCGCAGACTGGAGCGGCTGGACATCACAATGACATCCTTGGCTACTGAGACTAAGTCTATTCATGCTGAACTTACTAACTTACTACCTTCCATACACGAATTGATGCTATTGACTATCGGATATAGAAACTCGACTGGATACTGTCCACGGCTCAGATCAAGTTTTATTTTTTTTACATAGTAAAATAATTGATTTGGAAGATTGTAGTCGTAGAGACAATATTCGATTTTTTGGGATTTCCGAAAAATGTTGAAAAGCAAGACATGAAGCTTTTTCTATGTGAGACTCTTCCCATGCTGACTGGTATTTCTTTTACTCCTCCTTTCGAAATACAACGTGCTCATAGACTAGGGTCTCCACTTTCTGGTGCTTCTGCTCGACCAATTATTGCTTGCTTTCTTCGACATGAGCACGCTCGACAGATCTTGTCAATGGCTCGTTCACGTGGCTCCTTCTTATTTCAAGGCCATACTATTCGCATGGCGGCGGACTTCTGCAAAGAGACAAATGAAAGGAGGAAGGCGTTCCTTTCTCTACGGCCTCAGCTGCGCAGAGTGGACATCAAGTATGGATTATTCAAACCTGCACGCTTTCGCATAACCAGGAATGGAGATTCTAAGGATTTTTACGATCTTGCTCTTCTTCAGCAATTTTTGGATACCATCACGACTGACGATATGGACACCCAATCTTCCTCCTGTGCTCAGACCTCCCAGTCCAAGGCGTCATCTGCAGGTCCCACAGCGTCTTCTTTGCGTTCCTCTAATGACCCTCGACACCGGGGCAGGGATATTACCCGTCTGCCTCGTTCTCAGGATGATAAGGCCTCTGCACTGCATTCAGTTTCCTCCCTAACTAACATGCCACAAAGGAACTAGTCCAGGTCTCCTCTTAAGCAGCCTTCAGATGCTGACTGATTTTTTTTTTTGCTTTATGGTATTTTTGCTATTTTATGGTTTAGGATAATTCCTATTATCTGATGCTTTAACTGTTCACTTAACTGTCTGTGGTTCTCTAGTATTATAAAATATGCATATTGTGGTACTGTTTTATTTGGTGCTCTATGTCTTATTGTTATCCTGTGAGTTCTCAACAAATTTTGCATTTTATCATAGGCTTTTTAGGAGTATTTACGCATTTTAGATCTCGCTTATTATATGCTGCATATGTATAACCTATTCGGGACTCGCTTCTTATTCATTCCCTTCTCCATGTTGTTGGTACTGTGGTTTAGAATTCATTTGCTTCATCAGATACTTTGTTTTTGACATAATGTAATTTTATTTTAATATTCCACTCATTTATATCTATGCTGTCTCTATTCATATTCTCATGTTTCCTTATGGGGGCTTTTCTTCTTTTGTTTATTACTTCTTTCTCTTTTTCTATATTTGGCATTATCGATTCTGTTCCTTTCTATATATTATTTCACATGTTTCATTATTATATCTTATCTGTTTATTTTATTGTATGCTATGGGGGTTTCTTTATTTACTTCTCCTCCTGTAGTCTTCTTTTCTTTCCTTATCAAGTTATTATTTATTGTATGGTAATTATACCACGCATTTAATCATTCTCTTTATTCATTGGCTGTGCTTTATGATGGTATTTCATGTTTTCGCACGACTTTTGATAATGTTACCCTGCTCTATTGTGTCTCGTATATTCCATATTATCTTTTGTTCTCTAGAGTCCCATTCTTCTTTCCTCGGAGGGGGTCCGGTAACCCCTTGGCGCTGCTTTTAGTGCGCGCAGACCCTTAGATAACAGTTTAGGTTCTCTTCTCTTTTCCTATCTTCATATTTGTTTTTCTTTCGTTTCTACCTGCTTTGTCTCTTTTAGATACTCGCTTTGCTTTTCTAAATGACTTCTGTATTTCCTTTTCCTTCTCTCTTCTTTTCTTTTTCTCCATTTTATTAGTTTTCCTCTTCTTCGACACACTTTGTCTCTTGCTTCCCAGAGCAACATCTTTCTTCTCTATTATCTGTCCAATTGCTTTCTTTTCTTTCTATTTACCTCTTGAATTCTCCTATCATGTCCTCTCCTAATTCGCTGTCAGTGATTTCCTGGAATGTTCATGGCCTCACTCATTATATCAAGCGTAAAAAGGTACTAACATACCTGCGCTCTAAACATGTGGACGTTGCTTTATTGCAGGAAACGCACTTAGATGATATTGAATCTAGTAAACTCAGCAGAGATTGGGTCGGTAAAGTGGTTCACAGTAGTGTCTCCACGCATGATCCTACCAACCCTAACCCTGTTCGCAAGTGTGGGTGGGGTTGCCATACTTTTTCGAAAGTCGCTTCCCTTCACAATTTTCAAAACGTGGTCTGACCAGGAAGGTCGATATGTGTTTGTCAAGTTGAAAATTGGGAACTCTTGCATTTGCCTTGGTTCTATTTATGCCCCTTTAGGCTCCAAAAAACTGTTTTTTCTCCGTCTGAACCGCCTTTTCACGGAAATCAATGCCTCCCAGTTTCTCATTGGAGGGGACTGGAATCTGGCACCAGGTCCTGCTCTGGATGGAACAGGTTGCTTTGACACCGTTAACGCTCCAGATAGAGCCATTCATCGGGACATTCTTGCTGATACTGGTCTAGTTGATCATTGGAGGCTGAGTCACCCTCAGGTCAAAGAATATACGTTTTTCTCCTCTACGCATGGTACATTTTCACGTCTCGATTATTTCCTTCTTTCGTAACAGGCAGTCCAATTGGTTACACAGTCCCAGATCTTGGAAGCAGCCATATCCGACCATTCCCCTGTTTCTCTTATCTCTTGATTTGGGTCTCTCCAAACCAGGACGTAAACCAGGTATAGAGCTCCAGCAGGTAAACTTCCTTTGCAATCACATCTCCAGGATTACCTTATTCTCAATGATAAATCAGTCTCTTCTAAGAGAATGGTTTGGGCTGCTGCAAAGGCAACAATTAGGGTTCAACTCATGCGGGAAGCTGCTTTACGCAATAAGGAAAACGCAGTCAAACAGACTGCTTTGGAGGACGACATTCGCCGACTTTCTCAATCCTATATCTCAAAGCCAACCCTTCAGGCTCGTAAATCACTGGAGAAAGCGAGAATGTCTCTTAATAGTCTCTTTACTTCTAAAGCCGAACACGCTTTGCAAAAGATGAAAGGACGTCATTACGAGCAGGGGGAAAAGGCTGGTCGGTTATTAGCTGCGCAATTGAGACAGAGGGAGGCCGCTATGGCAATTCCAGCTATCACATCAAGTAGTGGTGACGTACTTACTCGACCACAGGAAATTGTTGAGGAATTTGCTTCATTTTATAGATCTCTTTATTCTCCAAGCACTCATACAGACGCCCTTGCGATGACCAAATTTTTAGATGCAGTTCATCTCCCTAAACTCTCTGATGAGGGTAGAGCCCTACTGGATGGTGTTATTACGAAGGATGAAATTTCTTCAGCAATCGCTGCCTTGCCATATCATAAAGCTCCGGGGGATGATGGTTTTTCTCCTGAATTTTTTAAATGGACCGGTCAGAATATGATCAACACTTCACATGCTGCATTTGGGGAGGCGGTGGAGGAGTCTTCTCTTGGTCCTCTTTCCAACAAGGCCGTTATAGCTGTCTTGCCGAAACCTGGCAAGGATCCTTTGTTATGCAGTAGTTATAGGCCCATATCTCTTTTAAATTCAGATGCTAAGATACTTGCTAGCATCCTTGTATCACGTCTTCGTAAAGTTTTACCTTCTTTAATCCACAATTCGCAGGTAGGTTTTGTCCCAGGTAGGTCATCTCGCAACCATTTATGCACCTTATCTCATACTTTATGGTCAGCTAAACATCTCACTGATGAAGCGTTACTTCTCTCTGGATGCTGAAAAAGCTTTTGATCGTATTGAGTGGGAATACCTTTTTTCTATCATGCAAAGGTTTTGGTTAGGCGACCAGTTTATAGATAAAGTGCGCCTGCTTTATGATGACCCATCAGCTCAGGTCAATTGCAGCTGTTTTCTTTCAACCCCATTTCCAATTAGACGAGGTACTCGTCAGGGCTGTCCACTCTCCCCTCTTCTCTTTCTTCTCGCAATGGGGCCTTTAGCTGCTGCGATACGACAATCTACTACTGTGGTAGGTGTCCCCCTTCCAATTGGTCACTCTAAAATGTATTTATATGCGGATGATATTCTCCTCACACTCACTGATCTTCCCCGCTATCTTCCTGCTCTCCTCCGCATCATCAATGAATTCTCTTCATTTTCTGGCTACAAGATAAATTGGGATAAGAGTGAAGCATTACCTATGACCATTGGTACAACAAAATATGTGATTTCTGATTTCCCTTTCCATTGGCAACCATCCCGACTTAAATATTTAGGAATCTTAATTAATAGAGGGTTGGATAATATAGTCACCGACAATCTGACTCCTTTAATCATACAAATGCAAAGAGACTTTGATAAATGGAAGGCTTTGGGTTTATCCTTATGGGGGCGGGTCCAGGCGGTCAAGATGGTTACCCTTCCTCGATTTCTTTATGTCTTGGGTATGCTTCCTCTTCACATCCCCTTAACAACTACTCTGGGATCCATTTACTCCAAAATTAAACTTTTTGTCTGGGGCACGGCTAAACCGCGTTTTACCTTTGCAAAATTAAAATCTCATCATTTACAAGGGGGTTTGGGTCTCCCTTCTATCGAGCATTACTCGCTTGCTCTTCATCTTTCACAACTTGTTTTTTTCTACCCAAATCTAAAGACATACCTCAATGGGTCCCCCTTGAACGTCACTTATTAGCTTCTGGTCTTGGTTTGTCAGTTCTTCTGATCCTAAAAACCCTATATTATCTGCAATGTACAAATCCTGAGAAGCCATTGTATACTTAAATCTAATTCACGTATCCATTTTAAAGCTCCTTTATGGACTAACTCTGCCGTTCGTGTTGGGGGTCGCACTCTGTCCTGGTCCGTAAGGCAGGAAGCTGGTATTCAGACTATAGATCAATTATTTCATAATAACTCTTTTAAATCTTTTCTCAACTCTGTGAGGAATTTCATCTGCCATCCACACAATCCTGCAAATACACTCCGCTCCAACAAGCTCTCACAAAACATTTAGGTCCTCCGCCTGACTTAATATCTGTATCTCCTATTGTGTCCTACCTACAGTCATGGGGGAATCTTAAAGGTGTGACTTCTGGTCTTTATAAAACTTTTTTGCATCCTTTATTTTCACAGCCTCTCTCGCAAGCTCTCCAGTTAAAATGGCAATCTCGCCTATCGGTTGCATATTCCAATACTCAATGGGACCAAATATTGGAAGGGTTGTATAAGGGAGTCCGTGAAGCCCGTCTTAAATTTTGCATTTTCAAAATTTTACATGAATGGCATTGGTCTCCAGTCAAATTGCATCATGCTACGTTATTATCACATACTTAGTGTTGGAGGTCTTCAGCTTCTGGTTGTGATATTACGCATATTGTTTGTGAATGTCCTCGTACGACACCTTTTTGGCTTTTTGTATAGAAGACATTGGTCAATACCATGTCACTCCCTCTGCCCCTTACTCCTCTGAATAATATTTTGCATGATTTTCGTAGCCTTCCGAAGTTTTCTAGGCCGCAAACTCGTGTTCCCCACATGGCTCTGGCCACGGCAAAAATTTGTATACTGCGGCACTGGAAATCGCCTCTGCCACCTTCGCAGGAAGAGTGGTTGGTGGGAATGATGCAAACAGCTGTACATGAACGTACAATTTATAATTTGCAGGATCAAACTTCCATTTTTCTCCAGGTGTGGTCTCCTTTTCTGGAAGCCACTGTGCACAGTGACTCTGTTTCCACTCCTCCTTCTTCTTTGATTGTTCCACCTTCTTAATTCTATTCTTTTTAAGGTTCTCTTTTTTGTATGGCTCAGCTTTACATTTTTTCTCCTTTACCTCTTTTGTGCTTACTCATGTTGCTCTGGGATTCTTGCTTATTCTTTTCTTTTCCTCTTCCTTTTATTCATTTTCTTCCTTTTTCCTTTTCTTTATTCTTCTTCTATAATGTACTTATTTTGCAATTTTCTCATTATTATTGTATTTAAGATTATGGTATATACAATATCTCTATGTCCTCATATTTATCATACTTCGTGTAATACCTTTCCTCATTTGTACTATTTTTACTTGTCAAAGATATTATCCTGCTTTATTTTTTGCATCTGTACTTTTATCTCTAAATTTCTAATAAAAAGTTTCAACACAAAAAACAGTGGCATCATGCACTTCATAACCTCACAAAATAGGAAAGGAAATCTTTATGTAAACTTCAATGTGCCATTCAAGTAATAAAATCTACTTGCTTTCTGCCAACCCATTGTGGTGTTTTTGATGGACGAAGTTGCATGTATAAAAAGTAGTTCACTTTTTTGTGTGTAACAGAAACCAGTTTGTAATACGTAATTTCGGTGTTTCCAATGCATATTTCTAGGTGAAAATGCCAAGTTTAACAACGAAAACTAGTGAATATAAAGGCCCCAAGCGTAAAAAAGAAGCAGAGGTAAGAAGAAAGCCTTGTAGAAAAAAATATGGTAACTTGAACTTTGTCAGCATTTTGTCTTTCATAAGTGTACATGCGTTGACTAATTCCCGACATCACATGAATTGTTGAGAGCAAAAATAAATACATATCCTTCACTTTTAGTTCTTGTAAGTTGCTTTGCGAATGTAGTGATGCCACAGAAGCTAGAAAAGGAACAGCCACCAACAGCCCTTACAGATTTCTTTCTTCTCACTTTTAAGGAGACATCTGTGCCAGATTACAGAAACTTCCCCAGGAAGGAGGATAATTTGCAAGTAATTATTCTTTTGTGTTAAATTACCCATCATAAAGAAGTGGTGTTAGTACGGTTTTGATGCATTCTCAATAAGTTCACTTGTTGTTTTTTACAATATGCAATATTTTAACATGGCTGTTGGTTGCCGTAAAACAGCTGCAGATGAAATGGAAGACCGAGTACACCTTACACTAAGAAATGTGGTATTAAACTACTTGTTAGAGAGCTATATTTTCCCTCATACCTGGTTTTATGTAGGAAGAACAATAATTTGAAATTGATCCTTTACTAAATAGCAGCCATTTGAGTTTAACTAGTGCCCCCTAGGTGGAAATGAATTTGTCCATGTTTAATATCACACTGGCTGCTGCATTTTAAACCATTTGTAACTTTTTAATGGATTTGGTTAAAAGTCCCGAATATACAGTTACACGATTCAATTTTAGAATAAATAAATACATTTACAATTTGAACTGTTGCTGAACTGAAAACATAAACAATTCTCTTCAAAGCCTCAGTTGGAAAAGTCCGTGTTAATGCACCATCCATTTTAATTCCAATATTTTTTTTCTCGCAATCAATAGGGCAGTTTAACAAAATATGTGGGCAAACGTGTTATATCATTTCTAAAAGTGAATTACAACTGCTGTTATCATGTTGGTTCTCTGGCAAGCCCCAACCACATATGAAACACAGGTTTAATTAGACGGGGAAGTATGCTAATGACAAAATCACGTTTGAGGCTTGCTAGTTCTGTGGTGACTGTGAGAATGTATCTCTTTTCACCCCACTTTATGCAAACTGATGCAGCTGTTTTTTTTAACCCTGGGGCATGAACAGCAGTGCCCCAGCATGCAATATGTGTATTCTGACTACACCAATGGCATAGAAAAGTTAAATATCACCTGTGGACTGCAGCTCATATAGTGTCATCCTCTGTACTGACAGAGAGCATGGCTTCAGGCCTACCTGTGTAGCCTGTCTACTTCAGCTTTTAAACATGCAGATGAACCTGTCTAAATAATCTTTTAAAATCAACAATTAGAATGGGCTCAGAAAATGTTAACTGCACCCAAAATGGAGTTGTGAAAGGGAAAAACGATCGTTTTTTAAAAGAACCCTCACCCACCAACTTAGTTAGTGGCATGATTCATCATTGAGTTCCCACCTAGGGTGCCGAGTGCATCCTAGTTGTGCTTCGATGCCTGTCTCCATTTGGTGGGAGCCTGAGGCAGGGTTAAAATTAGAATGCAGATGTTTGTGAGGTGTAGATGATCTTATACATCCTACAACTGGTCTACATGTTTCACCCAAATAGAGTCGATTATAATGGCTTTCGTCAGGACCAATAGTGAATACGCCAAAGTAAATTAAGCATTTGGTGCTGTGAAAGGACATGCACTAAGGTGTGCTTGAAACTTGAAGAGTATCATCTCTATTTTCTGGGTGAAATAGTAACTTACGGTTTACACCCAACATGCAATACCTGTAGGAAGAAATATGACATGATTATTCACAGTCATTACTGTACAGTAGTGTTTTTGTAATGCAGTCTGTAATGTAAAACCACGATCACACATAATCATAGGTGCTCGTGCATGCGTGAAGATCAATCATCGGAGTATGCCACCAGTAAATTGGTTAGTCTTCAGTGCTTTCGGAAAAGGCACTACGACAGAGTCACATTTATCACTGAGTGAAAATTTGCTATGCTTAGTCATTTGTGCACAAGATTTCTCGTTGTACATGCATAGGAAAAAAACATGTGTGGTAACTTAGTCAGTTACGCCCTCACGGGTTCCTTTAACATGCATTCAAAAGTCAGCGTTCCAATTAGGGAGTGCAACCTCTTTTTAAAAAATCTGAAGGTAATCACTTAGTTGTATTTGGAAAATAAACCTTTCCCAGGCAGAGAAATCTCGGCAATAAGTTAACTGAATTGTCTAAGAAAATTGTCATATCATTTTTAAGAGTTATCCTGGTATAAAGAGAACGTTTGAAACAATATTGAATTGCTTACTCAAGTTATTTTTTAATCAAGTAACATGGATCCAGGCACGGGACGGTGCCTGTAGTCACACTCTAGATGGGGATATAAGGAAGTTTGTTGAGTGAGCCATACACTCCCCAGTCCTGCTTCTTCAAGGTCCACCTTCTGTGTTGCATACCTACTGCAGTCCTAACAAAAGATCCTGGAAATGCTCCTGTGGCCGCCTCTCGTGTCTAAATGATTACTGCAAGCCGGGTTCCGGACCATCCGTCACGTGAGTACGTAAGCATGATGATGTCACAGGGTCAGGCTCACGCGGCCAAGCACTTGACGCACTGTCCGGAAGATAAACCAGGAGAGTTCTTTCAAACTCCTCGCTTTCTCTACTTTTATTATAAATAACCTTTTTAACACAACAGAGCCCCATTTTAAACATTAAATACATGACCTCTAACTGCGCCTTGCTGCCCACCTGGTAGAGTGCCTAGTATTTTTTGTTGGCATGCACTTTTAGTGACTAGCCCCAAAAAGCTATTTTCATTATTCAAGGCTAAAGCTGCTCTTTTGAGGAAAGCTAAAGTTCAGATAACATAATAATTCTACTGTCTTTGTTTTGGGACGGACTACTAGAAGGATTCAATCACTATTTGTAATGTTTATTAAAAATCAAATTCACTGGTGAAGAAATATGTTTAATAAATATTTAGGAAAATTAAGTTTAAAAAAGTATCTCCTATTTGGCTTGAACCTCTACCATGCTAATTGGAACTAGCCTGCCAGCAGCTACGCCCTGTCAGTGCTTCCCCCTTTATGAGGTATGAAAACTACTCCCAAAGCAGAAACAAGAGCTTAGGCCTTTTGGCAGGAACATCTGCCTGTAAAGAGGGTGATTCTGCTCCGCTCAGGATGGCAGCTAAGGAGGGTTCATGAACTTCTTTACCTTGAAATAGACAAGGTGAAGCCTACCCATTCATAGTTAATTATTATTGTAGAACTGAAAAGCAAAGCCTATGTTTACTGGGCCATCAGTAGCCAAAAGTAGTGTAGTTGAGGAGAAAGGGACTGCTCATTTCCCTAAAGACCGCCCTGGCTGGCACACCAGCAGCCTTAAAGGGCAGAAGCGTGCTGATATTTTACTCCAAATAGTGCACTGTGGGATAGTTTGCTGAAAGGAAAACAGGATATGGTGCAAAGGTGGTGAAGAGGTGCCCCCAGGGATTTTTTTTTTCTCATTGGTTAGGGGGTGTCCATGTCTCACTCAGCCCCCTGAATCCTTCCAAAGTGACACCTCACACACAGCTCATCAGAACACATTGAGTGTACCTAGGCTTTTTTATACTGCTTAAAATGCTCCCAATGGTGCAAGCCTGAAGCTGTATTTTAAGACTGTGCACTTTACCACTGCTAACCAGTGCTAAAGTGCTTGTGTTTTCTCCTTTAAACATTGTTAAATTGCCTTACACCCAATTGACACATTACAATTATTTATAAATCCTTAGTAAAAGGGTACTAAATGTACCAAGGACCTGTAAATTAAATCATACCTGTGGGCCTGCAGCACTGATTGTGCCACCCACTTAAGTTGCCTTTCAAATATGTCCCCGGTCAGCATTCAGCCTGTTGGTACAGTTTTGAGCTTCCATTTAGACCTGGCCAAATAAACCTTTTGCCAGGCCTAAACCTTCCTTTTTAGGTCAAGCATTCAAGACCTTTTGTATATACTTTAGTATACGACCAGTAGATGACAGAAAAATACCAGAATTGCTTTCTGCTGGGGGACTTTCTTTAAAAAAAATTCTGGCAACTACCTCTATTCAACTTCCTTGATAGAAAACAACCAGCAGAGGTCAGTAAAGTACCAGAATCACTTTAGCAGTCTCTAGATTCCAACCCACAGAAATTGTCTTCCACAAGCACCGTATACAATAATATTTTTATTCAAATCTTGTATTTCCAGTGATATGACCACCGAAGGCCCTGATTTTATATTAAAAACAGAGCTTTGGACTATACCATTTCCTGCTGAAAGGCAATATTTCTCTTGATGTGTTCCCATACCTGGTGTGGCACGCAGTTTCGCGCTTACTTTCCCTCCATGTTGAAGAACAGTAGATGTTTCAGCACCCAGGCTAATGTGCTGCATAGCTAAATACATATAAGGTCCTAAAGGGGAGACCGATTGCATTGCAAATTCTTGTTAATACATATATCACCCTTACTGTAGGCCCTAACCAGCCTTTACAGCAGGGTATGTTATATTTACTAAGTTGGACATGTACTTTTAAGTTTTACCATTCCTGGTAATGACAAACTCTCAAATTAGTTTTTAATCTACTGTGAGGCCTACCTCGCCAATTGGGTAATGGTGTTACCTTATTACATTTAATAATGATAACTTTTGAATGGGAGCAGGTAGGAAAGTTATGTTTGGAGTATGAGGAATAGTAATTTAAAACCCTCTTTATTGGTAAAATCCCCTTTTAGGTCACAGTTCAGAAAATGCTACTTTTAGAAAGTTGTACTTTTCTTGTCTTAACAATTTGGTGCCTGTTTATGGGTCACATGACTAGGTGAAGTTGACCTTTGTGTATACCTCTAAGGCAGTATCACAATAGACGGTCTGGGTGTTGGCAGGATGGGCCATCCTAACTTAATGAGGAGCTGAAGCTGTCACCTACCACACTGGCACTTTAAAGGCACTGGCCCAACACACTCAGAAAGGACTTCACACTAGCCTATTGGGTCCTCGGAGAGACTGGGTCCTGGCAAACTCCAGGAGCTTTTCCCACTTCAACATGGTCATGATGTATAAAAAAAAGGAGATCATCAGATCCATTTTTCAGTTCACTCCTGGACCTGTGGAATCTACAGAAGGATGCCCTGCTGCCTGAGGCCTGTCCTGCTTGCTGAGAAGGAAGACCGCACCTGCACCCTTCATCTCAGGCTGAAGTGACTTCAATAGTCAGCTGATTGACCTGCTGTGTGAGCTACAGGGGCACACCACGCTCCAGAGGCCTCTGCAACTGCCCAGCTGACCTGCTGCAACTTAACCTGCAGCGCGACCTACCTGAGCCCTGCTGGCCTCTGCTGGACTGAGTTCCTGATACCCAAGATGTGCCTGTTGCACAAAGAGGGTACAAAGTTCCCCAACGTGAGTACGAGAGTGTGCCTAGTGAAGAGAAAAAGGAAAGGGGAGTTTCCCTTTTTGGAACTAAAACCCTCACAAACCCAGCAAGCTAGGTGTCATGCTTCATCATATGGGTACTGCTCCTCGTCAGACTGGCGCTGCAATGTCTGACGGGCACCCGCGAAGGGGTTCTTATCGGAGATCTTTTGTTCCAGCCATATGGTACATGCGTGTAAGGGGGAGGGTAATGGTGAGTGAATGTGTAGTCGTGAAGTGGGTGTAAGCTAAAATAGGTAGGTCAATCCACAGTGAGCCCCTTCGCGGGTGCCCGTCAGACATTGCAGCGCCAGTCTGACGAGGAGCGACACCTAGCTTGCTGGGTGTGTGAGGGTTTTAGTTCCAAAAAGGGAAACTCCCCTTCCCTTTTTCCTGTTTCTCTTCACTAGGCACACTCTCGTACTCACGTTGGGGAACTTTGTACCCTCTTTGTGCTACTGGTCTTCAGGACACGTACACTGGACCCCGTTAAACATTGTCCTTCCATAAGGTTCCTCCTTTTGTTGATATATACCCAAGATGTGCCTCACAGGTCCTCCTTGAAGAAAAGGAAAAATCGCAATCCCAAACGGGCTTGTTCCTGCTAAGATCTAGCCGCCCTCATGAAGCTCCTGTGACCTCAGCTTTTCGCGTGACAGCAACTGCTACTGACGTCTTGCAATTCCAAATCTACAGCAAAGACAGCCAGTGTTGACCGCCAACGTGATTTTCATCAACGACCATCTGACAGCATCTTTGTGTTACAGAGATGACCATCCGCAATGCTCTCCCTGCTCCTAGCAGCCTCCTCCACCAGTAACGTAACTCTTCCCACTGGGCTTTAAAAGGTAACTTTTTCAGTGGGAATAACCTGGTTCCCTTATCCGGACTGGCCAGATAACTGCAAGTGTCGCTTTTAGGCGCCAAGCTTACCTTAAATCTTTTAAATAGCATATCTCTCGTTATACTGATTGGATTTTTGTCATTTTTGTGTCAAATAATTTTTTTAAAGGTACTCTTTTTCTAAATTGGTGTTCAATTTTTCTAGTGTTATGTTTACACTTTATTACTGTTTGTGGGCTGTATAAATACTTTACTCATTGGTTCCGAGATAAGCCTGACGGGCTTTATACCAAGCAACGAGAGGGTTAAGTTCAGGTTAATTTAGTGACTTTTGTGGTTTACCCTTGAGAAGGGCTTACACCCACCTCAACCAACAGCCCAATTTCTCACATTGATGTGCAGAGGTGTGATCCAGTACTTTTTAGCTCAGTTGCATATAGTGATTTCTATAACACAAAAATCCAATATGAATAATTTGATACCAATTTAAGTTTTTTAAATTCTCCTTTGTTGGAACTTTTGCTTTTTCCAAATTCACTCTCATTCTACCTGATTATCGGTGCCTTTGACTATACCTGCAAGAATGGAATTCAATGCCATCAATCTGGAGAGCTACACTGTGGCTGAGCTTAAGAGTTCTGTAAGAAAACAGGGCTTCCAAAAAAGAGGGCCACCAGGAAGCTGGGGCTCCAGGAAATTCTGAGAGCCAGAGCTGAGGCTCACCAGTTGCTGCAAACAACAGAGGACCAGGATGAGGAGGAGGTTATGGAGGGGCAAGAGGAGGCCCATGGCAAAGGTCCTGAGCTGCAGCACTTAGAATAAGAGGACAACCTGACATAGCCATAGCCGTCCCGGAAGCCTACAAGATTAGATTAGATTAGTAGGCAACCTGTTCCCAGGGAGCTTGAAGAAAAGGCAGGCAGGTACCTGGGAGCGACCCCCAAGAAGGGTGGTTATGGTCCATTCAAGCAATGCGAGGGAGTGGCATACCCCAGGGCTCATCCCTCAGCCCAACTCTGTTTAACATCTACATGGCTCCGCTCGCCCACTTCGCCCCTCGGCACGACCTCAACATCATCTCCTACGCCAATGACACCCAGCTGATCCTCTCCCTCACCAAGGACCCCCACACCGCCAAAACCAACCTTCACAAAAGAATGAAGGCTGTCGCTGAATGGATGAGGAACAGCCGACTGAAACTGAACTCGGACAAGGCGGAGGTCCTCATCCTCGGATCCACCCCTTTGGCCTGGGCGACTCCTGGTGGCCGACCGCACTAGGAACAGCCCCAACACCCACCGACCACGCACGCAACCTAGGGGTCATCCTCGACTCCACCCTCTCCATTACTAAACAGGTCAACGCCGTCTCCTCCTCCTGCTTCAACACCCTCTGCATGCTCCGCAGGATCTACAAGTGGATCCCCACTGAAATGAGAAGAGCGGTCACCCAGGCACTCTTCAGCAGCAGGTTGGAGTACGGAAACACCCTCTATGTAGGAGCCTCTGCCAAACTCCTGAGATGGCTCCAATGGATCGAGAACGCCTCTGCACGCCTGATCCTCAACATCCCTCGCCGCAGCCACATCACGCCCCACCTGAGAGACCTGAACTGGCTCCCGGTCAACAAGAGGATAACCTTCAAGCTCCTCACCCACGCACACAAGGTACTTCACTACAGCAGACCAACTTACCTCAACAGACCACTCAGCTTCTACACCCCCCACCCGCCAGCTCCGCTCCGCCTACCTTGCTCTCTCCACAGTCCCCCGCTTCCGAAGAGCGACTTCCGGCAGCAGATCGTTCTCTCACCTTGCCGCCAAGACCTGGAACACCCTCCCCATCCACCTACGGCAGACCCAAGACCTGCTGACCTTCAGAAAACTCCTCAAGGCCTGGCTTTTCGAGCAGTAGCAGCATACCGCACCCTAGCGCCTTGAAACCCTCACGGGTGTGTAGTGCGCTTTACAAATTATATGATTGATTGACAACTAAACCCCAGGAATGGAGTCCATTGTCAAGGCAGAAAGCAGTGTGCCTTCCTGTGGTATGTCCCCAGAGGAGCTGGCGGGCAGGAGAGGTGAGAGGGAATTCCAACTGCGGATGGCCAAACTAAAAATGGATAAAAAGCTGGCTCTGAAGCAACTAGCTCCTGAGAGGAGCCTTAAGCAGCTGGAACTCAAAGCAAAGCAGGCAGAGTCGAGCAGTAATGGTGGCAGCAATACCACATTGTACAATGGAGACAGAAAGTCCAAATTTCTAAGGACCTGGCGCCTAACTTTGTAGTGAGGGATGACATTGATAAATGGTTTGAGGCCTGTGAAGGTGCCCTAGAGATGTATAGAGTCCCCGAGTTGGGGCTGTCTCCTGGTCGCTTCTGGGCCTCACTAACTGTGACCCAATCCAAACAATTGACTGATTAAAGACTATCAGCCACTTACCTCCTTCCCTGGTCATTACCGATGGCCGCCACCTCCACCCACAAGCTCAAGGAGCAGGTACACTCATATGCGCTACCAAGGCGCATTGATGTCCTCCGATATTCTCTGATGTCCTTCCACTGGCACCTCCACAGATCATGTTAGATAGACATTCAACGCCAAACGAAGACCACTCCTGCCCAACTTCTTTCTGTTGGAAATCCGAGGGCAGTGAGGGGTTGACCTTAAGGGCCAGTGCTTCACCTCAGCATCCCCAAACTAACATGACCCACTGACACTTGCACCAGTGTATAAAAGGGGGTGGTGATGGACAGAGCATCTGAATCAATCAAACACCCACACCCAGTCAAAAGATCTGGGTTTAATCCATCACGTTCTTTAGCCCACTCTGCCACCCCAGTTCAGACATGGCTATATGCAAATCCGTTTGACCCTGTGCTTCATGGGAACAGTCCAGCCCAAACTGCCAAGTCATGTCTTCCCTGGACCGGAAACAAGCTTCCGAGGACCGGTTTCTGGCATTCCAGCCGTCTTCAGCCCGGCTTGCTTGAATCCAGTGACAAAGGGAGCAAGGGACTCACGTCTGAGCATACCCTGCCAAACTTATGGCGGCCAAAAGCGGTACAAAAGGGGGTGGCGATGGACGGAGCATCTGAATCAATCAAACACTCACACCCAGTCAAAAGATCTGGGTTTAATCCATCACCATTCTTTAGCCCACTCTGCCACCCCAGACTGGGTGTGAGTGTTTCATTGATTCAGATGCTCCGTCCATCACCACCCCCTTTTGTACTTGCACCAGTGTATGCCAGAACCGACCGCCGGGCGCCCTGCCCTACACCTGAACTCACTCGGCTCCCCTGTGAGTTGAGCACAGTGACTGCAGCAGCGCGATGAGACCGTAATAGCAGCTGAAGGGAAAGGGGCTCAGAATTGGGCAAAGAGGCCCATGGCACCCAAACATCGACCTCCAAGGACAAAGAAAGGAGGGAACATCCCCTAACACTGCAGTACCTCCTACGCAGCTCCGGCATGATTCCGACATGGCTTTGTGCCGAATCGGCAATCAACTTCTAGCCTATGGGCGTACACGAGCACTGCAACCGGGGGAGGAGGCTGTATACTCCACCTCAGTGAGGTATCCCATCATGAAGGGCACTGTCATCAGAAAGCATGGGGTTATCCCCAGAAAAGTGCAGGCAGAAATTTAGGGACAGCCAGAAATTGCCCCTGCGTCATGGGTGGATTTTGTGAACCACCTTTGCAAGTCACTGGATGGTCCAGTGAATGGCAGGGATACAAATGATTTACAAGAGACTGTGCAATTTGTTTGCATGACAGCACATGTGCAACAATTGTTTTCTAGAGCTGCACCAACACCTAATGATTAGTAAGCAACCTGTTCCCAGGGAGCTTGCAGAAAAGGCAGGCAGGTACCTGGGAGCGACCCCCAAGAATGGTGGTTATGTCCCTTCAAGCAGAGCGAGGGAGAGGTCTCGGGAGACATAAACAAGTCCCAGAGTATGTTGGGGGGGGGGGGGGGGTGGTTCCCATGCTACTTCTGAAAAACAGGGTGGAGGTTCTGGTGGGTGGTGTCCCTGGGTACCCTATTTCCAACCCGGCTGCTTTGAGTGCTCCCAGTTAGGGCAAAAGCAAGGGTACTCTGTTATAACAAACACCCAATGGTGGGAATTCCACAGGGGTGGCCATTGTGGTGATTTGTTCGCAGGGGCAGCTGCTAGTACATGCTCTAGTCCCCATTAGTTAGGAGATAGACTGAAAGTAGACTTGTGATCCCTGAGGGTGGGAGTCCTAACTTCCACCGGGTCACAGTGAATGGGATCCCTGTTACTTCTCTGAGGGATACAGTGCCATCCAGACCATGGCAGTGGAAAAGCTGTTTTCCCCAGATAAATACACTGGACAGATGTGCAGGGTAACACACGCCCAGGGGCAAGACCCTCTCCACCCCATGGCTCTGTTATCCCTAGAATGGGGTGAAGAGGTGTCTCAGAGTGTCATAGTTATTCCCAGATGCCATTGGCCTCATTCTAGGCAATACGTTTCCACCTGTGTTAGAAAAGCTAGGAGAAGCGGCTGTCCAGGGTGCTCTGGAAGCTCGGATTTCTGTGGGTGCCTCTCCCCAGCAGAAGATACAGAAGCTCAGATGGTGGGGCAGGGAGATAAAAAGGCTCACCTCTGCCCTATGTTCAGCCTCACTGTACAGATCCTGGGCTAGAGAATTAGGTTCAGGCTCCCACCGCTGGACTGGTGGGAAGGAGAGTGGAAGAAGAGTGCTTAAAAGATGGGGAGCTTGACCCCCACACTGAAAAACCTCAGAGGTACGAGAATTCTGTATGGCCTGGAGCCTGGCTCTTGACACTAAAAGCTGGCAGTGACCTCTGTTGGTTGCTGTCCATATGGGCAGAATTTTCCTTGCACTGGGGACAGAAGTGTGATCCAAGGGGTAGATTAGGCCGCATTACTTTGTTGCCCATGGTGGTATTGTCTGCTTACTGGGATGCATCTGTGTGCAAATTAATGTTCGGTGCTGAACAGATGGTGCCCACAGATGAAGAGGTTTCTCTATGGGGGAGTTCAGTGACTCAGGGGAGTGTACACAGGGGATCCAAGTAAGTTCAGGAGGTCATAGAACTGGCAAGAACGTCTGCAGTATAAGGCCAATGTCCATATTCTATCACTTAAGCAAGGAAACCCATAAAGGTATTGATAAGTCTTCCTTGGTTTTTAGCCTGAGAGGGCCATGTTGGAGCTGGCCCTCTCTACAGGGTCACCCTCAAGCGTTTTGCCTTCACCCCTCCTGTTTTCTTAACCCGTTTCTGCTGAGTTTTAGGAATCTGTGCACCTTGACACTGCTAACTAGTGCTAAAGTGCTTCTGTTCTCTACTCTAAACATGGTCAAATTGGCTTACACCCAATTGGCACATTTAATTTACTAAAGTAAAGTGGTACTACGTGTACCCAGGGCCTGTAATTTAAATGTTGACAGTGGATCTCCAACTCTAATTTTGCCACACACTTTCACAGCCTTTCAAACATGTCCCAGACCTGCATTGAAGCCTGTATTTGCAGTTTTAACCTGCCATTTTGAACTTCTTAAACAAACCCTTTACCAGGTGTAACGCTTCCTTTTTAATACATACAAGTTACCCCTAGGCTAGAGCCAAAATAGCCCTTAGGGCAATGTACCTTGTATTTACAAAGTTGGCACTTACTTTTAAGTTTTACATGTCCTATTAGTGAAAAAATCTCAAATGTGTTTTTTCACTACTGTGATGACTACCTATTATAAAGACCCCCAGAATATTGCTGCATGGATTAGCAAATTTAATAACACAAATTTGGAAACTTAGTGTCACAAATATGGAAATTTTGCAGTACTTTATTTTACTCATAATCATTCATTTTCAGCCTGAAATCAATGGAAACTGTTTTAGCAGAGTATTCCACTTTGAAATAGGTATGTTTAAAGTGTCTGCACCTCTATGAAAACACATCTCCAGTCCTATCCTCGTAGGAGGGAGCTTTAATTTTCTCCCTGGGATGTTCACACTTGGCCAGGCTGACAGCAACTGTGATTTAGCCATTCACTAACACACCAAGCTCCCCCCCCCACTCCCACTCCAAAAGAAAATCTCAGTCCAATATACACCCAGGACACTAACTCGGGGTCCGCCACGCCATCCTCCTCTGGAGAGCCAGCCTGCCTCCCCTCTGTTGTCTCTTGCTCGTCGCATAGCCCCCCCCAAAGCATCTCCCTGTGGCCCACGGCAACGTCTGCCACTGCTCATCCTCACCAGTCTTCCAAGGCTGCTATATTTTTTCAAATTTTCAAGGACTGCCCGGGCTTTGTACACCATCTCATCGGCCGTCATGCACCAATCCAGATTGCAGTGTGGGTGTGGTGGGACTCCCCCATTTCCGAAAAACTTCCCGCCGTGCTACAGCCAGGGACACATTAGAGAAGAGAAGCAAATACCTTTCTAACTGCTGCTCCCCCTACATACCCAGGGTAATCAGTTGAGAAGTTAGTTGTATCTGCACCTTATCCAGTGAACTACCAACCTGCGGACAACTATTACTAAATATTCATCAGAGCCCATAAATACACACACATACCCATTATAGCCTAGTAAACACCGCTGGGTATCAAATTGTTGAGCAAAGACACATTATAAATACATTTCCTGATAGTTTATACTCACATACCAATATAAGCTCTATTTATGACTAAAGGATCTATTTTAGTTGGTTATGTTTGATAATTATGACATAGATTCTTTACCCTATTATTTCATTAACTAACCACACACAGACTCGGGTGCCTTTAAATGTTTTTCAAAATTATTCTTAAGTGTAAGCAAATTACAGTGCTAACTCCATGTCTCCAAGGAAGTATGATCAAATATATCGATTTAGTATAAGATTTTAGCAATAACGAATACCTCAGGAAAAAAGGACAGAGAGAGAAGTGCATTGACACACATACACAGAGATAATATATCACCTCTTTGAGTCTTCTGTGGTCATCTTCAAGCCTTAAAATGTCTAAGTCTGCTTCTCTAAATTATCGATCAGCATTCGGACAGCATCTCCACCTCTCAGCGTTCTGGCTGCAACAGACAGACCCTAACTAATTAACTACCCCAAATTAAGGGCAATGCACCACTCCCAAATGTTTCCACCTTGTGAATGTCTTTATTCTGATTGGATGAGCAGAGGGGATGCTCATCACACCATGCTAAAAATGAATACTTTGTTCTTAAGAGCATTGTCTTATGTTCCCACCCCTTAATTTGTTTCTCCCAAACTTTTTTTCCCACCCATGTTCATAATGTACCAACAACAATGTATACAATTTTCATAGTTGTCTATTGAATCTTCAGGATGTTCAGCTGGTTCCCAGGACATGTGGAGAAAGTATCCTTGGCTGGGTCCCAAGACTTGAGGTCACTGTTTCAGAGTTGTCCCTTCTACGCATGCGTCCCAGCTCACATGATTTTCAGACTTTAGTGCCCCTTAAGGCCCAAATACGAACTAATAGAAAGATCAAGAGAACAAATATTAATTTCAAAATAAAATGATTTCACTGTATACCACCTATTTGTTACTTATAAAGACTATATTTGCATTAGCATTTAGTATATAACTTGTTTTATTTTCAGCGAGGCAGATGCTTAACACGTGAGCTCCCAAGCGGCCATTTTAAGTGCTATTGCGCAGAAGCAAGCTGTTCCCTCCAAGCGTTAAGACGTCATGCAGCACGCGCATGCACAATTCATTTCCCGCGTTTAGCAGCCATCTTTAGTCCCCCTCAGGTTACTCGTTAGTAAAACACATATGCAAGCTTCCCTCTATCTAGGAAATGTAGGATTTTGTGCGAAATGAGTATAACGAACATTATTAATACTTAATTGTAGGGTTATATGAGAGAGAAGCGTCCAAGCACATCTCTTTTTCACGAGTCCTTGCTCCATCAATCCCCTCTCTGATGGCATTTATTCCATCAAAACTACTTATGCCCAACCAGATACCAATTTCAGCATATCTCAATTCTCTTCTCTGACTTTTCAGTTTCAATATCCTCTTTGTCCTTAACATTTTTCATTTTCTTGTGTAATTCTCCTTTCATTTCTTCCAGTCTAATTTCTTCATATTTTCTTTTCTTTCCTTGCTTATTTACTACATACTTTCTTCTCCTTTTACTACTTTTGCACCAAATCATTATTATTATTACTATCATTGGTATTCTGAGTATGGGTAGTATTTATTGAGCCACAACCCCTTAACCTATGTTAGCAAACCATGAACCTATTGATGTTAGACTATTTGTTAATTTCTTCCATACACTGTCAACTTCCAGTGGTTTCAAATCTTCTTCCAATTGGGAAATATTCTTAATATATCCTCCAATTTCCAAACTTTTGCCAGGAATGTATGTGCAACAATGTTGCTCTTTCAGCATTTTACAGAGTCGGCCCTCTTTTGCCAATAATATATCAAGGGCAAGTCGATTTTTGCAAAACCATTGATCAGATCGCAACCATTTCGGTATTGATCATCAGAAACCCTCCCGCAGTATCAGTTGATAAATGATCAACTACTGTGGATAATTGACAAATTCTGTGTGAATTTAGGACTCTCCCCACTGAAGGTATCAATGCACTAAATATGTCACCAACTATTTCAGAGAAACTAGCTCTCCTATTACGGATTAGTTAATTATTATTTTCATTGTTTCCAGTGATTCTTTCAACATGACAGACTTTAAGGAATACTATTCCAAAATAGCAACTGCCATATCGGCGTGCAGGTAACTTAAAGTAAGCTTTGTCCCCAAACACATGTTCCCCCTTTTAATCCCCAACCTCTAGGAATCAAAAAGTTGTGTTCACATTCACTGGAGCCAATAAATACATGGTTTTAATCAGTCTTAATCCTATGATGACAGATCTTCCCTTTCTTTTCGAAGTCTAGGGCCATAGCAGCATGAGTCTTGCCATTTCTTTCCTTTTCAGCCCATGGTGGAATATGACTTTTCTGCTCACTGGCTTTTTTCTGAAAATCTCGTCTCCTTTCTTCTACTAAATTCAAAAATATATTTTCTTCTTCTTTTAATGAACATGTTACATTTTACTCATGAGCTTCTGCTATATCTATTGTCTTTTGTGATAGAACAAAATGAACCCATACGTTTTGCAACCTTGTTACTAAGTACTGGATTCGTATTTTTTCGAATAGGAACCTCTGAAAAAATCACATCTAAATTTGAATAATAATATTGTAATTTTCCTGTTCTGTAAAATAGACTTGTTAACACCTTGAGTGCTCATGACGAAGTCAGCTCGTCATGAGCCACGGCACTCATGACGAGCTCAGCTCGTCATGACCGCGCCCGTTAAATGGAACGCTTGCACGCTGGGCTGGTTCCCCTGCTGTGCTGAGCGTTCCATTGGAATGGGCGTGGTCATGACGAGCTCAGCTCGTCATGAGCACCGGAGCGCCGTGGCTCATGACGAGCTGACCTCGTCATGAGCACCGGGGCGCTGTGAGCACCGCCCCCAGCAAAGCGGGGGGAAATAGCCCCGCATGGACGGGGTTAATACACTACAGGATATGCCATATGTTAGTGGTAAATGGTGTTCTCCAGTATTAGGGGTGTCTTTCATAGATTCACATGCCTGAATCATTCCCCGTCGTCGGAGTGGGAGTCCCACGGTATATAAAAAAGCAATAATATGCCTGTAATAACCAAAAAACTTTGGTAATAACCAACCAGGAAGTAAAGTAGCCCTCAGCTACAGGAGCCAAAGCTCTCACACTCATGACTATCCTCGTCATTTTGTATAGACCAAACTGCAGCCAATCAGGTAACAGCACCCACCAGAATGTTCTCCCCAGAGGCTCAGGCTCTCAGATTTTCTACCGCACGTTGTGTGAAAGGGAGTCTCTCTGAGCTCTGCTCAGTTTTCTCAACTTTAACTCCAATTTGTACTACTTTCCAAGATGTCTTCTAAGAAGTCTCTCTTCAGAGCCTGTGATTGTTGTGGTAAGCTGCGGCTTTTTGAGAAGGATCCACACAAAAAGTGTATCTATTGCCTATACCCAGATCATCAGGCTTCTGACTGTAAGATCTGCAGAACCATGCCTCAAAAGACTCTCAGAGATAGAGAGAGTTGTTTACTTTTGTGGTTGAAAAGGCTAAAGGATTCTTCTAATCCTGCTTCTGAGGTGGGTAGCATTGACTCTGGTTCAACCCCAGCCTCTAGGAAGAGGCCTGCGCCTGAAAAAATGTCATCACCTCAGGCAAAGGTGACTAAGAAACAACCACCTACTAAGCTGGACAAGCCTTCAACTTCCAAAGCTGCCCACTCAAGCAAAGGCATGGAGAGCACTTCTGACCCTAAAAAGGGAATCTCCATTAAGATTCCTCTCTCATCTGAAAAGAAGTTACCACAGACGTCATCTCCTCTAACGACGATGTCCACTTCAACCTCCTCGTCGACGAGAGTGACGACTACATTGACATCAACTGTAACTTTTTCCTCACCTAAACCTGGTATGATTATGTCATCGTCGACGTCGTCTCCTACTTTGGTATTTGTCTCTTGGAAGCCTGTACCGTCGACGTCCGTCGTTGACGCCTCGTCGTCGACGGCTCTGAATGCTTTACCGCCGACGAAAAAGAAATCGTCGACGAGCTCGTCGACGGGTTCCACACCGTCCACAAAGGTAACGCCGTAGATGAAGATTGATCTGTCGACGAAGGTAGCACCGCCGACGAAGAGTGCCCCGTCGACGAAGAGTGCCCCGTCGACGAAGAGTGCCCCGTCGACGAAGAGTGCCCCGTCGACGAAGAGTGTCCCGTCGACGAAGAGTGTCCCGTCGACGAAGAGTGTCCCGTCGACGACAAGTGTCCCTTCGACAAAGGATGCCTCGACGACACAAACATCGGAAGGAAATCCTCCGTCGACGCCGCAATTATCATAGTGTACGGCATTACAGGTTTGGTCTCCGTCGACGTTGTTTCTAACACCACAGCAAGCATCGAGTGAAACAGCGATGCAATTTTCACCCCTTCGTATTTCACCTCAAAAGGTATCTTCTGAAGTGCCAGACCAACTTTTGGACTCTGAAAGTGAGGATGAGATGGTCCAAAATACATTTAGACAAGCAACTAGCCCATCGGAGTTGCATATCAAGCTTCAGGATGAAGAAGATGATACTTCTCAATCTCCTGTTCAGATATCGACACCAGTAGCAGAAAACCCTGTTGCTCAAGTGCCTATGGCTTTGCTATCCAACTTACAGTTTATGTTGGACGATTACTATAGGAGGTTCCCACCTTCAGAGTCAGCAGGCTCTGGGCCTACCACTCCAACTTCTGAAGCACCCCCGCCCGTGCTTCCTCCGGTGCGTCCGTCTTCTCAACCACAACCTAATCAACAAGAAGCTCCGCAGTCTTCGGATTTGTCGGAGTGGGATGACTATCAAGTACAATCTCCGTCAACATCTCCTCAGACTACGTCGACCTCTCCTCCGGTGGATGTGGCTAGTTTCCATTTACTAATGGAGTGTGCAACCAAACGCTTTCATATACAAATGGAACAGACAGAGCAAGAATGTTTCTTGTACGATTTCAAAGATCAGCCTAGACGACAGATAAAAACAATACCCATCATTGATTTCATCTGGCAAGAAGGTATTAAGGTGATGTCAACACCGGCCTCCATTCCTCCGGTCTTGCGACGCATAGACAAAAAGTATAAAGCTCCTGAAAAATCGCCTGCATGTCTGATCGGACATCCAAAGCTCGACTCAGTAATTGTCCAGGCTGCTCAGAAGTGGGCCAGAAACCCATCATCTGCAGTTACGGCACCGCCGGACAGAGATGGTAGACGCTTAGACTCAATCGGAAAGCGTGTTTCCACCATGGCTGCAACAACCGTTCGTGCTGCCAATGCATTGGCCATTTTGGGGCGGTACGACTGCCAAATGTGGTCTGACATCGCACCATTTATCGATCTCCTCCCTGAGAAGTCCAAGGTTGAAGCACTTCAAATTCTACAAGAAGGTCAAAGAACCTCGGAAGAAATAATCGACTCAGCTATAGATGTCGCATCTACAGGATTTCGACAGTTAGCAGGGGCTGCTGTCCTACGCAGACAGGGGTGGTTACATTCAACATCTTTCAGACAAGAAGTCCAAAACAGAGTTCTTGACATGCCATTCGATGGCGAATATTTATTTGGTCCCAAAGTGGAGGAAGCATTGCAAACAATCAAAAAGGATACTGAAACAGCAAGATCCTTGGGCACGCTGCAATTCCGCAAGCCGCCCTTTCGAGGAGCTAAAGGACGAGGGACGTCCTCAAATAGAGGTGGATACCATCAACAATCCACATACAGACAAAGTAACCAGCGCTATCAGACACAGCGCTACCAATCTTATGGGCAGAAAAGATCAACCTAAACCCAGAACAGGGGTAAGACAAACTACCGCAGCAAAGACAAGCGCCAATGAGTCCTTTCACCTGCCACCACCATTTCTCCACCCTCACAAAAAACTTGGCGGAAGAATATCAAAATTTTACTCCAACTGGCAGTCAATAACAACAGACAAATGGGTCCTGGATATTGTGGCCAGGAGCCATGCCCTAGAATTCGAAAAATTCCCTCCAAATGTTCCGCCAAAAGGACCGCCTCCAGCTCACTTGAAAGAGCTCTTTGCCCAAATCAAAGTGATGATACAAAAGGGAGCGATCGAGAGCGTTCCACAGAAGATGAGAGGTATGGGGTTTTACTCCAGGTTCTTTCTGGTCAAGAAGAAGAACGGGGAATCGCGCTTTGAACAAATATCTAAGGAAATTGACATTCCGAATGTTGTCGCTTCAAGAGATATTGCATCTTCTAGCAGCAGGGGATTGCATGGTCACCTTAGATCTACAGGATGCATATTTCCACATCCCCATTCTACCTCGTCACAGAAAATTCCTTCGCTTCAGGGTGGCTGGCAGGGACTACCAATTCAAAGTCCTTCCCTTTGGTTTACGGTCAGCTCCAAGAGTATTTACAAAAGTTTTAGCTCCAGTGGCTGCGCACCTCCGGCTGGAGGGAATACAAATTTTCCCATACCTAGACGACTGCCTTATAAAGGCCAGTTCTCACGAAACCGTTCATCAACACCTACAACAGTGTCTGCACCGGTTTCAGTCTCTAGGCCTGACAATCAACTTCTGCAAATCCCAAATGGAATCGTCACAAAGAATAGCCTTCTTAGGAGCGATTCTGGACACTCAAAAACTCAAAGCTTTCATCTCAAAAGAGAGACAGGTGAAAATACAACGACTAGCACAGGACCTGGTGCAAAGAAAGTCAGCTTCTGTCCGACTGTACAAATCTTTTCTGGGAATGGCATCGGCTTGTATTCCATTACTTCCAAACTGTCGGCTCCGGATGAGGCCGCTTCAGGAGGAACTGACCTTACAATGGCGGCAAGTTTCGGGCACTTTCGAGGACCTCATTCAAGTAACACCACTCATGAAGAAATCTCTTTTCTGGTGGACACAGATAAGTCATCTGAGACAGGGGTGCGCGTTCCTTCAAGAAGCACCGAGTCTAACCATCACTACAGATGCGTCCCTCGAGGGCTGGGGGGCTCATCTACAAGGCCTCATGATCAGCGGCAAATGGACTGCGCAGCAAAGACGGTGGCACATCAACCGTTTAGAACTGAGAGCCATTTTTCTTGCACTCAAGGCGTTTTGTGCCATCATTCAGGATGCCAATGTGTTGATACGAACAGACAACACAACAAGCATGCACTGCGTCAACAAACAGGGAGGAACACGATCTCTTCAACTGTCTCAAGAGGCGCAGGATTTATGGACATGGGCTCTTCACCACAATGTGAATCTGCAGGCAGTGCATGTTCCGGGGACAGAAAACGTCCTCGCGGACGCGCTCAGCAGGACAACGGTCACCACCCACGAATGGGAGCTTCACCAGGAGACAGTGGAGCACATATTTCATCAATGGGGTTGGCCAGACCTAGATCTATTTGCGACAAGAACCAACAGCAAATATCGAGGCTTCGCAAGCTGGCATCCCCACAAGAACTCTCTGGGGAATGCGTTCAACATCAATTGGTCTCAGATGTTTGCGTACGCTTTCCCACCGATTCCACTACTCCCCAAGGTTCTGCGGAAAATGAAGAAGGAACCTTGCAGACTCATCCTGATTGCACCCAGATGGCCGCGCCAGTATTGGTTTACAGAGCTCCTCCTACGGTGAGAGTGCAAGCCGATTCAGTTACATCCAATCCCGAACTTGCTCAGCATTCAGGAAGGACAAGTTTTCCATCCGGACCCAGCATCTCTGAGATTAGCGGCCTGGCTCCTGAACACCGTGAGTTCGCACACCTAAACATCCCGGAGGACTGTAAAGAGGTGTTGGCCAAGGCTAGAGCGCCAGCTACCATCAAGACGTACAGTCTCAAATGGAAGCGCTTCTGCATCTGGTGCCGTTCAGCAGGGGTTCACCCTTTTTCAGCACAACCTGAGGAAATTCTTCATTTTTTCCTGCAGTTAGCACGAACAGGTCTATCTCATGCTACCTTAAAGGTGTTTCTGGCTGCAATATCCAGATATCGACAGGATGGAACCAATTCTCTGTACTCAGCAAGGATTATCCAACAATTCTTCAAAGGCCTCTTTAGAATGTTCCCTCCCATACGCCGTTCGCCTCCTTCGTGGCATCTAAATGTGGTCCTAGCCCAACTCATGCGTCACCCATTCGAGCCCATCCACAAGGCCGACTTGAAGTACCTTTCGTGGAAAGTATCGCTGCTCTTGGCTTTAACATCCTCTAGGAGGGTTAGTGATATCCAAGCGTTCACTGTGCTCCATCCTTTCCTGCAATTCACAAGTGACTCTGTGATACTTCGCACAAATCCAAAATACATTCCGAAAGTACCTTCGGATTTCCATCTTAACGAACCTATTGTTCTCAAAACGTTCTTTCCAGACCCGCAAACACCTGCGGAAAGAGCATTGCAATTCTGACCAGTTGTTCATTACCTACGGTGCGATTCGTAAGGGGCAGGCAGTTTCAAAACAGACTATTTCAAGATGGATCTCTGCTGCCATTGCCTTTTGTCATGCACAGGCTGGGAGACCTTTACTATCAGCGCCCAGAGCGCACTCTACAAGAGCGGTCTCTTCATCTACGGCTTTATTCGCTGGAGTCCCTCTTCAGCAGATCTGCAAAGCGGCTACTTGGGCTAGTCGCCATACCTTTACCAGACATTACTGTCTAGAATCCATCAGCGAAGCTGATACTTCTGTGGGTCGAGCTGTTCTACGGAATCTGTTTCACTAAGGTAAGCCTCTGTTTCCCACCTCCTTGTTTCTGCTGTCAGACGCTTTCTTATGTTATGTTCACACACATATTTCTTTGACTGCATTATGTTATGCTTTATATGATGTGTGTATTTTCACTTTGCATTGTTGTATGCGTTCTTTGCTAACAATCTTGGCTTATTCAGCGTCTGCCCAGCAAGGATATGTACTGCTAGCTACTTTGATTCAGGCATGTGAATCTATGAAAGACACCCCTAATACTGGAGAAGAACAATAGTTACTTACCTGTAATCTGTGGCTCTCCAGTATTGGTGTCTTTCATAGATTCACATGCAACCCGCCCACCTTCCCCTCAGAGGCTCCCTCAGGCTATTATGTTGGTTTCACTCCTGTGCGAGAAAATCTGAGAGCCTGAGCCTCTGGGGAGAACATTCTGGTGGGTGCTTTTGCCTGATTGGCTGCAGTTTGGCCTATACAAAATGACTAGCATAGTCATGAGTGTGAGAGCTTTGGCTCCTGTAGCTGAGGGCTACTTTACGTCCTGGTTGGTTATTACCAACGTTTTTTGGTTATTACGGGCATATTATTGCTTTTTTATATACCGTGGGACTCCCACTCCGACGACGGGGAATGATTCAGGCATGTGAATCTATGAAAGACACCAATACTGGAGAACCACAGATTACAGGTAAGTAACTATTGTTCATATGTGACACCTTCTGCTACTGAAGCTGGCAACTTCATACATGCATACCAATCACTAATCTCCATAGTGTTTACATATTGAAACAATAATTTTGTAAAAAGATTCAAAGCTGTGTTATTATCTGTTACTGTGTGATGTATTTCTGAATCATCTGATGTTTCTAGTTCTACTTGATCTCCTTTCACGATAGCTAAATTTCGCTTTGTATTATTTTTCTTTTCTATGCTCATCACATATGGTATTGCTATAGTTAACCCCTTCTGTGCTCATGACGGAGCCGCTCCGTCATGAGCCTCGGTTGAGCTGTGCTCATGACGGAGCGGTTCCGCCATGGCCCGCTCGGTGAGCCTGCGCGGCGCGTTCCATTGAGCGGGCGCGTTCGTGACGGAACCGCTCCGTCACGAGCACAGCTCAACCGCGGCTTGTGACGGAGCGGCTTCGTCACGAGCATGCGAGCGCTGCTCGACCCCCCGCCCCCTTAGCGCTGCGGCGGAATTCCCGCCGCAGCGAAGGGGTTAAACACAACCATACTACAATCACTAATAGGATGCTACATATGCACATTCTACAGCATTTCTTTATACAATTTCGTTTGGGTCTTTCAGCATCTCTTTCCTTTGCTATTTTTAAGATTCATTTTCTTTTCTTTACTTTATTTCAGCAATGTTTGAAAGTTCTTCTATTGCTTCAAGGAGGTCTCACTTCCCCTTCGTCAAACTGATCAGCATCTATTTCCACATCACTTTCTTCATTTAAATCGAGATTTTCAAGTTCTTCACGAATCACATAGGTCCACTCAGGGCCTTTGAATTTATTATTCAATATTTCCGACTTCTTCGTCTTCGGTTTTTGTTTGATTGCTCTGATTGACTAGTGACTTCATTCACTTGTTCAGGTTCTTCATTTATTGTCTTTAGATGGTATCTTAATCTTTTGACATACCTAGGCCAATTATTGCCTTTTTTGTTTCTTTTTGTTTGTACTGCACATTCAATTTCCTCGTCACTCTTGAGGGTTCTTTTAATCACGTTATGTTGTGGCACAATTTGATTTTCTTCGTCTTCTGAATCTCTTTCTAACTGACCTGGTTCAGGATTTCCTATTGTGACCCCATTTGCCTGAACGTGTTCTGCTTTCCCTAGCTTGTTCTGTTCAGGTGTTGTTCTAGTTGTCTTTTCTTCTTCCTGAACTTGTTCTTCTTTTCCTAACTGGTCCTGCTTAGGTCTTATTGCACTAGACGGGTCTGCCACCTGAACCGGTTCTTCTAAACCTACCTGTCCCTTCTCAGATTTGTGAATCTTTTGGTTCACCTCTGCCCGAGTGTATTTTTCTTTCCTTACCTGTTCCTGATAAGTGCCTCCAAAAATGTCAAACTTAATTTCCTGAGCTTGATCTTCTATACCTGCCTGGTCCTCATTAGTTTCTTGCTTTTCTAAATATGTTCTGCTTCTTGTTTTGATATTTATGTTATGTTATGTTAATAACATTTATTATTAGGCGCAACATCAGGAATGTCAACCACTGGTATCCAATCCTCCTGACTAGTGCTTGGTTGTTCTTGGTCAGCTACTTCCAAATCTGTTATTCCAGATTCCTCAGCTGCACAATAATCGGCAACCTCAGCTGCTAGTATCGGTTGGGGATTTTCCTCATCAGGAGTTGGAACTCTCTTGGTATGACTAGCATGTATACAATTAGGCAAACCTGCACATTTTACTGCTGTAGTTGGGACCAGTATGACCTGTTTCGGTGTACTCCACCTTGGTGCAACACACGTCTCTCTGGTGTGATTCTTCACCACCACCCAATCTCCAGGATTCAAATCCTGTGCTTGGTCCGGCTGCCTGGCAACTGCATCTTCTCCAACCTGGTGAGAGACAGAACACACCAGGTCAGCCAATCTTTTACAATAGTCTAATACCAGATCATCAGTTATGCTTAACAATTTGTGTCCTGGTATAAAGGCTAATCTCATTGTTCTTCCCATGAGTGTTTTATGGGGACTCAACCCAGGACTGTTTCTGAGTCCCATCAGAACAAGAGTTAGTGCAACTGGCCAACACAGTAAAGTTGATGTGCACACCTTTGCCAATCTTGTTTTTATTGTGCCATTCAATTGTTCTATCACTCCAGAAGCCTCTGGTCGGTATGCATAGTGCAGTTTTTGTACAATTTTAAATGCTTCACAGATCAACCAAATTATTTCATTATTAAAGTGAGATCCTCTATCTGATTCCACAGCTACTGAAAAAAAAAACGAGTTATCAATTCCCTCAAAAATAATTTTGCAACTATAATGCTGTCATTCCTTCTGGTAGGAGATGCCTCCACCCACTGTGAAAACAAACATACTATGACAAGGATGTACTTCAATCCCTTATATGGTGGTAACTGAATGAAATCTACCTGCAAACTGAAAAAGGGTCCTCCTGCCTTTCCAATTCTTCCCCAACTGACCACTGTCGTTCTTCCTGGGTTGTTCTGTTGACAAATTAAACATCTCTGGCAAAGGCTTTCTGCAACAGTCCTAAATTTCGGATTGAACCAATCTTGTCTAAAGAGTCTGATCATGGCATCTCTGCTTATGTTTGTATCTCCATGGTACATTCTGGCCAATTGGGAGAGTAAGCAGTCTGGCATGATTGGTCTACCATCTGGGTAAATACAGACACCATCTTCTTCTCTCCTCTGGCATCCTACTTTTAGCCAAACTTCCTTCTCACTTACTTCCACCTCATCCTGTAAATGTATCACTTCATCCCATGTCTCTGGCTGAGATAAGCATAAGTTGGCATCTGATTCAAGTTGTTTAAATTTTCTTGTTTACTGCCAATTTGGTTTTAACACAGTATTGAGCAACTTGGTCAGCATGATTACCAGCAGTCACGTAGTCATTTCCATACTGATGTGCAGCCCATTAGACCACAGCAACTTCTTTTGGCAATTGTATTGCTTCTAAAAGCTCTTTTACATCCTTTCCATTTTTGATAGGGATTCCTGAAGATGTCATGAAATCCCTCTGCATCCATAGTTGGCCAAAGTCGTTCACAACCCCGTAACCATACTGGCTATCAGTGTAAATTTTTACTCTCCAAGTCTTCCCAATTTTGCAAGCTTTAATTAAAGCAATCAATTCAGCTATTTGTGTAGACTTGACTCCTGGTACATAGGATGCTTCGACTATTCCAGTCAATTTAGAGGCAGCATAAGCAGCACTTAACCCTCCTTCCTCATGCCTCAGGCAAGAGCAGTCTACAAACAGCTTGTTTTCACATTCTTTCAGAGGCTCTTCCTGTATGTCTGGGCGAGGTTTAGTACAATATTCAGTGAAATCTACGCAATCATGTTTAACTTCGTCTCTCGCTTCCTCCTCTCCATGACATCAGGTAATAGTGTAGCTGGGTTTAGGGTAGTACACCTGATTACTGTTACATTTTCTGCTCCTAATATGATTTCTTTATATTTAGTCATCCACCTTGGAGTAAGATACAGAGTTCGGGTTCTGGTCAGAATAATTTCTACTGAATGAGGGACATGAACCTTTACGGGGTGTCCCATTACAATTGACTCACTTTGTTCAAGACTCATGCAAGCAGCAACTTCTGCTTTTAAACAGCCAGATAAAGCTGAGGCTACAGGGTCCAAAGTGGCAGAAAAATATGCCACTGGCCGTCTCATCAACCCAGGTCGTTGAGTTAGTACTGATAATGCACAATTATCTCATTCAGAACAAAATAATGCAAATTCTTTTGTATAATCTGGCATTCCAAGAGCAGGGGCTTCGCAGAGACAATTTTTTCATTTCACAAAAGCCTCCATGCTTTCATCGTCCTATTCTATAGGGACTTTTTCTCTTTTCCTTATCATTTGTATTAGCGGTTTGACCAGTAAGGAATAACCTACAATCCATTACCTGGCGTACCCTACTACACCAAGAAACATTCTGATTTCTTTCTGGGTCTGTGGTAACTGCATCTGTTTTTATATTTTTATTCTTTCAGGGGTATCTCTTCTTTTTCCTCTTTCTAATTGACATCCCAAATATTTCACTCTCGTTTGGCAAAACTGTAGTTTTTCTGGTGACACCTTGTGTCCTCCATCAGCCAAATGATGCAACAAAGCAATAGAATCACGGGACACAGTCATCTCGTGATTTTGATTCAACCCTTAAGTCGTCAATATACTGGACCAAAACTGAATTTCTGGGCATCACTAGTGTTTCTAAACACTTCTTCAGAATCTGATTAAAAATTGAAGGCCTTCTGTGCACCCTTGAGGAACTCGATTCCACGCATAAATTTGATTTTTGAATTTGAACGAAAAGAGGTACTGACTATCTGGGTGTAATGGGATGGAGAAAAATGCATGGCATAAATCAATTACTGTGAACCATCCTGCATTCCATGGTATTTGGTACAGTATTCCTGCTGGATTTGGTACTACAGGGCAACAAGGCACCACTATTTTATTTATTTTTCGCAAATCCTGCAATATTCGAAATTTCCGCTAGGTTTCTTAATGCCTATTATAGTTTAGTTACACAGACTTTTCTGCTATGACACCTGCTTTTATTTTTGGGCTCATTTTGTACTGTCTTGTGTTTGAGTAAACAGCATTTTCTTTCACAGTCACTTTTATTGGATCTAAGTAAAAAAAATCAAGGAGGCCCCCTTTCTAAATCGGTCTGGGACCAGGGGAATCACAATTAAATACAAGCAAAGTCCCTCGGAACAAATGGACTACTCTGTGTAGTCTAATTTGTAATTCTATTTAAAAACAAATTATGTAAGATTATATCGTTTAACCCTTGTTTAATAGGCCTAGGTAAGGGAGAGGCGGGAGATGCTAGTGTTGATAGAGTAAGAAGAGTTTTAACAGTGCCAAAAGAGTTTTTATAATGAGACAAATAAGAGTTTGTTTAAAAAAGAAATACGTACATTTTATTTCATATAGCTGTATAAACCATTGACATAATATTAATACATTAAAATCATGAGCACTCAAAAATGCAGCAATTGTTAATGAATACACAAAATGTAAAAAAAAATGAAAAAATCCTGAATCAAGAAACCAATGTCGACGTGGCATTTCGGTTTTTGGGATACAAGCACCTTCTTCAGGACAGATTCTAAATTAAGAAACACAGAATTACCAAACAATACACAATAATAATCAAAACAATTTAATTGCACAGCGAAATAAAAACCACATAATTGTGCAATGGTCAATATAAGTTTTGTCATCCCTCTTTACATAAGCATTCTTTATTTCTTTAGTACATACAGCAGGCAATAACTCTAATCAACACTGCATCAAGTGGGTTGTTTATCTCCCTATACCTACTATATCTAAGCTTACAAGTAAGTTTCTGGACGCCCTAAGTTGCTAGCAGCTATTCTGGACATAAGGTCAGAATTAAGCAATAGTTTTATTTTGGGCATTGAGTTGATATAGCATAACTCGAATGTTTCAAAACAAGATTTCTTAAGCTCCGTTTTTTTAGAATTATTGATGCCTCAGGATCCCAATGTGGATATGCGGGCGTCCCAACTTTTAATTGTTGTAGGCACGTGTTCTTATATAGTAACTGTCAACAAAGACAATGTTATTTTCATTAATTACTGATTTTGCCCCTAGGACTACCCATTCTTCAATTGTAATAAGATTTAAGTAAGAAACAGTACCTTAGATACAAAATTCAAAGGTTTAACCACTGTCCAGGGGAGCCACCGATATAAGATTAATTGGTCTCAACCGTACTTCTGCAAGGGGTAATCAAAAAATAGATAAGTATCTATACCCTCTGTTCGAATATATGCTGGTAATTGTGGGGCACAAAACTCACCAGTTGTAAGTCAAGACAGAAACATCGCTGTAGCCGTAGATCGTTCTCCACTTCAATTATTGGCATATAAATCTTGGGGGTTGACCTCCCGTATTTACGCGATATAAGACACACTCTGTTAAGAGAATTGATGTCACTGTTACTCTTACATTTAGGGATGACTAAAATGATCTATTTATAGAACTAATATACCATATTAAATGTGTCTTCTAAATTGCTAATATTCAGATTAACTAATCTAGAATTGAATATTATCTAAGGATTATTAGTTATGCTGAACTCTAATGGATTTTATTCACAGTAGTCTTAACAGTCTGTTGCCATGTTGTTAAGGTTTTAGTAGTCACTTTCAAAATCGATGACGGATCATATATATAATTAAATATTTTTGATCTGTGACTATCATCGAGCATTTATTTAAAGGCGACCTTGTCATTTGGTCAAATGCGGTTCATCGAAATCTAGGGTGCATATCTCTCTGTATTAAGGCAAAGCACTCATTACCGTGACTGCTTTGAGGAATGTGAAAAGAGGACCCAAGGTTAGATTTTAAACCGGGGAATATCTATCGGTACATCTAACTTGCATGATAGGACAGCCCGCATTTGAGTCTAGTTCAAAAACGGGGCTTTTTCGGAGAATAGAAATTATTAAATAAAGACGATCACTAGGGGGGCATGCTGTTATGCTCCCTCGACTGCTTACCGTTTTTCAAGTAGTCTTCCTCCCTGCTCCTCCTGACACAGCGTAACCGCTTCGTTCTCGTATAGAAAACCGGAATAAACACAGTGCCGAGAATCTAAACTTAAATAGGACCTAGCTGCTTATTGGATGAACCTAATGTTGATCGCTATTGGCTCGGCGGGCACCAGTCACTAAACCTTCATGTGCGAGGCAAAATCACTTGGCACTTTTTTTATTTATTTGTATATCCATTCAAGGACCAGTTTGATAAAATAATTAACGGGTCATCTAAAAATACAACATCTGTGAGATTGGATAAAACAGATGAGGAGCAATGGCGTACTCTATGGAATCTGAAGAAGAAAGTCATTAGGGCGGAACTACACGCTGATTTCCTTGTAGAATATTGTAAAAAGGTATAATACCAAAGGGCCTACAAGTAAACAACGAGCCGGGTATTTTTATCACTAATAAAAAATTTATTTAAAATTGGACTTTAGTGGCTAATCGCTGTAGCCGCGACTGGATGCTGCTTATCATAGAAACGGCATACGAAGTTTTGGTCATTGAACATAAAGATATTGAAGAACTAGAACTAAAATTAAATGATAATACAGCATTAGAAGAAGCCAAACAAAAACTTGAGGAAATCCAAACCGATATCGCAGGCTATAGTGATTATTTAGTAAATAAAAAAAAATAAACTAAGGAAGGATATTATGAATTACAACCCGGAGTTTGTATATCCTTACTTACAAAAAGATTTTTATGAGAGACCAAAATAAACCTTTCAACCACGCAGACAATGGCAACAACAGCCTAGAAACTTCCCCTAAAAGAAAGTAAGATTTTTTGACTCATCCTACACTAGCTCTGACTCAGAAGGTGACATACAGAATTAGGGTAGAAAAACAAAAGAGAGAAATGTCAGCTGGCCCAATCCGAGAAGAGCTTTCTTTTTTGGAACAACGCCACAAAAAGTTTGGACAATGAAGGGGAAGGGAGAGGGGGAGGGGCAATTACAATTCTTAACCCCAATTCCTTCAACGTCCACGGACAAGGAGCCAAAAGAATTGGGACCAACAATAAAAAAAGCACCAATAATCAATCTCTCCGAACGCGTGCTATCCATTACTGAAACAAAACTACTTGAAAAAGGTTTAGGCTTTGCGATATGTTCACCAATTGATAGATATTCATTAGAAAGAGACCTACAGAGTTTCTTTCGTAAAATAAGATTAAATACCTTTTTCGAAGGCAAGGGAAGACAACTTAGACCTAATAAATCAGGCCTAAAGAATAAATCCTCTTGGACCCCAAATATCAATATGGTTCACAAAGATATTGAAGCATTTGAACGAATTGTTGACAAAAATGTAGATTATCTTTTAAAGCAGAAAAATTGGATCAGTCACAATTTAAATAAAGAAGAGGCAGCGGCTTTGAGAAATCTAGAACAGTGTGCAGAATTAATGATAAAACCTGCCGACAAAGGCGGTAGTATAGTCCTTATGGATACCACAGACTATAATAAAAGGATGCATCTCCTACTAGATAATAAAGATCATTACAAACAATCAAATAGAAACGAATGGATAGCACTAAAAGAGACTATCACCAGACTATTAAACCAGGACAAAGATGATGAGATCATATGTGAAGAAGAGTTAGCATTTTTAACTAACACCAATCCTATTATTCCAGCATTATACGGCCTTTCAAAAATTCACAAGGATATGTCCAATCCTCCCATGAGACCAATCGTATCAAGTATTGGATCTCTGACAGAACCTTTAAGCAAGTATGCAGACGTGTTTTTGAAGCCCCTAGTCATCAAACAGAATGCATACATTAAGGACACTACGGCCATTCCCAGAAAATAGAGTGCCTCAATTTTAATCCCAAAACACAATTTCTTGTGACACTAGATATAGAGGCACTCTATACTAAAATTCCCCAGGACAATACTATCGAAATGATTGAATCCCTTTTCAGTTCTGAGGGCAGGGACCTTACAGCCCATCAAACTTTTATTGTGGACTGTGTAACGCTGTACTTAAAAATAACCTCTTTCTGATTAATAAAGACTTCTAGAGACAAGTTAAGGGGACCAGTATGGGAGCCACATGGGCTCCCAGCCTGGCTTGTTTGTACGTCTCCCAATTTGAAGAAAAACATATTTTTAACCATTTGGCACCTTTCTATGAAAATATATCTGAGTGGTCAAGATACATTGAGGATGTCTTCTTCATCTGGACAGGAACCTCTGATACCCTTACAGAATTTATTGAATGGTTAAATTTGGGAGATAAAAATCTCAAATTTACCTCACACAGAGATCGTGACAATTGTGAATTATTGGACAGTGTAATCAAACATACTGAAGGATTTTTAAGTGTAGAGCTTTATACCAAACTGACGGACAGAAATACCATGCTTCATTTTAACAGTAATCATCCGCCTTGTCAAAAGAACAATATTCCCTTTGGTCAATTTTTAAGACTTAAAAGGAACTGTACCACGCTACAAGACTATGATAAACATGCACAAGCTCTGAAACAGAAATTCATTGAAAGAGGATATCCTAAGCGCAAAGTGACAAAGAGGGTTGACAAAACATATATTGACCATTGCACAATTATGTCATTTTTATTTCGCTGTGTAATTAATTGTTTTGATTATTATTGTGTATTGTTTGGTAATTCCGTGTTTCTTAATTTAGAATCTGCCTGAAGAAGGTGCTTGTATTCCAAAAACCGAAATGCCACGTCGACATTTGTTTCTTGATTCTTGATTTTAAAATTTTTATTTTATTTTGTGTATTCATTAACAATTGTTGCATTTTTGTGTGCTCATGATTTTAATGTTTTAATAATATGTCAATGGTTTATACAGCTGTATGAAATAAAATGTATGTATTTCTTTTTTAAACAAACTTTGTAACCGCTTATTTGTCTCATTATAAAAAGTCTTTTGGCACGGTTAAAAGTCTTCTTACTCTATCAACACTAGCATCTTCCGCCTCTCCCTTACCTAGGCCTATTAAACAAGGGTTAAACGATATAATCTTAAATAATTTGTTTGAAATAGAATTGCAAATTAGACTACACAGGGTAGTCCTTTTGTTTCGTGGGACTTTGCTTGTATTTCACTTTTATTGGATCTACATTTGCCAGTAATCCTACTTCCTTTCCAGTAAAATCCCATACTTCCGGATGAACTGTGAATTTTAATTCATCCGGGAAGTCATCCTTTCTCATCATAGAATACATTTCATCTACCTCAGTACCTTGCTTGGCTAGCATTGTTTCATAGATGCCATCTTCATCAGGAGTCTGAATTACAACACCATCCGGTGTACAGTAAATTTTACAGTTCATCTTGCATAGTAAGTCTCTTCCTAACAGATTTACAGGACTGGAATCGCATACTACGAATTTGTGCATCTCTCTAAACTTACCAATGCAGACCTCCATGAGTTCTATAACTGGAGTTCTAATCTGTTTATTCGAAACACCAACTACTTGGATTGCCTCACCTCAGAGGGGTAGGTTTCGGATGTCTGCTTTTCTCACAGTAGAACGGGTAGCACCAGTATCCAACAAAAAGGTAATATCTTTTCCTTAAACCTTTCCATCAATATATGGACCTTACTGATCTACCTGTAAGGATGTGCCAAGTACACACTCCTCTTCCTCCCCCCTCATTCATTATCATTGCTTATCTTTGGAAGAACAACTGTTCTGCAAAAAAATTGTGATGTTATTGAATTTAGCTTACCATTTTCTCCTGGAAATCTGGCGTCTACACTGTACTTTGCTCTGTTCACAACTTTTGGCATAGGGACAGGTGGTAACTGACTCTGTTGATTAACAACTGGTTGCGGTTAACTCAGTATCACCTCAGTCTGCATCTGTGGATTTAAATTTTGATTTGGGCCATTATTATTTCCAATATTTTTACACTTGTTTTTCCAATGCCCCAATTTTCCGCACCCATGACCAGGAAATTTCTTCTTTGCTTCCTCTTGGCTCATTTTCCCTTTTTGTTTTCCCCCACTATTTTCATTCTGTCCTGATACTCTATTTTGATCATTGTTCTGGTTATTAAATTTAAATTCTTGCTGCTCTGCCAATTTTACTTGAGTCCACATTTCCTTCTCTTCTAACTTTTGCATCTGTTATCTATCTCATCTTCACAATATTTTGCATATTTTAAGACTTCATCTATTGGTTTTCCCTGCCAACACAACATGTGATGTTGAATAATCCTACAAATCTCAGGTCTTAGACCAGATACAAAACAATACACAAAATGTCCCATACCTTTGTCACCAATATTCTCATATCCACTATACTGTTAGAACACTTGTAGTTGACGCTTATAGTAAGCATGTACAGTTTTATTTATGTTTTGAGTCGTTCTATCTATTTTTATCCAATTGGTCTCTTTTGGGGCAATTTTTCCTTTCAAGAAAGTGATCACTTGGTGATATTTCTTCATTACTTCCTCTGAAGGGGCTCCCGTTTTCTCATCTCTTGGGTACTGTTCACTAGGCCAATCAACAGTGATTTAACATTCTGTCCATAAATGCAGGTACTACGATGTCAAACAGACCATCAACAAAACCTTAGAAACTTTCACAAACCTTTCAACCTCTCTATACCATTCCACTGGCTATTCTCGTAATTTTGGAACGTTATTAGTAAATTATAAAATATCTTGCCTGTTCCATGGAACATGTACATATCCTCCTCCTGGTACTTCTCTCATGGGAAACCATCTTTCTGCCTTTTTGGGTTCCCTTAATAAATATTCTGATGTTGTCCTGTTTGCCTGTCCTTTCTCCTTTTTCTTTGTCCATCTTGTTTTCCACCTGTCTAATTCTCCCCACTTCTGCAGAATTGTCAATAATTCTTCATTCTGTAATTTTCTCCCCGACACATTCATATTTTCCAAATCTTTGTCAGTAAAGTCTTCTCTGTAAGGTTTCTGTAATACCTTGGATCTCCCTATTTCAATTCCCACTTTTCAGAAGCAAGCTCTGTTAGTTTTTCATGAAATATTTTTCCATTTCTAGTTATACTCCTACATATGAACAACAATTATTCTTCACTGTATGTATATACCCTGTCAGTTCCCACATTGCCAGCTATCATTTCTTCGAATTAACCTTTAATCCGCCTCCCCCCGTTTCGATCCGAGCCACCAAAGTCATCTGCGGCGTACCGCAAGGATCATCACTCAGCCCCACCCTATTCAACGTCTACATGAGTCCCCTTGCAGCCATCGCACGCCAACACAACCTCAACGTCCTCTCCTACGCCGACGACACCCAACTGATCCTCTTCCCTCACCAGAGACCCCGCCACCGCCAGAACTAGCCTACACGAAGGGATGAAAGACGTCACCGAGTGGAAGAAGAACAGCCGCCTGAAACTGAACTCAGACAAGATGGAAGTCTTCATCCTGGGACCATCGCCCTCCGCCTGGGACGACTCCTGGTGTCCCCCCGCCCTGGGCATCACTCCCAAGCCAACAGACCACGCACGCAACCTGGGCTTCATCCTGGAATCCTCCCTCTCGATGACCAGACAAGTCAACGCTGTCTCCTCATCATGCTTCAACACCCTACGAATGCTCCGCAAGATCTTCCGATGGATCCCGACCAAAACCAGGAAGACGGTCACCCAGGCACTCATCACAAGCCGACTAGACTACGGAAACACCCTCTACGCCGGAACCACAGCCAAGCTACAGAAAAGGCTCCAACGCATCCAGAACGCCCGACTCATCCTGGACACCCCCCGACGCAGCCATATCTCCGGCCACCTGAGGGACCTGCACTGGCCCCCCGTCAGCAAGAGAATCACGTTCAGACTCCTCACCCACGCACACAAGTCCCTCCACGACCTGGGCCCCAAGTACCTCAACGACCGCCTGACGTTCTACACGCCCACCGCCTGCTCATTCGACAAGCCTCGCCGCCGTACCACGCATCCGAAGAGCCACCGCCGGAGGAAGATCCTTCTCCTACCTGGCGGCCAAGACATGGAACTCCCTCCCCACCCACCTTCGGCTGACCCAAGACCATCTCGCCTTCAGGAGACAACTCAAGACCTGGCTGTTCGAGCAATAGCTGACCCATTCCCCCAAGCGCCTTGAGACCCTTCCGGGGGAGTAGTGCGCCATACAAATGCTATGATTGATTGATTTTAAAAATGTCCAAAATCTTTGGTTGCGGACTCGGTTTGTCCATTTCTTGAGCCCACCTCTCTAATTCTTCTGGTGACACTATTGTAGCACTTTTAGTTCTTGTGGAGGTTTCTAATCGTATTTCTTTTGAACAACTAGATGTAGCTCTTCTGGGGGTTTCATTTATCTGTTCTCTTATTGGAAAATCCATTAGGGATATTACTGATTCACATTCACTAACTTGATCCTCAATTATAATGTTTTCGTTACTAGGTTCTATTATAGGAGTAGCCATGACTGGTGGTTTTGGACAATTTCTGTTATCCCCATATTATGTCACTGGTATAGTTAATGGTTCAGGTTGTACACTCAATTGGGTAATTTTCTATATTAATTCTTCTCTATTTTTATTTATTGCTTCTCTGTCTCTGTCTTGTAGTATTCTTTCATTTGATGAGTCATGCATCACCTGTGGAACTAACAATGTTTCTAAAGCAGGAGCACTTGGAGTAGTTCTACTGGGTCCTTGCTGATATGGTGGAGGATTCTTTGTTGGGATATCTTCCATAATTTTATCTTCTGATTCCCCACAACCTGTCATATGTTTTATTTTTCTTGTACATTTGCCTCCGGACTGTTCCTCCAACATTAACCCCTTCGGTGCTCATGACGGGACCGTTCCGTCATGAGTCCGTTGGCTTAATAGAACCTTCAGCACAGAGCGAGAATTCGCGCCGCGCTGAAGGGGTTAATACAGGATACAATCCCTCTGTGACCATTACCTGTCACCATTGTTTCATCTGGTCTTCTGGGTGTCACACTTTCTTTTAGGATAGAACCCTCTATAATCTCTTGTACTTCTAGATCTTTCTCCATCAAATGCCGCCATTTCACATTCTTCTAGAGCTTCATACTGGGTTAACCTAGGTCTGGGCTCAGATTCGTTCATTCTTGTCCTTAAATTTTGAAGAATTCTCCTATTAAATGTACCATTTTCTGGCAAGGCTAGTATTCTATCATCTTTTGTATATTACATCCAATTTTCTAACTATAAACAGGTATGGTAGCCTCTTTCAATCATCATAAATGAGGCAGGGGTTTTAGGTGGTGGGATAAGAATTCGTTCTCTAGTCTTAATAGGTTTATATTTCTTGAAATAATTTTTGTTTCTCTGAATAAGCAACATTTTCCTCTTCTCTCCGTACATATTATGATTTGGTCCTCTTATCTGTTCTCGTCTTACAAAGCCTAAATATCTTCTGTCTGGGTGATTCCCTATTAAGTTTGGATCGTATTTCCACATACAAACTCCACTGTCTACTACTATTTCTGCTTCTATTTTGACAACTAATTAATCGTTTTGTTTACACTCTGATTCACCAATCCAAATACAGCTTTTATACTCTTCCTCCAATCAAGCTTGAGCTTATAATTTCACTTAGTTAATACTAGCGTGGCTCTATTGTGACGTCTGTATCACTCCTTACTACTGACCCCTCCTTTACAAATCTCTGTAACTCACACGCCTGCTGTTTTAACCAAATCCTGCAGCTGACCCTCCCTTCACAAGGTAATACAAAAACTTATTTTCATTTCAATTTTCATCAAAATCTTCATTATTAACAACATAAAAACATTTGCTACTCTGTCTGTTCCATAAAAGTAAGAGAAGGGTTGATCTCTTACACTACAAGTAAAACCTTTCCTCTTACTCTTCATACACTGCGAGTGAAACTCTTCAATCAAGCTCTGAAGAACCTGCTACTCTTCTGGTATTACCCTGTCTAGGTGATATAACACCAAAATGTCACTAGCGAACTCTTTTGCTGACAATCACTCTCACTTATTCACAACTCGATTTCTAGAAACCAGACGAATAACATCACTGCAGTGTGGCTTCCATTTACCACCCGCTATACATTTACCAGGAATTTCCAGACAACATAAAACAATTTTAAATGAACGGGTTTGTTAAAAACATAAATCAATAATCACATAAATCGATAACCAATAATCACCAAACTAATCGATAAAAACCATCCCTCCGCTACCAGCAGACTGATCCAGCGGGCTACCAACCTGCGGACAACTATTACTAAATACTCATCAGGGCCCATAAACACACACACATACCCATTATAGGCCAGTAAACACAGCTGGGGATCAATTTATAGAGCTAAGACTAATTATATATTCATTTCCTGATAGTTTATACTCACTTACCAATAGAAGCTCTATTTATGACTAAAGGATATATTTTAGTTGATTGCTGATAATTATGACATAGACTCTTTACCCTATAATTTCATTAAATAACCACAGACTCGGGTGCCTTTAAATGTTTATCACAAGTATTCTTAAGATTAAGCAAATTACAGTTTGGAGAAAGTATTCTTGGCCGGGACCCAAGACTTGAGGTCCCTGTTCCAGAGTTGTCCCTTCTATGCATGCATCCCAGCTCACATGATTTTCAGACTTTAGTGTCATTTAAGGCCCAAATACAAACTAATAGAAAGATCAAGTGAACCAAAATTAATTTAAGAATAAAATGATTTCACTGTATACCACCTATTTCTATTCTATTCCCATTTACTTATAAAGACTATATTCTAAGCATGGGCGAATTTTGCGAATCTGGCGTTCGCGAATTTGCGCATTTGCGAATTCGCAATCGCAAAATCCGCGAACTCTCGCGAATTTGCGGATTTTTTTATTTTTTTTGTGTTCGCAAGGGTTTCTGCCAGTTCGCGAGGGTTTTGTAGCAGTTCGCAATTGCGAACTTACTTGTCGGCTCGCAACGGTCGCGACTTTGTTGTTTCTACGTCTGGTTCATCATCACAGGTTCACAGCACCCTCTGTTTCACCACTGCCATCCTCTGGTTTACCCATGCCACCCTCTGGTACATCACTGCCACGCTCTGATTCATCACTGTAGATTATGGGGGGGGAAAAGCAAGCACACCTGCCCTGCTTCAACTGACCTGAATTAATTTGGGGTTGATTAATGTGTCACTGAATTTAAACTTCCTGTCTGGCACCTGCTTCCTTATCTGTAATTTGCTTTCTGTTGCAGTGCAATTTTTTTCCTAGGACCTTTGTGGCCTACTTGTAGCTATTCTATGACCCTGCTGTGAGGGTCAGAGCAGGGTCATAGAATAGTTGCAAGTAGGCAACTGAACTCTGGAGGGGCCCCTCAGGAAGCACTACAGGAATGGTTACTAATGATGAGTTTGAACTTTTGCACCCGCTGAGCGCTTTCAGTTTTGCAAAACTTGTTTTTCTGTGGGGCACTTCCTTCCTCCCATACCCCCCCCCCCCCCCAAATGGACTCCTTGCAAAAAAAAGTGCAGGCAAATGTCAACCTGAGGAGTTATTCTGATAAAAATCATAATTTTCAGAAGGTTTATGCTGCTTGCTGGTGGATTTCTTGTGCAGAATTGCAAATTTTGTAATTTCGCGAGTGCGAGATTGTTGCTGTCCGCCGCATCTACATGTTCGCAATTGCGAACTCTCGCGATGCGTCGCCAAACTCCAGCGGGATCCCGCAGCAAGATCCAAAATGGAGCAGCACTTGCAAAATATCGAGAAAAACAATTCGGCAAACGCTGAATGACGGTAAGTGAACGCTGCACGCCGCAATATTGTATCACCAAGCAAAAAAATCCGCTGCGTGCGAATTTGCCGATTTTCGGTAAATTTGCGAGAGTTCGCGGATTGTGAATTTACCGAAAATCCGCGAGCGGAACGGATTTTCCGCCCATGCTTATTATATTTGCATTAGCAGTTAGTATATAACTCGTTTTATTTTCAGCGAGGCAGATGCTTATCATGTAAGCTTCCAAGCGGCTTTTTAAGTGCTATTGTGCATAAGCAAGTTTTTTCCTGCAAGCTTTAAGAGGTAATGCAGCACGCGCATGCGCAATTCATTTCCCGCGTTTAGCAGCCATCTTTAGTCACACTCGTGTCACTTGTTAGTAAAACACATATGCAAGCTTTCCCTTAATCTAGGAAATTTAGGATTTTGTGCGAAATTAGTATAACGAACATTAATAATACTTAATTGTAGGGTTATATGAGAGAATTGCGTCCAAGCAAGTATAATTTTCATGCGTCCTTGCTCCATCACACCTCCGTCACTAACAGATGTACCCTCACCCAGAATCATAACATATGAGGCAATGCTGTCTGGGGTACGTGTGTGTGGTCCCCTCCGGGCGGGACACTGGGGTTGGTACTACAGCACCACCGTGGTCCCGCGCCCTATGTATGTCTCTACCCTTTTCTGGGATATAGTGGCCGGGGCCCAACCAACGCCACCATTTCAAGCCCCGTTGCGGCCTAGACTGCTTGCCTACTGAGCTTTAGATGGCCGTGCTGGATCACGATCGGGCCTTATGAGGCCCCCCCAAAGACCCTAAGCGAAATTGGCTCATCTGTGGCACCTAATACCGAGCCCATAGCTGCCCGTGGCACATGACGGTAACTGGAGAAGTTCTTGAGGCCACGATAGGACAGTGTAATTATATGCTCTTAAGTCAATACATTACACTACCGATGTCCCCCCCTCAGTTTGTCACTATGACATGGTACTCTGCTGGAATTCATGAATCCCAGTTTCGGCCTGAGGATATACAGTAATATATGACAAGACACCTTCCCCTTATGTACTGTCCATAATAAAGAAGCAGGTATTTAAAAACACGTATTTGTAATGCAATGGGTCTCTCATTTGCGAGACCTGTAAGCTATTCGCATTGTAAATGACAATGCCTTTTATATGTTTTAAAAACCAACACATAAATAAAAGGCATTGTCATTTAACAATGCCAATAGCTCAGTCTCGCAAATGCTATTGCATTACAAATGCTTGTTAATCATGCAATAATATTGTGGACATCATAAAATGGCCACAAGAGGTCCTTGTTTTCGAAAAGTTGGGAATGGAAAAGTGAAAATATTTGTTGTTTTCAGCCTTGTAAAGAAAAAAAAGAAATGATCACATTTTCACATGTTCCAAATTTTGCGGGCAGTTTTGTAAAAATTGCAGCATTTTTACAAAACTGCTGATTTTGTGACTTTGTTTGCAAAATCGCAAAATCGTGAAATCTTGGAGGGTGTCATTATAAGATAATATTACTAAGGTGTCTTATAGAGGGCATAGTTACTTCAATTGTATTGTCCCAGTGCTATGGTTTCAGTCTCAGGATTCAGGATGAGAGAAAGGCAAAAAGATCAATTAGATAGGTTTAAAGAGCCAAGTCTTTAGATTTTTCCAAAAAGGATAACTAATTTTTTACCTACTTAAACAAAGGAGGAAGAGAATGTCACATCTTAGCGGCCATCAAGCCAAAGGAGCATCATACGATGCAAGCCCTTTTAATAATGGGGATAATGGCCAAAGAAGCCCAAGCTGACCTCAGATTTCTTCTTGGGGAGTATGGTGAAACTAAAGGGATGAGGTATCGTGGGCCCTTGTTGTTAAAAATATTGTAGTAATAGTACATAGCTTCAAAGGAAATCATTTACTTCAGCGGTAGGCAGTACAATTTCACCAAGGCAGGATATGCCAGGGAGCATCTTGGCAGTTGTAGCAGCAGCCGAGCTACTGCATTTACACCCGCTCGAGTCAGTTGTGACTGAGAGACTCCCGGATACAGGACATTGAAATAGTCCATTCTGGACATGACCAAATACTGGATTACTGTCTTCCTAGATGCTTCTGGCAAAAGTCAAAAGATCTTTGGTTTTTCAGATCCCAGAAAATTTTCCCTCTAGGCTTGTGATTTGATTATCAAATGAAAGCTTTGAGTCAAATTAGTTGGCATGATTCTTGGCTTGGGTACCCGGTAGAGGCCTAAGCCACAAAGGCCACCAGGCTGAGAACCAGATAGCTGCTTGCCAAGGCTAAGAACCTCCATCTTCATAGAGTTTACCTTGAGACAACTGAGGACCATCTGCTCAGTCATCTCGGACAGGCAAAATCTAAGTAGAACCACAGTATGGGCCTCATCCAGAGATAGAGTAATAATCAACTGAGTATCGTCATTGTACGTCGCGATGTTAAAGCTGTAGCACTCGATGATATTAACCAGGGGGCGCATATACAGGTTGAAAATTGTAGGGCCCAATGAAGAGTCCTGAGGCACCTCCTGCTAAGGTCGGAAAACCTTCGATGAAACAGGCTTTTGTGCAACCTGAAACATGCAGTTCGTCAAAAAAAGAGGTAACCCAGGATAACAGTGAGTTACCCTATTATATTTAATAAGTGAAATACTGTGATTGGGAGCAGGTAGGAGACTCATATTTGGTGTCTGAGAAATTGTAATTTAAAACTCTCTTTAAAGATAAAATCTGATTTTAAGTCCGTTTTGAGAATTACACTTTTAGAAAATTGACATTTTCTTTTCCTAGCCATTTTGTGCCTGCTGCCTTTACCTCGGCCATAGGACTAGGAGTAGCTGGCAGTTGGCCTTTGTGTATTCCTCCCAGACAGTATTTCAATAGCTGGTCTGGGTGTTAGCATGATGGACCATTCTGACTTAATGATGGTGGGGGTGAGTGGAAGGGAAGCTGTGAACTATCATACTGGCAGTTCAACGGCACTGGTCCAGCATACTCTCAAAGGACTTCACAGTAGCTGATTGGGCCCTCAGAGAGACTAGGACCAGGGCAGGAAGGCAAAAGATTCCAGCCACCTCTTTCGGGGTAACTCCAGAAGCTTCTCCCACTTCAAAGTATTCATCGGGTATTAAAAGGAGACCCACTCTGCAGTTCACTCCTGGATTTGTGGATACCATAGAACAAAATCCTACTGCTTGAGGCCTGCCCTGCTTGCTGAGCAGAAATACTGGACCTGCACCCTTCAACTCAGGCTGAAGTGACTCTAAGGGTCAGCTGATTGACCTCCTGTCTGGGCTAGAGGGGCACCACAAACTTCAGATGCCTTTTTCCAACTTCACAGCTATTCTGCTGCAAATGGACGTGCCTGGACCTGCCGGAGCCCTGCTGGAATGAGTTATGATGCCCAAGAGGTGCCTCCTAGGTCCTGGACCCTTGGTTTGGAATATGTGAGCTCCTCCTTGAACAAAAGGAGAAATCTGGAGTTTTGGGCTCTTGGCGACTGCAAACGGGCTAGTTTGTGGAAATATTTTGCTGCCCACATCAACCGTGACACAAAGCCCCTGTGAACCAGACTGTTCGTGCTACAGTGATAGGCAATGACAACAGAAAACGCAAGATCACACTTCGCATTACAGTATCAACAGCCGCAGTGACCTTCAGTGCAAATCTTCAACAATGACTGTCTGCGACGCCCATTAGGATCTTCACGCTATAGAGGCGACTGTCTGCGACACCCTGCCTGCTCTTAGCTCTGCAGCACCGACCATCTATGAAGCTTTCCCTTCTTCTTGTGGCTTTCCCCACCTTGATTGGAACTCTTTGCAATGGACTAACCTGGTCTCTGTGTCCTGCCCAGGCTCCTTGGCGGTCTGCATGAACTTGTAACTTTCACCCGGTCTTGCACAATCTGATAACTGCAAGTGACACTTTACTTTTAGGTGTTATACTTACCCTATATTTTTGAATTGCACATTGCCGGTTCAACTGGTTTGATTTTTGTCCTTTTGGTGTCAAATAATTTATTAAAGTGTACTCTTTTTCTAAATTGGTGTGGGATTTTTCTGGTGTTGTTGTCACTTTATTGCTGTTTGTGTGCTGCATAAATAAGTTACAAATTGCCTCTAAGTTAAGCCTGATTGCTTTTGTGCCTAGCTACGAGGGTTAAGTACAAGTTAATTTAGTGACTTTGTAAATTGATACTTGTATAGCGCACTACTCACCCGCAAGGGTCTCAAGGCGCTTGTACGAATACCGCTGTGGAACCCATCCTGGCTTTCCCTGTGAGGCGTCCACTCCTGGGCACCCCCAAGGTGGAGGCCAGGCATCCTTAGCGTTGTGGGGGCCGTTGTGGAGATTAAGCAAACTATTGCCAAGAGTTGCAGAGTGGGACTCCATGATTGGAATAGGCACCGAGGCGAGAATTATCAGGTCAGTGGAATGTTTGAGCTCAAGACCCTCTGAGGCGGGGAATTGAACCCTGGTCCCGGGCTAGACCTCTGCATCAGGGTCTGCCGCTCTAACCATTGAGCCACACATTTCTCCACTTCTCTTTGGTGTCTCATCCTGACTGCGATTGCGGCAGTTGCTTGAAGGGCTCTCACCCTCCTCAACCAACAACCCAATTTCTCAGACTTCAATTTCTGAGTAGAAATTGGAAGGTAAAATCTTTACACTAGACAACTTTCTGGGGGTATCTGACCTCTGTTTCCTCTTGGTCGGCTTCAAATTGCCCCTGGGTCTTGGCCAACAGCAAACAGTGACTTCTTATTGACTCAACTTTTTATTGGGGTTTTTGTACTGTAAATTTAAAAATTCATATCTCAAATTGGATTTTAGTCAATTTGGTGTCATTATTATATTTAACTTGTTCTCTTTTTTTGGTACTGCTAAATACTTTTTACATTTTTCCTTAAGTTAGGCTTTCTGCTCTGCGCCATGGCCACCAGGGTTTGAGCCCAGGTTGATTTATTGAGCTTGTGTGTTGGACCTTACAGGAGTTTGCGACTTAGAACTTGAGAAGGACTCACTTTCTCCCTACTAATAGCCCATTTTCTTACAGTTGCCCACAATTTCTTGGGACAGCGTGGCAGCCAATGCTTTAAAAATGAGTGACCAATTCAGGGATCAACTAACGTAATTCAAATCACTAGACCGGCAGGTCTGGCAATATTTTAAAGATTTTTTGCGACAGTATTGCTGTCACTGAAAGACTTATTCTAAAGATTCTAATGAATTAATATGATTAGAACCATTGCTCGATTATTCAAATGAGCTGCCCAGGTTCCATGGGTACAAGGGTTAGTTCTGGGGAATTATTATTTGAAAAACATCAGGTACTAATGTGAGCCAGAAAGAGCAATTGGTAAATGAGAACGCTAATATGCCATTTTGCTAGAGGAACTTATGATCTCTGGACTTGGCTGGTGAGTGTTGTTGGTAAGAAACCGATGATTCTCAGATAAGATAGGCATAAACGGAGCATGTCACTTGAGAGTTCGTTTTGTATATTGACATCCAGAAAAAATTGCACAAATTGTATGCCGCAACGATACATCAGGACGACCGTTCCAAATTGGACAGCATTTGAAACTATGAAACGTAGACACTACCCCACCGGTCTTTGCATGGTTCCAGAAAAAGATGTATACAAAAGCACTTTAAACTGAGCACGAAATAAATAGAAGTGGTGCGTACAATGGATAAACAACAAAAAATTATTCTGGAGAAATTGGTTGCAAAGTTGTTATATCTCGATTTGTAGTGTCTATAATTTCAAACTCTTCCCCTGTTTCTCAGCCTACTTCAGATTTAACTCATAGTTTATATTTGACTTGTTTCATCAGTGGAAAAGTGAGGGCAGAGAACTGCTAGTAAAGAGGCGGAGTTTTACCTTCAAGATTTGATTTAAGTGCCCTACACATGAGTGTTGTTCAATGGTGTTCTTATGTAGCAGTGGATTCAGACTTGGTATCAGAGTCATATCAAGTGATCTCTTACATTTTGCCAGGACGTTTGGTTGAGTAAAGATGCCCAGCACACAAGAGTGCAAGTGCCAAGTTCTTCATTGAGAAGCCTGGGTACTTATGCTCCTATCTCTGTCACCGACCATGTCATGAGGGATGCAATATGTGAGGTTATAAGCAGTCCATTGCCGGAGTATAAACTATAGGTAACTCGGGTAACTATAACTGTTGAATTTGTATGGTTTTTTGTTCGTAAAATCTGAGCCTAACTATAACATCCATGTAACCTTTGTTTTTTTCGTTGAATCACAAAGGTTTTTTTAATACTATTTCCAAACTATAACATCCCTGTAACCTTTTGGTTTTATCAGTGAATTTCTATGCGTTTTAAATGTTTATTTCCTAACTATATTGTTTCTGTACTCGTTTTTGCCATGGTTTTGTAGTGGTATTTGTAAGGCCAATGTAATGTTTTGTTTTTGAGAATTTGCACATTTTATTAATCATATTTTCGAACTCATATAATCTATTATATGTCAGTAACCTTTGGTTTTTAGACTGAATTTGTATGTTTTGTTTAAAAGAAATATATTAATAAAACACACCGAACTATAACGTTAGTTTAAACTTAAATTATGCGATGGGTTGGTGTGTGAGTCCCTGTATGGGTTGGGGAGTGGGTGTGTGAGAGGTTGTGAGGGTCTGTGAGTGGCTGTCTGAGTGACTGAGTGTGTGTCTTTGTACGGATCAGGGAGTGGGTGTATCAGTTGCTTTATGGGTCTGTGAGTGGCTGTATGGGTTTGGTGTGAGTTGGTGTGTGGGGCCCAACACTTAGGCGGAATTCAACCCTGGGACCTCATCTCCTAGTGCTTGACTTTATTATAAATCCATGCAAACAAATGTATGGAAAAATGCCTAAATAATTTAATTTAAACACATGACAGGAATACTTCTTGGGACAGGCATGCAAAAATTATGAATACAGACACAGAAATACATAAGAAAACGTGTCTAAGGGCCTGATTTAGATCTTGGCTGTATTACTGTCGTCCCTCTGCAGCAGTGGTTCCAAGTAGTCTGTCGAGCTGATGTTGGTCCGTTCGCAGTATTTAGATTTTGCTATTACAAAGGAACAGTTGGTCTCTTACTGTAGGGTAGCACAAAGTATAACATAGAAATATAATAAAGTCTTTGTTCAAAATCTCAAAGGATTTAAATGCATTTATTCAAACATATTACGCTTAAAATGAAGTGGAGAGCATCAGCAAAATGAAAAGAAAAGAAGTTCAAGGCTCAGATATTTTGTTGTGACTGTAGAAATAATTAGCAAATTATGTCCATATCTAAAGTACCATTGCTGACATCATTTACATAACAAATTAGGATTCATGGTACTGTTTGTAGAAGACGTTTCATTCCCTCTATGAAATATGCGGACCATCACCAACACATAATGAGGAACGGCAACAACCGCCAAAGGAAAGTGACGGACGCAAAGTGTGGAAGGTCTCAGTAGTGGAATGTGAAGCATAAACGGGCAGATATTTGGTTGAGTGGCAACATGCCAAGCGTTTAGCGTGTAGATAGACGGCCATGGATGCAGAGAATTCGGTGGGGGCGTGGCCAAGCACGCGATGTAGAAAGACGTGCCCGGGCTGAGCTCCGAGCGAAGCTCCCCTGCCACGGGCGATTTCTCCTGAATTCCTGGCGGTACCGAGCCCAAACTCGGACCGAGTGTACCCGGACGCCCGACCCACCTACAGGGCGATTTTCGGGCGCATCGGAGCAACTGACCCTCCGACCGGCAGCGGCCCTGAAGACTGGCCGCCTAGAGTGCACTTCCGGTCGGCGGCCCAACTACCTGAGGCCGGGGACCCGGCCCGGCGGGATAGGCCGCAAAACGAGTGCCCTGCAACGCGCGGTCCAGCGGTGGAACAGGACCACGTCCCACAGACCGGACGCCCACCAGTGATCAGGCTCCGCAGGGGCCCCGGACACCAGCGGAAACTTCAACACCCAGGCTCACGGTAGGCCGCGAGACCAACACACCTCGCCCGCCACCGCGGGGGGCATCCCGCCGAGCTGCGGGACCACCAGGGGGTGAGTGCGCAAGCCTGGCTGGAGACCCACATTGGCGCCTTTGCCCCAGGGCCCTGCCGGCCCACGACGCACACAGGGAACCCGCGACACGGCACCAGGGGTCCCCTGGCGACCCGGCCACACGAGGGCCCTCAGCGCTGCGACCACCCACACAGAGCCAGCCCGTGGCGGTCTGTGTCACCGACCCTCCGCACCTGCAGGCACTGGAGTCACCCGAACCGGCTGAACAGGCACCAGTGAGCAGCCAAGCCGGGCCACCACGAGGCCCACACAGACACCGTCACCACCAAGCCCAGCGGACCACCACCGGAGACTGCACGGCCCTATCCTACCAGGCATCTACTCTTGCCCGTCTCATAGAAGACGGCACGGACCAGCATCGGACCCTCCTGGCGCCGAGAGGCCTAAATCGCGCCACTCGCGAACTGTGACCGCGTTGCACCTGCCCCGCTGATACCCAGCCCAACGCTGAGAGACTCTCCCGCCCTGACGCCACGAAGCCTGCGCAGCTCGCGTGCCCCACATCCACCGGACTTGCACCGGACGAGGTAGACCCACGCGCGGCGCTTGGTGTCGCCTAGCACCATCCGGCAGAGCGCGTCCTCCCAGGCTCAGCGGACGGACGCATCGGGGGAGACCTACCACTCCGACCTGCCGGACCGCCACGTGGCACAGACGGGAGACGGACGACAACCAGGACTCCCGCGGTGCTGACCACCACGTTCGGGAGTCCACACAACAGCCGCCACGCAACCACCCTGTCCTCCCTAGACGGCCACGTAATACGGAACCCCGGAACCCAGCGGTGGGACGGTCCTCCCCCCCACCTACGGCCACGCGACGTCCACATCAGGTAACACAGAGAACCTGACCGAGAGGCTCACGTGCTCTGGCCCCTCCGTCACGCATTGCGAGAATATACCCACCCGCCTGACCGGCCGCAAAGGCCTCCCACATGTCAGGGGGGACCAGGGCAAAGACTGGCACAGGAGGGACCCTCAGCAAAGGGAAAATGGTGAAAAACACATAGGCTGACCAGACCGCTTCCAAGCTGGACACCATGCTGGCGGCCATGAAGCGCCTGGAGGAATCCATGCAGCTGACCCGTACGTCGCTGGAGAACAGGATCGACAAGGTGGCCGTGGATCTGACACTCCTCCGGGCAGACCACAAGAAACTGTCTGACCGCACCACAACTCTGGAGCATACGATGGCGGAGGCCACTCCCAAACTAGCGCAGACGGACAAGCACGTCCAGGACCTGCTCAACCGGGTGGAGTTCCTTGAGGATAGGGCGGAGGACGCGGAAGGACGGGCCAGAAGGAACAACGTGCGCATAGTGGGCCTGCCGGAACGCTGGGAGCGGAGAGAGACGGCAGAGCACATGGAGACCTGGCTCAGAGACCTATTACCAGAGGGCACATTGTCGCCGCACTTTGTAGTGGAGCGGGCACACAGAGTACCCGCCCGCCCGCCCCGGAAGGTTCAAACCCAAGGCCGATGCTCATGCGGGTATTGAACTACCGCGACCGAGATGCCATCCTCCGCGAGACGCGGAAACTATCGAATATACAGATAGACAATGCCAAGGTGATGTTCTTCCCCGATTATACCATACAAGTTCAGCGACGACGTCAATCCTTTCTGGAGGTGAAGCACCGGCTCAGACGCTTGGCTCTCAAATACTCGCTGTTGTTTCCGGCACGCCTCAGAGTGGTGGCACTAGACAAGACCCACTTCTTCGACACCCCAGAGGCGGCAATGGCCTGGCTGGATTCGGGAGTGGACACGAACCCCGCGCCCGCGCCGAGAGAACAACGCCGGAATCGAGGCACACGCAGACGGAGGCAGCGACACACCTCGAGGGCCGGGTCGCCGACAGTGGAAACTGAAATTGGCCCAACCCCGGAGCAAATACAGAATGGACAATTGGAAGCCGTCCGCATAACAGCTGTGATCAGCGGGTCACAATCACCTCTACTGCTTTCCAACGCCAGCCCGCGTTCGCGCGGGAGCGAGGACGACGACTACATGTACGGTCTACCAGACGACTCGAACCCAGGGGGCCTGCCGGACGTCACCCCCCAAACATCAGATCTGATATCATAAGTACTCCTCCCCAACCCAGCCCTGGCTGGACCAACGCGACTCGCACAGAGGAACAGTCAGCTCCTCCCCATCGATGGCCCGATTGGGGACTCACATAGATGTTTCTGGAGGCCCTGTTGGCCACGGCTGCCGCCTTCTCCGTGACCTGTGCTTTGCTGCCGAACCCCGCCTTCCGGATTGCCACGGAGCTACAGTGGCACCGGGTGGGGGGCCGGGGCCCTTCTGCTGGAACTTCACCGGGACCTTGACTTTGGAGGGGTGGACGGACCCCTAGAGGTGAGTGCCCGTCCCCCGGGGGAATGAAAGATGGGGCCCCGCCGTGGGACCAATTGTCTGGGTCAAGTGACACTGGGAACCCTAAACTGGCCACGGACACTATCGCTGACTCTTGGCGCTCTTCTGGCCCACAGCCCGTGGAGGGGAGCCGCTTCGGCTCTTTCGGCATAACGAACTACCTTGTTTACTTTCAGTGCTGTACTTAGTCAACCCCCCATTGAACTCACGGATTGATTGAGCTCGATAGAGCGTGGGGGCGACGACTTGTTTTTGTTGTTGCCCTTTTGGTATTATGTTTATGTTGAGGTTCTTTCTTTTGAGACTAGTGTTGGTACTGACTTGCTATTGCGTGCATCCTTGGGTCTGTGGGGGGGGGCGTGTGGTAAAAATGCTCGCTATTTGCCGCTGCTGTGCGGGTATGGGCGGGGCGGGTGGGGGTCCGGGGGGGGGGGGAGGTGGACACTTGGCTGCAATCAACACTGTGATGGCTACGTTTAAATTTTGTACCTGGAATGTCAGGGGCATGCACACTCCCTCACGTAGATACCAGGTATATTCCTATCTTAAAAGGCATCAGATCCAGATTGCACTACTACAGGAGACACACCTAGTTGCCACCGAGGTAGCCACGCTTCGCCGTAAATGGAGGGGACAGATATTTGCCACAACCTTCTCAGCGTTTGCGAGGGGGACCCTGATCTGGGTCCGGCCCGGGGTCCCGTTTGCGCTAACTCACAGCAATATCGACACTGAGGGACGCTACGTCTTCATACAGGGCAGGCTTGACGGGCAGCAGATTGTCGTAGCCTCCATATACGCACCTAATGTAGAACAGGGGAAATTCTTTACACGACTGTCGACAGCGATAGCAACATGGCCGGACGTGCCCCTAATGGTGGGCGGAGATTATAACTGCGTGTTGAATGCCTCCCTTGATCGCTCTTCTCTCCCAGCGGCAATCGCCCCGGTACAGGCGACCTCCAAGGCCCTCCTTGACTGGGCAACGCAGTGGAACTTACAGGATGCCTGGCGCGTCAGAAACCCCACCGCCCGGGTGTATTCTTACTACTCGGGAGCCCACTCACTACATGTCAGGCTGGACAGGTTCATGCTGTCCCGTGACCTGCTCCCCTCTGTGTCCGACACTGACTACCTGGGTCGGACCCACTCGGACCACAACCCGCACACGCTGGTATATGGATGGAAGCGTCCACACCCGCCCGTACCAACGTGGCGCCTGCAACCGGACCTCCTGCTCGACACCCCGTTCCGAGAGGAAATTTCCGGGAAGATCTTACAGTACTTCGAGGACAATGTAGACTCGACCTCCTCCCCGAGAATCGAGTGGGACGCCTTTAAGACGGTGACCCGGGGAAGTTGCCTCAGTGTACAAGCGGGCCTGCGTAGGCAAGTAGAGCGAGACCTGGTACAGGCGGAAAAGGCACTGCTGAGTAAAGAGCGGGAGGCAATGGGGGGCGATGACTCCCAGCTCGTCTCGGCCAGAGCGGACCACGCTGCTTTGATGGAGCGCCTCAAGAATATCAACTTCACTGCGCACTCCGCACGCACCCACAACACGGGAGATAAACCTGGCAGGCTTCTGTCGTGGTTGGTGCGACAAGACACGCAATCCGCATCGGTCCTATCCATCCGCACAGCCCAGGGCATTGAGGTCTATACCCAGCAGCAAATCCATGATGCGTTCACAACGCATTACAAATCCCTGTACAGCTCGCGACTACGAGCCACGGTAGCGGAGATCGCGGACTACCTGGCGGCACTGCAGCTCCCGACCGCTACTGCTGCCCAACAAGCAGAGCTGGGAGCCACGCTCACTGGGGAGGAACTGCGAGAGGTGATTTTTTCCCTCTCCAATTGCAAGGCGCCGGGCCCCGACGGGCTCCCGGCGGAGTTCTACAAAGCCTACTCTCTGGTGTTAATACCGGAGCTGCTGAAAATGTACAAGGCGGCACTGGAAGATGCTGAACTCCCGGCGTCCCTGAACGAAGCAAACGTGGTCTCCCTGCTGAAACCAGGTAAAGAAGCAAACGAACTCGGCTCGTACCGGCCGTTGGCGCTCCTCAACACCGATTACAAGATACTTGCAGCAGCCCTGGCCCGGAGGCTTGCACCACTGGTCCCCACTCTGGTACACTCTGATCAGAATGGCTTCGTACCTACACGGAGCACGTCCCACAACCTACGCCGGTTTTTCAGGGTCCAGCGTTACGCGACCCCGGCCTGGCCACGCTCGGGATGCATCGTGCTTGACTTGGAAAAGGCATTCGATTCGGTGGAATGGCCGTATCTCCTCCGAGTCCTTGAGAAGTACGAGCTGGGGGATACCTACGTCCAGATGGTGGGGCTCCTCTATCAAGCACCCGAGGTCCGGGTCCGGACCGGACGGTTGTTCTCGGACAGGATCCGTATTGGAAGAGGTACCAGACAGGGCTGCCCCCTCTCCCCCATCTTATTCGCCTTGGCGATGGAGCCGTTGGCGGAGATGCTCCGCACTTCCGGAGACACCTGGGGCATCCCGCTGGCGGACGGCATTCACTCGGTGTCTCTGTACGCCGACGACTTGTTATTATTTGTCAGGGACCTCACGCGAATACCAGCGGCGCTCTCGGACACCTTTCGGGCGTTTGGAGACATGTTGGGGCTCCATGTCAACTGGGCTAAATCAGGGACCTACGCATTCGATGGCGAGATGCCACAGTGCGATGTGCGTATGATGGGGGAGACACTCCGATGGCACCCAACGGTATTTAGGTACCTAGGGATCTTAATATACCGAGACCCTATGGATCTCCTGGAGGGGAACCTAGTGAGGGCCATCTCCTCGCTCACGGCCCAGGTCACGTTCTGGAACTCCCTCCCCTTAAATGTGCCAGCCAGAGTGGCCCTGACCAAGATGATAATGCTACCCCGGCTTCTCTATTATTATACTAATTTGCCAGTGTATGTACCGGTGCGCATATTTAGGGAGCTGGACACCCTCACCAGACGCCTCATCTGGAATAAGGGGAGACCCCGGGTTGCGCTAAAGACCCTGTATGCACCCACAGACGCTGGAGGCCTAGCGGTTCCCAATCAGGAGCTTTATTACTTAGCAGCGCAGCTGCAGTGGGTTGCCTATTGGCTGAGCGGTAAGAACCTAGCGGACACGGCCACGGCCGATGCCGTCCTATCCCCCGTGCAGGCGCTCACACTCTTCCATCCACTGACGCTGGGCCGGCCCCCCACGCAGGTCCATGTGGCAGTGGCAAAGCGGTGCTTCGCACGGAGCCTCCGGCTCACCAGACATACAGTGCCCTATGCTCCGAACCTACCCTTGCTGGGGACACCTCTGGGCGCTGGCACACTGTCCACGGCCGAGCTGCGCAGCTGGACAGAAGCAGACCTGGATGACCTGGGCGGCCTGTACAGCGACGGAGAGCTGCTACCCTTCGAGACCCTGGCCGCGGACACGGAGCTACCGGTGGGTCAATTCCTGACACACGCCAGACTCCTTCATGGACTAGCAAGGGCGTGGGGTGACCTTAGCCACGAGCCGTCCACTCACCTACTCATCCAATACCTGCATGTGATGGGAGACGGATCCCACATTGTGCACTGGCTCGCACAAGCCTTGCACAGCCATACGCAATTTTCTTCCCAGAAATTGAGGGAAAAATGGGCGACTGACCGTGGCTCAGACTGGACAGACAAACAATGGAATGCTATTTTAGCAGGCGCAAGGGTCATTCCCCGCAACGCACGTTTCAAGCTTATCCAATGCTACATCATACACCGTGCATATCTGTCTCCGGACAAACTAAACCGCTACTTCGGGCTCACTTCATCGGCATGTCCCAGATGCGTCCTCCTGGACTCAGACTTCCTGCACGCACTCTGGAGCTGCACCCATCTTACCTCGTACTGGTCTGCGATCACGGGTATGCTAACAGCGGCCACGGGCGAAACCCTCCCCACGACGTGGGAAGTATGCCTATTGGGACTCTACAAGAGAACCAAGCAGACCAAGCTACGGGCACGCTTCTGGGACTTGGGCCTTATTACGGCCAAGCGCCTCATTACACGACGATGGAAGAGTCCCACCCCGCCGAGCCCTGCAGACTGGCGTCGCTCTTTTGCCAACTGGGCCTGCGCGGAGAGTGTGTCGCTCCATAGAGAGGAAACCGCGGGCCTACGGAAATACCCGATCGCCCAAGACTGGGACGCTGCCCTGATTACATATCACCGAGCGTGCACCCAAGCCGGCATAGAGTACCGACTCAACGCAGAACAGGGAGGGCCCACCTGATTGCTATCCGCACCTGGCACAGACTCCACCACCCCTCTCCGCCCCCCTTCTCCCCCCCCCGCCCCCCCCCAGTCCCGCGCGCTTCCCTACCTCCCCTACCCCCCCTGATAATTGGGGCCTTGCGCGATGGAGATGCCCCCTGCCGCTGTCGCCCCCCCCCCCCCCCGCCGCCCGGCCCCCCCCCTGTTGCCCTACAGCCGCGGCGACGCCGCCTCATCCATTGTCTCTGCCCCTGCGCGACCCACACAGGATGCACCACACACAGCTAGGGTCCTAGATGCACTATCACACACACGAATACTAGTCTAACGGTTATTGAAGTGTTCCTCCCCCCCCCCCTGTTTTTGGCTACCCAGTTAATTCTTTTGGTTGACACAGAGGCCGTTCATACTATACTCTTGATAACGCCCGACCACCCTTCCTCGTTTGCATCTCATATAAAGCTGCTTAGATGTGCCCAGAACCAGGAAGCGGGCACCCAGCGACCCACTAGACACTGGAGGGTATGATGCCGCCTTTATCCCCTGCTACACTGACCAGGGAACTCCATTTCAAACAATGACTGTTGGCTTTTCGTTTTGAACACGCTAGTTCCTTGTTGCAGTGCTATGAACCGTGGGCACTGCACCATGTGCCATTTCCTGACACCGTCATTTATGAACTGATGCAATTCCACCAGCAACTGTTTGTTTTCACTCATGTGTAACTGATATGTCGGCGTGTACTACCTGCTGGGTTAATGTTTGTAGCAATAATCCGTTGTTTTGACACTGTATGAATAACTACTGGCTTCTTTGTGAAACTGAATAAAGTTTGGGACCGTTGGTCTTAAATAAAAAAAAAATGGATGCAGAGAATTCGGTGATGGTTGCTGTTCTTCATTATGCCTTACGATTTGCATTACCGGGAATTACCTAATCGCAGCCTGATTATCATTCACTTCGAGTCCTCTTGATACGCACCTCATCTTCAGAAATCCCCTTTTGCCGTGCCACCACAGATCGAGCTCGCCGCCTGTTGTGTTAATACTGAAAAGCATTTACACACTGTAGTCTTTTCACTGTAATGCATTTTGTCCCTTCCCTCACACCGTTAAACCTTTTTCTCCCGTCATCAGCTGAGCCAGCTGGTGACCTTTGTGACAAGACGCTCCTCCCGCTCTCCCCACCCACATACAGCTGTGTTGGACTTTCAGCTTAATAAAAGCATTTACTTCAAACGCTCTCCGTGTATTCTTAACAGCCACCCTTCCTTGAAATCGAACTACCCAATTAAGTGTTCTTTCATCGTCATTTTCATCTCAGACATAATCCATTATGTCCTGATGATGGTCCCCATATTTTATGGAGGGATCGAAACGTCGTCGGCAAACTGTACCATCACTACTTAAATTGTTATGTAAGTGATGCGAGCATCGGTACTTAAGATGACATGTGACATAATTTGCTTAATATTTCTAGTCACAACAAAATGTCTGAACCTTGAACTTCTTTCCTTTTTGTTATTGCTCCCACTTAATTTTATCAGTTATATTTTTGAATAAATACATTTAAATCCATTGAGATTTTTGACATAGATTTTATTATATTCTATGTGTTATCTTTTGTGCTGTCCTAAGGTAAGTGACCAACTCTTCCTTTCTAATACATGTACCCATGGTCCCTTATATACCTTTGGATTGCCTTGTTTGTTACAGACGCTTATTTAGATGTTCCAGAAATAGACAGCGTCCCACTGCCGCAGTAGTCCTCTCTGCTGCCTACCTGTACTCCGTTGCCATCAGGCAGAGCGAATGAGTCGATTTAGATGTTCCTGTTGTGCTGACGGTGTTCTGGTGGCAGAGTCCTGAGGAGTGAGGCCATGGTGGTTCGGAGACAGGTTAGCACTACTTCTTATTTTCATCTCCAGGCCCCTATACGTTTTGAATCAGTCAAAATGTATATTGAGATTGTTACAACTGGGATTTCTGGTTGGCTAAGGCTTGCGCCAAAGCCAGGCAGAAACCACCACTCTAGTCAGGGCAAGGGAGTTACACGCCAAAGATAACCCCTGCTCTCCCCCTTGGTAGCTTGGCACGAGCAGACAGGCTTATCCTGGAGGCACTGTGTAAAGCATTTGCGCACGCGCACAGTAACAACATCCCAGGCCTACTACAAAAGGAACTCCACACAAAGTTATATAAAAACAACTTTTGTATTCTCCAAACACATCAGATAGTAATCACACAATATACATTGTGCCAACAGGCACGGGCAATATTCACAAGAGAGTATTTACACAGGACAGGGCCACGTGGGCCACTGTCAGGATCAACACTTAGCAGAAATCGGTACAAGTAAAAATAGATCATAAGCCTACGACTAGTAGCTACTGGTAATCGCTGTGCTCTACCTCAACCTGTAACATAAACAACATTACGTACAGTCACATCAGGCGCAATTTACATCCTGCACCAACCTCACTAGTCTAAACACACTAAACCCTACCTCCTAAGTATAACTCACATTTAGGGCCTTAAATCAGTGAGATATCATCTTACTAACACAAACCTACATAGGTAAAACAACCTCCTAATCATAAACCATATCTAGAGGTATCAAACAGGGTGCGTAAAACATACTAGATGCATTACATTTCCAAGCACCACATTTAGAGCACATCAATCACATTAGGGCCTTGCGCCCTATCCATATACCAGCCCCCCAGGCCAACTGGCCATCCAAGAAGGGGCTCAAAGGCCCTGTGTCCACAGGGCTCGACAAATCATATAAAATGCTCTAGACCTGCAGGTCTAGTAAACTACAAAATCTCCTCGACCTAACTTAAATGAACTTGACCTCAAACTCTGAAAACTGAGCAAATGTGACAAGTTAGCAAGATTTAAAAGCATTTTTATTGCTCATTTACTTCGTGAGCAATAAAGATGCCTTTAAATCTTGCTTTCTTGTCACATTTCCTCTGCTTTCAGAGGCAGAGGTCAAGTGTCAAGTTTGTATTCCTACTCGCCAGAAAGGGCGAGTAAGGCCTAAAAATAGCTTGTCCTTAATCAATCTCACTCGCAAATGCGAGCGGTCGAGTGAATTTCTCGAGCCCTGGTCCAGAATGTCACAGGTCGCGCTGCCAGCGCAGCGCCAGTCAGGGGTGTGCCATCTGTGCAAACCTAAACGTTGCAGCTGCCCACTACTTGCTGGGCAGCTGAAGCAAGAACAGGGCCCAAACGCTGCAGCTGGCACTAAGTGCGGCGCAGCTGTGGAAGGCCTGGCACCTCTGTGCTTTTTCTGCCCCTCTCAGGACTCTCTCTAATGGCGCCTAAACGATGCAGCTGACCACTACTTGCTGGTCAGCTGTAAATCAGCAAAACTGCGGCATGGGCCCTCACTGGCCCCGGGGAATAATGTGCGCCAAACGTTGGAGCCATCTGGCTCTAAAATCAACTGTGCCTCAGGACGCCCACTGGATCCTTAGACCAGCCAAGATGCCCCCAAACGTTGGAGCCCCGCAGGCTCTGTAAATAAACATTGCCTGCGCTGTAGGAGTCACTTAGGCTCTAAGAAATCAAATATGCCCCATAGCAAGGGAGTGGCCCGCTGCCATCCGGGGCCGCTCTGGCAAATGGCACTGCCATTGTGCCTGCACCGGTAGGGGCGCGGGCCCCTCAGGGCCTTCTAAACAACATTGCCCCATCGTTGGAGCCAAGTAGGCTCTTGAGATAATTCAAACGTTGGGGCTGCCCACTGCCATCCGGGGCCGCCCTAAATGCCCCCCTAGCACAAGCAAGCACCCACGGGGTGCTTCGGGGGCCTCTTTACCACAAAGAAGGAACCCCTCACTCAGGCACTACAACACACGCCCGTCGCCCCAGGACACGCACCAGGTTGGGCTTGATTGAAGGCGGCGGTCTCTCTCTCCATACGCGGTGAGGACAGGCACCAGCAATGTGCCTCGAGCCCCCGCCGCCCTCCATCGGCAGTCGCTGGCGCCTGCGGGGCTGTCCCTCGGCCTGGGAAGACCCGCCTCTCTTTGGCACCCCTTCACCCGGGCCCCCCTCCTGGGAGTCCCAGGACTTTTTCACCATCGGTTGCAACTGCGGGGCTTCATCTAATCCCAGCGCGGTGGCGGGCGGGACTTCCCTTCCAAACCTTAAGTCCCGCCCACCGTCAGGCACTATGGTGCCTGACTTCCTGTTTTCGCCGCGGCGGTGAATTCCGGGGGCAAAAACGAGGGGTAGGCCCCCTCGAAAATGACAATGAACAGCGGGGTGGGCATCTGCTGTCATAAATGAACAATAAGCTGCAATAATCGGGGTGGGCACCCGAAAAATAAATAATTAAATCAGCGGGGTGGGCACCCGCAGTGGAGCCATTTTCAGGGGAATCCTGTAACGACCGGATTCTCAGAACAGGCAGCCTACCAACCGTAGCTAACCCAGTCATCACATCACTAGTAATGTTGAATGAGATTCAACATTAGACAAAAAATACCCCCCCCTTCTTCCCCACCAGGAAGATGCAACTGAGAAACCCGGGGGGGAGTGAGGGGTAGATATTTCAATTGCGCCCTTTGCCACAAGTGTATGAATTTCAGCAGAGATAAAATCTTGCTCTCGTTGAGAAAAAAAATTACGAGGGGGAAAAAGAGTTTGTACCAGGGAACTGTAAAACTCCAGCCTGTTACCCCACCAGAGTCTCAAGCACCCGAGTATCCTGTGCAAGAGTCTGCCAAGTGTGTAAAGACTGAATCCTGCCCTTCAGAATCACCTCTGAAAACTTAAATAATCCCACCCGTGGCACCAGATTCCTTCGAGGAACTCTGAGATCCTCAGTAGCAACCGGTCTGTAAACGCTTCTTGCGGGGTCAGGGGCGAGCGGGGTAGAAGGTGGAGTTGTTGGGATCCTCGTAACCACCTCTATTTCGTTGGTAGAAACCTTTCTGTGGGCCTTTTTGGAAGCCACGGCCAAACATGCACCCTCTAAAATGTCCAAATCTGCCAAAAAGTGGGCGGGAAACCTTACAGAGAGACCTTGCCCCCAAATTTGGAGAGCTCTTTCAGAAAAGGTTGGCCAATCAGCAGGCCCTGGGCTACTGGACCCGATTGAGAAAATGCTAGCTCAGTGAGCTCTGGGTCGAGCTTAAGGAGAATGGACCAACACTTTTGCTGGAAATGGCACAGTTTATGTTACCTAACTTTCAAATAGCTTGTTGCTCCCAGCCTACCAACTCCTCCAGATCAATGGACATTGCAGATTCCTTAGCTCTGTAGCCTAATTCCAGGATTTTGTTTGAGGGACTGTCGTGTAGTTCCCACTAATCTGCATGATCTGCGCGTTTGTTGGACAAAATAAACTTTGGGCGAGGTGCCTAGAATGATTCTGGGCACCCCTACAGGAAATGCTGGCCTAGAGACCAGCTAACTGTGTCACCTCAAGGCCACCTAACACTAAGTATGGGCAAAATTTGCGAATTTGCGGTACGCAAATTTGTGCGAAAGCGAATTTGCGGTCTGCAAAATCCGCGGATTTTTTTATTTTCGCGTGTTAGCTGGGCGCTTTGCGTGTTCGCTGGGTTTTTTATCAGCGCGCCGACCGCGAAGTTACCCATGCGGTCGTACATGGGCGCGGCCATCTTGTTTTCAGTGTTTGCGTTGCGTATTTCCGTTTCCAGGCGCTCGTTGCATGCTCGCTTTGGGCATTTCCTATGTGCGGGGCGCAATTACGTGTTTGCGTGCTCTGGGGGAAATATCTCGCAAACTTACCCAGTTGGTCGCAATGGGAGCGGCCAACTTGTTTTTCATTTATTGCTATGGTTCTGGGCATGCTTTTTCAATCCTCCTCTAATCTTTGCAATCCTTTGTTTCTTTGAACTTTTTTTTAATCTTTTGTACTCCTTATCTATCCCTCTATTTTTCTACATCTATATTTTGTGTTTTTTTCAACTTTTTGTTACTTTAAAAACTACTTTTTTACCTCTTTTATTTTATTTACTTTTTCCCTACTTTTCCCTATTTTTTATTTAACTTTCCTGTCCAGGACAGTGGCAAAGGGAGCCGGGAATAACCAGAAGTGGAAGGGTCCCGCACCCTGTACCCGTCTCCCATGCGGGCGCTTTAGGGGGGAGGCAGTAATAGCCAGGGAGATTTTCAGCGCAGTGGAGGTGGCCGCAATGGTTTTCTTCGTCCAGCACCACATTCCCAAGACTGTCACGGCAGGTGGCAGGCTCGGTGCTGGGTACGAGCTCTGGGAGCGTCGCAAGCTATGAGGGAAGGTGTGCCGGGCCATGTATGGGGAGTTTGGGGTCCGGCGCACCTACAATCAGGTGACGCACAGGTGGTCCGACATCCTGGACCGGGAACACGACCTGCTCGACCTGCTTGGCATGGAGATCCCTGGGCTTGGTGAATAGTAGTAGCTATGTAATCACTACTTTGTTTTCTCCTGCTCTGTGTTATTATGATATTGCAAATATTGTTTTTTTCCTAAGAGCAAGAATGCTGCCGATTACATTGCAGGTAAATTATGTTTCAAAAGCTTCTGTGATTGCAGGTGCTCGCCTGCTCACTGGCGGTGCTACTATGCTTACTTGTTTTCAATTTTGTGCTCATTTGGCCTGGGTGATGAATATGAATCAGTGTACTTTACAGATCTGCGTAATGCTAGACATTAGAGACTCAAGTCCAGTCTTTCCTTTGTACTCCTGCCACTAAGAAGGGATAGTGGTGGTGATCATGACGGACTGTGTCTGTCACTTCGCGTGCTGGGTAGTGCTGCCTGCCAGTCTTAGAACCATTTTGTATTTGGTTAAGTGAGTAACATAACTGTTCAAGGCATGTGGGCTGCTGAATTCATATCTGTGCATAGATCGCCGCCTAGTGTTGGGTCCGGATGATTGCATGTTGTTGTCCTGGAAGAGTCTTCGAAGTATCACGAGATAGGTGGCTCCTCCCTTGGATTACAGTGCGCATGGGCATCCTCTCCATCCTCAGATTGTTTTTTTCCGCCATTGGGTTCGGATGTACTTTCCTACATTCCAAGTTCGGAGTTGACTAACTCTTCTGTAAAGGCCAAAAGGCCTTCGGTTCCGTCGGTATTGTTTCGCGCTCTGTACCAAGAGACTTCGGAAACATCTATTGCACTCCGGGCGTTGAATCGGGCCGTGAGGCCTTCTTCACGCCACGTGGACCGACCGTTGATGGAAAGAATTCCATTTAAATACTGCCCGCAGTGCAACTCGAAGTTCCCCGCACACAGATAAGCATCCTCTGTGCAACAAATGCCTATCTCTGGATCATAAGGAGGATAGTTGCCTTGCATGTGCCCAGTTCCGGTCGAAGAAGACTATCCGGATTCGACGGGCAGCAAGGCAAGAAATGCAGAGGTCGGCGCCGGAACCAGACAACATCTTCGACGATGACGAAGAACTAGGTAGCGCCGAAGATTCAGATCAAGACGTCGAACAATATTCGGAGCACGACTCAGAAAATTACTTTGAGGATGACGAAGACATCGTCGATCTTGATGAATACGATCAAGACGACATCGTAGCTGTCGAAGACGACTCCGATAACGACGAGGGGCGAACCGTGAGTACAACGCCCCTTATAGACACTATGGGCCCGATGTAGGTAAATCTACATTTACCACTTCATAAATACCGAATCGGTATTTATGAAGTGGTAAATTAGAGGGGGGGAGATGTAGGTATTTCAGATTCGGTAAATACCGAATCTGTAAGATTCGGTATTTACCGATTCTGTAAATACTGATTCGGTATCCCCCATTGCTTCCTATTGGCCTTGAAGCTGATTCGGTAATTACCGATTTGTGCAAGTGTGCAGGGGGTGTCACTTTGACACCCTCCAGCACCCCAAAAAAAGGCATGTGAGCCATGTGGCGCAGAGACATGCCCTAAGGGCATGTCTGTCTGTCACATGGCATAGGTGTGCATGCACACATGTGCATGCACACCTGGATTCGGTATTTTAACACCCAATTGGATTGGGTGTTAAAATACCGACTCTGAAGGGCCTGTGGGACTGAAAGTAGTCCCACCTACATCCCAAATTTAAAAAATCGGTAATATTACCGATTCGGTATTTTTGCGATTCGGTAATTTTACCGAATCAGTAAAATACCGAATCGGACAAAAAAAGGTCCCCTACATCTCAGTAGGCCAAATACCGGTCGGAAACGGCCGAAATCGTCCGTTTCCGACCGGTATTTGGTACCTACATCGGGCCCTATACCACTATCAGAGACTCAGTTCGAGGCATCGCCAGCAGGCCTTAGCCAAGATCAACATTTTCGTTCTACAGCCCCGCCACACCGCCCGGCTAAGAACATATTCGAAAAGTTCTCTGAGACACGCCTCACGGCACCGGTTCCATTGAAACCAAAACTGGTTGACAACACAGTCTTCGGACCAAATGTCGTCGATCCGAGAGTAGTTAAGCAAAAGAAGGCCGTAGTCCCGACACAACCTTCGAAGCCAAAGACCGTCGAGTCGACATCGAAGACAAAACCTGTCGAGTCGAGCTCAAAGCCAAAAGCCGTCGAGTCCAACTCAAGGCCAAAACAGGTCGATCTAACGCCAAAGCAAAAGCATGTCGAATCGACATCAAAACCAAGGCACGTTGAATCGAGCAAACAAGCCTCAAATATTGACGAAAGGAGACACATTGTCGACGAAAGTAGAAGGGCAACACCCAAAACTAACGTCGAACCGAAAGTGAAACCTACTGTGGACAAAAACAAATCGGTCGAGCCGAAGCCCCTCGAACCGAAAAAAGCCATCGAGCCAAGGCTACATACACCAAAAACACCGAAGGACACTGTCGACCCAGCTAAACCGCTCGGTCCGAAAAAGGTGGTAAAGCCAGCTGTACCAACAAAAACTTTCCAAAAACACATCCAATCACAAAAAGCGGTTGAATCCGTTAATCCTACAGACCCAAAATCTGGCAAACCAAAGGCTGCGGCACCAAAGACAAAGACTGTTGAGGAAGAGCTTATTTACCCAGACCCCTCCACAGAGGACCAGTCAAAGCTGTATATTGACCCAGCAACTGGCAAAGTGACTGTGTTCCCAAAGAAGAAAAGGCCTCTGCCAATAGCAAACTTTCCAAGAATACCACTCAAAAAGAAACAAGACTGTGCTACCTCTCCAATCCTTTTTGAACCAATCCAGCCATGCCTACAACCCCAGATGCCCCAACATCACCTGAATACAACCCAGATGAAGATCAGGATGCAGATGTGGGGTTTGGGTATCCACAAAACCCAACCGAGGACCCAAACCTACAGCCATTGGGTGCAGGAGGAGAACCAGATAATGAGGGGACTCTGCCCATTACAGAACCAGCAGTTTACCCAACTAAGCCATCACCCACTGAAGATACTGTGGCCTTTAATTCTTTACTTGTTAGAGCAGTTACCTACCATAACATAGATATGCACTCTGATGCTATTGAAGCAGACTTTATCTTTGATACACTCACAACATCCGAGAGACATGTAAAAACACTCCCCAAGTTAAAGGGCGTCTTGAAACATGCACATGACATTTTTAAAGACACTGCCAGGGCACGGGTCATTAACCCTAGAATTGAAAAGAAATATAGGGCTGCACCTGTCGACCCTACATACATAAAAGGGCAGCTGCCCCTGGACTCCCTAGTGGTGTTCAACGCACGTAAAAGGGCTAACTCCCAGACTACCGGAGAGGCTACTCCTCCAGACAAAGAGTCAAAAATCTTTGAGGCATCAGGCAAGAGAGTAGCGGCTCAAGCAGCAAACTCTTGGAGAATTGCCAATACACAGGCCTTGCTGGCCAGATATGACAGGCGCATTATGACATTTTAGAAGAAATTCTCCAATACTTACCTGATCCTTATAAACAGCAGGCAGATGAACTGATACAAGAAGGGAAGCTAATCACCAATGCCTCAATTAAATGTGCCCTAGACGCGGCTGATACAGCTGCCAGATCCATCAATACAAGCGTACTGCTAAGGTGCCACGCATGACTCCGCATATCAGGTTTTAAGAATGAAGTCCAATCTACTATTCTTAATCAGCCTATCAACCCAGACTTTTTATTTGGTCCAGCAGTCGACTAAATTCTGGACAAAATGAAAAAGGATGCGGAAACAGCAAAGTCCATGGGAGCTCTCCAGTCCCAACAACACCGGGCTCCTTTCGTCGCTCCAATTATAGAGGAGGAGCCGGAAGTAATACCTCACAGCAATCCTCCACCTACAAAACAAACACTCAATCCACATATAACAAAAACACCAACAGGGGTGGATACAGGGGCAATAACACCAAAGGAAGGGGTCGTGGAGGCAATGCAAGTAGATCCTCCACTGGCACCAATCAGTGACTTCTTGGCACTACCCCCAGACCATATAACACCGGTCAGGGGAAGACTACAACAGTTTCTGCCAATCTGGTAAAATATCACAACAGACAAGTGGATCAGGCAAATTATCCAACATGGCTATTGCCTAGAACTCACCTCAACCCCAACCAACATACCACCCGTGCATCGTCCTATACCACAGGAACATATCACACTACTGCAGCAAGAGGTCATCTGTATACTGCAAAAGGGGGCCATAGAACAAGTCCCACTACAACATCAGGGAACAGGAGTATACTCCCTATACTTCCTAATTCCAAAGAAGGACGGGTCTCTCAGACCAATATTGGACCTCAGGCCCCTCAACCTGTACATTTTGTCGGAGCATTTTCATATGCTCACTCTCCAGCAAGTCTTACCATTGCTCCACAAGGGAGACTTCCTACCAACTCTAGACCTCAAAGACGCATACTTTCATATACCAATATACCCTGCTCACAGAAAATATCTCGGGTTCACCATACAAGGTCAGCACTACCAGTTCAAAGGTCTACCATTTGGTGTCACAACAGCTCCATGCGTCTTCACCAAATGTCTAGCTACAGTGGCGGCACATCTCAGGAGGCAAGACATCCATGTGTACCCATATCTGGACGATTGGCTAATACAGGCGCCATCGGCCCAGCAGTGTGCCAACCACATGTCAAAAACCATCCATCTCCTGCACAGTTTAGGCTTCTCGCTAAACTACCCAAAGTCACATCTGCAGCCCTCCCATGTACAGCAATACCTGGGAGAAACTATAAATACACTGGCAGCAAAAGCATACCCCAATGCAGCACGTATCAACTGCATGCAAGCACTGATCCAAAAATTCAGGCCCCAACACTCAGTACCAGCTCGAGTGTTCATGCAGCTAATAGGCATGATGGCCTCGTGCTTATTCATAGTCCCTCATGCCAGACTACACATGCGCCCGCTACAAGAGTGCCTAGCAAGGCAGTGGAACCAGGATCTGGGACAAATAAAAGACCTCTTGTTGGTGACCAGTCGTGCATACAACTCTCTGCATTGGTGGAATCCACAAAACCTTTGCAAGGGACGACTGTTCCAAGAGCCTGTCCCACAAATAGTGTTAACCGTGGATGCATTCCTACTAGGATGGGAAGCCCATGCCATACACTACACAGTACAGGGACTCTGGACTGTACAACAAAAGAAGATGCACATCAACCTTCTGGAGCTGATGGCTATCTTTCTAGCTCTAAAAGCATTCAAGACACACTTATGCAACAAAACCGTGTTGATCCGGACGGACAACATGACGGCTATGTATTACATTCAGAAACAGGGAGGAACACACTCCCCACAGCTGTCGCACTTAGCTCAAGCAATGGAACATTTTTCTTATGGCAGAGCACCTCCCAGGCAAGGACAATCAAGTAGCCGACCTGCTCAGCAGGCACAGTCAACAAATGCACGAATGGGAGATTCACCCCAAAGTGCTCCAGCCATTCTTCCGGAAGTGGGGACACCCGGAGATAGACCTGTTTGCCACAAGCGAAAACGCAAAATGCCAGTACTTTGCCGCCAGGTTCCCACATCCACAGTCGCAAGGCAATGCGATATGGATGAACTGGTCAGGCAAATTTGCGTACGCTTTTCCCCCAGCTCCATTAATACCGCTAGTGGCACGCAAACTACGACAACACTCACTAACGCTAATCTAGTTGCTCCCACATTGGCGAGGCAACCATGGTATACAACATTCCTAGAACTGTCAGTGGTGCCTCATCAAAGACTGAGACTCACACCTAATCTACTAACTCAGAGCCATGGAGAAATCCAACATCCAGATCCGCAACAGCTGAACCTGGCGATCTGGCTCCTGAAATTCTAGAGTTTGGATACCTGAACTTGCCTCCAGACTGTATGAACATTATCAAGGAGGCAAGAAAACCCACTACCAGGGCATGTTATGCAGCTAAGTGGAAACGTTTCGTCATTTACTGCAAAAACAATGATATAAACCCACTTGATGCTTCTACTTAAAACATCATATGCTATCTATTGCACCTACAACGCTGCAATTTAGCCTATTCATCCATCAGGATACATTTAGCTGCGTTAGCAGCATATCTTTAAAACAGGCAACACCTTTCACTTTTTAGGGTGCCAGCAATTGAAGCGTTTATGGAGGGACTCAAACGCGTAATTCCTCTAAAACACCCACCTTCACCAGTCTGGAATCTAAACATTGTTCTAACCAGACTTATGGGACCACCTTTTGAACCACTACACTCATGCGAAATACAATTTCTTACTTGGAAGGTAGCTTTCCTTATTGCCATCGCTTCGCTTCGAAGAGTTAGCGAGCTTCAAGCCCTAACTATTCAAGAGCCATTCATCCAAATACATGCAAATAGGGTAGTCCTCAGAAAAAACACTAAATTCATGCCAAAGGTGGTATCACATTTCCACATAAATAAAACCATCAAACTGCCAGTGTACTTTCAGAATCCACAAACAGTTGCTGAAAGGGCCTTGCATACTCTAGATGTCAAAAGAGCTCTACTATACAATATAGACAGAACTAAGGCATTTCGAAAAACAAAACAATTGTTTGTTGCTTTCGCACCGCAACACAAAGGCAATTCCATTTCAAAATCAGGTATAGCCAGATGGATCGTTAAGTGCATTCAGATATGTTATTTAAAAGCAAAACGCACCTTAACAGTTCCCCCTAGGGCGCATTCTACACGCAAACTAGGGGCATCCATGGCTTTCCTAGGAAATAATCCTTTACACGAAATTTGTAGAGCAGCCACATGGTCAACCATACATACATTTACCAAACACTACTGTGTAGATGTACATTCAAAACAGCAAGCTGCTGAAGGACAGGCTGTTCTCAAAACTCTTTTCCAGACTGCTACGACTGACACAGGTAGCCACCGCTAGGGGAGATACTGCTATACATTCTATGCACAGATATGAATTCAGCAGCCCACATGTCTCAAATGGAATATGCTACTTACCAGTATGCATCTGTTCTTCGCATGTAGGGCTGCTGACATTCATATCGCCCACCCACCTCCCCGGTGCCTGTCGCAGCCGCAGCATTCACGCTTCACATGGACATCTCTTACTGTACTATACTCCATCTCTGCCACAATGGCGAAAAACAATCTGAGGATGGAGAGGATGCCCATGCGCACTGTAGTCCAAGGGAGGAGCCACCTATCTCGTGATACTTCGAAGACTCTTCCAGGACAACAACATGCAATCATCCGGACCCAACACTAGGCGGCGATCTATGCACAGATATGAATGTCAGCAGCCCTACATGCATAGAACAGATGAAAACTGGTAAGTAGCATATTCCTTCCAAGTAGACGGTCCGCGAATCCAGGAATACTATATCCTAGTAGACCACATCAGATATGGGTCAATACATTTAGTGCAATTGTCTATTTCCCCGAAATAATTTGTTATTGTTTGTTTTAAATGTTTGATTTGGTTGACAACAATCATCCCTGTTTGTGTCTTTCTTTCATGTTGTACATCAGCTCCCCCCAGGGGCAAGAGGACACAGGAGGTGGTAGCGGCGTCGGCGGAGCAGAAACAACACCAGGAAGGCCAGGATAGGTCCGCCGAGGGCTCCTCTGCTGGCCCCAGTACGTTTTCCCGTTAATATTAATAATTATACCTACCTATCTTTTACAGCACCTATTTTTCCAAACGTTCCCCATTCTATTTTTTCCTAAATCGTCTTTGATCTTCTTGTAGACTGTTTCTAAATTCTTATCCTGCCTCTACTATGACTCTCTGCGGTACTACTAGATTATTATTAGTCTGTCTGTGTAGCTAAGCTTGCACAGTTGGCAAAAGGTGTTCAACAAAACTATTATATTCAGCAATAGCTCTACGCACTGAGTGCAGTCCTCTGAGTTGTCCATAATGTCTATTGAAGTCTTCTAAATGTTTATGCTTTAACAATTCCCAACAATAAAATGTCAAAGACCACCAAGAATAAGATACTAGTTTACTTTTTGATTGGATAGGAGGACAATCCATACTACTACTGTTGCAGGGACTAATCTGCCCAAACAGAACTATGGACAAGAAATAGGACATTGATTATAAATTATAATAGGCGCAGTTAGACTTTCCACATACCTCAGTCATAACATAAGTTGAACCCCCAAGCTCCTTACTGACTAGCTAGTGTGTCAGAGTCATTATTTAGCTCCCGAATGCAGCGATGATCCCCAATGATTATACAACCCAGAACATAAGACTACAGAGTCAGAGTCCCGACCTGTCAGAGCCACGGACTTGCTTGCAAATAGCAAACTCTTTCGCTCACTCACTCATGACCAAAAACCAAAGTCTATGTAAGTTTTAAAGCTTTATTAAAAGTAAAAACATTTATTAAAATCAACTTCATATAAGATAAACGGTGAAGGATTCAAAACTGAAAAGTGGCTGATTTTGCACATTAATTGTAGGAGAGCCCTCACCTGGTTGGAACTTAGTCTTGGTGGGAATGAATCGTTGACGACTCCGTCCAACATGTTATGATGATGATCCTGCTCTTGTTCTTAGAAGGGAAGCTTCTGTCTGTTAAGAGAAAAATGGGGCGTGGTAAAAAGCAAGCATTCATCAGTTGTGCCAAAAAGTGTAGCACCACATATTATGGCTAAGCATAAATAAAAAACACCCTTCCCTGAAGAAAGGGAAATTTGTAGTTTAGAGTAGACTAGAGTCACAAATTAGTAAATTTGTTTATGTAGTGCTTCTAAAAAAATTTCATTCCTAGACAAAATAGGGAGTGGTGTATATGGCATCTAAAAATATGAAATATATATTCTAGGCGTAACATTGGCACATCCAAGCACCATTGCCGGGGCCAGCGCGGAGGTGGGCACTCCAGGGCCGGATGCGGTGCAAGAGCCATCAGGAACTGCTGTGGGGGATGCCACGGTAGTGGCGGGCAGTGGTAAGCAAAGCTATTATATTCTGTTACCTATTGAGATTGCAGACTGCAGTGGGCTCTCTGCAGGGGTGTATATGTTGTACAGTAGAAGTACACTTTACTGTTAAGAAGACTTACAAATTTAGAACTAGGGGACATATTATCAAGGACCAGTGTTAAAATTATCGCTGTTTTATCGGGAGGAAACTGCTGATAAAACGGCGATAATGGGCTTGATAATACGCCCTTGTTAATTCCCATAGAAGCCTATGTTAACACAAGAACATGGGCTTCTATGGGAATTAACAAGGGCGTATTATCAAGCCCATTATCGCCGTTCTATCGACAGTTTCCTGCCGATAAAATGGTGATAAGTTTAAGTCCGGTCCTTGATAATATGCCCCTAAGATTTTGTCAACCAAGTAGAAGACATTCACCCTTGACTTCTCATTAGCAATAGCATTAGCGGCGGGAGTTGACGAGTAACCAATGACCTCTAAATTTTACTTCAACTTAGCTGTGAAAGTTTTATCGAGAAGCCAAGTCATATCAGAGATTACCTTGATGGATAGGATGAACGAAAAGGGAAAGAAGGGTGTAAGGAAGGATGAGAGAATTAATAGTAATGACTGGCAAAGAATGATACGTGTTTTTGAATGCTGCCTGAGGTATCTGGGAATATGATGCATGGCCGGTTGAAGGCTGAAGCAAGGATGGGTGGAAGGAGAAAGGAAAGAGGACTGCCTGGGTGGGTGAAACAGAAACTGTATGTGTGAGCAATATATCCTTTGGTTCAAATTCAAATGCGAGTCAAGCATGGATGCATGGCTGGCGGTTTCCAAAATAAAATAAAAAGGTTGTTTTTCTGTGAGAAAAAGTAAGGTTTGTCCAGTTGAGACATTAAGAAGAATGATTGAAATTTACTTTGAATGGATGGATGCCTGGATCATAGTACTCGAGTGCAAGTTGACTGCGCTGGCATTATGCCGGCTTCCACAAGTGTACGTACCAATTTCGCTAAAGAAGAGAGAAGAAGAAGAAGACTGGTGTACTGTCTGAGTCTAATGTAGTGAGTCTATATAGTGCTAGTAGAATTCCTGAAACTCCCACTAATGTTAGAGCAGAGGCCGACGAAGTGAGAGGTTAGATAGATACAGGCCACAAATGTTATGGTTATGTACTGTGCTTGCAAGTTGCGAGTGCTACTGTGACACAACTTTCTGCTGAATTATTTTGTGTTAATCTTAAAGAGCATTGGTTACAGTATGTTTTTCTTTCTTCATATGCTCCTTCCCAACTAACATGGAAGGAGCTGGCTAGATGGGCATGGCAACGGAAGCTGGAGGCGATTGTCGCCGAATATTGGTGGCTGGTGGCCCAGGAGGAGGAGAGAAAAGGGGGTGGTGATGGACAGAGTGTCTGAATTAAGCAGACCACTCCTACCCAGTCCAAAGATCAGGGCTTGATCCATCACCGTTTTTTAGCTCACTGCACCATCCCAGCTCAGAACCTGGCTACATGCAAATTAGTCTGTACCTGGCCCAGTACATCATGGGAACAGGGCAGACCAAACTACCAAGCCAATTCTTGTACTGGAAAGGAAACAAGCTTCCGGGGACCGGTTTCTGGCATTACAGCCGTCTTCGGCCCGGCTTGCTTGAATCCTGATGGTGCAGTGAGCAAGGGACTCATGTCTGAGCATACCCTTCCACGCTTATGGTGGACAAAACGATTCAGAAAAGGGGGTGGTGATGGACAGAGTGTCTGAATTAAGCAGACCACTCCTACCCAGTCCAAAGATCAGGGCTTGATCCATCACCGTTTTTTAGCTCACTGCACCATCCCAGCTCAGAACCTGGCTACATGCAAATTAGTCTGTACCTGGCCCAGTGCATCATGGGAACAGGGCAGACCAAACTACCAAGCCAATTCTTGTACTGGAAAGGAAACAAGCTTCCGGGGACCGGTTTCTGGCATTACAGCCGTCTTCGGCCCGGCATGCATGAATCCTGATAGTGCAGTGAGCAAGGGACTCATGTCTGGGCATACCCTTCCACGCTTATGGTGGACAAAACGATTCAGAAAAGGGGGTGGAGATGAGCTAAAGAACGGTGATGGATCAAGCCCTGATCTTTGGACTGGGTAGGAGTGGTCTGGTTAATTCAGATGCTCTGTCCATCACCACCCCCTTTTCTGAACCAGGAGGAGGAGGACACGCAGTCTCAGTCGACATCTACAACATCCACGACAGCTGCATCCTCCTCCGCTCTCACTGGGTCTGGGGATCTAGTCAGAGCAAGCCTTCAGCGGTACGGAGCCTTGATACCGCACCCATCCGCCACCGCCAAGCAGCAAAAAAATCAGCTGCCCCCCACAGCAGGTGCAAGGCTCGTCTGCACCGCTTGACCCTTAGGGTATCCAATCTTGAGCAGGAGGTGGAGAGACTGAAAACCCTGCTCAAGGACCTCCACAGGAAGCATCAAGACCACCTGGCCAAAGGACACTGCGGGCAGCAGTAGAGGAGGAGAGACTGTCCCTTGTCCCTTTTTTAAAGACTTTTGGGGGGATGGGAATTGGGCGTTGGGGTTTTGGAACTTTTCTTCGGGATATTTTATGGACATTGGTTGGGGTTAGGAAAGGGGGTGGGTCTGGTCTTGTAGATTACTTTATTTTTGTTAGGGTGTAAATAATTATTTATTTTCAACTTAAACATAGCATACGCGTTTTTACTGTTTTGTGGGGGAGGCAGAGTTAGTGAATTCAATTGTCTTACTACTTTACTAGTACTACCGTCAGTCCCTCCTCCCTTCCTACTCCATTATTCTTCCTTCCCCAAAATGCTTATCTTACCTGTGAATCGTGTTTGAGAATCGGGCAAGGCACAGGGCGGGGTGCATGGCAAATGGCGATAAAGGTTGAATCCTGGACAAATGAAATGTCATTGTTGTGGTTGTGGTAGTAGTAGTGGTACCTTACACACTGGCAGTAGCAGCATATGAAAAAAAAGGAAATGAAACATTGAGTGCCCCAAGCGTAGCATTAGAACAGTACGACAGATAGTACAGTACACAGTAAGAACATATCCTCGGATTCCTTCACCATCCATGAAATTTATTTTCTGTTGCTTTGTAATTATCCTCCCCAGCAAGTGTGTGGAACTATTGTTGTCATTTAGTCACACCTCAATGAAAACCACACAGCCCGGGGGAAGAGGGTTAGGTTTTGAAAATTGGATGGGAATGGTGTTTTTTGGGAAAGTTTTGTGGAGAGAGGAAAAAAAACCAGCATGGACCAACAACAAATGAAGAAAAAATGTTTGGATAAGAAGACATGCATGACGTTGTTTGCTAAATGGATGGTTAGGTTACTGAAAAGTAGTACTACAACTTACTAACTATGAAGAAACTATGTGACACTACAGGGCTTCAGTAATTACGCAATTTCACTTGCCTATCTGCCCTCAGAGAGAATAAACACTTAGTAGTACAATAAATTAGTTTTAAAAATAGCAAAGAAAAACTTATCAAATAGCTGGAGGGATGAATTTGAAGCAGAGAGCAAACAAATGCGCAGAGTCACACATAGAAGTTCACAACAATAACATTATTAAAAAGATAAGGAGAAGTGAAGAGGATACTGTATCTGTATGTTGTAGTTGTCCTGTTCAATTTGGGAAGTTGCATGCATCCAGCCATTCCTCTTCTTCGCGGTACTCCTCCATTCCATCTGACGCTCCGTCGATCAATCTTGGTGACAAGACACACTGTCCACTGCCTGCCTGGCGGATAAAGGATTGCGGATTGCTAATGGTAAGCCTGAGTTAATCGTTTTTCCCATCGCACAGGGTAAAAGCCGGCCTGTGATTGTTGATGGAAATACAGGAAGTGAAGCACAAGTTACTACTTGTGTAACGATATATCTGTAAGAGACATTAGTTAGTGATAGATTCCTTACCTTAGAATATCCCCAGGCGTCAGACTGGATCCGGAAATTTTTGCGTAGCAATACCCCTGCGCGCTGCTAGGCGTCGTCTGCGGCTCCGCGTCCGTCGTCGGCGTCGTGAGCGCCGGAATGACGTCATCGGAGTATATAGACGGCGCCCATGCGCGCTGACGTCAGTTCTGATAACACAGCTTTTCCGCGCCAGATACGCAGAGCCATGATAGAACTAACACTGGTGCCATTGAAACTAGGGCCCTGAAAGGGGATGACCTTAACCCTAAATATCGGTTCGCAGAACGGGGAGGATGGGAGGGCGGTAAGGAATCTATCACTAACTAATGTCTCTTACAGATATATCGTTACACAAGTAGTAACTTGTGCATCTGAAAGAGACACGTTAGTGATAGATTCCTTACCTTAGAATAGATACCCCAGCAATACCAACCCCGGTGGTGGGTCTGCGAACCAATATCACACCAGAAAGTCCTGGAGGACGGAACGGCCAAAGAAGCCATCCCTCCGGACTTGACTGTCCAGGCAGTAGTGTCTTGCGAACGTGTGCAGCGAGGCCCACGTGGCTGCCTGACAGATGTCCTGCAGGGGGACACCGCGGCCCAGGGCAGTTGTCGTTGCCGTGGCCCGAGTGGAGTGAGCCCGCAATCCAGCCGGGGGCTCCTTCCTCGCCATGGAGTAGCATGCTTGGATGCACAAGATGATCCACCTGGAGATGGTCCTCTTGTGTACAGCCTTTCCCTTCTTCGCGCCCACGTAACCAACGAAGAGTTGGTCATCCACCCGGAATTGGCGAGTGCGGTCTAGGTAGTAGGAGAGCGCACGTTTTGGATCCAGACGGTGGAGCCTCTCCTCCTCTTTCGAGGGATGCGGAGGCGGAAAGAAGGTGGGCAAGGTGATGGACTGCCCGATGTGGAAGGCCGTGACAACCTTGGGCAGAAAGGAAGGTCGTGTACGCAACACCACCTTATCAGGATGAACCGACAGGAAAGGCGGAGAAGAAGAAAGAGCCTGGAGCTCACTCACCCTCCTGGCAGAGGTGATGGCAACCAGGAAGGCCGTCTTCAGCGTAAGGAGGCGAAGAGGACAGTTATGAAGTGGCTCAAAGGGAGCACACATCAGATAGGTGAGAACAAGGTTCAAGTCCCACTGGGGCATCACGAAGGGAACAGGAGGGAACATGTGTGTGATGCCCTTCAGAAATCTACTCACTATAGGGGACTTGAACAAAGAAGGCTGATCTGGTAGCCTCAAGAAGGCTGAAAGAGCAGAGAGGTACCCTTTAAGAGTGCCCAGAGCAGAGCCCTGCTGGGCAAGGGAAAGAAGAAAGAGCAGCACTTCCGAAAGGGGTGCAGAGAGGGGATCCACAGCCTTTGCTGCGCACCATGCCACAAATTTATTCCACCGGCAGGCGTATACCGACTTTGTGGAGGGACGCCTGGCTGCCAGAATGATGTCACAGACTTCGGGAGGCAAGTCAAATGGCCTCAACTGCCGCCGCTCAATCTCCAAGCTTGTAGGTGGAGACTGGACAGGTTCGGGTGCAGAACCGTCCCCTGCTGCTGCGACAGAAGGTCCTCCCGAAGAGGCAGACGAATCGGGGGATCGACTGACATGCTGAGTAGCTCGGGATACCAGTATCTTCGAGCCCAGTCCGGAGCCACAAGGATAACTTGGGCCCGGTCGCGCTTGATCTTCTTCAGCACTCTGGGCAGAAGTGGTATAGGCGGAAAGGCGTACAACAGGCCGCAGCTCCACTCGCGACGAAAAGCGTCTCCGAGCGAGTGCCGCCTTGGAAACTCCAACGCGCAGAACTGCTGACATTGCGCGTTCTCTTCTGTGGCGAATAGATCTAACCAAGGCTCTCCCCACTGTCGAAAGAGACCTTGCGCCACGTCCGAGTTCAGACGCCATTCGTGATCCATCATGCACCGGCGGCTGAGTTCGTCCGCCCTGGCATTCAGAGAACCTGCCAGGTGTTGAACCACCAGAGTCACGCCCTGATGTTCCAGCCACTGCCAGAGGCGCAGAGCCTCCTGGCAAAGGGTCCACGACCCCACACCGCCCTGTTTGTTGCAGTACCACATGGCGGTGGTGTTGTCGGTGAACACTTGCACCACGCTCCCCCTGACAGAGGGGAGGAATGCCTTCAGTGCAAGACGAATCGCCCGCAGCTCCAGAAGGTTGATGTGGAGCCGGGACTCCGCCGGAGACCAGAGGCCTCTGATCTCCGCCTCTCCCATGTGGCCTCCCCAGCCCTGGAGGGACGCGTCCGTCACAACTACGTGCTCCGGCTGGGGTAGAGAGAGGGGTCTGCCACTGACCCAGTCGCGGTCCGTGAGCCACCACTGCAGTTGCTTCGCAGTGCCCTCCGAGATCAGGACATGATCGGACAGGTTGCCCTGATGCTGGGCCCACTGAAACTTCAGGTCCCACTGCAGAGCCCGCATCCGCCACCTGGCGTGACGCACCAGAAGGATGCAGGAGGCCATCAGTCCCAGAAGCCGCAGCGTCAACCTGACCGAGACCCGGGATAACGGCCCGAAGATAGGAATCAGAGCCTGAATATCCCGAACCCGCTGCTCGGGTGGGTAAACCCGAAACTGCGCCGAGTCGAGAACCGCTCCGATGAAAAGGAGCTTCTGAGAGGGACACAGGTGTGACTTCGGCACATTGATGGAGAACCCCAGCAAGTGCAGGAGGTCGGCCGTAGTCTGGAGGTGGCTGACGACTGTCTGGGGCGAGCCCGCCTTCAACAACCAGTCGTCGAGGTAGGGGAAGACTGACACCCCTTGCCTGCGCAGATGGGCTGCGACCACCGCCATCACCTTCGTGAACACCCGTGGGGCGCTGGTAAGGCCGAAGGGGAGCACTGTAAACTGAAAGTGCTCGTGGCCTACCGTGAACCGCAGGTAACGCCGGTGGGCCGGCAGGACGGGGATGTGGAAATAGGCGTCCTGCAAGTCCAACGCTACCATCCAGTCTCCTGGGTCCAGGGCAGCCAGGACCTGAGCCAAAGTGAGCATCTTGAACTTCTCCGTACGGAGGAAGCCGTTGACGTTCCGCAGATCCAAGATAGGGCGTAGGCCCCCTTTGCCCTTCTTGGGTACCAGAAAGTAGTGGGAGTAACAGCCACGTCCTACTTCTGGCCCAGGAACGCGCTCGATGGCCCTCTTGGCCAAGAGGACCGAAACTTCCTCTTGCAGAAGTCGCAAGTGATCCCCCGACACACGGTGGCATTGAGGTGGCATGGATGGAGGGGAAGACTCGAAGGGGAGGGAGAAACCCCTTCGGACAATTTGCAGCACCCACCTGTCCGAAGTGACTGTATGCCAGTGGGAGAGGTGATGGCGAACCCTGCCTCCCACAGGCGTCACATGGGCCTGAAAACTCGGACTAGGAAGGTTTTGAGGCGGGGGCTGCTGAGGGAGGTGTGGACTGGCCTCGCCGCTGGCCCCGACCACCGCCACGGCGGTTCCCACGGCCGCCACCGCGTTGCTGAACATTCTGCGGCGCGTGGCTGACGGTCCGTGGTGGGGCGCCCCTTCCGTGGCCACGAAAGGAGCGAAAGGCACCCGATTGCTGGCGTGGGGCCGCAAGACCCAAGGACTTGGCCGTGGCCCTGGAGTCCTTAAAACGTTCCAGCGCATGGTCTGCCTTGTCGCCGAAGAGGCGACGGCCATCAAACGGCATGTCCAGGAGAGTAGCCTGGACATCGGCCGAGAAATTGGCGGACCTCAACCAGGCGTGGCGTCGAACCGCCACCGTCGTTGCCATCGCCCTGCCCAGTGAGTCCGTGGTATCCAGCCCACACCGGATGGAAAAACGTGCTGCATCTCGGCCGTCCGCAAGGGTTTGGCTGAGTTTAGCCCTGACCTCCTCAGAGCATTGTGGCAGCACCTCCGCAACCGTGTCCCACAGAGTGTGGGTGTAGCGGCCCAAGAGACAGTTGGTGTTCACTGACCGGAGCCCTAGGCTCACAGACGAGAAGACCTTCTTCCCGAACTGCTCATATCTCTTGGATTCCCGATCGGGCGGGGCCGTCGGGAATGCGGTCTGGGAAGTGGAGGCCTGGATGACCAGGCTCTCGGGGGTGGGGTGGGTGGACAAAAAGCAAGGGTCGCCCGGTGCCGGGCGGTAGCGTCTGGCCACGTTCCTATCCACAGGGGGACCTGTGGCGGGCTTGGACCAAGTGCCCAGCAGAACGTCACACAAGGCCTCATTGAACGGCAGAAGGGGCTCCGCGGAGCCGGACTGCTGTTTGAGCACCTCAGTGAGGAGATTAGTCCTCACGGCCGCGACGGGGAGCTCAAGGTGTAGGGCCTTAGCTGCCTTCGTCAACACTACACTGTAGGCAGAACCCGCCTCCGAAGCCACAGTCGGGGGCGACGTAAATCCAGTGTCTGGCGATGTGTCAATACCACTGGCCTCCCCAAGCTCATATGTCCAGTCCTGATGAGACTGGCAATCACGTGCCAGAGGGTCCTCGGACCCCTCCCACTGCTCCTCGTCACCCAGCTCCTGGAGACCAGGATCAACAGCCAGGGCCTCCTCGTGGAGATAGAATTCTCCGACGGCCGACGGAATCGGCGCCCAGCGGCGCCCCTCCGACGCCTGAGGCGGACCGTAGGAAGCATTGGGGTCGGCAACCACTACGGCTGCCGGGGACGACACCTGAAGGGACGGCGCCGGCGAGGTCGTAAGGTCGACCGGCGAGGTCCCGGATCCGGAGCCGGATCCAACGAGGTCGCGCGGCGCCGGGACCGAAGTCGCCAGCGGCGCCGGGCCCGAAGTACCCGACGTCGTCGGGGCCGAAGCGCCCGACCCGGAAGGACCTCCAGACGGAGCCGATCGGCCCGAAGGCGCCACGGGAACCGACTGAGGAGGGAGGGCCCTCATGGCCATGAGGTACCTCTCGACCTCCTCCTGCGACGCGCCGTGCCCAGGGACCCGAAGGTGTGGGGCAGGCGGCGACGCTTGCGACTCCCGCGGAGCCGCGTGGGCGGTGTCGCCCGAATCCCCGGTCGCATCGAGCGAGCGACGGGGCGGGTCGGAGGACCGATGGTGTCGCTCCGACCTCTCATGCCTCTTACCTGAGGACTTGGATCCAGACGATCGGTGACCACTCCCGGAGCGTCGATGACTCCGACCTCGCGACCTGTCCCTCGACCTCCCGTGGGACCGGGACCGGGACCTGGAGCGGCGCGGGGCCGACTGCCTCAGCTCGAGACGCTTGCGGGACCGCTCCCGCCTAGCCTTCGACGTCAGGGCCCGGCAGTCGTCACAGGTTCGATCGTCGTGGTCGAGGCCTAAGCACTTCAGGCACCGGCGATGGGGGTCCGTGACCGACATGAGTCGGCCGCACTTCGAGCAAGGCTTGAACCCGGGCATCCCTGGCACCGATAGTCGAGAATCGACTAAGTAGAGGATCAAAAAGATCAAAAAAGTTTTCAGTCAAAAAGTGACTGGGGGTAGAGCTTCTTCCGGATCTGCGCTAGCTGGCGCGGAAAAAAGAAGAACTGACGTCAGCGCGCATGGGCGCCGTCTATATACTCCGATGACGTCATCCCGGCGCTCACGACGCCGACGACGGACGCGGAGCCGCAGACGACGCCTAGCAGCGCGCAGGGGTATTGCTACGCAAAAATTTCCGGATCCAGTCTGACGCCTGGGGATATTCTAAGGTAAGGAATCTATCACTAACGTGTCTCTTTCAGATATTAAAACTCCACAGAGAAAAAAAGATAAGGTACGGTGTGCTGTAGTGCAAAAATAACACTTTCAGTTTCAGAGGCGACAGTATTACATACAAGCATCATCATTTCTAAAGTGCATACTCTGAGTCTATTTTTTAAGGATAGTAATTAGCACACAGCAGGCCAGGGCCATGCAGACGGTCAAGGAAGGGACCTCTGAGTGAAGCAACCTGATGTGGCATACCTCTTTGACACAGACAGACAAAGCATATCTAATTGTATGCAGCAAGCCACATAGCCGCAATTTTACATGAACTGCTGTCTGGACTCTGGCAAAACAACACTGCACTGGCTCGACCACTCAATACCACGACTAGACAGACATGTAGTTCTGCTGTTGTTGTTGACTGGTTTACCTGTTTGCCACTCATGAAATGGCCATAGTTCTTCCGTAAACCGACGATTATAATCCATCCATCCCAGTGAGTGACTGTAAAGAAAAAAGATATTATGTAACTTTGATCATCAAGAATCAACATCATCATGGTATCTTGGCAAACTCAATGTTGTTCATGCAGTCGCATTCTACACACACAGTGAGTCCAAGGACATTTTGCATATTAAAAAATGCAATGTAGTGGCCCCTGCAGTAGAAGAATTTGAATTAAACAAGGTAAAAAAACACAGAGTAGACTTGAGTTACATTTAGTGTGTAAAAGATTAAATAATAACAGAAGACATATGATGGTTCATTTCATGCACAACAAACAAACAGCAATTGCTTATATCAGAGCCAGACAGCCAGTGCTGTCCACTGCAGTGCATCACATCTCATTATGCATTACCTGTTCCACTTTTTGTCTGCATCTTGTTGTTCTTAAAGTGGAGGCCCACAGGGCAGCCTCTCGGGTGTGTCAAGCAATTTCAGAAGTAACTGTCAGCAATCATCGTATAGTCAGTAATTCCAGTCCCACTTCTTTTGAGGGGACTCGTCTACGAAGCGACAATTTCTTCATTCTGCGTAATCCAGCCATCTGCCTTGAGGGCAATGGATAGGGGGAGTCTGGAGGAGGAGGATAGTGGAGCATGACTGAGTTGTGAACTTCAGGATTGCAGGCAGCGGCACCTTCAATAACGAAATAAGATGAAGACAGTGCTGCTGATGGATTTGTTGTGGTAAAAGTTGCAAAACAAAGAAAGACACACAGGAGTAAAAGTGAATAAGGAGTCAGGACGGAAACAAAAGGAAGTCAGTTTCAGGCCTAGGTGTCAGGGAAGTAGTGCTCGTCCTCAAACTCTGTGAATTGAGACGGGAGTAGGTCAGCTAACAGAGAAGAACTTCAGTCACCTAGGTCGGTGTCCTCTTCTTCCTGCGTGCATTCACGTATTTTGTAATCTGGTGGTATGAAGTGCTGATTCATCTTGATCATTGTTAACCTCTCCACATTTTTGGGCGAGAGGCGGGTCCTTTTCGAAGTTACAATGGCACCAGGAGCACTGAAAACACGTTCAGAAGACACGCTTGCGAGTGGGCAAAACAAATAATTTAGAGCCAGGTTGGTGATCAATGGCCATAGAGGCCTTTTCCCATACCATACAGCAATGGGTTCTGATTAACGAGGACCTCTGTTGGGTCATCCAGATAGGCCTGCACCATCCACTCAAGGTTCTCCAGGGGTGCTCCACTTTGCGTACTATCTGTGGCCTTTGCATCACTGGAACGAGCAAACCCTTGCTGAGTTAGCCAATCTGCTTCCGACAATATTATGGCTGGGCCTTGTGCAGGTGAGGATGATGATACGGTTGCTGATGTTGGGAACGGCTGTGAGGGAAAGTGACTGCCTAAGCCACAGATTCAGAAGTGGACCTTGACCCTGGATGGCCTGCTGATTCAGTAGTACTTCTGCCGCTCTTTTTCGAACCGGTTGGCTGACAGAGCTAGCCAATGTTTGTAATTTGAGAAATCTGCTTCATTAAAAGGAATGAATGCTTTGCTGGCCACTGCCTTTTTGTACCGTGGATCCAGAATAGTGGCACAAATGTAATGTTGTTCTGCATGTATTTTTTTAAGCCTTTCATTGTGAACTAGGCGGCTTAATAAGCTCTCCGCCAACTGATATGCGTCTTGCTTGGCAGTATCACCTTTGAACGTTGAAGACACCGCCTTCAGTTGGTGCTCTAGCATGCGCAACAATGGGATAGATTTGCCCAAAGTACAGTCCTCCCTGCTGACTTCACGCGTGAAGACCTCAAAAGGACTAAGCATGTCTGTCAGGCTTTTAACTAGCTTCCATTCCTACAACTTTAGCCTCATGTCTTTCATAGTAGAACCAAGTGCAAAGACATACTCATTGATTACCAAGCACTGCTCAGACAGACGCTCAAGCATGTAGAAGGTTGAGTTCCAACGTGTTACCACCTCCTGGATGAGTCCTCTGACTCGTAGTCTACGTTGACGTTGCATGTACCTCAGCTGCTTCCGGGCCTTAAAAGAATGGCTGAAATGTGTGCAGATTCTTCGGCAGGTGGTCAGTAACTTGCTGACTGTGTTTTCTTTTTTCAAGAACTCTTGCACTACAATGTTAATACTGTGCGCCCAACACGGCACTCTGAAATAACCACCATCATGCATGGCCTTAACTATATTACTGCCATTATCCTTGGAAATATAACCAATCATGCGCTTTCTTGGATGCAGCCATTTATAGACCTTACTCTGAAACTCATCCAAAAGATTTAGTGGAGTATGAGTTTTTTCCATGGCAAATATGGCTACTGTTGCTTGTTTCCGAGTAGGTTGAAAAACTGTGTCCGGGTCAACACCTGCATATAACTTGTCTCTAACCCCTGCAAAAGAGACCCAGTGTGGCGTGATGCACATGTAATCAAGGGCTTGGCAACTGGTCCACATGTCTGTTGTCAGGTGGATAGTGTGAACAGCACTTTTCTTTGGAACATCCCTCCAGTGTTAGGCCACTTTAAATGTGGTAGCTGTAAGGCGTGCTCTCTGGTATCTGAGATCAAAACATTCACGTACAACAACTACACCCACACTTTACAACAGCATACAAACTGCAATACCATGGGAGTGATATATGCTATAATGTGCCCATGTGGTTTCTTATACATCGGTCAAACGACCCAGAAAACCAAGACCCGTATTCTACAACACTGTAGCAAGATACGGTGTAAAGTGCAGGGAGCCCCACTAGTAGATCATTTTATCAATTTCAATCACCATCCAGAAAGTTTTAAATGGTGGATCATAGAGAAGGTGGCCAAAAATCCACGAGTTGGTAACTATGCTAAAGTCCTAAGCACCAGAGAATGCCGCTGGATGCACCTACTTGACACCATTAACCGCGGTCTGAACGATCGCGAGGAAGTACTTAGACAAATGGTGGCAATCCGCAATGGTTGACGACTTCACCTAGTTACCATACTCCTCATCCCTTATCTATATGATCCAGTATCTTAGATCTGAATATATACAATGTCAATGCACTTAGTATGATACTGGACATATCAGAGGTCATGTCTTACTGAGCTACATGTATCACTAGATAACCATGTATCACTACACACATCACATGAATAAGCAGTACATACATGTCTTTTTGCGTATCATATATTAACTTCATGCAGTTATCAGATAACTGTCTGTTGTTATATATTGTTTATTGTAACCATTGCTGTATACCTGTGTATTTGTTCAAAATGTATGTATTAATCACCGATGGTATGTAATTACTGAGGCTTCTATATACCCAGAAAGTATAGAACATTGTGGATTTATAACCCATATGAGCATTGTCTATAGCCCAGAATATGGTCAACCATAAAGTGTCAACCAATAGGCATGAGCCAACAGAATTAGAGAACCATTGACCCAGACTTCATAAATGGCGAGGTGTCTTGTATCCCGTTAGCTGATAAAGATTCATTGTAAAAAAAAACCTTCGCTTCGATTAGCGTCTTTCACCAGAGTCCATCTGAATAACGCTTCCGTCTGACTAGCGTCTTTCACTGAAGGAAAGTCCTTCCTCACTTTCGAATGATGATCGAGTCTGATAGGCCGAATCACGCTCACGTGACCATCTCCACACGGAAGTATCCCGTGTGACCGACAAACGGTGCTCACTTTCAGATGAATGCCGATAGAGACCAACAAGCCGGAACAGCTTGAATTTGTTCCCTTGAATCACCCGGTGGAATCCAGACAAACAGGAGGATTGCCGTGGCGATACCAGGCTCCACACAATCGGACACTTAAGGTAGGCACTCGGCGACAGCTGTGCCCCAGTATTAAGTTGTCAGCCAACAGCAAACTCAGTCAATTGAATTCCCTCCTAATCATATTTCATCCTATCTTATTCACCAGGTGATAATCGGATTTGAAAACAACAAAAAACCGGAGCACGACCACCGGAACGCCCGAGGGGGCACCGGTAGGACTGCGCTACTTTTACACGCAGCGGTAAGCCCGCTTTCAATTCAATTAATAGTCATTACACTGTTGGTATGTCAATGGGGAGCTCACTATCTTTAACTCCCCCACAGGCTCCACATTGAACATTTGCCTGATCCAAAGTCCTTCACAATCTTTGACCACCAACAACAACTAGGTGAGTCTATTTCTTAGGCGGAATACATAGATACTAGGAGTCACTTACCCTTGGGAGAGGGGGTTTCTGACCCGGTTTTCTTTTTGCCGCCCATTAGGTGATTCACTCATCCTGAAGTATAGACGGAGGTCTATAACTCTGCCACTGCATCGGTAATGTACCCAATACCTAAAGTGTTCCACACATCCAATTAGTTGTATCCAGTTATTAAAATTGGTCTCATTCATGTACCCTAGGTGTTTCATCCAGACGAATCCGTTGGATAACGGCCCAGCAAATCTACTGCTGAAACTACAACCTGCCCCCCCCCCCTTTTCCCGTGTCCTGAAGAAGACCCGTAGCCGAGGTCCCCAATCTCCCATGAGCATCAGGGTCGAAACGTCGACGCCCACCCATTGACTTGCCTGTATCCCTCCCTGTGTCCGTTTCCCATATCCCCCAACCAACAACTATAGGGGACAGGCATATGAAATAGCGGAGGGTATCCCGCTTTGCTTTGTGTAAATAATACAATTGTATATTCACTTTGGTTCTTTCCTTTAAATTTTCCCTTTTCACTTGAGCACCCCTTTCCCTTCCTTTCTGACTATACACTTGATAGTTATATGAACGGCGCAATAGACTATCTTGTTTTTTATAATTGTAAATAAAACTTTGAACTTTTGATATAACGAATATACATTGTGTGGGTACACTTTGATTGCAATAACAATCGTTTTGGGTTTTTCATTAATATTGTGCATTAACATCTGCTTTGATTTATGACTGAATATATCTCGCCCACTGTGTTTTTTGATACGATCAATATATGCGAATTTAATTGCATTAATGAGAAACAAATGAAACTCATCTAAATGTTTATTTAAACTGTAGTCAAGGACCAGTTTTCTCTATACAATTCATACCCAGGTCCTTTGATTTTGTGGGTGAACCCCATTGATTTAATGGTTAACAGTAGCTAAACAAGCATTTGCAATGCAATAGGTCTCGCATTAATTAAGTTTGAGCTATTGGCGTTGCTAAATATTGCAACACCAATTGCAACAAAAGTCTATTAAAGGTAGGCCAAATGTTTTAAATTTATTTTTGTAGCAATGGTGGTATGCTGCGCTTTAGATGAATATGTTTAAAAGTAAAGTGCGCCATACTGCGATTGCTACAATAGTTAATTGTGGATGCGCTAACAATTGATGTGTGCACTGATGGCTGGTGGTGTGTGTGCCTGGTGGAATTGTGCACTGCCAGCTGGTGGTGTGTGTCTGGTGGAAGCGTGCACTGACGGCTGGTGGTGTTTGTGCCTGGTGAAAGCGTGCACTGAAGGCTGGTGGTGTGCGCCTGGTGAAAGTGTGCACTGACGGCTGGTGGTGTGTGTGCCTGGTGAAAGCGTGCACTGAAGGCTGGTGGTGTGTGCCTGGTGAAAGCGTGTACTGAAGGCTGGTGGTGTGTGCCTGGTGAAAGTGTGCACAGACGGCTGGTGGGGTCTGTGTGCCTGGTGAAAGCGTGCACGGACGGCTGGTGGTGTGTGTGTCTGGTGAAAGTGTGTACTGAAGGTGTGGTTGTGTGTGTGGTTGTGTGTGTGTGGTTGTGTGTGTGTGTGTGGTTGTGGTTTTGTGGTTGTGTGTCGCTCAGCTTCAATACGCTGCACGAAAGAAGCCAACGCTCGTTCTGCTTGAGATCAGTTTGGTACGAAACTTTGTTTACAATCAAGGATTGCTTTATAAATGGGACAGGTTACAATGGGAGAGGGGCCACAGTCCCGAGCAAACTGTTTACAAGAAAAAACAAGATGGAAAAAATTGCAATAATCGTGAAAAAGGAAAAAGACGGATTGCGAAAGTGAGAAAAGGACCTACGAGTAAAAAAAAGTTGGTATAGACAAAAAACTGGTGAGGATAAGAAAACCGAGAGAGAGAGAGAAGATAAAGAGGCCACAGTCCCGAGCAAACCGTTTACGAGAAAAAACAAGCTAGTATTTAACAAACATTCGGAGTGGCAAAAATGAAAATAAACAAACATATAGCTCAAATATTGTCAGTCAGTCAAAATACACAATGACGGAACACCTCAGCCAGAACAGAAAAAGTTGAGCAGGTCTAGTACCAACAGGAAAATATTAAACTCCTTTTCAACTTATCTCTATGAAATAAAGAAAAGCATAATGTAAAGTCGTGGTACAATGATCTTCAATCAGGGTTGCACAAAGTTACAAACCGCATCCTCCGCACCTTACAGGGTGGCTCATTTCAAAATTTGACGTATACAACGCCATCAGGTCGCTTAGTGCACAGTACCTGAAACGTTGACACTTTTGATAAATAAATAAAGTATAAATGCAACAAATGATACAAGCATACACAGTGTGGAATAAAGTCATACTACACGGTTGAGAAAGCAATGATTATTAACGTAAAGTACATTTCTGCAGTTTACCTGTGCGGTCGGTATGGACTAGAACCAGGAAAAATCGGTGCTGAACATCCCTGGTAAAAAGAACGCTTGCACGCCATTTCAGAGTACATCGAAAACACTACCAGAACTGCGGCGGGGAGCAATAATCACACGGAAAGGTACCAGAAGCGTGGCAGGGGTTTAGTTTCACTTCCCAACAAAGCTTTAAAACGTCACGTTGAGAAGTCAATGGAAAGTAGGTGCACGCCGATTTAAACGAGTCATCATCTTGAAAATAAATAAAACACATCTACGCCTACGGAGCAGTGGATGAATCATTAAAGCGCTCTCCTTCAAACGTAGTTGTTATTATGTCCCAGGCGGAAGTCAGGCAGGCCGGGGGCGGGACGTAAAGACACACCGGAAGCCCGGGCGGGCTCCCGTGAGGTGAGAGCCTCGCACGCACAGAAGGATGAGACCGCCGCCGCTTGCAACGAGCCCTCGCCTGGAGACGAGTACCGGTGAGTGGGGGCCTTTGCTGAGCTGCGAGGGCGGGGGGCATGTGTGTGTGCGTGGGGCGGCGGGGGGCTCTGTATGTGTGTGAGCGTGCGTGTGTGTATGTGTCTTGGAGTCTGTGTGTATGCGTGTGTGTATGCGTGTGTGATGACTGCGGGGGGAAGAGTGTGTGTGTGTGAGCGAGCGAGTGTCTGTCTGTGTGTATGCGCATGCATGTGTGTATGTGTGGGGATGTGCACGGTGAATGTGGACGGAGCCGACGTGCGCGTGCACGAGGTCAAATCCACAGGCTAAAGCGCGTGGCACCCTCTTGTCCTAATCCCCCCGAAGTCGATGACTATAGTTGTCGAACTGGACTGGAGCTAGTCCAGCTCGACCTAAAAATGAAGGGCAGAGACAAGGTTTCACGTATCTCACGTATCTCACGCATTCAATTCAAGCCTCCGATCATGGGAGTCAATAAAATGGCCACCATGCATGCGCTAGGCTGCCCAGTGTTTAAAAACAAAAAGCGGAGCACTCAACAGGTGTCCTGACTCCCTTCTCTCCTGCTCCACACAGAAAGATGAGGCTGAAGACCGCCCCGTTGAGAGCATGAATGCTCCCTTTGAAAAACAATATCACCTGGAATCTGTGCTGCGGGTTCCATTAACACAAGCACCCTGTCACATTAAGGTATACCAGTTATGCAAAAAATGAGGCTCAGTAATACAAACTACACAAACAATCAATAGGCAATTATAACATATATAGACATGGGAGGATTGCAATTAATTGTCTGCGAAGCAACATAGAAAGAGGAAGCTCAAGTTATACTGATGGGTTGTATAGGGTTGGGCCTCTATGGTTGGTTTATTGTGATTGGCTGCTGTTTAGAAGTAGTAAAAGAAAGAGAAGCATAATCGGAGCCTCCAGTCCTGACATAGAATTTGGAAGTTCATGCAGAATCATCAAAGAGGGAGGAGGAAGGTAAAACGTCCATTCAGCTTCCTTGCTCAATATTAGAAAATCAAAGTGGGGGAGAATGGACCACTTGTAACTACGTTTCCAGGGTTTATTTTCTTCCGTACTAAAAAAACCCTCATACACGTACGTAGTTCGAGGGCGGTATATCTTGATTCTCCGCCAGTTAACATGGGCTAATGCATCATCCTCGGGTCTTTGTTATATGCTTACCTCTAGCCAGAGGTAACCGCTGGATACGTAGTAGTGTCCAGATATAGTGTCTATAAGTGCTCAAAGGTGGTGTGAGTTAAAAAATCCTGCTCATCTCAAAGTAAATTTGTTTATTCTAAAAAAGAGTGTCAAAATTGTTAAAAAACACTGGTGTGTAGATATGGATCAGGTAACTGGATCGCAAGCTGGTGGATTTTTTGCTTGGTCGCGCTTGAAAAATACAATCTCGCACGCGCGGCGTTTACTTACCGTGATTCTGAGTTCGCCGAGTTGTTTTTCCTCCCGGTTTGCGTATAATGCGCCAGTTTGGATCTTGCTGCGTGATCGCGCAAGAGTTTTTCGACCGCGAGTACGTCATCGCGGCCCGCTATCTTGCACAGTGAAAGTTTGACAACGTGAGTACGTCATAAGGGCCCGCGATCACACATCCCGGGAGTAAACAATTGTGAACACCTAGATGCGGCGCGCAGCTGACTTCCGGCAGGAGATTTGAACAGCTCGCTTTCCCAAACTTGCAAAAATTGCAATTCTGCACAAGAAATACACCGCAGGCAGCATAAACCTTCTGAAAATTATGATTTTGATCAAAATAACTCCTCAGATTGACGTTTGGCTGCACTTTTTTGTGCAAGGAGTCCATTATTGGGGGGCTGGGAGGAAGGAAGTGCCCCAGAGTCCAACTTCCTGTTCCTGTCCAGCAGGCTCCTCCCAGTGCTTTGTCCATGTCCTGGTCACTTTTCATTTGGATCTGGAGCTGGAAGGATTACTTTGTGGCTGCTGCTGGATATTTGTATTTGAGGACTTTTTGGACTTTGGATCCATTTTGGATTTGAGATTTTACAAGTAAGTTGGTGTTGTTTGTTTGGGGCATTGCAGTTGCTGCAACTACAATTTTAAAACTTGTTCACAACTTTAAAAAAATATATTGTGGGTAGCCACAGTATCCAGTGGGCCCAGGGTTAGTCATGGGTGCATGATACAACTGTTTCAGTGAGTTTTGTTACTTAAATCTCATTTATGTCATGGAATTTTAGCTCACTGTTATATGTGGAATTTTTATTTTTTATTTTGGGGTGCCTGTAAAGCCACACTAGCCAGTAGGCCCAGGGGTAGTGAATGGTGCATGGACCAAGTCTTTCTGTGGGGTGTCTTGAATTTAAACATCATTGAGGGCAAGGATGGCATTGGATTGTGGTGATTTTTGTGTGTTTTTTTTACTTCTTGGGGTGTTGTTGCGGCCTGGCCATGTGGGTGGGGGTCATTTTGAGGCCTGGTCCCGGCCGGACCTGGCCATGTGGCTGAGGGTCAAGGGGCCATTTTGAAGCCAGGCAGTGTGCTCAGGCCTGCACCCAGTTTGACTTGCTTTCATCCATTATGCTCAGGGGTACTCAGTGGTGCATAGACCAAGTCTTTCTGTGGGGTGTCTTGAATTTAAACATCATTGAGGGCATGGATGGCATTGGATTGTGGTGATTTTTGAGTGTTTTTGTGGTGTTGTTGGGGCCTGGCCATGTGGGTGGGGGCCATTTTGAGGCCTGGTCCAGGCAGGGCCTGGCCATGTGGCTGGGGGTCAAGGGGCTATTTTGTAGCCAGACAGTGCGTAAAAAACTAAAACCCCAAACAGCAGGTCAATAAACCACCAAAGGTAGAGTAATAATAAAGAGTGGAGGAAGAACCCGCACCATCAACTCTAGGCAAAACTTATGACTAATTTTCCAACCCTGTACATAAATCAGGAGCAACAGGGCGTTAACAGTAGCTAAAAAATGAAGGGCAGAGACAAGGTTTCACATATCTCACGCATTCAATTCAAGCCTCCGATCATGGGAGTCAATAAAATGGCCACCATGCATGCGCTAGGCCGCCCAGTGTTTAAAAACAAAAAGCGGAGCACTCAACAGGTGTCCTGACTCCCTTCTCTCCTGCTCCACACAGAAAGATGAGGCTGAAGACCGCCCCGTTGAGAGCATAAATGCTCCCTTTGAAAAACAATATCACCTGGAATCTGTGCTGCGGGTCCCATTAACACAAGCACCCTGTCACATTAAGGTATACCAGTTATGCAAAAAATGAGGCTCAGTAATTCAAACTACACAAACAATCAATAGGCAATTATAACATATATAGACATGGGAGGATTGCAATTAATTGTCTGCGAAGCAACAAAGAAAGAGGAAGCTCAAGTTATACTGATGGGTTGTATAGGGTTGGGCCTCTATGGTTGGTTTATGTGATTGGCTGCTGTTTAGAAGTAGTAAAAGAAAGAGAAGCATAATCGGAGCCTCCAGTCCTGACATAGAATTTGGAAGTTCATTCAGAATCATCAAAGAGGGAGGAGGAAGGTAAAAAGTCCATTCAGCTTCCTTGCTCAATATTAGAAAATCAAAGTGGGGGAGAATGGACCACTTGTAACTACGTTTTTAGGGTTTATTTTCTTCCGTACTAAAAAAACCCTCATACACGCATGTAGTTCGAGGGCGGTATATCTTGATTCTCTGCCAGTTACAATGGGATAATGCATCATCCTCGGGTCTTTGTTATATGCTTACGTCTAGCCAGAGGTAACCTCTGGATACGTAGTAGTGTCCAGATATAGTGTCTATAAGTGCTCAAATGTGATGTGAGTTAAAAAATCCTGCTGCTCTCAAGGTAAATTTGTTTATTCTAAAAAAGAGTGTCAAAATTGGTAAAAAACACTGGTGTGTAGATATGGATCGGAAAACTGGATCCTCTACAAGTCTAATTAAGTATCAGGCCGACATGTTTCTGCCCCATTGTGCCCAGCCGGATCTATGGGGCTTTCATCATGACCAATGGTCAGTACTTACACAATTTGTGAAGCTACTTTCAGTGGGTCTTGTGTTCCACTAATAATCAAAGGAAGGCCAGACGTGCCTGCAATTGAAAAAACACAGAAGACAGACAAAAATAACAAAAAAAACAACCAACATAAATAATTGCAATCCACGGTTTTAGCTACATTTTAGCTTAGGTTCACGAGGTTGCTACTAGCCCTCTTCAATGTCTCAGACATTATAAGGTGTTTTCAAACATTGGTATTACATTGAGGATTTGTAAAAATATATATCGATTTTGTATCTCAGAGTTTTTTTCCCGAAGCTCTGGATCTTTTTGTTCACTTCTATGTCCTTAATGCCCCAACTGTGTTACTTTCTGTCATGTTAATATGTGGACTCTTTGCGATGTTATAAGGATATTCTAATCATGTGCTCAAGCTTCTAGCCTTATGTCGTGTTGTGGTCCAATAAATACTACGTTCTCTGACTAGTATGGCATATTAGTCTGCTTTAGAGTTGTCTATTTCCCCTAAAAAACGGAATGTAAGTTTCTTGAGGTAGAAGATAAAATAAATACGTTTTTACCAGCATTAGGAATTTAAAAAGAAAATTTCATGCAGGTGCTTCATAAATGAACGGCTTCCCTATTACGGTCGCTTCTTTCCCCGAGACCGGGATTATCAATTGTACTTTACGTAAAAGAACCAGCGTTTTTATGCATTTACAAGATAACGGTCGGCGGTTCTCAGTTAATTGTTACCTTATGTTACGAAATCGTATACTTCAGCGGGAGATTCGAGATATTTTCTCCAGGTCTGTGTGGAGAGAGGGAAATGCGTACTTAGACTTTTTACTTACTTCAAATGCCGCATAGTAGCCCTCGAATCTCTCTTACCAGCTCGTTGCGTTTTGCGCTCTTGTGCTGACTCTGCCCCTGGAAGATCCGGGTCGGGTGTTTTCTCACTCTTTTCAAGGAAGCCGACCTTGTTACGGCCATGATCATAGAAAGGGAACTTTCGCATTTGTAACAGAAATAGTGGAAATGCTTATTCCCCTTATTTATATCGAGTCGTGTTTCTAATGTTTTATAATCCCGTTATCTGATATAAAACTAAGAATGTAGTGCAGCATCTGTTATATACATACATTTATTAAATGCGATTGTCATGTACTCTAAAAATATTTTTGAGAGCTATTTTCAATTCTAAAAACTGCACAAAACCCCCAGCATGACCCTACACTACACAAAACTACAACACTACCCTAAACCCTAAAACACTACCCCCAGCATGACCCTACACTACACAAACACTACAATACTACCCTAAACCCTAAACCACTTCCCCCAGCATGACCCTACACTAAACACCCACCACAACTCTACACTACACTAGCACAACACTACACTACAAAATCACTAACCCAGCACGACGAAAAAATTAACCCAAACCCCCTTACCTCTCTCGTCATCATGGTTTTCACAACGCAAATGCATTTACCAGACATGCCTTTACAATGTAATTCGTTGTAAAGGCATGCGTGATAAATGCACATGCGTTTTGAAAAAATGCGGGATGATGGTATGCGAGGTCAATGTCCTTGCGGGTAAATGGTATGCGGCCTGAAAATCCGCGGGAAAACAAATGCGCGATAAATGTTAATTACCCTACAAACTAATGTCTTTGGACTTAATGATGACGTACCATGGCATCAACTATACTGAAAGAACCAAAAAACAAGATTAAGCCTCCAACTATTGAAGGCCCCACTGAATCGAACGAGATATCTCATAAAATCATGTATACCAAAGTGCAAACACGTCACAACTACATAACCCTTTTGAGAGGCCTCTGGGGACAACAGAAACTAATACCCCGCTTTGTATAGTGCTTAAAATGGAAAAGAGTTCTCAAGAATTACCCTCTAGCTACACGGAAAGAACCAATAAATACAAGTTTCCAACTATTGAGTGCACCATGTACATGTACGAGATAAAATCATGTATACTAAAATTGAAAACATGTCACAACTAAATGACTACTATTTGAGGCTTCTGGGGACAACAGAAATTAATACCCTGTTTTGTACAGTTTTTAGAATTGAAAATAGCTCTTAAAAATATTTTTAGAGTACATGACAATCGCATTTAATAAATGTATGTATATAACAGATACTGCACTACATTCTTAGTTTTATATCAGATAACAGGGGATTATAAAACATTAGAAACACGACTCAATATAAATAAGGGAAATAAGTATGTTCGAGCATGTGGGCTGCTGAATTCATATCTTAGCATAGATTGCCGCCTAGTGTTGGGTCCGGATGTTTGCACCTTGTTGTCTTGGAAGAGTCTTCGAAGCATCACGAGATAGGTGACAGTGTGCATGGGCATCATCTACATCTTCAGATTGTTTTTCTCCGCCATTGGGTTCGGATGCACTTCGACAACTCCAACTTCAGGACCGAAGTTTTCCAACTTTCTAAAGCCAAAAACGTTAAGCTTTCGACTGTATTGTTTCCGCTTGGTATCCCTCGACTCAACAACTCTTTCCATCTTTCTCTGGCAGTCGATGCGGGCCGTTGGGCCTTTTCGACGCCACGTTGGCCTCCTGCCGATGGAAAGAACACCGTTCAAAAGATGCCCAAAATGTCAATCCAAGTTTCCACATAGCGACAGGTGCCTATCTCCGGAGCACAACGAAGAAAATTGTCCAGCTTGTGTGTTCAGTTCCGGTCGAAGAAAAGTATACAGAACCGAAGAGCAGCTCGACAAGAGATGCAGCGACAGGCACCTGAACCGTAAAACATCTTCGACGCCGAACATGAACTCCCAGAGGCAGCGGACTCCGACCTAGAACTAGTCACAGTGGAAGACCAGTCGGACTCCAATGACCATATCCCACCGGGGCAAACCATGAGTTCCAAAGCCCTTACCCTGCCTCCACCCCTAGACAAGGCTCTGGTCAAAGCATCGCCTAAAAGCCTTAGCTGCGACCGAAACACCGCTTCAGAAGCCCCGCCTTCCGGCTCAGGCAGAGGCAACACATCCTAAACCTCTTCATCATTCAAGAGTACTTCACAAGGCACCTTTAATAAAGGCTCCAACAGAGGAGGTTATAGGGGCAACAATAACAAGGGCAGAGGACGTGGTGGCAATAACACCAGAGCCTCCACCGCCAACACAGTGACTTGTTCACACTCCCTCCAAACCACTTAACACCAGTCGGAGGGAGAATAACACAATTCCTACCAGTCTGGAACGCCATTACGACAGACAGGTGGGTGAGACAAATTGTCCAGTATGGTTACTGCCTGGAACTCGCTTCTACTCCACCCAATATACCGCCCAAACACCGTCGAATGTCCAAAGAACCCATCACGCTGTTACAACAAGAGGTGCTATCCATGCTGGAAAAGGGTGCCATAGAGCCAGTACCTTTTCAAAATCAAGGGACAGGAGTATACTCTCTATACTTCCTCATTCCCAAAAAGGACAGATCCCTCAGACCAATATTGACCTCAGACCTCTGAACCAATACATACTCAGAGCATTTCCATATGATCACTCTACAACAGGTACTCCCACTACTCCAGCAAGGCGACTTCCTTGCTACGTTAGACATCAAAGATGCATACTTTCACATCCCTATACATCCAGCTCACAGGAAATACCTCAGGTTTACAATAGAAGGTCACCACTATCAATTCAAAGTTCTCCCCTTCAGGGTAACTACAGCACCAAGGGTTTTTACGAAATGCCCAGCAGTAGTAGCAGCACACCTCAGAAGGCAACACATCCATGTGTTCCCCTACCTTGACGATTGGCTCATAAAAGCCAACTCGTACGCACAGTGTGCAAGCCATACATCACAAACAATCCAGCTACTGCACAGTCTAGGATTTTCCATAAATTACCCAAAATCAAATCTGCAACCCTCCCACATACAACAATATCTGGGAGCAACAATAAATACCTCAGTGGCGAAGGCATATCCAAATCCAGCCAGGATAGCCAACATACAGGCTCTCATTCAAAGATTTCAGCCACAACACTCCCTGCCAGCTCGAGTGTTCATGCAGCTTATAGGCATGATGGCCTCCTGCATATTCATTGTCCCTAATACTCGGCTTCAAATGCGTCCCTTACAGGAATGCCTAGCACAGCAGTGGAACCAAGCTCAAGGACAACTAAAAGACCTACTGTTGATAGACCGTCGCACTTAAAACTCTCTGCAGTGGTGGAACCCACAAAACCTTTCCAAGGGGCGACTGTTGCAAGAGCCAGTTCCACAGGTAGTATTAACAGCGGACACATCACTGACAGGCTTGGGGAGACCATCTCCTTCAATACACAGTCCAAGGTCTCTGGACAGTCAAGCAAAAGACACTACATATAAACCACTTAGAGTTACTAGCAGTATTTCTAGCAATGAAAGCCTTTCAGAAATACTTGTGCAATAAGGCTGTGTTAATCGGGACTGAGAATAGGACAGCCATGTACTACATCCAAAAACAGGGAGGGACACACTCTCACCTAGCACAGAGCATATGGAGGTGGGCAATTCCAAAGAATATCTTTCTCCTGGCAGAACACCTCCCAGGGATAGACAATCAGATGGCAGATCTACTAAGCTGACACAGTCAACAAATACACGAATGGGAGATTCACCCTCAGGTTCTACAACCATTCTTCAAAAAGTTGAGACATCCAGAAATAGATCTGTTTGCCACAAAATAAAACTCAAAATGCCCGTCTTTTGCCGCCAGGTTCCCACACCCGTTGTCACAAGGCAATGTGATATGGATTAACTGGTCAGGCAGATTTGCGTACGCTTTTCCACCAACCCCACTGATTCCATTAGTGGCATGCAAACTTAGGCAACAGTCACTCACAATGATCCTGGTTGCTCCCACAAGGGCAAGACAGCCATGGTACACAACGCTCCTAGAACTCTCAGTAGTTCCTCACCAAAGAATGCTCCTTTCCCACAATTGCTACCACAGAACCATGGAGAAATCAGGCACCCAGATCCCAATCCGATGAACCTAGCGATCTGGCTCCTGAGGTCTTAGAGTTCGGATATCTTAACTTGCCTCCAGACTGCATGAACATTATCAAGGAAGCAAGGCGCCCCACTACCAGAGCATGCTATGCAGCTAAATGGAAAAGATTTGTAATTTATTGTAATAACCAAATCAATCCATTAAATGCCTCCATCCAAAACATAATCTGTTACCTGCTACATCTTCAAAGATGTAATCTAGCATACTCATCCCTAAGGCTACACCTTGCTGCTATAGCAGCATATCTTCAAAACAGACAACATGTGTCCCTGTTCAGAATACCACCTATCAAAGCTTTTATGGAAGGACTTAAGAGAATTATCCCTCCAAAGCATCCACATTCGCCAGTCTGGAACTTAACCATAGTACTTACCAGACTTATGGGACCACCCTTCAAACCACTTCATTCATGTGAACTACAATTCTTAACATGGAAGGTGGCATTTTTAATTGCCATCACCTCCCTCAGGCGAGTGAGTGAGCTACAGGCACTAACCATTCATGAACCCTTCATGCAAATACACCAAAATAAGGTAGTGCCTCGTACAAACCCTAAATTTATGCCAAAAGTTATCTCCACTTTCCACATCAATCAGTCCATAGAATTGCCAGTTTTTTTTCAAAACCCACATTCAGTGGCTGAAAGAGCTCTACACACACTAAACGTTAAAAGAGCCCTGCTAGATTACGTTGACGGAACTAAATCATTCAGAAAGACACAACAACTATTTGTTGCCTTTTCACCACAACATAAGGTTAATCAGATTTCTAAGACCGGAATAGCCAGGTGAATAGTTAAATGCATTCAAATATGCTATCAAAAGGCAAAGCACACTTTAACAGTCCCCCCAAAAGCCCACTCAACGCGCAAAATGGGGGCATCCATGGCTTTCCTAGGAAACATTCTAGACATATGTAGGGCAGCTACAAGGTCTACCATACACACTTTCACTAAACATTACGTTCGAGGCATGTGGGCTGCTGAATTCATATCTGTGCATAGATCGCCGCCTAGTGTTGGGTCCGGGTGATTGCACATTGTTGTCCTGGAAGAGTCTTCGAAGTATCACGAGATAGGTGGCTCCTCCCCTGGACTACAGTGCGCATGGGCATCCTCTCCATCCTCAGATTGTTTTTTTCCGCCATTGGGTTTGGATGTATATTTGTTAACTCAAGTTCGGAATCAATAGAAAACTTTATATTTGGCCAAAAGGCCTCTAGGTATCGTCGGTATTGTCTTTGCGATCGGTGCCGAGTACTCGTTCCAGCTCAATCCTCGAGCCGGACGTCAAGAAGAGCCACGTGGCTATTCAGCACTAGAGGCCCGGTCGACGCCAGAGGCTTTATCGACGATCGATGATGGAACGGAGCCCATTCAAGAGATGTCCCGTTTGCAATTCCAAGTATTCTCACATCAATGTCCACCCGGTGTGCAACAAGTGCCTGTCTCCCGATCACGATGAAGCCAGCTGTATGGCTTGTTCGCGGTTCCGATCACACTTCGCCTTTGACGCGCGGCGCGGAAGGAAGCCAAGCAGACGGCACCTGACCCGGTGAACATCTTCGATGCTGAGGAAGAGGAGGGAGTCGAGCAGGAGGTTCAAGGGAACCTGTCGGATCCAGCATCAGAGATTGACTCCAGTTATGACGCAGAGGATGAGGAGATGGTCGAATATGAAGACGTCGTCGATGAGGTAGGAGACGACGATGAGGCCTTTGGGGCCGTAGAAGATAGCTCGAGCGAGAAACCAGGCCCAACCTTTGGTATGGGGGCCGAGACTAAAACACTCTATAAGGCTCAGGTCGAGGGATCGCCACAAGGCCTTACCCAAGATCAAACGCATAGTTCTACAGCCTCGCTTCAGGGCCCGGCTACGGACAATTCAAAAGAGCCATTGGTTGATCGATTGAAATCAAAACAAAAAACATCGGTGACTACAAAACCGAAAGCACCGGAAACAAAATCGAAACCGAAAGTACAACTTACTTTGGTCGGATCGAAGGCTTCTGAACCATCAGCTCCGACGAAACAAAAGAGTGCTATCGACCCGGAGAGGTCGCTAAAGGGTGTCGAGCCGAAGGCCGGGACACTGAAGAAAAAGGTCAAGGACATCGACCCAAAGAAGTCGGCGCCGAAGACCGTAGACACAAACAAAGGACTCGAAACACAGAACATTCTCGATCCTAAACGTCGACTCGACAAAGCAAAGGTCAGCAAAGACCTCGAGCCCAAAACAAGCAGTGGCTCTAAGGACCCCGTCGAGTCAACACAACCATCCGCCTCTTTTTTAAAGCAGGTGTCGGACTCGCTGCAGCGCATTAAGGAGAAAGCTATAGCTGTGGGACCGAAGGCCACTCCACCCCCAAAGACAGTCAGTAAAACTCCAAAGGCGTCAGCACCGATTAAGTTTATACTGCTGCCGCCGGTGACACCTAAGGCGTTCGCCCCTAAGACGGGCGTTGAGGGGGCCAAGAAGGTGTCCATGGGGCAAAAGCCTACAACTACTGAGGGGGCCACAAATCATTGACAGCCTCTGCAGGAAGATCAGTCGAGGCAATTCATCGACGCTGAGACTGGTAGACTTTCCATTTACAAGCGAAAGATCGCCCCAGAACAGCCTATGGAGTCGTATAAAATTCCATTAAAGAAAAAAAGGGATTCTGCAACTTCACTCTTCTTTTTGAACCTCTACAACAATATGGACAAGAACCTGCTCCTTTTTCACCCACACATTCAGATGTGGATGTAGGGGATGGTGACAATGAGGATTACAGTTATCCTGTAGACACTGATCAAGAAGACCACACTGAACCCTGGATAGACACTGTTGACCCAGGGGAGCCACAAAATGCCCCTGACAGTCATATCTATGCTGTTAAAACCTCACCTACAGAAGACACGGCTGCATTTAACGCGCTTATTAAGAGGGCAGCAAAAAATCACGATGTCCAGCTCCATGCTGACCCTATTGAAGAGGACTTTTTATTTGACACCTTCTCAACCTCCGAGAGAACTGTCAAGACTCTACCCATGCTAAAAGGTGTCCTGAAACACGCTGGAGACATCTTTAAGGAGACCACAAGGGCAAGAGTGGTAAACCCCAGGATTGAAAAAAAATACAAACCAGCACCTGTAGACCCTACATATATCAGGGGACAGTTGCCATTGGACTCTCAGGTTGTTTCAAATGCTCGTGAAAGAGCGAACTCGCAGGCCACGGGTGATGCTCCTCCCCCTGACAAGGAATCTAAAGTGCTAGAAGCCTCAGGGAAAAGGGTGGCAGCTCAAGCGACCAATGTCTGCCGCATCTCCAACACACAGGCGTTCTTAGCCAGATACGACAGGGCTCATTATGATACACTTGAGACCCTGTTACAACACTTGCCGGATGAGTATAAGGAGGCAGCAGAAATGCTAATACAAGAAGGGAAACTTATATCCAACGCATCTATTAAGTGTGTAAGACACTGCAGCCAGGGCTATTAATACAAGCGTTATGTTACGAAGACATGCCTGGCTGAGAATCTCCGGCTTAAAGTCTGAGATACAAACCACCATACTCAATCAGCCAGTTAACCCTGATTACTTATTTGGCCCAACAGTGGACACCACCTTAGAAAAAGTTAAAAAGGACACAGAGACTGCAAAGTCTATGGGGGCTCTACAGTCGCAGCAGTTCAGGGGTGGTTCTTTTCGTCGCTCCAACAATAGAGGAGTTTCCAGAGGCCAGGTGTCCCAGCAGACACAGTACAGTAAAGGAGGCACGCAGACCACCTACAACAAAAACAATAGGGGTGCCTATCGTGGAAACAGCACCAAGGGCAGAGGCCGTGGAAACAACAACTCCCGATCCTCCGCCACTAACAAACAGTGACGTCTTGTCACTACCCCCCGACCATATAACACCAATCGGGAGGAGACTACAACGGTTCCTGCTGGTCTGGAAATCCATCACTACAGACAGGTGGGTGAGGCAGCTTATCCAGTACGGTTATTGTCTGGAATTAACATCCAGTCCACCCAACATACCCCCAAGACACCGTCCTATGTCCGCAGAGCATATACAGTTATTGCAGCAAGAGGTAGTCAGCATGGTGCAAAAAGGAGCCATAGAGCTCGTGCCTGTAGAACAAAAAGGTACAGGGGTGTACTCGCTGTACTTCTTGATCCCAAAAAAGGACGGGTCCCTCAGACCCATACTGGACCTCAGGCCTTAAACAGATACATCTTGTCAGAACATTTTCACATGCTCACGTTACAGCAGGTTCTACCGTTACTCAGTCAGGGAGATTTCCTCGCAACACTAGATCTAAAGGATGCATATTTCCATATACTGGTACACCCGTCACACAGAAAATATCTCAGATTTACCATTCAGGATCAGCATTATCAGTTCAAAGTCCTCCCTTTCGGAGTAACAACAGCACCCAGGGTGTTTACCAAGTGCCTAGCGACAGTGGCTGCACACCTACGGAGATAGAACATTCACGTCTACCCTTATCTGGACGACTGGCTTATCCAAGCAAAGTCGGCCCAGCAATGTGCCACCCACATGCCCCACACCATTCACCTTCTTCACAATCTGGGTTTTTCACTGAATTATCCAAAGACCCACCTTCAGCCCGCCCACGTACGGCAGTACTTGGGCGCGACAATAGACACTCTGGCAGCCAAAGCACAGCCAAATTCAGTTAGGATCATCAGCATGCATTTGCTGAAACGGAAATTCAAACCACAACACTCGCTTCCAGCACAAGTGTTCATGCAGTTGATAGGCATGAAGGCCTCCTGCATCTTCATAGTCCCGCACGCGAGACTACACATGCGTCCGCTTCAGGAGTGCTTAGCATGTCAGTGGAATCAGGCTCACGGACAATTGAAAGACCTAGTGTTGGTGACCGGTCGTGCATACATCTCTCTGCTTTGGTGGAACCCACAAAACCTTTGCAGGGGCCGACCGTTCCAAGAGCCTGTGCCACAGATAATACTGACGACGGACGCATCTCTCCAGGGATGGGGAGCTCATGTACTCCACTACACAGTGCAGGGACTATGGACAACACAGCAGAAAAAGATGCACATCAACCTTCTGGAACTGATGGCAATCTTCATGGCAATGAAAGCATTCAAAGTACATTTGTGCAACAAAGTAGTGTTGATCCGGACGGACAACATGACTGCCATGTACTACATACAGAAGCAGGGAGGTACACACTCTCCACAGTTGTCTCATCTGGCTCAGAGCATGTGGAAGTGGGCCATTCAGAGAAACATCTTCCTCATGGCAGAACACCTCCCAGGCAAGGACAATCAGATGGCGGACCTGCTCAGCAGGCACAGCCACCAGATGCACGAGTGGGAGATACATCCATCAGTACTCCAACCGTACTTCCAGCAGTGGGGTCATCCAGAGATAGACCTATTCGCCACTAGCGAAAACGCAAAATGCCAAAGCTTTGCCGCCAGGTTCTCACACCCACAGTCGCAGGGAAATGCGATATGGATAAACTGGTCAGGCATATTTGCATATGCTTTTACCCCAGCACCGCTAATACCGCTAGTGGCAAACTGAGGCAACACTCAATGACTCTCATCCTGGTTGCTCCAACGTGGGCACGCCAACCATGGTACACCACGTTTCTAGAACTCTCCGTGGTACCGCATCAAAGGCTACAACTCACACCCAGACTTTTGACGCAGAGCCATGGCGATATTCAGCATCCAGATCCGCAACAGCTCAACCTGGCAATCTGGCTCCTGAGGTCTTAGAATTTGGCTACCTCAACCTGCCTCCTGACTGTATGGATATCATAAGGGAGGCAAGAAGGCCCACAACTGGAGCATGTTATGCGGCGAAATGGAAGCGATTTGTCATTTATTGTGCAAACAACGACATTAATCTGCTGGATGCATCTACTCACAACATCATCTGTTATCTATTACATCTATACAAATGCAATCTGGCCTATGCTTCCATACGTATACATTTATCCGCAATTGCAGCTTATCTCCAAAACAGGCAGCATCTCTCACTTTTCAGAGTGCCTGCCATCAAAGCTTTTCTGGAGGGACTCAAACGAGTTATTCCTCCCAGACACCCACCGGCACCTTTATGGAACCTGAATGTGGTCCTTACCAGACTGATGGGTCCACCTTTTGAGCCTCTACACTCATGGGAGATACAATTCTTAACGTGGAAAGTGGCTTTCCTAATAGCAATCACATCGCTACGACGAGTTAGTGAACTTCAAGCACTAACTATCCAAGAGCCATTCATACAGATTCACTCCAACAGGTGGTACTACGCACTAACCCTAAGTTTCTGCCTAAAGTAGTTTCACAGTTCCATATGAATCAAACTATAGAACTGCCAGTGTTCTTCCAGAATCCAGACTCAGTGGCAGAGAGAATGCTCCACACACTAGACGTCAAAAGAGCTCTAATGTACTACATAGATAGGACAAAAGATTTCAGGAAGACAAAACAACTGTTTGTTGCCTTTTCCCCCCAACACAAAGGCAACCCCATTTCAAAAGCAGGTATAGCCAGGTGGATCGTTAAGTGCATACAGATTTGCTATCAAAAGGCTAAGCGCACATTAACGATTCCCCTCAACACGAAAGTTAGGGGCATCCATGGCTTTCCTTGGAAACATTTCTTTAGAGGAAATCTGTAGAGCAGCCACATGGTCTACCATACACACATTTACCAAACACGACTGCATAGATGTGCACTCCAAACAGCAGGCAGCTGTAGGACAGGCTGTTCTAAAAACACTTTTTCAGACTGCTGCAGCTGGCACGGGCAGCTGCCGCTAATAGAGGGACTGCTATATATTCTATGCACAGATAGGAATTCAGCAGCCCACATGCCTCGAACCAAATCTGCTACTTACCAGTATGCATCTGTTCCTGGCATGTAGGGCTGCTGACACTCATATCGCCCGTCCTCCTCCCCGGCGCCTGTAGCGGCTGCAGCACTCAGAATTACTCTTAGCATGGTCATCACTTACTGTACTACACTCCATCTCTGCCACAATGGCGAAAAACAATCTGAGGATGGGGAGGATGCCCATGCGCACTGTAGTCCAGGGGAGGAGCCACCTATCTTGTGATACTTCGAAGAATCTTCCAGGACAACAATGTGCAATCATCCGGACCCAACACTAGGCGGCGATCTATGCACAGATATGAATGTCAGAAGCCCTACATGCCAAGAACAGATGCATTGTGGTAAGTAGCATATTCGTGTGTTGACGTGCAAGCTAAGCACCAAGCTGCTGTGGGCCAGGCTGTCCTTAAAACTCTTTTTCAAACCACTACAGTCTGTGCTAAGATATGAATTCAGTAGCCCACATGCCTCGAACAGAAAATGCTACTTACCAGTATGCATCTGTTCTTGACATGTAGGGCTGCTGACATTCATATCGCCCACCCTCCTCCCCGGTGCCTGTCACAGCTGCAGAATTATCTTCTTTACATACATTTACATGGTCATCTCGTACTTTCCTATACTACATCTTTGCCAATCTGAAGATGGAGAAGATGCCCATGCGCACTGTAGTCCAGGGGGGGAAGTCACCTATCTTGTGATACTTCGAAGACTCTTCCAAGACAACATGGTGCAAACATCCGGACCCTACACTAGGCGGCGATCTATGCTAAGATATGAATGTCAGCTGCCCTACATGCCAAGAATAGATGCATACTGGTAAGTAGCATTTTCCTTCTACTATTTCTTTTACAAATGCGAAAGTCCCCTTTCTATGGTCATGGCCGTTCCTTGAAAAGAGTGAGAAAACACCCGACCCGGATCTTCCGGGGGCAGAGTCAGCATAAGAGCGCAAAACGCGATGAGCTGGTAAGAGGGATTCGAGGGCTCCTATGCAGCATTTGAAGTAAGTTTTAAAGTCTAAATACGCATTCCCCTCTCTCCACACAGACCTGGAGAAAATATCTCAATTCCCCCACTGAAGTATACGATTTCGTAACATAAGGTAACAATATAACTGAGAACCGCCGACCGTTACCTTGTAAATGCAGAAAAACGCTGGTTCTTTTACGTAAAGTACAATTGATAATCCTGGTCTTGGGGAAAGAAGCGACCGTAATAGGGAAGCCATTCATTTATGAAGCACCTGCATGAAATGTTCTTTTTAAATTCCTAATGCTGTTAAAAACTTATTTATTTTATCTACTACCTCGAGAAACATACATTCAGTTTTTATGGGGAAATAGAAACTCTAAAGCAGACTAATATGCCATACTATTCAAAGAACGTAGTATTTATTGGACCACAACACAACATAGAGGCTATAAGCTTGAGCACATGATTAGAATAGCCTTATAACATCGCAAAGAGTCCACATATTAACATGACAGAAAGTAACACAGTCGGGGCATTAAGGACATAGAAGTGAACAAAAAGATCCAGAGCTTCGGGAAAAAACTCTGAGATACAAAATTGATATATATTTTTACAAATCCTCAATGTACTACCAATGTTTGAAAACACCTAATAATGTCTGAGAAATTGAAGAGGGCTAGTAGCAACCTCGTGAACCTAAGCTAAAATGTAGCTAAAATCGTGGATTGCAATTATTTATGTTTGTTGTATTTGTCTCTGTCTTCTGTGCTTTTTCAATTACAGGCACGTCTGGCCTTCCTTTGATTATTAGTGGAACACAAGACCCACTGAAAGTAGCTTCACAAATTGTGTATGTACTGACCTTTGGTCCTGATGAAAGCCCCATAGACCCGGCTGGGCACAATGGGGCAGAAACATGTCGGCCTGATACTTAATTAGATGTGTGGAGGATCCAGTTACCCGATCCATATCTACACACCAGTGTTTTTTAACAATTTGTACTCTCTTTTTTAAAATAAACAAATTTACTTTGATATGAGCAGGATTTTTTTAACTCACACCACCTTTGAGCACTTATAGACATTATATCTGGACACTACTACGTATTCAGCGGTTACCTCTGGCTAGAGGTAAGCATATAACAAACAAAGACCTGATGATAATGCATTAGCGCATTGTAACTGGCGGAGAATCAAGATATACCGCCCTCGAACTACGTGAGTATATGAGGGTTTTTTAATACGGAAGAAAATAAACGCTGGAAACGTAGTTACAAGTGGTCCATTTTCCCCTACTTTGATTTTCTAATAGAATTTGGAAGACCTACTGGGTTCCGGCGTTCATGTTTTGGTGCTAGATAAAACCAAGCTCGCACAGAAGAATGCACATTGGCACTGCTCCTCACCTTATATCTTAATCCCTCTATAGTATTTATGAATGGTGACTTCTAGCTTATGTTAAGAGTGGAATTGTGTGATTTTGTTCAGCTGTTCTGAATCTTTAAACACCCTACACACTAACTGCCTCCCACGAGCACTCAAAATAAATGCTAAATGGGGGCGTGGCTTGGCGGGCGAAGATGGCGGTCGCAGCCTTGTAGAGCTCCCGCCGGCCCGGACTTAATCCGATCATTTATCCTGACCCCCGAGCCCGCTACTGGTACCCAGTGTTTGCTTTTGATCGGGTGGGGTCTCCTGCCTACTTTGGTGTGCCGATCCTGCATTTCTACCCTTCCTGTGATCGGAGGGAGGCGGCGACGAAGTGCGGCCTGGTGGCCGGCCGGAGGCCGGGGTCCTCGAGTTTCGCGACGCCTGGCGGTGGTAGCGATCTAGCGTGTGCGGGTGGCATCCGCCGCGCCGGCCTTGGCTCGTCTCATTGACTGCACTTGCCTGAAGGAGCGAGACGGTGCCAACGGATCCTACCCATCAGTTCTTTCCCTGTGTGGCCGGCGAGCAGAGACGGTGAGGTGTGGCCCCGCGACAACCTGGAGGCGGAGGTCCCTGAGCCCCGAGGCGGCCGGTGACGACCCGGCGGACGGCAGTGGCATCGGATCTGCCCATCCTGGCCTAGCCCATTGCTGCGGTGGTCCACAGATCACGGACCCGCAGTTTCTTCAATAGGTACTTTGGACAGCTGCCCGTGGGGACGAGCGCGGGTGCGGCCTGTCCCGCCCGGGTGACGCCGGGACCTCGATTTTCGAGACGCCCGATTACTGTGGCCGGCCCGCCTTTCTCTCTGGGGCCTCATCTGGGCCTTGTGACAGTGTCCGAAGACACGGAGGTGGTGTCCGCCCTGCCTGGCGTGTGCCATGACCAGGGACAGGGGAGGTGGCCCGCCTAAACATGGCCCTATCGACAAATTCACTGGGCCGAGTGGTGGCGCCGGGGCGGCCGGTGGCAGCGGTGGCCCTGGGCCGGACAATGCAGCTCTACTGGCGGCCATCACCCAGTCCCGAGACACGCTCGATGCCAAGATTGGGGCGGTAGGGGCGGATGTCACGCTCCTGCGCCAAGACCTCCGCAACGCTGTGGAGCGGATTGCTGGGGCCGAGACCCGTATAACGGAGACTGAAGCGGACATTAGTGGCCTCAAGAAGCGACTGGCGGAGGTGGAGAGCGTTCAGAAGACGCTGGCGGCCCGGGTGGAAGATGCAGAAGGGCGCGCACGGCGCAACAACCTCCGCTTCATCGGTTTTCCTGAACGATGCGAGAAGGACAACATGGAGCGGTTCCTGACCGGGTGGTTGGAGAGCTGGCTCCCCGAAGGGGCACTGTCTACGTGCTTCGTGGTCGAGAGGGCACACAGGGCTCTGACCCAGCGACCACCGGAAGGCGAGCGCCCACGGCCTGTTATCGCTCGGCTGCTGAACTACCATGACCGAGATGTTATCCTCCGGGAGGCAAGGAACAAGGGCTCCCTCGCCTTCGAGAATCACACCATCATGATTTTCCCGGACTACACGAAGATGGTTCAGCAACAGCGGCAATCCTTCATGGACGCTAAGGCTAAACTTAGGGGCCTCAAGATTCAATACTCGCTCCTGTATCCAGCTCGCCTGCGAGTCATATATCAGTCTCGGACCCATTTCTTCGATTCGCCGGAGGAGGTGTTCCGCTGGACAGATGAATCGGTGCGGCTCAGGCCCCATGCCCAACCGGGGCTGGATCCAGGCAGGTCCCAGGGTTCGTCGCCGGAGCGCACAGATCGCCCGTACAGGAAGGGCCGCCATCGGAGGTCCCGCTCCAAGAAGAGATCAGCCTCTGCCAGCGCGACGCGGCCGGGTGATGCCCGGGACTCGGAGCACTCCGACGCAGGCAGCTGAACTTTGCTGGATCCGCACGCACTTTGTATGTTCCATCCTGAACTGCCCTGCTTTGGCCGGTGAGACTGTTTCATACTGTCCTTGATGTGCCGGTTAATTCCCTTGTGAAGATTTCAGTTGCTGTCATGGGGATGCAGTGGGGCTTGGGGGGTACCACTTGTGGGCCTCAGACCCTCACAGATGTGAGTGTTGTTGGGGGGGGGGTGTGTGTGTCATTGCGGGGTTGTTGGGATCCATTGGTATGGTGGGTCCTGGGTCCTCTGTTTGGGACCCGGGTCTCTCCATGCCGCGACAGATACTTCAATGTTTCCTGAGGTATTGGGGTGGTGGGTGTGGGGCGTGGGGGGGGGTGTTGGAGTTGTACTTGTTGGGGGGGTTCGGGGTCGGGAGGGGAGCGCTGTGTTTGTGGGTTGGGGGGGGGGGGTCCACACATGTCTGAGGCTTTGATTTTTGTCGATTTGCGGGTGGCACCAGGGTGGGAGGGAGGGCCAGGTTTTGGACTGTGTATCGACAATGGCTGATACTGCGCTTATGTCTCCTTCGAAAACCCTGCGGGTGGTGACATGGAATGTGCGGGGTATCCTGGACAAGATCAAGCGTGGGGCTGTGCTGCGATGGGGGAAGAGGGAGATGGTAGATGTCCTTATGCTCCAGGAGACTCATATGCTGGGCTCCAAGGCCCTCAGCCTCCAGAGGTTCGGCTATCAACAGGTTTACCATGCTGGCTTTGCGAGGGGTTCACGGGGGGTGGCCATATTGGTGCATCGTAGGGTGGCCTATGTTCATGAGAAACAGTGGATCGATCCTCAGGGTAGATTTGTCTTTATTCAAGGCCTGCTGGGCTCCGAGCCGGTGGTTTTTGGAAGTGTTTACGCCCCTCCCCCCCTGCAGTGGGCATTGTCTGAGCGGTTGTTTGCGCTGTGGGATGGAATCCCCGAGGTCCTGACCATGGTGGGGGGCGACTGGAATGAAGTCATGGATGTGAGCCTGGACCGCTAGCGACGGGTGCATGTGGTGCCTGATCCCCCTCCCGCGGCTGCTCCCACCCGGTTGTGTGCGACAGTGCGTAGTCTGGGCTGGATTGATGTGTGGCGGCATTTCCACCCCGCGGAGCGGGCCTACACGTATGTATCGGCGGTGCATGGGTCCTTCTCTAGGCTCGACTATCTGTTTGTACCGGGTGCCTGTCTGAGCCGTGTCAGGGACGCAGCGATACTCCCCAGGGGCCTCTCGGATCATTCCCCTGTTCTGGCCACCGTGACCCTCCCCTCTAAACGGCAGCCATTTCGATGGCGCATGTCCGCCTGGCAGCTACAGCGGCCGGAATACGTGACGCATATACGCCAAGCGATCGACCATTTTTGGCGCGAGAACCTGGTGGGGGGTGTCGATCCCATTGTTGTGTGGGAAGCGCTGAAGCCTACGATACGGGGCATCGATATAGCTTGGTGTGCGGCCGCTCGGCGGGAGCATCGGGAGGCCATTGTGACCGCCGCGGCCCGAGTGGAGGCCCTAGAGCGGCGTAGCCGACTCGGGGGCGACGAGGGTGTCGTGCGACGGCTCCTGCAGGCCCAGCAGACGTATGCCTCGGTTCTATACGAGGAGGCCCGACAGGCGTGGCTCGCCACGCGTAGCAGGGTGTACCAGTGGGGCGACAAGTCCTGCACCATGTTACATAGGCTTTGCCAGGCGACCTTCCAACCCCTAGAACTGCCCGGCCTTGCGACGGATGACGGGTCGGTCATGTCCGACCCGGATTTACTGGCGGCGAGCTTTGCCCGCTATTACGCGGCACAATATGCTCCCCGAGACCCAGTGGTGGAGAGCGACATAGCCTCATATTTGGACGACCTACTCCCACGGGCAGTCCCGGATGAGACTAGAGCGGCCCTGGAGGCCCCGCTCACCTCCGAAGAACTTGGAGAGGCCCTTGGCCAGCTGAACACCGGGAAGGTGCCCGGCCCGAGCGGTTATCCTGCCGAATTCTACAAGAAGTTCCACGTTCAACTGGGACCCCACTTCCGCAACGCTCTGGAGGCGGCGAGGTCTCGGGGCGAGCTGCCACCTGACTGGCGCCACGCCGAGATTGTGGTCTTTTTGAAACCGGGCAGGGCGCCGGATCGGCACGACTCCTACAGGCCGATCTCTCTCCTCAACATAGAGGCCAAGGTCCTGGCGAAAGCCCTTGCGAACCGATTGCTGCCCCACATTGCCGACCTGGTCCACCCTGATCAGGCCGGGTTCATGCCGCGCAGGGCTACCCGGCATAATATCCGACGGGCACAGGCAGCGATCGACGCTATGGGAGACAGGGATGAACAGGCCGCACTCCTTCTTGCGGACATGGACCGGGCCTTCGACTCGGTGAGTTGGGCATATTTGTTCACCTTGCTGGCCCGCCTCAATATAGGGCCGGTCTTCCTGTCCTACATTCGCCTCCTGTACACCAATGTCACAGCCTCGGTCCGTGTCGCCGGTGCGGTCTCTGGGCGCTTCCGGATCGGCCGTGGTACCCGACAGGGTTGTCCACTCTCCCCCTACTTGTTTGCCCTGGCCATGGAGCCCCTGGCGGCGCGGGTCCGAATGGATGCCCATCTACGTGGCTTTGTCTGGAATGACCATCTAACTGATAGGATTGCACTCTATGCTGACGACGTCCTCCTGTTCCTTACTGATTTGCGGCGCTCGGGTCCCCGAGTCTTGGAGATCATGCGTGGGTTTGGCGGGGTCTCGGGGCTTCATCTTAACTTGTCTAAATCAACCCTGTGGGTGCTACGTGGCGGAGTGGTTGCCGATCCTTGGGCCGCCGACTTGCGCGTGGCGACGGACGGCCTGAAATATCTGGGCGTCTTCCTCTCGACTTCACGGGCAGTGGCCTGGACACGCAGTGTATTACCGGTATGGGACCGAGTCCAAACCGATGTCAAAACATGGTCCAGGATGCCCCTTACAATCTATGGGAGGTCGGCCATCTTTAAGATGGTGGCGCTGCCGAGGCTGCTGTACCAACTCCAGAACTTCCCGCACCCTATTGGCATGGAGTGGTTCCGTCAGGTGAACTCTGTGCTGGGCCGCTTCCTGTGGGATGGCGGAGCTGCCAGGGTGGCCCTGAGAACGTGCTTTCTGTCCAAGTACTGTGGGGGCTTGGCCACGTCCGACCTTCTCTCCTACTATCAGGCGTCGCACCTCCTTGTCCTCAATGACTGGTGGTATGGAGACAGGAGTGATCCGGCCTATGCCCTAGAGAGACACCTAATGGGAGATCGCACACTTCACACCATTCTTTACTCAGCTCGTATACGCCGTGGGTTGCCGTCGGTCACTAAAGTGGTCTTTGCCGTGTGGCGGCAGTCTCTGCGCCGTATGGGTTGGTGGGGCAATCTGACAGCCGAAACGCCGCTGTGGCACAATGGCATGCTCCCGGAATTGGCGGCTTTGGCCGGGTTTGAGGGCTGGGAGGCTATTGGAATTACACAACTGGGCCAGGTCATGTCGGGCACCGCCCTCAAGTCCTTTGAGGACCTCCGTGCGGAGTTCCAGATGTCTCAATCCCAGTTCTTCCGTTACCTCCAGCTGAGGCATGCCCTGGCCCCGAGTATCGCCGGCCTCGACTCCCTGCCCGAGTTCAGCCCCATTGAGGCGAAAGTGTTTATGGGTGACTTGGGAGATAAGAAGGTCTCTAGGATCTATCAGTCCCTTGTTACACACTGCTCCTCCACTCTCAGCTCCCTTCGGGAAGCGTGGGAGGTGGATGTGGGCGCCTTGGACGAGGATGATTGGAGGGAGGCACTGGAGTCCCCACGTGGCACCGCTGTTGCGGTTCGGCTCCGCCTGATACAATTCAAATACTTGCATCGTGCCTACTACACACGTGAACGCCTGTGGAAGGCTGGTTTGATTGCGTCCTCGGAGTGCCTGCGTTGTGGGGAGGTGCCTGGCTCTTTGCTGCATACAGTGTGGTCGTGTGGTCGCCTGGCTGGCTTCTGGAGGGGAGTATGGAGTTGCCTGGCTGAGGTCCTGGGATGGGATCTTCCTCGTACCCACCGATTAGGCCTGCTGCACGTTATGGAAGGGGTAGGGGGTAACGTCTATAAGCGCCACCTGTTGCTCCTGGGCCTGGTCGTGGCCAAGCGTGACCTGGCTCGGGCTTGGAAATCTGTAAGGGCTCCCCCCCTGTCTGCATGGAAGGCTGGGCTGGACTACTTCATGGGCCTTGAGAAGCCAGTCTTTGAGGCGCGAGGTTGCCCGCGCAAACATTTCAAAATCTGGAAGCGGTGGGCCGACTACCGCGGCCTGTCCTTGGAACCCCCGGCGGAACAGGAGGAGGACATTTGATCGCAGTGACATTCCTGGCCCGAATGGCAAAGCCCTGGTTGCATCGTACCTGATTCTTTTATGTGTACCGTCTTTATGTTGCCTCTGTACATGTGTGGTGGGGGGGGGTGTTGGGTAGGGGTGGGGGAGTAGTTGGGGTTGGGGTGGGCAGTTAGGACGTCTTTAAAGCTGAGCTTCATCATTTGATTCATGGATTAACGAGTATATCACTGTGCATTGATACTGTTGTGGGGATCTTGGTATGTGAAGATACCACATTCTTGATACTCTTCTGCTCAATAAAATTGGTTTTGAAAAAAAATAAATGCTAAATAAGTAAGACACCAGCACCTTTTTAGCCCCCTTCCAACATCCCCCCAGTGTATGTATGCCCAAAGGTCCTTAAAGTTGTACCTTGGTGTTGTATTGTTCTCTTTAAAACCAACTTCTCCCCAAAACTTAGCAGTTAAAGATAAAGTCACTTGTGCTCTTCCTAAGTTGGTCAAGCCCTGACCCACTACCAGCCCCCATCTTCAGCAGGTGCTGCGTGTGATCACTGGTGGCTCTGTTTTTGTGCACTGACTGTTGCTGTCTTTGTGGTATGCGTATAGCAGCATGTCTGACTGTGACGCCCAAGGCAATATTCTATAGGTATAAGTATATATTAGTAAGGCACATGGGTGACCTACCAAGAAAGCAGTGCTTTGAGACTGTCAGCTTGGTAGATAGCATTACACAAAAGTTGAAGTTTCTTCAGTCATTCACTCACCCGTGTTCTGCAGAGAAAGACGACTCTTCTGCCCCTTCTGCCTGATGGTCAGTTTCTCCCTCTCCAGAAGACTCCTGTGTAAATCGGTGCCCTCTGTGCCACCCACTAGTTGCCAGCCGTTGAGCAGCAGTAGCGCTACAGGCACTAGAGTGCATAGTACCTGGAAACACGTGGTGGAGGCTGGTACTTCCTGTTCAATCAGGAGGGCTCCAGGGAGGGAATGCGTTACAGACGCTCAATAGAGCCTGAAAAAGAGGAGCTCTGATGTCAGTCCATGACGAGCTTGGGCAGGTGCTGTTCCTAAAATGGCCAATCGGAGAGACGGGTGCCACCCCCTCCCCATTCACAGCATATCCTCCCAAAACACAAATTACGTTCCCAGCTGAAACCATCATGCACACACCAAATCCCATTCACAGCATATCCTCCTAAAACACAAATTACGTTCCCAGCTGAAACCATCATGCACACACCAAATGCTCGTCATTAACTAAACACAACCAAACACTAAGCACCCCAGCCACACATGTAAACAACACACGTCCTCATACAGTTACTACGATGTAATACACTGTTCGAGGCATATGAGCTGCAGATAGAACACTGTGCATTAGATCGCCACCTGGTTCACTGCTATGGGTTTAGTATGTACAGGTAAAAGGCGCTCAGACAGTGCGGGTAGAGTATGGTGATAGATGCAGATAGTGTAGGACGGTGCAGGCAGTATAGAGGAAAACCCTCGGACCACAGTTACGGACCTGTTTCTAAGCTCATGCGAATCCGGATGACAGTTGCACCCGACTGCTCCCGCCACACCTCATCCTGCTTAAGCCCAGTACACGGATTATTTTCCGTTGTATTCAACCACTCGACTCTTCAGTTGATGACCTGCCACGCCACTTTCAGCCCTGATGAGTCACAGGCTTCGTCCTGTTTGATGAAACACGTGTCGGCTGGCGTCTACACTCTATAAAGAGAACCTTATAAAGCTTCCTTCAAATCAACAGCTTCATCTCCTTTTGTCCTGTTATACAAATTTTACATAATTGTTTATCTGACGTGTGCACAGTTCTTGTATGTAAGTCGCCACCTGGTGTTGGGCTCGGATGATTGCAGATTGTTGTCTTCTTGGAAGAAGTCTTTGCTAGTCCCGATAGGTGACTCCTCCCTTTGACAATAATGCGCATGGGCATCGGCTCCATCCTTAAATTGTTTTTTTCCACCACTGGGTTCGGATGAAAGTTTCTCCGCTCCCGCCAGAAACAGTTTTTCTGCAACTTCGACGCGCAGAACTTCATAAAACAATTTCTACCTACATTCGACATCGACGGCGGCACCTTTCGACCCCAAAGTTTCCATTCCCGTCATCCAAGTGGGCCTCTGGGCCTATCAACGCCGCGCGGCCTACACCATATGGAAAGGACTCTGTTCCGAAAATGCCCAAAATGTCAAGCAAAGTTTCCACATAGCGACCACCACGAGGTCTGTAACCTCTGTCTGTCGCCGGACCACAACGAGTCGACCTGCACAGCCTGTGCTTCCTTCCGCTCCAAGAAAACCATCCGAGACCAGAGGGCCTGTCGACACGAGATGAGATCAGCCCCAGCACCGGAAGACAGCTTGACGACAAGGCTCCACTCGTTCCCAAAGAAGACTTACCGGATCTCCAGATCGTTTCAGAGACAGATGACTCTGACGACTCCATTCCATCGGGTCAGCGCATGAGTACTACTGCCCCTGCACCACATACGCCCAAGCAGAAGGCAAAGGTCAGCACTCCGCCCGCTGGGCCCAGTCGAGTCCGATCATCTACTTCGAAAGTCCCGCCTTCCGGCTCGACTCCTAAGAAATCTTCCATGCCTTCCGGTGCCTCGACACCGACCAAGAGTCTTCCCTCGGCTCCAAGACAAGATCCTCCGTCTTCCGGTGCCTCGTCACCGAGCAAGACTCCGTCAACACCGAAGCCTAAACACTCTTCGGCTCCGACACCGAAACCGAAACATGTTTCGGCCCCAAAACCGAAACCAAAAGACACACCGGCTCCGAAGCCGCACATGGTGCCGAAAACCACAAAGCCTGATTCTGAGGCCGCCGAGCCCCCAAACATGCCTTCCAAGCCAAAATTTTCCTTTCCTGTCTCTCCTCCTTCTCCCACTCCTCCCTGTTTCACCTCAAAACTCTCCTATACAATCTTCATTATCATCACAATTACCACAGAATGATAATGAATACGATTTAGGTGGAGGGGACGGGGAAGGAGACACTACATACCCTGAAGGTGAGGGCAATTGGACTTTTCCATACAGAAAACCTGTGCCTAGGTGGGAGTTTCCATACCGTGCAGATGACCCTGATGCCCCTGAGGCACCCCCATACCCATCTAAACCTTCTCCTCCTGAGGATACTATTGGGTTTGGCCAGCTGATCAACATAGCTGCTACATACCATGGTGTCCTCATGCATTCTGAGGTCATTGAGGAAGAATTTCTCTTAGATACTTTTGAGCACCCTCAGAGATCTGCTCAAATTCTTCCCAAGATCAAAGGGGTGGTTAAGCCTGCTACTGAGGTCTTTAAAGATCCTGTGCGTACCAGAATTTTAAACCCCAGAATTGAAAAGAAATATAGACCTGCACCCTCAGACCCAGTCTATAATAAAGGACACCTACCACTAGACTCATTAGTGGTGTCCAACGCACGTAAAAAGGCCAATTCTCAGACTTCTGGGGAAGCACCCCGCCTGACAAAGAATCCAAGATTATTGATGCGTCAGGAAAGAGAATAGCTGCGCAGGCTTCCAATATAGCTTGTTTCCGGTCCAGGGAAGACATGGGTTGGCAGTTCGGGCTGGACTGTTCCCTAGAGGCACAGGGTCAGACTGATTTACATATAGCCAGGTCTGAACTGGGGTGGCAAAGTGGGCTAAAGAACGGTGATGGATTAAACCCGTCCATCACCAACCCCTTTTGTATGGCTTCCAATATATGGCGCATAGCTAATACGCAAGCCCTCCTCTCCCGTTATGATAGGGCTCACTACGACCAATTGGAGAAATTTCTTGAACACCTCCCAGATCAGTACAAAGATCAAGCTACTGACCTCATACAGGAAGGTAAGTTAATATCTAACGCTTCCATCAAATGCGCACTAGATGCCACAGACAGAGCATCTAGAGCTATTAATACCAGTGTCATCATCAGGAGACATGCGTGGCTACACATTTCGGGGTTCAAACAGGAAGTACAAACCACCATTTTGAACCAGCCTTTTAACCAAAACCAGTTACTTGGCCCGAAGGTGGACACTCCCCTCGAAAAAAAGACACAGACACTGCCAAGTCTATGGGGGCCTTACAGTATACCCCAGCTCGAGGCTCCTTTTGTCGCTCCTTTTACAGAGGCGGCTCCAAACAAACTGGAACAGACACTAACACGTCTTTCAAGACACAAACCTTCTCTACCAAGAGTTACTATAGAGGAGGATACAGAGGCAACAATACCAAGTGCAGAGGTAGAGGCAATAACAACAATCGAGCCTCTTCCGCCACTAAGCAATGACTTCCCTACGCTCCCCCCGCAGCATTCAACTCCTGTAGGGGGCAGACTAACACAGTTCCTGCCTGTCTGGAACTCTATTACAACAAACAAGTGGGTAAGACAGATTATCCAACATGGCTACTGCCTAGAACTTACAGCAACCCCTCCACACATCCCTCCCAGACAGCGTCCAATGTCTACCGATCATCTAGCTCTGCTCCGGCAGAAGGTTCTATCCCTTCTGCAGAAGGGTGCGATTCAGATAGTTCCTTTACAGGAACAAGGGACAGGGGTTTACTCGTTGTACTTTCTAATTCCCAAAAAAGACGGGACCTTGAGACTGATTCTAGACCTCAGGCCCCTCAACCATTACATACAATCAGATCATTTTCATATGATCACTCTGCAACAAGTGCTTCCACTGCTGCAACAGGGAGACTTCCTTTCTACACTAGATCTGAAAGACGCCTACTTTCACATCCCTATACATCCTGCTCACAGGAAATACCTACGGTTTGTACTGGAAGGAGAACATTATCAGTTCTCGGTCCTTCCATTTGGAGTGACAGCGGCACCAAGAGTATTCACAAAGTGCCTAGCAGTCGTAGCAGCACATCTGAGAAGACAACAGATCCATGTCTTCCCTTATCTACACGATTGGCTCATAAAAGCCAAATCGGCCAGCCAGTGCGTTGCACACACACACACCAAACAATCCAGATGCTGCACAACCTAGGGTTTACAATAAACTACACCAAGTCGCACCTAGAGCCTTCGCACGTACACCAGTATCTAGGGGCTACTGTAGACACGTCTACAGCTCTAGCTTATCCCAGTCCAGCCAGGATTCAGAGCATTCAATACTTAGTTGCTATTTTTCAACACCAACAATCTCTCCCAGCCAGAGTGTTCATGAAACTCATAGGCATGATGGCATCTTGCTTCTTCATAGTTCCACACGCAAGATTGCAAATGCGTCCGCTACAAGAGTGTCTAGCAGGACAGTGGAACCAAGCTCACGGTCAATTAACTGACCTGGTGTTGGTGGACTGCCGCACACATCGCTCTCTGCAGTGGTGGAACACCAAAAATCTGACAAAGGGGCGGCCGTTCCTAGAGCCAGTTACACAAGTAGTGCTCACAACAGATGCTTCCCTCACAGGATGGGGAGCCCATCTCCTACGACATACCACTCAGGGTCAATGGACCGCTCAACAGCGGCTACTCCATATCAACCATCTCTAACTGCTAGCAATATTCCTAGCACTCAAGTCCTTCCAACTTCACGTGCAAGGCAAGGTTGTCCTCATCCGGACGGACAATATGACAGCCATGTACTACATTTAAAAACAGGGGAGGACACACTCTCTGCAACTGTCCCAGCTTACACAAGACATTTGGAGATGGGCCATTCCCCAAAACCTACAACTGTTAGCAGAACACCTTCCAGGAGTTCACAATCAGATAGCAGATCTGTTGAGTCGACAGTCACAACAGATTCACAAATGGGAATTGCATCCACAAGTTCTTCAGCCATTCTTCCAACAGTGGGGTCATCCACACATAGACCTGTTTGCCACCCACGAAAACTCAAATGCCCAACCTTCGCCGCCAGGTTTCCACACCCACTTTCCAAAGGCAATGCAATATGCATGAACTGGTCAGGCAGATTTGCGTACGCTTTCCCGCCTCTACCACTAATTCCATTAGTGGTGCGCAAGCTCAGACAACACACTCTCAAACTAATCCTTGTAGCTCCCACGTGGGCACGCCAACCGTGGTTCAACACGCTGTTGGAACTATCTCTAGTTCCACACCAAAAGCTGCGACTCACTCCATCTCTGTTAACACAGAACCATGGCGAAATCGGGCACCCAGACCCGCACCAACTGGATCTAGCAATCTGGTTCCTGAAGTCCTAGAGTTTGGTTACTTAAACCTACCACCAGACTGTATGGCTATTATTAAAGAAGCCTGGAAACCCACTACCAGAGCGTGTTATGCTGCTAAATGGAAGAGATTCGCAATTTATTGCACAAATAATCAAATTGACCCCCTGGATGCTTCCATCCAGAATATCATTTCTTACCTTCTACATCTTCAAAGATCTAGTTTGGCATATTCTTCCATACGCCTGCACCTTGTAGCAATTGCAGCTTATTTGCAGAACAGACAACATCTGTCTCTCTTCAGAGTTCCCGCGATTAAAGCGTTCATGGAAGGCTTAAAAAGGATAATCCCACCCAGGTTGCCTCCTTCTCCTGTGTGGAACCTAAATCTTGTCCTTATAGGACCCCCTTTCGAGCCCCTACATAGATGCGAGCTGCAATTCCTAACATGGAAAACTGCTTTCCTTGTTGCTATCACCTCTCTCAGAAGAGTAAGTGAAATACAAGCAGTGGCGGCTGGTGACATTTGAAAGTGGTAGGGCGTAAAGGTTTGGTATGGTACGCTACTTGGGTTTTCCTCGGGCCGGAGCCGGTTCTAGAGATCTGCTGCTGGATGGGAGGGAGGGAGGGGGAGTTGTAATCTTCGGACTGCCAGAGGAAGAAGAGAATGTGGTAAGGTAGGTGTGAGGAACCGTTGGGAAGCCATCTGAGAGGTTGAAAGAGAGAGTGGAAAAGGTTTGAGTGTGATCTATTATGTATATGAGAGAATATGGCGAACACAAATGGATTACTTTCTGAAATGTGATTAGAGTCCACGGTATCAAGATCTCGGATCACAGATGCTGCTGACAAGGTTTCCCCGTAAGGCGCACAAACTGGGATGCGAGGCGTGCATAAAGGCTAGATTTTTTTGCATAAAGCAGTAACTTGGTCTGCTAAGGTTCTCTTTTCCTAGTGTCAGCTGTTGGACACCTCCCCCTGCAAACCCTGAACCATCCCGCCCCACTGATATCATTGAGAAACATAGCCTAACTTAAGGTGCATTTGTAAAGCGCATGTTGAAGGGTAGCTTGGCGTTGAAAAAGATTTTTATTGTTACTCCTCTCAATGGTACCCATTTTATCGACCTCAGAAGAATGAAAGGTTGAGTGGACTAGCCAGGATTTGAACGTGTGACCATGAGGTCAAACAGAGGCCGCATTAGTCCTCTAAGCCAGCAGACCCAGCATAAACATAATGGGGGTTAGGGGGGCGATTTACAAGGTCGCAATCCCGCTCTCAGATGCTACCAGGAAACCCACAATCAAGAAGTAGCAGATTACCCGCATCAGCTACTGCCTCACAATCACTCCACAAGACCGGCAACTCCTGTTCTCCTGATGCACTGGGGGTGCAGCCCTCAGCCTGCAATGCAACCCAAACTCCTGCTGGGTACAAGATGGCATGGCCACCACTCGCACCTCCATCTACCCGCAGACAATGCAGCAGCACACCCTGACGCACAGCACACACGTGTGCTAGCCAAGGAGAAAGAAAAGCTTTAAAACCCCACATATGCCACACAGGTGATTTAAAATATGTAAAGCCGGAAACTACATCTCACCCAAGTGCCTCATGGTCCCTACTGCCTGAACGCAGGTGCAGCGCCTAGTGGCAAAGCCAATCCATTTTACCCGCTATTTGTTCGAGTATGGGCTTCATTTCAGACAGTAGAGCAGAGGTGTTTTAAGGCATGGGCAAAGAGGGCTCTGCCCCAGGGCCCCAGCATTTCAGAGGGCCCATCGGTTACCTCATTAACTGTCTGCTCGAGCAAGCTCTGTTCTGCAAACAGCCTGCCAACATTGAATGATCCTCAAACATAGAATATTGTAAATACCATTTTTTCAATGCATTTTTGAAGTTGTTACAGGCATTTTACAGAGAACTGCTGTGTTTATGTTGTTCAACACCATGCAATATCCATGAAAAATTATTTGTAATCGAAACAGGATGTAACACATGAGAAATGTTAGGGGGCAACAAAGATTGCATTCATATTAGTGCGCTGCTGCTGCATTACAAGGTCACAACATAAATCAGGCCGGGATACAAGCTTGGACTCAGAATAATAAAATAAATATAAAAAACCTACCTTGGCTTCCCGCGCTGACTCCCGTCTCGAGTCCCGAGACTGCTCCCGCCGTCCTGGATTTTGAATGCCACCGCTGCGTCTGACGTGGTGTGGGCTCTCGTCACTGAAGGCTGCAGGCAGCCTCCCTCCCCTCCATAGCAGCCGGCGCGGATTGGTTCGGCCGGCTGCCCTAACCGCGTCATTTCTCCTAGTCTGCATCCTGCAGAACAAAGAGTGGGAGGTGGCTTGGGAGAGCGGCTTGCCCACTGTTGCTAATACTGTCTGTTTGGACGCCTGTCAGGCTGTCCAAACAGTCAGTATTAACAACAGTGGGCAAGCCACTCCCCCAAGCCACTCCCCCCTGCCCTGAGGCTCGAGTAACCAGGAAGCGGACTGCTTTCTCGCCGTGCGAGAAGGGCAGGCAGAAACAAATGGTAGTTATAAATAAATAACTACCATTTGTTTCTGCCTTCTTCTCGCACGGCGAGAAAGCAGGGGAGGGCGGCGCCCAAACGCCCCCATGGAGAAACCGCCACTGAATACAAGTTTTCACTATACAAGAACCATTTTTTCAGATACATCCCAACAAAGTGGTTCTTAGGCCTAATCCTACATTTCTCCCAAAAGTCGTCACTCCTTTTCGCCTTAATCAGTCTGTCGAGCTACCTGTGTTTTTCCAAAACCCAGACTCAGTAGCAGAAAGGGCTTTACACACCCTAGATGTTAAAAGAGCTCTACTCTACTGCACCGACAGGACTAAATCATTTCGAAAAACTAGCAACTGTATGTCGCTTTCTCTCCTCCGCACAAAGGCAACCACATCCCCAAAGGCGGGATTGCACAGTGGATTGTAAAGTGTATACAAATATGCTATATAAAAGCTAAACGTACACCAACCGTTCCTCCTAGAGCGCACTCCAGTCGTAAAATAGGAGCCTCTATGGCTTTCTTAGGAAATATACCACTACAGGACATATGCAGGGCAGAAACATGGTCTACATCACACATCTTCACTAAACACGATTCTGTTGATGTGCAAGCCAAGCAGCAAGCTGTGGTAGGCCAAGCTGTCCTTAAAACCTTCTTTCAAACTACTGCAACTGATACAGGTAACCACCACTAGAGGGGATACTGCTGCATAATTAATGCACAGTGTACTATCTGCAGCTCATATGTCTCGAATGGAAAATGCTACTTACCAGTATGCATCTGTTCTTGGCATGTAGAGCTGCAGAGTAGTACACGCCCTCCCGCCTCCCCGGGACTTGTATCCGTTCCAGTTCTCATCTTACTTGGATGCATATGCATGGACATCCTTCTTTTCTTTACTTCTACTGACTGCATCATTTCCCATCATGGCGAAAAACAATCTGAGGATGGAGCCGATGCCCATGCGCAGTATTGTCCAAGGGAGGAGTCACCTATCTTGACTAGCAAAGACTTCTTCCAAGAAGACAACAACCTGCAATCATCCGAGCCCAACAGCAGGTGGCGATCTAATGCACAGTGCAGCTCTACATGCCTAGAACAGATGTATACTGGTAAGTAGCATTTTCCTTACATTTACTGACCTCCCACACTAAACTCAGACATTTTTGCCACACCACCAGTGGCACATGCTTACCACTCACTCCCTATCCATTCCACTCTGGTCACATACCACATAGCACAGTGAAGACGTTTTAAGTGAGGGAAAAAATGTACTTTTATTTTTCAGCCATATTCTTCAAGAAAGCACTGCTAATTGCTGATACTCATATTTTTTTCTGAGAGTTTAGGGGTGCTCCTAAGCCATTCAGAACAAGTTAAACATCTGTGCTTTGTTTTTAGCCATATCTGACATACCTGCCAATATCAATGAGATTTCTGTTGCAAGCTCAGGAGCGGGTTTAAGTGGAGCTCGGGAGAGGATGGCAAATAATGACGGAGGAGCACCGTCCCCTGGCTCAGAGTCAGCAGCTAAAAAATAACACTATATCTTACTATTGGAGGGGCATGGCAGGCCATAGGAGAGGGTAGGAGCAGTGATATGTGCACTTGCAAGTACCCATGTCAGTTTGGCCGGCCGTCTCAGGCCTGCCAAACTGCCATGCACCCTTTGCTTTATCTAACCAGGCTGTATTATACTGCCTGGTTGGAGAAACAGCCCAGACTCCCTGTGCCTGATCAATCGTCTTTTCAGTCCGCTCAGGCCAATCCCTACGCAGCTCTTTTCAGTCCGCTCAGGCCAATCCCTACGCAGCTCTCATGCTTGAGAGCAGCGCAGAGATTTGGATGGAGAGTCCTTGATGCTGCCCCAGGAACTTCTGGAAGCAGCAGAGCAGAGAAGCAGGGAGAGGCGAGGCAGCCTTCATCCTGAGTAAAGTTTTTTTTTAATGTATTAATTCCCTGAGCACTTCCGCAGCACTCCCTCCTCCACCCGCCCCCCACTTGTAAATTATATCGGCCGCCACTGAGAGAAGGTATCATCAATTAAGCCTGAGTCGACTGCAGGATTTAAAAAACTTTTGTTTCTCAATTGGCCGTTTGAATATTACGTTAGCATTTCAAGTCCTCTAAATCGAATGCTGAGTTTTACATTTACTTAACCCAATGCTTCTCATTTTATCCACCCCAAATGATAAACAGCAGAGCCAACCCAGCCAGGATGAGCACGCGCTTTGCCTGCATGTTAAAGACTTGTAAACCTGTTGAGTGGACCAACATCCCAGCCATGGTATATCGGTGCTTCCCATGTTTGGTGTTGACCTCTGGGCTCCATGCTGGAATATTAAAGATACAATGACCACATGTCCATGCAAACAGTATCATTTGGTAGGGTGTGCAGGATGTATGCATGTGCAGAGCACAGATATGCTTGTACAGAGCAGTGCATAATAGCGGATGTTAGCACAGAGGGACAGTACACCTATGTGCATTTAAATCGCACTGCATAACGAGGGTGTTGAAGGGAACCCCTATAACAGGCGCTGTTACACCTAGAAATGTGCACACTGCTGTGTGAAGAGTCAGGGAAGGCTCATGCATACACACCTCATTGCATTCAAGGGAATGTAGGACACATACATGCACGCTCATGACTTTTTGGGGTGAGGGGCGGAGAGGCAGGGCACACGTGCATGCACACAACGTCATCCTGGAAGTGTAGGGTATGCTGAAGCCCACATACAACCCTAAAATGGAAAACATGTTGTAGGGCCCCACCACCAGGCCTAGGGGGTCAGGGTATTCCTACAGCGGCGGCTGGTGACATTAGAAAGTGGTGAGGTGTAAAATTATTGTCGTACTGCACTGCAGCGAGCGTAGCGAGCGAGCCGTAACAACCTACGGGGTAGTGGGGGAGGGGGGTATCCCCCTGAGAAAACGTTGAAAAAAGAGTGGACAAATGGTGCATTTTCAAGCCAATTTGAGAAAGCAGGAAGGCTAATAATGCATATATGAAAGTGCATTTATTACATTAATAAAGAGATGTCATATAACAACATAGGTAGCTGCTTATTCAGTATAACCACAGAGCTTCATAACAGACTTCTAGATACAATGCCTTTTTAATTTCCTGTAAATCCCTTCTTAGAAGAAACTAAGAAAGTAAAGAAAGTCCTGCTTCTAGAGTCTGAAGAACAAACATGCAGAATTAAATAGCGATGTGTGATTCACAACTCTCCAGGCTGGCATCGCAAGAAAACAAAAACTGGAGGTCCAAGACTATAACCCTAATTTACCGCACTCTGTGCACACCCTGGCATGTTACTGAAAGTATCGCGCACTGGTCACATTTATTTTTCTGCAGGGTATCCAATACCTATTACAAATCAGTTGAATTTACCGACAGAACAACTGTAATTGTATATTACACTTATTTATGTGACACAACGATAAGAGCAAGACAGCAAATGTCTTCAAATGTTCATTTCCGTCTTCAAATGTTGTCCGATTTGGCTGTGAGGGAAAGGCAGGATTCAGACAGATTGACTGTGCCAGGCCACTTGTGATGAATGTTTTTGTACGGATTCGAAAAACTACAAAAAGCTAATTTATAGAATCAATTTTTTTTCTGGATTCCTCCTCCTGTCTCCCGTCGACATCTCCCTCTTGCTGAAAGGTTAGTGGTGCCCAGAGCCATAAACAGGACCATCATGAATGAATTAATGCTGGAACTGGAAGGGGTGAGGTGAGAAAGATAAGCGCCTCAGCCACACAGACACAGTTTTGGTTTCATGATGAAACTGAAACTGTTTTCTCTCATTTGAATGCAGTAGAGACAAGCGGAAGACCTGCTAGTTTCCTTTCTGTTTTGCACAAGGATACAGTTTATGTTAACAAAGGGTATAAAACGTTCATTAAAAATAATGCTCAGTCTTGCATCAATGCAACCAGGCTACACGAGCACCCCAGCCCAACAGTATGCATCACTGCGCAGTGCGATGTCTTTTCATGCTGTTGAGGCTCAAGAAGGACTTATTTTCTGTATTGTGACGGAGCACACCACTGCCAAGTTCAAATCTGCAATTAATGTAAGTCGGACTGCCAGTATATCTCGCTCTGGCTATACTGTTTTAGTTCACCTTGACACACACACCACCTGTTTCCCCCATTCCCAGAAAGCTTATTTAAATCGATATATTTCCTCATCATGCTCTGGTGTTATCGGTATCAAACGCATTTAGCAACATGCAGCCATTATACAAATAAACACACTCTAAGTTAATCGGGGGAAAAAACTGCAATGATAGGATTACTCTCTGTGGTTTTATCTACATATCTAAGACGTTTCACTTGTCCCCATCGTTTGTAAATTTTTTTGTGAAGAAATATTCACCTCAAACTCGGGATCCTAAATACATAGACGAGGATATTTAAATGGACCGAACTTGCCAAGCAATAACGGCGATGCATGCAGATTATGCCAGCCTGGCATAATCTGCATGCATCGCTGTGGGTTTTTTTAACATCCCGTTTCTATTTCCGGTCTATGCTAGCACATTTTATTTTTCCGAGCGGATTGCCTTGTTATTGCGGGTACGTATCTGCGTACTTTATATGAACATTTCAGTCTCTACATCTTAGACAGCGTTTGTTGTCCTGTCCTCTCAGTTAAGATGGTGCTCCTTTTAGTGAGTGCTTGCAAGGAGATGCACTTGAAGCTAAGTGTATGAACTTTAAAGAACGCATACACTGCACGCCATGAGCACCCTTCAGGATGAGTATGCAAAGGCTGCTCTCACTGCACCACACAAGTGTTGCTGCTCTCTGTTCGTTTTATGCTTCCTTAGAACGTATGCACACAAAGGAGGACCTGAGTATAGTAAGAACTGTGCGCTCAATTCTTCAGTCGAGTTTGTGCTATATAATACTGAGTCTACCACAAAAAAAAGATCCTCCGAGACTCTACTACGCTCTGGTGCAGTATACTGTCTTAGTGTCTTTGCTGCAGATCGGGCCCTGATCTGCAGCAAAGACACTAAGGCAGCATGCATTGCAGTTTTTATTTGTGTATTGTGTTTAAAACCGAGACCTGACACACTGACTGCCTGCCTCTGCAGTCTACAGTAACTAGTTACTTCAATTACAGATTGTGACATCCATCACACCAACCTACTTTTTGCCGTTCAAGATCGATGCCAGAGTCTACAGAGGGTGGGGTCGACCACTACGGCTGGGGTGAGGTCAACTTGATCTTCGTGATCACTGATCACTCTCAGACATCAAGGCTCCCGAGTCCGGGATCCGCAAACCACGCTTGCTCCCACTGTCCCTGAGTGGGAACAACTGACAGCCAGGCTTTCTGAACAGCCCAGCAATGGTAGAAAAGGCGACTCGCTGCATGGCTTCACAGTGATTGGTCATACTCCGTTGTTGGAGCATCCCACGTGTCTCATGTGTACAAATCTGCTCAAGACTGCAGAGAGGCCTGGCAACCGTGTGCATCTCAGTCAATCCAGACGCTACTCCAGCAGTGCCAGGATTGGCTTGAGCTGGGATACTCTCCGCTCATTAGGAGACTGGGGGCTGCGGCATGGATCAACCCTCGCTCTCCTAATGTGCACTCTAGTTCGCATGTTCGGACTGGTTGGAAAATTATCTGCCCAAAACGGAACATGCACACTCGTGCTGTGTGCTACGCCGACCAGACCACCCCTGTGATCATGATGTCAGTCATCATGACAACGACTGAACCTGCTGCCTCGCCCCCTTCAGAGCCCATGACTCCTGATTGCCTCGGGTGTGGCCATGCCCGGGTGGCTGGCCCGGGATTAATTTTAAAAGTATTGTGAATGTTAATATTATATTGAAAGTTGTGGGGCCTCAATATTAGTTGGGCAATGCCCCAGCACCCTAATGGACGCACCACCACTGTATTCCTACCATTCCCCCTTCTGTTTTTTTAACATTTTTCTTGGGACTTAGCTGAGTCCAAGTCCAAAGATGCCTGCCAACACTTCCTGTTGGAAGTGCTGGCAGCCAATCGGTTCTCACCATGAGAACTGTGAGATCCTCAGAGGATTTGCATCCCTAGATATCTATAAATCTTTTTTCTATAATAACTCTAAAACTACTGTGCAGATTTGCACCAATTAGACAAAAGGTCTCTTTCTGGACCAAGAGCTTGCTTTCTGCCAAATTTGGTGTAATTATGTTCAGCAGTTCGGGCTGTAGTCCTGTTTAAAATCCCTATAGAAAACTGCATGAGTAAAACATGTTGTGGGAGTCCCTTTTCCTCAGTCCCGCTTGACGACTCACCTCGAAACTTTCTAGACAGCAGCTGAAGTGATTGGCATACTAGTTTTGAAAATGTTTTGAAGATTCAGCAAACTGTGCTAAAGTTATTAACAAAACAAAAAATGCTTTGTCTATGGAAACTAGGTCCTAACTATAAATACCTATTGGCAACTGCCAATAGATCTAACATGTTTTATATATTATATATTCCAACATGCCCTCCACAATTTGGAATTAGAAGTACATTAGCCTGAATGAGATTCATGACCTCAAACTGTGTTTGCTACACCTCCACGGACATGCCAATTTGCTAGGCTTGCAATGCTACTATCTTTCAAAAAATGTCCGATTTTTTCCAAGCATTTAGGCTTTGTAGTTGTGTTTTATTCATTATAATTAGATTTTCTTTATCAGAAGCAGAGCGTGAAATTGTTGGTTATGTTGGGAAAAGGGGTAGCTGAAGAAAGATAAAAGCATCTTCAAAGCTAGAGAAAAAGAATGCCTTAGTCATGTTCTCACTGAACATGGCGTTTAACCGAAGCCTCGTTTAGTCAATAGTATTGTCCAAGCTCCATTCCCAAAAGACATGGATAAAATACAATCAGGATTTAGGACTCAGTGAGTTCTATTCTAAGTTTCTATAAAGATCTTTCAGCAACATCACACAGTGTTTTAGATCTTTACTTAAAAAGGAAAATGATTTGTTTGGAGTGAGCTTTGTCAGTTTGAACTTGTAAAGAGAAAATGTTAATTGAAACCACTTCTGCAACTGTACATGAAAGGATGTACAACTTATATCACAATTATTTTTTTATTTTTATTATTATTTTTTTTTATACCTCCTATTGCGAGAAGAAAGTGAATAATAAGGTGTTCGGGGGAAGTTGACGGTCTGTTCAAGTTGTATACCTTCACTGCCCCGGAATTCTGTTGAAAATCCTAGGAGGAGTTTCCCAGCTGTTTCTCGAGACCTGTCAACATTCTCCTCTTTACCTTTATCCAACACAATAATTCCAACGTTCTGTGATGAGCTAGCCCTAGAGCTACTCGGCTGAGACCCAGTCCTGCCAGGAAATTATTTTTTTTTTAAACCTTTATTAGTTTCGTTCAACACAGAGTCATGACAATTACAGCATCTGCAGTTCAATAAGGCAATTTGTATGGTACATTCAGTAGAGAGAAAAAAGAAAGAGAACAATGGAAACATCACACGAGCAGAGGCTAGTACAGTGCAAATAAAACCCCCAGTGTCCCACAGTGGGAGGCCATGCGTCTATGGCTCTTCCATTCTATCCAGCTGGGGGGGTCATAGGGAGAAGGGGGCCTCCCCCCTCCGTATACAGGTGGAATATCAGGTAAGTAGGCGCGTTAGCGCAGTCCACCCCTATCCTGAATCGTCTCTGTCCCTAACAGTCCGCTAATTGCTTCACCTTGTGTAGTGGCGCGTCTCTTGTGCAGCTAGGGTGTGCCGCTACGCCCAGCACCCCAGCTTGAGTTATGTGTAAGGGTGATCTAGTTGAGATTCAACTGAATGTGGTGTGCCGTATTCTCCCACTCAGGTGTCGCCTACGGCTTCGTGCTAGTGCAGTATTCATTGTGTATACATCCCCAACAGTCCATAGTGCCGTAACGGTGGGAGGGTTAGCAAAATCTATCCCTAAAGTCGTATCTCAGGGATCTCAATTATCCCAGTCTCTCCCACAACAGTCCATCAACAGGCATGTTATCCCCTCCCGAGTTAGGTGGATCCAATTACTACCTATAATGTGGGATGTGGCAAGGTGAGTGCAGTGTGAAGCACTGATACGCTCATGGGCCCGGAACCGGCTCGTCCTCTCCAGAGGAGTCACTTTGTGTCGCCTGAGAAAGCCAGTACACCTGTAAGGGGGACCAGAAGTCACTCGGAGCACAGCGGGCGGGTAGCAGGTCCGCATAAACGCCATGTTGTTCCTGACAGTATTGGAGGTCGTCCAACCATTCCTTAAACTTCGGCGCCCTCCCCCTCCCCCACCTACAAGCAATCCTCCGTTTGGCGAGGAGTAACGCAGTGTCAACAAATTTACGATCTGACTTGGGCACATTTCTGGTATATCCTAGTAGCATCACTATCGGATCCAGAGGGAGAGGGCCAGCAATCATTATCTGGAGGGCAGAATGTACCTGTTCCCAGTAATTTTGTATCGCTCCACATTCCCAGGCGAGATGTAGGAAGCCCGCGCCTTCCGCTCGGCATCTAGCGCATCTATCATCCTCCGAGAGGCGAAACCTCAACTTTCTGACTGGTGTATAATAGTATCTTTGCACAAACTTGTAGTGAATGATTTTCAATCGACAGCTGGAGGATATTCTAGCCGTGACCGAGCAGCAATACCTCCACTGTTCATCCGTGAGTGCAATAGGTAGTTCCGACTCCCAGTCAGCCCGTGCTTTAGACAGGACGATCGGTCGCTGCTCACGAATGGCGGCATAGAGTTTAGACACCAAGTGCTTGCCATCCGATACTAGCATGACATGCAGTGGCAGTGCCGTCCCTGGTTCCTCCGGGAAGTTAGGGAGAATGTCTCGCATACCCTGCCGGAGTCGAATGTAGTAGAACACCTCCATAGGTGTCGGGGGAGCAGTCTGGAACAACTGATCTTTGGTACGGAACAGTCCGTCCCGGAATAAGTCGCCCCACGTATTAAGGTGTATGCGGTTGCACATTGACCGGAATCCCTTTTCCAGTAAAAGTGAGTTTCGGGTGGTACGCAAGAGGCAGTGCCGGTGAGTATAACATGGGGGCGTCCAGCAGTTTAGCTACTCTCCGCCAGGCATCGATTGTACAGGTTACAGTGGTAGCAGGCGTCTCAACATCCCCAATCACTCCCATCAGCATGCCCTTGAGCGGGAGTGGGTGCACGATCCAATCCTCCGCAGCAACCTGTGGCATAAAGGGGGCGGGGCTAACCCAGTGATAAGCATGCTGCGCCTGTGCACTGAGATAGTATACTTCCAAATCGGGCACATCAAATCCTCCCCTATCATACGGCTGTGTCAATACCACCCAACTAAGGCGCGGTTGTTTACCTCCCCAGAAAAGGCGAAGCAACTCAGAGCGAAGTCTTTTGAAAAAATAGGTGCCAGGGTAATAGGGTATGTTTTGAAATAAGTATAAGAAGCGTGGGAGGACGACCATCTTGATCAGGGAGGCTCTGCCTGCCATTGAAAGCGGGAGGGCCAGCCATCGGGACACATTGTCTGTCAGTCGTGAGATGGCCACACCGTAGTTTAACCGGATAGTGTCATCCTTAGTGAGCGATATTTCAATGCCCAGATATTTCAAGTCCGAGCTGCACCATTCCAAGGGGTAATCCAGCGGAAATCGGGTGACCGAGGCAGTGAGGGGGAAGAATTGCGACTTTTTCCAATTAATATGCACCCCGGATATGCCGCCAAACGCTACAAATTCCCTCAGAAGCGGGTTGAGGTTTTCTTGTGGATGTCGCACATATAGAGTGACGTCATCTGCATAGAGGGAAATACCAATCTGTCGCTGGTTACAGTTAAAGTCACTGGCCTTGTGTAACTGTCGAATTCTGCAGGCCAACGGTTCTATTGCCAGGGCGAATAGTAGGGGTGATAGGGGGCACCCTTGTCTAGTCCCTCTTGTGATCGGCATCTGTGTCAATAGCACCCCATTAACGACGACCCTAGCGACCGGAGCTGTGTACAGCAACGTCACCCAGGCGATAAATATTCGGGGGAACCCCATTCTGCTCAAGATATCCAGTAGATAGCCCCATTCCACTGAATCGAACGCCTTGGTGGCGTCCAGAATCACGGCAGCAACCGGCAATTCGGGTGCAATGGTAGGAATGAGGGAGAACAGCGTGCGCAGATTATGAGACGTGGCTCTCCCTGGGACAAAGCCAGATTGATCCGGCAGCACAAGGGTAGTCATGAGCAGGGACAGTCTAGTTGCTAATACTTTCGCAAGAATCTTCGCGTCACAATTCAGCAACGATAGGGGTCTATAGGCATCAGTGTCTGTTGGATCTTTTCCCGGCTTTAACAGCGAGGTGATCGCCACCTCCCTCATGGAACCAGGCAGTATCCCTACTTCTAGCGAGTCCTCGAAGACCTCTTTCAGTACCGGCGCCATGATGTCGATGTAACATTTATAGAATTCGGCCGGTAGGCCGTCCAGCCCTGCCGCTTTGCCATTACTGAGGGACATGATCGCTTCCCTAATCTCGTCAAGTTTGAAGGGGCACCCCAAGAATGCCCTGTCGCCATCGCTTAGCCAGCAAAGCGCTATGTCCTCCAGGAAATTACCAAACTCTACCCCGCCTTCCTGCTGTGTGGAGTATAGGCTTTTGTAGTGTTGTAGGAAGGTGTCTTGAATTCCCTTAGAATCCTGGTGTATCCTTCCATCCCTATCAGAGATTTCCAGTATATGGGTGGCAAAGCGCTGGTGCCTCGTGAGTGCCGCCAGCACCTTCCCTGGTCGGTCCCCTTCGCAATACCGCCTAGCCGTCCAGTATTTGCCCCGGAAGTTCACCTCCCTGGCCGCCTCCTCCTCATAGGCCGTCAGTTTGGCTCTGAATTGTACCGCTAGGTCAGGGCTGGGATTTCCGACCATCTCCGCCTCAAGCGCCTTAAGCTCTGCTTCGAGTGTAGTTAATGTACGCACTATGCCTCTCAGTATTCCGCAGCTTTTAGAGATCGTGATTCCCCTTACAGTGACTTTGAAGGCTTCCCAAATGGTCTCGACCTTATCGACAGAACCCTTGTTCCTAGGGAAGAAGGCTTCGATCTCTTCTCCGAGTTCATGTTTAAAGACAGGGTCCAGCAAGGCCGAGGGGAAGAGCCGCCATGGTGGTCTTACCCTAGTATGCCCTGGCAATTCCAGGACAGCCAATACAGGGCAATGGTCCGAGTAGGTACGGGGCAGATGTTTCACCCGAACGATCCCTCCAGCTAGACCCCGGGAGACAAAGCAGTAGTCGATCCTCGCCCATGAGCGCGCATGTGCTGTGTAGTGGGTACCTTCCCTAGCTGCTGGATGTGAGTGCCTCCAACTGTCCACTAATCCTGCCTCTGTAAGTATTCCCTGAAGAGCGTCCCTGGCCTTTGTGTTGTACTGTCCACTACCGTCCGATCTGTCCACCATAGTATGTAATGATAAGTTGAAGTCCCCCCCAGATGATGTGCGTGACCTCGGTCTCCAACATGTGGCCCCACAATGAGAAGAAAAACCCAGGAGTGTCGACATTAGGTGCGTAGCAATTCACAAGCATGATCACGTCAGTTCCCAGCCTTCCCCAAAGGATGACATACCTCCCCTCCTTGTCCACCCGCACACCCAACTTTTGGAATGGCAGCCTCTTATTGATCAAAATAACAGTCCCCCTAGAGTACGTGGAGTAGGAGGAAAATTCTCTCACACATGCCCATCTGCTCGCAAACTTGGGGGCACTACCCGGGCTAAGGTGGGTTTCCTGGAGCATCGCTATCTGCACATGTTGCCGATCTAGATACGCAAGTACATTTCTGCATTTCCGGGGGTCATTGAGTCCACGGACATTCCAGGACATTATGGCGACCGTAGCCAAAGCATCATCACCTATGTGCGTCAACATATCCCTGAATGAAGCCAACAGCTGATGTTCCAGCCCTCAGTTGAAACGTACCAATTGCCAATCTCTCCACTGTCCAGTGCAATCTCTCCATCCGAACAACCATGCATTCATACATGCGCCCTCCAGTATCCGTACACTTGCCAAGAACGCCATACGCAGCAACCTCATCACTTCCAACAACTAGTATCCCAACAAACGAACATCCCCCCTGTCTCCATACACAACTACCCAACCCAGGCTTTCCATTCCCTCCCCCCACCCACTGAAGCAACCCAAACTTGCCAGTACCATGATCCCCCCCCCCCCCGCCCCAATCCCTGCACTCAAGAACAATAGAAAAACCATGTGGGGAATTCCCTCTTGGGAACACCAGAGGTACGCACAAAAACACCCCAACACTCCCCTCTCAACCCGCATGCATCATACGGGAAAGACAGAGAAAGTGGGGTGGCGCCTGGCATGTGTCATCCCTGCGGGTTAGAGCCCTCCCAATAAACCTGTGTCTCTCATCGCCGCCCTCCAATCCGGAGAGGTTACCATATAGTTCAGGTGAACCATCCATGCAGCAGCCGTCGCTCGTTCAGGGTCCTGCTCCGCCGTCTGCCTGCCCAAATCGATAGCAATCCCTGCAGTGGGGCAGAGCACACCAAGCTAATCATCGCTCCACAGCAAATCCGCAATGCAACATATCCATAATCCACGCCATCCCCGGCCGGTCATGGCAACCCCGCCGGTTGCAGGCCACAAATATCCAAGTCCAGCCTCAGTAACATCACAAGAAGTCAGCGACCAAGAGCAAGCCAAGCGGTCATCAGGACTCCTCGTGCTCGACAGGATTCCCGCCTGCCACGTCTTCCTCCTCGTTTCGCCCTTCTCTCCTAGCAGTGCGGAGCCTCTTAACGTAGTCCTCAGCTTGTTGTCGGTTCGTAAAAAAATGTTGTTTGCCCTGATGGGTCACCCTAAGGTGGGCCGGGTACAGAAGCGCGTAATCCACCTGCATATTCCTTAGTTTCCTCTTCACATCCAGGAATTTCCTCCGCTGGTCCTGCACCATGGGCGTGAAGTCCGGGTATAAGGAGAACTGCACTCCATCACAAGCCAGGTTTCTGTTCGTGCGAGCCGCGCGTAGTGCCGTGTCCCGGTCGCGATAGTTAAGCAGCCGGGCGATGATGGGCCGTGGCTGCGCCCCCGGCTTGGGAACTGGACCCAGGGAGCGGTGCGCCCTCTCGACAATAAATTGACTGGAGAAGGCCTCCTTGCCCACGGCAGTGATGAGAATGCGCTCTACATAGTCCTCCATGCGGCCAGTGTTGGTGGACTCTGGAACACCCGTGACGCGGATGTTGTTGCGTCTGCTTCTTGCCTCCAACTCCTTATTCTTCGCAGCTATCACTCTCAGTATATTGTCCATTCTAGATAGGCGCGCATCGTGGGCAGTCGTCGTGTCTTCTGAAGTAGAGATGCGGCGCTCTGCTTCTGTCAAGCGCTCCTCGTGGACCTCAAGTTTCTGCGCAACACCATCCATCCTGGATGATAGACGGTCAACCCTGTCCACTATCGTGGCGAAGCCCTGCCGCATCTCCTCCATCATCATTCGCAATTCCTGGGCCAGGGGCGCAGTGGGGGTTCAGTGCCTGACGGTTCTGGGGAACCGCCGGTTCCCGCCGTGCTGCGCGATGGTTTTTTGGCCGTCGCCGGTTCAAAAGATAGCTTGGGATGTTTATTATCGTCCTTGCCCATTGCGCCTTGTAAGTGTGCACCCACCGGGTCCTGCGAGTGAAAGGAATATTTGCGCACACTTCCCACAGAGAGGACTGGTCGCCCCAAAAAGCCCCTCGCGTGGCGGTCTCTTCCGAGGCGGTTATACCTCGCCGAGGGACCAAGCCAACAGTGTTCCAGTGGCCCCCCCCGCCTCCTCGGGCCCTCACCACAGCAATTAGGGCTGGTCAATAATGTCTGCAGTGGAAGGCGGGTGTGGCGGATCTCTGTGGTAGTCTAAGCAGACTAGGAGCTAAGTGGTGCCAGTGGGGGGGTGACGGGGCGCGCCTCTCGCTCAAGACAGGAGCCCGCCGTTCTGCCGGTGAAGATGAGCCCCAGCGGTCCCCTGCCGCTCCGTGTGTGGAAGTGCCCAGATGCAGTAGGGTTGGGAGCCGATATCTGAACCACTGCGATGTTGCGCGGGTTGGGGCCGGGGACACGTTTACTCCTCTCGCCGGGTCAAGCCCAGCGTTGCCAAGTTCGATCAGCCCCCTCAGCGGACCTCCGGGGCAGTGCACAGTCTCCCCTCACGCTGCCGCAGTTCTGGGGGGGGGGGGGGGGGGGAGAGACTCACCTCCGGTGCTCCTCGGCACGCCTACGGGCTATCCTGCACCCCTCAGTCCGAGCTCCGGCAGGCCACTTCCCTCGCAGTACGAGTATCGCAACTCCGGGGCCCAGTCGCCTCGTGGAGAGCCGCGGCCTCGCGTGGCTCGGTGTCCGGGTCAGATGAGCAGGTGTCCGCAGGCTCCCTCTCCGGTCAAAGTTTCGAGCCGCATAAGTCAGGCTCCAGGCGTCGGATTTTCACCAAACTCGGGCAGACGCTGCAAAACAGGGACGTCCACCAGCGTTGTGAGTTCTGGACGTTCACCAGCAGAATCGAAGGATATTTTAAGGATATTGCTGGCCAGGCCGCCAGAGCCTCACAGAAGTGCGGCCATTAGCGTGTGCGCCCTCTAGCGCCCCCCCTGCCAGGACATTATTGTCTCCGCTTTAATCATTGGTAAACAAAAAAAAGAAAAAAAAAGAAAAACCGGCCAAAACACAAGACAAAAAGTCAAAATTATATCTAAAAAGTCACTCAGGAGTAAAGAAATTTACCCATATCTCCCAGTACTGCATTCTTTTTGTACTATTCCCTTTCCTATCCAACCTACATACCCTAATTACAGAGTTTAACCAATCCTCATATGACGGTGTGTCGGTTTTATCCAGTTTATACAGATCTCTCTACATGCCAATAATATCAGTGCAAACATTAGATTTTCCTGAGGTTTACTTAATCTAATGGTATTTGAAGCGATCCCAAAAATAATTAAAGAGGTACTTACAGTTATTGGGGTTCTCATTAGAGCAGAGAGTGTCTTACCAATCTCTTGCCAAAAGTGCGCAAGTGCCGGCCAGTGGTGGAACATATGGGTATCATCTGCCTTTTCTTCGCCACATTTACTGCAAGATTTTATTAATGTGCCTTTGAAACTTGATAACCTCTTTGGAGTCCAATACGCTCTATGTATTGAGAAAAGATGATTTATTTTTAGAGCAGCGGGTTTTACACACGCCCAGCATAGTTCAGAGGATTTTTTCCAGAACATATTTAGATCAATCTCTTCATTAGTAAACTCTTTTCTCCATATTTTTTTCAGGTATTGATTGATCTTCTTCTCCAGCTTCAATTAACGCCCAATACCATTTTGATATTTCCTTTGTTATTATGGATTCCTTTGTCATTTCCTTTTCGAAGTTTCCTGGGTCTGTTGTTTCTTTTGGAATGGTATTAGCCCAGCTCTTCAGTTGATAATATTTGAACTTCGACACTTTCCCTTCCGTTATTGTGTGTAGGTGTTCCCATGATATTAATTCATTTTCACATAGAAGTTGTCCCCATTTTTCGAAACCCAGTTGTCTAAGTACACTAGATAATGCATCTTTGAGGCATTCTGGTGTTCCAGGCGAGTCTCTGATTGAGGCCATATTGCTATAGTATGAGATCCTCAAAATACTTCTGAATTGGGTCCATAGTTTGATCGCATTAGTTAGCAGCTTCAATTTTACTTTCTTGAAAAATTTGGGATGGCCAAATTTGAAAAGGAGTCTTCTTCATTTGTAATATATTGAAGGAAATTTGGGAAATTACTGTGCTTCATTAACAACGTTCTAAAGTTTTTAAACTGAAAAGCCCTGCAATATTCAGTAATGTCAGGACTTGCAATGCCCCCTTGGTTCTTCCTTTTCCTGAGTTTGTTCCACGCAATTCTTGTGCTTTTCTCCGACCAAATAAAGCTAGACAATTCTCCTTGTATTTTCTTTAGGGCAGCTTTATTAAATTCTAACGGAATTGTGTTAAAAAGATATGTGAATTTGGGGATGATGGTCATTTTGACTGCGTTTGATTTGCCCAAAAAGTTTAGTGGTAGACCAGACCATGTTTTAAGAAGTCTTCTCATTTCTTTTACTACTAAATTTAAATTTAATTGAGGGATTTTATTCAGATCTTCAGTTAGCGTGATCCCTAAGTATCTTATTTTTCCTTTGAGAAAGCAGGTTTTGTCGTACAGTTCCAACTCATTGCCTCTGTCTTATTAATATTTATCGAATAGCCTGAGACCCTGCCAAAGTCATTCATTATTTCTTTAATTACTGGTTCTGAGTTATTGTAGTTGTCTGTGAACACCATAAGGTCATCTGCATATAATGCCACTTTTTTTTCCCAATTTGTATATTTAAAAGGTGTTATTTGGATATGGTTTCTAATTGAGCAAGCTAGAGGTTCAATATATAAATTGAAAAGTAATGGAGACAAGGGGCAGCCTTGCCTCGTGCCCCTCTGGATGGTGATATTACTTGTCAAACTCCCGTTCACTATTATTTTTGCTCTAGGGTTTGTGTAAATTTACTTCACCATATGACCAAAATTACTTCCCAGGTTATTTTTCTCTATGATATTGTTTAAGAATAGCCAATTTACGCGATCAAAGGCTTTTGCCGCGTCATAGGTGATGATCGTGAGGGGTAGCTGTTCTGATATGGCTACGTCGATTGTCGCTAGTAATTCATGTGTTATTTCTTGAATTTGTCTGCCCTTTATGAAACCCTTCTGATCCTGATCAATCAGATTCGGCATTAGCTTTGATAGTCTTTTCGCGATTATATTCATAAACAGTTTATAGTCGCAATTAAGTAAAGATATTGGTCTGTAAGACTCACAGGATTTAGGATTTTTCCCCGGTTTTAATATAAGACTTATTGTGGCGTCGTTCCATGAATCAGGGATTTTTTCATGCTCCACGTAGATCTTGTTCATGACTTTTGTCAAGTGATCAATTAAAGGCTCTTTTAAAACTATATAGAATTAATTGGGTAGGGCGTCCGGTCCTGCCGCTTTGCCCTTCTTTAGGCTACCTATGGCAAGTCTAACTTCCTCAGATGTTATATCACTATTTAAGAAAACAACTTCCTCTTCCGTTAATTTTGGCATTATTATTCCTTCTAGATATTCCTTAATGATCTTAGTTGTTGGATTTGTATCCTCTTTGTATATTGTTGAAAAGAAATCTGCAAATTCTTGTCTTATTGCGGAGTCGTCTTCACATAGGGCTGATTGATCTTTGGTATACACGGATAATATAGTATTCCTTGTCTGGTCTGTTTTCAACTTCCAGGCTAACATTTCCCCGCAGCCTTCCCCATATTCATGATTAGCCAATTTACTATTCTCCCATTTCTCATGCACTATATTCTCGAAGTAGTCTGTTAAGGTCTCTTTTAACTTACATACCCTCTCAGTTAGTTTTTCTTTAGAAATCGGTGATGGATTTGCTCCCAGTTGTGTTTCTGTTTCCTTAATTTCTGTCTCCAGATTTTTTATGTCGGTTTTCCTTCGCTTATTTTTATGTGCACCCAAACTAAGTAAGTGTCCTCTTATTACTGCTTTGTATGTGTCCCATTTAATTCTCTCGGAGGATTTTTTACCATTGTCTGCAAAGTAATTAGTTGTCGATTTTAACAGTTGATCCACACTTTCATCCGTTGTTAGAATTGATCGATCCAGAGTCCATCTAGTCGGAGTTAAGCTTTGTGTTAGTGAGAGTTTTAATAGGACAGCTGAATGATCCGATAAGTGAGCTGGTTGATGTTCAATACTTTTAACCTTATCTCGAAGTGAGTGGCTGATTAAAAAGAAATCTATCCTAGATTTATGTCCTAATTTTTTATTATGGAAAGTAAACGGGTATGTTTTTTCACCTTTTTGTAACCACATATCGACCATGTTTAGATCTCTTTTATATATCCCCAACCATTCCCTCATCTTTGGTGAATTCCTTTGTTTAGAGGGAGGTTGCCTATCTACGGTTGGGTCTAATATTATATTATAGTCTCCTCCTAGGATTATTGGGACTGTGGATGTTATTAATTCTGAGTATAATTTCTTAAGTGTCGCCGGGTCGTCAATGTTTGGGCCATAATATCCTGCTATCATAAATATGGAGCCTTCTATTCTAATTTTGGCCATTTCCCATCTTCCCTTTCTATCAACCTCTTCTGATTCCAGTTTAGCATTCAGAGATTTTTTTATGATAATTGCCACTCCTTTTATATTGCAATCTTGTGATGTATGAATGCTTGATCCAATCCATTGTAAGTTTTTTCACAGTTTGAGACCACTCTGATTTTATTAAATGCGTTTCTTGAAGGATAATTATCTCGCTTTCAACCTCTTTCAGATACTCCAAGATTCTTCTTCTTCTCTTGGGAGTTCTAAGACCGTTGACATTCCATTAGAGAATTTTTATCATCTTTTTTTTCGCCATTCCGTTTTAGAAAGAAAATTTGATTGAAAAAATAAAAAGAAAAATGGACCATCTTGTCCCCATCGAAAACCTTTGTTTACCAAATTTGAGGTTATTTTTTTGTTTTTTTTTCCCTATTTTGCTCCCCACCCACTTGTAATTATATCTTACATGCTTACTGTACAGTACAGGCAAAACGACCCACCCTGAGGAAGCCTCCCTTCTTCTTTTTTCAGGTGGTATTTTCCCACCCTTATCACAATTATTGCAAATTATTGTTTTAAGATTCCCAGAAATATGGTGAAGTGGTATTAGTATACTTTTCCTCCAAACTTTAAAAGTAGACAGAAGATATTCTGTAATTAAAGTTTATGTCAAAAGGTTGGCCCAGAGAAATAGGAATGGAGGAAGAGAATGGATGTGGATAGTTTAAAGTGGGACTCAAATGAGTTCAGAGAACCGGTAGGTAGGCGATCAGTTCAGAACAAGAGAGTTGATCATGGAGATTTCAAGGTAGAGTTTGGTGAAATACCTCAAGAGCTTTACTGTACTGATGAAGTAGGCCATAAGTCGACGTCCATCATACCATTTGCATAGATTATGGCCTCTGTTTCTGCTCCTGATATTTAAGGTTGGTTAACAAGATAAGGAACTGGCTGAAACAATTTAGAGTGTCAATAATTTTAAAATATGGAAGTGTGGTAATGAGGGGTTATATTTCTTTGGAATGGCATTTAAGTACAATCTGGAGCATGTTTGACTTATATGTCCTATATTTGCAGAGATTGTAGGGCACATTGTTTTTGCCAACTGCTCATCCATAATTGTATTAAATGGTATTATGAACAAAGGTAAATAATCAAAACTTTTACAAAGAATAAACAAAAGGATACCACCATGGGCACATTGTAAATAGTTGTACAAAGGCTGTGCTACAATAACGAAATTCAAATCATGCTCGTGTTGACTTTTTTTTTACTTATGTGTTTTTAAATACAATGTTTTTTTATTATATTTTATTGTAATGCTTTAAGGACCATCAACCTGATAAACTAATTTTGAAACTGAATAGAACTGCTGTGCTGCGTTTACTCTGAAACATCCTCTCCTATTGATGAATGAAAGAACAAAGGGACTTTTCTAAGTGAATAGAGACAAACTATATCAGAAGGAAATTACTAGAAAATGGTGTAATAAGTTATACTTTGGTCTTAAAAAGCCACCTTAGAATACACTAAACAGCATGATTCCTTTTTCATAAGCGACTGTGAACCAGACTCTTCCTAAATCAAGTGTCATTTAGAAATGCTCAAAGCCACTTTGAAAGTGCAATTTAATCTTAACTTGAGATTAGAAATACATTTGAACTCATTATAATTATGCATTCAATCGTCTTCAGTACATTTTAATGTTTGAGATCTAACTATTACACTTAGTGCAAATCGTTACCAGCAAAAAAATATTCAGTAGCTAGTTTAGCAGGTTCTGTCATACACTGTAATTCAATAAAAGTGAGTTGTCAGCCTCTTGATGAAGTAATCCTTGCGTCTTTCTGCCCCATTGCATTTCATGTATTCATGTATTTGAGCCCACATTTTCATTTATAAACATGTGCTTGTTACATTTAGTATACTATTAGCACATGTACAACGTATACCATTTGCTTTATAACAGTTTATCAATATTGCATCAATTATTCAGACATATGTATTCGTTTGGTTTAGAACACATGACATAATTTGGTGAAGGGTAAAAAAAGATCAATATGTTAATTCTTCCATTCTGCAATTGGCCTGACCATATCAACATACTTAGAAAAGTGTATTTAAGGTTGGTATAGACAAGTATTAGGCAGGAAGGTATCTTCGACTTCTAGGAGGCTTGGTAGATCCCACTCCTCCTGGAAGATTTTACATCCTCTCAGGTCATGTTCTCTCCCCCTAAAATATCGGCGAAGTGCTCTTTCTGTCCTATGCCTGTCAACACAAGTGATATCACTCCACCCGACTTTATTGAGTATTGAACTTTTTTTATTTTATGAAGTGAATAAGATGGAAAGTATTGAAAGCTGACAATTTTAGTTCATAGCTGGGACGCCGTGAATGTTCCTAGAAAACTGTAAGATTTGTATAATAAAATGTCCTTCCCTGGTTCTAGGCCAGCATAATTATTTCAGTTAAAATTTGTATTTTGCATTGTGGAAAGTTGTCTTTCATACACACGCCTCTCCTTCGTGCTATCTCTTCCAGAGCTGCTTCCCAGGCCCCCCGGACACTCTCCAATCAACACATAGCTGGCATGGGGTGAGAATTTCCTGCAATCGAACAGACCCGCAGCACTGTTACTTGGAAGTAGCAGCTGCTGGGCCCAGAGACAGTCACACATTTGTTCCACTCTGACCGTCATTGTCTCCGGCTTTTCTCTCTGTTACTCAGTGTTTTACTTACCAGGCTTATAGAGTACTGTGAGGACAAAGGTGTTTGTTTACCAGGGACATGAAAATCTGTATACGGGCAACCTAGCCAGTGCTTGGAAGACTGGTAGGGCTGTAGAAGAGCCAGTCATGCAAAGGAAAAAAAGCCCGGTTCCTTAGTAAGCCAATCCACTTCTGGGAACTATCATCATAGATATTTTTTATTTTCTGCTGAAAGGGGCCTTTTTTGTCGAATATAATACAACAGAACTTCCTCCTAAAGCAATGCAGATATTTGCACAATCTCATGTTGCTATTGCCGCAACAGCATTGAGACTATAATAGTTAAATTGATGCTACCAAAATGTGGACGTTTGAGTTAAGTAGAGTTGCTATTTAGGTCTCGGCTAGACAGCGCATGGGTACAGCATACACAACATGTATCGAAGAGACATGTATATACTTTGTGGGTTTCAGCCGCCTATAAGCTTCCCATTTGCTGCTTCGTGGCGAAGTGTGGCTCAATGGTTAGAGCGGCAGACCCTGATGCAGAGTTTTAGCCCGGGACCAGGGTTCAATTCCTGCCTAGGCGGGTCTTGGGCTCAATTTCCGCGGACCCGATAATTCTCGCCCCGGTGCCTATTCTAATCATGGGTCCCACTCTGCAACTCTGGGCAATAGCTTGCTTAATCTCCACAACGGCCCCAACAACACTAGAATGCCTGGCTTCACCTTGGGAGTGCCCAGGAGTGGGCACTTCACAGGGAAAAGCCAGGAAAGGTTTCACAGCAGTATGCGTACAAGCGCCTGAGATACCCCTTCGGGGGTCGATTCGGTGCGCTATACAAATACTAATACATTTACATTTACATCATCACTATCCTATTCTGTCTCCCCATTTGTCCATAGCATATCACTTGCTCCAAGATCAGCTTTGTTATTAAGCCTCTATATATCTTGCTCTTATCTCGTCACATTTGCTGTGCATTCAAAGTCTGAGGTCAAATGTTAGACGCCTCTTTTCTGAGGATGCTTGTTTTGTTTTTCTTTATATGACTTCAAAGTGAAAGAATTTTTGAAATCTATTACCTGCACTCCATACGAGTGCATGTGTTCAGTTTATGCTCCCTATAACCTCATGCTATTATTTAACACACTCCCTTTGTTTACCACCCTCCCGCTGTTCTGATTTTTTGTTGTTGCTAATTTACATAGTGCAAACTCCACCCGAAAGTATCGGAGCGCTTTACACAAGCACTAGTTGCATTACAGAGGGCACCTAAAGATTAAGTGATTTTCCCAGAAACACAGGATGTTGAGCTTGCCACCGAGACAGAAACCCTGTACCTCAGCTTCAAGATTGGAAACTCGTGACCTTATGTCACATCCTTTCTCCTCGATCAGCATATAAGATGGCTGGCACTCCTTTGGAATGCACCATTATAATGCATTCCTAGTATGCAATCCAAAGCTGCGCCAGCTAGCTAGTATTCTACTTCTGTAGCTGAGTTCAAAGTATGTGTGTGTGTGTGTGTGTGTGTGTCTTTTTTATGGGCAGAACCCTATGTACTCCAAAGGGGGAATGGCTTGCAGTGGGATAGGAAAAGAAACAGTAACAATGCCAAAAGTATTTTCTTTCTAATTTCCACTCGAGACAACATAGGCATCCACACCCTAGTTATGAATCGTCACATGCGATCGAAATTAAATAATGATCTTTACGGACCGATCCTGGAAGTGATGGCTGCACTATTTCTCTCATGCATATCCTTCCACCACTGTTCTCTATTCAGAATCCATACGAAGTGTTCCATCCATCTTGATGTCAAACACCAAGTCAAAATCTGTCTATCTGGGACGTTCCATTAGGTTACAATTGAAGTTTTGTGCATTTGAGGTATTTCCCCTCTCCTTTCTCACATGTATTTTTGCAGTCTGTCTGACCCTGTTTATCAGGGATGATGTCAACGAAGCCCTGACTCATCGTGCCACTACACAACTTTTATTTATCAATTTGATTTCTGTGGCAAGATGCGTGTCTACCATCTTCATTTTACATGGGATTGCAAAATGTGCACGCCTTAACCACTTTCATTCCCAGTCACCTGGTACAGCGTACACTTGTATGACTGTTTGCAATACCGCTTGCACTGCTGCATCTCTTGTGTGTAACGGTCCTATCTGTCACTCAGTTTGCTTCAATATCCATGGCTACCACAGAGTATGGTGCTACTCATCAGCCAAACGCGTTGGTGTCTCGCCAGAGGGGAAAAGTGCTATATAAATACAAGTACAATACATTAGGATGGCACGGTCGGTTTCGCTACCTCCAGTGTGTATTATTCGATACAGTAAACAATTTGACGTTATGCCCTGCTCCGTGCTGACTGCTTGCAGGTCTCCAAGATGAAGAGCAGATTTACACCCTTTAACGTATCATGCGTGTATGAATGAAAGTATATGTTACTGATCAGTACAACAAACTGGATGCCGTTAATAGTAAGTGTTTTTACCGCTTTTGGTTGTTGACAATTTTCAACAGGGTTGTCTGCCCTGCAAAACATTTATAGGAACGAGATTTCATCTCAGTTACACTATGTGCTGTGGGACTCATCAGAAGAGAGCAAGTGCTTAATGGCACACAGTATAAATAGCAGCCATTGGACGTAAACAAGTTTTAATTTAAGGGTTGTTAAATCTTTCTTTAGCAGTGATTTACATGCTTACATCATGGAGAGCATGACTTGGTCCTAAAGAAGCATGTGATGGGTGCAACCATTGGACCGTGTGTCTGTTACTCTGGCAGCTGACTATATTCAAACACATGATAAATTCACCCTTGTAATACATTTAACATTTAAATTATTTTTCCTCAGCCAGTGGATTAGCAGTGACAGATGTTAAGTATAGTGGTGACTCGGAAAACAAACAAATTATTATGAATAAATTACCTCACCATTAAAAGCTTTTATTGCAAGGCTGAAGTTGGATCACAGGTAATCTGCCATTCAATAAGCCATCGCAGGTGTGTAATACATGAAATTGTTACTGAGTGGGTATCAACAAAAACTCTGGCACTCTAGGCAGCTTCGTAGACCATGAGGGCAAAGCTCGAGTTGTCTATGGTGTCAGTTGGAACCCTGAAGTGGAAACACCCATCAGTGAACCCAGGCTCAGCTAACCCCAAATACCAGCTTCATAGGGGAAAGAATTGCTGTACCATACACTTTTCAGCACTCTTCCCCCCCACTCCCCTCCCAACAAATACAAGTATTGGCATAATCATTAGTTCTTCCCTATAAGAGCTATTGGCTTTAGCGATGTTTTGTTGCCATGTTGTATTTTCTTTTACTCACATCAGGTTCCCTGGGAAGGAAGAGTGCATATACTCTTTACACATTAGGTGGGGGAGATGCAGTGCAAATAATAGCACAAGAATGCCGCCCTTTCACAAAAATTACATCACAGTTCTGAAAGGAGCCACAGACAGAAGCCAGTGTCCTGCGCCGCAATGTTCATGTGTTAAAGAATTCTATCAATGTGCACAAGTGAATAACTTTAATTTTTCAGTTCTGTGGTGATTATCTATCTAAAGTTTGTGAGAACGGCTCTCTTTGCTGATGGCAAAGGAGAGCACTATGTGTTTTTAAAATACCCCTCACACACTAAGACTCCCTTAGTGTCATGCTTCATCATGGGGGTCTTCCCGTCCCTCTACGGGGCGGGGCGTGCTACGAGCTACGCGGGAGCACTTGATATTGTGACGATAGGCTATGTGTAGTGTGAAGACAGTGGAAGTGATTAGGAAAAAGTGTAGGGACCTAAATATGTGAAAGCAAATTAAAAGTTCCCTGGCTAGTAGAAAAAAACGATGTATTGACTTCTCTGGCTGGGAATATTAAAAAGGGGTTCTTAGTAGAGCGTATTATGCTGTCTACTTGGTCGACATGACATGTTACATAAGCAGTCCTTTACTGCTTACTCCTCAGGACTTCTACTGGTCCCTACTAATTATACTCAGTTTTGATAACTATGTAGTATGCCTAAAGTCCTAAAACAAAACAGCAAAAATCAGCTGCTTCGTTTTGCATCAGGGCTTGAATGGGCCCTAGATGAAGCAAGAAAAATGAGTGACCTATTATGGTCTCTTTAAGAGAAAGGGAAAAAAAGGCGGAGGAAAAGAAGAAAATGCAGTGTTCATTAGCACAAGCATCTTTGCACACAGTTCTCAACGTTCGCATGTTTACGTAGGTCACATTGAAAGTGCATATGTTACCCTGTGTAACGTCATCGTTATTTATCATCATTAGGAAAACGTGTTATATTTTTTTTGTATAGTTCGCATATTCTCATGTGAAATGCTGTGGTTTAATATATTCTTCCAAAGATTCTTTAGTCTCGGGTAAATGGTAACCCCCTAAATCTCACACACATAAACAGATGTTTCAATGCATTCATGTCACACAGCCACGTCCACGGTAATTGGGACCCCGGGAATGTGACAGGGTTACTGTTATAGCTGGGGCAATATTCTACTTAGGGATTCTGTTCATGAGAAAGTCGTGTATTAATAAAAAAAAAGGTAAATATAAAAACAGGGTTTGCTTGGTTGTTGTCTAAAAGAGCGACCTGTTGCACGCATTCTTTTTAGTAAAATGGTTATACATACTGATATGTGAAATCTAGCCAAGATACACAAACACCTGGACAATCCCCCCAGACGTCCAATTGTATCCGGAATTGAGTCAGTGTTAGAACTAGTCTCCAAGTTCGCAGTCGCCTTCTTGAGACCAATGGTTCAACGGACTTCAACCTACCTCGGAGACACAAAGGATGTACTAAACTTGTTAGAGGATCTAACATTCAACCCAGATACTCAGCTATTGATTAGCTGTGACGTGGTGAGCCTTTATACAAGTCTCCCACACAACGAGACCCTCAACATCATTGAGGATGTCCTATTTGAAGACGACTGGGAGTACCAAACACCAAGGAATGTGATCATGGAATGCTGTTCACTGGCATTGAAGGATAATTTCTTCGAGTACAACGGAACCCTTTACCTACAGAAGCACGGGACCAGCATGGGGAGCACTTTTGCTCCCAGCATAGCTGGCCTCTACGTGCACCACCTGGAGACCACCAGAATACTCCATTCCAGAAACTTCTTTAGAAAGAACATAAGGACCTGGAAAAGGTACATTGACGACATCCTCATTATCTGGGATGGCAATGAAAGGACCTCACAACAATTTCTCACTTGGCTTAACCTGCAAGATGACTTCCTAAAATTCACCTCGACCTCAACATCTTCCCCAAGAACGCTCATGTACCAGAGCTTCCACCCGAAACACTTACGGGACAATTTACCTTACGGTCAGTTTCTCCGCCTAAGGCGGAATTGCACTGAGATTGAAAACTTCAAACTCCAGTCCCAAGATCTGCACCTAAAATTAGAAACCCGCCAGTATCCTGACAAAATAATAAACCAAGCATATAAGAGGGCACGCAATAACTGCAGAGAGAGCCTATTGGAAGGAAAAATACACAAAGAAGAAGACAGGAGACCAATATGTAGAACTACATATAACACAAGCTCTAACCAGGTGACTAAAATTGTGAACAAGCACTGGAAGATCCTAAACAGTGGAGGATTGCAGATACCAAAACCTATGTTTTCTCACAGAAAGGGGAGAAGCATAGGTGATATACTGGTACACACCAGGCCAAAGACTATGAGAAATGACTCCACCAGAAATCCGAACTTTGTGGGAAATGCAATATCTGCTGTCTAACGAACAGAAGTAAAAACTTGACATTTCAGAACGGAACTACCTGGGAGCAAAGATGCTTCACGACATGCAATAGCCACAATGTGGTCTATCTGATCAGATGTCCATGTCATTTAGAGTACGTTGGCATGACCAGCAGGGCCATCAAGATAAGAATAGGGGAAGACAAGAGTACTATCAAGTGCAAAAAACCCAGCACAAAAATGGCTACGCATTTCCTGGAAAATGGGCAAAAACCCGAGGACATCTCGTGGACCATAATTGAGCAAGTTGAAAGAGAGGAACACCTCCTCGAGAAAGAACAAAGATGGTGTTCCGTCTGAACACCAACAAATCTGGCCTGAACGACGAGATACCATGGGGACAACTGTAACTGGCTACCAAGATCCCTCTACGAATAGAAGACGATGACCTTTTGACCATTCTGTTTATCAGATGCGTATCCTACGAGCATCCACATCACTCTCTACAAGAGGGTTTTACCTATGCCATGTTAAGGCCCTTTTGTTACGGTGGTTTTCATTTAAACTACACACACAGACCTGACTTGAACACTTATAACATTGCTACAATTGGCCATCACACCACTGAGCAAATATGCGGATAAAGACATTTGCCCATGCATTCTATGTTGGTCACAATCTCCGTAAGTGTCTTTCAACCTTTCACACTTAGCGCATAAAGAAAGCCATAAACGCTAGATGACCCTTCTTCTATTTTTGACCTTTTTACACTTAGTGTCCAGTTGGTTAACGCCTAGTGAGCGTCCGCTTACGCTACCTATTCATTATCTCAATTAGCCTTTTTTTATCGCATTAGAGACAGTAAAGAACTTTCATTCAAGAAATAGAGGAAAGACTACACCGCTGCGTCTTCTCCACTGCTGGTGCCACGAGGAGCGGCCATTTTGGGTCAGCGCTCCAGCTTTTTCTCACTACAACGGAGCAGAGCTGGAGATGACTAATCGTTTCTCACACGGGTGACGCACTGCGAACTCCCGTTAAATAAACAATCTCTGTCAGCACCTCCAGAACCCACGGAGCTGCAGAGGGCTGGGTTGAGGTATTTTCTTGCCAGCGGCTACGTGAGTAAGACCACGATCATAGGTCTTTAAAACATGGTCAGGCGTGTACTATGGGCAAAATACAAGACGAGCATCTCGAGTGACTCTGTGATACGCTTTTCTTTTCAGTCAACCGCATGGAAAACCCTACGAAGCAGGCTCATAGGGCACGCTAGATTTCACATATCAGTATGTATAACCATTTTACTAAAAAGAATGCGTGCAACAGGTCGCTCTTTTAGACAACAACCAAGCAAACCCTGTTTTTATATTTACCTCTTTTTTTATTAATACACCGACTTTCTCATGAACAGAATCCCTAAGTAGAATATTGCCCCAGCTATAACAGTAACCCTGTCACATTCCTGGGGTCGCAATTACCGTGGACGTGGCTGTGTGACATGAATGCATTGAGGCATGTGTTTATGTGTGTGAGATTTAGGGGTTTACCATTTACCCGAGACTAAAGAATCTTTGGAAGACTATATTGAACCACAGCATTTCACATGAGAATATGTGAACTATATAAGAAAAATATATCACGATTTCCTAATGATGATAAATAACGATAATGTTACACAGGGTAACATATGCATTGTCACAATGTGACCTACGTAAACATGCGAACATTGAGAACTGTGTGCAAAGATGCTTGTGCTAATGAACACTGCATTTTCTTCTTTTCCTCCCCCTTTTTTTCCCTTTCTCTTACAGAGACCATAATAGATCACTCATTTTTCTTGTTTCATCTAGGGCCCAGTCAAGCCCTGAAGCAAAACGAAGCAGCCGATTTTTGCTGTTTTGTATTAGGACTTTAAGCATACTACATAGTTATCAAAACTGAGTATAATTAGTAGGGACCAGTAGAGGTCCTGAGGAGTAAGCAGTAGGGGACTGCTTATGAAACATGTCATGTCGACCAAGTAGACAGCATAATACGCTCTACTAAGAACACCTTTTTAATATTCCCAGCCAGAGAAGTCAATAAATCATTTTTTTCCACTAGCCAGGGAACTTTTAATTTGCTTTCACATATTTAGGTCCCTACACTTTTTCCTAATCACTTCCACTGTCTTCACACTACACATAGCCTATCGTCACAATATCAAGTGCTCCCGCGTAGGTCGTAGCCCGACCCGCCCCGTAGAGGGACGGGAAGACCCCTATGATGAAGCATGACACTAAGGCTTTCTTAGTGTGTGAGGGGTATTTTAAAAACACATAGTGCTCTCCTTTACCATCAGCAAAGAGAGCCGTTATCACAAACTTTAGATAGATAATCACCACAGAACTGAAAAATGTAAGTTATTCACTTGTGCACATTGATAGAATCTTACTGTTTATATATATATATATCTTTTTTTTAGAACCAGACAGGTTTGATATGAATGAAAGTCACTTCAGGGGCGTGGCTATGACGTGCTGCGGAATGGTCGCCTTCTGAAGGGGCGCCGCAGACCAGGCTCAGCTATCCTCGAAAATTGCTGTTCTTACTTGTAATCTGCCTCTACCGAGAACTGCAACCTGTTGCCACTTCAAAGCACACTGCCTGTGCAAACTTTGGTGACTGGAGACAGTGTAACCGCAGAGTTGCACAACCCGACTAGCCGCGGCCTGGCTGGCAAGAAGTAATGGCCGCCATACGACATTAAAGTGCACAGCTGAACGGGTGAACTCCTGAGGCCCCGGGAGTCGCCAATGTACTTGGCTGCTACTGCAAGCTAATACAGGCTGTGTGAGTCAAAGGTGAATAAGTGCTGCATTTGCAGAAAGATCCTGCGACCCTTCACACGGCAGGCAAACCATGCCACACTCTAGGGCGGCAACACTGGGGTATTCCTGGGCCGTGTCTTCCGGCTAAGAAGTCAGGGACACGACAGCTTAATTCCATCAGACGTCGGTGCACGAGAGACACCAGACGAGCTGCAATGATGAGCAGAGAGCGAAGCGACTGGCGTTGGATGTGGTGAGTATGGCCGGGAGTTTGGGGAGGGGCGGGGCCGTCCACGCTCCTGCTGTTGCAGACCTAGTCCCCAGACGGTGTTATTCATTGTGAGGGACGCATGATAGGACCCGCCCTGCTGGGACCCCTGCTAGCACTGACCACTGTAGTGCTTGTGTAGTAATTTGACAATGATTAGATTAAGCATTAGCAGAAGACATCTTAGTTCTAGCCGTTATCTTGACATTTAGCGGACTCCATTTTGTATTTACGGCAGCCATCTTGTCTGCTACGCGCTGCCTCGTGCCGACCATGTGCTTTGTCCTTTCTTCCTGTACACAGCACTTGAAATCTGCCCAGCAACAAGTTATATTTAGTATCCTTTACATTCGCGCATGTCAAGTAAGGGTTCACATCTGTTAGTGATTAGTTCCAGATAGGAATGTGTTTGTCGGCCCCCAAAACTGTTAGCTCCTCCCACTGATCGATTGTGCCTCTCGATATTACCTTATATGTACATAAACTGTACTCTTGTGTTTGTACCGCCTTCTTTTGAGCCCCATGTGCGGGTATAAATAAATCATGCTTTCTTAGCTCGTGGTGCTACTTCTTGCAATACCGAAGGGTACTGTTTGAACCGTAGCACCACCTCATGAGGTGTAATAAATGTTACTTTTTCTATTCCAGTTTCTGTGCCGACTTCTTCCTATTGGTCTTAGGACTTTGTGCAGAGAAGGGCGAACCCCTTGCACTAGCGGGTCTGGCTGAGGCCTGCAACCACAAATTGGCGGCCGACACGTGGGGCTCATCGGCGACTCAGATGCCCGAAGGAGTGGTCGCGACGAAGGATTGGGATCTCGCTGCGGACACGATCGCATGCCAGAGGAGACCCGAGTCTTGGCATCCAAGGTGTTTTTCCCTTCTTTCTGATCTGACCATCCAGGTGGCGCCGGTCTTCGACTGAGATCTCTTCTGTCGAATCGCTGTGCAGTGGCAGTTTGGTCGAATTTAGAACTAGGCAGTTGGAATCTGGACACCCTATGATTGGTAAGGGCCATTTTACGGCACATACTACAGGTTTTTGATGCCCTTTTATGGTAAGGTAGTTTTAGGAACACTTACCATGGCATATTTGTATTTGGTAAAGACTAATCTTATTTGTAGTTGTGTGATTTGGTAGATATATGCGTTGCAACACATATAGGCAGGCAATGTGGAGATTTTTCTTCAATGAGTCAAATTTAAACGGCCCAACAAACTAGAAGTACCTAAAGTGCCACTTGGTGTATAACACTGCATATTTTGCATTATTTTTGGCATGCCTGTTTTTAGCCCACTTCGAAGGATGTGCTGCTTTTGTAAAGGTACCCGACTTAGACTCGAAGAATCACAACCGGCTCCCCAGAGGGGATGCCTAATAGGGATATGTATGTCAAATTTGGTCTTTCTTCCATAATGTACAGCACGTTATGGCATAAATACACTCGTAAGGATCCTGAGTTACGTTGGCCTATGCATGGGTCATTTGATATATCAAAGATTGAGTATGTGGAGCGATGTATGTTTGAGCGGAAGTCTAGACGCAATATGTTTGAATGTATGCGTATGTGGGAGAAAGAAGTGCGTGATCGAGCTAAGGGTGAGCAAGCCTTGATTGAGAGAGCAGCAGAAGAATGTGTATGAGAAAGCGCTGGAGTTGAGAAAGAAAGAAGTGAAAGAGCTGAAAGAGAGAGAGGAGAAAGAACACAGATTGCAGGTATCTGGCCAGTACCCTGTCCGACAACCTCTCTATCCTATCCTTAATAAACCACAAGATGATTTTCTGTTATTAGAACAACCTCCACCTCCGGATGCCGTTCCGTCCGCTCCGTCCGAAGGTGGTGAGGATTCCGATTCAGATCAACGAAAGGCACGGGACACCAGGCTGCTCGTAAAGCATTACGTAGCACTGATTCGGCTTCCGATCTCTTAGCTAGTATCCAGGAGTGGCTGGAAAAGGAGCAGATGTATTTCACTGAGACGTTTGCTTCAGAAGTTGTTGAATTATTTCGGAAATTCTCTCCAAATTTAGAACCTGATGATGTAGCGACTGATTGTAAGAACATGCGTGATGGTCTTTTTGTTTTCCCCTCAGGTGGCTGACATGATTAGATGGTTGGTTAAATTATGAACTGATGCGGTTCACTTGAAGGAGAAGAAAAAGCTTGCAGATGAAGCTGCGCAGAAATCTCAGACCAGAGGGTCGCAGTCTTCTATCTTCGGAACAGATAAGCTAATGGCGGTTTATATGAAGCCCATGCGGGAAGCCGCGCCCTTGTATGTTCCTCCTAAAGTGGTGGGTGACAATGACGATAAAAATTCTGTTGATGCTAAAGGTTATTTCATCTATAATTGGGTATACACTCCTTGGAATAGGGCAGATGTAATGGCGCTTAAAGCAGCATTACCCGATCCATGTAAAAATCCAGCCGCTTTCTATGAGGAAGTTGAAGGCGCTATAAATTTCTGTACTATGACTTTGTGTGATATTGATTTATTTTTCGGATTAATATTACCACCGGATATGTGGAGTAGGGCTGGGCGTAATTTGCGTAGTTCCACTACGCACACTAAGCAGAATTTTGGAAAAAAAGATAGCCGGGCTTCCCTGAAAGTCCCGATGAGGTGCGATTCGCCTCCCGGATCCCAGCCAGGGCTCCAGGAGGTCGGGCACGTTGGCGCCCTGGGTCCCCTCCGTCACTCGACACGCACGGGTTCCCAGAAAGAGGAGTAGCCTTCCTCCGGATTACTAGGGGAAAGGGTATGCCCGGACACCCTTCTGGGGCTGGCGGTTCCCTGCCGGGGACCAGAGGGGCGATGACCGGGCAACACCTCCCAGGCGTCCGGGGCTTCCTCCTCCTGCCCGCGGCGTGCCAAAGTACCTGGGACGGGCTCCATGGGTCCCGGGCAGTCCTCCCCATGCCTGAGGCACAGCGTGGGGTTTCAGAGCCCCCCTGAGCCCTGCAGCCCCGGAGCCCTGGAGCCCGGGAGCCCTGCAGCCCCCGAGCCCTGCAGCCCCAGAGCCCTGCAGCCCCGGAGCCTCGGAGCCCTGCGGCCCAGGAGCCCTGGAGCCGGGGAGCTCTGCAGCCCTCGGAGCCCTGCAGCCCCCGAGCCCTGGAGTCCGGGAGCCCTGCAGCCCTGGAGCCCTGCAGCACCGGAGCTCTGCAGCCCCCGAGCCCTGCAGCCCCGGATCCCTGCAGTCTCGGAGCCCCACGGCCCTCGAGCCCTGCAGCTCCGGAGCCCTGGAAGGGCAGGCGGGAGCCCTCCTGTGGATTCTCGAGTCAGGCAGATTGGCGTCATGTCTGTCCCGGCCATCTAGTCGCACCGTTCCACTCGGCCATCTGGTTGCACCCAATGCTTCCCAATGGGGCGACCAGATGGCCGGGCTTCCCTGGAAGTCCCGATGAGGTGCCATTCGCCTCCCGGATCCTAGCCAGGGCTCCAGGAGGTCGGGCATGTTCGCGCCTAGGGTCCCCTGAGCCGTGCGGTGCGCACTTGTTCCCAGAAAGAGGGGTAGCCTTCCTCCGGATTACTAGGGACAAGGTACTCTGGGACCCCTCTCGGCCTAGCGGTCCTCAGCCGGCAGCTGGACGGGCCAGGATGCCGCCCTAGCCCTGAGTCCGTCCCCGGTCCTGCCGCATGACAGGATGCCCTGGACGGGGTCCAGGAGGGCCCGGGGAGGTGTCCCCTGCACTTCCGGGCCTAGGGGGCCCCCTTACTAGCTCCTGGGGCCCGGCTGGGCCCGGGTCGGGTGCTCCATCCCTGGGCCCTGTCCCCTGGCCTGCCACACTGCCAAAGGCCCGGGACGGGGTTCTTTTGTGCCCGGGGAGTCTCCCCTTGCTTGTCTGGGTTCAGGAGCTCCATCCGGGGCCACTGATGGCCCCTCAGGGGCCCTGGGAAGGGCGGCCTCGTCACCTCGGGCTCCGTCCTGGGTCCTGCCGCGTGGCAGGATGCCCGGAATGGTGTCCAGTAGGCCCGGGGAGGCTTCCCCTTCACTTCCAGACCTGGGAGCCCCGGCTGGGTCCAGGGGCCCGCCGGGCCCCGGGCCCTCTCCCCGGGCCTGCTGCACTGCCAAAGGCCCAGGACAGGGGTTCCGTTGTGCCCTGGAAGGCCTCCCATGCTTGTCAAGGTGTGCGCGGGCCCCGGGCCGGAGGGGTGGCCGGGGACAGTTGCCCGGGGGAGGGCGCGGAGGCGGTCGAATCTCCCTCGGCCCCGCGGACACGGCAAAGCTGCTGCCAGGGGGGCTGTAACACCCTCCGCCGGAGGGCCACCTGCTACCCCAAAGCCTTCCCAGCCGACCCGGAGACGGTCGCGGCGCACCACCGCGGAGGAAGTGCACCCTGCGGGGGCCGGGTAGGGCCCGGGCCCTGGTCCCGCAGAGGCGATCCGGAACTTCCGGGCCCTCTTGAACTCTCTCTTCAAAGTTCTTTTCAACTTTCCCTTACGGTACTTGTTGGCTATCGGTCTCGCCCCCATATTTAGCCTTAGATAGAGTTTACCACCCGCTTTGGGCTGCATTCCCAAGCGACCCGACTCCGTGAAGACCCGATCCCAGCGCGCCGGGGGCCGCTACCGGCCTAACACCATCCGCAGGATAAGCCTCAATCAAAAGGACTTGGGCCCCCTGAGCGACGCCATGGAGTCCCTCTTTTGTACGCCACATTTCCCGCGTCCGCCGCCGGGCGGGGATTCGGCGCTGGGCTCTTCCCTCTTCACTCGCCGGTACTGGTGGAATCCTGGTTAGTTTCTTTTCCCCGCTTAGTAATATGCTTTAATTCAGCGGGTCGCCATGTCTGATCTGAGGTCGTAGTCGGAATAATTATGCCAGAGTGTCAAAGGGGGTTGCCAGGTACCGACAGAAGCTCCGGCTCCAAAGCCGTCGACTTCCAAAGCTAAGATGGAAAGTCATCTTCTACTCCGAAGACTCATGCTCCGGTGACAACACTCGCAAAGCCTAATTCCGAGGTTCCTAAGTCCTCGAACACGCCTGCCAAGCCGAAAGCAATACCTTTGGCACCAAGAACTTTGCCACAGGACGCTGTAGCACCTCCCAAGGCAAAACGACATACACAACCTCTGTCGGAACCGGAAAAATCGACGCAGAAGAAGGTTGTAGAGGAAGAAGAGGAAGAATTGTTCAGACCAGATCCTAAACAAAAGAGGATCTACATAAACCCAAAGACTGGACATGTAGATGCTATACCTCATAAAAAGAGACCAGCAGAAACACCACCTACACCTGTGGTTCCTGCCAAGAAGAAGGACTGTGCAACTTTCCCTATGCACCCTCACTCTCCTGTATCTCCTTCCTCTCCTATCCCTCCTTACATTTCACCCCAGATCTCTCCTGTAGCCTCTCCTGCATCCTCACATTCAACGCAACCTGATGAGGCGTATGACTTAGGTGGTGGGGAGGATCCACATGCAGACCCAAATACATATCCTCTAGATGAGGATGTCTATACTTTTCCACCACATAATGTGCCTGATATTCCTGATCCACAGTTATACCTGTCAAAGACTTCTCCTCCAGAAGACAGCTGACAGATGGTTTTAATCACCTCTTACACAGAGCTGCTGTTTACCACAATGTCACAATGCATTCTGATGACATTCAAGAGGATTTTCTGTTAGACACTTTTGAGCCATCACACGGATTTACTCAAATTCTTCCCATGATCAAGGGAGTCATTAAGCATGCTCCAGAAATATTCAAAGATCCTGTACATACTAGGGTACTAAAGCCAAGAATAGAAAATAAATATAGGCCTGCACCCGCTGATCCAACCTATATTAAGGGACATCCTCCACTAGACTCTTTTGTGGTGTCCAATGCGAGAAAACAAGCGAATTCACAGACTTCTGGTGAAACGCCCCCACCTGACAAGGAATCCAAAGTTATTGATGCGTCAGGTATAAGTATTGCTGCACAAACCACAAATATATGGCGCATTGCGAATACACAAGCCCTTCTCTCACGTTATGACAGGGCTCATTACGACCAGGTAGAAACACTACTACAGCACCTTCCAGATCAATATAAAGATCAGGCAACTGAGCTCATTCAAGAAGGCAAATTAATTTCAAATGCCTCAATAAAATGTGCACTAGATGTGGCAGGCACAGCTTTTAGAGCTGTAAATACTAGCGTGATACTCAGGAGACATGCATGGCTGCGCATTTCTGGGTTCAAACAAGAGGTGCAAACCACAATTTTGAACCAGCCTTTTAACCAAAACCAGTTATTTGAAGTAGACACTACACTGGAGAAAATGAAAAAAGACACGGACATGGCAAAGTCAATGGGAGCTCTACAGTCCACACAGACTAGAGGTTATTTTCGTCTCTCCTTTTATAGAGGAGGCTCCAAGAAAACTGGAGCAGACACGACAACATCTTTCAAGACGCAAACACAAACATCCTCTAACAAAGGCTATTTTAGAGGAGGATACAGAGGAAATAATAACAAGGGAAGAGGTTGTGGTAACAACAACCGCTCCTCTTCCACAACCAAACAGTGACTTCCCTCTGCTCCCCCAACAGCATTCCACTCCTGTGGGGGGCAGATTAACACAGGTTCTGCCTGTCTGGAACTCCCATCACAACCGACAGGTGGGTGAGACAGATTATCCAACATGGCTACTGCCTAGAACTTGCAGCAACCCCCCCAAACATACCACCCAGGCAGCGTCCTATGTCTACAGATCACCTGACTCTGCTTCAACAAGAAGTACTAGCACTTCTACAAAAAGATGCTATTCAACTAGTCCCATTAGAGGAACAGGGGACGGGGTTTACTCGCCGTATTTTCTAATTCCCAAAAAGGACGGGACACTGAGACCAATTCTCGACCTCAGGCCCCTCAACCATTACATACTATCAGATCTTTTTCATATGATCACTCTGCAACAAGTGTTCCCACTATTGCAACAAGGCGATTTCCTTTCAACGCTAGACCTGAAGGACGCCTATTTTCACATCCGAATACATCCTGCTCACAGGAAATACCTACGGTTTGTAATACAATGACAGCACTATCAGTTCAAAGTCCTTCCATTTGGTGTCACAACAGCTCCACAGGTGTTCACAAAGTGCTTAGCAGTAGTAGCAGCACATCTCAGAAGACAACAGATGCACGTCCTCCCTTACCTGGATAATTGGCTCATAAAAGCCAAATCATTCCACCAATGTGTACAACACACTCAGCAGACAATTCAACTGTTGCACGACTTAGGGTTTTCGATCAACTAAACAAAGTTGCACCTAGAGCCTTCGCACGTGCATCAGTATCTAGGAGCTACCATAAACACATCTACAGCTCTAGCGTAACCCAGTCCAGCCAGGATACAGAGCATTCAAGCCTTAGTCTCAACTTTTCAACATCAACAGTCTCTCCAAGCAAGACTGTTCATTAGATTAATAGGCATGACGGCATATTGCATCTTCATAGTGCCACATGCAAGACTGCAAATGCGTCCATTACAAGAATGTCTGGCACAACAGTGGAATCAGGCTCAAGTTCAGCTCACAGACCTGGTGTTGGTAGACAGCCATACGCATCGCTCTCTGCAATGGTGGAACACCAAAAACTTGACAAGAGGACGGGCGTTCCTCGATCCTGTTCCACAAATAGTGCTCACAACAGACGCATCCCTCACCGGATGGGGAGCCCATCTCTTACACCACACTACTCAGGGTCGATGGAACAACCAACAAAAGCTGTTGCATATCAACCATCTGGAGTTGCTAGCGATATTCTTAGCACTCAAAACCTTTCAACTTCAAATACAGAACAAGGCTGTCTTAATCCGGACGGACAATATGACAGCGATGTACTATGTACAAAAACAGGGGGGGACACACTCTCTGCAACTGTCCCAGCTCGCACAGAACATTTGGAGATGGGCCATTCCTCAAAACATATATCTGTTAGCGGAACACCTTCCAGGGGTACACAATCAGATGGCGGATCTCTTAAGTCGGCAGTCACAACAAATTCAAGAATGGGAACTACGTCTACAAGTTCGTCAACCATTCTTCCAACGGTGGGGGCACCCACACATAGACCTGTTTGCCATCCACGCAAATGCAAAATGCACAACCTTCGCCGTCAGGTTCCAACACCCACGGTCGGAGGGCAATGCAATATGGATGAACTGGTCAGGCAGATTTGCGTACACTTTTCCGCCTCTCCCCCTCATTCCATTAGTGGTGCGCAAGCTCAGACAACAGTCTCTCAAGCTCATTCTAGTAGCTCCCACATGGGCACGCCAGCCGTGGTTCACCACACTACTAGATCTCTCTCTGGTTCCACATCAAAAGTTACAGCTCACACCCTCGCTGTTAACACAGAACCATGGAGAAATAAGACACCCAGACCCGAACCAACTGAATTTGGCGATCTGGCTCCTGAAGTCTTAGTTTGGTTATCTTAACCTACCATCAAACTGCATGAACATCATTAAAGAGGATAGGAAACCCACTACTAGAGAGTGTTATGCAGCCAAATGGAAAAGATTTGCAATATATTGCAAACATAATCACATTGATCCACTATATCATTTGTTACCTTTTACATCTACAAAGATCTAATTTGGCATACTCTTCCATACGCCTACATCTTGCAGCAATTGCAGCCTATTTACAAAACACCTGTCTCTTTTTAGGGTACCTGCAATCAAAGCATTTATGGAAGGATTAAAAAGATTAATCCCTCCCAGGCTGCCACGTTCCCCAGTATGGAACCTAAATCTTGTCCTTACGAGACTCATGGGACCCCTTTTGAGCCTTTGCATAAATGTGAACTGCAATTTCTCTCATGGAAAACTGCTTTCCTTGGCGCCCAGCGCCAGTCCCCCTGCCCCTCGCGCTGCCCTGCTCCCCCGCGTTACCTACGATGCCGCCACCCTTTTAGCCCTCAACCCCGGCCGCTCCCTCAACTGCATCCAAGCCGCTCCTGGACACACCCATGGACCATTCTCCTGCTACTCCTGCAAATTCAGCGGCACCAACATCATCTCCGCTACGACCACACCACAGATTCCTGACCCCAACCACCTACAATGCATCCTGCTCAACACCCGCTATATCCACAGACACGCCATTGACCTATGGAATCTACTAGACACCATCGCTCCAGACGTCGCCTTCCTAACGGAAACATGGATGAACGCTTCCTCCGCCCCAGACATCGCCATCGCTATCCCTGATGACTATAAGATCACACGCAAGGACCGCACCGACCATACAGGAGGAGGAATCGCTATCGTCCATAAGAAATCCATCCGCATCTCTACCAGCTCTGACGCCAACCTCGCTAACTCAGAACACCTTCACTTCCAGATCCACATCGACCCCAAGACAACTCTCAGAGGCACCCTCCTCTACAGACCACCAGGATCCCGCGCAAAATTCAGTGAAGACATCACGGACTTCATCACCCCACACGCGCTCCCCTCCAAAGACTACATCCTTCTGGGAGACCTCAACTTTCACCTCGAAAAGATCAACGACCGCAACTCCGCCACCCTCTTAGACAACCTCGCCAACCTCGGACTTAAACAACTTGTCACTACCCCCACCCACATCGCAGGTCACACACTCGACCCCATCTTCACCTCCAGCAACCATGTCTCCTTCAGCCACACTACGGATCTCCTCTGGACTGACCACAGCTGCGTTCACTTCACCTACAACAAGCCGAAACCCATCATCCACCTCCAACCAACCCTACAGAGAAACTGGAACAAAATCACCACGGATCAGATCTCCGCATCACTCCTTCAAACCTCCCCAGCCCTCTCTTCTAACGCCAACGAAGCCGCCTCCAACCTCACCCTTTGGTTATCTAACACCGCCGACTCCTTAGCACCACTGAAAAAACGTCAACACAAACTTGGCAACAAGAAGGCCTCATGGTTCAACGATGATCTCAAGAAGTCCAAGAAACTATGCCGCTCCCTTGAAAAGGCCTGGAAAAAAGACCCATCCGCCAGCAACAAGGACGCCTTCAAAAGCGCCACCCGCACTCACCACCAACTGATCCGAAAAGCCAAGAAAACAGCATTCAAGGATCGACTTGACAACAACGCCCACAACAGCAAGGAACTTTTCAACATCGTCAAGGAATTCTCCAACCCATCGGCCAACTCCAACGACATCACCCCCTCTCAAACCCTCTGCGACTCCCTAGCTTCTTTTTTCCACAACAAGATTGCTGACATCCACAACAGCTTTGACAACCAACCCGGAAGCCATCCCACCCCACCATCTGCTGACCATCCTCCCCCCGTAAACACCCTTAACGCCTGGAACCCAGTCTCCACTGAGGACACCATCCGCCTGATGAATTCCATCCACTCTGGATCCCCCACAGACCCATGCCCTCACCACATCTTCAACAAAGCTGACTCCGTCATAGCACCGCACCTCCGAGACGTCATCAACTGCTCCCTCAACTCCGCCACCTTCCCTGAAGACTGGAAACACGCTGAACTCACCGCCCTTCTGAAAAAACCAACAGCAGACCCCACCGAACTCAAAAACTACCGCCCCATCTCGCTTCTTCCATTCCCGGCCAAAGTCATCGAGAAAGCCATCAACAACCAGCTCGCCGCCTTCCTCGAAACCAACAAATCCCTCGACCCCTCACAATCTGGCTTCTGAGCCAAACACAGCACTGAGACCGCCCTCATCGCAGCAACAGACGACATTCGAACTCTACTGGACAATAGAGACACAGTCGCCCTCATCCTCCTTGACCTCTCTGCAGCATTCGACACAGTCTGCCACAGCACCCTTTTACAACGCCTCAATAACATCGGAATCCAAGGAAAAGCACTTGATTGGATCACCTCGTTCCTCACCGGAAGAACCCAAAGAGTCCGCCTCCCACCATTCAAATCCGAGGCCTCTGAAGTCATCTGCGGCGTACCTCAAGGATCCTCACTCAGTCCCACCCTCTTCAACGTATACATGAGCCCCCTCGCGGCCATCGCCCGCCAACACAACCTCAACATCATCTCTTACGCGGATGACACTCAACTGATCCTTTCTCTCACCAAGGACCCCAGTACCGCCAAAACTAACTTACACGAAGGAATGAAAGAAGTCGCCGAATGGATGAAACAAAGCCGTCTGAAACTGAACTCAGACAAAACAGAAGTCCTCATCTTAGGTACATCCCCCTCTGCATGGGACGACTCCTGGTGGCCGGAAGCCCTCGGAAAAGCACCCATCCCGACAGACCACGCACGGAACCTTGGCGTCATCCTGGATTCTTCACTCTCAATGAACAGACAAGTCAGCGCCGTATCCTCTTCGTGCTTTAACATTCTTCGCATGCTCAGAAAAACATTTCGCTGGATCCCCTCCGAAACAAGGAAAACAGTCACCCACGCTCTAGTCACGAGCCGACTGGACTACGGAAACACCCTCTACGCAGGTACCACCGCTAAACTCCAGAAGAAACTACAACGAATCCAAAATGCCTCAGCCAGGTTGATATTAGACATCCCACGCAACGAACACATCTCTGGTCACCTTAAAGACCTCCACTGGCTTCCCGTCAATAAGAGGATCACTTTCCGACTGCTTACCCACGCACACAAATCACTCTACGACATCGGACCAGATTGCCTCAACTCTCGACTGTCCTTCTACACCCCCTCCCGCCAACTTCGCTCTTCCAGCCAAGCCTTCGCCACTGTACCTCGCATCAACAAGACCACCATGGGAGGCAGATCCTTTTCATACCTGGCTGCTAAAACATGGAACTCACTCCCCGCCTACCTTCGCCTCACCCAGAACCACCTAGCGTTCAGAAAGCAGCTTAAAACGTGGATATTTGACAAATAATCCCCCTCCCCTTCCTAAGCGTCTTGAAACCCTCTGGGTATGTAGTGCGCTATACAAATTTTATGACTTGACTTGACTATCAGAAGAGTAAGTGAAATTCAATTGTTCACTATACAAGAACCATTCTTTCAAATACATACTAATAAAGTGGTCCTCAAGTCTAATCCAAAATTTCTTCCAAAGGTTATCTCACCTTTTCACCTAAACCAATCTGTAGAGTTACCTGTGTTTTTCAAAAAACCCAGACTCTTTAGCAGAAAGGGCCTTACACACGTTAGATGTTGAAAGAGCTCTGCTATACTACATAGATAGAACTAAATCCTTCAGGAAGACAAAACAATTGTTTGTATCTTTCTCTCCTCCACATAAAGGCAACCCTATCTCTAAGGGTGGGATTGCCAGGCTGATTGTTAAGTGCATACAGATATGCTATCAAAAAGCTAAACGCACACTAACTGTTCCTCAAGAGCACACTCCACTCGCAAGCTAGGAGCCTCTATGGCTTTCTTAGGAAATATACCATTAGAGGACATATGCAAGGCAGCAACATGGTCTACATCACACACCTTCACTAAACACTATTGTGTTAATGTGCAAGCCAAGCAGCAAGCTGCAGTAGGCCAGGCTGTCCTTAGAACATTATTTCAGACTACTGCAATGGATACAAGCGACCACCACTAGGGAAGACACTGCTGCACAATCGATGCATAGTGTACGATCTGCAGCTCATATGCCTCGAACGGAAAATGCTACTTACCAGTATGCATCTGTTCTTGGCATGTAGAGCTGCATATTCGTACACGCCCTCCCGCCTCCCCGGACTTGTATCCATTCCAGTTCTCATCTTACTGCACACGCATGGACATCCTTTTTTTTCTTACTGTATCTCTTCTAACTCCATCATTTTCCATCACAGCGAAAAACAATCTAAGGATGGAGCCGATGCCCATGTGCAGTATTGTGCAAGGGAGGAGTCACCTATATCGTGACTACAAAGATTTGTCCAAGAAGACAACAACCTGCAATCATCCGAGCCCAACACCAGGTGGCGATCTAATGCATAGTGTACGAATCTGCAGCTCTACATGCCAAGAACAGATGCATACTGGTAAGTAGCATTTTCCTTAAGTTCCCAACGCCATTTTTGCTTTGTTAACCTTATTTTGGAAAAAAGCAATTCATATTCAGATTGGTTGCACATCTTCACAGATCTCAGCTTACTAGATTTTGACAGCTTTTTGGATTGGATTGGATTGGATTTAGTTTTTTTATATCGCGATAACTACGCGTAGGCGTCCTAGCGCTTAACAAAATACAAGTGCGTGAGGCAGGGTCGAATTATCTGCTGAAGAAAAAGGTTTTTCGTTTTTTCCGGAAGTGCAGAATGTTGGGGTCCGAGCGGATAAGGATTGGGAGGGAGTTCCAGAGCCTTGGCGCGTTTGTTGAGAACATTCTTTCTCTGCTCCTTTCTCTTTTAAACCTGGGGTTGATGACTTGAAAGGTATGGGTCGACCTCAGCTGTCTGTTGGGGTGGTAGGGGGTGATCAAGGTGTGATTCAGGATTGCTCCTTTCCTCCAGTAGGCACGGTGGGCAATACACATGCTTTTAAAATTGATTCTGTCCTTTACTGGCAGCCAGTGAAGGACTTTTTGTTCCGATTTCACAGATTGGCGGCGGGGAATGCGCAAGAGAGTACGGGCAGCGCAATTTTGGATCACCTGGAGTTTTTTCAAGGTTGATTCAGGGGCTCCCAGATAAAGAGCATTCCCGAAGTCCAGCCGGGAGAGTATTAGGCCCTGGACCATGATCTGTCTGGCCTTGAAAGGGAGGACCGGCAGGATTTTTCGGATGAGTCTTAAAATGCCCATGCAGGTGGCAGATAATTTGGTTGCCTGGTAGCTGAAGGTTAGTGCATTGTCTAACCAGATTCCTAGTCTTTTTGATTCTGAAGTCTGACAATTTGGGTGTAAAACTAGAACACAGTGAGCACCACAGATTGGTAATTTGCCATGAAAATATTGTAATAAATTTTTGGGGCCAAATTGCTAATCAAATTAACCATTTCATGCCCACTTCCTCAGAGTTCCATAATGCCTTGGAAACAGGTTTGAGTGGCCTGACCCATCCTTTAGGGCTTCTTGTTTTGCCTTGACCTACACCAGACATTTTAGTAGATCAGCCAAGTGTGAATGACGCTGACTGAGCATGCTCACCTTCTGAAACTTGACACAAGTTTATTGTCTTTCATAATTATTGACTCATGCATGGCTTCAAAATAAAGCTGTCTTCGGTTTGATTCAGGACACTGAAAGTAGAAGCTTATGAAATCTTAACCCCTTGCATGCTCGTGACGGAACCATTCCGTCATGAGCCACGGTGGTGCTGTGCTGGTGACGGAATGGTTCCATCACGGCCCAGCCGCCACGCCTGCGTGACGCTGATTTTGTGCCTGTGCTGAGGGTTCTATTAGGCGGGCGGGGCCGTGACGGAACCATTCCGTCACAAGCACAGCGCCACCACGGCTCTTGACGGAGAGGTTCCGTCACGAGCATGGCAGCGCCTTGCGGACCCCCCTACCGCTGCGGCGGAATTACCATCTCAGCCGAGGGGTTAATAGCCTGTATTTCCGAGAATATGTGTTGTAATAATTTTAGCACTGTCCTAAATCCCATGCCTTCCTGCGTGCCCGTTTGACTACCTAATCCTATATCTTTTAGTTTGGGCAAATTCAGAAAAAGAGCAGTGTTGGGAAGGCAATGTGGAGTGAACCCTTTGTGAATGAAACACTGCACAGTATTTCTTAATTTAAATGTGAACATCTGTTTATCAGGCTTACCTGTTTTTTTATGTTGTTTTGTAGGATGTATGTGCAGAGGACTGTGTAGGATTTAGCCCCAGAGAGTGAGAAACATTACTGAAGTTACTGAAAGTTTGTGAACTTTTGCTTCAGCTAGACATCAGCATATATTCGAACATGGGGCAGAGTAGCTCGCTGCTAGTTTTCTGCTCCGGAGAGCAGGAGTAGTAGGAGGAGGAGGAAGGAACTGGGCCAAACAGGTTCAGTGACAGGCAGCCCACAGCATGCAGCCCACATCCAGGGAGACGCTGGAGATACAGTGCATGGGAAGCAGAGCTCCCAGTGGGTAGCTAGTGTAATCACCCTGTACCCGGCACCTCCACCAGCTAGTCCCATGTGGTGCAAGGAAAAAGGAGCAAGTCAGCAGCCGGTGGGCAGGCAGCATGTGGCGGCAGAGGTGGAAGTAGATGGTGGGACGGCAGAGCTGCGGTGAGTGCACTAGTCAGCTGACCTCCCCTTGGGAGCGCGGAGGCAGGCGAACTTAAGATGGTGATGCTTGTGCTCCCGCAAAGGAGGCGGCACGCCTGCCTTCTTGCCCACCCGTCAGCCTGTTGGTGCAGTCAACTCAACCCGCTGCGTCATGCTGCTTACTCGCTCTCCCTGTTACCTCCACTGTTCTGTGCCAGTAACAGCATCCGCAGTACCCTTACGGCTGGCACCATTATTATCACCATCATTCCCGGTAGTCTCCACGCCTCTAGATATCGTCCCTGAGAAGCATTAAGTGTTGAGTTTGTGCAACCATCCTGTTGTGATCAGGAAAAATTAGGGCCTGGTTCCAGTGGAGAGATTCATGAAAGCTGGCTAGAGCCCCTCAAAGATGTCTCGCTCTCTGCTCCTACACATGGGTTTCCAGGGTGTCACTTATCCAGCAATAACAAACTTCTTCAAGGTAGCCAGTGATAACCAGGCTAATACCAGCTTAGACGAGATCTTAGTACTAGGGCAGATGGACCCTAATGAAACCAAAATAAACATAGTGATAGCAACCCAGGACAACACCGTTCTCTAGTGAGGGTAGGAGCTCCACTAGCGAGACGTTTTCTTCAAGTCAGGTCAGCTGCTATCAGACTCCAGTACGAACTTTACAGTGGTATCACCCTCGAACTTGGACTCCATAGGCAGTACCTTAACTCGCTCAGAAGAATGCCAATCACCCAGCGGACCCTGTCCCATTAGCAGAAGCAACAAGTTACAAATACTCTACTGCTCTAAATGCACGACACCAATAATAGTAATATATCTGAGCTTCCAATCGCCAATTCAGTTGAATGGGGAGGGAGGTCCCATTGGAAGTTATACTGGTGAATCCTTCAACTACTTATTAGATAATGCGGAATTAGAAAAACATCTTCAATAGACCTGGATAGCCACAAGACAGGGGCTGAAAGTCTAGAGGCACTAAGTTTGAAATCAGACTAATTTCACAAGGGTGAGCTGGATATTGCAGGGATATTAGCCATTGGCGTGTGCATCCACCCACTCTACTCCTGAGTCTGACCAAGAGCCTGACCTCGAGCAGCTAAAATGCAAGCCCAGGACAAGCACCTTCTCAAGCAGTACAACACTGACAGTGGGATGCTGGGCCACCTTGCTGAATACTCTTCAAGCAACTGTAAAGGCCTTGAATTATCATTTGTCAAAGCTAGACATCCAAGTGGACCTGTTAAAAACGCTGGCTTTGTGTCCATCAGGCATGGACACATAGCTGGGAAAGCTAAATCAGGGAACAGTCCAGCCCGAACAACCAAGCCATGTCTTTCCTAGACCGGAATCAAGCATCCAAGGACCGGTTTCTGGCTATCTGCCTTCTTCAGCCTGGATAGCTTGACTCCAGTGATGTGTAGAGCCTGGGACTCACGTCTGAGCATACCCAGCCCACTGGGGGTGAAAATAGCAAAAAACACAGTTGATGGACAGAGTGCAGAACAATGTCTTACATTCACCCCAGTACAAAGATCTGGGCCTAAATCCATCGTTTTTTTGCACTCCACACCACCCTAGGTCAGACACTGGCTATATGCAAATCAGCCTTGACCCTGTGCCTCATAGGAACAGGCCAGCCCGAACTACCAAGCCATGTCTTTCCTAGACCGGAATCAAGCATCCAAGGACCGGTTTCTGGCTATGAACCTTCTTCAGCCTGGATAGCTTGACTCCAGTGATGTGGAGAGCCTGGGACTCACGTCTGAGCATACCCAGTCCACTCGGGGTGAAAATTGCAAAAAACACAGTTGATGGACAGAATGCAGAACAATGTCTTACATTCACCCCAGTACAAAGATCTCGGCCTAAATCCATCGTTTTTTTGCACTCCACACCACCCTAGGTCAGACACTGGCTATATGCAAATCAGTCTTGGTCCTGTTCCTCATGGGAACAGTCCAGCCCGAACTACCAAGCCATGTCTTTCCTAGACCGGAATCAAGCATCCAAGGACCGGTTTCTGGCTATCAGCCTTCTTCAGCCTGGATAGCTTGACTCCAGTGATGTGGAGAGCCTGGGACTCATGTCTGAGCATACCCAGCCCACTCGGGGTGAAAATTGCAAAAAACACAGTTGGACAGAATGCAAAACAATGCCTTACATTCACCCCAGTACAAAGATCTGGGCCTAAATCCATCGTTTTTTTGCACTCCACACCACCCTAGGTCAGACACTGGCTATGTGCAAATCAGCCTTGACCCTGTGCCTCATGGGAACAGTCCAGCCCGAACTACCAAGCCATGTCTTTCCTAGACCGGAATCAAGCATCCAAGGACCGGTTTCTGGCTATCAGCCTTCTTCAGCCTGGATAGCTTGACTCCAGTGATGTGGAGAGCCTGGGACTCACGTCTGAGCATACCCAGCCCACTCGGGTTCCCATGAGGCACAGGGTCAGACTGATTTGCATATCGCCATGTCTAAACTGGGGTGGCAGAGTGAGCTAAAGAACGGTGATGGATTAAACCCACATCTTTTGACTGGGTGTGAGGGTTTGATTGATTCAGATGCTCCATCCATCACCACCCCCTTTTCTACCGCTTTTGGCTGCTATAAGTGTGGCAGGGTATGCTCAGACGTGAGTCCCTTGCTCACTTTGCCACTGGATTCAAGCAAGCCGGGCTGAAGACGGCTGGAATGCCAGAAACTGGTCCTCGGAAGCTTGTTTCCGGTCCAGGGAAGACAAGGCTTGGCAGTTCGGGCTGGACTGTTCCCATGAGGCACAGGGTCAGACTGATTTGCATATAGCCATGTCTGAACTGGGGTGGCAGAGTGGGCTAAAGACAGTGATGGATTAAACCCAGATCTTTTGACTGGGTGTGAGTGTTTGATTGATTCAGATGCTCCGTCCATCACCACCCCCTTTTGTACCGCTTTTGGCCGCCATAAGTGTGGCAGGGTATGCTCAGACGTGAGTCCTTTGCTCACTTTGCCACTGGATTCAAGCAAGCCGGGCTGAAGACGGCTGGAATGCCAGAGACCGGTCCTTGGAAGCTTGTTTCCGGTCCAGGGAAGACAAGGCTTGGCAGTTCGGGCTGGACTGTTCCCATGAGGCACAGGGTCAGACTGATTTGCATATAGCCATGTCTGAACTGGGGTGGCAGAGTGGGCTAAAGAACGGTGATGGATTAAACCCAGATCTTTTGACTGGGTGTGAGTGTTTGATTGATTCAGATGCTCCGTCCATCACCACCCCCTTTTGTACCGCTTTTGGCTGCCATAAGTGTGGCAGGGTATGCTCAGACGTGAGTCCCTTGCTCACTTTGCCACTGGATTCAAGCAAGCCGGGCTGAAGACGGCTGGAATGCCAGAAACCGGTCCTCGGAAGCTTGTTTCCGGTCCAGGGAAGACAAGGCTTGGCAGTTCGGGCTGGACTGTTCCCATGAGGCACAGGGTCAGACTGATTTGCATATAACCATGTCTGAACTGGGGTGGCAGAGTGGGCTAAAGAACGGTGATGGATTAAACCCAGATCTTTTGACTGGGTGTGAGTGTTTGATTGATTCAGATGCTCCGTCCATCACCACCCCCTTTTGTACCGCTTTTGGCCGCCATAAGTGTGGCAGGGTATGCTCAGACGTGAGTCCCTTGCTCACTTTGCCACTGGATTCAAGCAAGCCGGGCCTGAAGACGGCTGGAATGCCAGAAACTGGTCCTCGGAAGCTTGTTTCCGGTCCAGGGAAGACAAGGCTTGGCAGTTCGGGCTGGACTGTTCCCATGAGGCACAGGGTCAGACTGATTTGCATATAGCCATGTCTGAACTGGGGTGGCAGAGTGGGCTAAAGAACGGTGATGGATTAAACCCAGATCTTTTGACTGGGTGTGAGTGTTTGATTGATTCAGATGCTCCGTCCATCACCACCCCCTTTTATACCGCTTTGGCCGCCATAAGTGTGGCAGGGTATGCTCAGACGTGAGTCCCTTGCTCACTTTGCCACTTGATTCAAGCAAGCCGGTCTGAAGACGGCTGGAATGCCAGAAACCGGTCCTCGGAAGCTTGTTTCCGGTCCAGGGAAGACGAGGCTTGGCAGTTCAGGCTGGGCTGTTCCCATGAGGCACAGGGTCAGACTGATTTGCATATAGCCATGTCTGAACTGGGGTGGCAGAGTGGGCTAAAGAACAGTGATGGATTAAACCCAGATCTTTTGACTGGGTGTGAGTGTTTGATTGATTCAGATGCTCCGTCCATCACTACCCCCTTTTGTATCGCTTTTGGCCGCCATAAGTGTGGCAGGGTATGCTCAGATGTGAGTCCCTTGCTCACTTTGCCACTGGATTCAAGCAAGCCGGGCCTGAAGACGGCTGGAATGCCAGAAACTGGTCCTCGGAAGCTTGTTTCCGGTCCAGGGAAGACAAGGCTTGGCAGTTCGGGCTGGACTGTTCCCATGAGGCACAGGGTCAGACTGATTTGCATATAGCCATGTCTGAACTGGGGTGGCAGAGTGGGCTAAAGAACGGTTATGGATTAAACCCAGATCTTTTGACTGGGTGTGAGTGTTTGATTGATTCAGATGCTCCGTCCATCACCACCCCCTTTTATACCGCTTTGGCCGCCATAAGTGTGGCAGGGTATGCTCAGACGTGAGTCCCTTGCTCACTTTGCCACTGGATTCAAGCAAGCCGGGCTGAAGACGGCTGGAATGCCAGAAACCGGTCCTCGGAAGCTTGTTTCCGGTCCAGGGAAGACAAGGCTTGGCAGTTCGGGCTGTACTGCTCCCATGAGGCACAGGGTCAGACTGATTTGCATATAGCCATGTCTGAACTGGGGTGGCAGAGTGGGCTAAAGAACGGTGATGGATTAAACCCAGATCTTTTGACTGGGTGTGAGTGTTTGATTCAGATGCTCCGTCCATCACCACCCCCTTTTGTACCCCTTTTGGCTGCCATAAGTGTGGCAGGGTATGCTCAGACGTGAGTCCCTTGCTCACTTTGCCACTGGATTCAAGCAAGCCGGGCTGAAGACGGCTGGAATGCCAGAAACCGGTCCTCGGAAGCTTGTTTCCGGTCCAGGGAAGACAAGGCTTGGCAGTTCGAGCTGGACTGTTCCCATGAGGCACAGGGTCAGACTGATTTGCATATAGCCATGTCTGAACTGGGGTGGCAGAGTGGGCTAAAGAACGGTGATGGATTAAACCCAGAACTTTTGACTGGGTGTGAGTGTTTGATTGATTCAGATGCTCCGTCCATCACCACCCCCTTTTGTACCGCTTTTGGCCGCCATAAGTGTGGCAGGGTATGCTCAGACGTGAGTCCCTTGCTCACTTTGCCACTGGATTCAAGCAAGCCGGGGTGAAGACAGCTGGAATGCCAGAAACCGGTCCTCGGAAGCTTGTTTCCGGTCCAGGGAAGACCAGGCTTGCAGTTCGGGCTGGACTGTTACCATGAGGCACAGGGTCAGACTGATTTGCATATAGCCATGTCTGAACTGGGGTGGCAGAGTGGGCTAAAGAACGGTGATGGATTAAACCCAGATCTTTTGACTGGGTGTGAGTGTTTGATTGATTCAGATGCTCAAATCCATCACCACCCCCTTTTGTACCACTAAACACGACCAGTCACTAATTTCTTCACAGTCAACGTTTTTTTTTGTTTTGGACGGCGAGATCTTTACTGATTCATCTAAAGAGTAAAAAAGAACTCATCCTCTGAACTCAGTTGCGTGCCTGTGTGTTCCCTTCATTTGATGTTTAATATAATATCCATGAAACTTATTGATTGCATATGAAACTAAGTGTATGTGACTCCTGACAGAACCATTGTTTTTGTTTTGCGCCATTGTGGACAAGCTGAACACCCTCCGGGAGGTCCCAAATATCCTGATAGCTGAATTTAAAAACATAACAGCGCAAGGAGGCCCGGTAAGGCTAACAAAGGAAGCAGTTCTTAATTATCAGAGCACAACAGCCAGATCCTAACAGCCTAAACCTACATATGCAGAGGTAGCTGCTATAGAACCAGCCTCCCAACAGAAAAAGCCTTTGATCAGAGACTCAATTATGTTTCATCAGGAATCTTGACCACGTGGCTGCCAATGACCACATCCCTGCCAACTCTCTTTTTTTTTTTTTTTTAAATATATTTTTATTGCAGGAATTTGTAAAAATTACATATTGGACCAGCATTATAGGCTCAATCAGAAAGAGTAGAACACATCCCATCCCCCCTTGGCAAGTTATACGTGTACACAGCCATTCAGCCCACAACCCGAGGGTCGGGCGGCGAACACCAGTGGAGATCCGATAGGAGGTCGAAGCTGGTCCGGATGATCCATAGTTCTTCATCTGCTTTTCTAAAACATCCTACAAAAATCAAAAGAAACCCCCCAACAACCCAGTGAATTAGGTAGAACCCCCCCCAACCCCGCCATCAGTGTGTGGTAATGCGTGCAGGAAGGCCCATGGTAGATTCCCCGAGAATGCTACAGATATTTAAAGTACAGTTGGCTATCGGGACTCGGGACGTGCTGCATCATCACTTTCGGAATCGCTGGAAGCGCAATAATCCCTGAGGGCCTGCACTAACGTCTCCCATTCTAGTGCTGCCTCCTGTGCTTTCTCGTTGTGCTGCCTCCTAGCTAATTGGTATCGCAGCGTGCTCTCCCCCGCCGCCCATTTCAAAAGTTTGCCGTTCCACCTAACCTCTGTTGGACCAACCCTTGCCTTCCAATTCCTGGTCCCCTCCCGTTTAGCAAGGAGAAGCCCTAGATCGATAAATTTACTAGAGATTTTATTTTTGGGGGTATGCGGGAACCAGTGTAGGAGCCCTACCGCCGCATCAACCGATAAGGACCTCCCCGTCACCCTATTCAGGGTGTCTCCCACTCCAAGCCAATAGGAGGACAACGCCGGACAAGACCACAGCATATGGAGGAGGTCCGCCTCAGGCGCCCGGCACCTGGGGCATTCCGCCGAATCCGCAGCAAAGTACTGTTGGATTTTCGCCGGGGTCAAATATGCTCTGTGGAGTACATAGAAGTGGACCAATTGGAAGCGGGCGTGGCGTGCGCCCCTCCAGGCCCGCCTCAAAAGCTGTGACCAGGTCGTCTCCGGAATCTCCTTCCCTATGTCTGCCTCCCAGCGGGTTCTTAAGGTGGTGAGGGGGGTCAACCCCTCATTAATCAGTCTGCTATACAGGCATGTGACCGTCTTGACCGTCCCCGCGGACATCATAACATACTGGCACACCGGGGATGTAGGCGGTTCCTCCAGTCCGTTTTTCCGGTGCGCCTGGATCGCTTGGACCAGAGCCGTGTGCAAGAGGAAGTCGCCACGAGAAACGTCAAAGCGGTCTACGGGCTCTTGGAAGGGCAATAGCGCCCCGTCCTCGTAAAGGTCTCCCACCAGCTGCAGACCCGCGTCCTCCCAGTTCCCAAGGCGTGACCAATCACCTCCGTGAGGCAGGGCCGTCAACATACCCAGTGGTATTTCGGGTGCATATGGCAACCGCAGCTGTCCCCGGGCGTGGGCACGGTTCCAACATAATCGAATGGTCTTTTCTTCGAGCGTCAGGTCCTGCAAGGCCAGACGTTGTCGCAACGTGATTAAGGAGATAACATGCCTAGCCATCCCGGTGCCCCTCCCGGTCTCCGGTCCTCGGAACTCCCTGGCGACCTCCTGGGTGAAAGTCTGTAGGTGCGCTGCCAAGTAATACTTCTCGAAATCCGGCACCGCAAGACCACCCTCAGCTTTCGGCCTCATCAGGGTCTTGAGGGCCACTCTCCGGCGGCCCGATCCCCAGAGGAATCCCACCACCATAGACCGCAACAGGCGAAAGGTGGCCCGCGGGATCCAAATCGGCAGCGCACTGAAATAGTATAGCAGCCGGGGGAGTGCCACCATTTTCAGCAGAGCGATCCGCCCTGCCACCAAGAGCGGCAGGGTAGCCCAGAAGTCCATGCTACCCCGCAACGCGCGAGTGCAGCGAGCTATGTTCCCCCTGCCAACTCTCATATGACAAAGACCGAAGTTCTTCACTGGGCAGAGAGGCTACCCCTTGTCAAATCAGAGTGGGTCTACAACAACCCAAGAGCAGGATTTAACTGTACAATGGGTAAAATCCCAAAAGATACCAACAAAACCTCTCAACATGTCATGAACTGCTGTGGAATCAGGAAAATCGCACATGATGGATGGGGAGATTTATTTATTTGATTTTGAAGGTTTTATATAGCGTGAACATGACCTTTACGGATATCAGAGCACGTTACAAGTGAGGTAGGGGCTACTTAGGCTTCCCACAGTTACCTTAAACCCACAGTGGACCATACAATTCAGAACATGGGTCCAATACAGGGACCTGAGGTATCCCAAGAAGTCACAAATGTAGGGAAGCCCTTACATAATCAAGGATTCAGAACAAGAAAGTCAAAGACGGTCAGAGGAAAACAACACAAACAGCGGGTTACCTTACCAAGGCTTTGTGTCAAGGAATTACAGCAAGAACTTAGGAAACCCTGGACAGCGCTCCAAAAACTATATCCATACTTCATCAACAACCGCAAGCAGGAGGAAAAAAGGAATTAACACTTCAGGAACAGCAACTCGGCTCATCAGGCATACTTAAAGGGAAAGTAAGGGTATCACATTTGTCAACTGATAGAACATCCCAAAAGCTCAGCAGGGTGGCTATTATAAAGAGATTAAGGTGCCATCAACTGGCAGAACAATCCACTCAGACTGGTCTGATCTGTGCAACCACATAAACACAGCTACGCTCGTTAGAAAACCAGAAGCTAACGGGACAGCAACAAGGTTGACGACCATTTCCAGGAGCACCAGAAATGAACATATGAAACCTGTGGTAAGAGGATAATAGTTACTCCATCTTCCACACAAATTATAATATTAACTAAGGCCAGCAGAGCTCTAAAGGAGGATGAACAAGACATAGTAGACGACCAGCCCACAAAACTAACAGGGGAAGCCTGAAGTAAGCCTAAAGCAAGCCTAAAGCATTTAGCCTCAAAGGCTATAACAGAGTTTAACTTAGTTGACGAACCAAATGAAGGGCAGGGTCCACAATTAAATAACTACACCAAGTCGCTAGCTGGGTTTCGTTCAGCGAAAGTGGTATTTGTCCCAGAATACCAGTCAAATGGCAGACATGACATCTTAAACAGTGTTTTTTTGTGTATATCAAATCCTAGGCAATCAATAAAAGAAACCGTGGAACAGGTATGTAAGGGAAGACACAGAAGGAACAATAATATTTAAAAAAAACAATATTTTTAATCCATTATAAAAATGTGTTCTTATATCTAATCATACTAAATACATAAATTTTTTTATAGACATAAATGAAATAAAAACAAGTACAAATTCAATAAACAATAACATATATTACTATAGTGGCAATAATGTGAACGCCGCACGTTTCGACGTATAAGGAACGCCTTCTTCAGGAACCACACACATTTTTTAAAAACAGGCAGTCCGGGATGTCTGATATCGATGGTTTAAAATTTTTTTTTTATAAAGATCCTATTACGAAACGGCACAGTAGAATTCAGCAGTGAACCTCTGCACTTTTCTGTAGTGGATCAAACAGTTCCGGGAATTACCAGGAAATAACCTCGAACTAAAAACTAAACTTCTTATTAACACTTCTTCGTCCAAGATAAAAAGCCGTTTGGTGACCGGATATACACTCATTCGGTTTAAGTCGATCAACCCAGTCCGATACTTGTATTCCAGGTTGCAACTTGAAAGTCCCGTAGTGCGACTCAGTAAAGTCGGAAAGGGTAACACACGTTAGCCGCAGATATCGGTAAATAGGTGCTGAGTAACTGGATAGGCTTCAAATTGCTATAGACTCTGAATATATGAGTCTAAGTATCGAGACTATCTGGAAGCGGGTGTAAAGGCCTGGCAAAAGATGGCTGCCGGCGTCTTCTGTCGGTTACGAAAGGTCCCAGAATACCAGTCAAATGGCAGACATGACATCTTTAATAGTGGTACTTGCTCTAGCTTCTAAACTCATTCTGCAGCCTAAATACTATGCAGTCCACAAATCTCACGTCCATGGAATTCCTCAAACCAACAGAGGACCAGCGAACAGAACCAACATTGGTCACGGTCTCATCTCCAGACATGGCTGTGGCCATCTTAGTTATACGCGATGCGTCCACGTACTTCGGCAAAATAACAAGTTACCAATAAAACACCTACCCAGGGGGGCGGTGGCCAGACAAGATGGCTGTGTGGACGTTGAGGTTCCGTGACAATTGTAAGTGGTGTTTTCGACTCGCACGAATATGGTCGAGTCTGGTATCTGAACCGCAAATGACGAGTTTAGTGGGTGTACGCAGTTTCGCTGTGCTAACCTAAACCGTTCGTCTGTTACGTGGGTTTTTCTATCTGTACCCACGGGTTCCATCTTAGATACGGCATCCATTTTGTCTCTTGCCCTCAAGTAGCCAGCGAACGGACGTTGTCCGCTTCGCGACCCTGGGATTCCCAAGATATCTGCGGAAGACACATGTCCTTTGAAAGTGTCTTTATGACGAGGGGGATGATACTGTAAGGCAGATGGCCCCGCTGGAGGCTCATCTCGCCGTGCCGGTTTATTGTCTCAGTCGTGCATCTCATTAGGCACGTCCCTTTGATGCCTGTAGCTCGTGTTTCCCGATACCTCCCCTTTTACACCCTTTCCAATCTCCCCACTGTTTCCATCTTCCTCTGCACCTGTCCTTGTTCCTTCTTCGATCTGTTTTACTGCTGATTGGAATGTACTAATGGTGGGAAGATGGGTTTTTACAGTTGGGAACCGCCAAATGTTTCCGCACTTATGTTCCGGACCTTGAATGTATCAAAGTGACCAAAACGACCCCTCTGGGAGATAATTATGGGAACCAAGTCGTAAACCTTTGTGTACCATGTAAACCTATGGGAGAATTGTGTATAAAAGGAGCGATCCACAGAACTAATTTGAAGCAGTCTCCCCGAACTACACTCGTTGTACTTCCTGTGACTTCTGTGTTTCCCTGCAGTAAATAAACCTTGAATCTTTGACGCCAAAGGAAGTGTCCCGTGTCTCTGTGATTCGTACGCCGGAGCAGGTTACCCACGAAGGTTTCAGGTGTTGTCCCCTGGCACCGCTGGATCTTAAATAACCCAGTCCTTCAGTTGGCGCCCAATGTGGGGCTGCATCAGTGGTACCGGTCCAAGCCCGACGATCGTGAGGAACTTCGTGTGAAATCTCCGAGGGAAGGTGCACTCCGCTTCATCGATCCTGTTGTCGAAATAAGTGGCCCGAAGACTTTTCCCGCGAAGATTCCCACCTCCTGACGGCTGCGACGGACTGCTGCCCTGACTGTAGACCTGTTTTGGCGCCTGGCGTAGACCTTGGTATAGCGAGACGATTGACGGGCCTTCCTGGTGACGCCATCGATCTTTGAGTTAAGTATTTGTGGGTCGCTCCCAGAGTTCTTGGTTGTGGTTGCTTAGTTGTTGCATGGTTCCATTGCACTTGTGGTTCTTGGTACTTTGTTGTGATATTTGACGACTGCAGCCGCCAAAAACCGAGGGTTTTTGCTCTTTGCAGGGACTTGGTAAATCCCGTAACCCTTGACGTTTGTGAAACTCGGCTAGTGTGCAAGATGCCTGGTCGCAGTACTTTGTTTAGTTGTTTCAGACGTTGTGGTACGGATTCCCGACTGGAGGACTCGTGTCCGATACCTCCGGTTGGAACTCCAACTTATGAGCTGTACAGCAAACGCGGGCTAGGCCCGATTACTTTTAATGACTATTGGATTCGCTACACTAAAAAGGACGGTGTCCTTAGCTGGCCACCTCATGGTAGCTTTGAGACCCCGATCTTAGATAATTTAGAGGCTAAATTGTTTGAGAAAAAGTCAAGGCCGGCCATGTTTGATGCCTTTCGGTTGTGGCGTAAAGAAGCCCGACAGAAAGAGATCAGACAGACTAAACGTAATCAGAGGGATGGTGTTGCTGCCATTGTAAAGAAAGCAGAGCAGTTTCAGCGTGATAAGGAGGTTAAGGAAAAGGAAGTGTTTGATAGGCTACAGCGTATGTCCATAGATAAATGCTATCCTGTTTTGCCTACGGAGTCGGATAAGAAGGAAGAATCAGTTGAGGATCCTCTAATGTCCTATCTCATGAAGTCGCCACCTCCGTATGTACAGGGTACCGCAGCCCCTGTGGTTCCCCCTGTACCTGCTTCTCCACCTATTCCTCAGCCTGTTCCTCAACCTGCACCCGTTCTTCCGACTGTTCCTGCTCCTTTGCCTACTGCTATTCCTACTGCTCCTCCACTTCCACATACTCCTGCTACTGCTCCTGCTCTATTAACTCCTGTTGTTGCTTCTGTCTCTACTCCTTCTCTTGTTAGTCCCTTGTGCTATACTTCTCCATCTACTCGTAGTCGTACTTCTCCTGTTGCGGCTAGTTTCTTTCATTCTCTCGGACCTGTTTTCGGGTCCGCTGGTTCAGATGGTCCCCAGAGACGTAGTCAGCGTCCCGGTAACAGGGAGCGTGCTTCGCTATATAACATGGCGATGGGTTGGATGACGCATCCTCTTAGAAACCCTCCACGCGCTGTACTTGAGACGTTTTGCCAATTCAATGTACCGACACAAAGATACGTGTTCGAAGAAATGTGTAAGGTTCTGCGCGATCAGATATCGGCCGATGCACCTGATGAAGTGCTGACCGCTTTGTCTGACCTACAGCTTCAGTTCTCGAACGGACTGATAGTGGATACCAACGTTCGACGAGCCGTTGAGCGGTTGTTATCTTTTCGTCCCACTCCTATACCTCAAGCCTTGTTTGTTGAGGATGTTGAGAGGCAGTTAGATGCGTCTGGTCAGTTTCCCATGCGGGAAGTTCCACCAGTGTGGATGCCAGGTGATCCTAATGCTCTGCCTATTATTCCGCCACATTTCCAGAGAGTGTGGATACATCTCCCATGGAAACGATCGGAAGTATTGCAGGTGAAACAATCTCTGCCTGACCCTCGCAAAAATCCTGCAGGGTATTATAAAGAATTGTCGCAGCTTGTAGACGCTACGATAATGAATCTTGCCGATATTGATATGCTGTTTGGCAATGTTGTACCGCAACCGGTATGGGCTAAGATTCGTCAGGAAAATCATCCAAATGAACTAGGTGGTGATTGGGCTGCCATTGTAGCAGCGGATGGGTTGCAAACTGGTGGTGCTAAACCCGAACAGTTGATTGCTGCTCTTCCTCAAAGAATCATTACGCTAATGAAAACTCTTATGCCAGCTATGAGGGTGAATTGGGACAAATTGTCAGCTTGTAGACAGAAGAAGGACGAGAGTGTCTCCGACTTCTTTACGAGATTTGAGGAGGCATTCATCGACCATAGTGGGCAGGATATGGGCACTGAGGGTGGTCAACGGTTGTTCGTGGACAAATTTGTCTCTAATTTATTGCCCGATTTGAGCAATAAATTGAAAAATTCTGAAAGTGCGTGGGCCGTTTCTACCTCGGCTCAAATATTGGCCACAGCACAGTTATATGAGAACAGAGAAAAAGAGGAGAACGACCGCGCTGATAAAAAGACGAAAGTACTTAAAACTAAAGTGTTGTTACAGCAAGCGTATCCTCCGCGTTCGAATCAGAATGCTTCGCAACAAAATAGATCACAGTCGCAATCAAATCGATCACAATCTCGTAATGACTCCTCTTCCCAAAGATCTTCGTTAGGGTACAATCAATGTGCCTATTGTAGACAGGAGGGTCATTTAAAATTCAATTGTCCTGTTTTAAACGATCGTAATAGTGGTAACTCATCTAGAGGGGGTCGTGGAGGTTCTCAGCAGACATCACGCGGTAGGGGTCGTGGTGCTCAAAATGACCGTTCAGACAACCCATCAAATTCCAATAATTGTTTCGATCAACGTGGATCATCGCAAGGACGATCTGCGCAATACAATGTAGACGATTATTACGTCGATCAGGGAACTGACGACAGTAATTACTAGGACAGCCATAGACAAGGAGAGGGAGTGGTATCAGTTCCGGTTGATCAGAGAGGGCCTTACGTCGCAGTTGCTACATCGGGCGTCGTTGAGCCTTTTCTGTTGGACACTGGTGCAGCGAAAAGTTCCATAATGCACTCGAAACTCCCTGGCGCACCTTTGTCTGGCTTAACAAATGTTTCCGTTGGATTCTCTGGCGCCCCCGTTAGCAATCCAGTTTCGCGCCCTTTGCCCCTTACAATTGGGCCTCGTGAGCTGCAAGCTCTGCTGATTTTGACTACTGGTTGTGGTGAAAATCTTTTGGGCCTGGATTTGCTTAAACGTTTGTATGCAACTTTGTATTGTTCTCCTGCGGGTGTAAAGCTTACGTTGGGAGAGAGGGTTGTCTCTCCTATGTACTTGTCTCTCGATAAGCTTCCACCGGAATTGAGTTCTCTTCCTGCATCTCTGTGGGCAACAGGTCCCAATGATGTGGGCCTGCTTGATATCTCCCCTTATGTTGTTCAACTGAAATCTATTGTGCGATTGCCACGTATTCCCCAGTATCGTATTTCTCTTGATGGTGAACGAGCACTGTTAGCGATCATCTATGATTTGATTGAGAAAGACGTTATTGAAGAGACTCGGGGAAACGTGTGCAACAGCCCTGTACTGCCTATTCTAAAACGTACTGATCCTTCAAAACCACCTGTTTATCGTTTTGTTATCGATTTACGGGAGGTAAATAAAATTGTGATTCCTCAGTTCCCCGTTGTGCCTGACATCACGGCGCTACTGACTCTGATTCCAGCTTCTGCATCTTGGTTTTCGGTGATCGATTTGAAGAATGCGTTCTTCAGCATCCCGATCGCAGAAGAGAGCAGAGACCTTTTCGGTTTCTCTCTTGGTGGACGCAGCTTCCGGTTTAAACGCGCTCCTCAGGGCTACTGTGAGAGTCCATCGATTTACAGTCAAGCCTTGAAGGGTCAACTGGATGCGTTTATGTTGCCGGCTGGTGCGGCCTTAATCCAATATGTCGATGACTTATTGGTGGCTGCGGATACTCAGGACATTTGCAAAATTGCTACGGTGTCGTTGCTGCAACATCTCTGTGACTTACATCACAAGGTGTCACCTTCTAAACTCCAATATTGTTGTCAAGAAGTAACCTATCTAGGTCACTTATTGTCAAAGGAGGGAAGGCGGTTGACCCCAGAGAGAATTGCAGCAATTGCGCGAATGACTGTGCCAACAACCCAAAGAGATGTGCGTGCCTTTCTAGGTATCACGTCGTACTGCAGACAATGGATTCCAAATTTTTCATTGCTAGCGAAACCATTGGTGGCTCTTACGTGCAAGGATGTTTCAACTCCTTTACCATGGACGGAAGAATGTCAGAAAAGTTTTTCTGAATTGCGTGATTCATTGTGTTCGGCCCCTGTTTTAGGTACTCCTGACTACAGTAAGCCGTTTACATTATATGTTCACGAGAGGGAAGGTTGTGCGTTGAGTGTCTTAACGCAACCTTTTGGTGGTAAGCAACGTCCATGTGCCTATTTTTCCTCGACTTTGGACCCGGTAGCTAGAGCATTGCCGAGTTGTTTGAGAGCAACAGCGGCAGCCGCGGTGTCCATCCGACAATCAGCAGGATTGGTCATGGATAATATGCTTACGGTAATGGTTCCACATGCAGTCGACACTCTTTTAAATCGTACGAAAACTCAGCACTTGACGAGTGCGAGATTGTCTGGGTACGAGTTGACGTTGCTGGCAAGTCATATTCAGATAAAACGTTGCAATGTTCTGAACCCGGCGACTTTGTTACCAATTAGCACAGAGTCAGATGAAATAGCAGAACACGACTGTTATTTGAGGACCGAAGAGGAAACAAAAGGTCGAGTGGACCTTAAAAACACTCCTTTGGAAGATCCAGATGGAACGCTGTATGTGGATGGTTCATGTTTTAAATTGCCGAATGGCGATGTGACTACTGCGTATGCTGTTGTAACGTTGAATACTGTTGTTGAAGCTGCAAGATTAAATCAGAATTCTGCCCAGGCTGCAGAACTGATCGCTCTCACTAGAGCGTGTGTGTTAGCGAAAGGGAAGCGTGTGAATGTGTTTACCGACAGCCAATATGCGTTTGGCGTCGCCCATAGCTTTGGACGGTTGTGGAGAGAGAGAGGTTTTATGACATCGCATGGTACGAAGATTCAGCATGGACAGCTTGTGAATGATCTTTTGGATGCACTTACGTTGCCTAAGCAGGTAGCGATTGTTAAATGTAGTGCGCATCGTAAGGTGACGGATGATGTTGGAAGTGGTAATGCGTTTGCGGATGAGACTGCTAAGGAGACTGCCCGGAACCTTAGCACTCGAATGTATGTGACGAGTTCGGTTAGGTGGCCTACAGAGTCGAGTATGTGTGAAGACACTATCGAGAGTGTGAAAGCAATTCAGAATGAGGCCACCGAGACTGAAAAGACGAAGTGGAAAGAAAGTACGGGAAAGTTGGATGCGAATGGTTGTTGGATCGATTTGTCGGAACATAAGAGATGGATGTTGCCGGATGCGTATGTGCTGGCTGTTGTGACAATGGCACATGGGTTAGCACATATTAGCGTGAAAGGTATTTGTAAGTTGTTGTCTCCTGTGTGGAAGAATGATGGTATCACGAAATGTGCTGAACGATTGGTTAAGAATTGTATGGTATGTATGTTGTACAATCCTGGTAAGGGAACCCCGACTCCTCCTGGTAGTTTTGCTCCCCCTTCATGTCCCTTTGAGGTGATTCAATTAGACTTCATCCATATGGAGCGATGCAATAACCTGAAATACGTTTTAGTTGTGGTTTGCGCGTTCTCCCGATGGATTGAAGCCTATCCTCTCAAAGACAACACTGCTTTGTCAACTGCGAAAATCCTACTGAAGGAATACTTTCCTCGGTACGGAATGCCTCGGATTGTATGGTCGGATAACGGAAGTGAGTTTGTGGGGAGTGTGATGAAGAGTGTGTGTAAGGGCCTTGGAGTTAATCAAAAATTCCATAGCGCCAATCACCCCCAGTCAGCTGGTTTGGTGAAGGGTATAATGGCACCCTTAAACTAAAGCTAGCGAAGATTCAGGCTACGACTGGTCTTTCGTGGCCTGACGCTTTACCTTTAGCTTTGCTGTCAACAAGGGCAACCGTACACTCCCGAGTAGGGCTCAGTCCCTATGAAATAGTGTTCGGTCGTCCTGCGAATGTTTGGGGGGTCCCTAGACCGGGTGTGTTCTGTAATCTTGAGTATCCAATGTTGATTGATTATCTTCATGATCTGACTGCTAAACTGAGGTTAATTCACCAACAGGTTTACGAAGCATTGCCGACGCAGACGGAGGGTCCAGGCCACCAGCTCCAACCCGGAGACTGGGTGGTGACGCGTAACTTTGCGCGTAAGAAGAATTTGGAGCCAAGGTTCACTGGACCCTACCAGGTCCTCCTTGCCACGAGAACTGCTGTTCTTCTAGAGGGCCGGAAAAATTGGGTGCATGCCACCCATATGAAGAAAGTTGCTATACCGTTACCGGCAGACTCGTGGGTGAGGAGAGGCATTGCTTCAACTGAATCCGAAGGATTGCCGGCGTTTGTACCTTTTAGCGACGCACAACCTGTCGGAGAATCCTCTGTGCAGCAGAAAGACACTGTTGAACAATTGTCATCAAAAGACTCAAGACCAGAACGTTCGACTGATCAACAGAACTCTGTTTCTTCAACGGATCCTTTGTTTGACGAACACACACGTCCTGGGAAAACCAGATACTTTTTGCGATCCAGCACTAAGGACTAATAAAAGATTTCGTTCTGTCCCTTGACAACTGCATTATCCCGTTTTCCACGATCAGTCTGAACACCCGTATCATTGTAATTATTTTTGTATATATATATATATTGAGTTTCGTTCCACATGTATTTTTGCTTCCACAGCTGAGAGACATTTTGCATATAAAATTGTAAATAAAGGCCGTAGGGCCGCACGTGTACTTCCTTCTGGTTAGTAGGTCTTGACACTAGGTTAAAGACCGTCGGTTCCTGGGAACTCCTAGGGATTGACTACTGCTACACAGAACGAAGTGCGTCAAGAAACGTTGCGGACGGTCATAGGGGATGGCGTTTTCAAAGCTGATGGACTTGGAAGAAGCTCAGGCGCAAAGGTTCAAGTTACAACAACTTAGTCGTACCAAATGTTTTATGTTTCAAATATTCGTATTGCTTTTGACTGTTTCTGCACTATTGGCGGGTGGGGTGTATTACACGATGTCTTACTTCTTACCTTCTGCCACACCTACTCCTACTTCTGACCCTAAACTTACCTCCACTGCATCTCCCCATTCTTTCCATATCTTACCCGAACACGAGCAGGCTAGACGTGCAGAATTCCGTAATAATTCCTTTATTCAGCTCCTTCACCAGCACCAGTTAGTGGTTAACACTACTAATTGTTGGGTGTGTGGGTTGATGCCACATACCACGGATAAGGGGATTCCATATCTGGTTTTACCGTATAGTTCCCAGGGGTCCGCTCGAGCATTTCAAACAATGTTTCGAAGCGCACTAGATTCTTACCCCAGTCGAGAGCCACGTTCTCCCTACTTTGGCCCTGGCTCGTATCACAAGCCTTTGTCTATAGCGATAGAAGATTTAGATAGAGATACCTATGAGCCGTCGCTCATCCCGGAGGAAGAGGTACAAGCCTATAGGGTCCTGAGTAAGGTCGAGTATAGTGCGCTCACGAGTGATAAACAGCTTAAAAGCTCGCCTCCGATATGGGTCGTACCCCACATTGGTAATTTTTGTCTAATGGGTCGTGGCCGAAGATCGAAAGCCCGACTTGGAGAGAGTGCTTGCACTGAAAATTACATTCTGCCGATGGTCTCGTCCCCTGTGTTTCTGGCTGCCAAGGGTACCTACTTTGTCTGTCATTATCGTGCGTATGCATGGTTGCCCTCCGACTTTGTGGGCTCATGTTTTATCGCAAATTTGTTGCCTCCGACGTTCACTGTAGACGCAGACTATCACAAGACTAGAGTTGTGAGAGGCGCAATTAGCGAAGAGGACACTGCCGGTCAAGAGGCAGGAGACTTTTTCAAGGGTTTCCTCCCGTTTTGGGGGCCTATGGTTAATAGTAGGAACCTGAGACAGTTGACTCGAGTGGTGGAATCGACAGCTAATATTACTGCCAGTGCCCTTGGTAATATCACCACAGAACTTCAGGCGGATAGACTTATGACGTTACAAAACCGTATGGTTTTAGACGTGATCTTAGCAGATCGAGGTGGGGTATGTAAGGTGATCCATTCGAGCTGCTGTATTTTCATTCCAGATAACGCTCCGACTGTTTATCAAGCCATCTCAAAGTTGCATAAAATCTCTGAATCCATACACGTGGATGTAGGAGATTGGACGCTACTTGGGTGGTTTTGGGGCCTGATGTCGACTTGGGGTTGGAAGATTCTGATGATCATCGGAGTTGTTGTGGCGTTCCTGTTCACGTGTTGCCTTTGTGTGCAGTGTGGTCCTGCCTTATGTGGCCTCTGTGCTACAACATGTATAAGACAGCCGCCTGTTACCAAAGGAGCTCGGTTGGACAGAGCTATGTTACAGCAACATCTAGATGGTCTGATGAATATCGAGTATGATTCCGACTAGTGCTTGCCTACATGAGGGCAAAAGGAGCGTCTGAGGTTCCGTGACAATTGTAAGTGGTGTTTTCGACTCGCACGAATATGGTCGAGTCTGGTATCTATGAACCGCAAATGACGAGTTTAGTGGGTGTACGCAGTTTCGCTGTGCTAACCTAAACCGTTCGTCTGTTACGTGGGTTTTTCTATCTGTACCCACGGGTTCCATCTTAGATACGGCATCCATTTTGTCTCTTGCCCTCAAGTAGCCAGCGAACGGACGTTGTCCGCTTCGCGACCCTGGGATTCCCAAGATATCTGCGGAAGACACATGTCCTTTAAAAGTGTCTTTATGACGAGGGGGATGATACTGTAAGGCAGATGGCCCCGCTGGAGGCTCATCTCGCCGTGCCGGTTTATTGTCTCAGTCGTGCATCTCATTAGGCACGTCCCTTTGATGCCTGTAGCTCGTGTTTCCCGATACCTCCCCTTTTACACCCTTTCCAATCTCCCCACTGTTTCCATCTTCCTCTGCACCTGTCCTTGTTCCTTCTTCGATCTGTTTTACTGCTGATTGGAATGTACTAATGGTGGGAAGATGGGTTTTTACAGTTGGGAACCGCCAAATGTTTCCGCACTTATGTTCCGGACCTTGAATGTATCAAAGTGACCAAAACGACCCCTCTGGGAGATAATTATGGGAACCAAGTCGTAAACCTTTGTGTACCATGTAAACCTATGGGAGAATTGTGTATAAAAGGAGCGATCCACAGAACCAATTTGAAGCAGTCTCCCCGAACTACACTCGTTGTACTTCCTGTGACTTCTGTGTTTCCCTGCAGTAAATAAACCTTGAATCTTTGACGCCAAAGGAAGTGTCCCGTGTCTCTGTGATTCGTACACCGGAGCAGGTTACCCACGAAGGTTTCAGGTGTTGTCCCCTGGCACCGCTGGGTCTTAAATAACCCAGTCCTTCAACGTGATCCTCGATAGCTCTGCTACCACCAACCGAAACAGGAAGGGAAGCGGACACCTAAGATGAAACCCACCGTAGAAAACAAATTCAGCTCACCCAGCATGATTAGAGTCCTCGGCTGTGAAAATGCGGCCTGATAGCAGCTCGCAGTGAGCCTGGTGAAGCGTGGTTCTGGCAGGCAGAGACTCCCACAACCGCCACTGGCCTGACAGTCTCTGAGACGCGCAGAGGCATGGGGTCCTACCGCCACTTGAGGAGATCTGTGGCCACCCCACTCACCGAGAACACCAGAGAGGACGTCCGACCCCTGAAGCATGATGGTGAGTAGGGGACGAAGAGCACAAGCTGCACTGGCGTGTTGCCGGCTTCCTGCGAGGGTGCTCCTTGACAGGGAGGGGGGGCCGCCCACATTGAGTGAGACGCACAGTGGTGCGGAGGGTGACGCCAGAGTCGATACTGGAACTGAGAGGTGGCAGGACAGACAAAATGGATTACAGGCAGGCAAAGGCTGCTGCTGACGAAGTGACCCTGCAACATGGCTGATACTAGACTTCGAGGGGACTCTCCCAGTCCATCATGGGGGCTGCCCCTGGGTGGAGGGGAGTAGCAGCCACAAGGATGCCACTGAGGATGCCTATCCTGATACCGCAGCCTGCCAGGACACCATACTGGACATATCTGACACAGTGGATAAACTCTCACACAGTTCGAGCTGAAGAACTGGAACACAAGACATGCTTGAGAAAAGGGGGGGGCAGTTTTAACTATTGATTATTTGAGGAGGAGGTGGGCCCGCTGTGCATGAAGGACCTCTTGGGGTGGCTGGAGGAACAGAGGGGCTGCACCCTGAGAAGGGAGTGTTGATCACGGCTCCAGATCAATTGATGTGCACCCTGTAGTTTGCTGGGGACTGCGAATGGAGGTCCTCCCTGGAGGCCATTCGGGTGTACTCACTGCCTTGACCAGAACTGATATTGCCTATTCTGTAATCTACTCTGGTTTGGGGACCACCTTTGCTCAGAAGCTCTTCTCTCTGAAGTCCCTGGGTGTCGTCTCCACACACACGGGCGCACTCATGGTCTCTCTTTTTGCTGCCCAAAAAGCAGCAAAACAACAGAGATTCTAGCTATTTTACCCCCACAGAAGTTGGAGGAAATCGATTGACTACAGGGGAGGAATGAACGATGACGCTACCTAAGAGAATCTTCTCGCCTCCTTGCATAACGTTAAGAAAGAACTAAAGGAGGAACTTAAGGCAGACATGACCACCTCCCTTGAGACATTGAATCCTGACCTCAATGGTAGATTGACATCGATAAAACAGGATGTGGATTCTGTGGGGTCTAGGGTGGTAGACATGGAGGCCAAGAAATCGGAGCTCGAACAATATATGGATCAGATGAAAGTAATCACTCATGATATCAAACACAGCTACAAATGATCCTGTTGAAAAACGAAGATATAGAGAACCAATTTAGATGGGATAACATTAGAATTTGGAAGCTGGAGGAGGGATCGGAGGGCCCATACCTGGAGGCCTTGACAGGGCTCTTTTCCCAGATCCTTGGCACAACGACCATGAAGTTCAATATAGAGAGCCCACAGGGTGGGAAACCCATTCAGGGCGATAAAAGACACCCGAGAGATGTCTTGGTCATATTGCATTCTTTAAAAACTAAAGAGGTGATCCTCCAAGCAACCAGGAAACTAGACACTGTGACGTTCCACTGGTTCTCCTGCGCACTATATTAGGACATAGCACTATATCAGGACATATCGCTAGCGATCTTGGCATGGCGCCTGCACTTCAGGCCTGTCACTTACAAACTCTGACAAGAGAGCATCCAATATTGCTGGGTGTATCCCTTTGGCTTGGGCTTTGAATTCCGAAAGAAAGTATACCACATCACTGAGGTGAAAGGCCTTCACCCTTTTAGGGATTCAGACACCTGAGAGTTGCAATGAGACTGACCACCTGGGGATGTCCTCCGCTGGGACCGTGGCTGTCCGGGCACCCCCCCCCCCCCCTCAGATCACAAAGAAAGCACTGACTATGCGAGTGTCACTATTTCTTACGGGCCGTCTGCTTCTGCACACATTGCAGGATCTAGACTATAAGATGGAATGAGGCGACATGACCTATTCCATTTTGAGGTCTTCATAGGACTGACTATGGGATAACGCATTGCAGTCACTGAAATGCTACTTTACAAACAGTTGCTGCATTAGAGCCACAGTAGCAATCGTGGTCTGAATCGCCTCCAGTGCTGTACGCATACTATATTAGTTGACTACTTTGGGGACCTATTTGCAAGTTCTCGGGGGACCCTTGGAGGACTGGGAAAGAAATAGCGACCGCCTAGAACTAGAATTATACCCTATGGGGGATTTGCCAGGACAGGTAGGAAGATGGAGGGGTAGAGGTAGGAGGAGAAGGAGGGTAAGCAAAGAGATGATAGTCTTCAAGTGCAAGAGAGGGAGAAATGTTGCTTTCATGGTGATTAACACTTTTACGTAGAATGTTAGAGGTTAAAGTGCCCCCACCAAACATCATAAATGATGGAAATACTTGATCAGTCAGCATTATGATATTGTAGCACTACAGGAGACCCACCTCAAGAGATCGGAAGATCATAGACTAAATCACAAGACGTATCTCCTGATATACAAATCCTCCGCCTCCGCAAAACATAATGGCATAGCTCTCCTCTTTCACTAGTCTTTTCAATTTCAACCAGAGAGCTATAAAACAAATAAGATGGGGAGAGTTGGGCTGGTGAACGGTTGTATTAGGTCGAAACTATGCATGATTGCTACAGCCTACACACCAAGCACTAATCAGGTGGCTCTCCTAACAACTATGTTGGCACTCTTGGGAGGATTTACGGAGGGGGACATAATTCTTTTTTTATTTTTTATTTTTTATTGCATTTTTTAACTTTTACCAAGAATTCCAATACATGTTACAGTACACATATTTCAAAATACACATTAGTAGACAGACAAAAAACAAAGATGAATCTAACAGAAATAGCAGTATAAACAGATAATCCTATTTCAGCCGCCCGCTCTACTTTTATATCAAATATGTATAAGTCCTTCCTTTAATTTCAGTGAAGTAGAGCTAACCTGCCCTAGTCTTCCAATTCTCAATGGGCCGCCATATCCTTTCACCCAGTGCTCTTGCCCTTCTACCCTTCCTATCATATATAGCTTTCACCATATTGTATGTAGATAGTAGCCTTGCTACCCACATCTGAAACGTGGGGGGCATCCTATCAAGCCATGTTTTTGCTATGCCAATCCTATATACTGCCATTGCCATAAATAAAAATTCTGTGGGGAGGCCTTCTGCTCCTGCAATCACCCCAAGCATTATAAGTTCATCTGTCATTTTGATCTTAATCCCCAGTGACACTTCCAAAAATTCCTCGATTGCCAATTTCAGTGTATACAATTGTGAACATTGCGCGAACATGTGTACAATATCCGCACTACTCGAGTCGCAGCGCGGACAGGTTATTCCGGTGGTCCCCCTCCCCCCCACTGTGCAAATCTGGCAGGGGTGTGGTATAATGAATATACTGTTTTGTAATGCTGCTCTTGTAATGTCGCTGAGGAAAGGGGGGTGGTAATGAACAGAGTGTCTGAATTAAGCAGACCACTCTTACCCAGTCCAAAGATCAGGGCTTGATCCATCACCGTTATTTATCTCACTGCACAATCCCAGCTCAGAACCTGGCTATATGCAAATCAGTCTGTCCCTGGCCCAGTGCATCATGGGAACAGGGCAGACTAAACTACCAAGCCAATTCTTCACCAGAAAGGAGACAAGCTACCGGGGACCGGTTTCTGGCATTTCAGCCGTCTTCGGCCCGGCTTGCTTGAATCCTGATGGTGCAGTGAGAAAGGGACTCATGTCTGAGTATACCCTGCCACACCTATAGTGGCCAAAAACGATTCAGAAAAGGGGGTGGTGATGAACAGAGTGTCTGAATTAAGCAGACCACTCTTACCCAGTCCAAAGATCAGGGCTTGATCCATCACCGTTATTTATCTCACTGCACCATCCCAGCTCAGAACCTGGCTATATGCAAATCAGTCTCTCCCTGGCCCAGTGCATGATGGGAACAGGGCAAACCAAACTACCAAGCCAATTCTTATACAGGGATCATCACCACCCCCTTTTCTGAATCGTTTTTGGCCACTATAGGTGTGGCAGGGTATACTCAGACATGGTCTGCTCAATTCAGACACTCTGTTCATCACCACCCCCTTTTCTGAATCATTGTAATGTCGCTGAGCACAAAACTGTCCGGCCTAGATCTAAAGAAGCCTGTTGTCCCTCAGGATGCGAAGCCGCTTTTTGTGCATAAAGGTCTGCATACAGTTGTCTTATTGTACAATAACTACTGTGTTCTATATAGTCCATTATCCTGCAATGACCAAACCCTAAAAGGCCTCCTTGTTTATTATGAAAGTAGCTCCTTACTTGCAGGTACTTAAAATAATTACTTCCCGATATCTCGAATTTACTTTGAAACTCCTGGAATTGTAAAATCCCTCCATCCGGATCCATTATATCCCCTAATTTCTTGATTCTCTTATTGTTCCATTCTTTCATAACTACATCCCTGAAAATCTCCCCTGTGAGTGAGTGATTTGTATACAGTCTCATATATCTATTATGTCTACCTATTTCTAGTTTTTTTGCAACGGCCTTCCAGATTTTATATATTGCTCTTAAAGTCTTAAACCTAGTATGTTTGAAGTAAGTATAGTCTATTTAGTATTGCATTCTCCGCCTCCCTGCCCACCAAAGCTTTATACACATTCACAAAACCGGGTCCGCCACCTCTTGGACTGCCACTTCCCCCTCCAATCAGCCCCTGTGAGTATTGCAGTGCTGCCGCCCAGTATTAAAACCTAAAATCAGGTTCCCCCCAGCCCCCCTTGTCCCTAGTGAGTGTCATAAATCGGTAGGCTCTCCTTGTTTTTCCTTGCGCCCATATCAGTCTATTTAATATTGCTTCTAATCTGTTAAACCATATGCAATCAAAAAAAGAGGGACATAATTCTGATGGAAGAGATAACCTCACATGGCACTCTGGAATTGACAGTATGCACCCCCACAGATCACCCACTGCTAGCTTCACGAAAGGCTAAAATAGGCGATTTGAGAACTGGGACTCATGCCTGGAGGGAGAGTCAACCAGAGGATAGGGACTACACCTTTATCTCCCACATTCATCGTACCTACTCTGGACCAGATGTGTTCCTCAGTCAGGCCCTTATTGGTGACATCAGAGAAACAACAATACATTAGATTCTCATCCCCGATCATGCCCCTTTGGTCGTCTCCCTGGAGTGGAACAACTCTATGCCCAAATATAATCATTTGTTCTTCCCCAGCTCGTTGGTCCGTGACAAAACTCTTCGGGATATTTCCGGAAAGCCATTTGGGACTTCTTCCAATTGAATAACCCCCAAGACACCACACCAGCTAAGAATTGGGACACATTTAAGGCAGTCCTAGGGAACAATGCATGGCACTGATGTTACCCCTTAATAAACAGAGGACCAAAGAACTTCTGATGTTAGACTATGAACTGCGAACACTAGAACAGGCCTGACATATTTATTGTGAAATGCATATGTTAAAGTACATAGAACTTGATTGCTATTTTGCTGAATTAAAACGTAGATTCATTTTGTTAAAAGGAATATCACAAATTACGTTTTATAGGTATTTTGTTGTTGCTACCCACCTCTGACAAAGACTAGGGGTATACGTCCAGAGGATTTGTTCCCTCACTGGGCAGCTAAAACAAAACAAAAGCCAGGCCCCACCTAGAGAAGGCCTTCCACTTCTTAAATTAGCTTCAGCTAAAGCATTCACATTCACTTCACAACATGCATACAAGCAATGGGGTGTCGAAGTTGCGGCCATTTAGAATAGTGAACACACAAACACAACAGATAACCTACCTGTGGCCAACAAGTTTAGCTGCTGTCGGAAAAACTGGAAAGGTTATATTTAAAAGCGCAGACCTTAAGACCTTGAATATAAGGCCTTCAAAAAATTTGAAGAAAGGTAAAATGTATTGTAAATTATTTTAATTCATTATAACATACAATTTACTATTAAAAATAACAAAACTTTTACTCATTAAAAGATTGCTCCACATTTAATTCCTGATACCTCATTTGCCCTTGTTACAGAAACAAAAAATGGGTTAGCGCCTTCTGCAACGAAATAACTTAATTAACAACCATCATTTCCAGTAACTTGCCCTATCGTCACATAATGATTATTTCCTACTATCTTTCACGACACATTCCAATCTCACCTTGGTGATATATTTGCCAAGGCATGCAAATAGTTTGATAGAACACATCCACTCAAAGCCAAGGCATCTTCATCTCTACAGTGGTGTGTTGTGTAATGACAAAACGCTGGCTTCACTTCATGATGCTTGTTTCCGGTCCAGGGAAGACATGGCTTGGCAGTTCGGGCTGGACTGTTCCCATGAGGCACAGGGTCAGACTGATTTGCAAATGGCCATGTCTGAACTGAGGTGGCGAAGTGAGCTAAAGAATGATGATGGATTAAACCCAGATCAGTTGACTGGGGGTGAGTGCTTGAAATGTTCAACACCCCGTCCATCATCCCCTTTGGTTTTGCTTTGTTCACCACATCTTGTGCTTAGCTTTCAAGTTTGGGTTAGATTTCCCATCAAAACAATTTGGTCCTTAATAGGCCTACAAAATTGTAAATCCACGTTCTGTCAGAAATTTTCAGAGCAAAGCAGATCTAAAATACATTCATTGATGGACGTAGACCATATCCGGCAAACTATTTTGCGGCTTTCTAATCCAACAAATAGTGAGTCAACAGTCAAGTGTTAATATCTTATCAGTCTTATTAGGAAAAATGTGCTTTGTAGTAAAGGGTATGAACACAGGTCAAGTGGTCTTCATAATGGACTTCCTGCCGGAGACTGCTAAGCGCTATCTATTTTTTGCGAACTACAGTTGTAGTTCACGGTATGGGCTGCCTTACCATTTAGTATCCACAGTTGTACATTAAAAAACTTAATATTACAGTAATTCTAATTTTGTGGTTTATTGAATGGTTAAGGCTTTATTTTTGTATTCTTCTGTTTATAATACATAAGCATGAATTAGTGAGGGTGCTATTCCCAATTCACACACTTAAATTGACATTCTTTGCAACTTTTACACCATTTGTGACTCTCTGCTCTACCTCTTGTGGAGGTTGAATTAACTGGAGCTGTAGAGAATGAAGGTGTGCAAGAGTGAAGGGCAGAAGGACACCCATACCTGTTGTTCTGGAGGCCTGCTGCTTTTTTGACCACAGGATCCGTCCCGCAACGCAGCTTCCTGTCGACACCATCATTGTTTTCACGCCAGGAGGCGCTTGAAAAGAGGAGGAGGCGGGCCCTTCTACGCCCATCAGCGGCAGACAGAGGCAGGGCAGGGCCACCTCCCTTGCTTCTTATTCACTTTGAGGGCTTGTGGGTAAGACTTTGTGCTATACAGACGGTTTCCATTTGTTTCTTTTTTACAGAGGCGGCATTTCGCAAAGTACTTTGACGACTTTCAGGTTACCATTTGATTTTAACTGTTTTGTTGCACCAGGACAATAGAGGGAATATAACTGGAGGGTTTAGTAGTCTCCCATTGATCATACAGATCAAACTCAACTTTATGTCTAACTGTCCTGGACAGCGGCTGAGTTTGGCTATCATCTAAGTATCCGAGAAGAGTAGAAAACATCAACCTTGTTGGCTATTTATTTTGAGTCCTACCCAGGCAAGAACAAGATCTCGGAAAGCTCTTATACTGCATTCATTTGACTTGTTTTAACATTGTTTTAATAGTACTGTTCCTTTTTAAGGCAATTATGCTAGTTGTACTAACCTTATCTTACTATGTTTTATTCTGTGGTTGAGATTGTGATTGTAATAGAATAGACCCCTATATTGCCCTTGCATTGCACTTTACTATCCAAATACAATTATTTCAAGGCCCACATTGCACTTGTACTTGCACTTTACTATTAGAATATAACTACTTTAAGGCCTTAAGATGGTAAAGAGGAGGATATTCTATTGTGTAGTCAGCGATGCGATCAAGGATTGCCAACCCGTCGTTTTGAATTCGGAGCCTCCGAGAAGGAGCCAGGCCTGGATTGATTTCACTGCCCTGAGCCAAGAATACAATAACATTTTGGCTGGTGCCATTCAAGATAATCAGAAATTGGTCAATACACATTATAGAAGTTCACCATTCAGCCGTGCAACATACTCATCGTAACCAAAACGTGAGACAGGATTACACGTAGTTCGGATAACAAGAAAGTATTGGTCCTGAGGAGAATCCCCATAATGTGGGAGATTCAAAACGAGTAGACCACATCTTCGCTTGGGCCAATCTGAACTGATTTATTCTGTCGCTAAATTGTTTACTGTGTTTAATTTGGGTGATGGCCTTTGGATTCTAAGTATTGTTTTTGTATTCATGAAATATCGAATTTAAAGTGCTACACTTGAAGACAGGGTTTTGTGAAGCTCCCCCAGGGTGGGCATTCTGTATGTATGATGTGAGAATGTATGGACGGATGTGAAAACTAGGTGTATAGATGTATGATTCAGACTCAGTATGTATGTTGTGTATAGAGTATGTTTTTTAGAGAGTGAATGTTAAGTACAATTCCTAAAAGGGCTCCTTAAAGAGAATTGATAGCGATTTTTACTGTTTGGAGTTTCAATTTTGAGCAGTTCTAATAAAGCTTTTGAAAATATTGAAAAGTGTGATGAAACAGATATAAATAACGTTTTTTTTTATTTAATTCAAATGGAAATAGTGGTTTTGTGAGGGCAGCTGTTGTATTCACTGCTTCTCAAATTAATGGTCAAAGAACAGTGCAGCACTGGCATTCAGCTTTGTTTAATGATATTTCGGCGTGGCCTTGCTGCGCATAAGCCAAACCCTTGGTGTTTTCTCTCTATTGGGCTAGGCATAACGGCAGGAGGATTACCAGTAGATGATAATGGGTTAGTTACGGAAGGTGGTACCATCCTGGAAAATTCAACCCCTATCCTGGTACAAGGAGCCCCCGATGCCCCGGTAACAGTATTAGAACAGGAGCCTTTAGTACAAGCTGATACCCACTGTGCACAAACGCCAAATGGTACACCTACCCCACAGAGAAAGAAAGGGAGTAGAAAAGTAATGATGGGCGCTACGAAGAACGCGAAGGGTCCTACCGTGAGAGCTGGCACAAGACTAACCACCCTAGCCTGTAAAAACACAACTGAGCAGGATATGCCTATAAATGCACAAATGACAGCTATCATTATAGGAAACTTAGAGGAAATGTTAACGTCAATTAATGATAAACTTAATAAATTATCTACTGAAGTTTCTAAGATTAGCGGTATACTTAAGGATATACGCACTAATAATGAAAAAGATAGATATTATAAGGGAAGGGGCAACTGGTCCATCATCACAAATAATTGACCCTTCAAAAAAGGTATCCAGTAAAGACATGAAAAGGGATGTACCAAGAGGCATAAACGACTCATCAACTTCAAAGGAAATAATTGGGAGACCAGCATTAGTAAATAACATCAGCCAAAGGCAGCAGGTAGAGGCTAATCAAGCGGAGCAAGCCTATGTGTATAGACCTCGCCCCGAAAGATCCCACATTATAAACTTTGAGAGGGAGGAGAATAGGGCCAATAAAGGTAGAGTAGATGTATCCATAGATCTACCACCTGAATGTTGCCCCTATGTGGCAGTTTTGGTTAGTATCCCCCCATTACAGCCACGTCAAAAGGCGTCTCATGATAGCTTAAAGAGCAAACAGAGTAGTTCATTGGTTAACTAAGAACGGTGGATTTCCAGTGGAAGGAGCTGATCAAATACTCCTAACACAGAGTGAGAGGGGATTGTATTATTATTAATTTTAAAAATCAACAATGGGCAATAATTACCCTAGACAGAGTAGGCTCGTCTAGGCAACATGATCATAATATATCTCTATTACTCCTTGGGTTCTTTTATAGGCATCTAAGGCCGACCCAATTGAGGCTAGAAGAAGAACACAGCCAACCATGGGCACTCTTTGATATGCTCACTCACCCCCAAATGCGCTACTGGTTTCGAATAGATTCCAGGCCTTAACACCTTGGCTGCTAAAGCAATTCCCATCCTGTGCTGGAAATTGCTATTCTTCTTTATTCATGACGAGCTCAGCTTGTCATAAGCACAGCTCCAGTGTGCCTCATGACGAGCTGAGCTCGTCATGAGCAGGGAAGAGGTTAAGCAATCTTCAAGATATCGACTGACAAAAAAGTAACTGTCCGTCCAGTTTTGATATCAGCTCTACTGGACTAGGGCTAGTAGACAGTCGTAGGATTCAACAAGCTGTAAATGCTTCTCCTGAAAGGGCTTCATCGTACATAATAATCGCTGATAGCTCTTGTATTGATTTATGTGATACTAACAGTAGCATGATATCACAAGCGGTAATCACTCCTCCTGATAGGGCTTCATCGGATACTATAAGCAAAGAAAGTAATCCTAATCATTTAAACGATATAAACAGAAGGCGCTGATAATCATCTGGAGAACCCTACTGCTATTTTAGAGAGCGGTATAGGATATGGTTACAAAGAGGCTGGGAGACAGTCTGGAAACATTAGAACCCTATATCAGACATCTGCTAGACATCTCCTTTTCATCCAGTTCCATACCAGAGGACTGGAAACAGGCTGTGGTGCTCCCCTTACGTAAGAAGCCCAACATTAGCGCTGAGAAGCTAGAGAATCTTCGTCCCATCTCCTTGCTGCCTTATTTTTCTAAGATCGCGGAGAAAGTGGCAAATAAGCAGCTAATGAAATTTGTGGAAGAAAGTAACCTCCTTCACCCTACGCAATTCGGGTTTCGGCCGCGTCACTCTACGGAGTCTGCCCTTCTTAGGGCTACCGAAACCCTCAGGCAAGGTGCTGATGAGGGACAAACCATGGCCTTAATCCTCCTGGACCTCAGCGCCGCGTTCGACACTGTAGCACATTCCATCTTGCTACAGTGTCTGAGCAAAGGCGGGGTGAGAGGGGCAGCATTGAAGTGGATTTATTCATTTCTTACAGGCCGGGGTTTCCAAGTGAGGCAGGGTGACCATTACTCTGAGCGCATCTCTCTGGATCAGGGGGTGCCGCAGGGCTCGTCCCTGAGCCCTACTCTTTTTAATCTTTATGTCGCCCCGATTGCTACCTTGGTAGAGAGCTATGGCCTCCAAATGGTATCATATGCCGACGACACGCAGTTGGTCATCTCCCTATCACGTACCCCCGGTCCTTCGGCGGACATCTTCAGAGCTTGCATGCAAGATCTCGCGGCCTGGATGTCCGCCAATTGCCTCAAACTCAACGGAGGCAAGACCGAGGTACTGGTAGTGGGGGGAGGCCAATCAGCGTGGACGTCGGCGTGGTGGCCACCGTGCTTGGGCCCACTACCTGCCCCTTGCCAGAAAGCAAAGAACCTGGGCATTTGGTTTGATTCTGACCTTGCCTTCGGTCCTCAGATCAATCAGGTGGTTGGATCATGTTTTGGGACCCTTAAAAGTCTCAGGAAGGTATTAAAATTCTTACCTATCAGAGCCCGCCAAACTCTGGTGCATGCACTAGTCACGTCAAAGATGGATTACGGCAATCTTCTCTACTTGGGAACCTTGGAAAAGAACCTGAGCCGTCTCCAGGTTCTCCAGAATGCCGCTGCTAGACTAGTGCTTAGACTATCTAGAAGAGCGGGCTCCGCAGCAGCCCTCCGGTCTCTGCACTGGCTCCCGATTCGCAGCAGGGTGGAATTCAAAGCCCTGTGCACGTGCCGCCGGATCATCAACGGGAGAGCCCCGCTCCCTTTGAAAGGATTGCTGACACCCTATGAGCCATCTCGCTCTCTGAGATCTTCCGGTTCAGGACTCCTGTCAATTCCCAGGGTGTCCAGAGCCCGGAGGGTGGAAGATCTTTTAGGCTCCTTGCAGCATCCAGATGGAACAAGCTACCAATGGCACTGCGACTAGAACCCTCAGAAACACTGTTCAGAGCCAAGCTGAAGACTGCTCTATTTTCACAGTAATTTTCTGCATTTATCAGTCTGGTACATATTAGCTCATTAGCGCGGGGACACGCCGCTGTTAGTCACCAAGCGCTCTACAAAACCCCCTAAATAGAAATAGAAATAGAAAATAGAAACTTTGAACATTGCAGGATTTATGAATAACTAAGACAAGTTAGGATGGCAAGATTTTATTAATGGGTTAGACATGAGTAGCCTGCAAGAAACTTGGTGCCTCGACCCAATATATATAGAAGGATTTCATCATATTGGTTAGAGGCTGTACCATCAAGCGCTGGAAGAGCGAAAGGGGGGGTTTTGACACTCAATTCAAACAATTTACCAGCAACTGTTAAAAAGGTTGCTTCAATTGGGGCACACTCACAGATTATATGGCTGCACTGCAATAAGGGAGGGATGTGATTGTGGTTGGTCAACTACTATATTAATGTGTTTGACACTAACAGGAGTAACATTGTAACTGATTTGGATAAAGGGCTAGGTACCTTCTTAGATTCCATTAGTAACAATGTGGTACTTATATGGGTTGGAGATTTTAACATCCAAACATTATCTCTGGCAGCTACCCATATTTGTGGCATTAAGAATGATAAAGGGGACGAGTGTATACATTTCACACACAATGGATATGGGAAAGTGTTATACACAGTTATTGCTAAGTATGTTTTTGAAATATTAAAGTGTGCCTGTGATATTGATGGGGACCTGATACTAACATTTATCGGGAGGAATGCTACTTCGATCATTGATCGTGTTTTAATTTCATCTAGCGCTACCTACATGTGCAATACCCCACGGGTTGCCCAATTATCATTAAGTGATCACAATTGTATTGTTATGTCATTTCAAATGTGGGGCATAAAAAGGTCAATGCATCAAGGTACTGTAGTAAACATTGCCCCACAGAGGCCCAATGGGCCACGTATTAGATGGGATGGAGTGGAAACCCAAAAAGATATAAATTAAATCATCCTAAAATGTAACAAAGAGATTAATTATTGTTTAAAAGAAGAGGTAGACCCTAGGGAGTTGATTGCTAACTTTGCAAAGATTAATATTACTATTGACAGTATTTTAACGGCTCCAAATAAGGAGGGAACGAAAAAAAGAAAAGGGTGGTTCGACCATACTTGTACTGAAGCGTTAAAGCAACTGAAACAAGCCCTACACTGTACGACGAGAGACAATGTATTAATTAAAAACCTAAGATATAATTATAAATTTGCCCCTGATATGAAGAAAAGGGAGCTACAGGAGATACCATGGGACAAACTCTCCTTGGCCGCAAATACTAAGGTATTTTGGGATACTGTAAACATGCCGTTTTTGAGGAATGATTCACTCCCAGAATTGTTATCCCATGGTACATGCGAAGCGTGGGTATCACATTTTCGGGGCATTTTTAATCCAATGGGTTTTGTTACATGCATGGCACAAAATCTAAAACAGAGTGAGTGGCCTACCTTGCCATTAAATATTACAGTGGAAGAAGCCCAGGAAGGATTAAGGGGAAGCAGGGGGAGGGAAAAAGACAGGTGCTGACGGAGAACCAGTCGTTGTATATAAAGCTGAGGTTGATCTGTGGGGGCCAATTCTTACAAAGGTTTTTAATCTAGCAGTGACCAGGTGTATACCCCCATTATGGGGTCAGTCAGTTATTGTCCCTATCTATAAAACAGGAGCTAGGTCAGAAGCCAAAAAATATCGCCCCATATCACTTTTAGATTCATCCGTCAAAGTGATGAGTAAAGGTTTATTATTGTGACTGGAGGAATGGATAAATGAAATTGATATACTTTCTGCATCCCAATATGGTTTTAGAAGAGGATTTTCTTTTTTTTTTTTTAAGGTTTTATATAGCGCGAACATTGACCCTTGCAGTTATCAGAGCGCTTTACATGTGAGGTAATTAAACAAAAGAGACAATGTACAAAAGAAACATAGTATTTCGAAATAATGTCTTATGTTCCAGCTGGTTGTTCTAAGAGTCAGATTCAATGTACAAGTGCTTCACCGATCTCAGTAGTGCCTTTGATTTAGTTGATCACACCATTCTGTGGCCTACTTTACTTAACCTGGTGGCACCTATTGGCATTAGTTACTTTCTTGCAAGGCTTTATGAAATGTTATCCTGCAAAGTGTGATATGGGGCACAGGGTGAGTGCACTTCAATTTTTGATGTAAAACGTAGCATTCGCCAAGGCTGCGTCCTTGCTCCCTTACTTTTTTTGCTTTTTATTAATGGGATTGATAAAGTGCTGCAGTTGGAGAAGGCAGATGCACCGTTAATATCAGGTAATCCCATACCTATTTTATTATACAAAGACGATGCTGTGCTACTGTCTAGGACCCTGATCGGTCTACAACGACTCATGGATAAATTCAGCATGTTCATAGGGGACAGGAAACTGTTAATTAATGAAACAAAGACTTTTACTATGATGGCACCAAAGCAACGAAGTACAAAACCTTTTATATTGACAGAACCCCAGTTCGAACTGTTAAAGCATTCTGCCATCTAGGGGTAACCTAAACTCGCAATGGGAAATGGAAACAGGTATTATCTTATGTCTGTTCTAAGATGGCCAAGAATGCATATGGGGTTTTTAGATTTGTATATAAATTAGGTAATTACCCTGTAAAGGAAATGCTGGCAATATACAAGGTGAGATTCATCACTACAGCCTTATATGGTGTAGGGTTTGGGGTTATTATTGTTGCCAGGTCTTACAACAAGAAGAAAATGCTTTTTTAAAATGTCTCCTAAGTCTACCTCCTTCAGCATCTACTGAATTAATACACCGAGAGGTGGATCTGACATACCTAGCAGTTTTTACCTCTGTGCGGCCACGGCTGGTATGGAGATCGATATGGGCTAAAGATGAGACAGCTTTTACTAGATCTATTATTAAAGATTGTTTACTCCTCAAAATAAAATCATGTATCCCGTGGTTAAAATATATTATGGATACATACAGCTAGCTATTTAATATCCAGATTCCTGATAACCCGGGCAAAGTGGTTTCCCTAAACAAAAAGGGAATCAAGGATTCGTTTTTGTTATACAAAAAAGAAAATCGTAAGAGTACCATAGAGAAACAATCAAGCTTTAAATTGTATCAATCAATTGAATCCAAAAGAAGAATCCAAGATTATCTGAAGAATCCAAGATTATCTGATTAAAGTGAATAAATCCTCACATCGTTATGTGCTCACTAGATTGAGATTAGGTATAGTACATCACCTAGTCGCATTTCCAGTTATGAAAACATGCCCCTTGGATTCCACCCCTTGCCCTTGCAAAGGGTTCTCCAAACAAAGCACTGTGCACTTTATACCCATCTGTCAATTTTATATGTATTTTAGTCGTTTTTATGTGAAACCGCTTTTTATAAAAAACAATGTAAGATCGCATCATGATGCTAAGAAATTACTTCTTGCCCTGAACGACCTGGGAACTTGCTATTATGTAGCATTGTATATTTTAAAAGCAATTAATGTAGGGAAAGATATTGTCACTGTAAACTGATTAAGGGACAGATATATTTGAGATCGCGTAATGTCAATATGATTAGCCATTGTTTGTAAATGGTTATGGAATTTGGTATCATGCCATATTGTTAATTTTGTAAGATATGTTACCATCACTGTCTTATATGGCTATGGAATTGGCGATCAAATTACATAATTGATTTTAAATGTGTATTTTAAACTCTTGTAAATGCTTTTATGGTTGTTCTAACAAACCGAATAAAGTATATTGAATCAAATCGCATCGACACATTCTGCGTGTTTGTAGGTGGAAGAATCTGAAAGCTCCTGGTGTCCTTCTCCAGCAAAACAAGATTCTGCTCTTACTGATAATGTCAATGTGGAGGGGCTTGAAAAGGTTTTAAATGGTGAGAATAACCCATCATTAAAGAATGTAGTTATCACTTTTTTGTTACCTATTGTATAAACGCATGTTTAACATTATTTCTATATTGGTTTATTAACAGAGATGAACAACGAAATTAATTTTTTCTTGGGGAAATTTGCACAGATTTTGAGGCAAGTATATATTATATATCATTTTGTTATCCTCTTCCCACCACGTAATTATAACCTATGTTTGTACATTTTAAAAGGCATTAAAGAAAAAGTATACAAGAATGCATTTAGAGTATAGCCTGTTTAGTCTGAAGCTAAAAAAGGTGTAACAATAAGGTATCTTCTTAATTGTAGCCTGTTTACACTGACCTACAAAGCTGTTCTCTGGTTCCTGCCCTAAATTGAAATGCAGTTCCGTATATATGGACAGTTCTTCTTCATCCCAGAAGTTGTGACTCTCCTTCAAACTTAATAGCTCCAACCCCGAAACAGAAATTCAGTGAGACATGAATATATGAAATTTGACTGAAATGTCTGGTGCTCTGGAACATAGTAAACTGGCACTGGTCATTTTTAGACAAGCATTGGTAAATGCATTAGGTTTCGCCTATGTGATTAATATTCATTTTGTGTTGTAAGATTTAGCTTGGTGAGCAGTTGTGCAATATATGTTACTGAAACTCCTTAAAAATGTTATGACTTGTTTATTCAGAAAGCCAATATATTTTGCTGTAACTCGTGGTTATATAACGCAGTGAGATTAGATAAACGGCGGAATACGAAGGAAATAAAACATGTAGTGCCCACACACGTTTGATATGTGTGCATATTCCAGTTAGCTCATGAACTAAACTTGCAAAGAGCTGTGAAATGCCCTCACCCCACATTAAGAAGAGAACAGGAAAAAACAGTAAAAACTATGAAGCATACAATATTTTATACAATGCAGGAGGTCACCTGTAAGTGTCTGTGCAAGTTTATGTTGTGGGTGGCTGTTTATAATGCAGCAGGTTTGAAAGCTATTGAGGAGAGGATTAAAGGCAGTGCAAATTACTCACTAGGCCTGTCATTAGGGCAGGGCACAAAGGTGTTCAGAGACTTTTCATGGTCTGGAAAGCACCAGCATTTTTTTCTTGGCAGGCAATCAAGTTGCCTGACACACAGATGTTGGAAACATGGGCTCACTCCTAGACGTTGGCTCTAACTTTGTAAGACAAAACATTTATCAGTACAGAACCAAATCACCATCTAAGAATCACATGATCATGACTAATTGAGAAGTATAAATAAGTTAATGTTTTTATCATTTATTTCATGGCTGTATCCTCTGTCCATTTCACATGTGTATAAAGATAAATAATGTTTCCCCTCGTTCATCCCTGTTAAACATAAGAAAAACTGGATCTCAGTGCACCGCTCGCAATGAGCATTATGAAACAATTAAAAACCAGAGGAGAGGTTTTTATTACGTTTGCTGTTTTATACAGCCCTAAGCCGACCAAAGCTCGTCTGACAGGCTCCTCTAATGATGTCCTCTGAAGGCAAAGCGCTGTCAAACCTTCGGCCTGAGTTTGTGATGTATAAAACAGCAAATAAAACATGCCAAGATTGTTAAGAAATTGTAGGTGTTAATCACCATAAGAAAACTCACTGGTGAGAGGACCTAAGGCGGAGCAGGGCCACAATGCATGAGGCAAGAGTCAGGCAGCCGTGAAACGTCCACAAACCCGTTTCTATTCAGAATAGGCACTTTGCATCCATGAAAGAAGGAAGTTATACGGTGAGGAAGTGGCTTTATTGGATGTGATGCGATTGATGAGAATGAAGTTGCTAGTGTGGAAAGCTGAAGTAAGCAGATAATGCAGTGGTCTCAAAGAGTTTATGGAGGGACTGTAGCTGAGCAGAGACTGTAAGCACAAGCTGGCTTTAGTAGAGTGTTTAGTGAGGAAAGAAAATAAATTAACCGGAAAGACTACTTAAATCTATGTCCAAAAAGCTCATGCATCAGTATAGTTGTAAAGATTGGTGTACAGGTACTGGAAATAATGCTACCAAGACCACCGATAGCAATTGATCAGCAGGTGGCACTGCAGGGCCACGCAAAAGAAAAATAGCACTTACTTTTAACTCGAGAGTCAGAAAGTAAGACAGGCAATGCGCTTTAATTGTATTGTAATTGTATTTATATAGCGCTTACTACCACAGACGAGGCATCAACGTGCTTTTCTGCGAGTTGCCAACGAGGATTAGTGATGAATTAGTGTAGGGAGATATAAAAATTAATTTGTTTTGTGGATGCGAGTTTGTTATTTGGATTCAAAAAGGATAGTGGAGTAATAAAAGACGGAAGGGTCTGCATTCAGTCAAAAAACACACGACAGCAACTTGATCCACTAGACTTATTTGCACTGGTTAAATGGATTTTCTGACGCGCTTTACAAGCCTTCGTGTTTTTGAAGTATGCCAGTCTGGTCATTAGGACAATACGTAATAAACAGGCTATGGTGGAGCTCAACAAATCTAAATGGGACAAATACAGCAGGAGCAAATAGTGCGTGCAGTAATTAGCTCGCTGATAAGGGTGGAGAGAACTAATTTTCCATGCAGCGTTAGGAAGTTCAGACAAGTGACAATAGAGATAGGTTACCGAGGAACACACATGTTTACTAAATGTTAAGTGTTAAGTGTGAGTTAAACCAACATACATCCCCATAATATGAAAGCACTAGTTTCCAGCAGCCGCAGCTGTGTAGCATGTTTTGTCTAAGGTCTAAGGACTGACCAGAACAGAAAAACAATGGGGCATTGTTTATCGACCTTCCGCTCGGTGTTCAGACTAAACTCCAGGAACAGGCATAGAACACAGAAAGCAGACAGTTCTCATGTGAAATGCACAAACAGTCTTGCAAAATAAAGTCATGTAGTAACTTGCGCAAAAGCAGCGTCATGGCAGCAGAGCTAATGCTAACTTAGCAATGTCTACAATGACCCCAACGGCCATATGACAATGTGTGCTTTAGACTCCAGAATTTTGCCAGTAGCAGCAAAATCATTTCTCATATGTATTTGTTGGATAGAAATTCCAGAACCATTTGTTGGGGGTGGGTGGTGGCAATCTCTAGACATTTCTTCCACTTTAAAGATGGCAGCAGGTATGAAATTAGAACCCTTGAACCAACCATTCATGTCACTCCTATACCTGTGGAGGACTCTCAGAAAACTGCCTTATGCTTCAGAGAACTGCCTTCCTATTAAGGCTTACTGTATTGCTTGATCTCAGGGCTGACAGAGTGACTCCAAGGGCTATTTGACAGGCCTGCTGTTCTGAGCTACAAGGACATAAAAAGCTCCAACTACTTTGAACCTGCACATGGACCCTTGGAAATTGTGCTAATGGTGTCCAAACAGCCAAAAAACAAAACGTGTGACTCCGAAGGTTGTCAAGCAAAACGTGCTCTGAGAAGCAATAGGAGGCCTAGACCTACCTTCTCGCCAATTCGTCCAATGTGCATCGCCATTCTACCTGATTTTGCTGTAGTTCCAGCTACGTTCTTCTGCGCAGCAGCAAATCCTGTTCAGCGACTCCTCTCCGCTGAACAGGAGAGCTCAGCGGAGCCAGGGATGAAGCTCAGGTGGCAGACTGAATCTGGGAAATATTCATTAGTACCTTGCAGGGCCGGTAGGTGGTGCCAAATTGCTCTGGTCTGATGTCATCCTGCTCTGGGAATGGAATGCATGACCTATAAAAGGGCCACCTCTGTGCGCTGACGTCAGTTCCCTAATTTTCATGAGACCAGATGCTGATCTGGATCTCTTATCTCCCAGACGTCTTACCTCCAAAAATGTTTCTAAATTCTTAAGGTGTGCAAGGAAAATGTCGCCCCCCTAAGACAATAGGTTTTAAGCCCTGTATGGACTGTCAGAAACAAATGATGTGATAAATCTTCACGTCGGCCAGTGGTGACTGGGATCAAGTCAGCGATTGCGAGTCAATCAATGCAAGCGTAATGTGCGACCATGAGGTGAAACTAAACATTCAATCTATCAATCAATCAATCAAAGCATTTGTAAAGCGCACTACTTACCCGTGAGGGTCTCAAGGCGCTAGGGGGTACTGCTACTGTTCGAAAAGCCAGGTCTTGAGGAGTCATCTGAAGGTCTTGGTTCTGCCATAGGCGGATGGTGAGGGTGTTCCATGTCTTGGCGGCGAGGTGGGAGAATGATCTGCCTCCAGCGGACACTTTCCGGATGGGGGGGACAGTGGCGAGGGCGTGGCCGGCGGAAGCTGAGTCAGCTGTTGAGGTACGCTGGTCCGGTGTTGTGGAGTGCTTTGTGTGCATGGGCGAAGAGCTTGAAGTTCATCCTCTTGTTGACGGGGAGCCAAAGCAGGTCTCTCAGGTGGGGTGTGATTTGGCTGCGGCGAGGGATGTCGAGGATCAGGCGTGCAGAGGCGTTCTGGATGCGTTGGAGCCGTTTCAGGAGTTTGGCCGAGGCTCCTGCATAGAGGGCGTTTCCGTAGTACAGACGGCTGCTGACGAGGGCCTGGGTGACCGTCCTTCTCGTTGCGGTGGGAATCCACTTGTAGATCCTGCGGAGCATGCGGAGAGTGTTGAAGCAGGAGGAAGAGACTGCGTTGACATGCTTTGTCATGAAGAGGGTGGAGCTGAGGATGACCCCTAGGTTGCATGCGTGGGCGGTGGGTGTTGGTGCTGTTATGGTTGGCCACCAGGAGTTGTCCCACGCCGAGAGGGTGGGTCAGAGGATTAGGACCTCTGTCTTGTCCGAGTTCAGTTTCATTCGCCTGTTTCTCATCCAGTCGGCGATGGCCTCCATTCCTTCATGGAGGATGGTTATGGCGGTGTGGGGTCGTTGGTGAGGGAGAGGATCAGCTGGGTGTCATCGGCGTAGGAGATGATATTGATGTTGTGCAGTCGGGCGATGTGGGCGAGTGGTGCCATGTAGATGTTGAACAGCATTGAGCTGAGGGATGAGCCCTGGGGCACGCCGCAGATGATCTTGATGGCTTTGGAGCGGAAGGGTCGAGGCGGACGCTCTGTGTTCTGCCGGAGAGGAAGGAGGTGGTCCAGTCCAGGGCCTACTTTTGGATCCTGGCGTCGTGGAGGCGTGTTCGTAGTGTGCGGTGGCAGACCGTGTTGAAGGCGGCTGACAGGTCCTGGAGGATGAGGGACGCGGTTTCTCCGTTGTCTAGCAGGGTCCTGATGTTGTCGATGGCGGCAATGAGGGCAGTTTCAGTGCTGTGGTTGCTGCGGAACCCGGACTGGGATGGGTCCAAGATGTTGTTCTCCTTGAGGAAGCTGGTCAGTTGCTTGTTGATGGCCTTCTCAATGACCTTCGCCGGGAACGGGAGCAGGGAGATGGGTCGGAAGTTCTTGAGGTCCCTGGGGTCCGCCTTGGGTTTCTTGAGTAAGGCGTTGATCTCTGCATGCTTCCAGCTCTCCAGGAAGGTTGCTGTCTCGAAGGAGATGTTGATGACTTTCCGGAGATGGGGTGCGATGGTGGTAGTGGTTGTGTTGAAGATGTGGTGTGGGCATGGGACTGACGGGGATCCAGAGTGGAAGGCGTTCATTATCTTGATGGTGTTGTCGTTGTTGATGTTGGTCCAGGACAGCATGCAGGCTTCCCGATGACCTTAGCCGGGATTGAGAGCAGAGAGATGGTTCAGAAGTTCTTGAGGTCCTTGGGGTCCGCCTTGGGTTTCATGAAGTAAGGCGTTCATCTCGGCATGCTTCCAGCTTGCCAGGAAGGTTGCTGTCTCAAAGGAGATGTTGATGGATTTCCGGAGATGGGGTGCAATGGTGGTGCTGGCTTTCTTGAAGATGTGGTGTGGGCATGGGTCTGACGTGGATCCGGAGTGGACGGTGTTCATGATCTTGATGGTGTCGTTGTCATTAGTCTAGGAGAGCAGGCGGTCGGTGCGGGTGGTGGTCGTGGGGGCGGAGCTCTCAGCGGTTGTCAGGGCAGGCTTGGCATTGAATCTGTCATGGAAATCTGCAGATCTTGCGATGGAAGAAGGTGGTCAGTGAGTCGCACAGGTCTTGCGAGGCGGGATGTCATTGGTGTTGGAGCTGGGGTTGGAAAGTTCCTTCACAATGTTGAAGAGCTCTTTGCTGTTGTGTGCATGGTTGTCTAGGCGATCTTTGAAGGAGGCCCTTTTGGCGGATCTGATGAGGTGGTGGTGTCTGCGGATGGCGTTCTTGTGGGCTGGGTAGCTTTCCGGTGTTCGCTCATGGATCCAGTTTTTCTCTAGCTTTCGGCAAGTTTGCTTGGAGGCCTTGAGGTCTACAGTGAACCAGCTGGCTTTCTTTCTGGTGTGGCTGTTGGAGGGTTTCTTGAGCGGGGCAAGGGTGTTGGCTGGGGGGCCCATCTTTAGCACCACACAGTGCATGGCCTGTGGAGCCAATAGCAAAAATCTCTCCACATCAACCAGTCTAGAGCTACTAGCAGTCTTTCTATGCTCAAAGCATTTCAAACCTACCTGGTTGGCAAAGCTGTCATATTTTGTATCAACAACATGACAGCTATGTATTACGTACAAAAACAGGGGGATACACTCTCTCCAACTGTCACACTTGGCTCAAGACATTTAGAGGTGGGCCATTCACCACCTAGCGGAAAACCTCCCAGGAGTGAACAATAAGATTGCCGATCTCAGCAGACAGAGGCAGCAAATACACAAATGGGAACTTCACCCTCAGGTTCTCCTTCCATACTTTCAAAGTTTTGGGGTCCCTCAGATAGATCTGTTTGCCACATACAAAAACGCAAAAAGCCCAAACTTTGCCTCCAGGTACCCACACCCGCACTCCAAAGGCAATGCACTATGGATGAACTGGTCAGGGATATTCGCCTATGCTTTTCCACCTCTCCCACTCATTCCATTAGTAGTTTGGAAGCTCAGACAAACATCCCTCACACTAATATTAGTAACTCCCACATGGGCCTGTCAACCATGGTTCACAACCCTGTTGGAGCTGTCTCTGGTCCCACATCAAAAGCTGCACCTAACATCCAGTCTCCTCACACAGAGCCATGGAGAAATCAGACACCCAGATCCCAAACATCTGAACCTCGCTATCTGGCTCCTGAAGTCATAGAGTTTGGTTATCTAAATCTTCCACCAGACTGTATGAACACCATTAGGGAGGCCTGAAGGCCTACTACAAGAGCCTGCTACGCAGCTAAAAGGAAACATTTTGTTATCTACTGCAATAACAATAATGTCAATCCTCTTGATGCTTCAGTACAAAACATCATTTGTTACCTGTTACACTTACAACAGTCAGGGTTAGCGTACACTTTTATCCAACTACATCCGGCTGCAATATCTGTGTATCTACAGAATAGGCAGCATTTATCGCTTTTCAAAGTGCCCGTAATTAAAGCTTTCATGGAAGGACTTAAGAGTCATATCACTGAGACTTCCACCTGCTCCAGTGTGGAATATTAACATAGAACTCACAAGGCCAATGGGCCCACCCTCTGAAGCCCTGCATAAATGTGAGCCACAGTTTCTCTCTTGAAAAACTGCTTTCCTCATTGCAATCACTTCACTGATGGTAGTGGTTGAACTACAGGCACGAACCATAGAAGAATTTTGTTTTTCCAAGTTACACAGAGGCAAAGTGGTTCTTCGTACTAAACACAAATTTCTACCTAAGGTAGTATCTGCCTTTGACATCAATCAGTCAGTTAATTTACCAGTATTCTTTCATCAACCTGATTCTGTGGCAGAACAAGCTCTACTCACCTTAGATGTCAGAAGAGCCCTTTTATATTATATAGAAAGAATAAAATCATTTTGCAAAACCAAACAACTTTTTGTTGCTTTTGCACCACCACATAAGGGCAATCATGTCTCCAAGTGAGGTATTGCAAGATGGATTGTTAAATGTATTCAAACTTGTTATGCAAAAGCAAAAAGAACTATAACTGTAGCCCCTAGAGTGCATTCCACTCACAAAATAGGGGCTACTAAGGCTTTCTGAGGAAACATCCCCATAGTTGACATTTGTAAAGCAGCAACATGGTCTACACCACACACATTCACCAAGCACTGTTGTGTGGATGTGTTAGCAAGACAACAATCTAATGTGGGCCAAGCAGAACACTTTTTCAGACAACTCCAACAACTGCAGGTTAGCCGCCACTTTAGGAGAATACTGCTGTGTAATCTATGCAAAGCATGTGATCTACAGCTCACATGCCTCGAACGGATAATGTTACTTACCCAGTGAACATCTATTCTTGGCATGTACTGATATAGATTCACATGCGCCCACCCTCCTCCCCGGGTACCTGTACCTAATGCAGTTCTCTCTCTTACTCTATATACATATGCATGGACATCTCTATTCTTTACTTACTAACTCCATTCTCACCCTCTGCGGGCAAACAATCTAACAATGGAGTCGATGCCCATGCGCACTATCACCGAAAGGAGGAGTCACCTACCTCGTGACTGCAAAGACTTCTTCGAAGAAAAGCAACTTGCAAACATCTGGACCCAACACTAGATGGCAGGAGTATGCTAACCACGTGAATCTACAGCTGTACATGCCAAGAACAGATGTTTACTGAGTAAGTACCATTATCCTTATGGAGCAGCCTCACTGAGGTATAGTTCGAACATCGAAATAGGTTTATTAACCGTAAACATTCCTTCACATTTTTAATTCTGCACTAGTTCAGCTGTTATGTACCCCTGTACAGTTTTTCTAACTAGTCCTTTAGCTCTCAAATTGATAGAAATTAGTAACGTCCACAATAAATCCAGCCCCAGACATTTTTTAATATGGCATAGCCACGGAAGAGTTTGATTCCTGTTCAACCAAATTAGTTCCTGGACCCCCTGTCTGTAAGACTCCAGTTCAGGAGTAGACCAAATCCTGACCCAGTAGAACAAAGATCTCAAAGTGGCCAGATCACCTATCCATTTCAGTGCCAGGTGGGAATAACTCTGTGGTATCTGAGTATCAATCTTATAAAATGGTTTTCTCTGAAAGTGAAGTTGATGGAGTCATACTCCAAATCTCTGCCTAGTAAAAGGCAGCTGACTGGCCTAGTAGTCCTATGCATTTTCGCAATAGCAGCTGATTTATGCAATATGGTAGCCTTAATTTTCTTGATGTGCGGAGACCACAACAGGGTGTTACTAATTCTGTTTCCCAAGTTATGGAAGTGATTGACTTTTTTCAGGACCGTATTCCCAAGTTTTAGACTTTTATTAAATTATTTTTGCGGTCTTATGGTCATAAATGTAGTTTTCTGCGAATTAATACTGAGACCCCTTTGGTTATAAAAATCTTGGAATTTGTTATACAGATTCTGAATACCAACTGGGGTTTTTGATTTAAGCAGGGTGTCATCAGCAAACAACAACCCTGGGATGAGGATACCACCAAGTTTCAGTGCCTCATGAATACAATCCGTAAGATATTTAAATGTTTCATTTATAAACATTGAAAAGAGCGTTGGAACAAGAATGCGTCCTTGACGCACCCCTCGAGTAGCATGAGTCCTCTGGGTTAGGTCCCTGTCTTTACCCCAGCGAACTTGGGCATAATTTATCTCGTGAAGCCTCATTAGAATTTCTCCCAAGGCAGATAGAACCCTCATTGACGTGAGGCAGTCCCAGAGACAAGCCGTAGGAACCAGATCGAAAGTGCTTTCAAGTTGATGAAGACTACATAAAGATATTCCTTCTTGATGCATTTCCAAAGGATCAACATGGTGCTAAAAACTTTTACTCTCATACAAACTTTAGATCCTAAATCAGCCTGGAATAGGGATAAGATGTTTTTGTTTTATGCCCACTACAGGAATTTTGCTACGATCTGGTGCCAGGCCTTCTTTTGGAGAATATCTATTAGGCTAAGGGGCCTATAATTGCTGGGATCGAATTTTGCATCCTTTTTGTTGATCAAAATTATTAAAGCCTCTCGCTCCAAGAGTCCGGAAAAGGTGCACCTGACTTAATGGCATTTGACAATATATTAATATATGGGGCCTAGATCTCAGATTTCTCATCGATACTGGTCACCAGTCATATGATCCAGAAGTGTTTCTTTCCCCGGCTTTAAGCACACTATCGCCTCTCTAGTGTTTTTTAATGAACAGAACTCATTGCAAGGTACTACTACTGACTGAAACTTATCTATTCTGCATGGCATCTGGTCAATGAGGGGTGTAGAATAGAGGTCGGTAAAGTGCTGAACTCATGTTTGTTCTTGGATGCGATGCATGGTCAGAGTACAAACTTTCAGACCCTGGGCAAATTTTTACCAAAATGAATATATCTTTCCTCTTGGAATAGCAAGTCCTGCCAATTTTTACTGTCTCAGCTCTTTTCACTCATTGCTAATATCCCTTTGGTCTTTCATCACGAATCTGTAGGGGATTCAAAGATCTTATGGCAGTTAACAAGTATACTTACGCCTGCATACATTCCTTGGTGAAACAAGGAGATTTAGGGGAATCTTTTTGAGTCCCTCTTGCTCCTGCCTCTAAGAGATATTTTAATGAATCAAAAAAGTGACAATGAATGTCTGCTATAGGAATTGCATTCATGTGAACGTCCTCAAATTGTGGAACGGCTGAAGTAAAGTGGTCATAAATGGAGGCTAGCCACTTAGGGCAAGATTGTATTTTTGCCTACTTAAGGACACTCCTAGTATTCCCAGTAATAAAGTTTTCATATGCACTAATTGGTAAAATAGGATCAAGTAACCCCCTCTTTCAGCATTAAATGCAAAGCATTATGATTACTTCGGGTTCTAATAGTTACTTTGAAATCCACCACACAATTCCTAAGATTTAGGCTCAACATTATACAGTCAATTGTACTTTTCAAGCATCCCCTAGAGAACATATATGCCCCGCACATACATATCAGCATGTGATCTGCCATTATCTGCACACAAACTATAGGCAATGGTAAATAAGGCTAATTTTGTGGCTATGGCCAAACTATATGTTAAAGGGACCCCATTTAGTTCAGGAATGGCCAGAGCATCATCTTCCGGTTCGATGGCTAAAATAATATAGTCCAGCAGCACGTAAGTAGTTAAGTAGAATGCTCTTGGGATTATTGGGCAAGGACTCAGGTTGTAAACTAGGATGTTTTGTGTTTAGGAGACCTTATTCTTGGCCACACTACGACTATAGATCCTAATTGTAGCCCTTATGTATATTCCAATATAATCAGATGACTCAATGATTAGTCTTTGATAGTCTAATTGAGCGAGATTTTAACCCAAATTAAAAGTCCCACAGATGGCCAGGCGAAGTGTTAAGCGCTTCAGCTGAGTGAAAAGCAAAACCTGACCTGTATAATGGCATGATTGCCCAGGTCTCTTTAAAAAGGCAAGTCAGCCAATATACTGTGTATCCCTGCAGATTCCAAGAGAGAATCTGCAGCTGGCCATGACTAGGAACTTTAACCCCCTGATGGAACATCTGCCTGGCCTACTTGCACTTCATTTCTAACTTTACTTTGCTCAGGTAAAGGTGGGGTGCGGTCACCTATAGACTCGGTGCCACCCAGTCAGTTTACACTACTCAAGCTCTTTTCCTCCTGACTCCACTTGTCTCGAATCTGGGACCATCAGCACCCCCTACCCTGTTGTAGAAAGCAAGTTGTGTTCCTGTGCTAGTGGTTTGGATATCGCGGGCTTCTATTGCCAGTAGGCCTTCTATTAGTTCTCTAGTGCCCACCTCAATGTTATCACCCTTTCCTGGCTCAGAGGATTTTCTACATGCATTAATGATGTCTTGCCTTATAATTGATTTGCTTTTATAGTTATCTCTTAGCCAGCCCAATACTTCGTTGATTAGAGAACTCCCCACTTTCATAGCCCTCGTTCATCAGTATCTCCCTTTATGGATATGACTGTGAGCTGTCCTTGTCTGGGTACCACCCTTTTCCTTCCCATGGGTGTAAAAACCACAGAATTTAGGGCAGTCTTACCATAATGTTGTTCTCCCCAATGGGAGTCTGAATATTTGGAAACTCTCCTGTGGTCCAATCTTATGCCTGACCTCGTATTTCCCACCCATGGCCTGCCCGACTGGAATGTACCAGCGGCCTATGCCCCAGTGGTACCGTGAGTTCCCTGACCGCTCAATTGAGGAGTTCTGAATCCAATAGGAAGAAGGGTTAGGGAGATAATGGGGATTGCCTTGTCATCGTGGGACTCACTGATCTGGATTATCGCTTGTGTTACTACAGTTAGTTTGCATTCTAATGATTCTAAAACTAGTTTTAATACTGCCACTTAATTTTGCAATTCTGAAATCATTTTGTATAAATTGGTTGTTTTGTCATGGGACCATGAGGTGAAGCTAATCTCCTTCCCCCCTCTTGAACAAGCATTGTTTGACCCCCTCCACCCCCTCAGTGGTTTCAGCCAGTGGAATGAACCTAGTAGAACAAACCACTTCAGGTGAGAGTAGAGGCTGTGACGTGGAATCTCCAGGTAGTTCACATTCCCTAACTGCAAGTTGCAGGCTTGCTGGTGGTTTGGTCTTACTCACTTGTTCTGTGTCTGGCTTTTTCTAAAAAGTATCAGGTATTTTGGTTTTTTGCTGCTCCCTGGGGCCTGGGTGTGGGTAGTGATGGCGTGTGATTACCATCTCAGGATATTTCTAAAACACCATACTCACCTGGGCCCATAAACATTCACACTTTGAACCTGTAATCTATTTTTTCTGCCTACCAGGCGTTTATTCACCTTATTATGATTCATACCTGTACACCATTACTTACCAAATCCTTGTCACTTATACTCTAATTCCTAGATCTAATGGATCAAAAGGTGTTAGAATAATAGGTATAGAATAACATTTACCTTCTCATGGAAATAACCATAGAATCGGTAAAGTTTTGAACACTTTATCTATGCAATATTTTGCCAAATTTACTTTCCCATAATTTTGTTTATTCCACCCAGCAATATTTAGTTGCAATTCATATAAAATGTATTAAATGCAGTCAGTATTTCTTACATCCGTCCGGTTAAAGGGTGAGGTTCCCAGGCACATCTTGGGTAAGATGAGCTTTGGCAGCCTTTCAATGACAGAACTTCAAGGTTTTCAGTGTTCGTATGCGCAGGCGTGCTAAATCAAGATAGAGTTTTGCAGTATCCTTCAGGCCCAAAAATAAGCTAATAATAATGTCAAAGAGAGACATGTTAGAATACGAAAATAAATGCACTGTATTCCACTTATTTCTACTCTAACCCCATTACTTTATTTGAACTATAGCATTAGTAGTTAAGCAGGACATACAAAGTTTAGTTCGAGCAGAAGCATGTGCATTAGTATGTGAAGTTTAAAGCGGCCATCTTAGGCACTACTGTACAGCTGTAAAAAATTCCCACCAAAAGCAAAGATACGTCACATTACGTAGATGTAGTAAACGCATGCGCAGAAAGGTTCCCACGTTTTCGGTGGGCATATTCGGTCACTCGGGTTAATGTTAGTAAAATCACATAGGTAAGCTTCCTTTAGATACTGAAATGCCGTGTGGTGTAATTATTAGTCTTCGCAAAACATGTTGGTTAATTTATTACATGTGATTTCGAGAGGGCTGAATCCATGCAAGTTTCTTTACATATGAAACCTTGCTCCATCAGTATGGGGATTTAATATAGTCTCAGTAGTTTGGCATGAGCGGAAATCACGAAGAAACCATAGAAACCATAGAGGAGATTCTGAAAAGGATCCCATATCTTATGATTCTGCTCTCCAAGCAGCACTGGTAACGTTTCATCTCTCCACCTAATTCAATTTTGCATCAGGAACAAAGTGTGTGTCTATACAAGGGAGCAATTTGTTACTTGCAACAACATGATAACGACTTCAGAACACCTACTTAATTAATCTGTGGGACGTGATTCGGCCAATACGTAGCCGCTGTGAAATATTCCTTGGAATTAACGTTTACGCTTGAATGGTTTCCGTAATGTTCGGCCACTATTTCTCATTAGCTCTGAACGACTCTCACAATTTGTGGTCTCCATTTTTGAACAGCATTGGCAATGTGGTAAAACAACCAAAGGGGTCACGCTCAATCTCTACATTTAAAAAGCATTGCGCGTCAGGAACGAAGCAGGCGTTTACACAAGTGAACAGTTTACAAATTCGCCTGTATAATGTGTAACAACGGAACAACAAATTAAATACATTTAGTAATTCATGAAATAAGATCTGCACGTCAGGAACCAAGCTGACATTGACTCAAGGGAAGAATTGGTAAATAAATAGTACAGTTGGCATTAACAGGACAAGGAATTAAACCCTTCTTTCAGACCAATGTGTGTGATACTGTTGTCACTGCTGCTACCGAAGTCTGAGTCATCCTGTGTGCCTTCCAACAGAGGTGGCTTGAAGGACGCTGTGCTGCGCTGCCAAACCTTGCCGCAAATCCGAAGCCCAACGCTCAAAACACCCGGGGCGAGGACCACAGCCCCCAAGGTGCACCAGCAAACCCACACCTGATGTGAGTGAGGGGGTGGAGTGGCCATTGCGCTTAAAGCGCTGCCTCTCCCCCCGCGGCGCGGGTCGAAGAATGGATGAAACTCGGACCAAGGGCGGGCCCGTCTGAACCCTTAAGAGGCCGGGCTGGGCCACTTCATTAACATCCTGAGGTTTAAAATTCTAAGTCCTGCTATTGTTTTGGTTTGGGGGGCCTACGCTTTAACCTGGTTTGGATGCTATTATTTGTTTGTCTGCTGAATAGCCATTCGGCATAGGCTGTCACAAACTAGGCTTACCGATACCTAGATAAAATGAATAAGAGAAAATCCCTTCCAGGACAGCGTGTGGTAGGGATTCTTGACGTTTTTTTGCTACGAGCTGAGTCAGCCCTTATCCATGAAATCGCCCTAACGGAGCGAAGACTGTCCCTGGAACCAAAACTCCCCCAGGGACAGCTCGTTCCGCTAGAGGCTAGTAACAGTACTGATAGTCATGAGAGTATTTCCCCCACCGGGATAACGACTAGCAACACCACTAAAGAAAGGGATAGTGTTGTGTTGAGGGATACAAATGCTAAAATCAGAATAAACACTAGGGGACAGAAGAGCAAGCCCAATCAGGGGTCAAGTTCCCCCACCCAGACCAGGAAAAGAAAGGGGCAGGGCCAAACCAAGCTTATTTTCCCAGCACCGGAAAAAAGGCGCAAAAATAGAACCACGAGGGAGGAGACGGAGGAGGTGGCTGAAGTGTGCATTGACAAACTCGAACTGATGCAGAAGACTGTCGAGTCAGCCAGGGCCGTTGATCAGCCACCACCCATTGATTCATTCTTGCCACTGTCGTTGTACCACCAAAAGAGTCATGTATAACTGGAGTTGATAGGCCTTCGCAATCAGGACTTCCAAACCCTGGTCTCGAAACCACATTGCAATCAGGTAATCTAGTTACCCCGCAACAAGTCAGGCAGGAATGTCTATTCTGCGCCATAAACCGCAGCCCAAAAGTTCCATCCAGGAACGTCTATTAAATATACAAAATGAACCTTTAGCTAGTAGACCTAGATATGGAAACTCAAGGGAATCACCAAAGAAAGTCAGACAAGATAAAGCATCGCACATACCAAGCAGCACATCCGTCATATGGCTGAGATACCCGCCACCCCCTCTCAACACAATCCCCAAGGATGGGAAACCGGAAACAGTTCTGAAGTTTTTGGAAGACGGGAGGGAGTGACCCTCCCGGCCGTATTTATTAAAATATGAAACAAAATTAAAACATTAAATTAACAGTTTCATATTATGTACAATTTCATTACCACATTGCGATGTTTGGCTAACCTTAACATATTCTCTAATACAAAGGTTCTCCTAGCCGAACTAACATCCTACAAAACATTTACTTGAAATTTTGAAATTGTACATCCTAACGTTTAAGGGCCAACGGCAAGGTCGTAACCGGTGTCAAGATCCCTAACCAGAAATATCCCCCTCACTTGTGAGGGGCGACCGCACAGAGGCATACCTCAAGTGCAACTACCAATTTCCCTTGACTTGACGGGGGCCCCAATAAAACTCGACGCCACTTAAAGGTCGTACGAGGACTCGTGTGAGGTATCTAGAAGGTAGCGTAGACCCCCCCCCAAACCCCACACAACTTACCACATCTGCCGTCGCAGACGTCCTGGCCCCGGGAAATTCCCCAGGAGGGGGCTGTAGCCCCTCCTACCCAGGAAGGGGCCTTGACCGCCTTTCCTTTCCTTTCGGCGGCCCATCCTTAGAAGGGACCGCCTCCCCGTTGAGGGGCCAATGGCCACCTCCCCCGAGCGCTCCCATCCGTAATGGGTGACGCCCACTCATAGGGATCTTCCAATTAGTGCTCACCGATCATGACCTTACCGCCACAGGCCGGATAGTTGACCGGCTATCCGGACCCCCCACAACACTCCTACCTAAAGGTCATGTTTTAAAGTCTTTAGCCAAGCTATGAAGTCTCCTATGAGTAACTCATTCCCCACCCGAGACAAATGAACACCATCCCCCAAATACATACTGTCATCATGAATACAACCGTGCGAAATAGAATGCAGTGTATTGGAACGGAACAATCTACTCACTTTGTTATTAATTTTTCTTACTGAATGATTCAGAGCAGAAACAGAAAAAGCCCCCCGCCACACTTTTCGTGGGATCATATGGGACCATGCAATCGTGCACCCTGGAACTCTCCTCGCTAACCAACTTACAGTGGAAAGCATCGCCTCAAGAAGAAGTCGTCTACCAGTGGTGACCAAATCATTGCCCCCAAGATGTACTATGACTATAGACGGCGGTGACCTCGTCCGCCCTAGCAAACCCTCGAAAAATGATTGAAACTGGTCAATACAGAGTCCGCCCCTTCCGTAGAAGGACACACTGTACCCGTATTCCCCAGCCACGTGAAACATGTCACCTGCCTTGAATACGTCCGCGGCACGCCTCACGTATGAGTGGCCCACGACCCACACCTCCTTTTTCACAGCCGGTGAAGTCTGACCGCTGGCCCGGTGTTGGGTCGACTGCTTAGTCCGCCCCGCCTCGTAGGCTTGCGCAACTGAAAACCAAACAAAACAAGAAGCGTGAGTACATCATTACAGCTTCACAACATGTGCAACCGCACATACCTTTTATAACATTTGGAGGACCAACGCCCCACACGTTTAACTTGTTCAACATTCAGACCCCTGGCTGTAGCCTCTGTAGCAGCCCCTATCCGAAAGGAATGGGTCCCAAACTCGCCCGGGTTCAGGCCCGCAGCGGTAATCGACATCGCAAGCACCCGTTGAAACTGAAACCTCGTCAGTGGGGTGGCGTCAGCGTGTCTCAACAAGGTCCCCCCCCATGATGCCACCCTTTGTGCTAAGTAATCCTCTACACACTTCACCGGGCACATGGAGGACCCGGGAATCCTACGTATGATTATGCAATCACCCATCGCACCTTGATCGGTCTTGGACCTGACAAACGAGACAGTCATTGTCTCCCCTCTGATCTGCACGTGCTCTTGGCACAGTCCCCCCATCCCATCCTGCTTGTTCCTCGCCACTAGTTCGCTTACCCGCATAGCCCCATGAAATGCCAGCGTAAAAGCAGCTCGGAATAACACTGTCTCATAATGGGATGAACATGTTGCAGGGAGTCTGGACAATAACAGGGCCAACCTATCCAAACCTATCGGGCGCCTTTCATCTACTCTGCGACCCTCAAGGCGTTGCCACCCACGTAGCGCTTTTTGCACCACAAAGGACGCTGTCGGGTCCTGGATCCCATGGGCCCTAGCCACAAAGGAAATGGCAGCCCGATGCCTCTGGGCCGTGGCCACCGATTTCCCTGCTCGATGTAAAGACATCAGAAAATTCACTACCCATTCCTCCTGGCCCCAAAGCTCCCCTCTAGCAGCCCCCAAAAAGGCCAAATATGAGCGGAACGCCCCTTCATATGCCTTCCTCGTCCTGGGTGCTAAACTCTCTCCCACGAGGTTACGAAGTTCGGGGCACCGAGAGACCAGAGAGCTTCGGGAAAGGGTGCCGCCACCGGGTCCGCTGCGGGCAGAAAACCCCAGAAGGCCTGCATATGAAAACGAGAAAGCGCATCAGCCGCCTTATTCATCACCCCCGGGACATGTCGTGCCTTAAATAGCACGTTCAATTGCATACACAGTAATACTATTTCCTTAAGTACTCTCAAAATCCATTTGCATCGCGCTGCCTGGCTATTGATACATTCAACCACGGTCATGTTATCAGACCAGAATACCACTGAGTGATCCCTGAACCCTTCGGGCCACGTTCTCAGGGCCACCAGAATGGGGAAAAGTTCCAGGAAAGCAATGTTACTTGTCAGTCCACTGTCATGCCACCATGACGGCCATTTTTGTGCAGACCACCGAGTGCCGAATATGGCACCAAAACCTACGCTCCCTGCCGAATCTGTCCACAGCCCCAGCTCCTCAGAGGACACGGCCGGTTTGTTCCAGACAACCCGACCATTGAAATCCGCCAGGAATGCCAACCAAATGCGCATGTCCTGGCGAACCTCAGCCGAGAGCCTTGTGCGATGATGACCCTCCTTCAGGCCGACCATGGCTTGAGCGATCGAGCGGGAAAAGGGGCGGGCCATCAGTATAACTCTTAGGGCAAAATTCAACTGTCCCACCAACTGTTGTAATTGATGTAGCTTAACCTTGGACTCACTTATACACATTTGCAGGGATGCCCTGAACCTTAACACCTTGTCACCTGGTAAACGAAAACAACCTTCTTTGGAATCGAGCTCGATCCCCAGAAACTCGAGGCAAGTCGAGGGACCCACAGTCTTACCTGGTGCCAAAGGCACGCCAAACTGTTTCATCAAGACACAAAATGCAGCCAAAGCCTGCCCACATTCCGGATCCCCGGCTGCCCCCAGGAACAAAAAATCATCGAGATAATGCATAACATGTTGAAACCCCGTCTTCCTTGTGAAGACCCATTGCAGGAAACTGCTGAACTTTTCGAAATAGGCACAAGATATAGAGCACCCCATCGGCATACACCTATCCATGTAATAATGACCCTGAAATATGAAACCAAGGAGACGCTGATCGTCTGGATGTACCGGGAGCAACCGGAACGCTGACTCGATATCAGATTTTGCCATCAGCGCACCGGGCCCCAGGCGATTCAAAATGGCTACGGCCTCATCGAAGGATGCGTACCGTACCGAACACATATCCGGGTCTATCGCATCGTTTACGGAAAGACCACGTGGGGCTGATAAGTTATGTATCAGCCGAAACTCACCTGGGTCCTTCTTGGGGACCACCCCTAAAGGGGAACAAACAAAGTTAGCAACTGGCGGCACGCTAAACGGACCGGCGACTCGACCTCGAGTAACCTCTTTCCGGATCTTTTCCTGTACCACGGTCGTATGCTGTAAGACCGATATCTGGTTTTTACATTTTGCTATACCCTGAAAGTCCCCCACTGGGATGCGGAAACCATATGAAAACCCGTTCCGCAACACCCCAGCGGAAGCACGATCCGGGTATTCGCTGAGCCAGGGAATCATTGCCATGGTATCAATCGGGGTAGGTAAAGGCGCCCCTCGGACTATGTCAGACCTGTTTGGCGCCTCCTCTACCCCCGTTATCACCCGTTCTGGCTCTGCACATGGACTCAGGATGGGATGATTGCCCACACCCACTACATTCGTGCCTAAATTTGCATGACCCCTGGGGCCTAGTACATTTACCCCTGTTAAAGTTCCAACACACCCCCCTTTTTCCTGCGTTGCCGGTTGGCTTCGAGTGGTTGTCATTACTCGTACCTGATCGAAAGGGCGTCCCCGCATATTGGCGGGAGGATTCGCCAACGTTACTCCCTACCAATGGCAATTTCAACATACCAGTATCCTCCATTTTGGACCAGGACACCGAATCATAACAATCCCAAGTTAAGTTTTTATCATGTTCTTTCGCTTTTCTGAAAATATTATCATAGCAGAACCAATGATTGCCCTCGTGTGATACAGAGTACCCCATGATCCGTGACTGATAAATCGGCAATTCGGGTAGCAATTCGGGCCGACGCTCCCCCAAGATGGATGTAAAAACCCCCCACGCTTTGCCCCAATTGCCAATGTATGCATGAGGTCCTTCTGGCACTTAACATGCTCCATCTCATAATGATCAGTAAGCAGCGAGAAGATGTTTATATACTCCCCTGCCCATATCTTCTCCTTAATAGCCAGAGGGACATGTTGACCCAACTTTTCCCTTCGAGAGGGTGCCGACTCATCCCTCGCAATCGGCAATGGCCGCTTACCTGAACCGGACGCTGTCTCTGCGACTGAACCTGTCCCCTGTGGTTTTTCTACTGCCGCCGCCGGCGATGGTGCCTTCGCCGCTTCCCGTGTTTCACGCAGTTGCTTCATCAACACCTGCGCGTCGACAGCCGTGGCGCCCTCGCTACCTTTACCCAACCACGCTGCTAATTGTGCTGCCAGCTCGGGCGGCATATCTTCCCCGGACACGGGGGTGACCACAACGGGAATCGGATTCCCCTCCTCCGGCACGGGATCGGGTGCTTCGATTGGGGTACTGGGACCCGGGATGTCTCCCCCAGCTGCTCCCCTTCTGGGCCTCTTGCCTTTTCCCCCCGGAGCTGCTCCTGCCAAAGGACGTTTCGGCCCCCCTTCCTCGTCTTTATCCGCCATTCGCCTCTTTAGGTCGGTCACCTCCTTCATGAGAACTCGCAGCATCTGGTCGGTAGTCATTCGCTTTCCCGCCTTCTTCGGCATTCTCCAACAGAGTATCTGCAAAACAAACAAGAACGATTACAACGCTCAAAATTGGCTCTTCGTTCCGTCTCGAGCTCACGTGCAGCGAGGAGGTGCAGCTTCAGAGCACAGGAACAAGAGGATGCTTTCTTGGCTTGTTGCTCCTTTTATCCGTCTTCAGGGCGGGCGTAAACCCGCCCCTGCCTGCCCCAAGGGCGTGGCCGGCCGCGTCAGTGTCTAGGCCAACCCACTCCAGGGCGGGAAAAAGGCGCGCCCCGGCTACGCCGCTTCGGGCATACCAGCCGAGACTCGCCTCCCGCCCAAGATGGCTTCCCGGGGGGATCGTGGTACTCCGCCATACGTTCGGGGGGACCGAATGGTCGCCCCTTTCCACAAACACCTTACACCTGCCATCACTTAGAACGGATGGGGGTGTACAATCCCTATGCGGCCCTTAGTTTTATGGAGGATGTAGATTGACTGGAATTATCTAAGGTTGAACCACACAAAGGAAGGGCAGAAAATAGAGGCATTGATATTTCCATGCTTCATACGCCGGGAGTAGTAGTAGGTAGGGGAGATAGTAGGTATACATGGATTGAGACATCGGGAAAACCTCCTACCAATAAAATCGCAGAGTTACCACCAGAAATTCAAAATGTTCAACAGTTGGTGAACCAACCTCCAATAACTGCTGAGGCTCATCAGTCCACAGCTAGGAGTGTTCACTGGCCAGTGGATAGGGAATCTGAAAATTATAGCAACCCCACAAACCTCTCACCGAAGCTCAAAATCCTATCAAGGAATGTGGCAGGTCCCCACTCAAAAATAGAAAACCCAGAGTTGGGTGTCCTTATCCAAGACTCAGATATATGTATGTTGCAGGAAACCTGGGCCAGGGAGACAATCCATAGATCTGGTTACTCAACCTATGCCATACCCGCCACATCTGGGGGAAAGGGCAGACCATCTGGGGGACTTACCACTTGAGTTGCTACACACTTGTGTTGCACGGGGAAGCAGGTGGAGACATCTTCTAGTGACATTCTATGTGTTATCCTGAGCTCTCCAGCCAGGCCGAGGTTAGTGCTCATTAACGTATACTCACGGCCAACTGGATACGGGCAAGAGTCCTCCACCCTAGATAAATTATCATCATTCATATCCAAGATCATTGACTATGACATAGTGATTTTGGATGGTGATTTCAATTGTCAGTACGAACCATTGAGAGACCTAGAGGCTGACGAACCTAATGACTGGGATCTGCACTGGGCCATTCCAGTGGCCAATGCACAGCCAGTATGAGCATGGATTCCATTAGTTGTCCAACTGAACACCCTCACATTGAATTACTCACTTAGGGCGTGTAATGGGCGTTTCAACACTGACAGTCCACAAATTTCACCTGCAACAGGTTCGCTTCCCCTTCAATCTTCGATTACATTATGATGAATACTAAATCTTGGCATCGGTTGGCCAACTTTAAGATTGCTCCCAGATTCAATAGTGACCATAATGCTTTAATCTTAGAAATGGACTCTCCATATTCTGGAGAAGACCTTAAGGACCAACCGTTCAAAACAGCAGGGCCAATTCTCACTAGATGCAGGAGGAGAGTAAGATGGGGCATCCTTTGCGAATCCCAAGATAGACTATTTTTACTCTATCAAACAATCTTGCCATGTCTGGAGATTGCAATTCAGCTAGGTGAGTCCGGAGATTCTGTCTACACCCTCAGTAAAATAGCAGAAAATCATCAAGGATTAGTGGTGGCTCTAGCGGACAGCTTTGTAAAAATAATACAAGTAAAGGCAGGCAGTGCTCCTAGACATCCTTGGTACAGCGCCAAATGCCGCAAGGCTAAGACAAACTTGCTGACAGCGATCAAAAGTAATGATAAGCTGGTGATGAAGGGCTACAGGATACTATATAAACTCAAAATCAAACAAGCAAAAAAGGAGTGGGAAATAGAAAAGTGGAACAGTCTGAGAGATGCCCTAAACCGGAGGTTTATGAGGACCTTTTGGAAACTAATAAGCTCGGACACAAAGGAGGATAAACACGCCTTTGAACCAAACTTGGGCGCTGACGTCTGGAGTGCATACTTTCAGTCACTCTACTCCAGGAAAGAGGCTGTCCTTGAGCAAGCCGAAATCTTCACTTCTCTCCACATCTAGTCAGTTCAAAAACTCCGGCAATTTCTCTAAAAGAGGTTAAGGCCGCAATTGCCCGAGTAATACCTGCTAAGGCCCGGGGCTCGATAAGATCCCTGGAGACCTTTAACGTTATATTACAGGGAATGGAGATCCCCATCACATGGCTAGGGGCTGAAGTTATCCCTATCTACAAGAAGAGCTCACCCCTACTTCCTGCAAATTATCGGCCCATCAGCCTCATCGATGTTGCACAAAAAATCTTCGCCCGAGTGCTTCTGGACCGTTTGCAGAATTGGATGGAGGAGTTTTCTATTCTTACCCCCTATCAGGCCGGTTTTCGTACTAAAACATCCACAATTGATCAAGTTTTCAGATTGCAACTATTTCACTGGAAAACAGTAATCTTAGAGGGTGGCAGTCTCTAAATGATTTTTGTGGACCTGAAATCGGCCTTTGATTTAGTCCCCAGAGAAAAACTATGGGCTATTCTACATGATTTAGGAGTGCCTAACTATTTATGTGAGATTATGAAAAGATTGCATGTGAACAACTATGCCCAAATTAGAGTTGGAAAAAATGGAGAAATCCCTGATCGCATACCCATAGAGAGAGGTGTGAGACAGGGGTGTGTTTTTGCCCCTACCCTTTTTTATCTCTTTATAAATGGTCTAGTTGAAACTTTGGCAGCCGGAGGAAATATAGATGCACCAAAACTAGCGGGCCGCAAGGTATCTGCCTTGATGTTTGCAGACGATACCCACCTGCTGTCAAAATCACTGATGGGTATTCAAAGGGCACTGGGTATTTTTTACCTATTTTGTAAGAACAGGGGCCTGGAAATAAATACTCAGAAACCCAAATATATGGTTTTCAATGCAGGCCATTCAAAGCGTCCCAACCCACAACTAGCCAGAGAATCTCTAGAGAAAGCCGCTGTCTGTGACTATTTGGACCTAACCCTCAAGAAGAATATGGAGTGGGATGACCAAATTAGGAAGGTTTGTCTAAAGCTGACGCAAACGTCAGGGGGCCTCCCGAAACAGCAGAGGAAGTGTGTATGTAAGATGCTGGGGCCAGTGCTGGAAATTTACAAGGCGCAAGCTAGAGGGGCTGCTTTGTCGGAGCCGAATTATGAGGCCATAGGCCGACCGATGAACTTTCAAGGATTAAAAATTGTTTCCTTAGACAGGTGGCGGGCTTTCCTAAAAGCACTCCCTTAATCCCGCTCCGAATTGACTTGGGCTAAGCCCAATGGCACAGGAGGTAGCGCTCAGACCCCTTCTTTACTGGCACTGATTATGGAGCACCCCAGAACTATCCACGTAAAAGGAGGAATTGAGGGAAGCGGACAATCACAGGGGGGCAGGCAAAATCTCCTGGCTCACCCACATTAAGAATTCCTTTGTAGCCATTGGAATGGGAGAATTATGGAATCGCCCACTAAATCTAACAGAGGTTACACATTGCATTCTGCTTTAAATCTGTACTGCAGACAGTGTTAAATTCAGCCTTGATTTATTTATCTGCAGTATGCACAGCAAGGTTCATAACTTGAAAAGAGAAAGAGAAACAGTATGAGAGAGAGGAAGAGAGAGAAAGAAAGATATTGAAAGTGCGAGAGAGAGAAAGTAATAGATGGAGCAGGAGAAGTACTGTTGATACTGGAGAAAATCTTCGCAGCTCACCTTTTTGCCATCCGTGTGTGTTCAACCGCATGCCGGGTTATTGTGCACCCTCAAGTTTAGTGATCTGAAAGATAGTATACAATTTGTAATTGCAGAGTACATTCAACTGCACACTTATATTTCTGTGTTATGCCTTTGCACACCCAGGCTACTGTATTGCATCAACTCCCACTGCAAGGAGGTGTCTGTGAGTTATTTTCCTCCCAGGGTGCTATACCCCATGCACTCCCACTGCATAGCAGTGCGTTTTAATTACTGCGCACCCAGACTGCTGCACCCCATCCACTCCCAGTGTCTGGAGGTGAGTTCCCGTTCCTGCGCACCCAGACTGTTGCAACCTATCCACTCCATAGCAAATGAGGAAATTGGTGGCTGGGTTACAGTTGCGCTGGGTAACAATGATAATAGTAAGGATAAGGATAAGTAAAAAAGCTCCAAGGATAAGGTTTAGACCACCAAACTAAACACAACAGGCATGAACCAGTCAATGCCCTGATACACAACACAACATTTATCCTGAGCTAACAAAAAAATCCACTTTGCAACCAACGAACAAATCACAAGTCGCTGTTTGTTTTCTTCTTTTCTTTCTTTTATTTCATGCGTTGATTGTTCATAAACCTCCTAGCCGACACGTGTTTCGTCTGATTCGGTGTTAATCCACAGACTTCTTCAAGGCTTGATTGATCAAATTCGACCTCTAGTCTCTTGTTCAACACCCCTGCCACAACGTCATTGGGGTTCAGTTATCCTCTTAGTCTATTTTTCACGTTGTTTTGGCCCGTAGATAGCGATTAAAATCAGTCTCTCTCCATATTGTATTATTCGGGTATTTTCCTCCTGTGACGATATTTCGTCCTCTGTAAAAAGTTCCTGGCGTGACGAAATATCGTCACAGGAGGAAAATACCCGAATAATACAATATGGAGAGAGACTGATTTTAATCGCTATCTACGGGCCAAAACAACGTGAAAAATAGACTAAGAGGATAACTGAACCCCAATGACGTTGTGGCAGGGGTGTTGAACAAGAGACTAGAGGTCGAATTTGATCAATCAAGCCTTGAAGAAGTCTGTGGATTAACACCGAATCAGACGAAACACGTGTCGGCTAGGAGGTTTATGAACAATCAACGCATGAAATAAAAGAAAGAAAAGAAGAAAACAAACAGCGACTTGTGATTTGTTCGTTGGTTGCAAAGTGGATTTTTTTGTTAGCTCAGGATAAATGTTGTGTAACCTATCCACTCCCACTGCCCAGAGGTGATTGTACAATCCTACGCACGATCGTTGCTGCACTGTATCCACTCTCCCCACCCACAGGTGACTTCTCATTGCTTCGAAAACAAGCTTCTCTGCACACCTTGCGCCACTGGCGTGTTTCAAAGAGGGTCCACCACGTGCCCAAGCAACCTTTGTAGGCATTGTTACGATGGCCACGCATCTTGGCAGATTCCTCAAACGTTGAGCTTTGAAGGTATTGGGGAGGAACGCCAATTTGTGAAACACAACCTGTTAGATAAAAAGAAAGATAAGACTGTGCGTCATTTGTTCATCAAAGGAGAGAGAAAGAGAGAGAGAGAGTGACTCTGAAAAGAATATTCGCAACTCACCTTTCTGTCACCGGCGAGTCTTTTACCACGTGCCAGGCATAGTGCACCTTGAAGCTCCACATCTAAAAGATAGTAAAAGAAAGATGTTATAATTGGTAATTGCCACTATCTTAATGTGGAGTAGAATAACATCACCCTTTCACACACCTTTCCTCCCCCATTGAAAATACAACCATTTGTACGGTTCCAACTTGTTTAATGGGCTTTGATTTATGAACAATTAGTAGAGTAATAATGTTTTCCATCCGGTTATAGAAAACCGGTGGTGCGCAGTCATACACGTGGTTTCAATCATTATGCCTGTGTCTGGGCACAATAATTGAAAGCTCATGTACTATTGGAGTCTATTGCGTGCAGCTAACGAGTAATAGATCCATTAGGCCATGGACGGAGCAATGCGCCCGCCTCTGGCCAATTGCGTGTAGTCTTTTAGAATAAGCGCACGCAAAGGCCATTGATTTAGCAGGGAAGGAAACAGACACGCATGAGCGTTGCGTGAGCAGTGCTGTGCACTCCAACGAAGGCACGAGCTGTACTGCGCACAGCAACGGAGGCACAAGTGCTAAATGAATTGAGAAAGGATAGGTTGTCAAAATAAGATGGTAAATTTAACTGTATATAGTATAAAAAAAATAAATACTCATCTACTTCGCTACGCATGTGGGAGCGACGGACATTTGACCGACTATAAAAACGATCCTGCTATTAAAAAAAATATACAAATGCAATAAGATAGGGTATGTAGGACTGAGTACGCCTAAATCGCTGCGTCGATTTTTTTGTATCCAGTCTGCTGTATCACATCTACTCCCTCCGGTGCGCACCCAGACCTTTTTGCGGACAGAGCACCTTCTACATCATGCAGTCCCTCTCTGCCACCAATAAGTCTCACATTTGGTGCTGACTCTAGATATCGCTATGACAAAGGACATACTCCTGCAACCATCATCATTGCAGGTTCCTCACCCGCTCAGTCCTTCCAGTACCACTAACTCAGTAACCAAAGAGGCCATGCACATGATGGTGGGCCCCCCGTTCGGTAGTACAATGGCATAGAGCACATGCAACCGGTCTTTTTTATTGGTAGGGTCACATGTGCTGTGACACCTGTGCTGGATGGGTGTGGTGTGGGTGTATACCAGCCATGCGGGAGTGTGTGTGTGCCGTTCTGACAACTGGACCTGAAACTAGCAAAGCACTACAATGAACATTTGGGCCATGTAGCGTTGTTGTATTTTCCTGTAAGCGTAAGCAAAGTGGGCTGGCCTGACGTATGCCAGCGCTGCATGAGGATGTGAAAAATGACTCCCGAGCCATGGGCGTGGCTCCGTCGTGAGCTATATGAGAAATCAACTGCTTCAGGTGTCTGTGCTCTAGTGCTGCCATCACCCGGGTCTTGAAAGCAAATGTGTCATTATGTCTGTGAAGTCCCACAACATGGCCAACATGACCCTACTGTAGCTGTAGTAATACAGGGCTATGAAAGATTTAGGTTGCAGTTTTTGGCACATGAAGGGCAACTAATATATAAACTTTTCTAAAGACATATAGTACAATTGTCTCTACCTTAAATAAATCCAGGATAGATTCAATGTTGTCTGTAGTGTAGATCCAAATCTGATTTCAAGTTGTGAACCCAGCTGTCCGCAGTGTAGATCGAAGGCAGTAGTCGATACAGACATAAGTCTGCGGTGCTGTGGCGCTGAGTTCGCAATGGGCCTGTATCAAGGAGGCACGTGGTCATAGCGACAGCCACGTGGCAGGGTGAGGACCTTTGCTGTGGCAGAGTCTTTTGTCTTTGCACAAGTGAACAATGCCCAAGGCGTAGCCTAATTTTTTATACTCTTATGCTGGAGTTGCGTACGTTGGACCAGCCCACTCCGCTTCTGCTTCAAGATGGGGGAGGGACAAGACAGGTACATGACCAAGATATTCCCCAGTGTCTGAGATAATATGGTTGCATCCACTGTGCTGTACACTACTGTATCAATACTATATCTACACACGGAAAAGTTTTTGGTTTGTATAGTGAGTTGTGTATAGCATATCACCGGTAGTCTTGCCAATGTGTGAATTATTGTTAATGTGCGAGTTCCCTACCTTATACAAAATTGGTTGCCACATCTCTGAACATTCAGCTAGTTTGCTATTGAGGGGATATATTATTTTGGGAAAGTCCGTTGTCCTGTTTTGCGCTGCCTCTGAGGTAGTAGATGGGGAGGGATCATGAGGGGTGGTTGTAGTGGTGATGGCGCTGGATGTTGTAATTTTCTTTCTGCACATGTCTTGCTTCTTCTTGAACTTTTCTTCGTCTTTGTGGACTTCTGTTGCTTCTTTCTGCATTTCTTTTGCTTCTTTATGTCCGTTTTCTCTTCTTTCTTCACATGTCCTACATCTGTAAGCATAGTTAGAAACTAGCATTTAAAAAACCTTTGAAATTCACTGATAAAACCATAGGTTTCAGGCATGTTATAGTTAGAAGTTCGCATTTAAAAAACCTTTGACGTTCACTGAAAAAACCATAGGTTTCAGGGGTGTTATAGTTAGCTGGACATTTCACTCATACCCAGGAATCACTGAGTGGGTTTTTAGAAACTTGTATTGGTGTGTCAATGGATTCAAATATGGTACTCTGTATGTTACAGTGAGTGATCAAAGGTTATACTAGTGTATGATGAGGTGTATCTGATTGTCACATGGATGATGTCATCAGTGATGTCATCAGTGATGTCATTTGAGATGTCATCAGTGATGTCACTGACCATGTCATGAATGATGAAATATGTGACATCATCAGCAGTGGATTGCAGGCGCTCGAGTTACAGTTAGTGCAACTAACTATAACGGAGGAATTTCAATGGTTTTGTATGAGTGAAATGTCCAGCTAACTATAACAACCCTGAAACCTATGTTTTTTTTCAGTGAATATATATATATATATATATCCAAAACACAGTTCACCAGCCACCGCTCCTCGTTGTTGCGGGTGCGTCCTCAGCGCGCGGTGACACGCGCCAATTTAATTCCACAACGCTTGTTTCTTAATCCCACATAAGAAACGTTTCAAAAAGAGTGCACTCCTGAGCCATATATGATTTTTGAAACGAAAGATAAAATTTATTTAGTCGTGTTACAGCAAAAATTGACAGACGCGTTTTTATCACAAACCACCGGCAAGGCAGCTGAACAGAAAAACCACGCGAGTCCCAATCTTCATTTGGCAATATTTAATGGAAAGGCAAGTTCATCAAAAATATATCACAAAGTTCAAGATTCCCCAACCTCCGGTCGGCGATGGAGAAATACACAAACTCCAATTGTAGTGATGTCAGTTTTTCTTTATTGTTTGCTTCCTATGCTCCCACAACCTGTCATCAAGCTGGCCTTGATCACATATGTATATATGTGTGTGTGTGTGTGTGTGTGTATGTATATATATATATAATATATATATCATATCAAAGAAGATTATATATGCATGTATGAATTTTCATGGTTATGCCTTCTGCCCAGTATCAATTCCCAATGACATTAGTCAGAGTGTCACTGGGATAAGAAAACACAGCCAACACAACATGTATGGAAAGCCCTGTTGTTGTGGCAGACCAGACAAAAACAAGGAAATATGTTGTGTCCAACTTACCTGCATTCATTCTTGACAATAGATGAGCCATTGAAAATCTGGGTATGTGTACATTCAAGTGTTGGTGAAAAGCAACTGCTGGTCTCAAGAAGTACCAACATGTCAGTAAATAGACTGTGGCTCATTACTACTGGGTTAGACTCAAGGCCTTCTTACACTGAAGCAATGGAAAGGAAACCAGAATTTCAAAAGCAATAGGTCTGGCATTGGCTTCTAGCTTTTTGGCTTTGCTAATTCTTGTTTTGACCTGCCATAGTTTTGCAAGACTTTATTTATGAAGAAACTGCTAGGCTCTCATCAAGCTAAAAACATTGGCTAAAAGCAAAAGTATTTTTGGGGTTTCAAAAAAGCACACATTACCACAGTAATCCCTGGCACTGAAGGGAATTACTTTGAGTGTGGATGTGTCCCTTGTGAACGGGCAGCATGTCATAACCCACAAGTAAGTCAGCCAGTGACTGAAGTGGACTATTTCATTGCTCTGTGATGCATGCTGTAGTGAGTGGGATCATTATTTTTATGACTGAAAATCCCTTTAAATGTAATTTACGGAATTATAGTAAAATCAAAAGGTCTTAGGCAGAGCTAAGAAAACGATTTCTCTGGTGTTGGCTACCAGCCTCTTGCCTTTGCTAATCAAATTTTTATAAAATGTTTGTAAATATTTATTACAAATAGATTGATAGGGTAGAAAACCTGCAAAGAAAGTGTGTTGTGTAGAGAGATAGACAGACATACTGTGGCATGTATGTGCTTCACATTGCACTTTGAAAAATGCAAAAAAGTGAATTTTTCAAAGAATTAGCAAATTACCACCAACTTCAAGTTGGTGGTAATTTGCGATTCCTTAAGGCCAATTTGCTTTTTTTTAATGCTTCTTACATTGCATTTAAGGGATCGCAAAATTTGCGATTCCTTAAATGCAATTGCAAAATAAGGAATCCCAAATTTTGCGATTCCTTATTTTGCACTCAATTTTGCTACATACATACCATTTATCGAAAATGAGTTTGCAAACGCCGAAATTCTGTGAATGTCGGCGTTTGCGAACCCATTTGAGCTTCATACATATGGCCCTAAGTCTTTTGTCCCTGAGACTTCAGCAGGAGGCAAGCACAGATCAAGCCCTTGGAGAATATTCTGTAGATAAAAGTCCTTAAAAAGTTCCTTCTCCTTTCCTTGGCAATGAAGCAACCACTGCAGGCCAACCCAGCAAACAGCACACTGGCAGAGGGGCAGTAAAACTCCTGCAGCTTCCTTGGTTCTTCTCCTTGACAAAAGGTTTCTTGTTCCAGAAGTGATCTAAAGTTCTTGGGATCAGGGTCTCAATATTTATACCCCAAAATCCTTTGATCTCTGAATGCAGAGAGGCCTCTGCCTAGTCCAAACCAGTTCCTGAGCACTTTGTTTACATGACTCTCTCCTTCCTTTCACTGTGCAGGGCAGAGACATCAGCCGCCCCACAGGAGGTAGAACCAGCACAGGGGAGGGAAGATACATCTCTGGAGCACTTTGTTGACAAGATTCCTTTTCTCCTTTCACAGTGCAGGGCAGAGACATCAGACAAGCCACAGGAGGTGGAGCCAGCATTGTAGAGGGAAGGCCCATCCCTATTCAGGTCCCAGGTGCAACTCCTCCCTCCCATCTAGATGCAGATCTCTCTATTCACCACTGGGCTGCCCCAGCCTGTCTCCTGGAATCCCCCAGCCCTTTTACTCACAAACCCAGACAAGGAATACACAACCTAGCAGAGGCAGGCCTGGACAATTAGGCAAGAAAATACCTACTTTCTAAAAGTGGTATTTTCAAACACAGACTATTAAAACAAACTTTACTAAAAGATGTATTTGATCATTCTGAGTTCAGGCATACTAAATTCGAATTTCTACAATTTTCCCTGAGTCAGTTAGGATTATAAGAATGTAATAATCTAACTGCCCATTCTTGACTATGGAGAACAGGTAGCCTTCAATAGTGAAAAACAGCTGTAATTCACTATTAGGACATGCTACACACACCAGAGCATGTCCTACCTTATACGTACAATGCACTCTGCCCTTGGGCCTACCATAGGGGTGTCTAATATGAAGCAAAGGGAAGGTTTAGGGATTGACAAGTGGGTGCACTTGCCAAGTCGACATGGCAGTGTTAGACTGCACACAGGCCTTGTAATGGCAGGCCTGAGACAGACTTTACAAGCTGCTTCTGTGGGTGGCACAACCAGTGCTGCAAGCCCACCAGCAGCATTTGATTTACAAACCCTGGCACACATGGTGCACTGTACTAGGGGCTGCTGGGAAATCAAATAACCCAATCATGGAATCACCAATTAGTACATCAATTTAACATAGAGAGCACTTGCACTGTGGCACTGAATAGCAGTGGCACAGTGCCTGTAACGACCGGATGCTCAGAACAGGCAACTCACCAACCGTAGCTGACCCAGTCGTCACGTAACAATACTCTTCTCAGGCCATTATTTACAAGATATCTAGAATACTCACCTGAGAAGATGGAAAGAAGCTATTCACAAGCCTATATATTCAAAGATACCACTAATACCTAATGGATTCCATATCTTATCCTATAATTACCTTATCTTATATTCTTTAACGTCTCCCGACGATATCTTTAACGTCACCCGACGATATCTTTAACGTCACCCGACGATATCTGTAACGTCATCCGACGATATCTTTAACGTCTCCCGACGATATATACTAATGGGGATTCACCTTTAAAAGTTATTTCCCTAATGAAGTTCACACTCTCCCCCCATCATCAGTTACCTTTCCAAAAGGGCATATCCCATCCTTCTGTATGTTAGCACCTGGTTAAAAGGAAAGGTTAATCTCATTCATAAAAACAACATTCAAAGATATTTATCATTAAATCTTTATTCTACAATTAAGCATGACAGAATGAGCAAAAGAAACATGAGTTAAGTTAGTCGCTACCTATAACCTAAAAAGGGGAGTAATGGATGATTAGATATATTCTACACTAAGCTCAGAACGCCTCACCTTAGACGTGTGTCTTTCCATCTCAGCAGCGGAGCTGATCCCTCTCTCTCTCTCTCTCTCTCTTGCTGTGTCTTCAATCTGCTCGGGACTCTGCTCTCCCTCAATGGCTCACGAATACACGTCTGCACCGCTACGCCTAGTCTACGCTGCCATGGTTCCGAAATACTCGAACCCTCTTCTGGACTTAGTCTCTGCCACTCCTGTATGATGTCATTACAGGATTCTCAGTCACTTTCCTTCTTCGTTCAGTATTTCTATTAGCTGATGATATCAGCCTCTATGCACCAGCCTTAGGACCAACTTCTTCTGTCTACTCCACACGCTGCTCTCTCTCTTCTTACTCTACGCTCCTTGATAATATAGAGCTTTCTTTCTCAATGGAAAATTCCGGTATTAAGCCGACTCCCACCAAATTCCTTCACCAGTCCCGGGCTCCCTTCGCCTTTCACAGTGGCCACCTGCGTATTGCGTCTAGAGTCAGGGAGACAAACACATTCCTTTGATAAGGGCCAGTCTTGACCGGTTCCTCACTAGCGAATAACAGGATGAATTCTAAACACTACCTTTACCCTGCAAGCGCCTCGGACAGTCAAGGCAGAAGTACAAAATGGCTTCTCTCTAGCTTTCGGGCCTGTAGGCCCAAGAAAACGGAAAAAGGCACTAAACCCTGTCAAAGCACATAGTTAAGCCCTTCAAATGAACGCAAATGCAACTAGGACTGAGATGGTAGTGGATTATAGTCACCACCAGTCTGAAATTAGACTAAAATTACCCTGTCGCTACATTCCACTCCTGACTAAATGTACTGACATCGAAAGTCAAAAAATAAAACAAAAAGGGGAACTCAAACAGGACGTATATCAGTTGAAGAATAATAGGAAACAAGACTAAAAGACCTAGCCATAACTCGTGGACGGAACAGACGGAAAAAGGATGGTATACACTGAATACAGCAACAAATAACAATTAAAGAACTAACTGCTAAGAAGATTTCACCTAATATCTGGCGTAAAGAATGGAAATCTGGCAGCCAATTAAAAAGCCAATCAAACCACCCTACATCTAAATGTTCCCTCACTTCTTGTGTCAGCTCATGTAACTTATTAAGATGGGACCTAATGGATTTAGAATGATCTGATAAGTTAAAGCAACATAGGCCCTCAAAATCTGAACAGCCATGGTCATGTTTTAGTAGTAAATAATCTATTGCAGCTCTATTCTGTAAAATAGCACGGCGCTCGCCTTGAGCATCTGATAACAAATCAGTTGAAATAACAGAAGTACTGTTCAGGGATTTCACCATCCAGCAAGCAAGTTTGCCTATTGTGTTTGCGTTAAACACAGATAATGCAGGAACATCAATAATAGAAGCGGCAAAACTAAGATATTCAGTTTTAGAAAATAAATGTAAGGAAGAATCACAATCTCTTGAAAGTGGAGGTGCATCACGCACTATGCGGGATGACGCAGCCCCATCAGAAGAAAACATCAAAAGGCTTAATCGTGTTAAAGCACATGGACCTCCAGAGATATTTGCTGGAATATAGGACCAGGACACATTGCCACAGGAAAAGAGCCATCCAGACGGTAATAACACATGATAGTAATGGCTTGCAGTCACTATAAGACGTTTGCAACTCATATTATTTTGGACTGAATTGCACGCGGCAGGAGTCCTGGTAACACATAAAAAATGTTCATGGATAGATGAAGGACTAGAATGTTCTAATCGTAGTTGGGCACATTTGCCTGTATATCTAGGATTGCAAGTCATGTTGTAACAAATGTCACTTTCTGTGATATAAGTTGAAATCTGAAAAGTCAAGGGGGATTCTGGTTCACTTAGAACAGTACATGAAATACAGTAATCGTAAGCTTAAAAATCTGAATGAATAAATGTAGGATAAACTTCAGATACATTGAAGAAATGTAGAAGGGAGGCTGTCGAGATTGGTACAGCCACAAGGCACGTTGTAAGGAGATCATTGACAGATCTCATAGATGCTAAACAAAAGTGAGTAGAATTAACAATGGTTCGTGCTAGATGCGTCCAAAAGTTAGTAGTGATATCCCACGAAGCAGTGGAACGACGTTCTCTGTCATTAATCCAGTCCTGAGCGCTCACTTGATTCTCGGCGCAGCAGACCAAAGGGAGTCCAACGACGACACATCTGGCAGCAGCAATCCATGCAATGATCTGCATTAAAAAGAACAGGCATTACTCATTCTCGCAGATAACATTAATCAGCCGGGACTACATCCCAGCTTTCCTGCCCTGGCCTCATCACTAGTATTGTGTTGTCAGATCCTGTTGCTATAATTTCGGCCTGTTCAGGGGGATTATTTGGCGACTGCACCCACAATCTAGCTCCAGGATTATCAGTTGAACCAAATCCACTGGTTCCACGCATTGTTAACAGAGTTGGAGCAGTGCCCTTTTGAATCGCACCACTGAAAACAGGCATAAGGACCAATTGAGCGATTCGATCACTTTCTTGAAGTATGATTTCGGAATCGCCACTGTTTAACAGGATGACTTTTATTTCTCCTTGGTAATCGCATTCAATTACCCCACCAAGCACCTGGATGCCTTTTAAAGCCAAACCAGATCTCTGGGCAATCAATCCAAAATGTTCTGCTGGTATTTGAACACCAATTCCCGTTTCATTTATAACAATACTGTTAATTTTCAGAGTAATCGTTTAAGAATGCAGGTCTAAGCCTGCGGACCCAGGGGTAGCTCTACGTGGAGCCAAAGCTCCGGGAGTGATTTCCCAATAGGAAACTGTACTTTTGACTGAATTAGGTTGAACATCGACACTAGGAGGAAACAAACGCATTAAAGAAGAATTTGCATACAAATAAGGTCTGTTATTCAAAATCAATAAAGCATCTGATAAATGATCTCTCCAGTTCTTTAAGGTGCCATCTGACAATTTGCACAATTGGTCTTTTAATAATCCATTCATCCTCTCAATCAAACCTGCAGCCTGCGGGTAATCGGGTATGTGAAACACCCAATCAATATTGGTTTCTGCACAATAATTTTGTACCAATCTTCCTTTGAAGTGTGATGCATTGTCAGACTGCACCTGGAGTGAAGTACCATAATATAATGTAATCAAATCTAGTGTCTTCATCGTATTAATTTGAGTAGCTCTCTAACATGGAAAAGCGATTAGGAAACCACTATAAGTGTCAACAACTGTACAGACATATTGGCAATTTTTACTCCTAGGTAGAGGACCGATATAGTCGATTTGCCAAATTTGTGCGGGGGATTTACCTCTGTGTAGTTGTCCTTTCACTATTCGGGGTACCTCTCTGTGTCGGGAATGTTGGCATATAGGGCAATGAAGTATTGCTATTTTAATCAAATCAAGGGGAATATGAATGCCTCTATGAGTAGCCCACCTGCTAGTAATTCTGTCTCCAAAATGTCCTGCTTTTTGGTTGGCCCATTTCGCCAATCCCGCCAAATCAGAATTTTGTTGGTCCACGACTGCCTCAGAAATTTTAGATTTCTCATCTGCAATGTTATTAAATAACTTGTAAAGTGAGTCAATAGGCATATGAGCATCAACATGAAAAACTGTGACATTGCTTTGAGGAAGTAATTCATACATTTCCTGCCATCATTCTTTACCCCAGATCGTTTTGTTATGAACCATCCAATTATGGGACTGCCATGTAGGCAACCAGATTACCAATCCATTCGCAGTCGACCATGAATCAGTAAAAATGTGACATGTTCCTGGCAATTCTTGTCTTAAAACTTGGTACACAGCATACAATTCTGCAAACTGACTACTTCGCCCTTCACCAGTAGTGCTCAACAATTTCTGAGTTGTGGGATTATACGAGACTGCTTTCCAATGTCTCTTTCTCCTATGTACCTGGCTGAACCATCTGTAAACCATCCATGTTTTCTATCCTCCACGGACAGATCATCGAACGGCATACCCCACTTAACAGGAGATTCCTGTACTATAGGTACGGAGAACTCTTTCTCTCTCTCTTCCATCGGCGCCTGCGCCACTTTCTCATGCAACATTGCAACTCTTTTTGGGCCCACACGAGCCCGGTCTTGTATATACCACTTCCATTTTACGATGCTCACTTCCTGAGCATGGCCAATTCTATGAGTTTTCGGCGAACTCAAAACCCACTGCATTATAGGAATTTCTGGTCTCAAAATCACATCATGTCCCAATGTTAACTGCTCACTATCCACTAAAGCCCATTTGCATGCAAGCAACTGCTTCTCAAAAGGTGTATAACGGTCACCAGCCTCAGGTAACTTTTTAGTCCAAAAACCTAGGGGTACTCTAGTTTTACCCTGCTTTTGCCATAAAATCCAATTTGCATACATATCTTGTACAGATACATTAAGATCCACATCACCATCATGCACTGGCCACAGATACAAAGCATGTTGAATCGCTTCTTTCGCCAAATCAAACGCATCTTATTGTGCTCTGTTCCAGTCAAACGCATTCTTTTTACATGTACAAAGGGGCCAGAATCTGACTCAAATGTGGAATGTGTTGACGACAAAAGCCAAATAAACCAATAAATCTTTGGGCTTCTTTCCTGTTTTTAGGAACTGCAAATTCGGCAATTTTCTGTTTTACTTGTGGAATCACTTCTCGATTCCCTTCATGCCAATGAATACCCAAGAACTTCACATGTTGCGCTGGACCCTGCAATTTATCATGATTAATCTCCTAGCCTTTGCTTTGTAAATGTGCAACAATTTGTTCTAACTGTATTCGTACCTGATCTTGTGTCTCACCTTGAATTAGTATATCATCTATGTAATGACACACCTGAATATTTGGATCCTCAGTCACCTCATCTAAATGCTCTGCCACTATCCAATGACAGATTGTCAGATTATGTACATAGCCTTGAGGAAGACTTCTAAACGTCATTTGACGGTCATTCCATGTAAAACTGAATTGTTCTTGACATTGGGGGGCAATTGGAATAGAAAAGAAAGCATTAGCAATGTCAATGGTTGCATACCATGTTCCTGAATGTTTCTGGATTCTTTCAATTAAAGTAATAACATCAGGGACTGCAACAGTCAGAGAAGGTGTATGTTTGTTCAATTCTCGATAATCAACAGTCATGCGCCAAGAATTATCACTTTTGCGTACCGGCCAAACAGTATTGTTCCAGGCCGAAGTAATAGGAATTACCACTCCTGCATCCATTAAGTCTTGAATAGTAGCACTGATCTCCTCGTGCCCACCGGGAATACGATATTGTTTCATTGAAACCACCTTCGTGGCTTGGGGAATTTTAATCGGAGGTATTTTTAAACGTCCGACTCTCACAGATTTTGTTGATAAATTATGCTTGTGTCCAAATTTTTAACATCCGTCATCTAAATACAAGTCATACCTTTTAAAATATCAATTCCAATTATATATTCATCAAGAGGTACCACCAATACATGATACTCTTTTCGGGGGTTCCTACCTATTCTCAATTCAAGTTTAGTTTGTACTGCGGGGGTTTCTTTACCACCTAATCCAGTAATCGTGTAGCCTTGTCCTTTAAACTGTTTGGGATTTTCAGAAATTAGAGTGGCCTCCGCTCCAGTATCCACCAATGCTCGGGCCCTCTGTATGTTTCCATGTCTCCAATAAATTTCAATATCTACATACGGCCTGTAATCTTTGTGAGCCCAATTTTGTACTGGAGCTTGACCTTCTTCCTAGTCTCGTTTACTATGTTCTGTCGCCCAAGTCAAATAGGATAAAGACTCTCATATCGTTTAGGTAATGTCACTTCTCGTTCATACCCTTTCTCTTCAAGAAAAGGATTTTTGTCATTTGTAGAATATTATGATCTCCGTTCAAGGGATCGTGATCTTTTGTCTCTCAACCTCACCTCTGGGGATTGATCTCTCTCTCTTCTGTCTCTGCGTTCAGAATGATCTCTTTTCTCCTCTCTCTCTCCCTCTCTCTCCCTTCTAGAATGAGACGATTCATCTTGTGTCCTGTCCCACTCTCTCTCTCTCCCACTCTCTCTTCCCCTCTCTCGACGCGGCATAGCATCATCCCCACTGCCATCAGAACGATTAACATCATAGTCCTGTTTACGGACCTTCCAAGGTCCTTCCTTCCTGTCCAGGCCACGCTTACGAAACATAGCCCATAACACATTATTAGGTAAATCATGAATGTCATCGGCTTTCACACCATCCTTTATCAAAGCGTGAAACATGTCACGTCTAGAGAATTTGTAATCATTAGTACGACCTTCCGGTCGAGACTGTCGTTCAGGTTTAATCCATTCACCCAACTCACCGAGTTCACACACAGCCTCAATCACGTCAGACAGAGGATTACCAGTCTGATTAATCAACAAAGTCATCATCACTTTTTAGTATGCAGGAGGAGAAGTACGAATGATTCTATTCCTCACAGAGGCAGTAAGCAAACCATCCATCAACCTATTCGCTGTACCTAAAAAGACAGCGATTTTCATAACCTATTTCAATCGTTGAGAGTATACCACGGCTTCTCATTAAGAGGCCAGTCAGATTCAGTAGGGTACTTATGATTACAACCAACCACTGCCAGCTGCAACAGATTAGTCTGATCATCGCTATCATAATTTCGAAAACATTCCTGAACCGTAGGATCAGAACTCAAAGTACAAAATTTCAAAGCATCACCTCGATCCAACGAGATTCCTGAAGCACCCAAATCGAAAAGACGAACCATCCAAGTAAGCAAGGATTCACCCGACATTTGCCGGAACCTATCCAAAATGTCATTCAATTCTTGTTGAGTATAATCCTCTAAGCTGTCAAGCAGAATACCCCGGGGATTATTAGGATTGCCCTGTAATTTACGTCGAGAAATCGGTTGAGTGGAAATCTCAGTACGGTCATCAGAGCGACAATGACGTCTAGTGCGAGAAGGCGCACGTGCAGCATTCTCCTCAGATAAAGAAAATGAATCAGAAGAATTCCAAATATCACCATCCTATTCATCAGGGTTCCAATCGAGCCCTGCTTTTGCAACAACAACTATATGCACTTTTCTGGTGTTAACCTTACCACGTCTGTGTCGATATTTGTATTTCACAATGCGCACAGCAGACCTTTCGGCTACAGCTTGGTACGTTTCTAACTTGTCACCAAGCAATGTATTCTGATACCGTAAAAGAGTAAGATCATTTTGAACCTGAACAAACTGTTCTTCCAAAGTTTTATTCTCATGTTGCAACCGAGAACAATTCTCATGTACAAGCCTGTACGCATTCAACAAAATCCAACCTCTATGTCACAATATGGGAAGCTCTTCACTTTTCGCCACCGAACCTTCTGCAGCCACGCAACCACCTGAGCTGGCTCGGCATCTTCCAAACATGAATTCCAGTTCTCACTCAAACCAGTAGAATTAGCCCATTCATGAGCAAGCGCTTCATAAGCAGTTGACTCCCAACCAGGAATTTCCACAGGCAACTGAAAATACGGTTTTGACTGTCTCGAAAATATTACAAAATCGTAGCAAACAAAGAAGAACAAATAAAAACAATTTCAAACAAGAAAAAACTGTACAATCAAACAAATATATACAAAATCATTCACGGTGAGAACCCAAGGACCCCCAAACGGAATCACGAAGCCATACCCGCACCCATCAATCGAAAACTGTTTGTGACGCCAAATGTAACGACCGGATTCTCAGAACAGTCAGCTTACCAACCGTAGCTGACCCAGTCGTCACGTAACGACACTCTTCTCAGGCCATTATTTACAAGATATCTAGAATACTCACCTGAGAAGGTGGAAAGAAGCTATTCACAAGCCTATATAGTCAAAGATACCACTAACACCTAATGGATTCCATATCTTATCCTATAAGTACCTTATCTTATATTCTTTAACGTCTCCCGACGATATCTTTAACGTCACCCGACGATATCTTTAACGTCACCCGACGATATCTTTAACGTCTCCCGACGATATATACTAATGGGGAGTCACCTTTAAAAGTTATTTCCCTAATGAAGTTCACACTCTCCCCCCATCATCAGTTACCTTTCCAAAAGGGCATATCCCATCCTTCTGTATGTTAGCACCTGGTTAAAAGGAAAGGTGAATCTCATTCATAAAAACAACATTCAAAGATATTTATCAATAAATCTTTATTCTACAATTAAGCATGACAGAATGAGCAAAAGAAACATGAGTTAAGTTAGTCGCTACCTATAACCTAAAAAGGGGAGTAAATGGATGATTAGATATATTCTACACTAAGCTCAGAACGCCTTGTGAGAAGTTGGCCTGGTATATAATGCTCACTAATTCTTAGTGATCACTTTGTACCATGCCAAGCAACCCTTATGATGATGGTTGTAATTCAACCTTGTAGACCAGTTATCCTAGTGGTAACGTGGACAAAGCAGTCTTAGGCTAAACTCTGAAAGGCATGTGAAGCCAGCTGTATTACCATACACAACCCCCTTGAATACCAAATGAAAGGACACCACACAGATATATATTGAAAATATATATTGATTTATTAACTATAAAATCCCCTGGACTCTTTATGAGCACAGAAGCACAAGCGTTAAATCACAAGACAGTTTAAAATACACAAAAGTTGCACAATTTGGATGAGCCCTAGGGGCCACCTAAACCATATACTAAGAAAGTGGTATAAGAGATACAAATAGGAAAGGGAACAGGCCTAGGGCCTTGGGAATCGCTGGAGCTATTCGAGACTAGCAGTGACTAAGTCGGGAAAGGCCCGCGGGACTCGGGTGCAGTGTTCAAAGTGCACGCACTTTCCAATGCAAAGTCTATGGTGCGTAAAAAGTACAAAGTTAGGAAGTTAGGAACCTTCCGAGTGACCTACGGAGCTGAAACTTAAGACACAGGTCCTTGAGATGTGTACCAGTGTAGGAACACCGGCGGAGCTGAGTTACCTCACCCACAGGAAGCGGGTGCACAGGGTCGAAGTAGTGTCGGGTTTCGTCACGCTGGTCGATGGTGCTTGGAGCTGAAGATGATGCAGGCGGCTCGATGTGAAGAGTTCCGGTGGATCCAAGGGTGGATCTGAAGATGTGAAGACCTGAAAGCAGAGGGGACAGTGTTCAAAGTCACTAGCCAGTGACTACCGTGGAACCAGATTGGAACCAGGCGATGTCGGGTGCAAACAGGCGTTGTCGGGTAGCTTCTCTCTGCAGCCACGTGGACACCCGGGGTCGAGGACGTCCAGGAGTCGGTCACGAGCTGTCCCACGCAGGCTTCTCGCTGTTGGCGGTGTCGGCAACTTGATCGGAGCAACCAGGCCTTGGCAAATGCAAGCCACGCAGAAGGTGAAAGATGCTTAACACTCGGACCAGCAAGGTCAGAGCGGGTGCTCCTTTTTACAGGAGCTTGGGTAGGTCTGGAGCAACCAGACCTGCTGTGTAAATCGTCGGTTTCGTCGCCAAGATGGCCGCTGACCACGTGGCTAGTGGCCGGGATGGCGCGTCGAGTGGCACAATGCAAAAGGGCCCCACGTAGATCGTGGAGATGCTGGAGGGCTGATCTTCGGTGCAAGGGCTGCTAAGTGGTGGGGGTTCTCAATCCCCAAAGCACAACGTCGAGGATGCCTCAGAAGCTGCGCAGTCAGCTTTTCGAGTGTCTTCCAAGAGGTCCGGTCCCACGTCACTCGGTGCCTCCACGGGTCCCTTCTTCGCAGGGACTGTGGATCGGGCTCTGAGAGGTCTGGGAGTCTGGCTCTTGTCGGGCTCTGGGCTCGGGCTCCGGCGGGAGGCGGCGGCAAAGCAGACGTCGAGTTGCTGGTTGGTACCTGTGTTCACAGGGTGGCCAGTCCTAGGCCACAAGGGAGATTCTCTTCAGTCTTCTGAGCAGCAGAATGTCGAAGTCCAGTCGTCTTCTTAGTTTCAAGTTGATTCAGGATGATCTGCTGTGCAATGGCACTGCTCCCACTCTTATTCCCAATCTGAGGGGTGGATCACCTACTAGGTCCCTCCTCTGGGAGGAACCAGGAAGGGGGGCGGTTACACCCCCTTTCCTTTGTCCAGCTCCTCGCCAGCCCTGGGTCTGGAAAGTCCCAGGACCGGTTTGGACCGGCCTATGCACGGGGACACCTTGTGTGCCCCGGGCATGTCTGATTCTATTCAGCCCTGTCCTACCCAATACACAAAACCCTGTCTGGGGTGGTGCTCGCACCTCCCAAGGCAGGAAACCCTTTGTCCAGGCCACCATCTGCCGAGTTTCGGTCAGCAGCAGGAGGCCAGACTCGTGTCTGTGGTGGCAGCATCCATTTTGTGATGCTGAGGCTCTGTTTAACTTTAACCGGGGTTAAGGCTACACACATGTCGTGTCCCTCTAGAAGGGTGGAATGCTATCCCCGTCGACAGAACTGTCGAGGGGATAATATTCCAATTCGTATGACACCTTACTCGACATGTTTTGATAAAGCCAAACCAAAGATAGCAAATAACCGCGAGGATCGTAATGCACTTAAGAGTATATGGTATGGCAATATCCCGGAACAGCTTAGGGAGTGGTTCCCGACAGCTGCAGACAGGCTCAGCTCATGCTAGAGCACCATCTCACATATTTCAAAGCACTCTGCCTCCAGGATTGATGAGGCCTTCCATAGGAGTGGCTGATAGGAACATATGTGTCCAGTTTAGGGTTAGGCACAGGCATACTGTACCTATGTAAGAGGTGGTTACACCAACTTACCCCAGCTGAGTGATCAGCCAGTTGTGTCAAATATGGAGGCCAGGCCAGGGGTGGCACAATACATGCTGCAGCCCTTGGTAGACCTTGGATACACCTATGCCCTGGGCACCTATGGTGCACTGATACAGGGGCTCATAAGGTGAACCAGTTCCAATTCGTAATGCACCTAGAGTGCATTGGCAATAATTTAGAGAGAGAACAGCAGGCTGTGAGTCTGATTAGCAGGCCCACAGCCACATTAAGTCAGAAAACAGTGAAGCAAAAAGCAAAAATTTGGGGTGACCATAGGATAGCAGACCCTACTCTCCTACACGCCTCACCTTAGACGTGTGTCTTTCCATCTCAGCAGCCGAGCTGATACCTCTCTCTCTCTCGCTTTGTCTTCAATATACTCGGGACTCTGCTCTCCCTCAATGGCTCACGAATACACGTCTGCACCGCTACGCCTCGTCTACGCTGCCATGGTTCCAAAATACTCGAACCCTCTTCTGGACTTCGTCTCTGCCACTCTTGTATGATGTCATTACAGGATTCTCAGTCACTTTCCTTCTTCGTTCAGGATTTCTATTAGCTGATGATATCAGTCTCTATGCACCAGCCTTTGGACCAACTTCTTCTGTCTACTCCACACGTTGCTCTCTCTCTCTTCTTACTCTACGCTCCTTGATAATATAGAGCTCTCTTTCTCTATGGAAAATTCCGGTATTAGGCCGACTCCCACCAAATTCCTGTACCAGTCCCCGGCTCCCTTCGCCTTCCACAGTGGCCGACTGCATATTGCGTCTAGAGCCGGGAAGACAAACACATTCCTTTGATAAGGGCCAGTCTTGACCGGTTCCTCACTAGCGAATAACAGGATGAATTCTAAACACTACCTTTACCCTGCAAGTGCCTCGGACAGTCGAGGCAGAAGTACAAAATGGCTTCTCTCTAGCTTTCGGGCCTGTAGGCTCAAGAAAACGGAAAAAGGCACTAAACCCTGTCAAAGCGCATAGTTAAGCTCTACAAATGAACGCAAATGCAACTAGGACTGAGATGGTAGTGGATTATAGTCACCATCAGTCTGAAAATAGACTAAAATTACCCTGTCGCTACAGTGCCCAAAGCATATAACCAGCAAAAACATGTCAAAACAGAGGAGGCAGTCCGTCAAAATGGAAGGTAGACTCACACCAATGATGACAGGTCTAACAGCTTACATATCTTTTCAGATTCATATCTTTCGGATTGAGATGGCAGAAACCAGGATGGCATGATTGGGAGCTGAATGCAAGATATCTGGGTCTATAAGATGAAGTAAGAGACATGCACCATAATACTGGTCAGAGACATCTTAAGGATTTTGGAGCCCCTGGCGGAACATAATTTGGGCCCTATGCTCAAAACAACTCTGAATTTGCTAACATACGGCACACTTCTCTCTCTGAACGCTGGAGCATTGCGCGCTGCCAAGCGCCAATGCAGGCACCTTTGCGCCATGCTGCAAGGTTGCCTGAATTACAAGCAGGATTGTTTTTGAGTAGGAAGGAATGACGTATTGCACAAAAACAATCCTAAGAGGCCATTTCCTCTTTCTATGCATGATGCAGAATGCATAACACCTTGAAAGAGGACGTAACGAGGAAGAATAATGATATTTATCCACGTTATCCATCTCTGCGTTGGGCACGCCATTTTGGTGAAATACCATGTTTACTGCCTTTAGTAAATCTGGGATTGTGTCAAATCTCAAGGATGGTTGCAAGGTGAATGCCCATGCTCCCCCAATGGAAAATGAACCACAACAAAATGTAGCACAACGCAGCACCAGCCTCTGCATTTCATTACATTTCTTTACAAAGTCATGCAAGTTGGGGAAAATAGCCCCTTGTTTAGCTTTGTAAATCGAATTCAAGGACCTGCATTGCCTTGCATCACAGAATGGCAAAACAAGTTCTTAGTAAATCTGCCCTAATTTATTTAAATTAAAAATATTCCACCTCGTTGTTTGAAGATTAATCAGTTAAGAGGTGATTCATACGGAGTAAGACTAAAGTAATATTAATTTAGTGTGTATGACCACTGCTTTTAAACTTTTGACTTCTTAGAGTTTCCCTATCTAACTTCTCACCCTCCCCCCCCCCTCCCCCAGGGCCTTGAGACCCTCACAGGTATGTAGTGCGCTTAACAAATGACTGATTGATTGATTAGGGAATAATTCAAGGGATGGAGCGGTTATCCTTGAAATCTCACCTCTTAGTGTAATCATAAAAATGAAGTGTAAAGAAGGGGTTAACATCAGAAACACGTTTGCGTTACAGTGAAACAAATGTGGCTACTTGTAAACAACAGAGAGGATGTTGTCCAAAACCTAAGGGTTTTTATCAAAATTGTATTCAAAGTTATGAGTCAAATCAATCGGCTTAATTTTAGCAAAAATATTGTAAAAGCGTAGATAATGTGATCATGCACTCTGAATTTGTCTATTATAAGGAAGAAAATGCAAAATAGAACTACATACAGCAGACATAATATCATGAAGGCGGGGGGCTTTCCTATTCTAAATAAATAATTGAAAGGAGCAGGGGGAAAGAGGAAGGAGTCATCATCTTCTTATTTGGGTGTCGTCTTTGATGATAAAGGAACTTGGGGTCCCCAACAGAAGTCCAAAAGCAACGCAGTAGCCAGGTCGTGTTGGGATTCGCCAAACGGATGGGAGCGAGACCAATGGAGGCCATACTTAAAGTATACAAAGCAAAATGCTTGACAATAGCCACTTATGGCTCTGCTATTTGGGGATACACAAATCAGGATAACATCCAGAAGGTGGAGAATAAATTCTTAAGATCCCTTCTTTCTGTACCACAGTCCACACCTACATTTTCAACTCACTCAGAGCTGGGGTTGGGGTTTGTTACAGACCTATTGAAATCCGCCCCTGGAATCTGCTGGATTAAAACCTGGCTTAATCAGGAAATCTCCCTAAATCATTTGATTCTTGAGGATTGCTCTGGATAGAGCTCATAAGATCCCATGGCTGGTCTATATTAAGGCTATGTTGACAAAATTAGGAAGACCAGAGCTCTTTCATTCTCCAGGGTGTATAAAAAGAGAAGATGTAAGGGAGATTAAAATTGCCCTGTTAAATCTGTTTACAGCTGAGCGGGAGGCAACGGAGATGGAAAAACTGCTTGTAAGAAGAAACTGTGCATTAATAACTGCCCCGGGCCTTGAACCTTATCTTACTCTGGTAACGAGACCGTATCATCGGTTCCTTTTAACTAGATTTCGTTTTAATTTAATACATTTTACGCTAGGCTCTTTTTTTACCTGGGACACATCAGAAAAGGCTAAACCTTGTGAATGTGATAACTTTTCAATCCAGGACACGCAACATTTCATGATGTTTTGTGATCATTATGCAGAAACTAGGAAAAAATATTTGTTGCCGATCCTGAGGGAGGCGGGTGTTCTCCAGGTGAGGCCCGCTCTCCTGTTTCTGCAACTCCTATCTAGCGCACGTGTCACTTTCCATGTAGTGAGTTATTTGGTAGCGTGTGCCCGTATCAAGCGATGTAGGTTACAGGGTACCCCTTTTAGTACATGAATTACTTGTACATTGGTTGTTGCTGTTTTTAAATGAAATACTGAGAAAGTTTTTAATCATGCTAATTTTAATTTATGTGTAATTTATATTTATTCTGTATTTGTATTTGATGGTCTGCTGCTGTTTATACCCTGTGATGTATTTGTATCTATTTTATTTTTGATTTCTAATAATCGAATAAAAGTATTTTGACTGACTGAGTCATCATCAGGTGAACCAAGTTTGATGTTTGGGGAAAAAATATAATTGTTGAAGCATGAAGCTCAACACATCGGGCAGGGGAAATCAGCAGAGTCAGGAAGAGATCTTTACTCAGTGAAGTCAAGACTGGGTGTGCTAAACTATTCTCAGGAACACATAATTAAAACATTTAAGAAGATTCTAGAAAGCTTCTCCGTATTAGTTTCTACCAAATGGACCAATCGAGAGCGACCAATCTCTAGGAGCAGTCAAACTCCATAGTTAACTAGCACTGGACTGTATGATACACGTCTGTGCTAATGTGGGTGTAACTTCAGTCCTTTCTGCCTGGAACAGGAGAATCGTCTCAATCTCCATGTCCAAAGCCAACTTCTAATTAGTTTCAGCTGCCTTTCAGTTTAATACAATAAACAACAAGCCTATTCTAGCTGATGAGTATATTGATAAGACACCTGCAGAGGAGGAAAATATGAGATTTGCAGAACATTTTTATTAACATGAAAAAGATGCAACTCAGACCTGGTTACAAGTTAGGCAAATTTGGAAAAAAATGGCCTCTAGACAAGTACATTTATAGTGAGTATGCAATATTGATTACATTTCAAATATATGTGTGGCTATCACTAGATGTAGATGATTCCACCTACTGTTTTGATTGATACAGTACACACATTAATATGTGTAGCATGCGTAAATGACGCAGTGCATCAAGCACTAAATTGTGCTCCAAGCACTAAATTGTGCTCCACCACAAGCATGTATAGGATAACCATGTTGGAGTGCTGATGTGATAGGTAAGAAACTTTTTCTTCTCCACTCTTCATTATCTTTAATGATTTTGAAATACTAGTTTAAAAGATGTTTGGTTTTAAGCACAGATCATTTGAAAAGTATGTACTCTACAAGAAAGGTTATTATTTGAAAACTGTAAAAATCCATTCGGTTCACGTGTTGTTTTGGCCATTAAGAAAAAATATTAAGTAGGTATTGACATCTCTAGATTTTTCAATGTCCTTAATGTCTTCCTTAACTCACTGGTTGGGGTCTGTGAAATTCATGGTATTGCAGCTGTCCTACTTATGCAAAACTTCCTCAAAATTAAAGAAATTACACACAGTTATGCAAAATTTGTCTCCCTAAATCTCATCTTGTCCATAACAATGACCCATAGATTCATTTTACTTAAAAAAATATGGCGCGAAATGGCATGAGTGGGACTGTTTGTATTAAGAAGTGGCACTCAGACTTCCATCTACTCCTGCCTAGCTGTTTCCCACAATCTAAATCCCATTGTTTACTGTCCACCTGTCCCATTCTTCAAACTTTGATTTCACTCCTGTTCCACTGCTTTGATGTTTTATTTTTTTTCCCTATCTACTTTGTTTTTTTGTCATCCTTCCCCTGCTATGGCAGAGGCATGGCCTGGGCCACAGGACACAGTTGAAATCTATCGGCATTGGCTCAAGAGCGTTGCTTTGCACAGTGGCTGCCCTGTGTTTTAGGTCTCGGCCTGATCCAGCGCATGCGCTGGTCTTGGCCGCGACCTTTAGTAGGGGTTTGAAAAATGCAACTTTGCTGGCGATCAGCTTGCTAGAACCCGCACAAGAGCGCCCGCGCATGCGCGTGATATCAAGCTGATCGCCGGCAAAGTAGCACTTGCGGGCGTGCGCACCACTCGCGTCATTCTTGCCATGACGGGCATTGCTGCACGCGCATCCCTTGTTTTGGGCTTGTGCCCTGCTTCCATCCCAATACAGAATTTTTTTTCTTCCTTGCAGTTTCTGGCTTAGGGGGAACACGGTTACAAAGCGAACACTGGTGTGCAATGAAGTGCTTCTGGATTCTACAGCTAAACTGTACAAGGGAAAATTAATAAAAAAAACGACATACACGTGACATTCACTTCAGATTTCTTAAATGTGTTCTTTTATAAAGAGCTTACATTGAAAAAAAACACGCACCATCGGTTAAGCATTAATACACAGTGCTGCACTTGATTCAGAGAGGTTAGTTTATGCATGCAATTTTAGCTTGTTTTGAAAATTACACCAGCTGCGCGCGTGTAAGTAGTTGAGCGATAAAAGCGGCGTTGCATGAGTGTTTTGTAGTACTGCAGCCCTTCCAACATGCACTGTCATGGCAGCACAAGCAAATTCTCTCCCAAAAGCATCTGCTTTCTCCATACGTCACCTGCCGTTGCTCGCAGGTCACTTCCGGGATTTACAGTCTTCACCCCTTGCAGGTCACTTTCGGGATGAACTGCGCTTCATGCAGAGCTAATGCCATGCACTAAACAAAGGCAGGGCTCCAGAGCATCCGCAACCCACAGGAATACTGTGCCTACATTTACCCCCTGCAGATCACTGTTGGCAACGGCGTCATTGGTGTTGATAATAGTAACGATGTTCATCGCCAGTAACTCGTGCAATGTTCAGTTTTAATTCCAACGCTTCTGCTCGTCATAAAAATTCAGGTTGGTGACCAAAATCTGAAAAAACATACAATTTGCGGTCGGTTAAGCATTAATACACAGTGCTGCTCTTGATTTTGAGAGGTTAGTTAATGAATGCTATATTAGCTTGCTTATGAATTTTTGGAAAATTACACCAGCTGTGCGTGTGTAAGTAGTTGAGCGATAAAAGCGGCCTTGCATGAGTGTTTTGTAGTACTGCAGCCCTTCCCACATGCACTGTCAAGGCAGAACAAGCAAATTCTCTCCCAAAAGCCTCTGCTTTCTCCATACGTCACCTGCTGTCGCTCACAGGTCACTTCCGGGATTTACAGCCGTCCCCCCTTGCAGGTCACTTTCGGGATGACCTGCGCTTCATGCAGAACTAAACAAAGGCAGAGCGCCAGAGCAGCCGCAACCCACAGGAATACTGTACAGGAATTTATATAGCGCAAATCACCAAGCGGTTTCTAAGCTCTTGCTTAGGGAACCCGTCCTGGTATTCCCCTGTGAGATAACCCCGGCAGGGTATCCGCAAGGTGAAAGCCAGGCATCCCACCGCGAGGGGCCATTGTGGAGATTAAGCAAGCTATTGCCCAGAGTCGCAGAGTGTGAACCCGTAAATCGAGTAGGCACCGGAGCGAGAATTGTCGAGTCCATGGACATTTTTTAGGACTCAAGACCCCGCCGAGCTGGGAATTGAACCCTGGTCCCGGGCTGACCTCTGCTTCCAGGTCTGCCTCCTCTAACCAGTGAGCCACACTTCTCCACTGTACCTACATTTACCCCCTGTGGATCACTGTTGGGTTCAGGAGGTGGGACAACAACCTGATTGGTGTTGATAATAGGAACGATGTTCATCCGCAGTAACTCGTGCAATGTTCAGTTTCAATTCTGACGCTTCTGCTCGTCATGAAAATCCAGGTTGGTGACCAAAATCTGAAAAAACATACAATTTGCAGTTAAGTTCTAGCAGCAGAAAACAGATGGAGTCACGAAAATGGAGTCTGATAATCAACTTAACTAGTCACAGTTTTGACTCATCATAAAGTAGCACAGAGGTATAAAGTGCCTACTGTCAAGCGGAATATGTAACATGCAAACCACAGATTTATATTTTAAGTAGATAGATCAGTAGATTGTCACAGAGATCCTTATGTTACTCGTTACGCATAACTGTTGTACATAGCCGTATAGGTTGCGGTCTAAATGGTAAATACACATTGCGACCGGCACAATATGAATAGAATCACATGTCTTGGACACATCAATTGCAATTGTATATCTTCTGCTTTTAATATGTGTGCAATGTTTACGATGTATTCGTTTATAATTTAACCTACACGGCTATGTACAACAGTTACGCTTTAAAGGCTTAGATATTTGCCCCCGTTTTTCATTTTTTTCATTGATGAAATAATTGTTTATTGAGGCACATTTTGATTATATTGTGGCTTTATGACATGAAATTTGCTATACGTGCTAATACAATTTTAGTGTGTTAAGATGACTGCCGGTTTTTGGCACAAACTGAGTGTTCCCTGAGCCGTCATTGAGCTCTATGTTCGTGTGGCGGGAGAATTTGTTTAAAATGGCATTCCTCGCAGTATTGACTGTTGACACTGACGAAGGAAACGAAACGCATCTGTCTTGAAGTACTGCTGGCGAAATAAACAATCTGCTACGCTACCCGATTTGAGTGCTTTCGACTTCTTGAGAGTACACAAGGTAGTCATTTGGAGCGTGATATATATATATATATACATATATATATATATATAATCTCACGAGTTGTCCTGTCGCAGCGGGAGCACAGATCAGTAGGTGCCAGCGATATATATATGTGAGAAATCATCCGGGTCATTTGCTCGCTCACAGCGCCAGTCACCAACACTGCTTCAGCTACAAAGGAATGCGAACCACTGGAACTGTAGGCAAATCTTGATTTTATTTGATCTCCTGGTTACGCGTTTCGGGCACCACTTGCCCTTAGTCACACAAACAGAAAAAAGAAATGCCATATTTGTATATGCTTGTTGCTAACACCACGTGATCATACACCACAATAGATATAGGAAAAAATATGTATGTGCAACAGTGTGCATTAAAAGGCACCCTCTTTCTTGCTAGTATTACGAATTTGTACTTATTAGGGGGGTCATTAGGATCGCGACCCCAGAATAGGAGGGAACGTCCGCATGGGCTGCGGCGTTCCCTCTGTGCAGATTAGGATGTGACAGCCAGGGTGGCGGTCACATCCTCCATCTTTTAACATTGCGGCGGGTGCAGCTTCAAGCTGCACCCGCCGCAATGTTAAAAATGCATGCACGTGATATGCAAAAAGTGGTTCTGTCGGGTTGTACTCAATCTCTTTGATTCAAACAATTACTTGGCTCACAAATTTCTCATATGTACTTTTTTCATGAAAAACATAGAGATACTTTGAAGAAAATGCACACTCCAAACGTTATTTTTCTTGTCCGCAAAGTTGTAATTATTCAGTCACTTTGCAAAACATTTGTTCTTTTTGAATATTTAAAAAGCGGTTGTCCATATACATTGAAAATATAACGACAATAAATAAGTGCTGCAGTGAATAAACGTGATCTGTGACTAATGGTGACTGTTATAGTGATACAGTTTCGTGAAAAATGCAATTAGATACACTGGTCCAGCAATAACTTCAATTTACTCAAACAGTATTGTAAATCATATTATTCTGCTGAGACGTAGTGAGGACCGATTGGTGGATTAGCGTCGACGTTTCGACCCGGCGGTATGGTGCCGGTTTATTAGCAACCGTTTCGGGTCTTCATCAGGACAAAGAGGGGGGACAACCTAAAATTAGATAAAAGGTGCCTGTTTTAGTGGTGGGTGTGTGCATGACTCGTCCAAACAATGGAGAAGCACGGTGGGGCTCGCTCACCTTAAAGGAGGAGGTGTCTTATTCATAACCTCTGCGGAATGGTTGTTCTCTCTTTTATTGAAGCGTGGTATCTGTAGATTATTAATATCAATCAATACCAACTCTACACATTATTTAAAAACAAGGGGAAGGGGGGAAAGGTGGACGTATGAGTTGTCAGTTCACATACCTTTGTAAAAGAATTTATCACCATCCGGGGACGAATTCGGGTTTGAAGTGCCGCAGCCGCGATCACCTAAACAATGAACATGCCTTAATTAGTCAACTTCCTATCAGAATGGGTAGGAAAGAGTGATTTAACAAAAGGAGTAGTGCGCCAGGTACCCTACCGGTAGCCATGTCACTTATGGTGACCGCACTGTACCAGCCTTGTGAGTTGTTTTAAGAGTGGACTTACTTGAGGAGCATGACAGCAGACGTCTGTATCTCTCTCCCGTTCTCGAGTCAATGGGTGGAGATCGCGTCTGATTACCTGTTAAAAGCTGGTTGCGTAAGCGTGGCGTGCACGTCTGGAGCACACGTCATGTGTGACGTGTAGGGGGTTGTACAAAGTTACCTGTTGAAAGCCAATTGCGTCAACGTGGCATGCACGTCTGGGGAACACGTCATGTGTGACGTGTAGGGGGTTATACAAAGCCCGAAGGACATGTTCATATGACAGGGCTAATTGGAAAACCCGTACTAGCCGAGGTGAAATCACTCGTTTGGTGGAATTTGCTTGTTTTTTAACAGGACTTCTACTGGGATTTGTAAATTGAGACTTGGACTGTTGGAACTGGAGTTTCTAGCGAACAAGTTCAGAGATACAGTCTGTAACGGTTCAACAAGACATCACATAATTGTACTGTTTAAAAGGAGGTATGTTTACACACATTTACTGAAGTATCAGGCATTGCCTAAATTGGGTTACATTACGAATGTTTGTTTAGAGTCTGCTCATCTGTAAACAAGTTTCTTCCTGGCTATTTAAACCTTGTGCTACAGAGTCTAGGTTATGGATCCAGAGGCACTCTTTGTAGTTCAAAATGGAGGCCATGTCTCCTCTCTGGTGTAGTTCAATTTTTTCCAAAACCCACCATTCCAGGTGTTCATGTGAGTGGTTGGACATGTTGTAGTGGTCTACTAGCGGGGCACCATGGACTTTACACCGGATTCTGCTTTGGTGTTGGAGGATCCTGTTTTTTACTCGTTGGGTGGTTTGGCCTACATACAGCAGTTGACAGGGGCATTTGATGACATAGATAAGGTTTTGGCTGTTACAGTTTGTGAAGTTGGTCATTGTGTATGTCTTATTTCTGTTGGTGAAAGAATTAACAGTCTTGGTGTATTTGCATGCTTTGCATGCTCCACATCTGCTGTGTCCTGTTATTGGTGGCATTCCTAGTTGGCTCCTGATGTTTGTGTTGTTGGGAGTATCCAAGAAAGAGGAAACCACATGATCCTTAATGTTTTTGGCCCTTTTAAAAGTGCACATAGGGGTTTCCTCTATTCCAATCTCTGGCCCTACTAAATTCCAATATTTCTTGATTATTTTGTTGATCTCGTGGCTCCTTGTATTAAAGGTTGTTACACAGATCAATCTTTCAGTTGTATCAGGCTTTTCCGCAACTTCTAATAGTGTTTCTCTGGGTCGATACCAAGCCCTCTTGCGTGCTCTATTGAGTAGGCCTTTGGGATATCCTCTGTCTGTTAGTTTCATGAGCAAAATGTCTGTTTCTTTGAAATAATCACATCGTTTGGTGCAGTTTCTACGAATACGTAAAAATTGTCCGTATGGTAGATTGTCGCGAAGATTTCTTGGGTGGTGGGAATTATATTGTAGCAAAGTATTGCGATCAGTTGGTTTTTTATAGAGATTCATCACAATTTTGTCATCTTCCACCTCAAATGTAAGGTCCAAGAAAGGCAGCGCGTCTCTGTTGCATGACGGCATGCAACAGAGACGCGCTGCCTTTCTTGGACCTTACATTTGAGGTGGAAGATGACAAAATTGTGATGAATCTCTGTAAAAAAAACAACTGATCGCAATACTTTGCTACAATATAATTCCCACTACCCAAGAAATCTTCGCGACAATCTACCATACGGACAATTTTTACGTATTCATAGAAACTGCACCAAACGAACCGTTACATACTGTATCTCTGAACTTGTTCGCTAGAAACTCCAGTTCCAACAGTCCAAGTCTCAATTAACAAATCCCAGTAGAAGTCATGTTAAAAAACAAGCAAATTCCACCGTACGAGTGATTTCACCTCGGCTAGTACGGGTTTTCCAATTAGCCCTGTCATATGAACATGTCCTCCGGGCTTTGTATAACCCCCTACACGTCTCATATGACGTGTTCCCCAGACGTGCATGCCACGTTGACGCAATTGGCTTCCAACAGGTAACTTTGTACAACCCCCTACACGTCACACATGACGTGTGCTCCAGACTTGCACGCCACGCTTACGCAACCAGCTTTTAACAGGTAATCAGACGCGATCTCCACCCATTGACTCGAGAACGGGAGAGAGATACAGACGTCTGCTGTCATGCTCCTCAAGTAAGTCCACTCTTAAAACAACTCACAAGGCTGGTACAGTGCGGTCACCATAAGTGACATGGCTACCGGTAGGGTACCTGGCGCACTACTCCTTTTGTTAAATCACTCTTTCCTACCCATTCTGATAGGAAGTTGACTAATTAATGCATGTTCATTGTTTAGGTGATCGCGGCTGCGGCACTTCAAACCCGAATTCGTCACCGGATGGTGATAAATTCTTTTACAAAGGTATGTGAACTGACAACTCCTACATCCACCCTTCCCCCCTTCCCCTTGTTTTTAAATAATGTGTAGAGTTGGTATTGATTGATATTATTAATCTACAGATACCACGCTTCAATAAAAGAGAGAACAACCATTCCACAGAGGTTATGAATAAGACACCTCCTCCTTTAAGGTGAGTGAGCCCCACCGTGCTTCTCCATTCTTTGGATGAGTCATGCACACACCCACCACTAAAACCGGCACCTTTTATCTAATTTTAGGTTGTCCCCCTCTTTGTCCTGATGAAGACCCCAAACGGTTGCTAATAAACCGGCACCATACCGCCGGGTCGAAACGTCGAAGCTAATCCACCAATTGGTCCTCACTACATCTCAGCAGAATAATATGATTTACAATACTGTTTGAGTAAATTGAAGTTATTGCTTGACCAGTGTATCTAATTGCATTTTTCACGAAACTGTATCACTAGAACAGTCACCATTAGTCACAGATCACGTTTATTCACTGCAGCACTTATTTATTGTCGTTATATTTTCAATGTATATGGACAACCGCTTTTTAAATATTCAAAACGAACAAATGTTTTGCGAAGTGACTGAATAATTACAACTTTGCGGACAAGAAAAATAACGTTTGGTGTGTGCATTTTCTTCAAAGTATCTCTATGTTTTTCATGAAAAAAGTACATATGAGAAATTTGTGAGCCAAGTAATTGTTTGAATCAAAGAGATTGAGTACAATCCGACAGAACCACTTTTTGCATATCACGTAATACCCAGGTTCTGAGGGTCACTGGGTCACCCCATTATAATTAATAAAAATGCATGCACAGCATTTGCGTGCAGAAAGCGGCAGGCACCGCGCGGTGCCTGCTGCTGTGTGCACGCAAATGCAGGGGGGTACCATAGGTACTCCCCATGTGCACCCCCCACCACCCCTTCACCCAGGGGGCCCGCAACGGGCCCCCGAAGTGAAGGTCCGTATGCTTTTCCACAGCGGAAAAGCTGCCGTGGAAAAGCATACAAATGCAGACATCCTAATATGCCTGACGGTGTCTGATAGACACCGTCAGACATGTTAGTGCTTTTCCGCCGCGGTCGGAAGGCGACTGCGGCAGAAAAGCTGCGGACAGTTTTTCAGACCCACCAGCCATCCTAATTTGGTGGTGGGTCTGTGGAGGCTCCGCAGCGGTTTTCCTGCATCCTCCGTGCCGGCGGAGGCGGTCACATCCTCTATCTTTAACATTGTGGCGGGTGCAGTTTCAAGCTGCACCCGCCGCAATGTTAAAAATGCATGCACGGCATTTGCGTGCACAAAGCGGCAGGCACCGCGCGGTGCCTGCTGCTGTGTGTACGCAAATGCAGGGGGGTACCATAGGTACCCCCCATGTGCACCCCCCACCACCCCTTCACCCAGGGGGCCCGCAACGGGCCCCCGAAGTGAAGGTCCGTATTCTTTTCCACGGCGAAAGCATACAAATGCAGACATCCTAATATGCCTGACGGTGTCTAATAAACACCTTCAGACATGTTAGTGCTTTTCCGCCGCGGTCGGAAGGCGACTGCGGTGGAAAAGCTGCGGACAGTTTTTCAGACCCACCAGCCATCCTAATTTGGCGGTGGGTCTGTGGAGTCTCCGCAGCGGTTTTCCCGCATCCTCCGGGCCGGCGGTGGCTTCCGCCAGCCCGGAGGATGCGGGAAAACTGCAATCATAATTAGCCCCTTGGTTTCTTCAATTATGGTGGCTGTGTTCATAACTTTGGATGACCAATAAATTCCTCATATGTATCCTGGTTCCTATTTACGGTGATAGTTCCCATGTGAATATACCGGCTGACTCTGGTACTAGCTAGAATACTAGTACACATTATGATCTACATTACTTGTTGTTAAGCGCATGTCACATACCATGGAACTTATGCTGACTTAATAGTGATTTTCTGTGGCTATCCTGTCATTTTATATGTGTGTATACATTTTGTCTACTCATAACAACGAAAGAGTGTCCCTTTTTGGAAGTAGAGCACAACAATAGAATCCAACTAGGTTCTTAATAAAGCCCTCACTCACCAGCCTAGTTGGTGACATGCTTCATCATCGGGCCTATCAGGAGAGGCCGAATGCCACCCGGGTGTGCTTCCACACCAGAATTACTGTGGAGCTGGTAGTGTGTGTTCAGTGATTAGTGAAAGTGAATTAAAATGTCTCCATTGTGTCAAAAAATTTTTTTTAATAGGAGCCAATAAGACATGTATAAAAACAAGGTGTAGGACATTAATACTGAGTAAATTGTTCAGCAATGTCCACTAAAATGTGGTCAACATGTTTTTGCCTATGTGTAATGATTAATAAGGCATTCGTCAGGAGCAAAAAAGGGGTGTAAACCACGGCGGTATGGGCGCGCTAAGGCCCACCCTAACCAGAGGTTATAAATGTGAACACGAGGGTCACCAGACTTATACTGCTTTTATAATTTTTCACATTTATAATCTCAAGTTAGGGTGGGCCATAGCGCGTCCATACCGCCGTAGTTTTCACCCCTTTCTTGGTTCTGAGAAATGCCTTATTTTGGTGGACCACCAGCAATACCTATGCAACTATTGTACAAACTGCAGTAATGTATTTTACCCATGCACTTAGAGTTATTAATGCACTTTTTCATTTGGTTGAAATGTGATGAAAAACAATGTTTTATTTTATTTTCTACTATGTCTATGATAGACAATTACACTGTACCTTTAAATAGATGCACTGTGGAGACGGAGGTCATGTGACCAAGACCACGGACGTGGCCGAAACGCGCCGTCCTAGCTACCAGGAATAAACTTCACCTGCTGAATCAACCTTGTGGCCTCGTGTGACATCCTTTTTTCTCTGGATTTCGCTTGTGGGAATATATATATGTATGTATATATATATGTCTGTATATATACATATATTTATGTATATATGTGTGTGTATATATGTACTAGCAGCCCGTCCCGACGTTGCCCGGGTATAAATGGCTGCCGGCCAGTAGTATATTGTTTTGTAGGATTTCGTTTTGATAGCATTTCTTATCTGTGACAGGCCTTGGAAATGCTCCGATTCACAGTACACTTAAGAGTGCGCGTTCAGTAGTGTGTGAACTCGAGTTTCCCTACTTTATTTTTGCTTGCGATATTATATAGCGCGAACTCGACAACATGGCATGAGCACAATTTACATTACAGAAGAACACATTCATTTGTGGTAGGCACAGGGAGACAAAGCGATTTGCCTGGAATCACAGGATGTTGAGCTGATGCCGAGATTCGAACGTCTCTCCCCAGCTCTAAAGTTCGCAATTCTAGAACTTGTGGCAGGAGGTGTGTCTAAAAGTGTATGTCGGTGCTGGCCAAATAATGAGAGAGACCTGTGCATTTTTCAAATGGGTGGTGAAAAAATATGAGTATGCTTCTGGAGATGTGAGCCGCCGTGCCACCAATGTACTTGCCGGGGGAGGGTAAACACCCGTTATGGCGCAACTTTCTTTCCGCATACCATCATTCCGCATACTTTCATTACGAAAGTACCATGACTCCGCAATGCCATTATAACGCATGGCATTACATTTTATATGCTTTTACCACACATACATTTACAGCGAAATTCGTTGTAAATGATTGAGTGGAGAAGTGTGGCTCAATGATTAGAGCAGCAGACCCTGATGCAGAGGTCTAGCCCAGGACCAGGGTTCAATTCCCCGCCTCGGCGGGTCTTGGGCTCAAAATTCCATAGACCTGATAATTCTCGCCTTGGTGCCTATTCCAATCATGGAGTCCCACTCTGCAACTCTGGGCAATAGCTTGCTTAATCTCCACAATGGCCCCCACAACGCTAAGGATGCCTGGCCTCCACCTTGGGGTGCCCAAGAGTGGACGCCTCACAGGGAAAGCCAGGATGGGTTCCACAGCGGTATTCGTACAAGCATCTTAAGACCCTTGCGGGTGAGTAGTGCGCTATACAAGTATCAATTTACAATTTACAAAGGTAAAAGCATGTTTTTTTTAAATGTTTGGATAAGGTAAGTATGGGTATAGGGGTATATGTTTTGGGGTACTGAGGTATATGTTTTGGGGTGTTTGGGTATTTTAAGGGTTCAGATATAGTTTTGGGTTATGGGGTACAGGGGTAGTTTTAGGGTTTAGGGATAGGTATGGGTTTTGGGGTACAGGGGTGTTTTTTGGGTTCAGGGCTAGGTTTGAGTTTTGGGGTATAGGGGTATTTTTAGGGTTCAGGGCTAAGTTGGGGTTTTGGGGTACAGGGGTATTTTTAGGGTTCAGTACTAGGTTTGGGTTTTGGGGTATAGGGGTATTTTTTAGGGTTCAGGGGTAGGTTTGGGTTTTGGAGTACAGGGGTATTTTAAGGGTTCAGGGCTAGGTTTGGGTTTTGGGGTACAGGGGTATTTTTAGTGTTCATGGCTAGGTTTGGGTTTTGGGGTACAGGGGTATTTTAGGGTTCAGGGGTAGGTTTGGGGTACAGGGTAATTTTTAAGTTTCAGGGCTAGGTTTGGGTTTTGGGGTACAGGGGTATTTTTAGGGTTCAGGGCTAGGTTTGGGTTTTGGGGTACAGGGGTATTGTAGGGTTCAGGGATAGGTTTTGGGGGTAGAGTGGTATTTTTAGGGTTCAGGGCTAGGTTTGGGTTTTGGGTACAGGGGTATTTTTAGGGTTCAGGGGTAGGTTTGGTTTTTGAGGTACAGGGGTATTTATAGGGTTCAGGGCTAGGTTTGTGTTTTTTTGGTACAGGGGTATTTTTAGGGATAGGTTTGGGTTTTGGGGTACAGGGTATATTTATAGGGTTAAGATGGGTTAGTGTTTAAGGGTGTTGGGGTATTTTAAGGAGTATGGGTGGGTTATGATTATGGGGTGAAGGGGTATTTAAAGGGAGCAGGGTGGGATTAACACACAATATGAGACATGGCATGAAGGGCGGAACGTACCACACGCTCCCAGCGTTTGTCACGCCCCCAGCACACGCCCACAGCTCAACGCAGACACGCCCTCAAGGGACTACTTTGCCGGCACGGTTCTTTTACCTTTTAAATTTTAAATGTATATGGTGGGCGTCTGCATAGCCTATGTCCTTCTGCTGCAACTGCCCTTTCCAACGCTGTATTGGGTGTTGTGATTGGTGCTGTGGTTCCTGAGATTACCCGCCTCAAAGGTTTAGGCTCTCTCTTTATTATATTAGTATAGATATGTGTATTTATATGTATGCATATATATGTATGTATGTATGTATGCATATATATGTATGTATATGAAAGTGTGTATATATCTATGTATGTGTATATATATATATGTATATATATATTTGTATATATATCTTTGTATATGTATGTATATATGTATATTACCTACTGGCGGTCACCAGTAGGTATATATAGTTAGGATTTTTTTGAATAGGGATTTCTGAAAATTCTATGTTGAATAACTTTGGCGTTGATGGACGGAATTGGCAGAAATTTTCAGGAAAATGGCACATTTTGTTTCTGAGCGTCCCCTGAAAGTTTGGGGGGTTTCGTCAAGCGGGGGCCGAGAAAAAAGGGGGGTCCCAAAACGTGTTTTTAACATTGAGTTTTCCATGGGGCGGTTGGACTCACTTTTAGCTCGAACGGCTGAATGGATTTCCACAAAACGTGGCAAAATTGTAGGGACTGGTAGTCCGATGTGCCTTTGCTATGTCTCAAGATATATGCTCCAGTGGTTTTTACGAAAATTAACTTTGAAAAATATATATTGCGCTATATATATATGTTAGAGCCCAAATGTAGCCCAATGTAGCCCAAAGATGGCCACCAGAGACAAAAAAAAACAAATGTAGCCCAAATATCAGCCAGATGTAGCCCAACTATAGCCCAGTGACAGAATGTCCCAGAGTTTTCTAAAGAACAACTAGAGCAGTCTTACTTATGACAAAAGTATGGCACACCTGAAGTCATCTTGATTGGAATAAAGTGTTAACACTTAAAACATTTAATTTGCAAAGGAACAAAATGAGGGGTTTCATTTTGCCCTAGAAATATATATATATATATATATATATATATATATATATATATATATATATATATATATATATATATATATATATATATATATAAATATATATATATAAATATATCCAAACACAGTTTCTCCATTAATACAGCCTTTGACCACAGCAGGGCGGCTTCGTCAGACAGGAACGGAGAATCCTTTCAAATTTATCCACACACCATTTCTAAACAGAAATGTGACGACTCCAGGTAGGTTGGATTAAAAACATTTATTTTCACTTCGAGGCAGGCTGACAGTCCATTTCGAACACTTTGCCCTTAACTGTGTTCGAAATGGACTGTCAGCCTGCCTCGAAGTGAAAATAAATGCCGCCCTGCTGTGGTCAAAGGCTGTATTAATGGAGAAACTGTGTTTGGATTTATGGATATGGAGCCTGACCCGCCCGACCTCTTCCACAATACAAAATGGGACTGTGCCCAGCTGAAATTGCAAGGAAAGTCGGGCAAGGGATGTAAGCAGAGTATTCTGCTCTGCTTGCTGGTTTGGGAGGATTTTAAACAAACCCTCGAGACTGAAATGCGAAAGGCAAGTCCAGTGCACTTTTTATGTTTTACACGTGCATTTAAACACGGACACTTTAATGGCCAGACCTTCGCCAATAGAATGGTCTGAAGAGCTACATAAGCACGTGACCCAGGAACTAGTTTAATGCAACTGCCCTACTGTGACCAAGGCTGAAAGGGAAGCTGGAACGCGTAAGGAGTTAAGGGCAAAATGTTCGAAATGGACTGTCAGCCTGCCTCGAAGTGAAAATAAATGTTTTTAATCCAACCTACCTGGAGTTGTCACATTTCTGTTTAGAAATGGTGTGTGGATATATATATATATATATATATATATATATATATATATATATATATATATATATATATATATATATATATATATATATATATATATATATATATATATATATATATATATATATATATATATATATATATATATTACCTACTGGCGGTTGCCAGTAGGTATATATAGTTAGGATTTTTTTGAATAGGGATTTCTGAAAAATCTATGTTGAATAACTTTGGCGTTGATGGACCGAATTGGCTGAAATTTTTAGGAAAATGGCACATTTTGTTTCTGAGCGTCCCCTGAAAGTTTGGGGGGTTTTCGTCACGCGGGGGCCGAGAAAAAAGGGGGGTTTGCCCGATGTGCCTTTGCTAGGTCTCAAGATATGTGCTTCAGTGCATTTTGAGAAATTAACTTTCAAAAACATATATATATCTGTGACAGTGTCCCGGTTAGCGCCCCGGTTCGCGTACCAGACGCTAACGGAACTTCGCGAGGAGAAGCGGATTGGCTCTCCGGTGACTCTCAACATTCTAAACAGTCCGGAGCGGCCGCCATCTTGTCTCTCGGTAGGATCGAGAGACAAGAGGTGGAAATAAACGAAGGGGGAAATGAATGAAAGGGGCAAGGTAGACCCCTCCTGACCCCTTAGGATTGATGTTAGGGCTAGTAAAGGGCCTCGCGGGGCAAAAAAAAACAACATTTTTTTTTTATTTTTCGCGGTGGAAGCGCTACCCGGTACGCAAACAAGATGGAGGATAAACAATGTTGGGAATGGGTATAAGGGGGCACGAGAGACATATCCTGACCCCCTAGGTTTTCTGAGGGTGGCTGAGGAGGCCCATATATGTAAAAAAAAAATGTGCACGGTTAGCGCCCGTTCCGCGCACCGGGTAGCGTTCCGGAAAGCGTAACATGGGGAAAACCAAGGGAAATAGTAAAATAATATTTTAGAGTGCTTTGAGGTAGGGTAGCTCTGAATAGAGCTGTTGTGTTGTGTTGTGTGGGTGATGCAAGTACCAACATGTAGGTACCAATGAAGAGTCTAAAATTCAATGTACACCGTCTCCTCTGTAGATATTTTGTATGTTCTAATATGGGTTATTTAAATGTAAATGTGTGGAAAAGCACTTCATGCTTTAAAGCAATTTCCTCTTAGTCCTCCTCTTTGGTATTTTTTCCCCACACTCTTCTTCAGCATGATAGTTGATAAATTCGTTCCCTCAAAAAATGTATATACATAAAAAAATTATATTAAATACATATAAAATATATTTATCCTTTAAAAGAAGAATACATTTTACAGCTTTTGATATTTGCTATTAAAAAACCATTGAAATTCACTGAAAAAACCATAGGTTATAGACCATATATAGTTAGGAATTAGCATTTACAAAACCTTGAAAATTCACTGAAAAAACCATAGGTTATACATTTAATCACTCACTCATACAGTCAGTCATGCACCTACTAAATCCTTCATCCAGACACTTATACATCCACTCATTCTTCAATATGTAAGACATATTTTAACTTTACAGAAACATACAGTCACTGGATGTTGTCATCAGTGATGTCATCAGTGATGTCATTTGAGATGGCATCAGTGACGTCAACAGTGATGTCACTGACCATGTCATGAATGATGTAATATGTGACATGATCAGCAGTGGATTGCGGGTGCGCGATATATAGTTAGTGCAACTAACTTTCTCCAGTATTGGGGTGTCTTTCATAGATTCACATGCTTGAATATTCCCCGTCGTCGGAGTGGGAGTCCCACGGTAAATAAAATAGCAATAAATACTAAATATATATAATAATATATAATAAATATATATATACACAATAAGGAAAAACCTAAAAAATGCATACAAGAAGCATCTGGTACCTAACCAAAAAGTTCCACATAGGAATGCATGGGAATAAAGAAGTTCCAATGCAGCCTATCCTTGTCATTATGTTAGTCCAATCTGCAGCCAATCAGGCGCCAGCAGCCCTCTAGAACCTTCTCCTCAGAGCTCAAGCCCTCAGATTTTCTACCGCACGTCGTGTGTAAGGGAGTCGCCCTGAGCTCTGCTCAGTTTTCTTCTCTTCAAGTGTTCCAGTTTCTCCACAATGTCTTCAAGTAAGAAGTCTCTCTTCAGAGCTTGTTCCTCCTGTGGAAAGCTGAGATTATTTCATGATGACCCACACAGTAAGTGTATTTACTGCCTTTACCCGGACCATGAGGTAGGCACCTGTAAGCTCTGTAGAAAATTCTCAGAGAAGACTCTTAAGGACAGAGAAGGCCGTTTACTTGTTTGGCTTCAAAGGCTGAAGGACAAAGACAATATACTTTCTGATGCTGAAAGTCTTGTGTCAGGCCGTTCTAAAGCAGCTTCTAAACGTGGTAGTGTGCAGGAGGTGCCTTCCCCATTTCTTAAAAAGAGGAAACTGTCCCTCGCTTTGACCCCTGCGGTGGCTTCACCATTACCTACCACGTCTGGGCCCACGAGACAAAGCTCTCAGGCTCCTTCTGCTTCAATTTCCAGTTTTTCTGTGAAGAAAACCGATTTTTCGTCGACGACGGTAGTTTCAGCTCCGTCGACGAGAATGGCTGTCTCTGGTTCAAAATCGACGATGACAGTCACGACGACGCTGGCCTCTAGATCGTCGTCAGCTTCGGCGTCGACGTCTTCGTCGTCGATGAGAGTGGTTCTCAGTTTTAAGACCGTGTCTTCTTTGATTCCAATTTCATCTTCGTCGACGAAGAAGGTTCACTCGTCGACGACCCGGTCGTCGTCGACTGGAGGTTCGAAGACTGAGTTCGTCGACGCCCTCGACGATGAGCGCACCGTCGACGTCTGTCCCGTCGACGAGAGGGCCTGTTCCATCTGCTCCGTCGACGACCGCTCCGTCGACGACCGTCCCGTCGACGACCGCCCCGTCGACGACCGCCCCGTCGACGACCGTCCCGTCGACGACCGCCCCGTCGACGACCGTCCCGTCGACGGCCGTCCCGTCGACGACGGCTTCGTCGACGAAGACATTGAAAGTGAAGGTTCCGTCGACGATGGCTACGATTGTGCAGTGGATGTGGCCTGCACTGGTTTTCGCCAACTCGCTGGAGCGGCCGTCCTGCGTCGACAAGGTTGGCTGCGCTCAACTTCGTTTCGACAGGAAGTTCAGACAAGAATCCTGGATATGCCATATGACGGCGAGTCATTATTTGGAGCGCATATTGATGAAGCTCTACAATCCATTAAAAAGGACACGGACACTGCACGTGCTTTGGATACCCTTCAGTTTAAGAAGCAGCCCTTTCGGGGTGCTCGAGGACGTGGCACTACATCCACTTTTCGTGGAGGAAGCAGTCAATATCGGTCCTTTAACCAAGGTAACCAACGTTTCACCGGTAACCGCCAACAGTCTTCCCGTCAGCAACCTGCCAGAACTTACAGAGGAAAGTCCAATTTCAGAGGACAATCCAACAAACGTCAATGACTTGTCTGTCGAACAGAGAATTGGAGGTCAAATCTCTCTGTTTGGTTCTCAATGGTCCTCCATTACTATGGACCGTTGGGCAACGACATTGTGAAAAGAGGCCATGCATTGGAATTTGTCGAGGTACCTCCTCCAACGCCACCTTCCGGACCGCCACCTCCGCATCTCAAAGAACTGTTTCATCAAGTTCGCCTTCTCATTCAAAAGGGTGCGGTGGAAGTAGTACCAAAGTCTCAGAGAGGGAAGGGGTTTTATTCCCGTTTTTTCCTTGTCGTCAAGAAGAACGGAGAATGGAGACCCATACTGGACTTGAGAGCACTCAATCACTATCTCAAGGATCAGACCTTCCGTATGCTAACGCTTACAGAAATCTTGCGTTTGCTCTCAGTCGGAGATTTCATGACAACCATCGATCTCCGAGACGCTTACTTCCATGTCCCAATTCTCGCAGGTCATCGAAAGTTCCTGCGCTTCAAGGTGGGGCACCTTCATTTCCAATTCAAGGTCCTTCCATTTGGCCTCCGGTCGGCCCCCCGAGTCTTTACAAAAATGTTGGCTCCGGTCATGGCTTTTCTTCGTCTCCAAGGCATCCAGATATTCCCATATCTCGACGACTGCCTCCTGAAATCACAATCCCGCTCACAACTCCAACACCATACTTCCATTTGTCAGACAGTATTCCGTTCCTTGGGTCTGTCCATCAATCTGGAGAAATCTCAATTGCAGCCAACAACTTGCAAGGAGTTCCTAGGAGCAACACTGGACACCAAACTAGCAAAAGCATTTGTCTCCCGGGAACGTCAGCAAAGGATTCTCCGACTAGTTTTGCTACTTCTGGCAAAGAAGTGCGCTTCAGTCCGTTTGTTGAAGTCCTTTCTAGGGATGGCTTCGTCGTGCATCGCTCTTGTCCCTCATTGCCGACTACGAGCACGACCTATCCAACAGGCTCTGGACAAACAGTGGCGTCAAGTCACCGGCTCCTTCAACGATCAGGTTTCCATCACCATTCCCATGAAGAAAGCGCTCAAATGGTGGGCACAACCACATCAGCTAGCGGCAGGCACGTCCTTTCTGTTCAACACCCCAGATCTGACTCTAACGACGGATGCATCCCTGGAGGGCTGGGGAGCTCACCTCCAAGACCTTTCCGTCAAGGGGAAATGGACTTTGCATCAAAAGACCTGGCACATCAACAAATTGTAGCTTATGGCTATCTTTTTGGCCCTGAAATCATTTCAACCAGTGCTGCAAGGGGAGTCAGTTCTCATACAGACGGACAACACAACCTGCATGCATTATATAAACAAGCAGGGCGGAACAAAGTCTCCGGTGTTATCCCGTCTGGCAGAGGCGATTTGGGACTGGTCCATCAATCATCAAATCACAATTACCGCAGTTAATCTTCCGGGGTTGTCCAACCTTCTGGCGGATTCCCTAAGCAGGTCCCGATCATCCAACCATGAGTGGGAACTCCACCAGCCAACACTCGATATGGTCTTTCGCCGTTGGGGATTCCCGAAAATCGACCTCTTTGCAACTCCAGAGAACCGCAAATGCCCCGCTTACGCAAGCTGGCATCCCCACAAAGGATCCCAAGGCAATGCCCTTTTGATGGATTGGTCGAATCTCTTCGCCTACGCTTTTCCTCCGATCCCTCTAGTGCCACGAGTACTTTGGAAGATTCAGAGAGAACCCTGCCACATCCTTCTGATGGCTCCCAGGTGGCCACGACAGGCGTGGTTCTCGGAGCTGCTACTCCTGTCTCAATGCAAACCCATTCTTCTTCATCCTCGAATGGATCTTCTCTCCATGAACAGGGGTCAAATCTACCATCCGGACCCCTCTTCCCTGAGCTTGTCAGCCTGGAACCTGAACACTGTGAATTTGCACATCTGACCATCCCTCAGGAGTGTCGTAACATCCTTGCTCAGGCCAGGGCTCCATCAACTATAAAGACTTATAAGTTGAAATGGAAACGCTTTTGCCACTGGTGTGCAAATGCCGGAGTACATCCTTTGCGTGCCACGCCCGCTGAGCTCCTCCCTTTCTTTCTCCAACTGGCTCAGTCGGGTTTGTCACATGCTACTTTAAGGGTTTTTCTGGCGGCAATATCACGCTTCCGCCATGATGGCTCCGCCTCCCTATGTTCATCCAGGTTAATACGTCAATTTTTCAAGGGACTTCTTCGGACTTTTCCTCCAGTTCGGCGTCCCCCTCCCGAGTGGCGCCTCAACATTGTCCTATCACAAATAATGACTGCACCTTTTGAACCAATCCATAAAGCAGACCTCAAGTATGTCACCTGGAAGGTCGCGCTTTTACTTCCTTTGACGTCTTCACGTCGATTGAGTGATATGCATGCATTCACGATCAAACCACCATTTCTACAGTTTAAACCGGATTCTGTGCTCTTACGCACTAACCCTACTTTTCTTCCAAAAGTGCCTTCAGACTTCCATATTAATGAGCCTGTTATACTGAAGTCTTTCTTTGCCAACCCGCAATCTCCTGCGGAACAACGCTTGCACTCTTTGGACATTAGAAGATGTTTAAAGTTTTACATCAGCAGAACAGCCCAGTTCCGAAAATCGGATCAGCTCTTTGTGGCCTATGGCCGCTTTCAAAAAGGGCGACCAGTCACCAAACCTACAGTAGCCCGCTGGGTGGCTTCGGCGATTGCTTTCTGCCATCAGAAAGCGGGAAAGCCTTTACAGACTGCAGTACGGGCCCACTCTACCAGGTCTATGGCCTCTTCGACTGCACTCTTTGCCGGAGTTCCATTGCATCAGATTTGCAGAGCAGCCACGTGGTCCAGCAGGCACACGTTCACAAAGCACTACAATCTGGGTGCCATGGCTGAAGGAGATACCGCAGTGGGACAAGCTGTGCTCCGTAATCTTTTTCAATAAGGTGAGCCTCTGTTCTACCCTCCTCCTAATAGTTTCCAGTCTTATGCTTGTCTTCTCTATGTATACATATAGTTGTATAACTTCTATGGCATGGGTGTTTACACCTGTTGATTCCAACCTTTTGTTTATACATTGCATTCTGGAAACTTTGTGTTGGGATACGGACTGCTAACTATTCTATATTCAAGCATGTGAATCTATGAAAGACACCCCAATACTGGAGAAGAACAATTGTTACTTACCTGTAAACAGGTGGTTCTCCAGTATTGGTGTCTTTCATAGATTCACATGCGACCCTCCCTTCCTCCCCTCAGAGGCTCGCTTCTCCTCATAGACTCTGTGGTCACTTTTGTGCTACGAAAATCTGAGGGCTTGAGCTCTGAGGAGAAGGTTCTAGAGGGCTGCTGGCGCCTGATTGGCTGCAGTTTGGACTAACATAATGACAAGGATAGGCTGCATTGGAACTTCTTTATTCCCATGCATTCCTATGTGGAACTTTTTGGTTAGGTACCAGATGCTTCTTGTATGCATTTTTTAGGTTTTTCCTTATTATGTATATATATATTTATTATATATTATTATATATATTTAGTATTTATTGCTATTTTATTTACCGTGGGACTCCCACTCCGACGACGGGGAATATTCAAGCATGTGAATCTATGAAAGACACCAATACTGGAGAACCACCTCTTTACAGAAAGGTAACAATTGTTCATATATGCGAATTTCAATGGTTTTGTGTGAGTAAAATAAGGTTTTGTAAATGCTAATTCCTAACTATATATGGTCTATAACCTATGGTTTTTTCAGTGTATATATATATATATTTATGTAGATATATGTATGTATGTATATGTATATATATGTATGCATATGGCTGCTCAGTTTTCCCATGCCTCGGCAAAAGGATGGACCGGACTCTCGTAGCTTAAGCAGGTACACAATTTATTTAGTGTAATCAGCAAAACAGGACGCGTTTCGGCATTGCGCCTTCTTCCAACTGTTTATGCACAGCAGATTGCCTGATGTTTTTAAATAAAGTTTCACGTGTTTTTTTTTTGAGAATACGTCATTTCCCTTAATTTACTGAAACAAACGATGCACTTCAATATATGTACTAATAGTGCAGCCATCTCAGAATGTATTTAATTCATATGCATTTAACCTAAGCAATATGGCCTTATTAAAACTGAAATTATTAAGCCCTGGATTGGCTCTTGATTTTGCCAAAGTATCAATAATGTGTACACTTTCAACAAATAAATAATCACTACAATCAATTTAAATAGCATAATCAGACTTTGAACATCTCCCTGTTCATGAAATTCATTTACAATATGCAATTCTTCACATTTATAGAAAGAAACAAATGTTGGAATATGTAAACAAAGAAAATATATAGGTGTATGAATACTTAACGGGCTAGGAGTTTACAGGTGATGTCTTAAATTATTGTAGGAGAGAGCAGAACTTATTTGCCTAGGTGTATGGCTAATTCTTCTCCTGTGTTAAGACCTAGTGGGGATTTTGTTTGGAGATCAATAATAAATCTCGATTCCAGCCTCCTCAGCTGATTTCCCTGTCTCTTCCCCTCTCTTTTATAGGTATTAGATCTAGGCTGAAAAAACGCAGGAGATTGCGATCACTTTTGTGTTCTTTGGCAAAGTGTCTCGCCACGGGGTAAATTGGGTCATTATGCTGAATGGCCCTCGCATGTTCTAATATTCTTCTTTTGACTGGGTGGATGGTGCTCCCGATATAATGCAATTTACAGGGACACTCTATGCAAGAGACCCAAAACTGGGTAGTACATGTCAGGAATTTGTTAATTTTCCTGATCACCAAAGTGCCTGGGATTTCGTATGTTGTTGTCTTAGTGCTTGCCCTGCAAGCTTTACAGTTTTGACAGGTAAAAAATCCAGTCAAATGTCCTAATCTTGATGTCCTAGGAACTGAATCGAAGTGGCTGTGCACTAGAAGGTCTCTCAATGATTGATTCTTTTTATACGTGATTTTGGGGTGACTGGCAATATCCTCCCCAATGATGCTGTCTGATTTAAGAATATGCCAGTGTTGTGCCAAGATTTGATGTATTTTTCTGGAGTCACTTGAAAAGGTTGTGATAATGCGAGGTGTATGATCAACCACATTGATTGGTCTACTCTTCTCCTTAAGTAGATTGGTTTTCGGAATCTTCTGAACATTCCCAGAGGCCTGATGTAAAATCTGGTCCAAGTATCCTCTGACTTTAAATTTCAAAATTGACTCCTTAGCTGCTAATTCAAAATCTTTTGCTAGTGTGCAATTTCTCTTAAGACGTAGTAATTCCCCGTACGGAATACTATTCTTTAAAGATTTTGAATGACAGCTAGTGGCTTCCAAAATCGAATTTCCTGCTGTAACTTTACGGAATAATAAGGTGCAGATTTTTCCTTCCTTGATGAATACTTTTAGATCTAGAAAGTCTACTTCTGTGTCGCGTATATTGCCACTAAAATGTAGGTTGACTGTGTTGGTATTCAGGTGTCTAATGTAGGATTCAGCTCCAATTTTAGGACCTTTCCAAAAGATGAAAAGGTCATCAATATATTGGTGCCACCCAATAATTGATGAGACCTAGTGTTGGTTTTCCTCGGCCCAGGCGACCTGCTTCTCCCACCAGCCGACGAACAAGTTTGCGTAGCTGGGGGCGAAGCAGGTTCCCATCGCCGTACCCCTACACTGTCTAAAATATTGTTTCTGGAACAAGAAGATATTGTTATGAAGGCAGAAAGACAAAAACTCAACTAACATCTTATTATGTCTGGAAACCCTTAATGACAGGTCTTTAGGAAATACTTCACTGCATGTTTGCCATTTTTATGAGAGATACAAGTATATAATCCTGTAACATCTAAGACAATCATCAGCATCTCAGGCTCCCATACAATATCTGAGATTATCCTAATAAAATCAGTAGTATCACGGATATAAGATGGTAAAGCTTTTACATGATCAATTAAAAAGAAGTACAAATATTTCAACATTGTTTCATTCAGACTTTGACGAAATAATGGATCTGCCCAGTGGTAGTTATGTTTTTATGAATTTTGGGCAGATGGTAAAAGGTTAGTACGACCGGTTGTTGACATGTCAAAAATGTGAATTCATTAGTGTCAAGCATCCCTTGTGATACCCATTAGTCAAGCATTTCGTGATATTTTATGATGCTGCTATTGTATTCATCTTTACTGATTTTGGTGTAACAGGATGTGTCTCTCAATTGGCGTAAGGCCTCTGTGCAGTAATATTCCTGAGTCATTAAGACGCCAGTAGGTATATATAGTTAGGATTTTTTCCTATGGGATTTCTGAAAATTCTTTGTCTTATAACTTTGGTGTTTGTGGACGGAATTGGCTGAAATTTTCAGTTTCTGAGCAGCCCCTGAAAATTTGGGGGGGTTTCGTCAAGAGGGGGCCGAGAAAAAAGGGGGGTCCCAAAACGCATTTTTCCATAGGGTGGTTGGAATCACTTTTAGCTCGAACAGCTGAATGGATTTACACGAAACTTGCCAAAATTGTAGATATGGTTTGCCCGACGTGCCTTTGCTATGTCTTAATATATGTGCTCCAGTGGATTTTGAGAAATTAACGTTTTAAAAAACAGATATATCTGTGACAGCGTCCCGGTTAGCGCCCCGGTTCGCGTACCTGGCGCGTAACGGAACTTCGCGAGGAGAAGCGGATTGGCTCCCCGGTGACTGTGAACATTCTAAACAGTCCGGAGCGGCCGCCATCTTGTGTCTCGGTAGGTTCGAGACACAAGAAGTGGCAAAAACAAAGGGGGAAATGAGCATAAGGGGGCAGAGTACATCCTCCCTGACCCCCTAGGTTTGAAGAGGGGGCTTTAAAAGGCCCTGCGGGGCAAAAAAAATAATTTTTATGATAGTTTTTTTTGCGGGGGAGCGCTCGGTACGCGCACCGGGAAGCGGTCCGGGGAGCGTAATATAGGGAAAATAGAATGAAAGAATGTTCAAATAATGTATCTATATTGATTGTTCTTTTTGTTGTATTTTTTTTTTATTTTTTTTATTTAAGTACCTACATGTAGGTACCAATGCAGATCCTAAAAATAAAAATACACCGTTTCCTTTGTAGATATCTTGCATGTTGTTTCAGAAGTTATTGTGGTATATGGAATTCATAGCATAGTATTTGAGGAAAGCAGAAAGAATATGGAGGTAGGAGATGAAAAAGAGATGTTAAATACACATTGGAGATAAAATAGTGGGAGAATGGAAGTAACTATGAGCAAACTTACTATGTTACACAAAAAAGTTGCACAGTATATTTAAAGTCTGACTTTACATTATAATCAATTTGGTACTAGTTTAAAAAATACATATAAAAATGAATAATGTCTCAAACAATTTTTGAATTATTAAATATAAATTTGAAATGCACTTGAAATGTACTTCAAGAAGTAGTAGTCAAAATGGCTGTGTTTCTCTCTCTTTCTTTATATATATTCAGGTACATAACCAATCAAATGTCATGAAATAATAGAAGATAATGAAAGTAACACTTCATAAGTGTTTTTGTTAAGTAATTTACCTCAGGATATTTAGTCAGGCCTACAGCATAATTTTCTCAATGGAATTCCATCAAATTTGGGTAAATGGTAGGGACTGCTATGTAGTAGGACCTATTCTATATTTGATGAAAGTGTCTCTAGTGGTTTTTCTGTAAATTACTTTCCCACCTTTTTTTAGCGAGCGCTCACCGGTGCGTGCCCCGGTACGCGAACCGGCAGCGTTACGGGAGTCCTCCATTTTGTGTATCGTAGAATTGAGACACACGATGGAGGACAAACAATGTTCGGAATGGGTAGAAGGGGGCACGGTAGACACTTTGTGACCCTCTAGGTTTTCTGAGGGGGGCTTAGGACGCTGATATAGGCAAAAAAAAAAAATGCGTGGGAAGCGCCCGGTACGCGCACCAGTAAGAAAAAGATAAACGTTTTGAATGATCAAAGGTAGGGAAGCAATGAAAAGAGCTATTGGGTTCTGTGGCTAATTAAGGTACTTACAAGTAGGTGCTAATGCACAGTTTTAAATTCAGGAGGAATATTCTATTCCCCTCATCGGAGAAGTGCACACCATCTCCTCTGTAGATGTCTTGCATGTTGTAACGCAAGTTATTGTTGTATATTAAACCCATTGTAAATTCTCTCATGTAAGCAGTAACAGATTTATTCACATGTTTCCGTGGTTTCTCAAATTGTGGAAAAAATTGGTTGGACCACTTCCATTTCCGTCATTTGCATATATTGGAATATACCAAGGCAGTTTGGGGAAAAAGTGTCATCAATTGATGAAAGGGGTCCTTTAAAAGCATTTCCAGAGCAACCCCAGTCATAGTCCCAAAATCAATTCCACCACAGTGCACTATTAGGAGGTTAGGGTTTGGCAGATGCATAAAAAAATTATATTACAAACATATACAATTTATTTTTCATTTAAAAGTATAATACATTTAACAGTTTTTGATATTTGCAATGAAAAAACATTGACATTCACTGAAAAAACCACAGGTTATAGACCATATATAGTTAGGAATTAGCATTTACAAAACCTTGAAAATTCACTGAAAAAACCATAGGTTATAGACCATTTATAGTTAGGGATTAGCATTTACAAAACCTTATTTTACTCACACAAAACCATTGAAATTTGCATATATAGTTAGTTGCACTAACTATATATCGCGCACCCGCAACCCACTGCTGATGATGTCACATATTACATCATTCATGACATGGTCAGTGACATCACTGATGACAACTCAAATGACATCACTGATAACATCACTGATGACATCATTCATGTGATAATACGATGAACATCTTCAGACTCTAATATAACCTTAGATACACTCAGTGTAAACAGACACTCACAGATTGTCACTCATTGTCACTCATCCATGGAGTTACTCATACACCTAGTCAGTCATGCAAAGAATCAATCACACCTCCATTTCCTCAACTTTACAGTTATGCACACCTTACTTATTCTAACACTTATTCTAACACATATTTACTCTCTTACACAATCACTGATACAAGTTTACAATGATCCATGCAGCCACTCACACATTCACTGGCTCTTATACACAGTAATTAATATATGTCAACTCTCACATGTACTGTGTTTTACAAATGTACTTACTTTGACATGTAGCACTGAGATATCCATTCACTCACCAATACACTCATGCACACAGTCAACCACCCATACAGCTGTTTCCACATGCAGTTTTGAACCCATACATCTAGTGAATCAACTGTTCACACATCTATGCACAGAGTCACACACCTCCCAGCCACCCACACACACAAACTCCCTCTCCCATACAAATACTTGGGCAACCAATCAATAACCCATATAGTTACGCATATAGCTACTGATCAACACATGCAGCAGTTTACAGAACAACAGATATAATGATGCACAAATTAAGACAGTTTAGTCACTAACCCATGCACTCAGTGAGCCACATTTAATCACTCTCTCATACAGTCAATCATGCTCCTACTAAATCCTTCTTCCAGACACTTATACATCCACTCATTCTTCAATATGTAAGACATATTTTAACTTTACAGAAACATACAGTCACTGTATGATGTCATCAGTGATGTCATCAGTGATGTCACTGACCATGTCATGAATGATTAATATGTGACATCAGCAGCAGTGGATTGCGGGTGCGCGATATATAGTTAGTGCAACTAACTATATATGCGAATTTCAATGGTTTTGTGTGAGTAAAATAAGGTTTTGTAAATGCTAATCCCTAACTATATATGGTCTATAACCTATGGTTTTTTCAGTGAATATATATATATATATATATATATATATATATATATATATATATATATATATATATATATATATATATATATATTCCAAAAGTAACGGCGTTCCTCACGAGCACTCGGGTGTAGGACCACACAACACACCACAGGATTTCCAAGTCGATAGATTTATTCCTTCATAAATCTCGTGACGCGTTTCGCACTCCAGAGAGTGCTTGATCACACTCTCTGGAGTGCAAAACGCGTCACGAGATTTATGAAGGAATAAATCTATCGACTTGGAAATCCTGTGGTGTGTTGTGTGGTCCTTCACCCGAGTGCTCGTGAGGAACGCCGTTACTTTTGGAATATTGATTTCCGGCTGCTCCGCCGGTTCGAGCCACACTCACGAAGGCGAAGGGTTGCAGTAGGAGCTTTGTTGTGCGTGAATAAATATATATATATATATATATATATATATATATATATATATATATATATATATGAGCTTCAACACGCTCACAGGCTGTCCATGTAGGATTGAAATGGACACAATTAAGGGACCTTTCTCATGCCGCTCTTGTCACTGGCACTCACCTTGGGCCCCAGTTAAGACTTAAACTCTTCCCAACAACACTAGGGCTAGCCACTCTCACTGTAAAGGGGGGCTGATAAACGCTCGCTCCATGGGCTGCCATAGTCAAGATATAAACGATCTTATCGTAAACACACAGTTAGACTGTCTCTTCATAACTGAGACATGGCTAACAGAGAACAGCAACCCTGACTTAGCAGTTGCTCTTCCACCTGGTTATACTATCTTTCGACAAGATAGACTGAAAGGGAAGGGAGGAGGAGTAGCTGTGGTGCTCAAAAGCCATATAAAATGTCACACCTTTGCTTTAGCTCCTCTTAAGGGTGCCGAAGGACTGGGTTTTTCCATCAAGCTAAATGAGTCCTCCTCTTTTTCAGGTGGCTTGATTTACCGCCCACCAGGCAGTGCCGTAAAGTTTTTAGATTCACTTAGTGATTCCTTGGGACAATTTCTACTTCGCAACTCACACTTTACACTCCTGGGTGATTTTAATTTACAATTAGAATCTACATCCGACACGCATGCATTGAATTTCCTCCAAACCTTAGAGATCTTCAACATTCAACAAGCAGTGAAACAGCCCACCCATCAAGCTGGTCACACCCTTGACGGAATATGCACTAACTTTCCCCTTCTGGAAATCCAAAATCCTGTCCCCCAAATTTGGTCAGACCACTGCCTGATTCCCTTTTACATTAAACTCCCATGGTCCCAATCACCAGCTAAACCTACCCATAATCCAGTGAACCAGGTCAACTGGACACGAGTAGAAGCCAATTTTAAGACCAACCCCATTGTCGATGCACTTATCCCGAATATGCCTGGAGATGCTGTCCAGGGCTCCAAATGTTTTCACACTTGGATGCGACAGGAGATCAAGGACCGGCTACCTACAAACCGCCCCCAGGGAAAAGGGAAAAACAGGAAGATAAACGCCCCTAGGTTTACATCTGAGCTAGCAAAAATACATCTTCTATGCAAGAAAAGAGAACGCAGCTGGCGTAAAACTTATGACCTTATAGACAGAAGTTTATATATTCAGCAGAGGAAAACCTACCTCAACGCAATTAAATTAGCTAAGAAAAACTTCTACGTCAATGCCATCAATACAGCCAAGCAAAAACAAAAAACGATCTTCTCTATTGTCAAGTCATTTATTCATCCAAGAGCTCTCCAACCTGAAATTCCACCTTCCTCAGAGTTCTGCAACCGGATTGCGGACTTCTTCGAGGAAAAAATCTTATCAATACAAAAGGACTTCCAACTTCCTCGTCAAGCCCTGTCCCCTATTCCTCCGCCCTGTGGAGAGAACTCGTCAAGCTGCCTTAGAACCTTCACCGCGGTCACACTCCTCCAGACCCGGGAGGCAATTCTGACATGTAAATCAGGTGCCCCTTCTGATTCATGCCCCCCTCGAATTCTTCATCAATTAATTGAGGTGGTCAATCCCATCATAAATGAGATTGTTAATGCTTCCTTGAGCTCAGGCGTTGTGCCTCGCGAATGGAAGCATGCAATCGTGAAACCCCTCATGAAAAAATTAAACAAATCTCCCACAGACCTCACAAATCTATGCCCAATTTCACTCCTCATTGTTTTAGGCAAGATAACTGAACAAATGGTCCATAAAGAACTAAAAAATTATGTTGAAGCTCATCATATCCTTCATCCCCAGCAATCGGGTTTCCGTTCAAATCACTCCACGGAAACTGCTTTGAAAGAACTCACTGATTCAATAAAACTATTAAAGGATGGAGGGAAGAACGCCGTCTTGATCCTATTAGACCTCACGGCAGCGTTCGATACCATCTCTCACTCCATACTGTTAGACAGACTGAGGGATATAGGAATCACAGATGTAGCATTAGACTGGATAATTTCCTTCCTGGCGGATAGATCCCAAACCATCTCCTTGGGCCCTTTTCTTTCTAAAGAGAAAAATGTACACTCTGGAGTCCCTCAGGGCTCAATATTAAGCCCGTTACTGTTCAACATCTATATGGTCCCCCTCATCTCTTTAATAGAGTCATACGGCATATTAGTGACATCATATGCCGATGACACTCAGCTCATTGTCCCCTTGGAGAACGATTCTACAGATGCTGAGCTAAACCTTAAAAAGTGTCTAAGAGATGTCTTCTGCTGAATGGATCAAAACCACCTTAAATGCAACACCAATAAGACAGAAATACTCCCCATGGGTAAAAACCCCGAATTCTGTCCTAGTAAATGGTGGCCTGAGGACACCCCTGCACCCCCCCAAGCTGTGGCATCAGCAAGGAATCTGGGCATTCTATTTGACGCCGAATTATCCTTCGATCAGCATGTCAGGAATGTTGCAGGAAGTTGCTTCAACATAATTAAATCACTGAAAAAGTTCTTCGACTTCTTACCTATAGATTCAAAAAAAGGCAGTGGCAGTGGCCCTAATCCTCGCACGTTTTGACTTCTGTAATGGTCTGATGGCAGGTGTTAAAAGGAAAGCCACTCTTAAAAAGCTCCAAGGCGTACAGCACGCAGCGGCTAGACTTGTTCTCAAGCTACCCAGGAGGTCATCAGCTTCGGCCGTCTTGAAAACCCTTCATTGGCTGCCACTCCCCAAAAGAATTCTGTTTAAAATTCTAACAATAGCTTTCTGTGCATATAACTGCACTGGCCCACTCTATCTCATCAGAAGATTTCCCCATTAAAATCCTTCAAGGACCTTGAGATCCTCAAATCAAGACCTGATTAAGTTGCTGAAATTCAAATACAAAACTAAAGGAGGCAAGTCCTTGTCCTATTTATCTGCAAAAGCCTGGAACTCAATTCCCAACAATCTCAGGTCCCTAACTCAAGAAAGCCACTTCAGAAAGCAGCTTAAAACATGAATCTACTCTCTCCCTGATGATTATGTAATGACCTTCACCTAATCTTCTATTTTTCAACTTCTGCACACTGTTTTTTTTCAGCGCCAGGATGCTCCTTTCGGAGCGATTGTTGCGCTTTAGAAATACCAAATACAAATACAAATGTGTAAATATATGTATATATATATATGTATGTATGTCATGTGATCAAGGCCCTCCGGGGCTAAAACGCGTCCTTGCTGCCATGCAACTTAATGGTAGAAAAGAAACTTTAAGCACTTACTCCATTGTCCGTGCTCCATTTTTCCGCAAAAGAATCGCCAGCGGCGGGTGGAATGCTCCTGATATATATATATATATATATATATATATGTATATTTATATCACATGATTATTTCACAAAATAGAGGGGGATGTCAAAATTCTAATATGTACTGTACAATAATTGATTTTGACAGGACTCTAACTGGGAAAAAGCAAAAAAATTAACAAACGATTTTGTGATAGAGCGGCAATACAGAGCATACACCATAATGGGTGGACAAGGAAAGACAACAAGTGAACTATTAGTATATTTGAAATGCAAAAAGAGAGGAATATCATGGAAAGGTTGCATAATGTACTTATTTGCATAATGTGAAAAAATCTTTATCCTGCACTAGCACTTTATTCAGCTTATGAATGTACTTTACAATGATGGCAAAAATGGCGAATGAACTAAACCATGTTTTTGTGTTGAGGTTAGCAGTCCAGTTTTTAATGAACAGTAAAAACAAACAAGGGTTAAACACAGAGCACTTTAAATACTGTCTAGACGCTGGGGACTCTATGGTCCAGTAGAAGGCTAATGGTAGCCGAAACGCGCAGGCCGTCCTAATTTCTGCACAATTTGCACAATTGTATTAAAATAAATTAACTTGAAACTTACTCTGCTGTGGTGCCGTGGATCAGTGATGTCATCAGTGATGTCATCAGTGATGTCACTGACCATGTCGAATAATGTAATATTTGAAATCATCACCAGTGGATTGCGGGCGCGAGAGTTAGTTTGTAGAACTAATTTCAATGGTTTTGTATGAGTGAAATGTCCAGCTAACTTTAACACCCCTGAAACCTATTTTTTTTCCAGTGAATTTCTAAGGTTTTTTAAATGATAATTCCTACCTATAACCTGCCTGAAACCTATGTTTTTTCAGTGAATTTCAAAAGTTTTTTAAATGATAATTCCTAATTATAATGTTCATTAAGCATATCTGTTTTTTTCTATCTTTTTTAATTATCATCCCGTTCACAAAGTAGTAAAAACTGCAATATTCCCACTCTTCAATTTATTCCTCCCTCCAAGAAAATCGCTTCAGACCAGAACCACAACTAACGTTAATAATATACAAACTAGGCGTTACCGTAGAAAAAACCCAAAAAAAAGACCACTTCTCATACTTTCAATAACAAACCAAATCTAAAATGCTACCTAAAAAAACAGGCAATAGTTCAATTTACCACTAACAAATTAATATCAACATTTTATTAGTGTAAGGACGTTGACTATGTACTGTGTGAATTGCATTCAACTCTCACCCATTTCTAAAGACAAATATGTAATAGAGGTTCTAATTATACACTTCCAACACCCAACAAAATCACAACACCTAGCGCCACAACCACTACTACCACCCCTTCTGACCCCTCCCCCTCTGCTACCTCGGAGGCAGCGCAAAACAGGACAATGCACCTTCCCAAAATAATATATCCCCTCATCAGCACACTGGCTCAATGTTCAGAGATGTAGCAATCAACTATGTATAAGGGAAGGAACTCACACATAAACAATAATGTACACAATGCTAACACTACCAGTGATATGCTATACACAATGCACTATACAAAGCAAAAACTTTTCCGTGTGTAGATATACTATTGATACGTGTAGTGTACTGCACAGTGTACGCAACCATATTATCTCAGAGTCTGGAGCATATCTCGTTCATGTAGCTGTGTTGTCTCCCCCCCCCCCCCCCTTGAAGCAGAAGTGAAGTCCGCTGGTCCAACATACGCAACTCCAGCGTAAGACTATAAATAATTAGACTACGCCTTGAGCGTGGTTCACTTCTGTAAAGAGAAAAGACTCTGCCACAGTGAAGATCCTCACTCTGCCATGTGGCTGCCGTCATGACCACGTACCTCCTCTATACTGGCCCATTGCGAACTCAGCGCCACAGCACCGCAGATTTATATCTGTATCGACTACTGCCTTCGATCTACACTGCGGACAGCAGGGTTTACAACTCGAATTCAGCTTTGCATCTACACTACGAGCAGCATTGAAGTTAGCCTTGATTTATGTAAGGCAGAGACAATTGTACTCTATGTCCTCGGACTTTGTTAAAATAAGTGACAAAAATTCTTGGTCGATATCTGTGCTGACTACTGCCTTCGATCTACAGTGCGGACAGCAGGGTTCACAACTTGAATTCAGCTTTGGATCTACCCTACGGACAGCATGAAATTCAGCCTTAATTTATTTAAGGCAGAGGTAATTGTACTCTATATCCTCAGATTTTGTAAAAGGATATGACAAAAAGAATTTCTTGATGTCTGTGCTGACTACTGCCTTCGATCAACAGTGAGGACAGCAGGGTTCACAACTTGAAATCGGCTTTGGATCTACACTACGGACAGCATTGAATTTAGCCTTGATTAATTTAAGGTAGAGACAATTGTACTCTATGTCCTCAGATTTTGTAAAAGGATGCGGAAAAAAAAATCCTCAATTCCTGTGCTGACTACTGCCTTCGATCTACATTGTGAGGGATCACGATTCAGGTGGAATGGCGATTGCACATTACGCATTCCAGTAGGCAAGACACATTGTACCAGTGCGACACGCCCAAACCACGAATCATCGCAGGGTGCACACAAGCTGAGTTCTTCAGGTACCACTAACTCACTGCACCACAAGCCATCTCCCCGTGGCCTTATTAAGCAGAATTCAGTAGGCAAAAAACATTACTCCCAGTACGGCCTGCCCAGACCACGCATAATCGCAGGTTACGTACACGCTCAGTGCCAAAGGTACTACTAACTCAATGCACCCTAATTCATCGCCATGTGACTGTATTCAGGCAGAATTCAACAGACAAAAGACATTGGTCCTAATGCGTCCCCCTGGACCACGCATTATCGCAGGGTACGTACAAGCTCAGCGCCAAAGATACTACTAACTCAGTGCACCATCAATCATTGCAAAGAAGAGTGAACTGTTTCATGTCAGCAATGAGGCATACTATCACTTTTAAATGGAATTCATGCAGAATTCAATCAACAAAAGACATTACTCCAATTACTGTGCCTCCCCCCTCCCACGCATCATCGCAGGGTACGTACACGCTAAACGCCAAAGGTACTACTAACTCAGTGCACCAAAAATCATCGCCACGTGGCCTTACTAAGGCAGAATTCACGAGACAAAAAACATTACTATCAGTATGGCCTGCCTGGACCACGCATCATCGTAGGCTCCACGCTACCTTGTTGTTTCAGATGCCACTAACTCAGTGCACCACTTATCATCGCTGGCTGCACACATGCTAAATTATCAATACTGTGCAGCTCTACTCAACCCCACGTGGCCGTAGGCTCTTGCTAACCACTGCCTCCTGCCTACACTGCGGACATCAGAGCTCCCAATTAAATAGACTGTTGATTCATTATTTGCAGAGTACAATACCAAACTAAGTATAACACCTATACAATATCCCTTTAGTATGCTTCCTTCAAAAACTTCTTTTATATCAGTCATGGATTTAGTTGAATAATAAAATTCACGCTGCAAGTGCAAAGGAACACTCAATGGTAGTCTACACTGCCGACAACACAGGTCACAATTTGAACTATAATGTCCCTGAAACATACATATTTCGACAATGTATTCCATACACGTTTCATCTTTTATTTCAATCGTGATTACACATGATGCAGTCCAGCCTAAGATCTACACTGCGGACAGCAGGGTTTCTAAGTTGAATTCAGCTTTGGATCTACACTACAGACAGTAGGGAATTCAGCCTTGATTTATTTAAGGCAGAGACAAAAAGTACTCCTGTGGCACTGCTAGTATGCGCAAGCACCTACAATCCCTGCATCCTGTGAACTATGCTCACAGAGAATGTAAAACACTGCGCCAAAATGTACCTCTACCACCGGCAATACAAAGTACCTCTGGGGCATCACCTTCAATACTCCCACCAGACACACGTCCCCATTTTGAGAAAGTTAGAATTCACTGTGTGAAGTGCAATCGTTTATTTTGTTATGGGGAGCAATCAGTAGACCTAGTTTGCAGAGCAATTGATAACCATCGATGGTAGTTTTTTTCCCCTCAAAGTTCATACAGTCCAGTATGCAACAGTCAATGCTTTGAGTGCAGCCCCTTCAGACCACGCATCATCGCAGGGTGAGCACACGCTAAACACCAGACGTACCACTGACTCAGTACACCATAAATAATCGCCACGTGGCTTTATTAAGGCAAAATTCAGTTGTCAAAAAACATTACACCCAGTGCGGCCTGCCCGGACCACGCATCATCGCAGGTTACGTACACCCTCAGTGCCAAAAGTACTACTAACTCAGTGCGCCATAATTCATCGCCACGTGGCCGTATTCAGGCAGAATTCAACAGATTTTTCATTCAATATTTGCACAGTGCAGTACCAAACAAAGTATAACGTCCCTCAAACCTACACAATATCCCTTTAGTAGCCTTCCTTCAAAAACTTCTTTTATATCAGTTCTAGGTTTAGTTGAGTAACAAAATTCACGATGCAAGTGCAGAGGCACACTCAATGGCAGTCTACACTACGGACACCACAGGTCACAACTTGAACTATAATGTCCCTGAAACATACATATTTCGACAATGTATTCCATACATGTTTCATCTTTTATTTCAATCGTGATTACAGATGATGAAGTCCAGTAGGCAACAAGCTGAGCACCAGACGTACCACTAACTCAGTGCACCATAAATAATCGCCACGTGACCTTAAGGCAAAATTCAGTAGTCAAAAGACATTCTTATAACTGCGGTCTGCCTGAACCACTCATCATCGCAGGCTTCACAAAAACCGACCCTACCTAAGTGCACCACAACTCATGAACCCTTTACGATAGAATCTTCTGTGTATTATTTCACATATAGTGTTCATACCTTTGTACAGCAGAAGTTCATAAACGTTTTATGATTGAATATCTGTGTATGATATCATGATAACTATTCTACTTGTTACCAACAGCAACGTAATAAAATGGAGTCAAGCACACGTGCCCGTACCCACTTCAACTATCTATCCTTGTCTGTGTATTTATTATGTTTGTAAAATGCTGCTCCTGCACCCTACCACATTATATTGTGTTGTAAACAGGGTATGCAACCATCTTAACTCGGCCAGTAACAAAAATTTTGATTATATAATGTTCTCTCGCTCATTCCACAAATACGAACATACAAACTGGATCATTACAATACTGCAAAAAAAGTGTATAGTAAATTTATAAGTGTGTGCTATTGCTCGATTTTCTTTTTAGCTTATTTATATAGCTCGAAGTCGACCCAAAACTATATCAGCAATTTACATGAGCACCGTATTTACAGAACATTTTCAGACACGCATAGATTACGTCATTTATCTACAATAACAGGATGTGGACGTGACTCCGAGCCTCGAACACTGATTTCCAGCACCAAGTTTGACAGTATACCTGAATGACCACATACGTATATATATTAGCTGCCCTTCATGTGACAAAAACTGCAACCTAAAGCTTTCATAGCCCTGTAATACTACAGCTACAACACTCCACTGAATGTACAACAAAGATTCATATTCTCAGAAATGCGTCATGTCCACCATCTTTTATGGTGCAACTATGGATGAATATAGGGTCAGTGATACCCCGTACCTTCCATATTGGCCATGTTGTGGAACTTTACAGACAGAGGAGGTGAGCAAGGTAGCGAGCAGTGACCACTGTCCCTCTGGGCTGGTCACCACCTCGCACACTCCTCGTGAGTGAGCCCAGGCTGCCCCCCGTTCCCGCCAAGTGCCGCCGCCGCTCGCAGCTGGGTCCTGTGACCCTGTGTCTCTGCTGTTGGCGCTCGTGACCCTGTGTCTCCGCTGTTGGCGCTCTGTGTTGAAGTATCCAACTGTTTCTCTTCCCCCCGTGTGTTCTGTGCTCCCTTGCATTTTTAGTCCCCGTGTTGTTTCACTCGCTCCTCTGTAACTCCGTTGCTTTGACCCCCTGTGTAGCTTCTGCTCCCTGTTTTATTTTCTGTTTCCCCCGCTTCTGTATTATTGTACCCCTGTGACTTGGCCCCTGCCGCGCTTCCCGCCACCTCCCCGCCGCTGCCCCCTGCGGCCCCGTCCCTCCCCTCGTCAGCCCTTCCCATTCGCCGCCCCGCTCCCGCCTCCCAGCTGCCCCTCCCTCCCACTGACTGGGCCATATAGGTCGAGGTGAGCAAGGTAGCGAGCAGTGACCACTGTCCCTCTGGGCTGGTCACCACCTCGCACCTCGCACACTCCTCGTGAGTGAGCCCAGGCTGCCCCCCGTTCCCAAGTGCCGCCGCCGCTCGCAGCTGGGTCCTGTGACCCTGTGTCTCCGCTGTTGGCGCTCGTGACCCTGTGTCTCCGCTGTTGGCGCTCTGTGTTGAAGTATCCAACTGTTTCTCTTCCCCCCGTGTGTTCTGTGCTCCCTTGCATTTTTAGTCCCCGTGTTGTTTCATTCGCTCATCTGTAACTCCGTTGCTTTGACCCCCTGTGTAGCTTCTGCTCCCTGTTTTATTTTCTGTTTCCCCCGCTTCTGTATTATTGTACCCCTGTGACTTGGCCCCTGCCGCGCTTCCCGCCACCTCCCCGCCGCTGCCCCCTGCGGCCCCGCCCCTCCCCTCGTCAGCCCTTCCCATTTGCCGCCCCGCTCCCGCCTCCCAGCTGCCCCTCCCTCGCTCTGCCCCCCACTCTCCACATATGGAAGAGCGGTCAACGCGCAGCGTGCACGCGCAGCGGGCGCGACCCTAAGCGCGCCAAAGGTAAGCCCGTCTGCGCCCGTCCGGGGCCGGACCGCGCCCAGCGCCAGGACCCCTGGCCCCCGCAGATCCCAGCCCACCCGCCGTACTTACGACAACGCCACCCTCAACACACTCAACACCGGCCGAGTCCCGGGATGCTACCGAGACACCCCGAGACGCACCCACGGACCCTTCTGCTGCACCGCCTGCAAGTTCACCTGCATCCGGACCTGCCTCGCACCAGCACCCGCCAAGACGAACACCAGCAGCAACATCCTCAAGTGCATCCTGCTCAACACCCGCTCCGTCCACAGACACGCCGTTCAACTCTGGAACCTCATCGACACCACAGCTCCTGACGTTGCCTTCCTCACGGAGACCTGGATGAACGCCTCTTCAGCGCCCGCCATCGCCATCGCTATCCCAGAGGGCTACAAGATCACCCGGAGGGACCGCACCGTCAACCAGATGGGTGGAGGCATCGCCATCATCCACAGGAACACCATCCGCATCACGACCAGCACCGACGACATCCTGACCACCGCCGAACACCTACACTTCCAGATCCACACCGACCCGAAGACCACCCTCAGAGGCACCCTGATCTACCGACCCCCGGGGCCACGCACCCAATTCAGCGAGGACATCGCCGACTTCATCAGCCCGCATGCCCTCCGCTCCGCTGACTACATCCTCCTGGGGGACCTCAACTTCCACCTGGAGAACAACAACGACCGCAACACCTCCACCCTGCTCGACAACCTCGCCAACCTCGGACTCAAGCAGCTGGTGTCCACCCCCACCCACCTCGCCGGACACACACTCGACGCCGTCTTCTCATCCAGCAAAGACATCGCCTTCACCCACGCCACCGAACTCCACTGGACGGACCACAGCTGCTTACACTTCACCTTCAAAAGAACGACGATCCACCACCACCAGCAACAGGTTGCCCGTAGAAGCTGGAACAAGATCACAGCCGACCAGCTCGCCGCTTCCTTGAGCCAGCACCCTCCCGCCAGCTCAGCGAACCCCAGCCAGGCCGCCGACAACCTCACAAAGTGGATAAGCAACTGCGCGGACGAACTCGCCCCACTGAGGACCCCGCCCAGCAGACCCGGCAGCAAGAAGGCCCCATGGTTCACCGACGAACTCAAGAACTCTAAGAAGAACTGCAGAGCCCTCGAGAAAGCCTGGAGAAGAGAGCCAACACCAGACACCATGACCACCCTCAAGCTCGCCACCCGGAAACACCACCAACTGATCCACGCCACCAAGAAAACTGCATTCAAGGACCGGCTGGACAACAACGCACACAACAGCAAGGAACTCTTCAACATCGTGAAAGAGCTCTCCAACCCCGAAGCCGGAAACAACGACATCACCCCATCGCAAGAACTCTGCAACTCCCTCGCCTCCTACTTCCACAACAAGATCACGGACATACACAACAGCTTCAGCACCCAACCGACGAACGCCACGACCGTCTCGACCAAACCAACGCCCCCCACCACCACCCTCCGCGCCTGGACCCCGATCAGCACCGAAGACACCGTCAGCATGATGAACTCCATCCACTCCGGATCTCCGACCGACCCCTGCCCTCACCACATCTTCAACAAGGCCGACGCTGTCATCGCACCCCACCTGCGGAACATCATCAACACCTCCTTCACCACCGCCACCTTCCCCGAGAGCTGGAAGCACGCCGAACTCAGCGCTCTACTCAAGAAACCAACAGCGGACCCCACCAAACTCAAGAACTACCGCCCCATCTCGCTGCTCCCGTTTCCGGCCAAAGTCATCGAGAAGACCGTCAACAAGCAGCTAGCCGCCTTCCTCGAGACGAATGGATCCCTCGACCCCTCACAGTCTGGCTTCCGGGCCAACCACAGCACCGAGACCGCCCTCATCGCTCCACCGATGACATTCGAGCCCTGATGGACAACGGAGAAACAGCGGCCCTCATCCTCCTAGACCTCTCCGCGGCCTTCGACACCGTATGCCACCGCACCCTAGTGCAGCGCCTCAACATCGTCGGAATCCAGGAGAAGGCACTGGAATGGATCATCTCCTTCCTCGACGGAAGGACACAGAGAGTCCGCCTACCACCGTACAAGTCAGAGGCCACCGAAGTCATCTGCGGCGTACCCCAAGGATCCTCGCTGAGCCCAACCCTCTTCAACGTCTACATGAGCCCCCTCGCGGCCATCGCACGCCAACACAACCTGAACATCATCTCCTACGCCGACGACACCCAGCTGATCCTCTCCCTGACCAACGACCCCGCCGCCGCCAGAGCCAACCTTCACAAAGGTATGAAAGAGGTAGCCGAGTGGATGTCGACCAGCCGCCTGAAGCTGAACTCGGACAAGACGGAAGTCCTCATCCTGGGAACCTCGCCCTCCGCCTGGTGGCCCCCCGCCCTGGGCACCGCACCCAAACAGACAGAACACGCACGCAACCTGGGCTTCATCCTGGACTCCTCCCTATCCATGACCAAACAAGTCAACGCCGTCTCCTCGTCATGCTTCAACATCCTGCGCATGCTACATAAGATCTTCCGGTGGATCCCCACCGAGACCAGGAAGACGGTCACCCAGGCCCTCGTCACCAGCCGACTGGACTACGGCAACGCCCTCTACGCCGGAACCACCGCCAAGCTCCAGAAGAGACTCCAACGGATCCAGAACGCCTCAGCCAGACTCATTCTCGACGTCCCACGACACAGCCACATCTCTGGACACCTGAGAGACCTGCACTGGCTTCCGGTCAACAAGAGAATCACCTTCCGTCTCCTCACCCACGCACACAAAGCCCTGCACGATCAAGGCCCGAGCTACCTCAACAACCGCATCAACTTCTACGCTCCCAAACGTCACCTCCGATCAGCCAGTCACGCCCTCGCCGCCGTCCCCCGCATCCGAAGAGCGACGACAGGAGGAAGGTCCTTCTCCTACCTGGCCGCAAAGACCTGGAACTCCCTCCCGACCGACTTGCGCCTGACCCAAGACCACCTCGCCTTCAGGAAGAAGCTCAAGACCTGGCTGTTCGAGCAGTAGCAGCACCCCCCCCTAGCGCCTTGAGACCCTCCGGGTATGTAGAGCGCTCTATAAATGTCTATGATTGATTGATTGATTGATAATGACACATTTGCGTTTAAGACCCGGGTGAATGCAGCACTAAAACACGGACACCCAAATCAGTTGATTTCTCATATAGCTCACGACGGAACCACACCCATAGCTCCGGAGTCATCGTTCACAGCCTCGCGCAGTACTGGCATACATCAGTCTAGCCCACTCCGCTTACGCTTCGAGGAAAACGCAACAACACTACATGGCCCAGATTTCAATTGTAGTGATTTCTTAGTTCCAGGTCTAGTTGTCAGAACGGCACACACACACTCCCTCATGGCTGGTATATACCCACACCACACCCATCCAGCACATGCATCACAACACACGTGACCCTACCAATAAAAAAGACGGGGCGCATGTGCTCTACGAAATTTTAGAGTTGCTCCCATCGCAAGCGCTGTGATGGCCTGTCCTGGTGGTTCGGACGCCATGTGTAGGCCTGAACTACCGAACAGGGGGCCCACCTCCACGTGCGTGGCTTCTTTGGTCACTGAGTTAGTGGTACCACAAGGACTGAGCGGGTGAGGAACCTGCAATGATGATGGGTGCACGAGTATGTCCTTTCCCACAGCGATACCAAGATTCAGCACCAAATATGCGACTTGTTGGTGACAGAGCAGGACTGCATGATGTAGCACGTACCCTGTCCGTGAAAAGGTGAGCAGTGAGGTCTCGGTGCGCAGCGGAGGGAGTTGATAGGGGCCAGCAGACTGGATACAAAAAGGTGACGCAGCGATTTAGGCGTACGCAGTTCTATATACCATATCTTATTGCATTTTTGTTTCCTATAGCAGGAACGTTTTTATAGTCGGTCAAAAGTTTGTCGCTCATGATTATTGAAACCACGTGTATCACTGTGCACCACTTGTTTTCTATAACCGAATGGAAAACATAACTACTCTACTAATTCTTCATAAATCGAAGCCCATTAAGCAAGTTGGAACTGTACAAATAGTTGTATTTTTAATGCGGGAGGGAAGGTGTGTGAAAGGGCGATGTTATTTTACTCCACATTAAGATAGTGACAATTACCAAGCATAACATCTTTCTTTTACTATCTTTTAGATTGTAGAGCTTCAGGGTGCACCATGTCCTGGCACGTGGTGTAAGACACACCTGTGACAGAAAGGTGAGCTGTGAATATTCTTTTTAGTCACTCTCTCACTTCCTCTCTCCTTTGATAAACAAATGGCGCACAATCTTATCTTCCTTTTTATCTAACAGGTTGTGTTTCACAAATTGGCGTCCCCCCAACACCTCCAAAGCTCAAGGTTTGAGGATTCTGCGATTATGCGTGGCCATCATAACAACGCATAAGAAGGCTGCTTCGACACATGGTGGACTCTCTTTGAATCACACCAATGGCACAAGGTGAGCAAAGGAGCTTGTTTCCGAAGAGAAGTCACCTGTGGGCAGAGAGAGTGGATAGTGTGCATCAGCTTGACTGCGTACGAATGTACAGTTACCTCCGGCCAGTGGGAGTGGATAGATTGGAACAGTCTGGGTGCGTTAGAAAGGGCACTCACCTCCGGACACAGGAAGTCAATGGGGTGCAACAGTCTGGGTACGCAGTAATGAGAACTTACTGCTATGCAGTGGGAGTGTATGGAGTATAGTATTATTGATGCAATACAGTATCCTAAGTGTCCAAAGGCATAACGCAGAAATATACTTGTGCAGTTGTATGTACTCTGCTATTACTAACTCTATACTATCTTTCAGAACAGTAAACTTGAGGGTGCACTATGAACCGGCATGTGCTTTGACACACACCAGAGGCAAAAAGGTGAGCTACGAATTCTTTTTCCAGTATCTCCTGCTCCATCTAATATTTTCTCTCTCACACTTTCAATGTCGTTTTTTCTCTCTTTCTCTCTCTCCCTCACATTGTTTCTCTTTCTCTTTTTAAGTTATGGATGCTGCTATCCACTCTGCAGATAAATAAATCAAGGCTGAATTTAATACAGTCTGCAGTATAGAACCAAAGCAGAACTCAAGTTGTGAGCTCTGTTGAAAACAGTGTTTACAAAAGGTAAGCAGAGCGGCCTAGATACACAATGCCTCCAATTAAACGCGTTGCAAATAAACGATATTGTCTTCATAATGACATGATCTCTCACCTAATTCTGTCTCATCTCTGAATCATTTTAAAGACCTGCTGACCACACTGTAGATCCGACCCAGCAGGCACTTCCCTACAGACACCTCTTCAATGCGGGCCTATGAGAGGGGTGGTATGTATCAGGCACAATGCACATGTGCGAATAAGCAATATTGCCAAGTGTTATGTTAACTTGTGATCTTTGACCTCATTCAGTCTAATCGATCTAATTGTAAACACTTATTTTCATATTTGATTTGTTGATTACCTTCCCTCCTACCATTGGAGTCCAGCTCACATTTTCTTCATTATACTGTTGGGTTAAAGTTGCGTTTCTATTTATTTATTTTTGTTTTAATAAAAGTGCATTAAAAAAAAATTAGTCTATACGTCCTTTTTTTCTGACAATATTTCCCTAATATTTAATGTGATAATCATAAGCTTAGAGAAGATTTAACAATCAAAAGTAAGCGTGGGCGTAAAATCCGTTTCGTTTGCGGAATTAGCGGATTTTTGGCAAATTCGCGGTCCGCGAATCATGCGAATTCGCCCAAAAATCCACAAATTCGCAAGCTGTGAATTATTTTGCTTTGTCACGCTTGAAAAATACAATATCGCGCGCGGTGTTGACTTACCGTGATTCTGAGTCCGCCGTTTGCTTGTGCTGCGCCATGTTCGATCTTGCTGCGTGATAGCGCGAGAGTTTTTCAAACGCAATTACGTCATCGCGACTCGCCATCTTGCACAGCGAGAGTTTGACAACGTGAGTACGTCATAAGGGCCCGCGATTACGCATTGCGGGAGTGGAGTAAACAATGCCAAAACCGAGATGCAGCTGACTTCTGGCGGGAGATTTGAGCAGCTCGCTTTCCCGAAATTGCAAAAATTGCAATTCTGCACAAGAAATCCACTGCAGGAAGCATAAACCTTCTGAAAATGATGATTTTGATCAGAATAATTCCTCAGATTGACATTTGGCTGCACATTTTGGTGCAAGGAGTCAATTTTTGTTGGGCGGGATGGGAGTAAGGAAGTGCCCCAGAGTCTCCAACTTCCTGTTCCTGTCCAGCAGGCTCCTACTAGTGCTTTGTCCATGTTCTGGTCACTTTTGATTTGTATCTGGAGCTGGAAGGATTACATTTTGTGGCTGCTGATGGATATTGGTATTTAAGGACTTTTTGGACTTTGGAGTTTGGATCACTTTTGGAGTTGAGATTTTACAAGTAAGTTGGTGTTGTTTGTTTGGGGCATTGCAGTTGCTGCAACTACAGTTTTAAAACTTTTTTCACAACTTAAAAAATATATATATTGTGGGTAGCCATAGTATCCAGTATGCCCAGGGTTAGTCATGGGTGCATGATACAACTGTTTCTGTGATTTTTTTTAAAACTTAATTCTCATTTATGTCATGGAATTTCAGCTCACTGTTTTATGTTGATTTTTATTTTTATTTTGGGGCGGCTGTAAAGCCTCACTAGCCAGTAGGCCCAGGGGTAGTGAGTGGTGCATGGACTAAGTCTTTCTGTGGGGTGTCTTGAATTTGAACATCATTGAGGGCATGGATGGCATTGGATTGTGGTGATTTTTGTGTGTTTTTGGACTTTTTTGGGTGCTGTTGAGGCCTGGCCATGTGGGTGGGGACCATTTTGAGGGCTGGTCCAGGCAGGGCCTGGCCATGTGGCTGGGGGTCAAGGGCCCATTTCGAAGCTAGGCAGTGTGCTTAGGCCTGCACCCATTTTGCCTTGCTTTCATCCGTTATGCCCAGGGGTACTCAGTGGTGCATGGACCAAGTCTTTCTGTGGGGTGTCTTGAATTTAAACATCATTGAGGGCATGGATAGCATTGGATTGTGGTGATGTTATGTGTTTTTTTACTTTTTGGGGTGTTGTTGGGGCCTGGCTTTGTGGGTGGGGGCCATTTTGAGGCTTGGTACAGGCAGGGTCTGGCCATGTGGTGGGGTCAAGGGGCCATTTTGAAGCCAGGCGGTGTGCTCAGGCCTGCGCCCAGTTTGCCTTGCTTTCATCCATTACGACCAGGGGTACTCAGTGGTGCATGGACCAAGTCTTTCTGTGGGGTGTCTTGAATTTAAACATCATTGAGGGCATGGATGGCATTGGATTGTGGTGATTTTTGTGTGTATTTCGACTTTTGGGGGTGTTGTTGGGGCCTGTCCATGTGGGTGGGGCCCATTTTGAGTCCTGGTGTGTTTTTCGACTTTTTGGGGTGTTTAACTGATGTTCCTCTGGCTTCCATTGCTTTTAGGTGCACAAGAGAACCACTAGTGCCAGGAAGAAGTCCTGCAGCGGTGTGTGCAGCACAACGTCATGCGACGTCACGTGTGGCCACAGACAAGACAACTCTGCAACTCGTGCAACTGCGGCCTGTTGTTCTGACATCTGAAGAAGATGGGCCCAAAGAAAGGTGGCCGTAGCGCCTCAGCAAAAAAAGTTGCCAGTGCCACTGCCTGTAAGAAGGAGCAGAAGAAGCAAGTGGTACCACTTACCAAGGAGACTGATGTGCCCAACGACACCTTTTTTGGGGGGAAAAAACTACGCCTGCAGCAGCAGCGGTGTCCGCCGTGGACCAAGCAGGAAGCAGCACCTCCGCTTCATTGGGCTCAGTGCCACCACGCTAAGTTAGGTTCAAGACCATGAGTGCTGCTGAGGCAGCCACTTTACTTTCTCAATCACCATCGACCAGTGATGTTGGCTCATCACAAGAAAGTACCATCCAATCAACTCCGGGTGTAACTCAGCTGATGAGTGTTCAACAACCACAGGTGCAACGGCAACCACAGGTGCAACTAGTACAAGCGCAAGTACATGGGCAAGGAGAGGCGCAAGGAGAGGCGCAAGTAGAAGCGCAAGGAGAGGCGCAAGTAGAGCCGCAAGGAGAGGCGCAAGTAGAGGCGCATGGACAGGTGCATGGAGAGGTGCAAAAAAAGGTTCATGGAGCGGCACAACTGCCTACGCTTGTTCCTCCAGAAGTAGGGGCACATCAGGAAATTGATATTGAAGTGAGGTATTATCCGAGAAAGCCACTCCTCCTGATGATGATCCATTGTCTTCCAGATCCCCAGCAAGAAAAAGGTCAAGGAGGGCTACTACTACTACTACAAGTTTTTCTTCAAGCCCCCTTCATTCTGATGACCTTGATCTTGATTGGAACCACAAATGCAGTCTGAGAGTGAGGCACGCCATGAGCCGACAAAGATAGCTAAGCCTAAAAGGAAGGTTCCACAAGGCTTCGACTGATGGGTGATGACGACGAACAAGAAGTGGTGTCTTCTGCTGCCGATGAACAGTCATCACAGTCTTCACTGCAGCCCCAGCGGCCATGCAGCAGACAGACATTTTCACCCTATCCCAAATGGCTGCTGACCGGGATGTGGGCGGCGTGGCACTGGTACCACCACCAATGCAGTTAACTACAACACCAACACGACCTACAGCTTCTATATTTTTTAGTCAGAAGGTCCGGTAGGGACCTCCATCCAGCTCGACCTCAAGTAGTGGTGCTATAAGTGAACAACAGAATTGAATTCAGCCACTCCCATCCTCCACTTCATCTGGCATTGAAACTCAAAGTAGCACTTCCACCACCAGCAGACATTTCCAGTCCCCAGTTTGGGACTTCTTTACTGTTAGCCAAAGGGCGGAAAACATGGTCGTTTGTTCGATTTGTAATACATTAGTTAGTCGGGGTAAGCTTGGCACCAACTATGGTACCGGAGGCCAGAGAGGTCATCTCAAAAAACACCACACTATCGAGTGGGAGGCGCACCTAAGTAAGATTAAGGAAGCCAAAAGAAAAACAAATCCAAATGTATCCATTGATATTGCATCTGATGCTGACGAGGGGCTGATCGTGCAGGGGGGAAGTGAAGAAGCGACAGTCATTTTTTCTGGTACACCCAGTACCCCTGGCAGCAGCACTGTAGTGGTATCGCCCACAGCCTCTACCCCTGCAACATGTATGAGGCACATTAAGAGTCTTGGAGAGACACCAATGCGAAAAAGTACATCAATGGGCATAACTGGTTTGAAGAAGTCATCATCATCATCACCACGTAAAACGGTCCAGCCCACCATTAGCAGAATGTTTTGGTCGGAGGCGCCATTTGAATGCAACCACCCAACGGTATGTCTGTATAACACAAAGCTGGCTAAAATGCTAGCGCTGGACCTTCTCCCATTTTTTTTTCGTGGAAGGGGTGGGTTTTCTAGAATTTGTGGCAACAGTCTGCCCTAAATGGATGGTTCCTTGCCCGTCCTATTTTGCCAGAGTTGCGGTTCCAGCACTACATCAAGATGTGTTGGAGGTGATTGGGGCAGCTTTGCAGAAGAGTGCTGTTCACACTATCCACTTGACAACAGATATGTGGACCAGTTGCCAAGCCCTTGATTACATGTGCATCACTGCACACTGGGTCTCTTTTGCAGGGGTTAGAAACAAGACAAATGCAGGTGTTGACCCGGACACACTTTTTCAAGCTACTCGGAATCATGCAACATTAGCCATGTTTGCCATGGAGAAAACTCATACTGCACCTAACCATTTGGAGGAGTTTGATAGGAAGGTCTCTGAATGTTTGCATCCAAGAAATCGCATAGTTGGTTATGTTTCCATGGATAATGGCAGTAATATAGTTAAGGCCATGCAGCAAGGTGGCTATTTCAGAGTGCTGTGTTTGGCGCACAGTATTAACATTGTGGTGCAAGATTTCTTGGAAAATGAAAACACAGTCAGCAAGTTACTGACCACCTGCCGAAGAATCTGCACACATTTCAGCCATTCTTTTAAGGCCCGGAAGCAGCTGAGCAGCATTCAACATGAACGTAGACTGCCAGTCAAAGGACTCATCCAGGAGGTGGCAACAAGTTGGAACTCAACCTTTTACATGCTTGAGCGTCTATCTGAGCAGTGCATGGTAATCAATGAGTATGTCTTTCAACGGGGTTCTACTATGAAGGACATGAGGCTAGAGTTGGAGGAATGAAAGCTAGTTGCAAGCCTGACAGACATGCTTCGTCCTTTTGAGGTCTTCACGCGTGAAGTCAGCAGGGAGGACTGTTCTTTGGGCAAAGCTATCCCATTGTTGGTCATGCTAGAGCACCAACTGAAGGCAGTGTCTTCAACGTTCAGAGATGATTCTGAAAAGCAAGATGCATATCAGTTGGCGGAGAGGTTATTAAGCCGCCTAGTTGACAATGAAAGGCTTAAAAACATACATACAGAACAACATTACATTTGTGCCACTATTCTGGATCCACGGTCCAAAAAAGGCAGTGGCCAGCAAAGCATTCATTCCTTTTGATGAAGCAGATGTTTCAAAGTACAAACATTGGCTAGCTGTGTCAGCCACTCGGTTCGAAAAAGATCGGCAGAAAATTCAAGGAGCCGGCAGAAGTCCAACTGAATCAGCAGGCCATCCGGCGTCAAGTTCCACTTCTGAATCTGTGGCCGAAGGGAGTCACCTTCCCTCACAGGCGTGAACGACACCAGCAGCAACCGTATCATCATCCTCACCTGCACCAGGCCAAGCCATAATATTGTCGGAAGCGGATTGGCTAACTCATCAAGGGTTTGCTCGTTCCAGTGCTGCAAAGGCCACAGATGGTACGCAAAGTGGAGCAACCGTGGAGAACCTTGAGTCGATGGTGCAGGCCTATCTGGATGACCCAACAGAGGTATTTGTTAATCAGAACCCATTGCTGTATTGGTATAGGAAAAGGCCTCTATGGCCACTGATCACCAACCTGGCTCTAAATTATTTGTCTTGCCCACTCACAAGTGTGTCTTCTGAACATGTTTTCAGTGCTGATGGTGCCATTGTAACTTCAAAAAGGACCCGCCTCTCGCCCAGAAAGGTGGAGAGGTTAACACTGATCAAGATGAATCAGCACTTCATACCACCAGATTACAAAATACGTGAATCCACCCATGAAGAAGAGAACACCGACTTCGGTGACGGAAGTTCTTCCCTGTTAGCTGACCTACTCCCATCTCAATTCATAGAGTTTGAGGACAAGCTCTACTTCCCTGACACCGAGGCCTGAAAATGACCTTTTTTTTCGTCCTTATTCACTTTTATTCATGTGTCTTTCTTTGTTTTGCAACTTTTACCACAACAAAACTCTCACAACAAGTCTATCAGCAGCACTGTCTTCATCTTATTTTACTTATTGATTTGAAGGTGCCGCAGTATGCATTCCTGTGGTTCACAAGTTCACAACTCAATCATGCTCCTCTATCCTCCTCCTCCAGACTCCACCTATCCATTTCCCTCAAGGCAGATGGATGGATTACGAATAATAAAGAAACTTTGTTTTCATAGACTAGTCCCCTCAAGTGGGACTGAAATTACTGACTGACTACATGCTTGCTGATTGCTGACAGAGTTACTTCTGAAATTGACAGGAGAGGCTGCCCTGTGGGCCCTCACTTTCCGAAGAAGATGCGGACAAAAAGTAGAACAGGTAATGAATAATTGAGAAGATGGCATGTAGTTGACAGCAATGACTGTCTGGCTCTGATGAAACCAATTGCTGTTTGGTTTTTTGTGCATGAAATGAATCATATGTCTTGTCTTAGTTATTATTTAATCTTTTACACAGTATCATGTCTACTTTTGTCTTTTTTTTACCTTGTTTAATTCAAATTGTACTTCAAATTCAGGGGCCACTATGTTGCATTTTACAATATGCAAAATCTCCTTGGAGTGGACTCACCTGCCAATATACCATGATGACTAATTAAATAATATATTTTTTTTCTTTACAGTCACTCACTGGGATGGATGGATCATCAGCGTCGGTTTACGGAAGAACTATGGTCAATTCGTGAGTGGCAAACAGGTAAACCAGAAAAATCGCAAATTCGGGAGCGGAACGGATTTTTGGCCCATGCTTGCGACAGGTCCATGCATACTGTCAAGGCAGGCACCACTGAGTGAAGCATCCTGATTTAGCATACCTAGGCTCTTTGACACAGACAGACAAAGCACATCTAGGGTTTAGGGTTCGGTGCGATTTACTAGGGTTTTTTGGTTTAAGTTGGTAGGGTTCCCCCTGAGTCTAGGCTCCGGGCCCAATGCAGGCTCGTTCATAATGATGTTGGGCAGAATTTGTGACTTTTCTGTTGTTTTGCAGTCGTGTGTGTTTGGGTGAAAACTAAGCGAAAACTAGTTGTAGACCTTCTTCTTCTTCTTCTTCTTCTTCTTTAAAGAATGCAGTGGTTCGATTTTGTTCTGCCTTGCTGAGATTCTCGGAAATCGCTGGAACAAGTGTCCACGTAAGTTTCAAGAGGATCGAAGTAGTAGAAGTGCTGAAAAAAGCTATTTTTTGTGAACAGCGCAATTTGCCATGTTTTGAAAATACCAGTATTGCATGTTTTTGGGGGGCTCTTTGGGGGTGTTGTAGATTTGTGGGGGTGGGTCGGGGTCTTGGAGCACTGCTGGGAAGGTCTAATTTTGATTGCAAGTTGTTTGAAGAAAATCCATGGTGGAAAAGGGGGGTTTGGGTCTAGTTGCAGACAGCATTTTGGCACAATTTAAACTGAGGCCTAGCAGTATTGCGTATTTTTGGGGGGCTGTTTGGGGGGTCTGGGAGCACTGCTGGGATATCTCATTTTGATTGCAAGTGGTTTGAAGAAAATCCATGGTGGGACAGGGTGGGTAGGGCCTAGCTGCAGAATGATTTTGACTGGTAGGCCGAAAATGTTCTAAGTGTCACATTTTACATTTTTGCTTTTGGCCTGTTTGGGGGTGTTCTACCTATTTGCGGGTGGGTTGAGGGGTCTGCGGGCATCCCAGGGAAGGTCTAATATCGGATGCAAGTGTTTTGTATAAAATCCATGGTGAAAAAGTTTTTCCGTTTTTGCTCACTTGCTTGTTTTTAGGGGGCTGTTTGGGGGGGGGGGTCTGGGGGTCAGGGAGCACTGCTGGGATAGTCTAATTTTGATTGCAAGTCGTTTGAAGAAAATCCATGGGGTGTTCTACCTTTTTGCGGGTGGGTTGATGGGGTCTCGGGACATTGCTGGGAACGTCTAATATCGGATGCAAGTGTTTTGGATAAAAACCATGGTGAAAAAGTTTTTCAGTTTTTGCTCGCTTGTTTTTGGGGGGCAGTTTGGGGCGGTTCTAGGTTTTTGGGGGGGGGGTCTGGGAGCACTGCTGGGATAGTCTAATTTTGATTGCAAGTGGTTTGAAGAAAATCCATGGTGGTAAAGGGGAGTTAGGGCCTAGCTGCAGAGTGGGTTTTGAGTGATTTTGACTGGTAGGCCGAAAATGTTTTAAGTGTCACATTTTCCATTTTTGCTTTTGGCCTGTTTGGGTGTGTTCTACCTTTTTGCGGGTGGGTTGAGGGGTCTGGGGACATCGCTGGGAAGGTCTAATATCGGATGCAAGTGTTTTGGATAAAATCCATGGTGTAAACGTTTTTCCGTTTTTTCTCACTTGCTTGTTTTTGGGGGACTGTTTCGGGGGGTTCTAGGTTTTTTGGGGGGATCTGGGGGTCTGGGAGCACTGCTGGGATAGTCTAATTTTGATTGCAAGTTGTTTGAAGAAAAACCATGGGGGGAAAGGGGATTTAGGGCCTAGCTGCAGAGTGGGTTTTGAGTGATTTTGACTGGTAAGCCAAAAATGTTCTAAGTATCAAATTTTCCATTTTTGCTTTTGGCCTGTTTGGGGGTGTTCTACCTTTTTGCGGGTGGGTTGAGGGGTCCGCGGACTTCGCTGGGAAGGTCTAATATCGGATGCAAGTGTTTTGGATAAAATCCAGGGTGACAAAGTTTTCCAGTTTTTGCTCACTTGCTTGTTTTGGGGGGCTGTTTGGGGGGTTCTAGGTTTTTTGGGGGGATCTGGGGGTCTGGGAGCACTGCTGGGATAGTCTAATTTTGATTGCAAGTGGTTTGAAGAAAATCCTTGTTGGGAAAGGGTGGGTAGGGCCTAGCTGTAGAGTGGGTTTTGAGTGATTTTGACTGGTAGGCCGAAAATGTTCTAAGTGTCACATTTTCCATTTTTGCTTTGGCCTGTTTGGGGGTGTTCTACCTTTTTGCGGGTGGTTTGAGAAGTCTGGGGGCATTGCTGGGAAGGTCTAATATCAGTTGCAAGTGTTTTGGATAAAATCCATGGTGAAAAAGTTTTTCCGTTTTTGCACACTTGCTTGTTTTGAGGGGCTGTTTGGGGGGGTTCTAGGTTTTTGGGGGGTCTGGGAGCACTGCTGGGATAATCTAATTTTGATTGTAAGTGGTTTGAAGAAAATCCATGGTGGAAAAGGGGGGTTTGGGCATAGTTGCAGAGTGGGTTTTGGCACAATTTGAAGTTAGGGTTCAACCTGGTAGCAGTATCGCATGTTTTTAGGGGGCTACTTTGGGGTGTTCTAGATTTCTGCGTATGGGTTCAGGGGTCTGGGAGCACTACTGGTAATGTCTAATTTTGAATGCAAGTGTTTTGAAGAAAATCCATGGTGGAAAAGTGGGGTTTGGGCCTAGATGCAGAGTGCTTTTTGGCACGATTTGGAGTTACGGTTAGCACTTTCGCATTTTTTCTGGGGGCTTCTTGGGGGTGTTCTACATTTTTGCGACTGGGTTCAGTGGACTGGGAGCACTCCTGGGAATGTGTAATTGTGATTGCAAGTGGTTTGAAGAAAATCCAAGGTGAAATATATATTTTTTTTCAAAATTGCATTTCTGCGGAGGGCTACTTGGGGGGGTTCTAGATTTTTGCAACTGGGATTAGGGGTCTGGGAGCACTCCTGGGAGTGTCTAATAATCATTGCAAGTGTTTTGAAGAAAATCCATGGTGGGAAAGGGGTCTTTTGGGCCTAATTTCAAAGTCCGCTTTCTGCTTGATTTTCAACTAGGCCTCATCCCCGTCGCAGTATTGCATGTTTTTGGGGGGCTAGTTGGGGGGGTTCTACAGTTTTTTGCTTGGGTTACGGGGTCTAGGGGCACTCCTGGGAATGTCTAATATTGAATACAAGTGTTTTGAAGAAAATCCATGGTGGAAAAGGGGGTGCATTTTGGCACGATTTGAAATTAGGGTTCAACCTTGTAGCAGTATTGAATGTTTTTAGGGGGGTACTTGGGGGTGTTCTATATTTTGCCGACTGGGTTTAGGCGTCTGGGAGCACTCCTGGGAATGTCTAATTTTGTTTTGCAATTTTTTTAAAGAAAATCCATGGTGGATCTGCCGAATTCAACCATAGTTACTATTACTATCCTTGTAAAGGAGAACCAGGTTACGCACTTTTGAAGTGATGATTGTATATAATAGTAATGCCAGCTCTGAAAACTGAAAGTGTTATTTTTGCACTACACAGCGTACCTTAGATTTTTTTAACTGGTTCACTTCCTGTTTTTTCCCATAAAAAATTACAGGACGGCTTATAACATGTGCCATGGAACAAACAATGAACTCAGACGCAATCCGCAATTACTCATCTGGCAGCCAGTGGACAGTGTGTCTGGTCACCAATATTGATCGACGGAGCGTAAGATGGAATGGAGGCGTGCATTGCGAATAAGAGGAAGGGCTGGATGCATGCAACTTCACCAATTCAACAGGACTACTTCAACATAAAGTTACAGCATTCTCTCTTAACTTCTCCTTATCTTTTAAATGTTATTGTTGTAAACTTGAACTTCTACGAATTTGACTAGGTGCGTTTCTTTGTTCTCTGCTTCAAAGTCATCTCTCCAGCTATTTCATATGTTTCTTTGCTATTTTTATAACTAACTTAATGTACTAATAATAAGTGTTTATTCTCTATGAGGGCAGAAAGGCAAGTGAAATTGCGTAATTATTGCAGCCCTGTACTAGTGTCAATGTCAAATTGTTTCCTCATACTTACCAATAAGATGTAGTAAGTACAACTTTTCAGTAACCTAACCATCCGTTTAGCAAACAACTTCATGCAGGCAGTAGTGCACTACCTTTATGTCCCTTAAAAGATTTATGGATATCTTTGAATCTAAACATTTGTTTCTCTTCATTCGTTGTTTGTCCATGCAATGTTTTTTCTTTTCTTCTCTCCACAAAACATTTCCCAAAAAACCCCATTCCCATCCAATCTTCAAAAACCCTAACCCTCTTCTCCCAGGCTGTGTGGTTTTTCATTGACGTATGACTAAATGACAACAAGAAATTCCACACACTTGCAGGGGAGGATAAGGTCTAAGCAACAGAAAAATGTTGGAAAATGGAATTTCATGTGCGGCATCGTGGATTGAGCATCAAACATCATGCTCGTACAAATGACGAATCAAATGGTGAATTCTTATGTTTAAGTATCCTTTGCCTTCATAATATTTCTTATAGTAGCCATAGTCCACAAAACTAGTACTTATATTTAGAATCCTTTAGCACTGCTTAGGCTACACTTTATGGCACTGTTCTGTAGCGTACTATCTATTGTACTGTTTCTAATGCTACGCTCAGGCCACTCAATGTTTAATTTCCTTTTTTTTCATATGCTGCTACTGCCAGTGTGTACCACTACTACTACCAGCACAACAATGATATTTCATCCGTCGAGGATTCAAGTCAACAATCAACCTTAATCACCATTTGCCATGCAGGCAGCCCTGTGGCTACCCCTATTCTCGAACACGAATCACAGGTAAGATGAGCATTTTGGAGAGGTAGAATAATGGGCAGAGACTGCCAGTACTACTAGTAAAGTACTATTAGGGCCACTGAATTCACTAACTCGGTTAGTTGAACTTTGGTACGTTTCAGGACTAGATGTTTCATTCATGCTGGTAAGTTGGAAGAAACCAAACGTCCAGTAACCACTGCCCACCCCCACACAAAATTATATGAACGCGTATACTATGTTTTGGTATAAAAAATAATTATTAAGGAATATATTGAGGTAGTCAAAAGATAAAATAAATTAACCCAACTCACCCCCCCTGCCTAACCCCAACCAATGTCCAAAAGTCCAAAAGTCCCCTTTCCTAAATACCCAATCCCCCCCCCCCCCCCAACAGTCTTTAAAAAAGGGGCAAGGGACTGTCACTTCATCCGGTGGCGTAGTGTGGACAGCTGATCCTGCACGTCCCGCAGCTCTTTGCGGAGGTCCCAGAGCTGGTGTTGATGTTTTTCGACCAACCGCTCCAGGTAGTCCACTCTTTTACGGAGGCGCGCTGACGTACCATCCAGGCTCTGGGGTGGCAGCTGATTGTGTTGCGGCTGTGTGGTGGCGGCGGGAGGCTGTCGGGCCACGGCTCTGTTTGGCTGGAGGCTTCTGGCTGGTGGACCCGGGGGCACTGGGGGAGAATGCAGAGGTTGCTGTCTCCTCCTCCTGCTCCTGAGCCCACAGCCGCCGATACTCGGCACAAATAGCTTCCAGCTTACGGGCTCTAGCCCGGACAGCCATCTCCTTTCTGGTGAGCTTTTTAGGATTAGTATCTATATGAAGAAAGAAAGACAAATACTGTAGCCAATAGTCTTTAACATAAAGTCAAAATAATTCAACGTAAAGTTGACTCTCAGTAAAACCAGCAAGTAGCAAACACAGTATAACATTTTGGCATGTGTCTTTCTGCCGTTTTGTAGGCCTGTGACATTACTGGGAGTTTCAGGAATTCCACTAGCAGGACTATGGATGGACTCACTTCTACATACATAGTCAAAGAGTACTAAAAAATGTCTTCTGTTTTTTTCTCTTGTTTTGCAAAAGAAAATACTGGTACGTGAACTTGTGGTAGCTGGCATGGCAGCTCACTCAGCTTGCACCCAAGAAAAACAGACACAAGCCATGATGACGCAGACTTGCAGTACTTTAAGCAGGACATGCAGGTGGGGATAGGAAGCTCTTACTTTTCTATAGGGGTGGCATACCGGCCATACTCTGTTACATCAAGGGCTACTGCTCAATGTAATGAATTCTTTTGCACTGCCCCCCCCCGGCCTTGACTACTACAAAAGAAGAATGAAGATTATTCAATTCCGATCATATATCATTATCCTGCTGATCACATGATCTTTGGTTATATGATGGATGACTTTAGGTGCTTTGTTTTGATAGATTGAGTGAACTACAGAGATAGTCCACCCATGACACAGCTGAAATAAAATTATTAACATAGGGAGTGAGTGTGGTACCCATAATTGCCGGAGGAAGGAACTTGACTTGATATAATGTTGTCAACTATACAATACATACACAATAGATGCTGTGCTTGCAAAGTTAAGTACTGTGCTGTTAGTCAAGGCAGGGAGTATTTGTGAACAATCACAAATTCTAGTATTTGGATTTCCTCAGCTTTGCTACTCCGGCACGGACATGCTGTTCAAAGTAACAATCTTCATCCACTCAGCGTCTGCTCTACTACATCATACACCTCTGCTATCGATGAGGAAAAAGAAGATAACATCCAGGCTTCCTAAGTACGTCTATCATTCTTCTTAATGTATTAAATGTACCAAGTTTTCTTTTTCTCAACAACCAACTAACACCCTTTTCATTATATTTTGAAAACCACCGTCTTCTTCTCTTGACTTGCATTCAAAAACACCATTCTTTACAGTCATAAATGTTAAGACTCGCTCGTCCTTCGTTTCACCCTTCTTTCACTTTTCGTTCTTCACATCCCTAAAGTACATCTGATATGACTTGGCTTCACGATAAGTTTGCCAGCTGAGTTGAAGTCAAATAGAGGGGGCCATTGCTTACCCGAGAAGTACCGCCACTAATGCTATTACAAGTCAAGGTTGACTGTGTTCTCCGTGATTGCCAAAAAAGTCGTTCTAAATTAGTAACTGTTCTTAACAGTACAGTGTACTTGTACTACTGTACTGTGTACTGTACAGTACATCATACACTCCTTTTCGAGCCTACTCAAAACTTTTAATAAGGAGTATAATAACCTACCACGGTCCGCCACCGCTGAGCCTTCCCCCCCAGCTCCTCCTGGTGGCGCTGCTGCATCTGCCCCTAGAGTGGACCCCTCCGCACTGCTGGCCCCGGCACTGGCGGTCATCTGTGCCGCATCAGATGTTAGGACGTCTAGAAAAAACATGTCATATTTTCAGATGCCATACACAACCCCCTATTTCGTCTCGTAATGGAAGAAAATGTTACATAACACATTTTTTATTACTGGGATTGAAAAAAAGTTACGGTTTTGGGGAGGGTGTTAACTTTTTATATGCTTAATCCATTAAATGCTACACTTCTTAGGACAACTGATGAATGCTTGCTTAACGTGCACCATTTTTCTAATTACAGAAAGAAGATTACATTGCCCTTCTGCCAACAGGACGATTCACCAACTACTAGTAAGTCATCACCAGCAGTACTTTAAGTACTTTAAAGAAGGTGGGGGCTCCCGCACAGTTATTCTAATAATTTCATGTGTCTGTTAACTATTACGTTAAAGTAATTTGATTCATGGGAATGTTGTTTAAACTTTAACGTCATCTATCAGCAGTACTCGCTCTGAATACTACGCTATTAAAAATAAAGAAATCATTTTTTCATTTCTCAATTCAAAATAAAACTTTAAAACTAACAAACACTGTGTGGTTTTTGTTCACGAGTGAGTGAGCGGAAGGGTTTGAACTACTGCACTTGGCAGTCATGTTTCAGTGACTCAGATAGGCCGGGACTCGGCTGTAGTCTTCTTCTGTTCTTCTAGGTCGTAAAATCATTGGTCAGACACACTAGATAGTCGGTCAGGGGATTGGGGGGTTCAACTTCTGTTCGGACTGAGGTATGTGGAAAGTCGAACTGCACCTATCATCAATAATATCCTATTTCTCTTGTCCATACTTCTTTATGTGCAGAATCGTTCCTGAAACACTAGCGGTATGGTATGTGCTCCTAGCAAATCAAAAAGGCAATTGCTACCTTTTTCTTGGTGTAAACATTGACATTTTGTTGTTGGAAATTGTGAAAGCACTTACATTAAGAAGACTGGAATAGACAGCAAGGGCAACCCAGATGACTGCAGCCTAGAGCTATTGCTGGATCAGAGTTTTGTTTAACACCGTTTGCCAACTAGGCAAGCTTAGCTACCTACACAGACCGACTCATAATCGTAAATAGTAGTAGCACAAAAAGTGATAGTAGAGGCAGGATAAGAATGTAGAAAGTAGTCTAGAATAAAAGAAGATCAAAGACTATTTTGTAAAAAATAGAATTAGGAAACAGTTTGTAATGAATAGGAGCTGTAAAAGTTAGGTAAGTATAAGTATTAATATAACAATAGAACAACTTACTGGGGCCAGCAGAAGAGCCTGCAAGGGACCGATCCTGTGACTGTCCACCTTCTTCTACCAGCGTCTCAATGGTGCTAGTCGCCTTGCCCCTGGGAGGTGCTGATGATCAGGAAATAAAGAAACACAACATGGATGATTGTTTTTTTGAAGTATTTGATTTCTTTGAACACAATCTAAAATTATCTCGAGGAAACAAATTAACAACAATTGCAATACTGTTGTGAACTTATCTAGGACCCTAATCAGATATTCCCGATTTATGCCCTTATGTGGTTATAACAAATCATATCCTTATAAAGGCATAAGAATCATATCCATATTTAGTAATAGCCAATACAGTTCAAATACGGCAAGGCTACTTCCTTAAATTCCTAGAAAGTACAACAAGTTCTTTAAACAAACCAAACCTACAGCAACCCGGGAATTCCCCCTGCTTTTGTTTTGATTTGTCCTAGAACCCTGGCGAGTTCTTATTGACTTCTTATGTCCAACCTTACGTCAAACACGGCACCTTCCAGGTATAAATATACCAGCATTTGCCTTAAGCAACACACAGTGGTTTGGAGCAGAGCGGGTATCTACTTACCCGAAGCCCAGCTGATGTGAATGCCGAAGGAAGCCGTCCCTCCCATTTGACGCACTGAGAAAGACGCTGTCTTTTCTCCTACCGAGAAAATCCAGCTCCAGTGTTTCCAGTCACCCTTGCGGGTGACTTGGAGATCGAGTCCTGAGAACGAGATACAAGACCTCCTTCATTCTAAAACCAAGGTACGGAGCTGATTAGATCCTTAGAGAATTCTTGATTCAGACTCTTGGCACCAGTTGAGTACGTTTAGTCAACTTTTATCATTGTATATAATTGTATATATTTTATCCATTTTAAGTATCATATGGCTCAGAAACCATATCAATGCTTATACAGTATTATTTCATAATACTCCTTTTACTGTACACACTTTACTTTATGACAAGTATTGCAATTGTGGCAATTCACTTCTCTTGCATGAGAAATAAGACTGCTCAATAAATAACACCTTTTATTGAAAACGCCAGTCTCTCTATTTCTCTGCACTCTGGTGAAACTAAGCATGCACTATTGACTATTGACTGAGTGAAATAGCTATCTATTGTTTTCAGACGACTCTGGAGATATACTCCTTATTCTGGAGGGAGCAAAGTTGTCATGTTTATGCGGTTGTCAGAAGCTAATCCCTTCTTGTCTAATCAGGGAAGTTAACTCCTTCCTGTTCATTCGAGAAAGTTTCTAGTGACCTCTGAGCTAGCTGGCATACCTAATTAAGTCTAACATATTCAGTAGAGACCTAGTCGACCTCAATCCTACGTCTAAACTGCCGTTTATGTTATTCCAATGTGCAGACCCTATTGGGAATATAGGAACTACACTACACTACATGTATTGACCTATCTGATCTGGTCAACTAGGAGGATAGTACAGTAAATAATATACTCAACGTATCAATCTACCACTTTCTCTTCTTAGTGGCAGCAGAAGTACAAAGAAGGACTAGACTTGAGTCTCTACTGTCTCTAGCATTACGCAGTTATGCTCTCAAATGAGCAAAAAGTTCCAAACAAGTAAGAATAGTAGCAACGCAAATTACCAGGTGAGCAACTGCAATAACAGAAGCTATTTAAACATTAATTACCTGCAGTGTAATCGAATCAGCAGCATTCGTACTCTTCCGGAAAAAAATAGATTAGCAATATAACACAGAGCAAAAGAAAACAAAGTAGTTATTAAATAGGTACTCACCAAGGCCAGGGATCTCCACACCTAGTAGGTCGAGCAGGTCCTGCTACCGGTCGAGGACGTCGGCCCACCGGTGCGTCGCTTGGTCGTAGGTGAGCCGGACCCCCGACTCCCTCCGGATGGCCCGGCACACCTTATCCCACCGCTGGCGATGCTCCCGGAGGCCATACCCTTGACCGGGCCTGCCCCCTGCTGCCACGGTGTTAGGGAGGTGGCACAGAACAAAAAATATAAGGGCGGCCATCTCCACCGCGTGGAAAATCTCCCTGGCCACCACTTGCACCCCCCTCAAACGCCCACATGGGAGCGGGGTGCGGGACCTTTCCCCTCACTCTTCCCGGCTCCCTTTGACATGGTGCTGGCCGAAAGTCGAAAAGAATAGGGGAAAAAAAATAAAAGAGTGAGCTAAACAAAAAAGTAGTTATTAAAGTAACAAAAAGTTGTAAAAAACACAAAATATAGATCTTGACAAATAGAGAGATAGATAATGAGCAAAAAAGAGCAAAAAAAAGTTCAAAGAAACAAAGGATTACAAAGATTAAAAGAGAATAGAAAAGCCAGGCCCAGAACCATAGCAATGAATGAAAAACAAGATGGCCATGCCCATCGAGGACCGCGTGGGTAAGTTTGCGCGATATTTCCTCCGCGAGCACAGAAAAACACATGCAAACTCGTAATAGCGCGTCCCACACAACATGAGCTTGCCAACAGCGCCTAGAAACAGAAATATGCAACGCCCACAAGATGGCCACGCCCATGTACGACCGCATGGGTAACTTTGCGGTCGGTGCGCTGCATGCAGCCCGCAAATACGCAAAAAAAAACCCCGAACACGCAAAGAAAAATCTGCAAATTTGCACGAATTCGCAAATTTGGAGGATCGCGAATTCGCTTTCGCATGAATTCGCAGACCGCGAATTTGCAAATGTCACCCATACCTAAAAAAGTAGAAATGATGTTTATAACTAGTAGTATAATACTGAGGCTAACTCTTTACCAGCTCTTTACCAGAGTCTTTAGCTGCGATTAACGGTTCCTATTGACATTTTTAAAAAGTCTAGCACACTTGCTGTTTAGATTAGCAACATTGTGTGGTGAACTTGTGACCTGTGTGCTCAGTTAAGTGTTCCATGAACTGTTACTATGGTAACAGGCAGTAAGCAATTTGGGGGTAGGGTTGAAAGGTACTGGCTTTACAGAAGCCGTTATATTTACCCTGGATCCTCTACATGACAGAGGGGAAAGCAAACAGAGACAACAGAACATTATGTACATTACGAGCAAAAGAAGTGCACAACTCTTCGAATTAACCAAGAGAGGGCTCGAGGAATAGCCACTGGCGTTACAAAACCCCATGTACAATTTACCGACTCTGTACTCAACAATGGGCAATTCTTTATCGATCACAATTAGACACTGTTGCTTCACGATTCACAGTGTGCACTTCACGAAATACTTTGTGCCTATTTAAATGGGAGACAGGATTGTCGACATTCCAAAACCTAGGAGCATATTTACAAGGACAGCGCTTTAACGGCAGCAAACTACAGCTAAAACGGCGATAATGGACTCAAAATCCTTTGTTGTCTTACCGGAAGATTTTTTCAACACTGCAGTTTGCTATGGCAGGGTGAGAGCCGTGGGTCGCGCCCTGCCATAGCAAACTTGGTTTGCATTTTGAAACAGAGAACACAAAAACCTACTCTCTCTTTTAAAATGCAAAGCAGAAAGCCTTTCCCCACAGGGAGCTGCATGTTAGCAGGTCCCCGTGTGAAAAAGTAATGGCGGCTTCTGAAGGGCGCAGGGAGCTAACTGGCACCGTAGGGACATTGGGCCTCCACCCACTGTCCCTAACATTGAATATACGCCCATGGGATGGGATCCCGAGGAAGAATACAAATTAGTAGTATGTGATATTTTTTTTACTGTAAAATTAGGAGTCTATAATGGGCATATGTACAAGGAAAGCCTTAAAATGTTCTGGTGTAAACCTGGGCTTCTATTGAAATTCTCACAATTTCTCAAAAGCCTTTTATTAAGCCCATTATGGGTGCTTTAACAACACTTTCCTAATGCTAAAGCGACGATAATTTTAACGCTGTCCTTGTATATATGCCCCCAATATCGCAAAAAAATCAGGGATAGTTCATGTTCGCAAGTGAAAAGTTTATTAATAGAAAACTGTGGATTTAACATATCAATCCACCTCGCATATTAAACATGCTTAAGTCTACCTCAGAACCGATGTTAGGATCTAACATAAACCGCAATTGCCAAGAGTTTTGCTATCGATCCTCAAATCCAGGGCCGCCTTGTAAATACAACGCTGTTGTCATACCTCCCTCTTCCATGTTATATTGTCATAGGAACACCTACCTTGCCACTGGGAACGCTTTCATTGCAACTCATTGGAGATACGAGGCGAACAGTTAGCAAACCGGCTGCTAACATCCGTTAATGCATCTTAGCGTCGCCTAGTTAATAGGGCGATATAATTTTCACCGCATTTTGGGCTTTTTTTAAAAAATTGCAGTGAAATGGCACTTGTTAACATGCCCTCAAGTTTGCTATGACAGAGCGGAAACCTGGACACTCGCCCTGCCATAGCAAACAGCAGTGTCCCGGGGTAGGCACCCCAAGACACAGCAGGAGCCGCTCCTGGGGGGGTGGTGTTCCCCAAGGCTTTTGACTGCTTCAGAATGGAGACCACGCGGCCTCCCTCACAAAATATAAAAAGCCCCGGAGGGTGGTAATCCCCGGGGCTTAGACGGTTCTTTAAGCTCCCTCACCCATTTATTTTGTAGCACCAAGGAATGGCGGTCCCTGGGCTACAGAGCCCCTCTGAACCCCATCAAATGTAATATTTTAGACCCTGGGATTTGGCCCTCCAAGGTAGCTAATTTTTAAACAAGCACAGAGCCCGGGCTTCGTTTTTATTTTTTTTGCGGCGGATCCATGAACCCAGAGCATATTTCTCCGTTGTTTCAAACATAAAAAATAATTGGGGGGGGCCTAGGGGTCTTTGTGGAACCCCTAAGCAGGTCTAGAGGGTCAAAATATTTCTTACCTGCCTCTTTATACGTTTTGAACACTTGTTCCACTAATTTCTAGATCCTCGCTTCTACAGAGGCACAAAATGGCTGCTAACACTTCCTGGTTTCGAATGTTGACAACCACTTGACAGCCAATTAGAATTCAGCGGGTGATCGGGTCGGTGCACTTAGGGTGAGCGCAAGATGCGCAAATCCCCTGAGGCCATAGATATATATGTACTTTTAATTGTAAATTTCATTACTGAATGGGTTTACACCATTTAAGCAAAAGACACGACTCTGAACCAAGGACTACCTCTTTTTCAAATTTGGTGTAGTTCCGTTCAGCAGTTCGGGCTGTAGCCGCAATGAACAGTTCCTATGGACAATTGCATGGGGAAAACATGTTTTGGGACCCCCCTTTTTTCTCAGCCCCTGTTTAACGTATCACCCCAAGACTGTCAGGATAGGAGCGGACCGGAGCGCCCCACCAGTTTTAAAAATTTCGCGACGATTCGTCAACCGACGCCAAAGTTATCCCAAATAGAATGTTGCGGATTTCCAATGGAAAATAGGTCCTAACTATAACTACCTACTGGTGACCGTATGTATATATATGTATATATATGTAAATATATATTTATGTATATGTATATATATATATATATATATATATGTATGTGTGCATATATGTACATGTGATCAAGATCCCACGGGGTCGAAACTGAGGCTGAAAATAAAACTGCTTTTGCACCTACCTGTGGTCCTGGTTAATCTGTTTCCTGTGGCATCGTAGGGATTGATTGAAGGAACGAAAGGAGTAGGCTAATATGTATATGTATATATATATATATATATATATGTATATATTACCTACTGGCGATAGCCAGTAGGTATATATAGTTAGGACCTAGCTACCACAGGAAATCCGCAACATTCTATTGGGAACAACTTTGGCGCCGTTTGAGGAATTTGCGTGTAATTTTCCAAAATTTGGGCCAGCTCCGCTTCGCTCCTTCCCTGGAAGTTTTGGAGGGATTCGTCATGCGGGGGCCGATAACGTGTTTTCCCCATGTTAATTTCCATAGGACGATTAGACACGGCTACAGCCCGAACGGCTGAACGGAATTACACTAAACTTGGCAAAATTGTTGGGACTGGTACGCAGAAGTGCCTTTTCTATATTTGGTGAAAATTGCTCCAGTGGTTTTTACGAAAATTAACTTCAAAAACACATATATATCTATATGCACGCTTCGAGCGCTTACAGGTACGTGTACCGGGGAGCGCACCCGGACCGACACGGAAGTGCACGAGCGGAAAGCTGATTGGCTCACGGGTGTCTGTGAACATTCCAAACGGTCCAGAGAGTCCACCATCTTGTGTCTCGGTAGAAAAACAAAAGGGGAAAACTATAAAAGGGGGCAGGGTAGAGACCTCCTGACCCCCTAGGTTTTATCAGGGGGGCCTAGGAAGACCCTGAAGGTAAAAAAAATGAATATTTATTTTTTGAAAATTTCGCAGAGTACGCGCTGGGTGCGATGCCATGTACGCGTACCCTGAGCGTACCACAGGGAAAATGCAAACAAAATATGTTGGGGCCTGGGGGGTCCTTGTGGGACCCCCTGAGCAGGCCTAGGGGGTCAGGGTGCTTCTACCCTGCCCCCTTTGCGTGTTTTGCACCTTTGTTTCACTGCTTTCTTGTGCCTTGGTTCTACCGATCAAGAAACAGTGAGCGACCCAAAATACCCTTGAGGGCTTGGGTAGTTAGACAAAGGGGTAAAGTGCCTTCAAGGGAATTCGTTTGAATAATGTTTGTTGATTTTAAATTGATTTACAAGGATGATTTAATAATCCCTATGTGTAATTAATACACCACATACAGTATTCTGAGTGACTTTAGCAAGGTCTTTAACATATAAACAACAAGCACAAGGGTGTATTTTAGAAAAATAGAATTTATCAAAAAAAAAATTTAAGTGGTAAATATTGTCATATACAGTTGAAAACAATTCAAATAACAATTAGGCCTGCAGGTACATAGAAAAATAAAATTGGTAAGTGACACAGCAGAACCTAAAGAAACAGCTATCCCAGGTCAAAATTAATAAGACAATAAAGGGATAAGATGAATGTCGACGTTTCGGTCTCCTAAAGAATACTTTTCGAGACCATCCTCAGGACTGATGTCAATTGCGTGCTGTATAGGACGAAATGTAATCTCAGTCAAAATGCTGCAAGTTTAAAGATGAAAAATAAGGGGGTCGACAACGGAGTTGTATTACCAAGAATACTGGATATGCTCCTATTTATTCTTTAGCAGCGCCACTTAAGTGTGTTGAAAGGTAGTGATCACGATTTTCTTAAGCGATGACCAAATCGGAAAGTGCTTTAAATGAAGGTGAATTGGCCACCAAATGGTAGTGAGGGTAGTCTAAACACCGAGCATTAATGAAGAAATAGTCTTCAACCTTCATAGAGTTGATTTCGAGGCTTAATCTAAACGGTCCACCGAGACAGTATGGACATCTGTTACTACTGCATCTAGTCGGAGCAAGTTCTCTAGTATCACAAGCTGGATCGAACTGAAAGCGTCAGGCAGCAATGCAAAGGCACAAGATGGCTGCCAACACTTCCTAGTTTGGAGTGTTGACAGACAGCGGCAGCCAATCAGCATGCCTTTCGCAGGAAAGCAGCATGCTCATTGGCTGTCAACACTTCTAACCAGGAAGTGTTGGCATTCATCTTGTGCTAGGTAGACTGAGGCACAAAAGAAGCAGTAAAACAAACGTGTAGAATGCAAAAAGGGGGCAGGGTAGAAACAACCTGACCCCCTAGGGCTGCTCAGGTGGTCCCACAAGGATATTAACATATTTAAACGTTATCCGCTAATAGAATTAGCATTTAAAAAACCTTGCGAATTCACTGAAAAAACCATAGGTTTCAGGCCTTATATATTAGGGAATTAGCATTAAAAAAAACTTGCACATTCACTGAAAAAACCATAGGTTTCAGGCCTTATATAGTTAGGAATTAGCATATAAAAAACCTTTGAAATTCACTGGAAAAAACAGGTTTCAGGCCTTATATAGTTAGGAATTAGCCTTTAAAAAACCTTTGAAATTCACTGAAAAAAACATAGGTTTCAGGCCTTATATAGTTAGGAATTAGCATTAAAAAAACCTACCTTAAAAAGTCACTGAAAAAAATCAGAGGTTTCAGGCCTTATATAGTTAGGAATTAGCATTTAAAAAAACCTTTGAAATTCACTGAAAAAACCATAGGTTTCAGACCTCATCATCATCATCAGCAGTGCATTGCGGGATGCGCGAAATATAGTTAGTACAACTAACTATATAGGAGCAAATTCAATGGTTTTGTATGAGTGAAATGTCCAGCTAACTATAACACCCCTAAAACTTATAGTTTTTTGAGTGAAATTCAGAGGTTTTTTAAAAGCTAATTCCTAACTATATAAGGCCTGAAACCTGTTTTTTTTCAGTGAATATGTATCGGTTTGTATATATGTGTGTATGTATGTATATGTGTATGTATATATGTATGTATATTTGTGTATGTGAATATATATGTATGTATATATGTTTATGTAGATATATATGTTTATATGTATGTATAGATATATATATATATATTTGTGTGTCTATATATGTATATTAGTAAATATGTATATATATATAAAACACGACAGAAAGAATGATTCTTTGAAATCCAAATAGTATTAACGGGGGTCATTGAAAGACCACTGTCGGAAATTCGAAAAGGTAGCGCGAGGCTTTGCGCTCCCTCAATCTTCCCGTAAGGTTACAATGCGGGGAGCAACGCCGATACACGGCGATATTTATTTTACTGTATTTCCGATTATATTGCACTGAGTAAACGCCGGGCAAAGACGGGAATGTGTACCCGAAATGCTGATTCGATTATGTTTTTGCATGTTTAAAGATGGCGCAATACTTAGTTGCAATGTCCTTAGTCCATCAACAAAGTTTAGCCAAATGTGCGATTGCATTAAGACCCAGGCTAGCCTGCGAAGTGTGACTAACACTGACGAAGGCTTGATGCTGAAACGCGTCTGTTGGCTCTGAAAATAAAATAATGATGGTGTGAGCATCGAACTTGGGTCTACGAGTGCGGTTCTTCGGAGGGGGATTCTTGGAAGCTGAGCGCTGTGTTTTTGCGGGCACCCACTACCGCATACCGCACCCACCCGTGAGTGTCTCGACCTTCAGTGGGACTGGGAGCATTTATATATATATATATATATATATATATATATATATATATATCGTTGCACATTCCTAGAAATCGACTCCAAGAAAAAAACGGCCAGCACTCCAGTGTCAGTGTTCTTTTGGTTATTTTATTTCCAAACCCCCCAGCACCCTCGACAGACGCGTTTCGCACAGGGCTTCGTCAGTCAAAAAAAAATAAATATATATATATATATATATATATATATACAAATCCAACTTGCCGAAAAATGTGCTTCCCTGCACCGACAGGTACGTAGACTCCAATAATAAGCCCGAGTCAGTCTTTGATATTTTCTTGAATATTTATTCAATTGCGGTGCAAGCCATCAGACGCGTTTCGGCCTTCACGTCCTTGCTCACTGATGGGGAGTGATTAGAGTAACTGCTATTTAACAAGGATTTTCACACACCAAAAAACACGCCACTTCGTTTCTAAATGGTAAACATCAACAACGGACCATATTGTCTCATACAGATCGTGTTGCAACATTTTTGTGGGCGCCATTTTAACACTATGCATTGTTATCTATGTTACATGGGTTTCAATTTATATACATGTAAAACACCCAGAATTGATGAAGTATAACAATAAACATAAAAATTTAAATATGTGCTCGCCCTTTACATCAAGATTCTGCACTTTTGCCCTGTGTATATATATATATCCAAAGCTCCGTTGCTTTTTGCCAAATTCCGTTCTAGACGGAACGGACATGGACCTTATCGCTAAATGGTGTCAAATATGTAGTTGTGTTGTCACCATACATACAGCTTTACAAGATGCCCCTTTCAGGAGATGGCAACCTTTTGCATGTGTTTCACAATTTAACTTTTCGTCGAAGTAACTGTTAACCCTCTTGCTGTTAATCTGATTGCTGCCAGTATATATATATATACATATATATATGTGTGTGTGTATATACTTATATATGTCTATATGTGTATTGTGTATATATGTGTGTATGTATATATATATATATATATATATATATATATATATATTACCTTCTGGCAGTCGCCAGTAGGTAGTTATAGTTAAAACCTAGTTTCCATAGGAAATCCGCAACATTATATTTGGAATAATTTTGGCGCCGGTGGACGAATCTTTGCAAATTTCTCCAAGAAAATGGCCTGCTCCGCTCCGCTCCTTCCCTGGAAGTTTGGGGTTGATTCGTGAAGCGGGGGCCGGGAAAAAAGGGGGTCCAAAAACGTGTTTTCCCCATGCAATTTTCCGTAGGACCTTTAGCCGGAGCTACAGCCTGAACGGCTGAACGAAATTACACCAAACTTGGCAAAAAGGTAGAATTCTGTTCGCAGGTGGGCCTTTTTGTTAAATGGTGTAAATCCGTTCAGTAGTTCCTGAGAAAATCATAAGTAAAACCGTAAGTATATGTTGGAGGTGTTACGTTAAGCTTACTGTACTCTGTACCTTCCCGAGCACGAGCTGCATGCTGATTGGATGTCAACTGTCTGTCAACACTCCAAACCAGGAAGTGTTGGCAGCCATCTTGTGCCTCAGGAGAACCGAGGCACAAGAAAGCTGAAAACAAACGCGCAAAACACGCAAAGGGAGCAGGGTAGACACACCCTGACCCCCTAGGCCTGCTCAGGGGGTCCCACAAGGACCAGTGTTATTTTTTTTTAATTTAGCCCTCGGTGGGACCAAATCCCGGGGGCATATTTAAAAAAAAGTGGGGGGGCCCAATCCCCCCACACTGCGCCAGGGACTGCCACCCCGGGGCAAATTTATTATGGTAGCGGGGGGCACATACACCCCGCAGCCTCGGAGACCGCCACCCCCCGGGGCAAAGACAGTAATGATGGGGGCCTCTAAGGCCCCCTGAGCCCCAGGGACTGCCACCCCCGGGGCTTTGTTCAAAAGTATGAGGGGGCTCACGGCCTCCCCGCAGCCCCGGGGACCGCCACTCCCGGGGCTTTATTTTTAATAAAAAAACCTGTGTGGGGGGGTCTCAAGCCCCTCCACATGCCCTAGGGACCGCCACCTCCCAGGGGCACTATATGCAAATAGGGGGGTCCGTGACAGATCCCCCAGCCCCGGGGACCACCACCCCCGGGGCTTTGTTAATGTTGGGAGGGGGGTCGCGTGGACCCCCTCCAGGAGCCCTTGATGGCCCTTGGGACTGCCACCCCCCAGGGCCGGCTCCTGCAGTGTCCCGGGGTGCCTACCCCCCGGGACACTGCTGTTTGCTGTGGTTGGGCTGGAGCCTCACGGCTCCCACCCTGCCACAGCAAACTGCTTTGATTTTTGAAAGAGAGAGCAGGAAACCTGCTCTCTCTTTCAAAAATCAAAGCTGATTGCTTTTCTGTACGGGGAGCAGCATGTTAGCTGCTCCCCATACAGAAAAGCAATGCTGGCTCCCGCAGGATGCGGGGAGCAGGTAGGGACTGCGGGGGGCTTGGGGACCCCCCACGGCCCCCAACGAGAGAGCCCGGCCCCGGGGGATGGGGTCCCCGGGGCCAGAAGTGGCCCGAGACGGGAGTCACGCGGCCCCCTCCCTAAAAAAAAAAGTAAGGCCCCGAGGGATGGGGTCCCCGGGGCCTAAAGGGGGCATAGAAGGGGGGCTGCAGCCCCCCTCCAGTATAAAAAATAATGTAAAATTTAGTTGGCCATGCCCCGGCGGCTGGGGTCCCCCGGGCTGGAATTGGCCACAGGAGGGGGGCCACGCGGCCCCCTTCCCGTCAAAATTAAAAAAAAAAGATTTGGGGGCAGGCCCTAGGGGATGGGGTCCCCCGGGCCAAAAAAAAGAAAAAGAAGGGGGGCTACACAGCCCCCTTCTCAAAATTAAAATAAAAAAATAAAAACGGGATCGGGAGGAGGCCACGCCCCATCCCTGCACCTCTCTGCCCCCTGGCGCGTTTGCAGAGGGGGAAGTAAATCCCCTCGCATACTGGGGATCCATGGGGGCCAATTTGCCCACCAGGAGCCACCAGTATGGGCCAAGGGGCTCCTTTGCAAAGACGTGTAAAAAGGCCACGCCCCTTTTTATATCTCTCTGCAATGGAGCCCCCTGGCGCATACTGGACGTTGCCAGGGACCTCCAGTATGCAAAGGGAATTAGTTCCCCCTCTGAAAAAGCCCAAGGGGGCTGCGTTGCAGAGAGGTGTAAAAAGGGGCGTGGCCTCTTTACACCTCTCTGCAACGCAGCCCCCTGGCGCATACTGGAGGTTCCTGGTGGGCTAGTTGGCCCCCAGGGACCCGCAGTATGCAAGGGGAATTAGTTCCCCCTCTGCAAACGCGCCAGGGGGCTGCGTTGCAGAGAGGTGTAAAAAGGGGCGTGTCCTCATTACACCTCTCTGCAACGCCGCCCCCTGGAGTTTCCTGGTGGGCTAGTTGACCCCCAGGGACCTATAGTATGCAAGGGGAATTAGTCCCCCCTCTGCAAACGCGCCAGGGGGCTGTGTTGCAGAGAGGTGTAATGAGGCAACGCCTCTTTTTACACCTCTGCAACGCAGCCCCGTGGCGCACACTGGAGGTTCCTGGTGGGCTAGTTGGCCCCCAGGGACCCCCAGTATGCAAGGCGAATTAGTTCCCCCTCTGAAAAAGTGCCAGGGGGCTGCGTTGCCGAGAGGTGTCATGAGGCCACGCCCCTTTTTACACCTCTCTGTAACACAGCCCTCTGGTGCATACTGGAGGTTTCTGGTGTGCTAGTTGTCCCCCCAGTATGCAAGGGGACTTAATCCCCCAACTTAGAACGCATTACGGGGCATGTTTGGTCAGTGGTGAAGGTAGGGGACGGGGCTTGAGGTGACATGTGTACAAACACGCCCTGTGGCGCGTTTTAGCTTGGGGAATGTATTCCTCTTCAATCCAGAGGTCCACTAGGGGCCAGCTAGTCCAACGGGTACCTCTAGTAAGTGCCACGGAGCTGCGTTGCAGAGTGTTGTCAATTGGGGGTGTGCCCTCTGAACACCTCTGTGCAACGCAGCTCCCTGGTGCAAACTGGAGGTACATGATGGGCTAGTTGGCTCACAAATGACCTCAGGATTGAAGAGGAATATATTCCCCAACCTAAAACGCGCCACAGGGCATGTTTGCACACATGTCTCACATGTCTCCTCAGGCCTCAACCCCTTCCTTCACTATTGAGCGAAATATTCCTCTAAAATCAGCCGAAGTACGAATTCTGATTTACTTACCGGTTATCACGAGAGACGTCAGTGCTGCATCTTTCAGCACACTACTAATCCAGAAAAGTATTTGTAACCATACTTACAATACCTTGAATTTCCTTCCATAGGTTAACATTGACTGGTTTCACTTGAACATTTTTCTAAGTGTGGAGTTTTGGAACTTAAAAAAATTCCTAAAAAATCAGCCAAACTAGGAATTCCGATTTACTCACCTGTTATCAGGAGAGACCTCAGTGCTGCATCTTTTAGCCCACTATTGATCCTGAAAAGTAATTGTAACCATACTTACAGTAACTTGAATTTCCTTCCATAGGCTAACATTGACTGGTGTCAATTGAAAACATTTCTAAGTGTGGAGTTTTGGAACTTTAAAAAATTACTCAAAAATCAGCCGAATGACAAATTCTGATTTACACACCCGTTATCAGAAGAGACCTCAGTGCTGCATCTTTCAGCCCACTATTGATCCTGAAAAGTAATTCTAATCGTAGTTACAGTAACTTGAATTTCCTTTCATAGGTTAACATTGACATGTTTTACTTGGAAATTCTTCTGTGTGTGGAGTTTTGGAACTTTAAAAAATTCCTCAAAAATCAGCCGAACTACGAATTCCAATTCACTCACCTGTTATCAGGAGAGACCTCAGTGCTGCATCTTTCAGCCCACTATTGATCCTGAAAAGTAATTCTAATCTAAGTTACAGTAACTTGAATTTCCTTCCATAGAATATCATTGCCTGCTATATCAAATATATATAAATAAAAAAATTTAAAAATATTAAAATTTCAATTTTTTTAAAACATTTATTTTTCAATTTATATAAAACATATGTAATGTAATTTAAAAAATGAAATATAAAGTGTGTGAAACCTTACTACATTATTTTAAATTATTTATTTGTAGATATTTAAAAATTAGCATTTAAAAAACCTTAGAAATTCACTGAAAAAACCATAGGTTTCACACACGTTATAGTTAAAAATTTGCATTTAAAAATCCTTAGAAATTCACTGAAAACCATAGGTTTCACACATGTTATAGTTAGCTGGACATTTCACTCATACAAAACCATTTAAATACCCCCGTTATAGTTAACTATAACTCGCGTGCCCTCAATGCACTGCTGAAGTCGTCACATCTGATTTGCATATAGCCATTGTCTGACCTGGGGTGGTGTGAAGTGCAAAAAAACGATGGATTTAGGCCCAGATCTTTGTACTGGGGTGAATGTAAGACATTGTTCTGCATTCTGTCCATTAACTGTGTTTTTTGCAATTTTCACCCCGAGTGGGCTGGGTATGCTCAGACGTGAGTCCCAGGCTCTCCACATCACTGGAGTCAAGCTATCCAGGCTGAAGAAGGCTGATAGCCAGAAACCGGTCCTTGGATGCTTGATTCCGGTCTAGGAAAGACATGGCTTGGTAGTTCGGGCTGGACTGTTCCCATGAGGCACAGGGTCAAGGCTGATTTGCATATAGCCATTGTCTGACCTAGGGTGGTGTGGAGTGCAAAAAAACGATGGATTTAGGCCCAGATCTGTGTACTGGGGTGAATGTAAGACATTGTTCTGTATTCTGTCCATCAACTGTGTTTTTTGCAATTTTCACCTCGAGTGGGCTGGGTATGCTCAGACGTGAGTCCCAGGCTCTCCACATCACTGGAGTCAAGCTATCCAGGCTGAAGAAGGCTGATAGCCAGAAACCGGTCCTTGGATGCTTGATTCCGATCTAGGAAAGACATGGCTTGGTGGTTCGGGCTGGACTGTTCCCATGAGGCACAGGTTCAAGGCTGATTTGCATATAGCCATTGTCTGACCTAGGGTGGTGTGGAGTGCAAAAAAACGATGGATTTAGGCCCAGATCTTTGTACTGGGGTGAATGTAAGACATTGTTCTGCATTCTGTCCATCAACTGTGTTTTTTGTTGTTTTTAAATACCTGCACTGAATGGAAACTGTTGTTAATTAGTGGGAACTGATACTTTACCTACATCACAGCCCTCGCTCTCTGACTCCCCGTTCCACCACAGCTGCTTTAGTGCTGGTTGAGTGAAGGGAGACTTTAGAGTCCGGCATTTCCTGGTTGGGCTATTGCGGGCGGCCATCTTGGCTGGGCGCCGCTCCAGCTCTCCAGGCGACCTAATCTATATCTTGGAGAATGACGCTTACATGCAGCGGACGCGCTCAGCAGGCGCGCTGACGGAGCTCTGAAGGCACGCCAAAGGCAAGCCCGTCTGTGCCCGTCCGCGCCCGACCGGGCCCAGTGGCCACAAACCCTGGCCCTTTCTCTGGAAATGTACTAACCTACAGCTCATCCCGCCTGTATGAGCTGAGACCAGAAGGTAAATTGGAATGTCTCCACACTCTTAAGTCCTGTTAAATTCCCTTTATATTTCAGTCATTGTCACTATCAGTATAAGCAGGTAGATCATTTAGACATGGGATCCTGGGGCTTTAGATCTTGAAACATGTTTCTTTTAAACTGCAGGTCACGACTAAAACACTGCACTGAAATAGCATTACTGATAGAAGAACTTAAACCTGACGTTCTGTTTTTAACGGAGACATGGTTGCAGACTGGGAATGACCGTATGTCATTCAGGCCCTCCCCTCAGGTTACGAAATATGTAGAACAGACCGTGCCTCTGGTAGAGGCGGAGATGTAGCAATTATCTATAAGAATACATACAAGTGCCGACTTTTACCGTCTACGCTTGATGATTGTGAAAACATGGCTTTAGCAGTGTAATTTACGCCAACCAGAACCTTTTCCGGTTTGCTGATTAACCGCCATCCAAGGCCTCAAAACAATTTATCCCCAAGCTCACTGATCTAGCTGCTAATTCAGCTTTGGCCTCTGCAAACTTTACAGTGTTGGGGGATCTTAATATACATTTAGCCAGAGGACAATGTTCCCACCATTGTCAGAGTTTCTTATGGCCACTTCTGTATCTTTGCATAACCTCTCCATTAGTTGACCATACTTCCTTTCTTGGTCAGAGATTTTCCTTTTGTTCTTGTTAATTTCCATGTTCAGTTTTTTAATTGATCATTAAAGATTTCAATTGAATCCCTCAGCATAATAGGTGTGAATTTTGATTTAAATTTAAAGTTCGTGTTTTGTCTGCCACTTGTTTCCCTATCCAAGACTCCACTGCCTTGTGAGTCATGGAAATAATTTTGATACATTTCCTTCTCCCCTATGATGTCATTTTCTTCTTTCTCCAGGCTTTGTAAGCCCCTCAGTGCACTTACATCTGCCACTGTGAGGCCAGGAATACTTGTTGTGTCCACTGCTATCATGTTGGCTCTCTTATCCTTGTTATAGAATTGTAGCTGGTGAACTTTTCTCAAGTTCAACTTCCTAATGAATCTATAGATGTCTGCTTGTGTGTGTGCGTAGTAAAAATTTGTCTCTGAGCAAAACGACAAGCCTAGGGAAAGAAGTTGCTCCTCCGCTGCATTTAACCCACAGTCCGATAAATTGATGATGGTATTGGTGTTTTTGGGAGTTGCATAGGGTGCTTTTTCACTATTTACTTGTGTTTCCATGCTCCCCATCCCCTTGCTGGACGTTTGGGCTTCGCGCCTTCTTCTAGCCTTTCTCCTTTCCCTTCTGATTTTGGTCCTGCGTTTTTTGCCGATATATTTCTGGGGCATAGGGTTTTCCTGCGGCTTCGTCTGACATACTCAAGCTCCTCTCCCAGATTTTTTTGATAGTATTTTGGGCTGCCTGATTTCTTTCACTTTGCCCCTCCGTGTTAGACTTGCTCTCAACCGCCGAACTCAAATCCGATGAGACAGCCCCTGCCACGGACTGCCCTATATTGTTTGAGTTCGCCCCCTGCATTCTCTCATCTTCCTTTGCCTTTCTAAATGTGTCAAACGTACGGGCAGAGGTGAAGATCTGCCCGTTGGCAGAATCATCTTTAGCCCGCTGGAATTTATACACTTTTCTTTGTTTGATTTTATCTTCCTCTTTTTTAAGTCTGCTGCTATAAATATAACAAAAGTTAAAGTATATATAGTTAGGTTTTGAAATGAGATATGAAAACTAATATTTGAAAATGAAAATAACGAGAACCATAAGTAATAGTTTAATGCACTAAAACGTGTTGGTGCTTATGACCTCACAAATTGCATCACTGATGACGTGTTAAATGACACCGTCAATGACTGATGACATCTCAAATTACATTATGGATCACATCACAGGACGCAGTGTTCTTGTCTCTCCTGCTTGATGAATTAGTGCAAAACTTACATTTTGGGGAAAGTTTTGTAAAGATTCATAAAACAGCGCAAACGTTATTAGCAAAAAAATAAAAACGCTCATATGGAAACTCTCTGACCTAACTATAGTCACTCAGTTGCGACCTTCACTGTGCTAAAGAAACTAATGGCTTGCTCAGGTCAGCTCCTGTCTTGAAAGTTTCAGGGTGATTCGTCATGTAGGGGCTAAGAAAAGAACGGGATCCCAAAATGCTTTTTCTCCATAGGAAACTTTAGACAAGGCTATAGCCTGAACTACTGAACGGAATTACACCAAATTCAGTAAAATGATAGCTCTTGGTTCAGGAACCAACTCTTTTGTTAAATGGTGTAAATCCGTTCAGTAGTTCCTGAGATATTCATATATAAACAATTATTAGTATCTGGTGACTGCGGTGGATCTGCAAACCCTCCCGATCACAAGCCTGACTCTGATTGGCTGGCAACACTTCAAAGCAGGAAGTGTTGGCAGCCATCTTTTGACTCAGTTGAACCGAGTCACAAGAAAAAAGGTAAACAAACAAGAAAAGGGTGTGTGGTAGGATTACCCTGACCCCCTAGTCCTGCTCAGAGGGTCCCACAGGGACCCAGAGGGCCCAAGAAAGCATTTTATTATTTCAATTGTGCCATATGCGAATCCCCCCCCCCCCCAAAAAAAATGATGCGCTTTGTTTAATTAAGCCCCAGGGTGGGCCTGGTTCCGGCGACAAAGGTGCAATATTTAGTGGGGTCCACCACCTCCCCTGGGGCTTTTTTCTAAAATAAAAGGTGTGCCCCAGAGACTGCCACCTCCCCGGCGCTTTAAACTTTAAATAGGGGGCCCTTGCGCTGCCTGGGGACCGCCATCTCCCCGGGGATTTTTTTTTTAAACTGCCCCCGGGGACCACCACCTCCCCAGGGCATAAATGTTTTATTTTTTTATTTTACAGAGTTTTATATAGTGCAAACTTGACCCAAATTGGGTATCAGATCACTTTACATAGCACCAGCTGCATTACATGAGGACACATTCATTTTTGTTAGACACTGGGAGATTAAGTGATTTGCCCAGAATCACAGGAGTCCTTGCCGAGACTCAAGCCCAGTTCCCCAGATTCTAGGTAGACCACCCTAGCTGTTAGACCAACTCCTCTCCATACAAACATTATGTAAATACAACTGTCCGTTGCGGACCCCTGGCCTGGGGACCACCACCTCCACGCGGCTTAAAATATGTTGGGGGGGAGCCATGTGACCGCCCTCGTGGATCCCTCCTTAGCTCTGGGGACCACCACCCCGCAGGGCCAGCTCCAGCAAAGTTCTGGAGTGCCTACCCCCGGGACATTGCAGTTTGCTATGGCAGGGCGGACAAACTTCTGCTTCACTTCCTGGAGGAACAGAAAAACGGCTCTTGCTTCCATGAAGCAAAGCAGATTTGTTTTTGGGCAAGGGCCATGTGGCAACCCTCCAAAACATTATTTTTATAAGAAGGGCTGCGCAGGACTCTATCCCTTGGGGCTAAAAGAGGCCCAGGGAAGGGGGCCACGCAGCCCCCTTCCATAAAAAATTTTTTGCCTGGCCCTGGAGGATGAGGTCCCTGGGGCCGAAATCGGGTAATCGAACGGGCCAAAAATAATCTTTTTCTCTCATCATAGGAGTCGCGACCCCAGCGCTGCTTTCAGCGTGGTCCCAGTGTAACATTGCAGTGGATTCGCGGATACACCCCAAATAAATAATGTAATAGTACATAATTCAGAAGGAAGTGTTGTATTTGTGAACTTTTTTTATAGAGTGAATTAGATTTAAGTTAATCACATTAGAATTGATAGAGTAAATAAGAATATAAAAAATTTTATTTTTAAAAAGCTTGAAAGTGTATTGCTTTGTAGTACACTGCATTTCTGCTTTTGTTTTGTGGATTCGCAATGGGTTCGAGAACCTGGAAAATATTAAAAAAGAATATGTATGTTAAAAAATAAATAAGATTCACTGTTGAGTTGTTTGGTGGCTCTAAAAAGAGCCGTTGTTTTCATTATGAGTTTGCACAGCTTAAGGTTGTTGAGAAAGACTCTGTTCCCTTGATCTGTGAAGTGAACTCCATCACTTCTGTAGATGTCATCCACATCAAAACGTAGGTTGTTGTTATAGATGGAGCCCATTGGATGGTCTCTGAGGTAAGCAGAGACAGGTTTGTTGACATTCTTTCTAGCTTTCTCAAATTCTGGACAGAATTGATTTGACCACTTCCATTTCTGTCGTTGGCATATATTAGAGAATACAAAGACAGTTTGAGGCAAAAGCAACATCAACTATGCACAGGTATCCTTCATTAGCATTTGCAGACCTACCCCAGTCAATTTTGCCTAGGTCATTGCCACCACAGTACACATTCAGGAAGTCAGCGGGTTAGAGATGCAAAAAGGTTTTAACCAAAGGCATCAATTGGTGCCACTTTAATCCTCTCTGTGCAATCCATTTAATATCCACATTTTGCAAACCTAGGTCTTTGTCAATATCTCTCTGTTCAGCATATTTGCAGTAGAAACATAGCTGTGCCCTACAATCCATACTGTAAGCATCTTGAAAGGATGTCTGGAAGTAATGAAAAGATGTCTGTAGCTGAGGTAGTCAGTTGATAGAATGATAGATATCTAAAATGGAAGAGAAGATGCTGTTTTTGAAAAAGCCAATAAGTGATTGGCTGTTCATTAATGTGCACTCAAAAATAGGATGTACGTTACTTTCCTGAAGTAGCATGTTTTATTGGTTATTAAAACTTTTTTTAAAAGGTGCAGTAGATCCGATGAGGTAATAGTTTGCAAAAGTCAACTACACCTGCTATTTGCATTTATAAGCTACTGTGCTGAACTTGAAAATATAGTGAACTTGTGACCTGCCAGTACAGTTGAAAGTTGCAGAAACTCTTACTATGTAAATGGATTAAGCAGAATGGGGAAAGGGTTGAAAGTTAACTGTGGATTTAAAATGTGAAATGCTAACATATATAAGTGATATGTCACTAAATTATGTTTTTCTAAGTCAGTACTATGTGTAGAAGTAGTCTGTTGTTAAAAAAATACTAGTATTATTAGAAGTAGGTTTTCGAACTCCTGCAAGGGAACGCGGCTCCATCGCGACGCTATACTGCGGCACCGCGGTGGAGTCACGACCCCAGAAAATTACAGAATCTGTTTGGGCACTTTTAGAAGACAGTTGGAAAGGGTTAATATGTCTAACCAATAGAAATGTGTTTGACAATTTGAAATAATATAGGAAGCAATGTAATTTGTTACTTACATTTACTTGTGTACAGAAAAAGAGGGAAAGTTTGCCATTACTGGTTTTACATTGTTGAGAGTGGTGCATTACATGTATTGTCTGCAAACGAAAACGAAAATGAGTTTCGGATATTTCATATTCTGCAATACTATTTGAAATGGGAGTTATACATTGTGAGGTGTGTTATGAATTATGTAGTAGTGCTTACTGTTTGTAGTGATATTTTTAGATTTGAAAAGCTTTATTTTCAAACTTTTGAAAATATTTGAGAACTGCAATGTTTGAAATATGTTACAAAATGTACAGATGTGTTTTGTAGTAGTAGTCGCAGAATAGTAAATCTGAGACACAAAAGTGAGGTATAATAATCTTTATTGCGTGATTTAAAAGTAAACCATTGCAAGTACAAAACATTTAAAAGGTTCAAGATTGCATTTAGAATGTTAGATTCATTAAAAGTCAGTATGTATAGATGATAACAAATGAAACTTCCATTTAAAAAGTCATATTCATAATATAAAAAGCCAGCAACAGCAAGTAAAATTTGGCAGCATTATTCCAATGGGGGGTCGCAAACTCTGGGCAGCTCAGTAAATTTTTTTGCAGTGCGCTCCATGAATCTTACTAGGGCACAATTTAATTTAGTGTTCCTTGGGTCGAAACAGGCCAAAACTGCTGCTCTACAGCTTCTAATCATGTTTCTATTCCGATGATGCTTGAGTAGGGTCCGTCTCTCTGTCAATAGTAGAGGGCACAGGCATATGATGTGTATGATGTCTTCTTTGTGGGTCCCACAAAGTCGGCATTGAACTTTTCCATGTTCTCCTTTCCATTTTGGCCAATGAGTCAACAGGTTAATAACTCCCAGTCTCAGTTTTAAAAAACTTAGTTTCATCTGAGCACTAAACGATATGGTAAGGTACGGCTGTGGAATTAGCAAGGCATAGGATTGAAGGGTCATCCACCCATGACTTCTTTTGGCAAGGCTGGCTTTGTCTTCCACTATTGATAATTATTTGGTGCTGATTTTCGCTAGCCTTTTAAATTCCATCTGACTGGTGTGCAAGTTCCAGAGGTCATTTAGGCACAGGGTTTTTAAGCCTTTTGACCAGTATTCATGTCCTGCTCGCCATGCGTTGTTATCAATACTGGCCCACAAATGGTATCCTAAACTTCCCTCCTTTGATAACCTCAATTTGTGACAGCACACGAGGAAAGACATGGCTCTGGCCAATCGTTGTTTGCAGATGCCAAGTTCCAACCTAATTTGTGCCGGTGATGTATGGTTTGGTAATTTGAACACAGACCTGTAGATCTTAGTAATTATTTTGTCCAGATGGTCAAAAGTGAGGTATAAGACATGATGGCAGAAGGATAAATGATTAGGGGCCAGATGTAGGTAAATCATATTTACCGACTCTGAAATGCCGAAATTTACCGATTCGGTATTTCATAGTCAGTAAATATGAAGGGGGAAGATGTAGGTATTTCCAGATGTGGAAATACCGAATCGTTTGAATTCGGTATTTACCGATTCGGTAATTACCGAATCGGTATTCCCTATTGATTCCTATGGGCTGTGAAGCCCATAGGAATAATTGGGAAATACCGATTCGGTAATTACCGAATCGGTAAATACCGACTTTTGCAAGGGTGCAGGGGGTGTCACTTTGACACCCTCTGGCACCCCAAAAATAGGCATGTTCGCGATGTGGCACACAGACATGCCCTAAGGGCATGTCTGTCTGTCACATGGCTAGGTGTGCATGCACACAAGTGCATGCACACCTGAATTCGGTATTTTAACACCCAATTGGATTGGGTGTTAAAATACCGAATTTGTAGGGCCTTTGAGACTCAAAAGAGTCCCACCTACATCTGAGATTTACCGAATCGGTAAGAATACCGATTGGGTATTTTACAGAATCTGTAAATTTACCGAATCGGTAAATTTACCGATTCTGTAAAATAATGCCCCTACATACCATTGCTGTAATACCGGTCGGTAACGGCCGAAAATACCGATTTTCTGCCGTTACCGACCGACCTACATCTGGCCCTAGGTACTTTGCACGAGTCTCTGGAAAGGTACAATTGAAATATGCTGCATGATTTTAGGTGTCTGCTTGAAATGGTAAGTGCATTCTGTGAAGTTTTAAGGTCTGCATAGTCTTTTGACTGAGATATGCCTCTACTTGCACATGTATTATCGTTTGTCTTATGCATTCATTTAATTTCATAAGGCTTTATTCGTCACAAAAAACAAGTCCATAAAAGCACAGCATAAAAAAGATAACAATATAAAACAACAGCCATAAAGAGCAAAGGATACAGCAGTTTAAAAAGGTTAAAAAAGCATACTTTTCCTAGCATTGATTGATTTGAGAATAAAAGTAGCCGTATAAAAACAAACATCGGGGTGATTTAATATAAACTGGAGAAGCGTCATGGAGTCTTGTAATGTCCTTACACCAAACTTAACAAACAATGGCTTCAGATAGGCAATCCGCAGATATTTGTACAGCTGGCAAAGCGAAAGTAAGTGCACAGTGCTTTGTGGGGTAGTATTGTCACACGAACAAGGGGCAACAGGGTGTAAATGCAGAGAGGGGAAGGCCACAAGGTGATGGACTACTCCGGTTCTCAGTCTAGCCAACACAAACCGATGTGCTTTCCAGGTCACTTGTGATAAATACGGTTGAAAACCTACGAATTCATTTAAGTCATGATAAAGAACACAGGAAGAAAGTTCAGCACTGTTTTGATGTCGCCTTATAGATAGCTGTTGTAAAAAGCAGCCCTTAAGTTTAGTTTTAGACAGCTCATTAGCCCCGCATCGGTCCACAATGATATTAATGTCAAAGATCTCACGGAAGTTGTCCACAATATACTTTAACCATGGAATCTTTTCATAGTGATCCAAAGAAAGGCAATCAGAAATAATGAGGTCTCTTCTTTTATCCAAATAGAGCGCCATAGCATCAGAGGTGTGAGGAGAATCAAGTCGGCAAGATGATAAATACCCAATTCGTTATGCACTAAAACATTTGAGACAGAGCTTGGCAGGCACAGAAGTCTCTTCAAGAAGACATTCTCCTCGACCTGAAGAGACCCTGCCGTGGCATGGCCCCAAATGCCTGCTCCATACAGGGCAATCGAGACACAACGAGACTGGAAAATTTTTAACATGTCGTGGACCCGCCTATCTCCCAGTTTTGTAGCCATAGTGAATAAACCATGAGAACTCCTCGCCATCTTAGCCCGGACATTCTTATGCTCTTTGCCCCAATTATTGTTACTAGAGAAGGTGACCCCCAAATAGGAAAAATTATACACAGCTTGGACCTTTTGACCCTTTATAAAGAATGAGAAGTGCTTTTTTCTATTCTTTCGCCCGCATTCCATAACAAAGGTTTTGGATTTATTTATGTATTAAATATTTTATTGAGCAGAAGCAAAAAAATGCACCCCATCCAATTCTGCAATGGCCGCGACCAGTCCAGGGAGGCCGAAATCAGTGGCCACGCGGACACCCCGCCTAGGGCCAACGGAGAAGTCCTCTCATTAACACAGCAAGCCGCCTACAACCCAAAAAGGGCCGGCCGCGTCTTAAGAGGTGCTACAACGGTGCAGGCTAAGCAGTGCTAGTACATTGCAAGACAATGAGAATCAAAGAACTGTAAACAACCCCACAGGCCACCCCCCCCCCCCGCCCCACCCCTCTCCTTGTCCATGTCCGGGCTCTAGCGATAGGTCGGGAACCCCTCTCAACAGTCAGTGGATGCCACGCGCGCGGGGCCTGTGCGCTTGCGAGCTTGTGGTTTGGGGTCCGGGAGGGGCGTGTCCGCCAAGCGAAGCAGTCGCAGGTAGCGTGGACAGCTCACCTCCCGGAACTCACCAGTAAGCAAGGTGAGGAATGGCTGCCAAAGTTCCGCAAAGTCCGCCCCCCTCCCCGCTGCCGCCAGCGACAGTTTCTCCATTCCCAGGATTGCCCACAGACGATGAAGCCACCCCAACTGTTGCGGAGCCTGGGTCGCCCTCCAGTGTGCCACAATATTCTGGACTGCAGCCCCAAGTGCAAGCGCGATCAGGCGCCCGCGCCAGGATTTCAGAGGATACATGAGGGCGTTCGGGAGGCCCAGCAGGATGTACGCAGGGAAGCGCGGCAGTTGTGTGTCTAGGTGTGCATCTATAAGATCCAGGATAGGGTCCCAGTAGGGGCGCAGCGCCTTACAGCTCCAAAGCAGATGCTCCAGTGTCCCCAGTTCCCCACAACCCCTCCAGCATCTGTCACTGATCCGGGCATCCCATTGGTGAAGTCTCTCAGGGGTGTGGTACCAGTATGTCGCCACCTTCGTCAAGGTCTCGGTAAGACCAGTGTGGTGTGCCGAGTGCCTGGCTCTATGGTATATCCCTTCCCATTCCTTCCTAGTGAGCTGCCTCCCCAAGTCCCTTTCCCATCGGACCTGGCCTGCATTGTATGTGTGTGCCTGCGTGAGCAGCAGCTGCTGGTAGAGATCCGATATCAGCTTCTTGTCGGAGGTGCGCGTCAGCAGCCACCGCTCATAAGGAGTGAGGTGCCGTTGGGCTCCGGGCTGGATCGAGGGGTGGAGCACCCAGTGTCGCACCTGCAGGTACTGCAAGCGCTCTGATTCGGCCACGCCGTAGTCCGCCTTGACCTGCTGGAACGACAGTACGCCCCTAGGGTCGAACATGTGTCCCGCCGCGCGACAGGGCGTCGTCCGCCACGTCGTGAACGCGCCGGCGTCCAGGCCCGGGGTGAAGTCGGGGTTCTCAAAGATGGGGGTCATGGGTGAGGGGAAGGTGGTCAGTCCCCTGGACACGGCCACTCTGTCCCACACTCGCAGAGCTGTGCTGGTGATTGCAGAGGCATACAAGTTGCGAGGGCGGTGTCGGCGCGGAAGGAAGGGCACCCCCTGGAGGGTACGGCCGGCTACGGCCTGGTCGAGGAAGAGCCAGTGCTTACCGGACTCCAGCTGGAACCATTCCACAAAGGTGCGCAACTGGACTGCCTGGAAATACAGTGCGAGGTCAGGCACCCCGACTCCCCCGTTCGCGGGGGGTAGAGTGGCGAGGGTGTGCTTGAACCTGGGCCGTCGGCCGTTCCAGATGAACCGTGACAGGTCCGATTGCGTTTGCTGGAGCCAACCCGTCGGGGGGTCCAGGGGGAGCGTCTGGAACAGGTACAGAATCTGCGGGAGCAGTGTCATTTTGACTGCGGCGATTCTTCCCAACCACGACAGCGCGAGCGGCTTCCAGCGCCGTAGCTGCTCCCGGAGCTTGTGAGTGAGGGCCTCGTAGTTGGTCCGCGCGGTGTCTCGGACCGTAGGAGCCAGGTGAACGCCCAAGTATGGGACGGTCGTACCCGACCATTGGATCTGGAATTCCGATTTAATCTCGGCCACCACATCCGGGCTCAGCGAAACATTCAAGGCCTCAGATTTAGCTTCGTTGATCTTAAAGCCCGAGGCCAGAGCGAAGGTGTGCAGCTCCACGAAGAGAGCGCGCAGCGATCTCATCGGGTCGGTGAGGGACAACAAGACGTCGTCAGCGTATAGGCTGATCTTATGCGTATCGGCCCCGAATTTGATACCCGAGATGTGAGCATGCTGTCGCACCCTCTGGGCCATCGGCTCCATATATAGTGCGAATAGGAGCGGTGACAGCGGGCATCCCTGGCGCGTACCCCTGCCGATGTCGAATCTCGGGGAGGTGTGCCCGTTCACCCGTACCGCGGCGTTAGGCCGGCGGTAGCAATTGAAGATGCGATGGCGGAGTTTCTCTCCGAATCCGAAGTGGCGGAGGGCCTGGTCGAGGTATGGCCAGTGCACTCTGTCGAAGGCCTTCTCCGCATCGATGGTGAGCAGCATGCAGCCGGGTTTAGTGCGCGATCCGGCTTCAATGAGGTGCAGTACCCGTTTGGTGTTGTCGCTGGTCTGCCGTTGGGGGATAAAGCCCGCTTGGTCGGGATCTATCAGTTGCTGCATATATGGGGCGATGCGGCTCGCTAGTATGCCAGTGTAGAGCTTCAAGTCTACATTCAGTAGCGATATGGGTCTGTAGGAGCCGCAGGTTGCCGGGTCCCGTCCGGGCTTGGGAATAACAGAAATCGACGCCTCCAGCAGGTCCGGGTGTATGGCGCCAGGCGAGTCAAACGTGTTGAACAGGTCACGCAAGAGAGGGGCAAGCTGGTGGCAAAAGGTCTTGTAAAACGTCGCGGTATAGCCGTCGGGTCCCGGGGATTTCCCGACCTTGAGGCGGGCTATGGCCGAAATGACCTCTTCCAGGGCTATGGGCCTCTCTAGGAAGTCCGCTTGGGCCTGGGTGAGGGTAGGGAGGTTCGCACCCCGCACGTAGGCCAGACCGGCATCCGGATCTAGGTGATCCGCATCATATAGCGCCGCATAGAAGTTGCCAAAGGCCGACGCGATCGCTGCGTCTTCGGTGACCAGGTCACCACTGGGCAACCGGAGCGAGCGCACCTGTTGTCTCTGGGTCTGCGCCCGAAGCCTACTCGCCAGCAGTTTCCCACAGCGGTCGCCGCCGGTGTAGTAGACCTGCTTAAGGCGCATCGCGGCGTATTCCGCTACGTCTTGGTCCAAGGCAGCTAGCATTTTCCGCTCGGCGCATAGTTGGCGCCACGCCCTGGCCGCCCCGGTGCGTTGGTGCATTTGTTCCAATTCCGCTACGCGCTGCGAGAGTTCGGCGCGCTTCAGCTCCCTCTCTTTGTTGTTGGCCGTGGCGACGGAGATGATTTCCCCGCGTAGGACCGCCTTGAGGGCTGCCCACTGGGTCGCTTTGGTAGTGTCCTCGTTGGCGTTGTGCTCCAGAAAATGGGTAATCGCCGCTGAGAGCCGCGTTCGGGTGTCAGCCGAGTGTAGGAGACCGTCCCGCAGCCTCCAGTGTCGCTGTGGAGTCGGCATCGATCCTACCCGAAGCTTCGTTACTACCGGGGAGTGGTCTGAGAGCGAGGCTGGCAGAATCTCCACGCTCTCCACTTGTGGCGCCAGCTGTGAGGAACCCAGAAAGTAGTCCAGCCTCGCGTATGTTTTATGCGCCGCCGAGTAGTACGTGTAGGCGGTAGTTTGGGGGTATGCGTGCCGCCAGAGGTCGGTGAGACCCAGGTCCGATAGCTGCGCGTGGCCCGCCGCTGAGAGCGCCCCCACCTGACCGGATCTCTGACCCGAGCGATCCGCTGTGTTATGAAAGACAATGTTGAGGTCCCCCCCCAGTAGCAGATGAGTGTGTGTGGTGGCTGTAGCGGTCTCCAGAGCTGTGTGCAGGAATTTCTCCTGGCCCTCGTTCGGGCCATAAACAGAACCCACTAGCAATGTGTGACCCGCTATTAGGAAGCTATAGAGTAGGAGCCGCCCTCTAATTTCGGCCTCTTTCTGGTGGACCTTCCCCTCAAAGGATTTAGCCACAAGGATCGCCACCCCAGCGGTTTTCTTCGGGGAAGAGGAAAAGAACTGCCATGGGAACGCGCGGGATTTGAGTCTATGCTGGTCGCTGCGCACAAGGTGCGTTTCTTGAAGCAGGCAGATATCCGCCTTGGAGCGCTCTAGGTAGGACAGGATCGCCCTGCGTTTGTTCGGGCTGTTGAGACCCCGCACATTAAGCGTGAGCACTATAAGTTGTCGTGGCATGGCAGAGGTCGTGTCAGGGAAGCCAAGCTAGCCCCGCGGCCGGGATCGTAGGCCCGCGGGTCGCTACACCACACTGCGCTAGGGGTCGCGGCAGAGCGCCATTTGACTGCGAAAGGCCCTGGACAAGGAGAACCCCCCCGCCCCTCCCCCTGCACCCCCCAAAAACCCTCAACTTCAACCTGCCCCCCCAATCGGGACACGTATCTCGCCTGAACCCCCCCCATCTGTAGTGCAAACTCCCCCCGCACAACTCCCCCCACCCGTAACCCCCCCCACCCCCTCTCCCCAACAAGCAAAGAAACAAGGTCTATCATTGTCCCAGGTCCAGCCCCATGGCCGCTGGACCCGTGGTGAAGTACGTCTGTAGAATGGGAGCAGTGGCGACGTCGCAAGCAGGTCCGTGCACTCGGAGCGCACCAGTGCTGGTAGAGCGTCAATGTCATCAGTAGGAAAGGACAGGGGGTGCGTTGCACGGGCCCCCGCCGCCGGGCTAGCAGAGCCCGGCATTACCAACTCCAGAACCTCCAATGCGTTGCCCTCCCTTCGGTCAGCCGTTGCTTGTAGGCGCCAGGCCCTGTGCCACAGTCTCCACTGCAGACCTCCGCCCCTCCTCTATCTCCGTGTCCGCCGGGCGTCGCGGCCTGCGTCTGCGCCGCTGCTGCTGCCAGCGGCCCGGTCCCGCTTCGGTAGATGAACGGGCTCCGGATGGCTCGTCCTCAGCTCTCGGTTCCTCCAGCCCTAGCGCCTGGCAAGCCTCCCTAAGAGTGCGTGGCTGGTGTAGGACATTGCCCAGCCGAAACATCAGTCGGAAGGGGTGCCCCCAGCTGTAGGAAATGTTGCGCTGTCTCAGTTCCGCCGTCACCGGGCGGAAGGTGCGTCTCTTCTCCAATGTCAGTGCAGCCAGGTCCTGGTAAAGCACCGGGGAGTGCCCGCCGAAGGAGATCTTCTCCATGTGGCGAGCCTTGTGCAGGATTTCCTCCTTCGTCTTGTAGTCTTGCACGCACACTAGGATGTCTGGCGGGTTTGTTGCATTGGCCCTCGGCGGGCCCGTCCGGTGAGCTCTGTCCAGGTGGAGGGGGGCATCCCCTTGACGGCCCAAGATGTGATTGAAGAGGCCCTGGGTGAACTGGAAGAGGTCCTCTGTGTCTGGGGACAGTTTCACACCTCTGATGCGGATATTATGCCGCCGGGAGCGGTTTTCTAAGTCCTCGGCGTGTGTCTGGAGGTCCACTTGCTGGTCGTGAATGCGGGCCAGTTCCTGGCGCAGGGCCTCTATTTCGGCGTCACGCGTATCACTCTTGGTCTCCAGATCTGCCACTCTCTCCCCTATGGCGTCGGTGTCACGGCGTACCTCCCTGATCTCATCCTGTAGCTCCTTTTTCAGGGCATGGATGTCCTCCCGCAGGCTAGAGAACAGGGACTCCAAGAAGGACCGCGTGACTGGAGCTTCGGGGTCGGCCTCCTCGTGGGGTGGGGAGGCCCCCCCCTTCTTGTCCGTGCCCGTTCGGGGTGTAGCGCCTGTGGGGCCGCTCTGCTTCCCTGTGGTAGGGGGGGCAAAGAGGTCCTTGATGGAGCGGTCCTTCCTGGGCCTTCCGCCGGACATCGTGCCGTAGGGCTTTCAAGGTCGCCCCTCCGTCGGCCGCGAGGCAAATCCCAGGTCCTCTGGGCGCAAAGTCGGGTCTGCAGGGCTAAAGGTGCGGAGGCGATATCCCGCGGTCCCCGAAGTCCAGGCGGGCAGGGCGCGCCACAGGGCGTGGCAGGAGCACAGGGAAGGCCCCAACAGTCGGGGCGGGAAAAGTCAGCTATGGAGCCGTCAAGATGGCGTCTGCCTCGTGTCGTCCTGCCTCCTCCAGAGCTAAGAGCGCGGCAAATCAGCTGGGCCTCCCTACGCCTCGCAGGCCCCTTCACCTCTGCAAGGGCTGCCGTGTGAGAGCGTGGCCGCCGGTGTAGGTGCTCTGGGATTCACCCCGCCACAGCAGGCCGGGGGACGAGGCACGTGGGTGCAGTCCAGTAGGATGTAGTCCCGCAGGGGCAGGCCTGCTGGAGGGGGGATGAAAGGCCTGACCTCCCCACTCCGCACACCCCCGCTCCGTGGATCGTCTCCCCTTGGTCCCCTGGGCTCTCCGGGCCGATTCCGGGCCAAGCACCGTGGCGTCCTGGCGCTCTACGGATCCCCTGTGGCGCGGTGCGTGGCGCTCGGCTGTGGCGGCTGCAGTGCGCCGAGGGTCACCCCCGCCGGGAAGGCGGGAAGCGGGAGCTCTGCAGGGAGAAGGGGGGGGCCCGTTACCACTGTCCTACCCCCCCCCCGTACCTCCGCTCCGCTGCTGCAAGTCCTCCGTGCGCTGGGGACACTCGACTTCACGGGGCCTCACCCCTGCAGGACAGGCGCCGCTGCCGGGTCTTCAGGCGCGGGCCGGTGGCGAGCCGGTCGGGGGGTCGCTCCGTCGTCCCAGGTGTGCTGCAGGTCCGCAGAAGCCCCCACAGAACGCTGTGGGAGGCCTCGCGCAGCTCCGCGCGGGCCGGACCTGCTACCGCCGATCTCAGGGGACTCCGGGCGGCTCCGAGGCTCCACCCACCTCGGCCTCGCTCTCGCCCCAAGCCAAGGCTTCGGGAGCGCGCTGGGCCGCCGGCGGCGCCGCACTCGCGGCGGGAATCAGGCTGGTTCCGGGCTCTCGGCCGGCCCAAAGGTCGTCGCTGCCCCTCTGCAGGCGCTGGGTGGTCCTCGAGGGCCAGTTGCAGCCGGGCACAAGCTAGAAATGTGCTAAAATCAGCGGCCGGCGGCGGGAGCTCGGCGAGGCACGTCTGCTCACGCCGCCATCTTGGCCACGCCCCTCTTGGATTTATTTAACACTAATTTTCTACTGTTAATAAATTGCGAGAAGCCATCCATCAGCCGCTGAAGGTCGATTGGGGTGCGTGAAATTAGAACCGCGTCGTCCGCGTAAAGAAACACAGGGACGCTGTCTTCGTTTACTTTGGGAGCATCCACTGCCAAGGATTTGAGAAAAGAATCTATCTCATTGATGAAAAGGGTGAAGAGCAGTGGAGCCAGCACACATCCCTGTCCAATTCCCCGCCCGATTTTGAAGTTAGTGGTGCATTCCCCGTTAAGGCCATAACGGACACAAGCATGTAATTTGGCATAAAGATGTGCTAGGAAGTGCACAATACCCTCAGGTGCCCCAATTTCAATAAGCTTTGCCCAGAGGATGCCATGGTCCACCAGATCAAAGGCACTACTCAGATCCGCAAAGCAGAGATAAATAGTGCCAGTCTTTGCCTGAGTATATTTACAGATGAGCAGGTCCAAATTAGACACTGCTCAATCGTGCCACGGCCCTTCCTGAACCCAAACTGGCTCTCTGCTAGAATGCCGTTTTCCTCCACCCATTCTTCCAACCTAACTAAGAGCACTCTACTCATTACTTTTATGGAGGAGTCCAACAAGGAGATTGGGCGATAATTCTTGACATCCCCTCTGTTTCCTTTCTTAAAGATTGGAATTAAGATTGACTCTTCCCAGGTAGGGGGCACCTCGTTACAGACTGCTGCGTTGAAAATATTGGTTAACAAAGGCCCCCAAATTTCGGGGACCAGTTTATATATATCAATTGGTACCCCGTCTGGTCCCTGTGCTTTTCCTCCTTTACTGGCCCTTATGCTATTTAAGACTTCTTGGACAGAGATATCAAGTGGCATATGTGGCCCTGTATCCCCTAAATCCCTTGATACACTATCTGAGTCAAAAAATTTGGAAAAATGAAGGATCCACTCATCCCTCAAGACGTTGGAAGTTAATTCGGGGATCTTATCATCTTTGAGGAATGGGGAATTAACAGTTTTCCAAAACAGGGTACAATTATTCAGTTAGGCAGCCAGAGTCAAATTATCCCATGCTTCCTGTTGGAGTTCCAGTTTCCTACATTTTAGGGTTTCTTTATATCTAACTCTAAGGTCCAAAACCAGACCCTTATCCCTAGGGTTTGCTGATAAGGCTAACTTTAATTCCTTTAGGGCCAAGGTACAAGCCGGGTTAAACCACCCCCGCAGGCGTTCTTCCTTATGCTTAGATGTGATGGAAAGCTTGGAGTTGATGACGGCATTAATACCAGTAAAAAGCTCAATAGAGCTAGTGGTGCCTTGATCATCTTCTAAAATCCGTGTAATTGCAGCCAGACAACTAGAAATAATTGAATCGGACATGCTTTCCGCCCTATCCCCCTTCCACCTAAGTCTAATGCCGTTGGGACGCACGGCCTCGATGTTATTGATAGTACGCCCCGTAGTGGGGGTCCCTTTGTTCTCCCATAACAATGCCTCTACTGTCAGGCAATTGTGGTCACTAAGTTGGATATCTATAACTTTTGGTGCCATAATCCAGGCCTCAAGGCTCGACGAGATACAGATAAAATCAATAACAGAATTAGCACCCCGCCCTGTGAAAGTGGGGTAGTTTCCTTCCTGTTCATTTTTCCCGTTTACCATGATATACATATTATGTGAATCCAGGAGACTATTTAGGGCTGCTCCATAAATATTGTGTTGAAAGTGGGGGGCTCCATCCCCATGACAGTCCAACGCCCCACATACATTAACTTTAGAAAGTGGGCAAGTAGTGGTATTGAAGTCCCCTGCCATAAACAAATCAAAGACTACGTTGGAATCCTTTATGATAACATCCAAGGCACTTGAAAGTGCTCTAACCACATGATTCCTGGTGCCGTCAAAAACATTATTATGTGCCGCTCGTGGAGGAGTCCTTGATCCCTGCTTGCTGCTGTTGCCTGGAGCCCCGTTGGGCATTGCTTCATTGTGCCTGGAGCCCCGCTGGGCATTGTCATCATGAGGGGAGCTGTTCACGAAGAGAACGGGACTGCGAGGGCCAGCAGGCTGTGCGTGTACCAGCCAGCACACCTGCCGCCTCTTCCCGTGTCTCCGCCCCTTGCCTGCCTGCCTGCCTGCTTGAAAACTCCTCGCGGCCCCCGCTCCGCGGGAGCCGCTCGTGGAGGAGTCCTTGATCCCTGCTTGCTGCTGTTGCCTGGAGCCCCGTTGGGCATTGCTTCATTGTGCCTGGAGCCCCGCTGGGCATTGTCATCACGAGGGGAGTTGCTCACGAAGAGAACGGGACTGCGAGGGCCAGCAGGCTGTGCGTGTACCAGCCAGCACACCTGCCGCCTCTTCCCGTGTCTCCGCCCCCTCTACCCTCATTTGGCTTAATACCTGAAGTCATTACGCGTCAGCGGGACGCGTGTGCGGGACATCACCCGGGACAAAGCCCGGACTAAGGGCGGACCCTCTTAGGCCAGAGTAGGCCGGGTCGGGCTTACTCTCCTGTCCCTCTGTTTTTTGGTACTGGTTTCTACTTAGCCCTTGTTGCCCAAGATATACCATTTACCTATCATGCCTTCACCAGCTCTGGACAAATCCATAGTGAAACAGGGGGGTCTAAGATTAGAACCCTAGATACATATTTCCCATGCTCCATGGCGGAGGAAGAGGGAGATTTGGATACTGCCCTTGCCGAACGCAGGGCTGAGCGCCGACGCTCTATTGAGAATCTGAAACGTAGACCCCTGGTAGATATTGTAGATGGTGGCACATCGCTGATTGCTAGTGAGGAATCTCTTTCACAGGAAGGAGTCCCTCTTTTGCTGAGGGAATGTACTGTTAGTCCCAGTCAGGTACCGGTGCCCAGCCCCTCCCCTAGCCTCTGTTGTACGGCTATTGATCTTATATCCCAACCTACCCTGACCTCTAAATCAAGGAAAGCTAAGCCCAAATTAGTTACTGTGGCCGAGCTACATGGCCCTCCTCCTAATAAGCGCAGAAGGAAGTCGAGGGCAGGTAAGGGTAAACCCAAACTTTCCCATACCGATTTTGGAAAACCTACTAAGTCTGTTCCTGTTCCCGGTAAGTCTAATGAAGCTACGGGTACTGTTCCCCCCCCCTATGAATAACTTGCCTATTTTACTGCCCCCAATTGCCCCCCAGGGGAACCTAGAATTCTTACTCAGATCTCTGCTGCAGCCTATCACCGAGAGTATTCAGAGAGTGGAGATCCGCCTAACTATTCTTGAGGCTACATTAAGTAGTTTGAATTCGCAGGTCAATACCCTTGGAAGACCCCCAGAGACTATGTCTCCCCCCACCTTACCCCCACCTCACAACCTCCTCCAGCTATTCCAGAACCATCTGTGGTGACTTCTGCCACCCCTATTTTGCAACCCCTCATGGCCATACCAGTTCCCCCATGCCATAGTAAAACTATTATTCCCCCACTACTACCAGCAGGTATTACTCCCCCTGCTATAAATTCCAATGGGCTTGTAAATGGTGATGGTATTCCACCCCCTCTACCGGAGAAACCTGCCCCTAGAGTTCGGAGACCCGACCTTCCACCCGAAGCGAACGATCTTATGGTAGTTATGGCCGGGGCTCCTCCCCTGGAGATGGGGGAAGGCGAGAATTTTTTCTCACTAAAAAATCAAGTAATTAAATTTTTGAACTGGAATAGACCTCTTCCTGCATATTTTAATAATGAAATTGTGATGGTAAGGAGGTTACCCTGGCTGGGCAAGACCAGGAAGTCAATAGTTGGGGACTGTATTTTGGTGAGCTTTAGAGACCCAAGGACTGTTCATCACATCTGTTCGGGGTCGAATAGATCATCTGAATCCACCATCCGGACCCTGCCTGTATCTTTTTTCTTCCCTCCTGTACAAATGCATCGTGATCAAGTTCAGGACAAATGGACAAGGGTTGCTCGGAGGGGTAGACTCTGTGGGTATCCAGCACAACCTGTTTTTCAACCACCTATGACACCCTTCCATAATTATAATCGTTTTAATTGTCTGAGTGGCCTTAATGGGGTTGATTGACTGCCCACTGCTGTAGACCCCACTATTTTCTCTGATAAAGAGCCCACGGTATTGCCCGACAGTAGCCCTATTCCCATCCAAGACCTTACACTGTCCCAAACTGCCCCGTTAATCCTCGTGACTTATCCAACATTACTGGACCCTCTACCCGTCAATAATGCTTTAATCACCACGGTACCAGTGTCCATTCAACCCCCTATCTGTTCCTCAGGGCTGAAGTTTGTTACCTGGAATGTTGCAGGGTGGAGTAGGCAATCGGCCTCATTGGGGTGGAAAGAGATCCTCTGGGATTTTGATATTTTATGCTTTCAAGAGACCTGGGCAACTGCTGATATTGAACTCGATGGGTTTGTGTCTTATAACAACCAGGCAATAAGGACAGGTATGGGTAGGGCTAAAGGGGGATTAGTGATTTTTACATCAGTCAAACTTCCACTATGTTTGATTTCCTACCTCCCTGTGGGACACCACTCCCAAATTTTAATACTAGAACATCCTAAGGGCCATGTCCTAGTGGTGGTCAACCACTATAACAACTTGTTTAATGCCTCAGATACCTCGGTGGCAGAGGAGCTGGGTCCTTTTTTTGAAGAACTTACGAAGCGATGTTAGTAAGCCAATTGAGATCATCTGGGGTGGGGATTTTAACCTTCGTACTTGCCCACATTCCTTTTCTAGAATCTGTGGTTTTGATGGAGACAACGGGGAAAACAGAGCACATTTTGTACACTCCCCACATGGTGACTCCTTTAATTCCCTTGTGCTGAACCTGGATCTTATGACCCACTCTCCGGCCCTAGATGTGGATGGAATGCCTGTTCCAACTTTTGTAGGACCCAATTCGTCCTCTGCCATTGATCACATACTGGTTTCTACGCATTTCACCCCTCACTGTACAGTCCCTGTCGTTACTGATCTGGGAGGTAGTGATCACCAAGCAATCACCATGCTTATTTCTGCATGGGGGCCTAGTGCTAAGAATGATTATTTGGTATTAGAAGATGCTACCCCATGCAGACAGAATGGTTTCCGTATAACGTGGAAATTGGACAACTCCGATAAACTGCAAGCTAGAATTATTAAAGAGGGGTTTGCTGAAATTTATAGTTGCCTTAATCCTGAGGCCCCTAACGGGTGTATTATAACTAATTTTGTGGCACTCGGTGATGCTGTAAAAAGGTGCCTTACCATTACTAAAGCCCGAATTAGGAACCAAAATGTGGGCTGGTTTGATAGCTTATATACTCAATCCCTGCGGGAACTCAAGCTGGCCTTAACAAAACACCCGAGAGACAGGGAGGCCGTCAAAATACTTAGGCTTACCTATAAAAGCAATCTTGTACGTAGGAAGCAGGAACTCAGGGAACTTGCCTGGGATGCCCTGAACCAAGCATCGGTACTACGGGACAGTAGGCTGTTCTGGTCTACGGTTAATAGTCCTTTCCTTGCCAATGAAGAGTTCCCCAAACTATCAGCGCAGGTTAGCGAAGCCAATTGGGTCTCCCATTTTTCTGGTATTTTTAACCCACCCGGGGGAGACTCTAACGGTCCTACTATCCCGATGTCTGAGACTAGGATACATTTGGATATTACCCTACCAGAGGTGGTTATCTCCCTAAGCCAGAGTAAAGGTGGAAAGGCACCGGGACCCGATGGGGTACCGGTAGATCTGTACAAATCTAACCCCAGTCTCTGGTGCCCACTCCTGACCCAGGTGTTTAATGCATCAGTCCTGGAGAACACCCCTCCTACTTGGAGTGAATCCCTAATTCTACCTATTTACAATAAGGGAGATAGAGGCGAGGCTAAGAACTATCGCCCTATTTCCCTTCTTGATTCCTCCCTGAAGATTATGAGCAGGGTTCTCCTCATAAGGCTCGAGGAGTGGGTTGAAGAAAATAATATCATGGCTGAATCCCAATTTGGTTTTCGCAAAGGCTTAGGGACTACGGAGCAGTGCCTTAACCTTGATCTCCTTATAGGGAAATATACGAGAGCGAAACAAGGGTCCCTATTTCTCTGTTTTGCCGATCTTTCGAGCGCCTTTGACCTTGTGGACCATGAACTTTTGTGGTCCACTTTATTGGCCATGGGCGCCCCCCAGGCAATCATTCACTTTCTGGCCCGTCTCTATAATAAGCTGTCGGCCCAGATACGTTTTGGTCCGTCGGGTGAATGTACCGAGAAAATCAGGGTTAAGTCAGGCATAAGGCAGGGCTGTGTACTGGCCCCCCTGTTATTTTCCCTCTTTATCAATTCCATCGAATCTGAACTCAAAAAGGTCCAGGCGGATTCCCCTCAAGTCGGTGGACTTCCCGTACCAGTTCTGCTTTATGCCGACGATACGGTGCTCCTTTCGCGTACTCCAAATGGGCTCCAGAAACTTATGAACACTTTTTATGATTTTATTAATGCGAGGAAATTGAAAATAAATAACACCAAGACTTTTATTATGGCCTGTGGTAAACGGATGAAATCTGTTATGCCGTTCCACTTTAACAATCATACTATTGAGGTAATGGATAGGTTCTGCTACCTCGGTGTTACCTTTAACAACAAGGGGACATGGACCCAGGAGATCTCAAATGTTAATGGTAGAATGGCCAAAAGCTCATCTGGTATTTTTCATTCGCTGCAAAGCTAGGTAGCCGCCGTATACCTGATATGGTAGACATTTACAGGCATAGATGTGCGTCTATTGCTCTGTACGGTTCCGGTATATGGGGCTACAGTCAGCATAGGACACTGCAAAATACCGAGAATGGGTTCCTTAGAAGATTGCTTTGCCTACCTCCCTCGGCTCCTACTGTACTGTGCCATAGCGAAGTCTGTTTAAACTATCTGACTGATCTTATGGGTTTAAGACCCCTCATGGTATGGAGGTCAATATGGGCTAAAGAAGAGACTACTTTTTCTAGGAAGATTATCACTGATTGTTTGAAGTTGGACAAAGTCCTTAAGATTCCCTGGCTAAGCTATGTCTCTTATACTTATGACAAGGTATTTAATTTTGACATCATTAAAAACCCCTATTGTGCCGTTACTGTATCGAAAAAGGAACCAAACTAAGTCTGATATGCGCAGGGTAAAGTGTTCTACCATGTCTACCTATGTATTTTATCACACCACTAAATTTGAAGGAAAGGGCATGTCTATGTACTTAAAATTCATAACCAAGCAGTCTCATCAGTATGTTCTGACACGTCTCAGACTTGGTATAGTACATAATTTAGTTGCCTTCCCTGAGATGAAAGTTCCTAGCCATTCCCCCTGTCCTTGCGATGGTCAGACTAGGCAAAGTACTCAGCACTTTATGCTTATTTGTCCACTCTATATGCATCTTCGCCGTCTCTATCTCAGACCTATGTTTTTAAGATTATCAGTGTATACTATTACCCAAGCCATGGAATTATTATTTGCACTTGACTCTGCAGACACCTGTTTTTTTACTGCTACTTTTTTACTTAAAGCCATTTCTCATAGGAAAAGTTTGGTGTTTTAAATCTTCCTAAATTCTTCATTTCTGAGCTATTGTTTTATTATAATGTTTGTATTGTGTTTTATCACATCAAGATCAAAAGGCCCCCTTACGCTCTACCTGATAAAGAACCGGTAGCAGGTAACTGGTAGGAGACAAAACCATTATATCCTTTAAAGTCCCTACACAAGTTTCCTGGAAACAGATAATGTCAAAGAGGGCTAAAAATTCTGTTCATCCCAGGCAATCTGATTTGGACCTAATGCCCGCAATGTTCCAGCTAGCAATATGGCAGCTGGTGAAACCGGAGAGACCTGACCCCACAAGAGAACGACCGCAACCCTGTTGGGAAGGTGTGATGTTAGTAAAATCGGGTGGTACCACTGGGCAGCCTACTGCGTTACCCTCCTTGCCCGTAGGCGCACAATCTACAGTGATCCCCAGTTTAACAGCCAAACCTCCTGATGAACAAACATTTTGTCCCATACCAGACAAGACCTGTCTCTCCGGGGTTTCTAGGGATACCGTACAGAACTCCAGTCAATCGTTTTGATCTAACCCGCTAAGACATTGGAAACAATTAACGGTGTTCACCTGGAAACTGCTTGGGAAACTATACGGGGCCTCTCCCCTCATTGTCTCCCACCGTGGTTACTAGGATGATGACTGGTATGTTGTCTGTAAAAAAAGCCTAAGAGGCGGAGTGAAATGCCCTGCTCATTACAGGGGCGGGATGTGGCTCGAATCAGGGCAGTTGTGGCGAGATGTGGGTTACTAAAATTGATAATGACGCAATCCCCGGCGATGTTCTTTGGAGACGTGCCAATCCAACTGGTTCTGGTAGTAGTCAAAATTTGGTCCGCCAGAGCCACTGGAAAGCCACACTCCCGATTCAGCCATGCCACAGTTTTACATTTAAGGGAATCATGCGATTCGGTAGAGCGGTGAGACCAGTCTTCCCTGACTGGTGTAACATTAGTCAGGACTGCTACATAGGGTGCGCAGTCCGGTGGAAGGTTCAGTCGGGGGAGGCCACAGTTATTAGACTTCCCCCTCTCAATGTTCTTAGTCTGATTCCCTAGGACAGGAATAGTGGAAGGGTACGAAGGGACAGGTTTAGAACATACTTGTGTTACAGTGGTGTCATTAGTAAGGCCATCTACCAATGGTAAATTTGATTTGCCAGTTACACCCTGCTGCTCAACAGCTATCAAGAACCTACTGCTTAACTGTGCAGGAATATTAGAGCGTGCCCGGACTGCGCCAGCTCCGGGTGGGCCTTTGTTGGATTGCACGGGCTTACTGGGACTGCCCCCGGCCGCAACAGCTAGTTGCGGACTATTATTAAGACTCAGACAGGATTGCACCATCTCACCCAATCTAGTAACTTCCTTAGAGACAGCGTCAAGTTTATCCAAGAGTGGAACAACGATGTTATTTAACTTGGCATCAATCATTCCGATAAGCAACTCAAACTGATCTGGAGCTAATTTCATATAGGTGGGAATGACGTCATTGTGAGGAGGATTTAGATCGTTGGAGCCCCCATTAGATACAATGACATTGTTCTTTTTATTTTTACGCCCCCCCCCTTTTTGGACAATACAGGTCTGTTTAAGGGTTTCCCTGACCTCAACACTCTATGAGTTTTGCGGGCCACGGAACTCGATGTGTCAGAGTCATTATGGGGCTCATTTTGAGACTCATCAGCATCCGATGCTTTATCTGGATCATTAACGTCAAGGACATCCTGTAAGGACTCAATTTCAATGGTGACCTCCCTGGGTTGACAATCCGGAGAACCAGTGGCACAGCTGTCATCAATAGACGTAGGCAAGGGAGTTGGTAAAGGAACAAGGATCTCAGTAGTAACCAATATGGGGGTAGGGTCTGGGGCACTACCTACTCCCAGGGACAATCTTCGTTCCTTATTAATCTTATCAACTACTTTCACTAAGTAGATGTCAAGTGTAGAGACAATAGGGCGGGGATTCCTGCCGACTGTTTTAGACATAGTGCCTTATGTAAAGTATACGCTACAAAGAATAGACCCCAATGCAGTGTTAAAATTATAAACTTAAAACAAGATAATAAATAAATCCGAATAGCACTCAATATGAAATGGCCTAAAACCACAATTAAATAATCATGGATAGGACAGTAACAGACCCAAAATTTGGGAACTGAAGTTAGAAGAGGTGTTTGTTACCATGGGGGAACGGTAGAATTCGTTGATCCAATATCGACAAAGTCAAAAGGTAATGAGGGCAAGACGACAGGGGGTTGGGCCCAGCCCAGCCTCGTCCAGTCGCGGACTGTCGTAGACTGTCCCGCCCTTGTTCCGGCCTTCTCCCGGGCCGCTCCCGCGCGCGACTCGCGGCTGCGAGAGGCGTTCCGTGCTTTAACGCGCCTCCGGGCGCTCCTGTGGCGTCACTCCAGCGCCACAGCCGCCGGGGCACCTGGGATATGGAGTCCCAGCCCACACGGCGTCCTCGGTGTTGCTGATGGCCGTTTCCCTCACGGAAGTGCTGGAGCAGGTGCTGGGGCGCAGCCGGTGGACCAAAGAACGCTGGCCGTTTACCTCACGGCAACAGGTAAGCATTTGAAGATGCTAGATGTATAAAACACAGGTGTACTTCAATTTGTATGTTTCTTTTATATATGTTGGCACTAGGAAAAGGTACAGATACATGCCTTCTGTCAGGAATATGGTGAGACGTATAACAAACACATGCAAAGGGTTGCTGGTTTACATTTGGCTAGGCCCAATACCCTAAGTAGTTGCAGAATAGTGAACCTGCAGCTCAAAAGTGAGGTTTAAGACATGTTGGTAGAGGGATTACTGATTAGGCTACTTTGAATGATTCTGTGGAAAGGTACACTTGAAATAAGTTGCAACATTTTAGGTGTTTGTTTGAAATGGGAAGTACAGTCTGTGAAGTTTTAAGGTGTGCATGGTCTTGTGACTGAGGTATGTCCCTACTTGCACATGTATTCTCATACATGTTATGCATTTGAAGATGCTAGGCGTATAAAACACAGGTGTACATATATTTATATATTTCTTTTATATATGATGCCACTAGGAAAAGGTGATGACACATATAGATGCATGCTATGAGGAATATGGTGAGACTTTCAACACTGATATGCCTAGGGTTGCTGCTTTATATTTGGCTAGGCCCAACACTCTGAGTAGTAGTAGATTGGTGAATCTGAAGAACAATAGTGAGGTTTAAGACGTTACTAGAAGGATTACTGATTTGGCTTCTTTTTACAACTCTGTGGAAAGGTACAATTGAAATATACCGCATAATTTTAGGTGTCTGCTTGAAATGGGAAGTGCATTCTGTGAAAATGTAAGGTCCGCATGGTCTTATGACTGAGGTATGTCTCTACTTGCACATATGTCTAATGCATTTGAAGATGCTAAATGTATAAAACACAGGTGTACGTCTATTTGAATGTTTCTTTTATACATGATGGCACTAGCAAAAGGTACAGACACATGCATGCTTTCAGGAATATGGTGAGACTTACAACAGAGACATGTGAAGGGTTGCTGCTTTGCATTTGCCTAGGCCCAACACAGTGAGTGGTAGTAGAATGGTGAACCTGCAGCACAAAAGTGAGCATATATGGCCTACAAACACCTTCTTGTGCCACATCTGCTGGACATGTATGCCGAGTCATTTTATGCTGGTTTCTTGCCCCCAACTCTTCGAAAAGCAGTGATCACACTATTATTGATACCTGTTTGTCAATCGTACAGACTACTTTCACTGTTAAATTTTGATAATAAAATTCTAGCCAATATAACGGTGACCAAACATGTTAGAAACAATCATTTCACCTTTACAATTGGGATTCCTTCCCCACCGATGTACAGCTCTAAATTTGCATATGTTGTTTTCAGTCCAAAATAGAACCTTTACTGAGGTACCTGCTGTGGCAGCATTTCTTGAAACAGAGAAAGCCTTTGATTCATTGGAGTGGCCTTTTCTGCTTGAAACACTTCAGAAATTGGGCCTACCCCAGGGGTTCACATCTCTCATTGTGTTACTTTATTTAGTTAATGCCACATAATGGGCAACATGGGCCGAATGGTATTTAAACAACACAATAGAAGGACTCACTAGCATGACCATGACTGCAAGGTCAAAATGCATAGGTGATGCTGTTTTGTTTTCATTAAATACTCTAATTATCCTACTTCCTTAGAGTCCGGCAAATTCTCTTTCTTGGATCGAGATATATATATATAGATATGTAGTTATAGAGATATAGATATAGATATATATATATATATAGATATATTCGAACAAAAGGATGCCACACTCCAGGGTATCTTAGTTGCCAAGATTTGTTAACACCAACGCGTTTCGGCACAAGGTCTTGATCACGGTTGGGTAAGTGCTATCTTGATTACGCTTTTGTACTGATATCCCATGTTGCCCTTGATGAGGCATTATGGGAGTTGTAGTTTTTATATACAATATATACAGATTATGTTTCATAAACCAATTGACATGATTGTTTTACACAGTTCAGATTGTTCCACAGATTCAAATTATTGCACAGTTCATATGGCCAAAACATGAGTTCAAACATATAGGGCCCGATGTAAGTAATCCCAGATTACTGATTCTTAAATACTGAATCATACCGATTTGGTATTTAAGAACTGGCAATCGGGATGTAGGTATATTTACCGAATTATTTACCGAATCGGAATGATTTGGTAATTACCGAATCGGTTAATACCCATAGGAATGAATGCCAATAACCAAATCGGTATTTACCGATTCGGTAATTTAAGGAAACATTGAAGGGTGGCAGGGTGTCACGTTGACACCCTGTTGCACCCCTCAATTATGTATAGGTGCACATGTTGTATAGGTGCACATGTTGCAGACATACATACCCTAAGGGCATGTATGTCTGCAACATGGCACCGTTTAAAAAGCAAAAAAAATGCTTTTTAGAGGGTTTTCATTATTTACCACCAACTTCTAGTTGGTGGTAAATTATGAATTCTTACAACCCTGTAGCACTGATTTCAGTGCGACCTACATCCCAAAATACAGATTCGGTATTTTTACCGATTCAGTATTTTACAGATCGGTCAAATTACAGATTCTGTATTTTGACATGCCCCTACATATCAATATCCAAATACCGGTCGGAAATGGCCGAAAATCGGTATTTTCGGCCGTTTCCGACCGGTATTTTGATACCAACATCGGGCCCATAGTGTCTGGGTGGCCTCATTGTTTAGTACATAGCATTATTAGGGTAAGTGCCGGTATATGCGCAACACATTAAACATGCCATCGGATATTGTCCTTAGTTAGGTCAGAATTATAAGTGCGCAAAACTTCATGTGGGTTAAATCAGCTTTCATGTTGAACTGGGTTCTAAGAAATTTAGTATGGGCCTGATTCCACCCGTTGCTGCCTGCCTGCCTGAGAGCCCGTGGGGAGCTGGAATATATATGTCATCAGTGATGTCACGGAGCATTTCATGAGTGATGTAATACGTGACGTCATCAGCAGTGCATTGCGGGGCACGAGTTATAGTTAGCTCTACTAACTATAACAGCCAAATTTCTCTGGTTTTATACAAGTGACCGGCACTGTTTTAACATTAGCTGTTAATACAAAGAGTTTTAAAAAAACATCTTATTTTGTGCTGCTCTACTGGTGTGTATTCCATATCCACTTGGTGCAAAGTGCACTTCAATGTCCTGTAAACAGTCCTGAAATTCTAATTCATGCTCCAATTATCTCTTGCGCGCATCATCTCTCCATATGAGATTGCTCTGATTTGATGGTTGGGGTGCGCACTGGATGCATGTACAATAGAATTGCATGATGTTGGTTTGCGATATAATCTACTATGTATAGTATTGCCCTGAATAAACAATTCTATGTCTAAGAAGACAATATTTTCCTCTCTATACTGATGTGTAAATCTGATGTTCGAATTGTTTGTACTAGGATAATCACAAAATGACTGCAGTCTTTGTATGTTCCCTGTCTATTTCATAAAACAATCATCAATATATTGCCCCAGTACAAAATGGATTTGTTCCCTTGCATGCCTCTTGGGCCGCAGATCCACTCCTCCTCCAGCCACCCCATGAAGGGGTTTACATTGGAAGGAGAGAGCCTGATGCCCATGGCTACACCTTGAAGTTGTCTGTAGCAGTCATTCTTGAAAAGAAATACATTAATATTTAGGATGAACTCAGTGATGGGTGGTAACATTTCTATGTGTTCCCATAGGCTAGCAGATCTGATGCTTACGGTGTGTTGAAATCCATGATTCCCATCTCATGTTTAATGCAAGTGTACAAGACCACAGCATCTAGTGTAAACAATTAGCCTCCCAGGTTCCTAATTTACATCACTTAGTAGACTTAGTATGGGTTTAGTGTCCTTTGTAAATGAAGAAAGATTTGACATGAAGGCCTTTAAAATGATATCCATGAATTCGGATATTCTTTGGGTAGGACCACCAATGCCAAACACAATGAGTCACCCTGTTAGAAAAGGAATATCCTTGGTACCTTGGGCAAAGTGTACCAGCAGGGATATTTAGAGAATTCCACCAGCATGTACATATATTCATCGTCATCCAGTAGACACTTATGAAGCCACATTTTCAGTCTTACTAATCTTACCTATAAGTTCAAAAATCGGATTGAATGTCAGTTTCTCATAGCAAGTGTAATTGCTCAATTGCAAATATATTTCCTGTTCGTAATCTAAGAAGTTCATCACCACAGTATTGCCTCCCTTGTCAGCTTCCCTTATTGTAAGGCTGGTATCCTCCTTTAATAGTTTAAGGGCGGCATGCTCACAAGGGCTGAGGTTGTGTTTACTCCTGCCTTGCTTTACTCAAACTCGCTTGTTAAGCGTGCCCACGTCCCCAAAGATAAGTTTGTAAAACGCTTTTATATTGTTACCATTTGTAAGATTAGGTGTCCATCGGGATTTGTTTTTGAATCCACTCATGAAACATGTGTCTGTATATAAATGTCTGTATATAAAGTCATAAATCTTAAACCCTGTTTATTATAATTATTTCAAGGTCTGTAATAGATAACAATGTCACCTAATGTCTTGTATAGATAATGCACTAGAATACACATCCATTTCCAACAATACTGGTCCTTTTATTTTCTTGAGGATTCAATTTGAAAAATTCTTTAGTTTCAAGTGTCTTATATATTTAAATAGGTAAATTTTCAGTTTACAAATATCACCCCCAGTCCCTGGACAAAACCGATGCCTTTTCTCAGAAGTGATATCATGTCAAGTTAGTGGTATAAAATGTTGAAAATTGATTAAAATAATAAAGAAAAATGGTGTCCATCCTGGGCCCAAGGGGCTGCTATGGAAGGCCCAAAAACAAAATCAAAAAAATTAATAACTAGCGGGTGCCCTTCCAGGGCCCATGGGGCCCATATGAGAGGCGGGCAGAAAAAGACCAAATAATAAATAAAAAGTTGTTGTTCCTTCATTTAAAAATAACAGCTGTGTACTAAAGTTTTCTACAATCAACCACAAGCACAAATCAATATATCAGGAAAAAGATATTATGAAAAAACCAAAATTATCTCGGTTTCAAAGCTTTCAGTAATGGATGTTAAAAGTGGAATAAAATGGTTAATAATCAGAAATACACTGGCTCCACAAACTGATAGTTGCTCACCAAATGCCCAGCACAGAAGCAGGCTTGGAGAATAAAGAAGAAATGGCCACGACACACTGGCTCTACAAAATGGTGGTCACTCACAACATTGCCTTAAAGAAGGAGGTGTGGAGAACAAAGACAAAATGAGTGCCTGCGACACACATACACATTGGCTTTACACAACGATGGCCAGAAAAGAAGACGAGACGAAGAAGAAAGACCAAAGGACCACTGGTGGCATACATATGCACACAGTGAAACACATCCAACACAACTTGGCAGTTTTTCACAAGGTAAGAAAAGGACAAAGAGAACATGGCTGTCATAACCTGGCTGGAACCAAATTGTCCCCTTCCAACAAAAACGTGTAGGGAAAGTATTGCACACATGTACACCCAAAATATGACTGGGCTCTCTGGACCTTGTGTACACCACCAGTACAAGCAGCAACAGTAATGTAAGATAAAGTCCAACTAAGTAAAACAGTAAACCAGTACAGCAAACTAGAAACACTGAGAAAAGGTTTAGATAAACATTAGAAGCACCCCAAATGCAAACCACACAGCAACAATTACACTTGGAAAAATAGTTTTAGCAGTTGAAGCAAATGGTGGGGACGCAGAAGCACATGGGGAAGAACAAAGGAAAATACCTGGCTATATGGTTCTGGCCTCCTGAAGCTACCCCAATCATAACTTGCATGACATGCAGACAAAAACAACATTTGCCATGAATACAAGGCCATCCTCAAGTCCTGAAATAATAATAAAAATATATCTAGCTCAGTAGCCATGAGAATTTGAAAAGTACTATCAAGACTCAACCACCGTCTACTGCAGACTAGGTCCCAGAAAGTCAAACACACCACATTTGAAAACAAATCTGGACAAATCTCACAAAAACACAAGGAAACAGAAGTAGTACTAAGCCCAGGCCTCCACCATCCAAAAATGTCTGTTATCCTATAATCTTACATGGGCCTGAATACATCCTCCACATTCACAACTCCGGACCATCTGCAACAAACACAATGAAAATAAAACGGTAAGAAAAATAGCTGTGTCTGCTTACACAAACATTTTGCAAAGAACTAAACTTACTTCATTGTCCAAAAAAGTAACGATTCCTTGGGTGGATGATGCAGCAGAGATTGCAATCAAAAGAAGAGTGATGTTTTCCCTCCATAATGACCAAGGACTGGACTAACAAGAAAAGTATGCCTTATTTTCAACAGTAGGACATTGTTCGTTTTCTATTCCAGCACAGTCCTCCTAGTACTCCACCTCAGGTTGCTTTTACAGATATGCTGCATCGTTACAGGTAGAACGAGCTACATTTTGATTAGCCGTATTCAACTTTATCCCACATTTTGGTATCTGGTAATAATCCTGGCAAAAACAAAATCTCTAGCCACTATTCTCTATTGTATCTCGTTCATTCCAGTTCCATAAAATTATAGTTTGTGACACATTTCACTGCAGTTCACTAAATCAAAGGCAGGAGTTCTATTTTTTTAAGGTATACATTTGTTGAAGAGAAATGTAGGACAACTACATGAGTGACCAGTTCTGGTTTTTAAAGCAACATTCCGTAGATAATTCATCCAGTTTTCAAGCATCATATGACCAATGGGTTTTGTAAAATGTCTGTTCTTCGGTCCCAGGAAACTCTTATGCTCTCTCACCCTCTAAATATACTAAGTGTTTGGTAAAAAGGGTAGAACATGGATGTTAAAGTGCTGTAATGTTAACTTAATGGTAATTAATTGGTAACATCACTTCCATGTCGAAAAGCAACCAGCACTGTTCCCAAAAGTTGGCATGCCAAAAGAAAGACCTGTGTACTAAAAAGATAGACTACAGTTGCATCTCTCACAATTCTCACTGAAACAATTCTATGAGGTACCTCTGCCAAATTGACACACATCTCTTAAGGATACAGTTTCACTATTAATGTAAACTGTTTTGCACGCAATTAACTGTTAATGCTTACCTTGTCAGTAATTCCTAAAAAGTTGATATTTTATAATGTGTAATTGTCTTTTCATCTAGTGAGAGAACAGCAGTTGATTCGTCTTATATACTCGAGTTTGATGAAATAATTAAAGAAGCAAGGGGCATCGAAATGCAATTGAAGCAAAAGAGGGAAAGCCTAAGGAATAGACTAACAATGATTGCAAACACACTGCAAAGATGAAGCAAATGCTAAATTAAACATATATTTGACTGGTAACAAGATTCCAAAATTATATTAAATATTTAGGTTGTTTTCTTTTTTGCAATGTGGAGTTTTTTTAAAAACAGTTAAATAATCTGGACTGTCATTCATGTTATTTTAGGAAGTATTGTGTACATGGAAATGTAATTTTTTGGTGATGTACCCAACAATGCAAACATCTTTATTTTAAAGTTTATTACCTCACTCCATTCAAATAATGATTCAACAAGTGAAAGATTTTCATGACTTCATTGAAAACAATGGAAGTGAGCTGTAGTTTTGATGTTAATTACTATGAGTATTCCAGTGCACTAAGCGACTTCCTCTTCTCAACTTGTCCATTTGATCTTTAGAAATTTGCAGTAGAATGAGAGGGGAAGTACCCCTCTGTTGTTCAGCTCACTTTGCCTCCTATCTGTCTTAAGGCGAACCATGGGTAGAGGTTGGGGGGTACATTTCACCAGAACCCTTACTTTTCCCATGTCATTGTTGGGACACTATCTCTAAATTTTATAGAAAAGGAGAGCATGAATAGATTAGTCGGGTAGGGAAAAGTGTGAGCAATGTGACATCCCTCTTCGTAGACCTGCAGCTTACCCATGCCACTGCGTGCAATTGAATTGCAGCACTAGTGGAACCAAGATTTACATCTTCAGTGTTCCAGTGACATTTCTTTAATTGTGACGTGCTTCCCTCAAATATATGTAATGGCTTTATCACCCACTGCATCAAGCTATCTCAACATCAAACAACCAGTACTACATAATGCGCTTGGTTCATTATGCTTTAATGTCTGTGTACTGTTGTTGATTGTTTGACAGATCATACATGATAAGTATTAGTTAGTGGCACAGTATGCCTAGTTGTGTTCATGAGAGAGCTCTCTTTTAAGAGCCAGGTCATAATTATCATTAGTCTATTTTTTGTGTCAAGAAAAGGTTACCTCAACACCCGTTAATAAGGTGCTGCTCACAAGGTTGGCATAGCACCACAATCTTTCTTGTTGAGTACTTTTTCGCACCTGCAGATGGCATCAACTGGCAATAATGGCATATCACCCAAATGTATATAACAAGCTATATTTTGAAAAAATTGAAAAAAATATTTTATTTCATATCAGTACTATGCCTTTTGCTTAATTTGTATTTATGTGTGTTGCATTATTTGTATGCCATTTTCATAGCAGGAGTAAGTATACCAGATTTGTGTTTGGCAATGTTTCTTGCTGGTAAATATCAATAAAATACTTTATATACCGAAATGTGTTATTTAGTTATATGGAGTATATGCTGAATGTATTATTTCTATCTCTTCTCCCATCTTCCTTTCTTGTTGTGGTTTGTCCAAAATGAAACCATTGTTAAATCATGTTTAGTGTTTAGAAATTCTAGTATAGGGGCACCCATGGTTGGGATCCTGTAAATGTTTTAATAAATAGATTTGTAAAAATGTTTTTAAATGCTAGCTTTATGCAATTACTTTCTTTTTTACATCAGTCAGAGTAGAACTTTCCTTAGAAATTAGAAAATGAGCTCTTTAAGATGGAGTAAGAAGGGAAACCTATAACAAATACGAAGAAGCTTTATATAGATGAATTTGATACTCCAGGAAGTAAGACATCTCAAGATCTAAATTTGCAATTAGACCTCAGTTCATTTTTACAACCTTTCTCTTTTTCAGTGTGTTACTTGTAAGGATCAAACTCTGACACTTTCTGTTTCACTCAGGCACATATTTATTAAGGACTTGCATTGCCTTTGCATGACGTAAGTAGTGGAAAGGCATCGGAAGCTCTTAACTGGGGTGTACCAAGCCACCCAGGGGGCGATTTACACGACCTTGAGTGGCTTTGAAAAGAAGTAGTAACTCAATGCAGCTCCTTGTGCTGCGTTGCGATACACTGTTTCTGGTGGGTGTTCCATGGGTGGAGCATGGCCATTCCTTTGCGTCCACCCATGGACTTTGATACATTCCCAGATTTACTAAAGCTATTAAACCTGGTAAGGCGTCACGTAGAGAAATATATTGACCTCTTCTCGTTAATTCCTCTTTCTATGCTTGGTGTATTCTGCTTCACACAAAGAGGTAAATGCCTCTAAGGGTTGGTTTTGTACAGGAAGGCGGCCCTTCCTGCACAAAAACAATCATGCCTGCAACACACGCACCTCTGCACTAAGGTGCAAGGTTTCTTGGTTTGGCACTAGGCTGCACACTTTGCAAAAGCACAAGAAGAGAGCAATAATGACCCATCTCTTTGTAAACAGGGAGTATTTCTGTCCTCTCCATTGCATGTAATGCAGCAAGTTTGCTTGCTACCCTACGTTACATGATATATCACTGAATATGCTCCTTAGTGTCTCCGGGTCTATTACCTTCTCAAACTTTTTATTGTGAAGGTGTTTTAAAGCAGTTGCTCCCCACCCATTCACACAGTCAACGTGCTGGCTCACTTGGACAAGTGGCTCTTCTGTTTTATGGGAAAACGTGTGAAAAATATAGTGCCTCATACATTTTCTGACTTCCTGACTGCAGCAGAGAACCATATTTTTCTTCTAATGTCATATAAGTCCGAGAGACAGAGAAGGTTTCCCTGCAATAAAAGCTGTGAAGAGCTCTTTTTCTCCTTCAGAAATTAATACCACTTGTTTGGCACCTGAATAGCTGAACGTACACGGCAATAATGGTTCTCTACTTATAATTACTACTTGCCTTGTGGAAATTTTAGATGTCATTTGTAACATCCTTCGATATATCAAAATTACCAAAAAGAAGGTGCAGACACTAGGATGTATTAACCAAAATAAAATAAAGAACCAAAATGAAGACATTGCGTTTGTCATCAATTAGATGCAGAAACCTTTCAGTAGTTGGTTGTATCTTATTATCTCTATTCTATTTAGATCCTGTTCTAGTTGTGTGTTATTAATATTACTAGTTGTGTGTTATTAATATTACTAACCAAAGTCTTAATAGTAAACAACAGTGTTATGCTGACCATTCAGGCCCTCTAGCACAGCCAGGTGGGCCAGCTTGAAAGGGCTAGTGTATGGGCTGTCTCTTTTTATCACGTAACAACCATAGGACCAACAAAATCAAGCCACACGCTAGTCCTTTTAAGCGAGTCTATCTGGCAGAGCAAGAGCACCTGATAGGCCAGTCCAGCATTGAAGAGGAACATAAATACACACACTTAGGCATACCTTTGAAATTGCAGGTGTACAGTTATCCCCTACTATGGTCTCTCATTCCAGATCTTCCCCATCTCACAAGAGTCAGTATAATTCTCCTGAGATGTGCTGCAAACTGGGTCCAGGCTTCAGCATTGAGCCATGCTAAAAAAAAGTGCTGGCTGTAAACATCCATGTACTTTTAGTCTTCGGTCCAGCTTCAGCATAGTCATTCAGCCCACATATCTCTCTCCTCAGCTTCTTAAAGTAAGAGCAATATGAGAAACTTGCTTTTTTAGGGGTGATCACACCCATTTTTTCGGACCGATGCTGCAGGTATTTTTACTCTTCACTAGGACACTACTAATCAACCCCAGTGCATGTGATCCCACCTCTGAAACCCTGATTAATTCTCAATTGGCATATTTACCTTTCCTGTAAGGCCATAGTATGTGGTGCAGGAAATACGATCATGGCATTTAAAGTTAAATATACTCTGTTGAGTGCAGCACTTATTTTGCTATCCACTAGTGTGACAAAGGAAACCACGATGGTGTAAGGCCTAGTGTAACCTGGCTGATGCAGTTTGAACCTGCTGCCAACCTGTCCAAATAGCCATTTTAACAGGAGAAAAACCTTCTTTTAAATGTTATTGAGTCACCCTCTATGTAGGCCTTGCAGCCCACAAGGCAGGAGGCATTGTATTTAAACATGGGACATTTAGAAAAGTAATGTTGCCATGTCACTACAGTGTCTATGAGGAAAACTAGAGTGCAGATTAAAATATCATTCTGCTATCACTGTTTGGGACAATCTAGAGAAAGGATTATTCCATTATTTTTAATATGTATTAAATATCCAATCCAATGGTAATGGCAGGTTATCAAAAATATAATCAGAAAAATACTTGATAGAAAGTTACCATTATGTTGCCTGACTGCTAATTTGCATTGTCCTAACAGTAGCTGTTGTACTAGTGCTTGACCTTAATGAGGTGTGAAGACTAAACCCAGAGCAGAGACAAGAAACTTCATGACACTGGATTGGTGGCAAAGAGTATGATGTGTATCAGCTTAGGAACGAAATGTTGGACGATTCAAATAACTTAATTAACTTGAAAGGCACAAAAGGGAAACCTGCCCCTTCATAGTTTAGTGTATTGGGTACCTAAGGAAGGAACAGGCTTTATCCTTTAGGCCGAAGTTAGGCAGTTGGTCACCAGCCCAGTGGGAGGAGAGCTGACCCCATATCCAATTTGGTGTAGTTTAGGAGGAGGGGACTGTTCAGTTCTCTAAATACACCCCTTGCTAACACCCACGCTCCCTCAGAGGGCAGAAGTCGTATGCTGTCTTGTATATCCCTTATAATCATGCACTCTGGGAGAGTTTGCAATAAGGCACAAATGATGTGCTGCACAAGTGAGAAGTACTTCCGCAGGGAAGGTTGGGAAGTGTCCAAGAATTAACCCCACCCACAGACTATTGAAACTTATAAAGGTGACACTTCACCCACTGCATGTCAGAACACTTTGAAGAATTGTGCAAGTGCAGATGAAAATGTCCATATGCTGTTTAGGACCTGTGTGGAGACCTGAAGGGCTTGATCGGTTCTCACATGTACCCCAGATAAAGAAGTGGACTCCAGTGGACATTTGGCTGACCTTCGGTGTGGCAACAGGGTCACAACAAGCTGCAAGAAACGTTTTTGTTCAAGCAATCATCAAACCAGTCGCAACTGGACCTGCTGGTGGTCTCTCCTAGAGTGAGTTCTGACCCCTAAGTGTTGTCTCCTTGGCCCAGGACTATTGGGTATTTCAAGCTGGGCATCTCTAACAATCTGAACAGTTAAAACTTAGAAAACTGTGAACTTGTACACCTCTGGAATATTAGGACCTACAACCTAAATAAATCTACCAAAGGGGCTACCTGTCTGGGCAAGAAAATCAAGTTTGTCCCACTTTGCACTTGTTGGCACTTGAAAAACCTGTTCAGCGCATCCTAATGGCAAGCCTGTCGGACTTTGGCGCAAACGTCCCAGATTCAGCCTGCACCCTTGCCCCACCGGAGCACACCTGATATTCACGTGTCAATTTGAAAGTATTTTTGTAATTCATGACCAATAGAGACCTCTCTAGTTCAAGCTAAGGGCATTGTTCAGTTCAAACTGACCAAGCCAGATGTTGAGGTATTCTCAGAGGGCTTTCGGTCCATCTGAAACCAAAATCCTAATTTAAAGCTCACTGTCGCTCCTTGTCATACCACCTGTGTTATGGCTAATGATTCATCTAGCAACAATCACATTTCGGACCCAGTCATCCCATTACTCTCTAGGCCTGCATTGCTTTCATATAATGTTGCAACTCTTGCGGTATGAGGGCTGCTTTTCAGCATATGCTGCTCCCCAACAGTCGCATTTACTTCATCCCTAGAGTCCACCCCTTTTGTCATCATTGTTGTGCCGCAGGCCATGATTCAGCCAATGGCGCTTCCCACTTCATCATTGCAGGCGATTTTGCAGCCTGTGACGCCACCACAGCGCCTCCTTCTCAGGTACGTCACAGTGCTGCATGGCTGCCCGCTGTTTCAGCATCGTGGTTGCACTCTGCAACGCTTATGTCTAGTCGGGCATGCCGCAGCACCACGCGGCGGCCCGTTAATGCTCATTAATACACAGTAGGAGCTGCAGCTTCCAGTACTTCTATGGGCATATTTGCACTCAACCTTTGGTTTTGTGGATTTCACTGCAGCTAACAGTACATTCTCCTGGTGACATCTTGTTTCTTCTTCTTCCCATGAGTCCTCAGTCTTGTTTCCCAGAGGGCCTTAGGAAGGTTCTTTGTTTAACCCTTTCCAAGATGGCGACCTTTCCTATTCCTTATGTCTCCTTTTCCCTATCCAAGATGGCAACTGCGTACTTCCTGTTACATCACTTCTTGTTACATCACTTCCTGCCTATGGGTATTTAAAGGGCTGAATCCTTCATTGCCTTGCGTTGCAATGCTCCTTGCTCCTGCTGGTGTGTCCTCGCTCCCGCTGGTGACCTTTGCTCCTGCTTGGTATATTTTTGCTTCCTGTTGGCGCACTTTTGTTTCCAGTTTGCGCTTCTTGTTCCAGTTTGGAATCCTTTGAACCTTCCACTCCTATTTGGAACTCTGCCTTCTATTCTCCAACCCTTCTGGTGTTTGCTCATATTTGTGGGTTCTTTCCTTCCTTTGTGTTCCTGGAGTCTCCGCCTTCAACTGAGGTTTTTTCCCCTTCTGACTCCTTTTGGAAGGCATAATCTGCTCTGGTTTTTCATTGTTGACAGCACTGTGGCTACCAGAAGTGGTTGCCCTTTCCTCGGACAGACTAGAACCCTCAAGAACCAAAGTCGAGAACCTCTCCAAACGCCAGAACTGGCAAGAACATTGCAAGTCGTGACAATCATTCTCGATCAAGTTTCTCTTTTAAATCCATTAAAGAGGGAATCAAGTTGGACTTCAAGCACAAAGTTACTCATTGGTTTAGAGCTAACTTAAGCAGAGAAGATGATCTCTTGACAGACAGGAGAGTACCAGGGGCAGGTTGAGACCCAGAATTATTGCCAGGGGATTGTGTGTTCATTTTAAAAACCTATGGATGATGGAGAATTTACATGCAGCTCTGAAACATCTGGGTGAATTCCATGGTCAAATTCGAGCTCTCTCTCTCTACTTTTCTTTTATAAACCCCCACAGCATTTGGGTAGGGTGGAAGAATGTTCTTGGCAGGGCAACATTAATACGGCTGCTGCAGACCAGGCTCCATTGATTCCCTTGTGTAATCACATTGCTCCCCTTAGCAACTTGAAAGAAATTGGTTGACGCTCAACGATCCTTTCTTTGTGTCCTCTTTCTGCCCTTGCCCCAGATTACGACTTTTCTTCAAGCCTAGTTGCTAGTCCAGTTTGGAAAGCTTATTCAAGATTGAGCCCAAGCCCATCTTCAAATTTAAACTGTGTTGAAGTAATCTCTAATTTATTATCTTGGAATATTGCTGTGTTCACTGTAAGGTATCCAATGAAGACTGGTTGGGGTATATTAAAGAGTTTGATTTAATCTGTCTTCCAGAGACATGGTCTTTGGACTACTTTCACATTGATGGTTTTCTTTCTTAAAGTAACCCAGAATTTTCCTTCAGCTTTTGGGCGAGTGAAGTGAGGTCTGGCCATCTTGATTTCTATTAGGATTTCTTTGCTTAAAAATTAAGTCCATTGGATCTTCCCCTTTGTTTCAGGTATTATTGTTGACTGGGCTGGGTATTGTCAACTTATTAGTTGTAAACTTTTATCATAATTTTTTTGATCATCGCTGTTCCAATGTTATGGCTGTGTTAGACGATATGATTACAAATGTGAGTTTTTTAAATTGATCGCATTGCCTATTATGGGCGGATGAATTTACTGTTCTTGGCAGTACATGGGAAAGTCATGAACTCATCTCTCCACGTTCTTGGATGGGTGCTTGAAATTCTATTTAGAAGGTACTAAAGGTTTTCAAGATGGATCACAAGTGCCATTCTGCATTGTCACAAGGCTGCACGAAAACCTCTAACTGGAAAGATCCGAGCACATTCCACAAGATCTGTGGCTTTTTCAACAGCCCTCTTCGCGGGGGTGCAGATTAAAGACATTTGCAGAGCTGCTACTGGAGCAGCGTTCACACCTTTACCAAGCATTACTGCTTGGAATCAGTAGGACAGACTGTCCTGAGGAACCTCTTCCACTGGTGGTGAGCTTTCCTTTCTTTCCCACCTTCCGTCTTTCGCATTTTGTATTTTATGTCATGTTGCCTATTGCTATAATTTATGAGGCAAAATGTGATTTTCTTGCTAACTGCTTGCTACTCTGATACAAAGCATGGGAATCTATGAAAGTTTCAATACTGGGGTAAGAAAACAAGTTACTTACCTGTAACTTTAGTTCCCCAGTATTGGTAACATTCATAGATTCCCATGCGCCCACCCGCCTCCCCGAGGAAAGCTCAGCCTACAACAGATATGGTGTCTAAGTACACAACGGCTTCGAAAATCTGAAACTCTGAGGTTCCTTCAGGAAGGTTCTAAGGGGTGAGACACTTCTGATTGGCTGATGCCTAAGTTTGGTCTCTTTTACACAAAGAGGGTGATGTGCTACAAAAGGGAAAGAGGCCTAGGCCTTTTTCAATTGTCTTTTGTACCTACAGCTATGGTATTTTTGTTACCGAGACTCCCGTTCCGACGACGGGGAATGATACAAAGCATGGGAATCTATGAAAGTTACCAATACTGGGGAACTAAAGTTACAGGCAAGTAACTTGTTTTCTTCCTCCTTCAATCTTCCAATCTCAGTTTCCACCTCAACAATTTCTTTATTCTTTTCCTTTTTGGTTCCAGCTATTAATGCTAGGGCCTGATAACCGTTTTCAAATTCCTCCCAAAGTGACACTATAGATAATACCTACCGATCCTTCATTCTCTACAAAATAATCGTCTACCGCCTTTATGAGGTCCCCGCGAATTTTAGGGTTTCGGACATACCATGGGTTGATAGAAGCAATTCTACAAGTAGAGTGTGGTGCGATACAAAACCGAAGCCACAGTGGGGAGTGGTCAGATATACCCCTCGCAAGATGAATCACCTCTGTAATGTAGGATGCCTGATCCGCTAGGACCAGACAATAGTCTTACCGGGAGAGGCTACTGTGCACGCCCGAGTGAAAAGTATATTGCTACTTGTCTGGGTGAAATAATCTCCAACTGTCTACCAAACCCATTGCCTCCATAAAATCAGGCAACCATCTTGAGGCACGCCGCGTATCTCGCGGGGGGCATCTATCCATTATTCCAGAAACTACAGCATTAAAATCACCGCCTATAATCAAAAGTCCCCCAGGTAGCTCAATCAATAGCTTCCCCAGATCAAAAAAGGTTGTAGACTGCAGACCCGGTGGGACATAGACCGATAAGACGGTTAAAACACACCCCTCCCATCTACCCGAAATCCCAACGTACCGTCCCCTGTCGTCTGTCCATGTGAAATCTATCACTAAGGGGAGTGCCTTTCGAATAAGGATATCCACCCCCTTAGACCCAGACGTAAACCCCGCATGAGCAACCAAATTATATCCCATTCTGTACATAGCCATGCATGTGTTTCCAACTAAATGTGTTTCTTGGAGTAAGACCACATCTGGCGCGCGACGTCTTAGATATTGGAGAACCACAGTATGCTTAATTTTGTCCCCCAACCCATTAACATTCCAACTTATAACCTTAAGTTCACTACCCCCCATCATCATATGAAAAAGAAAAATAATCATCTGGTGTCTGTTGCATGTTAATCAAAACCGATACACTGATGCTATCTATAACACAACACATAGATAAAATTAAACCAATTACCACTATTGTGACACACAATCTTACAAAAAACTCTGCAACCCTTCTTCCCCAACCCCCACCCTGCACCCCTGCATTTCGCTTACGCGCATCCCCAACTAGCAGTGTGCCTGTCCCCCCCTTCACCCCAATACTAATCTACAACTATATTGAGGTAGAAAATAAAGGGAGGGCCTACACTCGCCCGCCATCTTACCCCGCTCCCATATTTTTGTCGCAACCACCCCGGTATCAAATCAATATATTGCCTCATATATGTGAGCATAATAAATCAAAGAAGAACTGTATCTAACCCTCCCCTCCCCTGACCCCAACACATTACTGCGTAAGCCCAATGTCACCATTTCACATTATTCTTGATCTCCTATCTCACTCCAATCCTGGCCCTCCTTCTCTGAGGCAATCACACTGTCCAACCAGTCCGCCGCCACCTCAGGATTTTCAAAAAACCATGCCTTTCCATTTAGTTCTACACGGAGCGTGCCGGAAACATCATTACATATTTTAGTCCTTTTTGTCTCCGTTTTTTCTTTACTGAAAGGAAGCTCTGACGCTGTCTCTGGACCGACTGGGTAAAGTCCGGGAAATAGGAGAGGGTCATGTTCTCATACTGCAATGGGGCTCCATTCCGTGCAGCCTGTAAAATCACATCCCTGTCCCGAAAATTCTGGACTCTTTCAATCATAGGACAACGGGGCGCTCCCGGTCTCGGCTGTCCTCCTGGGACTCTATGTGCACGCTCAACTGTGAACAGATTACTGAGTCCCTTGGGTTTGAGATAATTAAGAACAAGAGTTTCAATAAACAGATCCGGTGTTTGGCCTTCTGTTTTCTCGGGTAGACCAAAAACGCGGATATTATTACGCCTGACCCTTCCTTCATAGTCGTCCAGCTTACGATCCGTGAGAGTTCTCGCTGCCTTGAGGCCCTGCACCTCCCTCTGCAAATGACTCACATCATCAATTAGGCCATTAGTCTTAAGTTCGAGTGATTTGACCTTCTCATTAGTCTTCGCAAGGTCTGTCCAGAGTAATCACATCTCGATGGTAACAGTGTCTAGTTTGGCGTCAAGGGCTTCCATCTTTTGGCCCAGTGATGCCTGCACCACATTGATGGCCGCCATAAGATCCGTTAGTGTTGGCTCGGTGGGAGCTGTTACCACTTCTTCCCCCACCGATGGCATCTTATTTACTTCCCCCGGGGACCCCTTAGGGATGGTGTAGCTGTCCAGCCTATTGACCTATACAGTCCTGAAACCCTTGGAGGAGCGCAATGAAGCCTTATCTGAATCCGGCCGTGCCGCCATTCCGTCGCAGGCTTTTATTAGATCCAATCAGATGGAGTACATTCAGTATAGGGTCTCCAATCACTGTACACTCTCCGACTTTCCAAGTTAGCAACTGACAGGTACTCCGCCCCAGAGCTACTTTTAGATCATTTCCACTCTTCCGGTCCGGACCAATCACAACATAGCCAATAGTTCCTGGGTACGAACAGGATTGCAAGGGGTACACATCCCTGATTAGATAGTCAAGTAAGGTACTGCATAGAGGGACTTCGATGGGTGTTAATCACTCAGACATTCAGCACCTCCGTCCATCGCTACACACCTCGTGCCCAGCTCACCTCTTACAAATCTGCGCCCTTGCAAGGTAGCACCAAGTCAGCAGTTACGCAGGTGCTGCTTTGGCCAATCGGACAGTCTACCATATCTCTCATTTACATGTTAGCCGTGACTGTCACACACCTTTCGAGAGTGGCAGAGTCTCTGATCATCAGTGGAGTATATTTATATTGTCCAGGTTGCAGGGTCCGGTGGCACTTGGCACATAGAACAGTCATCACTGGCCAGTGTGTGCAAAATCAGAAGCTATCGGGCCATCCACGTTCCCCTGGGTCCTCAGCTCAAATTCTCCGAGTGTCAGGGGGCCGAACACCACAGTTCCGGACCAGTGGTGAGGGGGGGTGCCGGAGGGGCCCAGTCACAGCGCTTCCCACGCGCTTGGCCCAAGGCAGCTGTAGCGCTTAACGATCCTGCAGTCTATTGTTAGGGACCTGGCATCAGATATCAGTCCACCTTAATTTCTCCACACCTCCGCATATCGCATCCCCCTCAAGGCGGAGGGTGCGGACCTCAGCTCCCTCCAGTCCTGCAGCTCACCCTGGATGTAGGGCACAAGAATGCTCTCGCCCCCTCGCCACGCACTGCAATCTTCCGGCGGGGGCAGTGGTTTGCGGCCCCTCACAGCTCCGCGTTCAATCTCCGGAGCAGGCAGGGGATTACTATCGCCCGCACTCCAGGCCTCTTACAACAATATTGCCGGTGGGGGCGGTTGAAAGGCGCTATAATATCGAGCCGCCAACCCCCACTGTCGGGCTGGGGCAGATCACTTCGCGGACCCGATGTTGTTGCACTATAGGTCGGCCTTCAGTTCTACGTGAGGTCCCGGCTTCTCTCCAGACCAGGCCCCAGACTTCCGGACGGCACAGCTTCGTTCCAAAATCACGGAGACGATCCAGGGGAGCAGGTAAGGGCGTCGTTTACGCTCACCGATCAGGGGGTGATAAATGCGATCAGGATAATTAGCAGGATATCTCGTCAAGGAACGGAGGTCGGCAGAGCCGAGTTTCTACGCAACCATCTTTGTCGCTGGCTTGGCTCCTCCGTCTGATGAGTTTATGTACAGGAGTAGAAAGAGCTGTGTGACTAGTGTGTTTTGAAGACGCAGAATAAACGTCCTAGCAAAGCTCCACAGTTGCTATAATCCAATATCAAGGAAGGCAAACAAAATCTAACTGATGTTTATACTAGGAGTAAATAAAGTAAGAATCAACGACCTATAATCACATGTGATTGGGGAGAACTACCCAGGAGTGTCGGGAGTCTGGGAAATGTAGTCTGACAAGCTTGTATGCTGTATATATGTAAAAGCGTAAAGGAAAGCCTATTCCTGACGCGTGTTTTAAAGGCGCAGGGAAGAAACCCCGCACACCCACAAGGTTACTGTGATATGATACCCATACAAACAAAACAAAACCAACCAAGATGTAACCTAAGGCCCTGTAATCACACGGTACGATTGGTAAATAGCAATTAGCGTACTGTGTTTGGTATTGTCTTTAGGGCTAACATGCACATTATCTAAAAACTTAAAGATAAACGAAAGAGTGTTAGTATAAACAATCAAATGTCGCCTCTGTGTCGTTACTGGCATAATATGCCCTCCAACATGAGACAACTGCGGAATTCCCAGTCCAAATCAAAAAGAATGGATCACTTGTACCTGCAACCAGGGTCCTGTGGGTTCTATCCGTCAGTACTCGTAGGAGTACATAAAAAAACCCTCATTCACGTAGGCAGGTCTCGAGGCGGTTTACTTGATTCTCCGCTTTTATTAGATATGTGACAACATCATCATCGGGTCTCTTTCTGTATGCTTCCTCCACCTGGAGGGAACCACTGGTTTTTACAGTAGTGATCAGAAATTGATGGTAAGTGGGGGGTGCTCTAGTGAGGTGTAGTTTTAAAAGGTGATCCTCAAACTGCCTGTAAATATCATTTTTATTTGGTTCGGTGTATGGGAAGACTATATAAAAAAGGTGATGTGTGCAGCGACGGATTGATTATGAATCCACCGCACTATCTTTGTCCAATATGATGGTCTACATGTTTCTGCCCTTTCTGATGCCCATAGGGCCTTCTTCAGGACAAAAAAAAATAGTGAGAGAGTTGGTTGTTTGTCCAATTCTGATTAAGATCAGAGTAAGTACTGTGAATGCAAGGTCTGTCGTACCTTCTGAAGTCCCGAGTCAGGTTTCAACTGGACCGCTGGCAGATTAGATCCTGCTCATGTGCAGGTTGCACGACTTGTGCTGTCGCTGCTCTCAGAGTCCTACGTTGAGAATACGCCAATGCTTACGAACAATCTTCTGAATTTGATTTGACTGTGTGCTGAATGTATTCACACAGGTGAGTCTTGTGAGCAGAGGTTTTAGTACCGCAGGTTCTCTAGGTGCTTCACGATTGTAATTGGAAGCTCTTTTGTAAGATTGGCGTAGCAATCTCTTGGGGTATTTCCTGGCCTGCAGATTTCAAGATAGCACAGTGACATGTTTCCTGAAATCCTCAGTGGTCGAACAATTCCTTCTAAGCTGAAGGAACTGGCCAAATGGTAACCGTTCACGAAGGGATTTCGGGTGGAAACTGTCAATTGTTAAGAGCGAGTTCCTTGCCATGGGTTTAGTATACAGTTCGCTTTCTAGACCTCTTGCCGATGGAAAAATACGCATGTCGAGAAAAGGCAGACTAGTTTTGCTCACATCGATGGTGAAATTGAGGTCGTTGTTCTGTGAGTTCAGCCAGACGTGAAAAGAGTTGAGTGTGGCCGCATCTCCTCTCCATATGATAAGTATATCGTCTATATAGCGCTTCCAATCGATTATGTGACTACGGAAGGGGTTGTCCTCAATGAGTACACAATTTTGTGTGAATAAATGTACATACAAGTTAGCCAGGCTGGGGGCGAAAACACTGCCCATCGAAGTACCCGATGTTTGGAGGTAGATCGGTCTTCAAATTTGAAGAAGTTCTCAGTCATAGCCAGCCTGGTGCAGTCCATGATAAAAGGAACTGGTGTACTAGTCGTACCTGGTCTCAGGTCAAGGAGAGCCCTGACAGCATCTAGTGCCTCACCCTGAGTGATACAAGTATAGAGGGTTTCCACGTCAAAACTAATGAGGAAATCCATCTCAGTGTTAAAATCAATCCCTGGGAGTAGTTGTAAGACATCCTTAGTGTCTTGAACGTAGGTGGGCATTGCTTTGACTGAAGGTCTTAAAAAGTGGTCCACAAAAGTGGAAAGAAGTTCAAGAAGCGAGTCTAGACCCAAAATAATGGGTCTGCCCGGTGGAGGACGCTGGGACTTGTGCACCTTGGGTAGCACATAGAAATAATGCATCACAAGATGAGTGGCTACAAGGAAACTGGCTTTGTGGGTCGACACCCAACTCTCTGTTTTGGCTTCCTCAACTAAATCACTAATCTCATTCATGAGCCTAGCTGTGGGGCCTGTAGTCAATAAACGATAGGACCGTGCATCCGTCAGTTGCCTAAGGCATTCAACCTGGTAATCAGAGGTATCGAGGATGACAAGAGCACTGCCATTGTCGGCGGGCTTGATAATAATGGAGGGATCTCTGGCAAGGGAGCTGAGTGCTTGTTTTTCTAATGCAGGTAGATTTTGATAGTGATTCTTGGATGTCGTACTCAACTTGGCAACTTCATGAGTAAAAGCTTTTTCAAAGATTAATACCTGGTCTGGTACTGCGTGGCTGGGGGGACTAAAGTTGGATTGGGGTCTCAAGCCACCGTCTGTATCCTCATCTCCAGGCAGGGTATCATCTACTATGTGGTCCTTGAAGAAAAAGTGGAGTCTTATCTTCCGAAATTACTTGCACCACACCTTTATTTAGGCAGACAACTGTATGTAAGGGAGTATAAGCAAAGTAAAAGGTGGTGTCTGTTCTGGGTGTCTGGCCTTATAATGCTGATTTTTGGTTGCGGGACCGGCATATGTAGAAGAGGATGAACCTTATAAAATGTGCTAGGTGTTGTGGGAACTGGAGACTTGCTGCAGAGTGTTGGTTTGAGACATATGTAGGAGAGGCTTGGCCTACTAGTACATGACCAGTGTGGTTTGTAACTAGAGTCTTTAGACTGAGCAGTATTAAGCATAACGTTGTATGTAGAAAGAGATTTGCCTATTAATTCATGTGTCTAGTGAGCAACTGCCCTCATGTTGCACACCTTTATTTAAGGAGAGAGATCACTGATGACATCATCCACCTCGCTGCTCCTAAAATACACCTATAATCTGTATAGATAACTCAGTGAACAGAGCTGTGCCTCCCACAACTGGCTAATCACAGCTTTCCTCTTGTACAGAAATACTATTAGGGAGGCCAGCATCATTATCTTAACTTGCTATGTACAGCAACCCTTCTGGATATATGTTTCACCTCTCAAGATCAGCCTCCTCATGCTCCACCAAGTACAGTCTTCATCCTGCACATCAGTTGTTTATAATATACAGTGGCTTCACACTGGGAACCCCATTGTATTGAATCCAATTTTACATAAATGTTTCAACTTACACACAGGTGATTTCAATGACTACACTTCACTGACACAGATGAGAGTCCATTGGTAGGCAATCCCTGTCTTAACCAAATATTCGGCAGGAACAAATTAAGCATTTAAAAACATTTCCTCTTTCTTGTCAAATGGATCAGTGTAACTCTCATAGATACAACACATCCACCTGTCTCATGGTTCTCTTTAGGAAGTGAATAATGTAATAATCCTCACCAGCATATATGGAATAGTGGTATATATGGTCTATTCAATTCAAATAAAGTTTATTCGGTAGGGAAGCACCCGTCAGAGCATGCATACAATAGATATAATACATTTACAAAAGCTAATTTCCCATACTATTGAGCAAAACACAACAGAATGCATACAATATAAGTAAAAGTCGGGAAAAAAGCAAAATTACCTAATCAGTTATCCTACCAACTACTAAAAAGAAAAAGGTTCACAATTGGCATATAGGACAAATAATACAGTGATAAGATCAGTTTATTATAATGGTATTGTGCATTGTGAGCGAACAGCTTCATGGAGAAAAGAACTTACGCAAACATGCTTCTCTTCATCTGGCAGCTGTTGAAGAAAATAGTAGGCTGGAGTGCAAGACCTAAATTTACTCTATTTCATAAAATGTCCTTCAAAGCATTTTGTAAACATTTTACAAAAGTTGCAAAAAAATAGAAAGTGCAACATTGATTGATAGTCTCATTGCAAGGGTATACTCTCGCTTTGAAGTTATGTTGGTACCTTATAGGAACACTCAGTAAAAAGTTTATTGTATCCGTTCTGAAACGAAATAGCAAACAATGCTCCTACCTCCCTGTGCACTGCCGGATAAGTAGCAGAGGTGGGCACAGTGCAAACACTCAGATAAGTTACTACTGTGGGTTTCAAGGATTCACCCTTTAACCTATCTTCTTGCATCTGGGCTAGTAATAATGCTAGCACATGCTTTTTATCTAATGCAGTGCATGAAGAAGTATCAAAAAAAGGCTTGGCCAATACCAAATCCTTCGAATGATTTTTAACTTGCGCTAGCTATGCAATTGATAAACCCTTGTCAACGGCTAAAGAATCAGTGATAATATCTCTCGTTAATGACACTTCTTCTGTCCGCCAAATAGACAGCCACAGCAAGGCAGGTCCAATACGAATATACTCACTCAGATAGGCGAGGCCCAGCTCTTGGTGGCAAACATAGTGTGAGGTCAATATAGGGGCAGACCATATTTTCCTGCAAAATCTGTTCTCTTCCCTTAGTAAAGAGAGATACTCGGAAATGCCCCAAATACCTGCTCCACCATAACCTATTGGAACACATTGGGTGGTATATATCTCTAACGTAGGATCCAATGCCCTTTCACCCGAGGGGCATGAAAGGTTTAGCAGAGAACTAATTGCTCTAGCTAATTTCGCCCTACTTTGTGAAACATGGGAAGCTTGAATCCAATGTTACATAAATGTTTTCACTTAAACACAGGTGATTTCAATGACCACACTTCATTTAAACAGATGAGGGCCCATTGGTAGGCAATCTTTGACTTAAGAAAGTTCCTCTTTATCGTCAAATGGATCTGTTTAACGCTGCATAGACAAAACACATCCACCTGTCTCGTGGTTCTCTTTAGGAAGTGTATAATGTAATAAGCCTCATCAGCATATATAGTGGTATATATTGTATAAGTATATGCAATTGTAATTTACTTAATACATTTAAGGACTAATTACTCACATTACATGATGTAATCAGTGATGCAATCTATAATATAATTCCCAATGTAAACATACCCTATTAGTTGAACAATGCCATGGTATATACAATCTTTGCTATGTGCACAGTTCTTTAAAGAGAGGACATTCAAACTACACAGTAAATCCACATTAGCTGACCAAGACTCTAATATGAGTATACATCATGCTAACCAGTGATCATTACAGAGAGGCCATAAAATAACTTTACATTGAAATGTAGTAGTTTTATGCTATTAAAATTAAATCATTTAGCCAAAACAAAGGTCACAAGCTTAAGTGATTTCCTTTTTTTGTGGGGGCTATATTTGGGCTCTGCGGATCCGTTGTGGAGCTAAAAAATGCCTGGCCCATGTAGCCTCCATAGTCTTCAACTTCTGGTTCTGGGCACCACAGCAGCTCCACGTTTATTGCTTATCTAGAACGTTATATTACTGGGGTCAGAGGCTTAGCGTAAGTTACTTGAAACGATAATATCATATGTTTAAAATTGGTTTTATTAATGTTTCCTACCTTTTTTGGTATTTGCTGAGCAATCACTGTGCCACCATGAACCTGCCATGGATCCAAAAACCCACCGAAAGAAGATTTCCTATTGGTTAACATTACCTGCCTACCTTCCTGTGCAGGAAGTTCCTACCAATCATTTCTTATTACGGTGTGTCACCAACCTCACCACACTTCTGTCCCTAGGACTTTCATCATTTGTCTGGTGTTTTTCTTTTCATTTGGAAAACACACTGCAATGGCATCCAAAAAAGATAGAGAGCCTCATGAGGAAGAAGAACAGAAGGAACCACCAATTAAGAAGTCTATTGTGTGGGATTCTTTTAGTATCCCGTTCAAGGGAGAAAAAGGTTGTGGCAAACACTGCTAAATGCAATCTTTGCCAGAAGGAACTATCAAGCGGTACCAGATAAAATATTCTCATGGTGCCTCTTGTGTTCTGAACCAAGACCATCCACTCCAGACAGCTCACAAGAGTTGAAATTGTGAGAGCTGCTGAGGAGACTCCACTTCTTCTGCATAGACACCTCCTTCCGCAGGAGACCCTGTGCCGAGTACCATTGCTGCAAGTCTAGTGACCATCTTTGCCTACTCACAGAAGACAGCTCCATAATGCAAAGTGTGCAACAAATCAGATTTATTGGAGAGCAGTTGATGGTTGCTTTTATGAATGCTGTAGCTGACCATTGTTAGTTTTGTAATTTATGTTATTTTCTGTTCATAACTTCCAAGTTAAAAGCCCCTTTTTCAAAATTCAACATTTTGGTTTAAAAATAATAAAAAGACGATCCCCCCAAAAGATCCTTTTTAGAACCATTTATTTTAGTTCAAAGTTTGAAAGAAATTGTTATAAGCTAGTCTGCTGAAGTCTGTGTGGGTATGTGTAATAGTATGTGGCTGTTTATGCTTGTATATTTGTCAGTGTGCATCAGGGGTGTGAATGTATGTGTCTGTGTACATGGGAGTTCATTTGTGTGTGGGTGTGTGTGTGGGACAGTCATCTGGTTTTGTGTGTGTATATGTGTGAGTGACTAAGTGTGGGGGAGGATGAGTGTATGTGTGTGGCTATCTAGTTGATTTGCTAGAAAAGGTGGAGAATCCCACCTTTGGTGGTCGTGTGCACTCTTTAACTTAGACCATTAGGTCATCCACGAATTCCTCATTCTTAAATCATCCACCAGAGAATTTTATCCAAGTTCATCAATGTTCGTTATTTATTATTGAATCATAACATAAACTCCATGATTTAGTAAATCAATCATATTTCATCACTTCCTATAAACCCATGGCATTTTGGGTCTGAGACCCTTCTTCAGGGGTCTCTACCTGGAGAAAACAAGGAATATATGAGCCAGCCTTATAAACTCAATCGATCAATATAAACAAGACACATAAAATGTCAATACATACATTGAAAAGTGTGATTTTCAACCATGTTGTGATCATTAAACTAAATTGCACATGTAATCACAATGCTATGACTGAAAAAACTAAATGCGAGACGATCCGCAAAAAGTAAATAAACTGAATGTAAACATCCTAAGCTGTTTTGTAACGTGTTCTTCAAGTCTATATCATATGTACATTTCAATTCTGCTTTTGATCATTTCAAAATAAAGTAAAATTACAAACCAAAGTATCTCGTAACTTGCAACGTATAACCAAATTGTTTGTACTTACAGAAGTGACATTCAGCACGAACGGCTCAGTTCGGCCAATCATAAACGCGCTAGCAGTTTACTCCGGGTGTTAGCTTTAAAACAGTTCATTAATTTCATCACAGAGTGGTCACGTGATCATCACCGATCTAAACCATCGAAAAACGACTGAAAATATCAATAATAATAGATACAATTATCCCAATAATACTGTGCAACCGCACGAGATAACGGAGGAATATTTCAAAGCCATAACAAATGAAAAAATGAATAAATGAAAATAATAGCATCAAAACAATAGTGGTGAAAACAATGTGTATAATCACTAAAAATGTTGAGCAAAATCGTAAAAAAATGCTACTCGCATTTTAGCATCGAAATTCTATGCAAATCTAATATAGCCTGAAATATATACACAAGCAATGTCATGGTATCTGCCATCTTAGTTTGGGGTAATGTCAGTAAATGGTGTGCAGAATCAAAGGGACATTCTCAAATTGTAGTTACAAAAAACATGATGATTCGATCATATCATTTAATCCTTGAGGCTGTAGACTGCCCATCTTCCGAATCCAATAATATTCTGATCTCAGTCTTTTTTTGTGAATGTCTGTATCTTGTTGGGGTCTGATCACTTCTAGAATGGTGAACCGAAGTTGAGAGATATTGTGTTTTTCTTCAAACTAATGCATGGCTATTGTTGATTTTTGATTCTTCTGTCTGATGTTGCTCTTATGTTCTGTTATTCTTACTTTAATCTTACGCTCTGTTTGACCTACATAAAGTTTTCCACACAGGCATTTAATGCCATAAATAACATTTTTTGTGTCACAAGTGCTGGAATGTAATAACGGAATCTGTTTCCCTGTCATGGGATGAGTAAATATTCTACCGGTAATTACGGTATTGCTATGCACACAGTTCTCACATTTCTGCATTCCTTTGTAGGTCTTGGGTTTATTCTTTTTTTCTTTTTTCTTTAACAATTCTTTAATGTTTCTCGATCTGTTATATGCAAATATAATCCGTTCAGAGAATAATGGTTGGAGATCTGGTTCTTGGGTGATCAGTGACCAATGTTTCTTCATGATCCTTGTGATTTGTCTGGATTGTACAGAATGGTTTAAACCCCATACTGTGAGTTTTTGTTCTGTTTTCTCTTTGCATATAACAGATCGAGAAACATTAAAGAATTGTTAAAGAAAAAAGAAAAAAAGATTAAACCTGAGACCTACAAAGGAATGCAGAAATGTGAGAACTAAGTGCATTGCAATAACGTAATTACCGGTGGAATATTTACAGTGACAGGGAAACAGATTTCGTTATAACATTCCAGCACTTGTGACAAATGTTATTTATGGCATAAAATGCCGGTGTGGAAAACGTTATGTAGGTCAAACAGAGCGTAAGATTAAAGTAAGAATAACAGAACATAAGAGCAAAATCAGACAGAAGAATCAAAAATCAACAATAGCCATGATTGGTTGGAAGAAAAACACAATATCTCTCAACTTCGGTTCACCATTCTAGAAGTGATCAGACCCCAACAAGATACAGACATTCACAAAAAAAGACTGAGATCAGAATATTATTGGTTTCAGAAGATGGGCAGTCTACAGCCTCAAGGATTAAATGATAGGATCGAATTATCATGTTTTTTGTAACTACAATTTGAGAATGTCCCTTTGATTCTGCACACCATTTACTAACATTACCCCAAACTAAGATGGCCGACACCATGACATTGCTTGTGTATATATTTCAGGCTATATGAGATTTGCATAGAATTTCGATGCTAAAATGCGAGTAGCATTTTTTACGATTTTGCTCAAAATATTTAGGGATTATACACATTGTTTTCACCACTATTGTTTTGATGCTAATATTTTCATTTATTAATTTTTTCATTTGTTATGGCTTTGAAATATTCCTCCGTTATCTCGTGCGGTTGCACAGTATTATTGGGATTATTGGATCTATTATTATTGATATTTTCAGTCGTTTTTCGACGGTTTAGATCGGTCATGATCACGTGACCACTCTCTGATCCAATTAATGAACTGTTTTAAAGCTAACACCCGGAGTAAACTGCTAGCGCGTTTATGATTGGCCGAACTGAGCCGTTCGTGTTGAATGTCACTTCCGTAAGTACAAACAATCTCGGTCATACGTTGCAAGTTACGAGATACTTTGGTTTGTAATTTTACTTTGTTTTGTAACGATCAAAATCGGAATTGAAATGTACATATGATATAGACTTGAAGAACAAGTTACAAAACAGCTTAGGATGTTTACATTCAGTTTATTTACTTTTTGCAGATTGTCTTGCATTTAGTTTTTTCAGTCATATCATTGTGATTACATGTGCAATTTAGTTTAATGATCACAATATGGTTGAAAATCACAGACTTTTCAATGTATGTATTGACATTTTATGTTTCTTGTTTATATTGATCGATTGAGTTTATAAGACTGGCTCATATATTCCTTGTTTTCTCCAGGTAGAGACCCCTGAAGAAGGGTCTCAGACCCGAAATGCATTGGGTTTATAGGAAGTGATGAAATATGATTGATTTACTAAATCATGGAGTTTATGTTATGATTCAATAATAAATAACGAAAATTGATGAACTTTGGATAAAATTCTCTGGTGAATGATTTAAGAATGAGGAATTCGTGGATGACCTAATGGTCTAAGTTAAAGAGTGCACACGACCACCAAAGGTGGGATTCTCCACCTTTTCTAGCAAATCATTGGAATAGTAGTGTGCCTAGACGAAACACTTTGGGGGTAGTCGCACATAAACGAAACTGGAAAAAAATCAATAACTAAACAGTTAAAAACGAGTGCACCAACGGATCTTGTATTGACTATCTAGTTGCCCATTTCTGTCTATGAGTGTGAAGGGAAGTCTGTTAATTTGTGAGCACATGTGTATCTTGGTCTGTGTATGTGTGACAGTACCTTTTTATATGAGTTAGTGTGTGAGGTGTGAGTGTATGTGTCTATGATTGTTTGAGAGTGTTTGTGAGTGTAAGAAGATGTTTGTGGATGGGTGAGTTTTGCATGGCTGTGTGTGTGTGCAGGAGTGTGCTTTTGTGTATGTGCGTATATATGTGAGTGAGTTTGTGGGGCTGTCTGTGTCTCTCTGAATGTGTGAGGGTATGTATGCGTGTGTCTAGTTGTGCATGTCTGAGTGTATTGATAGGCTTTTTTGCTCTATTTGGCAGTGATAAAGACTTTAATCTTGCTCACATCTAGGATATGTATTCCTAGCTTGTGTTGGCCCTTTTAAGCCCTTTCTTCCAGACCTAGAAGAGGCCATCTATTGCCTATTGGCTTTGGCCTTTCATTATTGCTTATAGTAGAGGTTGGATCCTGTAGTCCTGACTTTATATTACACATTGGTATGGTTTATGTAGGTACTCTGACAGAGCTAAGGGTTATTTCATCCTTCTCAGGCCTACAAGGCCCAGAACTAGAGAGACTCCATTTTGATGGAGCTGAGAGGCTTCAAGGGAAAAGGTAATATTTTGGTTTTGAGCTGTTGTTCGCCCTAAGCGAACCGGAGAGAACCGGCCAGAGCTGAATCTAATCAGGAAGTGTCTCTGGGCTCAGGTCTCTAGACGAAACAAGCAGCTGGTCACTGTGGGAGCGTCTAGCGCAAGGAGCCTGGTACATGGAATCGGTGGGAGGAAGCTGCTGGCTGGAACTTTCCAAGAGGAGACAGCATTCTATATTAGTGAAGTGCAGAGGCGGAGTCAGTGACTTGAGTTGGAGGAGCGGAGTCGAGTTGAGCTGGAGTGGTAGAAGCAGTGGAGTTGAATTGGAGGAGCAGAGAGTGTTGGTAGAGTTGGAGGAGTGGAATTGCAGGAGGAGAAGAGACAGAAAATGCTTGGAACAGAGAGAAGACAAACAGGCAGTCAGTGAGCTGGAACTGAAGGAAGCAGTCAGAAGCAGTTACTTATCAGGAGGAGTTGTGAATAGTTGGAGTCTGAAGTAATGCCTTTTAGAAGAGACTGAAGTTATATCGTGGATTAATCAGTGGGAGCAGCTGGAGTTAATTGGACATTGGCACAGAGACAGAGTGAAAAAGCTAGTGGAACAAACGGTTATCAGAGCGGCAGAAACCATTAGACTGAAGCTGGAAGGTGGAGACAGTTCGTGGGGGAGAGGAGTCCAGTGCAAAGTGATCAGCGCAGATGTGTATCCAAGAGTGCAGGAGAGAGAGTCTGAGATGAGCCAAGGCACAGACGAGAGAGGAACCCAGATGACAGCTAGAGCAAGACTTCATACCCCTCAGGTGATATCCTTCTGTATTTACAAACCTTAACCTTGTCCATACTGTATTGTTATCCTGTATGTCTAATCCTTTTCTTTCAGCAGTGTGTTAAAGTTCCTGTTAGTCATAGAGACCCCGCAGATTTGGGTATGTGTATTTCATCATTGTTGTAATAAAGATACCCCAGTTCTTAGTGAACTAGTGTGAATGTGTTATTCTTAAGATAGAGCTAACCTTTCTTCTAACCAGTTGCTGTGAAGTAACTGAAGGATCAAAAGGGAGTAGGAGCGCTTAAATCAGGGAATAACTCTTACACATAGTGTGTATATCTTTTGTCCCCATACAGTGGAGGTAACCTTGTCTCCTAGTCAGGTATTACTGTTTGAACAGATGTTACCCCTGATCAGGTAAGTGATAACTGAATAAGTAGGGAGAGAGAGGAGACCTGCAACTAAAGGATAATTGGCATACTAAGTAATTCGGCCATCCCATAATATTATTGTAGTAGCAAACCCTTAGTGAATAGTGAGAGAGACTTCCCAACATAGAGAGACAGAGAGCTGAAGGTATTCATAGGAAAGTGGTCGTCATTGATAAGTGGCGTTAGTGAGAGCACTGATTGTGGTCAGTGTGTATACCCACAGGATTGTGGCTTGTGTAAAAAGAACAGTCTTACGGGACTCTAAAGATAGAGAACAGTCTTACGGGACTCTAAAGATAGAGAACAGTCTTACGGGACTCTAAAGATAGAGAACAGTCTTATGGGACTCTAAAGATAGAGAACAGTCTTACGGGACTCTAAAGATAGAGAACAGTCTTATGGGACTCTAAAGATAGATGGGCTTGAGTGAGCACTGAGGGTAGTCAGTGTGTAGATCTGCCGGATTGCAGATCGGATTGTAAGTGAGTGAGCACCAGGTAGGAGACTGGTGTGTAGTTCCGCTGGATTGTGGACACAATAGAAAGAGAGTGAGCACTGGGGCTGCAGCCCAGTGTATATAGCACGCTGGAATGTGTGCCGAGTGAGCACTGAGGGTGAGCAGTGTGTATACCCGCAAGATTGCGGCTTGAGTGAGCACTGAGGGTAATCAGTGTGTAATGGTAGATAATCAGTCAGTCAGTCAAATAGGCTTTATTTCGACATAAATAATATCTTAAAAAGCGTACATACATGGTAAATTCAATTTAAACATTACTAGATAAAAAGCATAAAAACCCCTTACATACTAGGACTCAACGTTTTTTCCTACAATTTCTAGAGGGGGAGTTAATTAAATTAGCTAAAAGAGATAGGCCAGAAACAGACCATAAGTTTAAAATCATGATTAAACAATTTGCCTAAGTCTTTTTGACCATATCCGCCATGCCCACCCTAGGTATTTCGAGGTGGCGCATGCGAAGAATGTACGAGTGTCTGTAAGTAATATTCTTAGTGCCACATTGCAATGTCTGGTGCCCAAGGTGAGACACATTGGTTTAATCCATTTCATACGAGGAACCTTGTAGGCAGGGCACTCGAATAACAGATGGGGGACAGATTCACGGCGCTGAGGGCAGAAGGGACACCATGGAGCAGTCTGGTAAAGAATTTTTTTTTGGGCATGTGAGCTCCATTACAGGGAGAAGACCTACTCTAAATTTAAAATACAGGGATCTTTCCCATGGGGCAGAGATAATGTCCAGATACAGTTCTCTGATGGGGACATCTTTGAACTCCACGAAGTTTCTGGTCGACTTGCAGGTCGTTGAAGAAGAGTTTCTTTTGTTTGCCACCCATGACCAATAGAGTTGTTTTAACATAGATTTAGGCGGGGCTGACTGTTGGTGCCATGCTTCTTCCAGCCCCAGGTGGGCAAGTAGAGCCTTAATGTCCCTTAGCCATTTTATTTTTGCCCAACCTGTGGATTTAATTATCTCCCGTAGGCCATCCGCATAGCTTGAGAGCTCTGGCACTCTCCAGATGCGGGCCCACAGTAGCAGGGGGCGTAACTTTGCTTGATCTTCAATCGCCCGACAGCCCATGTCCAGTTGCAAGGGTAGGATAGGGACAGATGGACCGAGAGACATTAGGCTTCTCAGGAAGGCATTCTCGGCTCGGGTTAGCTCTTTCATGTTTGACATCCCCCAGAGCTCTGCCCCATAAAGTGCTGCACTCACTCCTCTGGCCGAGTAAATGTCCATTACTGCCACTATTGGTCTTGTAGATGCTGCTCTCTGCTCTTTCAACAGGGCCCCAGTCACTCTTTTCAGGCTCAGCAACATTTTAGTCAAATGACAGTCCCATTTCATAGAGTCCACCAAGCGGATGCCCAGGTAGTTAGTCGAACATCTTGGTTCTTTCCAGTGCAACGGACCCCAATGTTGGAGGGGGGCCGAGTTTTTGTGGGGGGTTCAAAATGAGATACTTAGTTTTGTCTGTATTAATACAGAGACCTCTCTGCTTGCAGAAATTGTCAAAACCAGAGAGGAGCTGCTGGAGGCCCATTGGAGATTTTGACAAAAGTAAAGTATCGTCAGCAAAGAGCAGGGTAGGGATTAAGCGACCTGCCAGACAGGGCGCATCTGCTGGTATCTGGGTCAGGAAGTCCACCACCCCATTTACATAGAGGTAGAATAGGGTTGGGGCAAGTACGCAGCCTTGCCGCACACCTCTATTCACCTCTATTCTTGAGGTCTTTTGTCCATTTGGCCCCCAGCGTATTTGGGCGTAGTTATTTTCATGGAACCTCATGATCAAGTAAAGCAAGTAGGGTGGCATACCGAGGTCACACAGTACCTTCCATAAGTTGTTTCTGGGCACCAAATCAAAAGCCGTCCGGAGGTCGATGAAGGCCAGGTATAGGGTACCCTTCCCAATCGTGACGACCTTCTAGTGGATCATGAGCAGCCTTAGCGATTGTTCTATTGTTCCAGTACCGGCTCTGAACCCAGCCTGAAAGTCCGAGAGTATCTTGTTATCGTCTGCCCACTGCTGAACCCTAGATAAGAGGGCCTTGCCCGCCACTTTTTGGGAACAATCTATCAGGCTAATCGGCCTATAATTAGCTGGGTCGTCTCTTGAGCCTTTCTTGTGCAGAGGGACCACCTCGGCTGCCATCCAAGAAGCAGGGAGGGGGGCCCCTGCCATAGCTGTGTTCAGTAGCGATGCAATTAGCAAACCCCATTCGCCTGTGTCCATGCGGAGAAGGTCGCCAGGAAGGCCATCAGGTCCAGCTGCTTTGCGGGGGACCAGAGATTTTATGGCAGTTTCAGCCTCTTTCCTGGTGAATAGACTCTCCTCATAGCTCCCATCACCTCGATGGATCTGTGGTAGTGGGAAGTCCATCGCTTCTACAGCAGATGCTGTATACAGATTTGAGAAGTGTGAGTACCACAGATCTTCGGTTATATTGCATGTGATGACAGTGTCCAAAGGTCTGTGTTTCTTTCGCAACAAGTCCCAAAAACCTTTAGCATTTTTTTCTACGCTGGCGACACGAAGTTCCTGCCAGAAGGCATCTTCCCGGTCTCTCCTGGCTGCCTTTAGCACAGATTTGTAGAACTTGCGTTTGGTAGCTATTGCTGTTGCATCACCACACTTTACTGCCAGAATTAGGGCTCTCTTTCCAGCACGGCACGCCGATGAGTACCAGCCTGATTTACCCTGTCGCTTGTCATGGTTTTTATTTCCCTTGGTATTTAGTTTGACCATGAACAAGTCCCCTATCGACGTCGAAACCTCGCTAAACATGGCTGAAATCTTGTGCGGGCTGGGAGGGTGACTTTCCAGAATTTCACAAGCTGCAGCAATAACGGCTCTGATGCAGGATAGTTTTTCTTCATCAATAGCCACTTTGTCCCATTTTAAACGTCTGAGGCAATTTGAGGGGACCACCCCCCCCGATGACCTCTGCTCAGATGCGTCATGAGCTCCGCGAGATGAGCCGATGTCCCTCCACCAATATATTAGGGATAATGAGAGTGCATTATGGTCACTTTCCAAGGAAGGCAGAACTATCATGTCCTCCATGTGGGCCCACAAAGGAAAGTTTAAAAGGATATAATCTATCCTAGATGAGTGACCCACCCTGTTATACGTGTGTGCCCCCTCTAGGTCTGACCGTGTTCTCCCGTTGGCTGCTCTCAAGCCATACTCTAGTGTGAGGGAATTCAATTGGACGATTCTAGGAGTCCATCTTTTGACAATTGGAAGATCGAGGGACGGAACGCCTCTCCTTGATTCTTCGTCATACAGGTCCAAGGATTCGTCGGCCATCAAGGGCTCAAATGTGCAGTTAAAGTCCCCCATAACCAAAATTAGAGAGTCTCCACGGCACTCCCCTAAGGCTGCTTCCAGAGCCATGAGGGTTGGTGACGAAGCCCTCCCTGAAACCCCTCGTGTGTAAATATTAAAGATCTCCAGCTTCTCAACTTTATTTGGGCATTTTACTGTGAGCCACATCAAATCTGGTGATTTTTGGGGATGATGGTGTACTCCCCATCCTAAGGATATATCGACCCAGACTAGGAGACCTCCAAATGGGCGCCCTCTTCCCGATACTGGAATACCTGCCGGGACAGAGAAGGTAGCATATCCTACTCTGTGCCTTGGTTCCACACACCACGTTTCTTGGAATGCGCAGACTGCGTGGGGCTCAGTGAGCGCCACCCAGTCCGGGGCGTCCAACTTGTTATTTAAGCCTGCCACATTCCAGCTGATAGCTTTCAGGGTAGGGCGATTCGGAGACCCAGCACTTCCAGCTTCCCTACCCGGGGCCCCCAAGATTTCTACCCCATCCACGGACTCAGTAAACTCAGTCCGACAGCCTAAGGGAGAGGGGATGGGGGAGTTGGGCGTGGGTTGGGGCGCAGGGGTGTTAACTAATGTCGGGGAGACCCTCCCAGCTATGCATGGTACAATAACCTTAGGTGGGGGGGCGTTTAATACCGCTTGATCGCCAAGTCACCAACCCCATCCCTGGGGTGGGGCCGCTTGGGTCGGTGTCCATGCCCTAGCTCTAACGTCCAAGGTTGGGTAATGCGGGTACCATGCGCCTCTACCCCCATTCGGCAAAAACTTCTTATGCCCAGATGACGGGGGGGGAACGATAAAAGTACCCCAAGTCCCTAGTTTGTATGTCGCAGAAGTTATGATGCGACTGCTGGCTGCAGATCTTACCTGCTGCTCTAGGATCGCTGAAGTTGATCAGCACGCAGTCCCCAGTTAAATCCTTGCGTCTATTGCCAATCCACCCCACACGACGAACATAAGCTATTCTGCCATCGATATGCCCTGGGAGGGGTCTATTTGCTTTAAGCCAGGAGAGGGTCTTGTGTTTAAGATCAGAATACAACTCACAAGAACCCTCTTCAAGCTCCGGGACTCCCGTTAGAATTACCACATACGGTTTACAACCAGGGGGGAGGCTAGCGTTGGGTGTGTGTGTTTTCGCCCTGTCTGATGATGTTTTAGCTGGAGATTTAGCTAAGGGTTTAGGCGCAGCCTGATTGCCAGGAGTGGGAATGGATGGAGTTATGTTTCCATTCGACGTGGTTGGCGCATTTCCTGCTGCTTTAGAGGTTGACGCTATAGGCTCAGGATTGGGAGCAAAGTTAACCTTGGGGGCCTTAAGCGCTTGAGTATTGGGTTTTTTCTTTTTGGCGGCCCGAGCTGGGTCCAAGAGTAGGGGTTTGTGGGGCAGGGCTGGTTCCAGTGTTAGGTTGTAGTGACTGTGTGGCCTCCCCAAGTACAGGCGCTTTTTGGCGAGACATTGGCTCCGAGGGAACTAAGGTGACAGCACCACTCCTTAACCCTCCATTGTCTTCGCCCTGCGCCTTGGAGTGGAATTTAACCAGTGATTTCACAGCGTAAAAATTATCCAACATTGATTGCTCAAGGGTAGCTAGTTTACGTGTGAGACTGTCGATCTTATCTGCAAGGGGCATCACCACAGACCTGATTATGCTCTCGACATCTAAGGGTGGGGTGGTGATGTCAGTGTGCACAGCCTGGGGGACTGGGGTGGTACTAAGAGACGCTGACGGGCCTGATATGCCAAGCCCGTCAGGACCCTTGGATACAGTAACTCTAGTGTGGATGGTAGGGGTTTTTGGGTGTAGGATGTGGTTTGTGGTGGTACCCCCTTTGGTCACGTTGTGCCTACTTACTTTACTGTGTGGCTTTTGGGAGCCCCCCCTGCGAGGACTAACAGGACGCTTTCTCTTCCTGTGTGCAGCTAGTCCTGGAGCTAATTTCCCTGATGGAGTAGTTTCTGGAGCCGCTGCTAGGGATGTGCTAGCTTCGGTAGGTGCGGCTGTGGGGGGAGGATTTGAGGCTTCGTTGGGCATCACAGAAGGACTTTGGGCATTATTGATCTCGGAATCAAGTTCATAATTTTGGGCCCCCAGCGAAGGATCAGTTGGATCAGGTGGGTTTGGGTGTGTTGAATCATGAGCAATGTCTAGTGCAGTGGTAGTTACCCTTTCTAGGCTTGCCCTAATCCGACTCACTCTCTCATCAATGTCCGGGGAGTCAATTACCACCAATGGTGTAGTAGGTACATTTACAGGACTGGGGGCTAGGGCAAGGGCGCCCAGAGATGAGCGCTTGTGTGATAGGCCCCTGGAGTCCCGGGAAAGCCTACGTTCGGCTAGGATTATCTCCTTTTCAACAATGGAGACAGCCGGAGTTATAAATTGATCCATTGTACCTATGACTACGTCTCCCGCAGCTTTCCTAGATTTGCTTGCTCTAGTGCCTGTGGCCATGCTCCCGTAGGTCCCGTGCTCACTTGGCAGAGCCAAGAGATGTGGCCCGGCCCGGCCTCTTCTGGCTCCTGATGGCCAAAGATGGTCCCGCCCTTGTCCCGGGCTTCTCCCGCGATGCTCCCGCGTGCTCCCGCACAGCGGGGAAGGGGCGTTCCTTTATGGGGGCGTGAAGCGAGGGATGGGAGGGGCAACAGGTCAGCAGGTGTGCCGGGAAGCAGGGGCTCCTGGTTAGGAGAGTCCCTGCAGCGGCGCTGATGGTGCGAGCTGGATCCCTGCTCCCTCGAGTCCTCCAGAAGGCTGTGAGCAAACGTGCTCCCAACAGCCACTCAAGGCCAGAACTGCGACGCGGCACCCGCGGAGCGGGTGCGGCTAGTTGTTGCAAGAAAAAGCGGCTACATCAGTAGCAGTAGCGACCACAGGAAAACGCCGGTAAGCCCTCGGCGTGTTTGTGTGTTGTGTTAGATAATCAGAACTGCCCCAGGGTAGATTAGTCTGGACCCATGTGGTCTCGAGACTATGAGGTATGAGTGTGGTGTAGGGCATGGATGTCCTTAGTAATCAGTGAGTATTCTTAGTATCCCTATAGATTTAGTGGTGTTTCTGATGATATGAGCTTGTATATTGCGAGTTCCCCATCCTCAGGTAGGTACCCAGGTGCCTGGATAGATGGTTCTGAGGAGGGAGGTGGTTACGTTCCGGCTGGGTTGGAGGGGCTCTCAGGAGCTGATCCCATCTGGTCCGAAAATCCAGTCGTTACATCTGGCGTAGTCGGCTGCTTACCAAGCCTGTGTGACCTGGCCATGTGCTTGGATAGTTTCCCATAAGTTGTGGGGGAGTGCCCTGATCGCCAGTTCCATCTGGCGTAGTCTTGCAGTTTACGAAGCCTGTGTGACCTATTGGCTTGAACAGCTGAGTTTCCCATAAGTTGTGGGGGAGTGCCCTAAGCGCCAGTTACATCTGGCTTAGTCGGCTGCTTACGAAGCCTGTGTGACCTGGCCATGTGCTTGGATAGTTTCCCATAAGTTGTGGGGGAGTGCCCTGATCGCCAGTTCCATCTGGCGTAGTCTTGCAGTTTATGAAGCCTGTGTGACCTATGGGCATGAACAGTTGCAGTGTGAGGAGATTGCAGTACATCATGGCATTTGGCTTATGCAGGGTGGAAGAAATGCTTTTCATCTTGGTGTTTGAACTGTCAGGCTTGAATGGTGGCATTACATGTGGGAGCCAGTAACATCTTTGTGATGATCCAATTGTACAAATGTGTGTGAAAAATGCTTTTAAATTGCCCATTAAATTGCTTGCTGCGTCTGCTTATGCTGTGCAATGTGAAATGTGTTCAATGTAATATGACTTGTGGAGTTCCTTGTAAATAGCTTCTTGTAAATATGGCTTGTAAATAGCGCCATGTTAATGTAGCTTGTGAGGAGCATGTTCTCATTTTGACTCGCTGTGTTCCTTGTGAATCGCGCCTTGAATATATTCCTTGTGAGGAGCATGTCATTTTTTGAACTTGTTGACTTTCTTGTAAATATGGCTTGTGAATAGCGCCGTGTGGTTATGGCTTGGACAGGGCATGTTATCATTACGTTAGGCAGGAGAGAGCTGGATCTCTTTCAAATGCTTGGGGGATTTGTTTTGTAGATGTGTGCACGTGTTATGTGAAAACGTGGAGAGATGAGTTCATGACTTTCCCATGTACTGCAGTCATTGGGGAATGATTGTGCTTGAGCTGCCAAAGGGTTAATATCTTGTATTGAGATGGCAGGATTTATTTTAACATGCTGTTTAACATGCATGGTTATTTGAGCTGACACTAAAAGTCAGTGAGTGTTTTGATGAATGATGGTTTGATTTGACTTTCATTGGTTGCTGGGTTCTGCCTATGTGCTTTGTCAGCTTGCTGACGGAAGGGTAACATCTTGTGCTGAGAGTAGAGCTGTGTTCATTTAACATTCTTTTTGAAATGCGTCTACGAATTTGTGTGGGTTTGCCTTGGAACTGATGATTTCATGTGTCTGACTCTTAGAGGTCGGTAAGTTATAAACCAACCAGTCGGATTGAGATAAGGGTTTGCATGGAGGGAGCAGTGTTCATTTAAATGTGATACTTAATATGCATCCACAGACGTGTGGAGAATTATTTTTGAATGCATGATTTAAAATGAGTGAAATATTAAAAAGATGGCCCGGTTAGAGTGCACGCTACGGGCTGTTTTCATTAATTATTTCGTAGAGGGTTTTCCAACTAGAAAGGAATATGTAAACCGGTGTTTTGGAATGATCACAGGTTGTGAATAATTACTCTTGACCAACAGTGCACGGTAACATGTGCTTTTAATTAGTGAAATGCAACTGTGTGTTTTTAAAACAAATGTGTTCTCATTATTATTTTTCCAATGCAAGCTGAACCTTTTTTCAAATGCAAATGTTTCTGATATGTAGCAGACCATTGTGTGAGTATACCCACTCAGTTAGAAAAATGACTATTTGAAAAAACTGATGAATCTGGCCTGCAGTGCAAATTTATGGTGTTTCACATGTTATTTTCCAAATGTTAACTGTAATGTGTCTGCTAATATTTTTTCCTTTGCAGCTAGTAGCAGTACTGAATTATTTTAAAATGCTAGCATGTCACTTAGTTACTGAAAATATATGCCCTTATTAATATTCAGATGCTTTTCGTCAAGTTTTCAATTTAATTTAGTTAGTTTGAGAACAGTGGTTCTGGCATGGGAACGGAGTTGTTTTGAGTTCCAGGGAATGTGTTTTTTGACCTTGAATTTGCCTGGCTCTCAGAGAAAAGCTGTTTTGTGAAGGGAGGGCCTTTCCCTCTTGGAGCGCCGAGCAGTGCCTGTCTTGTTATCATTGGCCATCCTCCAATTTCTTTCCGCGGAAGAAATGTTTATGTAAGGGAGGGGTCAAGTCGCTCTTCCTTGCTGTCGGCGCAGACAGCTTCATTGCCTTCAGATAAGGGATCCTTTTACATGCAGAATAATTGGCAGACGCTTTGCCCTTGGAGTTAGATAGATACAGTAGGCCTGGGTTAGCTTCCCTGACTAGAGATTAGAGATGCTTGGACCGAGTGGTTGGCAGCAGCCTTGCTCCTGCAATGAGATCAGTACTTGGCAGTGATTCAAATTACATCACACTGTAGCCTGGCTTCTGCGTATTTTTTGGAGCGGATTCAAAATTCTGAGCACGAACATCTTTCTGAAGGGAGGGGCTGTCTCACAGAGGATTAGGGTGTTGCTAGGCCCCAGCCCTTCTGGCTGTGTATGAAAAAATTTGATTTTGTCCAAACAAATTTAAAAGTATATGATTTTAATTATTTCTTGAATTCAGAATAATGTTTTTATTAATTAGGATGTTTCTTTCGACAATGAAAAGCACTTGGGGTGCTTTTTAAATGGAAAATTTATTTTTGCTAGATTAATGATACTGGTTTTCTCGTTCTAGGTTGTTGGGTTGTGGTGTTTGGTGTGTGCATCGGCCCACCCCCCTCCCACTCCCTTTATTATTTTACTTTTTTGTTCTCATTTTTTATGTTAGTTTGTTATTTTTGGAAGATGGAACCAGACCAGACCGGAATGGTGGTGGATGAACGGCGGAAGCTGAAGACTGGATCGGAGGAAGTGCTTCCTTGGTACCAGATACAGATGAAGATGCAGGGTGGTGACCTACACTGATGTACCCACAATTGACTGCCTTGAACCCCAAAATGATGCTAAAAGAGATCTTACATTGACTGAACTCCTGAAATTTGAATTACAACCTGCAGTTGGCTGACAAAGCCAATAGTCATCTTTTAAAAAAAATGTTATTCTAAAAGAACCCATTTTTATTTGGTTGTGATAATGTTTCCCACAAAAGGAATTTGTTATGTAATTCCTTGGCCTGCATTATTCCCATGTTTTTCTTTGCAATCACCACGAACAGGCCCCAAATGAAATGATTACAGTCCTGTTCATGTTTTAATGTTTATGCAGTGCCACATGACTGAACTGTTTCATATATATTTTGCTTTTACTCTGCTATGCTATTTTACACTGGTTTATCTTTCACCTATTATAGTTTTCCTGTTTTCTGCAAAACAGTCTTGCCAATGGAGGAACGAAAAAAAAAAAATGGTGGTGCACTCATGTGTTCCACAGTGTGATACAGTGGGAAACTAGGTGCTAACTGTTTTGTGCTTTTATGTATGCACCACATTTAGATACATTTCTTTGATTCATTGCCTAATATGCATAGTGCTACACCAGCTATTTTGTAGGAATGGGGTTATCTTTATTTTCCTGTTATTACACTTTCACTTTGATTGATCCAACGGTGGTTACCCTAGACTTTCAGTTGTCCTGGGAGGTGTGTCTTTTAGTATGGTTATGTCCTACATTTATTATTAATGTTTGCCCAGACCTTGAGAACCGTTTGTCATGTTTATTTCTCAGATTTCACCACATTTTTTCTTAAGTTGACCAATGTAGGTAGGCCTCATTTAGGCCCATTGTTATTTTTATTCCACACACATGGCCCTACACCAATAGATTTCATGAGTTATCATTAGTTTAAGTTGTCCGAAGTAGGTAGGCCTCATTTAGGCCCTTTATTGTTTTATCATTAGAAGTTGAAGCACATTTAGTTCTTAAGTTGACCGGAGTAGGTAGGCCCCATTTAGGCCCCTTGCTGTTTTCATTCAACAAATAAGTCCCTATATCAATAGAACTCATCAGTTATCACTAGAAGTTGAGGCATATTTCGTTTGAGGATGCTTTGGTTAGTTTCTGTTGTTCTCAGATCAAATCTTAGATATGTTTCAGCATTCAAGTCAAGGGTGCTTTGATTTGTTTTCAGTTGGTTGTTAGATTTGTATTCCCTACATTAATTTTCAGGTGGAATTTCCTTAAGTTGTCATTCATTTTAGAGAGTTTTATTTGGTTTTTGGTTTTGTTGATAGATTATGTTGATGTTTGTTTATTTGGATGTTGTTGTTTATAGATGTTCGCAAAATAAAGTCTAAGGGTGGAATGTATTGACAGGCTTTTTGGCTCTATTTGGCAGTGATAAAGACTTTAATCTTGCTCACATCTAGGATATGTATTCCTAGCTTGTGTTGGCCCTTTTAAGCCCTTTCTTCCAGACCTAGAAGAGGCCATCTATTGCCTATTGGCTTTGGCCTTTCATTATTGCTTATAGTAGAGGTTGGATCCTGTAGTCCTGACTTTATATTACACATTGGTATGGTTTATGTAGGTACTCTGACAGAGCTAAGGGTTATTTCATCCTTCTCAGGCCTACAAGGCCCAGAACTAGAGAGACTCCATTTTGATGGAGCTGAGAGGCTTCAAGGGAAAAGGTAATATTTTGGTTTTGAGCTGTTGTTCGCCCTAAGCGAACCGGAGAGAACCGGCCAGAGCTGAATCTAATCAGGAAGTGTCTCTGGGCTCAGGTCTCTAGACGAAACAAGCAGCTGGTCACTGTGGGAGCGTCTAGCGCAAGGAGCCTGGTACATGGAATCAGTGGGAGGAAGCTGCTGGCTGGAACTTTCCATGAGGAGACAGCATTCTATATTAGTGAAGTGCCGAGGCGGAGTCAGTGAGTTGAGTTGGAGGAGCAGAGTCGAGTTGAGCTGGAGTGGTAGAAGCAGTGGAGTTGAATTGGAGGAGCAGAGAGTGTTGGTAGAGTTGGAGGAGTGGAATTGCAGGAGGAGAAGATACAGAAAATGCTTGGAACAGAGAGAAGACAAACAGACAGTCAGGAACTGAAGGAAGGAAGCAGTCAGAAGCAGTTACTTATCAGGAGGAGTTGTGAATAGCTGGAGTCTGAAGTAATGCCTTTTAGAAGAGACTGAAGTTATATCGTGGATTAATCTGTGGGAGCAGCTGGAGTTAATTGGACATTGGCACAGAGACAGAGTGAAAAAGGTAGTGGAACAAACGGTTATCAGAGCGGCAGAAACCATTAGACTGAAGCTGGAAGGTAGAGACAGTTCGTGGGGGAGAGGAGTCCAGTGCAAAGTGATCAGCGCAGATGTGTATCCAAGAGTGCAAGAGAGAGAGTCTGAGATGAGCCAAGGCACAGACGAGAGAGGAACCCAGATGACAGCTAGAGCAAGACTTCATACCCCTCAGGTGATATCCTTCTGTATTTACAAACCTTAACCTTGTCCCTACTGTATTGTTATCCTGTATGTCTAATCCTTTTCTTTCAGAGGTGTGTTAAAGTTCCTGTTAGTCATAGAGACCCCGCAGATTTGTGTATGTGTATTTCATCATTGTTGTAATAAAGATACCCCAGTTCTTAGTGAACTAGTGTGAATGTGTTATTCTTAAGATAGAGCTAACCTTTTCTTCTAACCAGTTGCTGTGAAGTAACTGAAGGATCAAAAGGGAGTAGGAGCGCTTAAATCAGGGAATAACTCTTACACATAGTGTGTATATCTTTTGTCCCCATACAGTGGAGGTAACCTTGTCTCCTAGTCAGGTATTACTGTTTGAACAGATGTTACCCCTGATCAGGCAAGTGATAACTGAATAAGTAGGGAGAGAGAGGAGACCTGCAACTAAAGAATAATTGACATACTAAGTAATTCGGCCATCCCATAATATTATTGTAGTAGCAAACCCTTAGTGAATAGTGAGAGAGACTTCCCAACATAGAGAGACAGAGAGCTGAAGGTATTCATAGGAAAGTGGTTGTCATTGATAAGTGGCGTTAGTGAGAGCACTGATTGTGGTCAGTGTGTATACCCACAGGATTGTGGCTTGTGTAAAAAGAACAGTCTTACGGGACTCTAAAGATAGAGAACAGTCTTACGGGACTCTAAAGATAGAGAACAGTCTTACGGGACTCTAAAGATAGAGAACAGTCTTACGGGACTCTAAAGATAGAGAACAGTCTTACGGGACTCTAAAGATAGAGAACAGTCTTATGGGACTCTAAAGATAGATGGGCTTGAGTGAGCACTGAGGGTAGTCAGTGTGTAGATCTGCCGGATTGCAGATCGGATTGTAAGTGAGTGAGCACCAGGTAGGAGACTGGTGTGTAGTTCCGCTGGATTGTGGACACAATAGAAAGAGAGTGAGCACTGGGGCTGCAGCCCAGTGTATATGGCACGCTGGATTGTGTGTCGAGTGAGCACTGAGGGTGAGCAGTGTGTATACCCGCAAGATTGCGGCTTGAGTGAGCACTGAGGGTAATCAGTGTGTAATGGTAGATAATCAGAACTGCCCCCGGGTAGATTAGTCTGGACCCATGTGGTCACGAGACTATGAGGTATGAGTGTGGTGTAGGGCTTGGATGTCCTTAGTAATCAGTGAGTATTCTTAGTATCCCTATAGATTTAGTGGTGTTTCTGATGATATGAGCTTGTATATTGCGAGTTCCCCATCCTCAGGTAGGTACCCAGGTGCCTGGATAGATGGTCCTGAGGAGGGAGGTGGTTACGTTCCGGCTGGGTTGGAGGGGCTCTCAGGAGCTGATCCCATCTGGTCCATAAATCCAGTCGTTACACTGAGTGTGAAGGAATGTCTGTGGATATGCGAGTATGTGCATGTCTGGGTGGGTGGGTGGGTGGGTGTCTGACAGAGTGTGATTGTGTATCTGCAGGAGTGATTAAATTAGTATGTGCAGGGTGTGAGTGTATGTGTCTGATTGAGTGTTTGTAGGTATGTGTGTATGGTTCCAGTTGAGCATTTGTGTGTTTGTGAATACAAAGAAATCTTGGTGGATGTGTAGCTTTGTGCGTGACTCGATATGTGTAGAATGCCTGAGTGTGTTGTTGTCTATATGTGTGAGTGAGTGTGTGGGGGTGTTTGTGCATGTATCTGTCTGAATGTGTGGTTGTATGTCTGTGTGTTCCTAGTTGTGCATGTGTGATGAGTGCAAGGGGGTGCCTGTGGATATGTGAGTATCTTATGTGTCTGGGTGTGTGGAACACAGTGCATGCTTGTACATCTGTAAATATGTGAGTGAGTGTATGGATTTCTGTGTAATCATATGTTTATACGTAAGTATGACTATGGCTGTTTTACATGAGATGTTTTAAAGTAGGCATATAAATGTCTGGGTATATATGGTTAAAAAACTACTTTTAAGACTATCTATGTATGTGTCATGAAATGTGGATGTACCTGTCTCAAGTTCTAAATGTCAATAAGTATGTTTTCATATATATGATTCTCTCTATTGCAAACTACCTGTAAAAGAACTTTCAAGATGATCCCCAATGTTTTATTAAGTATTTAGCAATACTGTTAAGTTTCAGTATGTAGCAAATAAAGAGTTATATTAAAAACAATAATAATAAATGTAGATCAAACATGAACAGGGTTTCATTTTGAAATTTGTAGCTCTTTGACCACTTTAAAACTCCATTCTTTCTTTTCCTCTTCTATAACTCATTCTGTGCCAGGCCTTTTTTTGGCTATTTGGGTTTGCGCGTAGGCCCTATCAGGGGCGGATTGGGAAAAGGAACATTGGAACACGTTCTTCTCTCTGCTAGAATTGCAGAAGCAGTTAGAACCCAACAATCCCCGAAACCATCCAACATACACTGAACCAGAGACACCAGTGCTCATCCGATGGCCTCAAGGGAAGGGGGTTTGGGAACACACAATAAACTAAAATAAGAAATGAAAATAAGAAGATAAAATAAAGAAAAAAACAACTGGTGCACGTTTGTGCTGGTGGAGAAGCAAACTCTGGGTCACAGAATAGACTGGGACACTGATCTCAATAAGAGAGAAAGGAGACCAGCTCCTATGGGAGTAAGAACACACAAAACTATAAACAATCGAATGAAGTACAAGTCATGCATGAGCTTCTTCAGTATGTCTGATGATACCTTCACATGTGGCAGGGAAAGTCAAAAACACACACACACCTTGAAAGTAAAAACCAAACACACACACCTTCACACACTGCACACTTGCATAGAGATAATCTTTTAAGAGGTATGGCTATATGCATGAACCCAAAAGGACACTGCACCCTTTTGTTATAACACCATGCAAGGCTTGGCAGCATTACCAAGACCTTTGTTATAGCGAGACCTCAGCGATAATAATGAGTAAAGAGCAAGTGAAACAGAAACCACACATACGTCATGGAATGTTCGTAATAGTATGAAAATAACTGCATCCATGCCTTAGTCTTTGCAAGCACAGAAGAAAACTGATAATGAGTCAGGAGGTCTATGATGACGGGAACAGCAAGCACCGTAAGAAAAAGGTCTACACGGAACTCAGATCTCCCTCAGAATACCCAAACATGCAATGCAGGGAGTTATCTGCGAGGAGCTAGGGCCGCAACAGCTATAGGAATGTTCAAGGTGAGATTCTCAATGCGAAGCCTTGAGCATTGCTAGGGCGGAGTTCAAAAACCTCTTCCAACCAAGATGGCCCCTGTGAGGTTAACGGGTTGTGTAGCGGGAGCCCTAGCCACTTCGGGCCGTCATAGAGAAGAGTACAGGACCAGCCGCTAAGGGCCATCCATGCCGAGAGATTGTGCGCGACACCAGCCTGCCGGAACAAAGGTAAGGAAAACAGGGCCAAGTAGCACTAGTGGACAAAAAACAGGACAAAACAGCACAACTGAGCACACCACACAGGGATAGGTATATTCCCTCCCCAGGTGAGAGAGGTAGGGTGAAGTGTGCTGGTGTAGAGGAAACCAGTTTTGGAGCCTGAAGCAGTGTATCTGAAAAAAACAGTTATAGATACCTTACCTTGGAATAGGTTCCTTATCTTAGAATTACTCCCAGGTGTCAGACTGGATGAGGAAAGTTTTTTGTCAGCAGTACCCCTGTGCAGCGAAAGGTGGCGTCGGTCGGCTCCGCGTTCGTCGTTGGCGTCGTGGTCGTCGGGATGATGTTGTGGTAGCTACTTAGACACAGCCCTCGCGCACTGACATCAGTTCTTTCTTTTTCCAAGCCAGCCAGTGCAGATCCGGAGAGATGAGTCCCTCCAGTCACTTTATGCTGACTTTTTGGTGACTTTTTTCGACACCGTTTTTGAGTCTTGGACTAATGGTGCACATCAGAGATGCCCAGTTTCAAGGCTTGCGGCTCATGCAGCCGACTGATGTCGGTGACGGATCCGCACCGTGTGTGCCTGTTTTGCCTGGAGTGCGACCATGATCCCAAGTCGTGCCTTGGCTGCCGATCCATGAATCTGGAGTCTTTGCATGAGAGGTCCTAAAAGCTTCTCGAGGCCCGGTAGTCGGTTCTGTGCCATTCGAGGTCTCGGTCACGTGGGACATCGAGGGACCGTTCTCAGAGCCACCACCCCCAGTCTTCTTCAAATTCTTTCCACTCCTCAGGTAAGTCGAAGCACAAGAAGAAGTCGAAGAAGCATCGTCGCTCTTTGACTTCTCCCCATTGGTTGGCTGATGCAATGAGGAATGTGGGTGGTGCCCCTGCCGTGGCTCCGCATGCGGAGCCTGAACATTCGACTCTGACCCTGAGCAACCCCTGCCCAGCTCCGCACCTTTTACGAAGCAATGCATGCCATCTTTGGGCACCCAACTCCGCTGACGTGCCTTTGGGTCCGCGGACTCAGCTGGGGGCCCTAGGTCTTCAACTCCAGCGGCACTTCAGGGTCCTCTTACATCCAGGCCTAGATCCGGATTGGGGCCAGTCGACCTGATTACACCTCCCCCGGCGATGTTTCCACTGGCACCACGTCCGCAGCTGATGCCGGTTGTGTTCCCAACCGGCGTCAACCCCGGCCTCCGCCCTGTACTGGACACGGAGCAGGACCGGCGTCGACCGATGCCGGATCCGACGCTGATGGGTAATTTTGTGCCCTTGTTCTATCCTAGTGCTCCAATCAAACCAGATTGGCAACCAGAGGAAGGTGAGAAGGACTGGGAGGGGTCTGGCGCCCACTAACTGACCAGTTGGAGTATGACCAGGACTGGAGAGAGGAACTGGGGAAGCCAGTGGTCTTGATACCTCACCAGACCTTGGCATGTTTTCTCTTCCACCGTGGCTACGGAGGAGGGAGCATCTTACGCCGTGGTGTTGTGTAGGGCAGCAGAGGCTCTCAACCTCGAGCTACCTATGGTGGCAGTCAGGACTAACCTCCTGACAGAAGTCCTTCAGCTGGCAGCGAGCACTTCAGAGCCCCTGCTGCCGTTCAATGACACCCTCACCGACATCCCCTTGAGTACGTGGTTCAGGCCCAACACAGGGGCACGAGCGACCCCACTTTCCTCTCCCAACACCCCACCCCTCAGACCTTTGTGGTCCAAGCCTCCACATCCAAAGGTATATACTGTAACCACCACCTGATAGGGAATCCAAAAAGCTGGACAATCTTGGGAAGAAGATGTTTTTTTCCTCCAGCTTGGGACTGCGGTCGGTAAACACCACAAGTCTGTTGGGCCGTTATACCCACTCTGTGTGGGATATGGTGGCGCAGGTGCTGCCCCAGTGCCCTGAGGAGGCCTGGGCCGTTCTCTCCCATTCAGTTGCCGAGGGGAGAAACACAACGAAATTTACCATACGCTGTGGACTGGACACCGCCGATTCGCTAGGTAGGACTATTTCAACGTCAGTAGTCCTTAGATGCTACACCTGGCTGAGACCGACTGGCTTTTCTGGAGATGTCCACGCTACCCTTATGGACATGCCCTTTGAGGGCTGTTGCCTGTTCGGAAACAAGACAGACTGAGCACTAGAGCTCTTCAAGGGCTCACGGGCTACAGCCAAGTCCTTGGGCCTCTCCACCACTCGCCCTGCTCAGTCTGCCTTTTGCCCCTTTCATGGCTACGGAAAGGGTGCCCCACCATCTTCCACCCAGGGCCACAGGCCAGTGCAAGTTGTTCAGCCCCTGCGTGGCCGGGGGCGTGGGACGCACCGTCGTGGGTCTGGGGGCCAGCGAGTGGGCCAGTCCACCACCGCCCACTCTCGAACAGCCTCCAAACGCTCCTAGTCCAACCTTCAAGGGCCACCAATCGCCAGTGGTCGGCAGTATTCACCATCACCTCCCTCACTGGCGCAGCATCACGTTGGACAAGTGCTTTTCGCAGATAGTCCAAAGGGGCTACTCCCTCCCCTTCAAGACTTCCCCCCCAGCCATGCCCCCTCAGTACCATCGCATGTCGGAGGATCATCTGGCCCTTCTCCAACAGGAAGTTGTGGCTCTCTTGACCAAGGGACCCATCGAGCGAGTCCCCGCCCCAGAAGTAGGTTGTGGTTGCTACTCCTACTACTTTCTGGTGCCCAAGAAGGGCAAAGGCCTGCAACCTATCTTGGATCTCAGGAACATCAACCGTTACCTCTAGAAGGAGAAGTTCAAAATGTTGACGTTAGCTCAGGTCTTGTCTGCCCTCGACCCTGGAGACTGGATGGTAGCGTTAGACTTGCAGGACGCCTATTTTCACATCCCTGTTCTGCTGGCCCACCGGCGCTACTTGCGGTTCACGGTAGGCCATGAGCACTTTCAGTTTACCGTGCTCCCTTTGGCCTTACCAGCACCCCTCGGGTGTTCACAAAAGTGATGGCGGTGGCCGCAGCTCATCTGCGCAGATCAGAGGTTCCAGTCTTCCCCTATCTCGATGACTGGCTGTTGAAGGCGGCCTCACCCAGGCTGTCGACTCCCACCTCCAGACTACGCCCAACCTCCTGCATTTGCTGGAGTTCTCCATCAACGTGCCAAAGTCGCACCTGACTTCCTCACAGAAACTCCTCTTCATCGAAGCAGTTCTGGAAACAACGCAGTTTCAGGCCTATTCTCCCAAACCGCGAGTCCTGGATATTCAGGCCATGATTCCAATCTTTAAGCCTCTATCCCAGGTTTCGGTCAGGATGACCCTCCGGCTCCTGGGTTGGCTGGAACATCAGGGCATATCCCTGGTGGTTCAACACATGGCAGATTCACTGAACGCCAGGGTACATGAAGGATCACGAATGCCATCTTTACTCGTGGAGCAAGGTCTCTTTCAACAGTAGGGAGTGCCTTGGTCAGATCTATTTGCCACCGAAGAGAACGCGCAAAGACAGAAATTCTGCGCGTTGGAATTTCCAAGGTGGCACTCGCTCAGCGACGCTTTTCGCCGCAAGTGGAGTTGCGGTCTTCTGTATGCCTTTCTGCCTATACCACTTCTGCCCAGAGTGCTGAAGAAGATCAGGCGTGACTAGGCCCAAGTCAATCTTGTGGCTCCGGATTGAGCGCAAAGAGTCTAGTATCCCAAACTATTGCACATGGCCATCGATCCGACTGCCTTTTCGGGAGGATCTTCTGTCGCAGCAGCAGGTCCTCCACCTGAACCTGTCAAGCGTCCACCTCCTTGCGTGGAGATTGAGCGGCGACAGTTGACAGCATTCGATCTTCCTCCTGAAGTCTGTGATGTTATCTTGGCAGCCAGGCATCCCTCCACTAAGGTGGTATACGCCTGCAGACCAAACAAATTTGTGGCATGGTGCACAGCAAAGGCTGTGGATCCCCTTTCCGACCCTCTTTCTGAAATTCTCTTGTTCCTCTTTTCTTTGGCCCAGCAGGGCTATGCCCTGAGTACTCTAAAGGGCTACCTCTCAGCCAGTTTAGCCTTTCTTAGGCTTCCTGATCAGCCTTTTCTTTTCAAGTCCCCCGTTGTAAATTGCCTCCTTAAGGGCATTACTCATCTTTTTCTTCCTGCTCCCTTCGTAATGCCCTAGTGGGACTTGAACTTCGTTCTCAGGTATTTTATGTGTGCTCCCTTTGAGCCACTACATAACTGTCCTCTCATGCTTCTGACTTTAAAAACTGCCTTTCTGATGGCCATCACCTCTGCACGCATAGTGAGTGAGCTCCAAGCTCTTTCTTCTAAACCTCCTTTTCTGTCTGTTCATCCGGACAAGGTTGCTCTTCGAACTCGTCCTTCCTTCCTTCCTTCCTTCCTTCCTTCCTTCCTTCCTTCCTTCCTTCCTTCCTTCCCAAAGTGTTCTCTTCTTTCCACATTGGACAGACCATCAGTTTGCCCACCTTCTTTCCACCTCCGCATCCTTTGAAAGAAGAGGAGAGCCTCCACTGTCTGGATCCAAAACGTGTGCTTTCATTTTATTTGGATCGCAAAAAGCAATTCCGGGTAAATGACCAGCTCTTTGTTGGCTACCTGGGTGCCAAAAAAGTTTGGGCTGTGCACAAACGGACCACTTCTAGATGGGTTGTTTTGTGCATCAAAGCTTGCTAATCCTTGGCAAAGAAGGAGCCTCCAGTGGGGTTACGCGTCCATTCCACCAGGGCGATGGCAGCTACCACTGCTTTGGGATGTGGAGTCCCCCTTAATGACATCTGTCAGGCAGCTACGTGGGCATTGCTGCACACGTTCACATACCATCACTGCCTGGACAGCCAAGTCCATGGAGATGACTTCTTTGGCCGTTCTGTTCTCCAGGACTTTTGTTGTGAATTTGGTTCCCAGACCCACCTCAGGGGTTGGTATTGCTGGTGTATCTATTCAAAGGTAAGGAATCTATAACTAACTGTTTCTTTCAGATGAACAAGTTACTTACCTTCGGTAACAATATATCTGTAGGAAACACAGGTTAGTTATAGATTCCTTATCGCCTCACCCATCCTCCCCGTTCTGCAAACTGATTTATAGGGTTAAGGACTTCCTTTCAGGGCCCTAGTTTTGTGCACCAGTTTGTCAGTGTCTTGCATGAATCTGTGCTTCTGGCGTGGAAAGTCGTGTACAGAACTGATGTCAGCACGCAAGGGCGGCGTCGAAGTAGCAACCGCAACTTCATCCCGGTAACCAGGACAAACGTGGAGCCGGCTGTCACCACCTTTTGACACGCTGGGATACTGCTAACCAAAAACGTTCCAGATCCAGTCTGAAGCCTGGGGAAATTCTATGGTAAGGAATCTATACTAAGGTAAGGAATCTATAACTAACCTAGGTTTCTTACAGATGTATTGTTAGCAAAGGTAAGTAACTTGTTCATCTAGCACCCTGAGGGCCTACCCCCCAAGGGAGGATCCGCCCAGACGGATGACCCCAACCCTGCAAGCAGTTGTCTTAGGAAGGATATACCGTACACACAGAATGACCCCCACCCTGCTGGACGGAGGATGACATTGTGGAGCCCGAGGGATCCTGACAGGAACCCCCGTCCAAGGATCAGGGACAGGGCCAGGTTTGTGGGGATTTCGCTGGTGGAATATACGTAAAAGACGTGGGGCATGGATGTGTGATGCCAGCTCCCAGTTCCGTTCGTGTAGGCCATACCCTTTCCAGGCCACCAGGTAATAGAAGGTGCCTCGGTTACAACGAGAATCAACAATGGAACTCACTTCATGTTCTAAGTGACCCTCAACATCCACAGGTGGCCGTGGGGTGAGGTGTTGAGTGTTTGGGTGAGTGAGTTTTAAGAAGAACACATGAAAGGTAGGATGAATTTGCAACTGCACTGGTAAGGCTAAACAAACTGAAGAGTTGCGATACACTGTTAGTATGGGGAAGGGACAAATGCACTGTGGTTGAAATTTATGAGGCCCCCTAACTGGAAGTGTTTGGTTGATAACCACACTTGCTGCCCACCTGACACTGAGAGGCTGGGCGTCTCTTTCTGTCCGCATACTGCCTGTACATGACCTTTGCATGAGTCTCATTCCTTTTTAGTTCTTTGAGGACTTGTTGGTGCAAGGTGTGACTATGAGCTAAGGTTTTAGAATAGGAGGGGTGCTCTGTCAGGAGAGGTGAAATCCTGGGATGGTAACTCAAAAGAGTGTAGAAAGGAGAGAAGCCAATGGATAAACTAACTGCTTTGTTATGGGCGAATTTAGCTAACAATAATTGATCAACCCATAATTCTTATTCTGTTGCGTAATTCCGTAGTAATTGTTCGATTTCCTGGTTGGATATTGCTGTTTGCCCATCAGGTGATAAGCGGCAGAGATATCCTTCGAAATGTTGAGCAGCTCACAAAACACCCCCCAAAAATACGAAACAAAATGCGTCTTGCGGTCTGAAATTGTGTGATGGTAAGCCATGGAGTCGTACGATGCCTTGTAAAAACAAGTTAGCCAGGTGGGCGGCATCCGGTATGCCTTTTGCGGGAAAGCAGTGACACCTTTTAGTTACCAGATCAACTACAACTACAATGGATGTAAACCCTTGGTCTTGAGGTAAATCGGATATTAGGTCTATGGATAGCAAATGCGAAGGTGAAGGTGGTGTTGGAAGAGAATTGAGCTGTCCAGCAGGTTTCTGTCGCTCAGGTTTCGTACCGGCACAGACGTCACATGTTGTAACGTACTGATGACAATCAGAACGTAGGTTCAGCCACCAGTAGTTTCTTTGCAGAAGTTCTATTGTTTTAGTGAACCCATGGTGACCAGAAAGTGGAGAATCATGATACCATTCCAAGACTTTGTGTTGAAGTTCCACTGTGGGGGGAAGCAAGCATTTCTGATAGTATAATGCACCTCTTACAGTTGTTTGGTCTGGATGTTCTTTATCCATTGTGCTATGTCTACATGAGTAGAGGCTTGTTGTACTTGTTCAGTCCACGTATTGTCCCTGGTGTTGATGTTATTCAAATTCAAATTCAAATTTCAAAGCTTTATTCGACATTCGTCATAAAAGCAATTCCTCCCTAACACTATACAAATAAATACTATATCTAAAAATACTCACAATAAAATACATATTAAACAATTGACAGTCGAATACAATGCACAATTAAAAACATTTGCTTGATTCATAAATTGGTAAAAAGAATTCTATCCTAAAAACCGTATTTTTAATCAGATACAATATCTAATAAAGTGCGAGTGCGGATCACCCAAACCCAACCAAGAAATTTGGCTACGGCAATTGCAAAGTGCGGCGAACAATCTGTTTCTAATATTCTCAGTGCAGTCGCCTGGCTACGAGTGCCCAGATTTAAACAAACTGGTATTAGCCATTTGCGCCTTGGACTAGCATATAGTGGGCAGCAAAACAAGAGATATGCTCTATTTGGTCTTTACAATAATAACAGTTCTCATCCCGTGATGGAAACCAATGTTTTTAAAAGCATTTACTGGGAGTGTTCCGACTCTGAATTGGAAGTATAACTTCCTGTCACGCGGCCTTTCAATTATATCCCAATAAGCTTCGCAGGATGGAACCATTTTAATATCCAAAAAGCGGCCAGTTAGCTTAGCTCTTGACCCAGCACAATAGATTGAGGAATACACCATCTCCCAATAAATTTCTTTCAGTTTTGCTTTAGTTGGAAACTTTGTCACATCCATATTACCCCAAAGATGGTCCAGCTTTAACTTTGCCAGTAGACCCCTCAGATCTTTCAGCCAAACAATGCAATGAAATTGATCAAACTTGACAACATCTAACAGTGCCGATGCATAGTGGGCTAGTTCCGGCGTCACCATCAGGCGCCTCCAGTACAACAATGGGCGCAATCGTGCTATGTCCTCGATGCTTCTCAGACCAAGGTCCAGTTTCAATGGGATTGTGGGTGTACTTTGCGGGATCGTTACCAGCCGACGCAAGAACCTGTTTTCCGCTGAACCCAGGTCTGCTAAATTTGAGAAACCCCAAAGTTCGGAGCCATACATACAAGCACTCAGGACTTTCATTTTGTAAATTTCGAGGGCACAATTTATTGGCTTTGTCAGCGAGGCTCTATGTTTAAGTGCAACTGCTTCTGCAAGCTGGCTAAACTTTAATACTGCCATGTTAATGTGAGACTTCCATTTCATATTATCCTGTAACGTTATTCCTAGATAGGAAAAAGCCTCAACTTTCTCTAGAGGAGTGCCCTTATAAGTAATTGCACCTTTAAATGTGGACTGGCGGTTCAAACACATAAACTTTGTCTTAGTAGTATTCAGCTCAAGGCCCCGACTATCACAAAAATCGCCAAATGCATTTACAGCCTTTTGGAGACCGCTTGGGGTGCGTGACAGTATAAGCGTATCATCCGCAAACATGAGGACGGGGACATATGAGCCTGCAATTTTGGGGGCATCACTTGGAGATTTGTTCAGGTAATCCACAATACCGTTAATATAAACGGAGAATAGTGTTGGGGCCAGGACACACCCTTGCCGCACTCCCCGCTCTACTGGGAATGGCTCCGTCACTTCTCCCTGCGCCCCCACCTGATTTTAGCATAATTATTTTCATGCAGACGCACAAGGAGAGTGAGAGGTTCCGGGCTTATTCCTGCTTCGGCCAAAGTCCTCTACAGCTTTTGTCTAGGCACTAGATCAAATGCGGCTCTTAGATCCACAAAAACAGCATAGAGGGTACCCTTATTTAATGTTACATTTCTCCAGTAAATGGCCATGAAATAGAAGACCTGATCTATAGAACTAGTCAAGGGACGAAAACCCGCTTGGTAGGGCGACAAGATGTTATTATCCTCTATCCAGGTTTGCAGCTTATTCTGCACTAATCGGCCCATCAGTTTCTGGGCTGTATCTATGAGACTGATGGGTCGATAGTTGTTGGGGAGGGATTTGTCACCTTTTTTGAATACGGGGATAATTTCCGCACCCTTCCAGGATGGAGGCACTTCCCCTCCCATGGCCACTGCATTGGCTAACCATGAGAAATACGTGTACCATGACCTCCGATCGCTTAGGAAGACGTCTGCTGGTATACCGTCCATGCCCGGGGCTCTTCCCCCCTTTACACACTCCAAAGCGATACTAACATCCTTTTCATTGAACACTTCATGATTATGGTTCACAGTTGGAAGTGTAATGTCAATGACTTGCGTTAGGCTAAGGGCATATTGAGGTTTAAAGAACTCGGTTCACTTGTTTTTGGGGACATGGTTTTGTGGTTGGGCGGCTATACCTCCCCTATCCCATTTTATAGTTGGCCAGAATAACTTTGAATCTTTGGATGCGCAGGCGTGCTTGAGTTCACACCAGCGCTCCTCGTCCCATCTTTTCTTAGCTTGTTTTTGTGTTAATCTATATATATCACTAGCCTTCCTAACTGCAACAGTGTTTCCCCTTCTTAATTCAATACTCAAACTTTGGCGCGCCAATCTACAGCTTTTGTCGTACCAACCCAGTCTGGGGAGATGTTTTTTACCCTTGCTAAGGTTAACCGTTTTTATGAAAAAGGCCTGTAATCTGTGGAAGAATTTAGTGTGGGCCGCCATCATATGATCTTGGGAGTTTACCTTCTCAACATGGGGTTTTATCTCATTTATTTCCTCAATCACTGCTCTCTTCAGGTCATCTATTTTCTCTACATCTTCTACAAGCCTATTCCATTTCAGGTGGCGCTGATTGTTTGTGCAGACTATGTCCTGGGTTACCCTTTCCACATTGGTACTATGCCCCACAGCCCCTTGATATGGATGGAAAGTCATGCACAAAGGATTGTGGTCACTTTCTATTCTTGTTACCACAACCATATCAGTTTGCTCCATTCCCTTACATCTATCAAGAAATAGTCAATTCTGCTGGATGCCCAGCTGTTGTTAAACGTACTGGACCCGTTGCGGTCAGAGGGCATGCGCCCATTAGCCGCTCTTAGGCCTCTTGCCAGGCAAAGACTTTTCATTTGGATGGCCACTGCACTCCATCTTTTAATGGCAGGCACCTCAAGCTGGGGTATTCCCCATTTATTATCCTCCTCCTCTGTCATAATCCTATCCTCCTCACCCAAGGGTTCAAAGGTAGAATTTATGTCCCCCATACCATGATATGTTGTTCCGGGGGTAGGAGCTCCAACTCCTGTTCTAAGACAGATACTACTTCTGAGGTATTTCCGGCCCCCACCCCTCTAGCATATATGTTAAAAAGTGAAATTTCTTGGCCATTGCCCCATCGCACTCTAAGTGCTAAAATATCATTAGTTGGCAGTGATCTTTGTATTATTGTGCAGTCCAGTGACTGACTGTGGACTGGTCTTGTGGACCAGGGGCAATAGAGGTATCAGGTTATGATTCAGGTACGAGTTGGACACCGGTTCGTGGGGTTAAAGAGGGCTTTATTGGTATTCCTCGGTTTGTTCTTAACATTAACGTTCTCCTTGTTCTAAACGCGAGTCTCTCTTTTGCAAACTGGCTGGGATCCGTTTTGGCGTTCGGGGGTTCTTCCTTCTCCTATTCTGAGCACAGCGCTGTCTCTCAAGGTCTGGTCAGGGTCCGGGTTGTATGCTGCTCCCTTGACTCCGGTGTCCCATGGAAAGAGAAGACCAACAGAAAGGGAGCCATTAGTTCAGCTGTCCGCTGGGGTTTAGGCACCGAGGGACCGGGTGTAGTGTGTTGGGAGAGGAGTCACCGGTGAACGTGCACCTCTAACCTATGCCAGTGAAGTGGGTGGGTTGTACACAGATGGTGAGGGAAAACGCGGGGTAAATGGAAACAAGAGGGGGGGACGCAGGACACAAACAGGGGTTCTGTACACTATTTAACACGCTTGCTTCCCACCCAAGCCGCCATACGCTGCCGTACCTGGGAAAGCCACGCTCCTCCCCCGGGAGAGTGGCACGGCGGCTCGCAGGGTCGTTGGCCTCCTGGCTTTCCCACGGACTCTCCTCCGCCTACTCCCAGTTGTTCTTCGGGTTCTCTACTTCTTTCTTCGGTATCTCCGGTCTCTGGTTCTTCGTCTCCGTCTCCGCTCCTCGCTGTCTCTTCTGGGGTGATGTCACACGCCATGAACAACACTTCCTCCGTTTTAGCCAATCTGGACTCGCTGACGTGTGCAGGAGGCGGATCCTCCTCCTCCGTGTATGCCCACTTAAAGGAGCCGCTTTCCTCTTCATCGTTTTCGTCGTGATCTGTCCCCCATGACTCTGTCTGCAAGGAAGGAGGTTGTACTGGGTCAATTCCGGGTGTCCACCACTCCTCATCAGTCCGCAGCCTCACCCCGTTACACTCCTCCCCCCCTGGATTCTCCCGATCTGGGAGAATGGTCATGGGCATGCGAGAGAGGAAATCAGCGTTCCCATTGTCCCTCCCCTTCCTATGTACAACTGTAAAAGAAAAGGGCTGGAGGAAGAGAAACCAGCGCAGTATCCTAGCGTTCTGTGTCCAGTTCTTTTGCATCCACTGCAAAGGGGCATGATCTGAGTAGAGGGTAAAGGCCTTCCCCTCCAGATAATACCGTAACTTCTCCACTGCCCATCGTATGGCCAGACACTCTTTTTCAACTGTTGGGTACCTTTGTTCTCGTGGCTGGAGTTTTCTGCTTATGTACAGTATCGGGTGTTCTACTTTGTCTTCCCCTATTTGTGACAGGACTGCTCCTATACCTGTGTCCGAAGCATGTGTGGCTAGTGTAAACGGTTTTCAAAGTCTGGGGTAGCAACACAGGACTAGTGGTGATGGCTTTCTTCAATAGAATGAAGGCATCCCGGGTTCCCTGTGAAGGAGGGTGAGGTAGGGTGTTTTTGACGTTTTTTTGGAGTAAATTGGTCAGAGGAGTGGCGATATCGGCAAAGTTCTTTATGAAGCGCTGATAGTAGCCCATGAGGCCCAAAAAGGCCCTGAGTTCCTTTTTGGTAGATGGAAACGGAGTTTCTGTAATAGCTTTGATTTTCTCCTCTTGGGGGGCTATCACTCCGTCCCCTAGCATAAACCCAAGATACTTCACTTTTGAGAAAGCCGCCCTGGATTTCCTGGCGTTGACATGCAATCGGGCATCTCTCAAAGAGGCCATAACCCGGGTTACATGCTCCAGGTGCTCTGTCCATGTATGACTGAAGATGACGATGTCATCCAAATACACAGAACTGTAGCTGTTATGTGGGGTTAACACCGTATTCATAAGTCTCTGGAACGTGGCAGGCGCATCGTGGAGGCCGAAGGGAAGGACATTGAACTCGTATAATCCCTCCTCTGTGGCAAATGCAATTTTATGGCGGTCCTCCTCCCTTAAGGGTACCTGCCAATGACCCTTTGTCAAGTCCAGGGTCGTTATGTATTTGGCTTCCCCAATACGTTCAATCAATTCGTCCACCCTGGGTATGGGGAACGCATCGAAGGAGGAAATGGCGTTCAATGCCCTGAAGTCCATGCAAAAACAGGTGGACCCATCAGGCTTGGGCACCATGACTATCGGGGATGACCAGTTACTTTTCGAGGGTCTGATGACACCTAGCTCTAGCATACTAGCGACTTCCTTTCTCACGTCCGCCCTTTTCGCTGCTGGTATGCGATATGCTCTTTGTTTTACTATACTGCCCTGGGTTGTATGTATCTCATGTTCTGCCAAGTGGGTGCAGCCAGGGGTGTTGGAAAACAAGGGGGAGAAAGGGCGGAGTTCGTTCAGCAGTTCTTGTTTCTCCGTGTCGGATAACTCCCGATTGATGGGTAGGAAGGCTAGGGTCGATTTCTCACTGCCTTCAGGAAGGGTCAGATTGGAGGAACGAGGTACTGGTCCCAACCATTTTTTAAGGAGATTCATGTGAAAGGACTGCTTACGGGTGGGCGACATTTGTAACCTGTATGTGGTACTGCTGAACTTCTCTAGTACTTGATACGGCCCTTTCCATTCGCTCCTGAATTTCTGAGTGGAGGAAGGGAGCAACACTAGTGCCTAGTCCCCTTGGTCCAGGGTTCTCCATCGTTTGCCTTTATCATAATACCGTTTTTGGTGGCTTTGGGCCGACTTCAGGTTTGAATAGGCCAAATCCCTCAGTTTCCCCAAACGTGACCTCAACTGCTGGGTGTATTCTAGAAGGGACCGCTGTTTGTTAGCCTCTTCTTTTTCCCATGCTTCCCTGGTTATTTCGAGCAGGGACCTCGGTTGCCGGCCATACAGTAGTTCAAAGGGAGAGTATTCAAGGCTACTCTGGACCTGTGCTCTTACCACATAGAGAGCCAACGGGAGCATTCTTTCCCAGTCCTTATTTTCTGAAGTCAACAGTTTCTTGAGGGTGGTTTTTAGAGTCCGGTTGTATCTTTCCACTAAACCATCTGTTTGTGGGTGGTAAGCAGATGTGCGGATGTGTTGTAGGTCCAGTGTTTTGCATACCTCTCTCATCATACGCGACACAAAGGACGTCCCCTGATCCGTCAGGATCTCACGGGGAAACCCAACCCTCGAAAACAGTTCAACAAGTTTTTCTGCCACATTCTTTGTGGTGGGGCTGCTTAATGGAAACGCCTACGGGAAACGGGTGGAGTAATCCACTACCACTAGTGCATAGGTATGTCCCCTAGAGGAACGGGGCAGGGGCCCTATGAGATCCATGCCCACACGTTCCCATGGATTGCCGATAATGGGCAGGGGTTGTAACGGTACCGCTGGGGGTCTGGTCATATTTTTCCTCTGACACACCTCACAGTGTTGACAATAGGCCTCTGTCTCTCTATAGATGCCTGGCCAATAAAACAAGCGCAATATGTTTTGGGTAGTCTTCCCTGCCCCACTGTGTCCGGCTGTCAAATGAGTGTGGGCGTAGAACAATATCTGTTCTCGGAATGCACGGGGCACCACCAGTTGCCTAGGCTCTTCCTCCTTCCCTTCCCGATATAACAGGTCATTTTCAATACTGAAGCGGGGGTATCTCTGAGACGAGTTGGTGGTCTGTGCAATGTGGGCGGCTTCCCACGCATTCAAGAGTGTTGGGTCGTTAGACTGTGCAAACCTAAACCCCCTGTCTATGACCCATGGTTCAGTGGAGAGGTAAGCCTCTGCAGGACGTCTGTCTAACTCCCTTTTAAACAGGGCTAGGAATTGTGGATTGTCCACCCCTAATATCAGTTCTTCAGGTAAGGACCCCACCACTCCAACTCTTACTGTACAGGGTTCCCTCCCTGTCGGGTGGATGGTAATACGTGCTATGGGATAGGTCTTGACGTCCCTGTGAACACACCGAATGTGCACTTCGCCCTCTTGCCCTATCTGAGAGTGAAGTAATCAGGGTTCCCAAGGCCTACATGCTCCAAAGATAACCCACTTACACTCAAGAACTGTTGGCACGGAAACTGTAAAAGGCAAAGAACAAGTTTATTAAGACCCCATGGGGTGGTGGTACACTCAAACAACACCCTTCGGTAATGCAAGAGGTATCACACCGAACACCGGTGTGACCCCGATTTATATACAGTTTTGGGGCAATAAAAGATAGGCGGCACAAGTTTAGAACACATTTTAAGGACATATATGGTCATGTTTTGGAATACTGCCAGCTCATTGGAGGGGGCACAACTCCGCTGGTCAGTTTGGCGCACATTCCTAAGGGCTTACTGGTCAGCTGGAACTGTGCATGTGCGGCTTGACCAGTACTAAAAATAGCCTGTTGCTGGGCAGACTGAAGTGGTCAGTGGAACGGACAACGAACTAAAGGGCACGCCGGCCACGAGGCCGCTTATGGTCTAAGATGGCCGCCGTAACATTCAAAATGGCGTTTTCATATATAGCCAAATTTAAGGAGGACAACGTGTAGGTTCAGCTAATCGCTAACGCGGCCATGCCAATTACGACAGACGACCCTTTTAGCGTTTAGCTGAATCTACCTCATAGTGAACATAATCAGGATGCTCGTCCTCGATGTCTATTAACATGATTTGTGTTACCTCTTTATGAAGCATCATTTTGTCATGAGTAAGAGCTCGTCTTGATGGTATGCAAGCTGATAGGCACATAGAACATAAGGCTGGGCCACATTGAATACATAGGCATATAAAAAACATTGCTCCCACAATTGTACACAGAATCGTCAACAGTTTCCAGCCCCAGGTAGCAAGCATAGACCAGAACCATCCTGAAAGTGTCCAAGTTGCATTGTCCGGGTGTATCTCAGCTGCAATCTTGTGAAGCTTGGATATGGCATCATAAACAGATGGAGAATTGTCCGGAATGTATACACAGCAGCTGCTTCCGATAATTCTACATGCCCCCCCACGATCAGCCAAAACTACGTCCAACACCATCCGGTTTTGGAGCGTAACAATTCTAGAAATCTGTAGTTCCTCAGTGATGTTTCCCAGGGCAATGGCAGTGTCATTCGCTACAGCCTCAACAACACGTGTCAGTCGTCTTATTTTCCGGCTGTTCAGTGCAGCCCCCACGAAAGAGAATAGTCCCAAATTAAAGTCCACATACTGTTGCAAAGCAGTATCGGTCTGGTCGATGTCATCCAGAACAACAGTTCGCTTAACCCTATTCAAGACGAAATCATGGTATAAAGTATAATCATTGTGATACATTGGTGGGGCAATGAATACAGGAGGTAACACAAACGATACGTAGCACGTGCCCAACCATCCCAATGGAAGCTGATGGTAACCCTTCGTTCCACAAATAAAATACGTATTTCGTGATGCAACAAATGAGATGCCATTCGGGCTATCAAAAGTGAGAGTAGTGTTACATTCGCTTTTCCCCACTGCAACCGAACCCTTATTTCTAATACATAAATCGGCTTAGTAGCAATGACATTAATAACATGTGCGCTGGATACATTAATATTTCTCTGGTTGCTGTACACACGTGGGGCAGACACATTATCGGGCCTGTACTCCTCCCATTCAAATCGAGTACCCTCAGCCCGTGGAAACCCATCCTTGTCATGGGAGCATACTTTATTCAAACGGAAAAGCACCCCCCCTTTGGTTGGCCATCTCAAGGTAAAGAGGAGGGTGTACCAGGCGTTGCATGATCCATTATGTGAAAACGGGAGTGGAATGAGTGGGGTGCCCCCTCTCTTCTGGTGCCCTGGCAACATCCCACACACCCAGCAATTTGAGGTATTGGTGATATTATGTGTGTGATGAAGAATCTGAATAAAGCTGTTATTTAGATACGTTTGCCGATGTCGTTCTTCATGAAAGGGTAATATAAAGTGAAAATGTTCAGACGGAGCCGGGGTAGTCGGCAGCAAATGTTCACGTACAGGCACCACAAGTTCAACTACCCAGGCTATTACAGCTATCACCACAATAGTCAGAACAAAGAGAAAGGCACCCAATACTTTTTTATCTCGTGATGCCGTTGATGCCATAGTTCAGAAATGTTCGTGCAAAGTCTCAAATAGCACAAATTGTTCACAGAGTCTCAGATACACGTGCGTGTATACCTAAAAAGGAAAAATGCGGTGCTGAACTCCGAGGTAGCCGTTGTTTTCTTCTCCGGGCCAAGACGGGTGTCGCTACACTGGCAGAACTGATCCCCCCCCCTTGGAATTCCCGGTTTCCGTTTCACAAACCTGGAGCGGTAACCAACCAGTCATTAAAAAATGCAAAAAAAATCTTCTTATCGAGGGCGCAAGTTGTAACGCTCTCGTCCGGCAACAGCGTGGTCCGGGAAGGCTCCCTCAACTTCGGCCGACGTCACAGCTGGGCTCTTTTCTTTCTCCAAGATCTCTTTGTAGTCGGTCAGCACAGCAGGAGTCACCAGATCCAGAGAGACACGGCGGCAGTGTGTCGAATGCACCCACCGCTTCCTGTTGGTCACTCGTACAGCAGTTCGGGTTGCAAGGAGGACCTGTTCGGGACCCTTCCACCTGGGCTCCAAACTGCTTGCTCTCTCAAACGACTGAATCATGACATGGTCCCCAGGACGGAGATCATGGCCCTCTCCAGTAGAGTTGTCAGGGAGCGCTTCTCGAACCTGTTGATGAATAGAGAGTAAATCATTTGTTAATCGTGCCAAATAGTCGTTCATCATAACACAAGGCACATCATGTATTAGTCGCGGCTTAGGCACCCCCCAGATGTTCATGGGGCGCCCAAACACCACCTCATAGGGCGTAAGGCCAGTTCGTGAATGGGGTACTGATCTAAGAGAGAGTAGCGCTAGCGGCAAAGCATCTGGCCACTTCAACGATGTAGACGCCACAATTTTGGCCAGTTTAAGTTTCAACGTAGCATTGTACCGCTCGACCAGACCTGCTGACTGAGGGTGGAATACAGCGTGGAACTTCTGCTGAATCCCTAACCCCTTCAGTACATATTCCACAATCTTTCCAACAAAATGAGGCCCATTATCGCTCCACAGAAATTTGCAAACTCCAAAGCGAGGAAAGAATTCCTTAAGCAACACCTTAGCTGTTGTCAAAGCCGTATTGTCTTTCGTGGGGAAGGCCTCAACCCATTTGCTAAAGGCACATACCACCACTAGGACGTACTTCAGGTTGTTGCAGCGCTCGAGTTGAATGTAATCCATTTGGAGTACCTCAAATGGTGCAGAAGGTGGAACGAACCCTCCTTTCGGAGTATTGGTCCCCTTTCCAGGATTGTGTTGTAAACAAACGAGGCAGGTCTGCACTACTCTCTTCGCGGTATTAGCAATCTCAGGATGTTCCCAAACTCTTGTTAAGAGCCGAGTGATTGCAAGAGCTCCGACATGCGCCAGTCCATGTGTCATCTGGACCATCGCCTGCAAGTGAGCCGCAGTCAATTTCCACTTCTCCATGTCTTTGCTTCTCCAACAACCCTCGTCATCTAGTACCCCATCTGCTGCCCATGCCGCAAGTTCAGATTCAGTAGCTGATTTTTGAATATCCAATATTTCTGCTCTAGCATCACTCCATCGCTCAGCCTGCGATTGTATCACGTACATGGGGGAGCTAGTTCGGGACATAGCCGTTTGTCTTGCTATGCTGTCTGCAAAGGCATTTCCTTGACCCACTTTATCCGTGATCTTTTTGTGGGCACTGCATTTTACTATCGCTACTTTCTTTGGGCCAAGCAGCGCATTTAGGAGATCACGCACTAGCTCTCCGTGCATAATGTGCTCTCCGTGAGATGTCAAAAACCCACGTTCTCTCCAGAGTAGCCCGAAGTCATGTGCCACTCCGAAGGCGTACCGGCTGTCCGTGTATATGTTCACACATAGACCAGCACTCAGTTCGCAGGCTCTTGTTAAGGCTATCAGCTCTGCTGCCTGAGCCGACTTTTGTGGTATCCTAGCTGTTTCTACCACTGTCTTAAGTGTCGTGATCGCATAGGCTGCGGAAGTCGTACCATCTGGCAGCCTTAAACACGATCCATCAACCCACAGTTCCCCATCCACATCTGGAAGTGGGACATCCTGTAAGTCGACACGACCCTTTGTCTGTTCCTCGGTCAGGAAAACACAATTGTGATGTTTTTCTTCCTGACCCTCCTCGGCCGGATAGGGCAATAAAGTGGCAGGGTTCAAAGTAGCGCATCTTTTCAGTGTAATATGTGGCGCCAAAAGTGTCAGCTCATATCCTGTTAGCCGTGCACTCGTGAGGTATTGGGTCTTTGTTTGGTTTAGCAGGGCATCTACTGCGTGAGGAACTAACACCAACAGTTTGTGCGATAACACTATTCCCTCACTCTGTCGTATGGCCACTGCTGTTGCTGCTACCGCTCGAAAACACCCAGGCAACCCTCGTGCTACAGGATCCAAAATGGCAGAGAAGTATGCACATGGTCTCTGCTTATCCCCGTGTAATTGCACTAACACTGACAACGCGCACCCATCATTCTCGTGCACGTACAATGTGAAAAGTTTTGTGTAGTCTGGTGTGCCTAACACGGGTGCGGAACAAAGGGCCTGCCTCAACTGTTCAAAAGCCTTCTGACATTCATCTGTCCACTCAAGGGGCATTGGTGTAGCTTTGGACAGTAACGCTAGCAAAGGTTTTATGATATGTGAAAACCCCATGATCCATTGTCTACAGAAGGAGGTCAACCCTATGAAAGCACGTACGTCTCTCTGCGTGCGGGGGACTGGTGTGTCTAAAATCGCTTGAATTCGATCAGATGTTAATGCACGCCCCTCCTTAGACAACAGATGACCGAGGTAGGTCACCTGAGGTCTACAGTATTGAAGCTTTTTCTTCGAAACCTTATGATTGTTCTGTGCCAAAAAGGAAAGCAACGCAAGTGTACTCTGTTCACATTGTGCATAAGAGTCAGCAGCAAGCAGAAGGTCATCCATGTACTGGATGAGAGCAACGCCAGACTGCAGTTTAAAGGAATCCAGCTGCCTTTTCAAAGCCTGGCTGTAGATGCTAGGGCTTTCAGTATATCCTTGGGGAACACAACAAAATCTATACGATTTATTATTTAGCGTAAAGCCAAACAGGTATCTGCTATCAGGATGAACAGGGATGGAAAAGAAAGCATTCTTTAAATCAATTACGCTAAACGTGGTGGCCGTTGGTGGAACCAAGGTAAGCAAGGTCGTAATATCGGACACCACCGGGTATTGGGGAATGACAATTTTGTTGATCTCTCACAAATCAATAATAAAGCGATAGACTTTGCCGTCAGTATCTCTCTTAAGGATCGGAAGAATAGGACTGTTGCAAACATTATAAGGGACCTCCTCCACAACCCCTGCAGAAATCAAATCCTGAACAATATGTGTCAATGCAATTTCACCTTCTCTCGAGATCTTATATTGTGGCACTCGTGGTAGAGGGGCCCCCTCCTTAACAGTAATATGTATCGGTGGAATACGCATCTCTCCCACATCTGTATCTGAGGTCGCCCATAACGTGTGCGGTAGAGAGGCCAAAGCTGAAATATCTGAGATGGCGTAAAACCTGTCGGGGTCAGGATAATTGTCATTCAGGATAACCCGCACTCCCTCAGGAGCGCAACGTATTGTTGCTCGAAAATATTTAAGCAAGTCAATACCCAGGATATTATCTGGGGTATGGGGTGATAACAAAAATTGACCAAAACTAAAGTATTTGTCAAGACATAGTGCAAGGGGCTTGGACAATGGGCAGGGGGAGGGTGTGCCATCAAACCCTACACATGTAATCATTTCGCCAGACAGGGGAGCCCTCGGAACCAAGTTTTTCGACAAAGCGCTACGTGTAGCTCCTGTGTCAACTAGAAATTGATCAGTAGAACCCAGAATACCCGCTGTTACATATGGACCCTGCTGATCTACCGGCACTTCAACTGATTCCTTACCCCATCCTACGCAGTCCTATGCATGCACATAATCCTGGTGTTCCACATTCTCTCCCTCCGAAATCTGATATTGATTCCGCCTATCAAACGTATTTCGTTCATCCTGGCCACGGCCCCTCTCCTCAACCTTTCCACGATCACTTCCGCCACCTCTCGCTCCTGTATAACCTCCTCTAGACCTTCCGCCTCCTCGACCACGCTGACTACGCTGCTCACGAAGTACCGGACAATCTTCGGCCCAATGCCCAAACTCCTTACAATAAGCACACTGATCCTCCGCTATGTCCATACGACCATACGACGTATTTCCTCCACCCCGTCTACCTCTATCATTCCCTCTACCCTGTGTTCCCCGAACCTGCGCCAACATCACCTTCGTTTTCAATTCCTTCGCCTTTTTCTCTACACTTTCTTTAGCCTCCAATTCCTGCCGCTCATAGTACTGAGCCATAGTTAACAAAGACGCTGGGGTCGCCGTGGCCCAGGAACTTTCACTCGACTTCAATCGTTTTGCAATCTCCGATAGGAGATTAGCCACATACTTATCTACAAACAAATGCCGACCCGTATCGTCTGTCAAAGATTGACCACTGTAATCATGAAATGCCTCCTCAAAGCGTGTAAAGAAATCTGAGACCGTTTCATCGGGTTTCTGTTTGCACGACGTTAGCATGGTCCAATCAATCTTTTTAGAGGGAACAAGCGTCTTTAATTTAATCAAGATAGCTGCCGGAAGATCTAGAATTAACTGACAAGGCTTACATGCTGGTTCCCTATCTAAATCTGCAGCATTTATTTCTTTCCATGTGCCCCCCAATATCGTTTCATAATTATTTTTACGAATTTGCCTCCACATATCAGGTGGTAGAATTAGCCCAAAGAACAAATCTATATCCACAAGAGTCATCACACAAGACGAAATAGCCCCTTCCACCCCTTCATAAAACGCCGCCGGGTTTTTTCGAAGATCAGGTAAAGAATTTTTCAATGCCATAACATCTGCTCTATTCCAAGGCGTATATACCCAGTTATACACAAAATACCCTTTCGCATCCTTTGACGATTTATCATCATCTGTACCTTCCCCTTTAGGCGGAACATACAGAGGCGCGGCTTCACGCATAGGCATAACATGCAGTGCAGAACTCTTATCTGAACCACGGAGAGAACACTGCTTAATCTGCTCGTCAGGCTCCGACTCAGCCTCCTTTTGCTTCCTTTTCCGCTCCTACCGCAATCTGGTCGTTTCATCCCGCAGCTTGATCAGTTGCTTGAAAAGGTCATCAACATCTGAAAGATCAAAGTCACCTTTAACCAAATTCTCACGATACACTGACAACGATTTAGGTTCTAACGTGTCTGAAAGTTCGCGATACGCGCCAACAACTTCATCCGCCAAACTAGACAGAAAATACATTAATTCAAGATCCGACCACGCCCTCTTCTCCGCAAGCAACTGATCCTGAGAAACACATTTCTTATTCACTTTACGAGCCCAACTACGTAAATGAGCGGACCTCTCCGCAGTAAACCTGAGAGCGGATACACCCTTCTGGTCCGACTTATCCTGTCCATCGTCCTCTGAATCCGCAGCTGGAGCCGTCGGCGAAACGTACGGAGGCGGTGACCGATCTAACAAAGAAAAATCATCAATTTCATTATTAAGGACAGGATAAAGTGGTCGGCGGATAGGAAATTGACCAGTCGTCTGTAATTTACGTTCTCGTTCCTCCCTTTCTTTCTTCTCCTGAGCCTCCTTTTCCTCAAGCTGTAAAGCCTTATCCCGAGCAGCCTTGCGCTGCTCTTTGTCCGCCAAGGCAACCTCACGCTTCATTCGCTCGTGCACCGCTTTCTCCCACATTCGCACACAATCAAACATGTTTTGTCTAGACCTGCGTTGAAACAAACATTGCTCTACAAACTGTACTTTACGTAAATCGAACGACCCATGTAGAGGCCATTGCAATTCAGGATCGGCCTTTGTGTACTTATGCCATAATTTACTGTACATAATAGGGGGAAGGCCAAATTTGATGTACATCTCGCGATTTGGTGTTCCCTCTGGGGGAGCCGGCTGTGCTTCCGCTAACCTAATTGTGGTACCCTCTCCAAGACAGCACATCCCTCGGAGTGTGCTGAAAACAGGCATGTTCAAAAAGTATCACGAAAGCGTGACACCGTACAAAATGGCACTTACAGTACTTCACACAACTGTGCCGCTCAGAGGAAAAAAACAAAGTTAGAGAAACATCTCTACATGCCTGCCTATGTGAAGTGCACTACACATATAAGTTCAAAGATCACAAAGTCACAATGTTAGCTAACTCAAATCAAAACGTAGATCGTAGGACTTCGGCAAGCGTCCGAGGACTACCTTACCGATCACAAATCATAGAACTTCAGTAAGCGTCCGAAGACTACCTTACCGAACACAAATCATAGAACTTCAGTAAGCGTCCGAAGACTACCTTACCGAACACAAATCTTACCCAAATTCTCAAATTTCCAGATTCCAACTGCCAAGGTCTTGTAAGCCAAATCAGCCAAACGGCACTTTCTCAGCAACGCAGACACTCGAAAACTCAGTCGGAGACCGGCGCCACCTGGAAGGTCAGATCGGAAGGAAAGGAAGAAACACCGTGGCAGCCAAGACTCGGGTCACTCGTGGCAGCGCGCGTCCATGGCGAGTTTCCAAGCCTTCGTCACGACCTCTCCTTCGGGCATCCGAGTCGCCGATGAGTCCCATCTGGGTCGCCAATTTGAAGTAATCAGGGTTCCCAAGGCCTACATGCTCCGAAGATAACCCACTTACACTCAAGAACTGTTGGCACGGAAACTGTAAAAGGCAAAGAACAAGTTTATTAAGACCCCATGGGGTGGTGGTACACTCAAACAGCACCCTTCGGTAATGCAAGAGGTATCACACCGAACACCGGTGTGACCCCGATTTATATACAGTTTTGGGGCAATAAAAGATAGGCGGCACAAGTTTAGAACACATTTTAAGGACATATATGGTCATGTTTTGGAATACTGCCAGCTCATTGGAGGAGGCACAACTCCGCTGGTCAGTTTGGCGCACATTCCTAAGGTCTTACTGGTCAGCTGGAACTGCGCATGTGCGGCTTGACCAGTACTAAAAATAGCCTGTTGCTGGGCAGACTGAAGTGGTCAGTGGAACGGACAACGGACTAAAGGGCACGCCGGCCACGAGGCCGCTTATGGTCTAAGATGGCCGCCGTAACATTCAAAATGGCGTTTTCATATATAGCCAAATTTAAGGAGGACAACGTGTAGGTTCAGCTAATCGCTAACGCGGCCATGCCAATTACGACAAGAGGGATACACGAGTTTCTCCCTTATTACTGACTGTCTACAACCCGAGTCTAGGAGTGCTTTTACAGGAGTGGGGTTCACCCGTACCCTTACGTAGTAGGAAGGCCCCATTTCTGCGCTGTACATCACTGCCTTAGGAATGTACCCAACTTCCATGGGTTCCTCCGCTGGTTTTTTTCTGGGACACAACCGTGCTATGTGGCCCCACTCCCCGGACTCAAAGCACTGGGGTCCTCTTAGAGGAGGTATGTCCGGGCGGAAGGGCAGTGTTTTCACAGGTTCGAAGACGGCCTTCTTTTTCTCCATCTTGGGTGGAGGGACTGATGTCTTAGAGGATTTCTCCATCTCCCAAGGGAAGGTTCGAGGAGCGGCCCTTGTATAGTTTGCTGCCATTTCAATCGCCTGAGCTGCGGTCAGGCCTGGATGTTGCCTCAACCATCTTTGGGTACCATATGGTAGCGCTTCCATGAACTGTTCCAAAATGATGCTTGTCATGACCTCTTCTTTGCTCCGAGTGTCGGGTCTTAGCCATTTTTCCGCCTCCATTTTCAGACGCAGGTACAATGTTTTGGGGTTTTCTCCTGTGACTCCTTTTTCCTTCCGAAACCTGAGTCTGTATGCCTCTGCATCCATACCAAGGTGATCCAGTATCACCCCCTTGATCTCGGTATAGGTGGATGTTCCTGAATGGTTAGCGACCTGGTATGCTGTCTGTGCTTCTCCCGTCAGCAAGGGAGCGAGAAAGAAAGGCCATTTGTCCTCTGGCCACCCACATGCGTGGGCAGCTCTCTCGAAATTGACCAGGAATGCGTCCGGGTCTTCACCTATGACGTACTTCTGTAGGGAGACCCCCGATGGGTGAGGTCCGAAAGGTCTTCGTTCTACCGACACTGCGGTTCCTGGGGTCTGCACCACTTTTTGTAAGTTGTCCATTTGTTGAGTCATGGTGCTGCGGAATAGGGCTCAGTCTGCATCAGCGGTACTGATTTGTTGGCCAATAGCCCACTCCAGTTTCTGTTGCCCATCTATTAAGGTTTGGATAACCTGTTCCATGATCGGGTCTTGCTCTGAGGGAGTAGGTTCCACTTCTGACACCACTGTGGACTGGGCTTGTGGACCAGGGGCAATAGAGGTATCAGGTTGTGATTCAGGTACGAGTTGGACACCGGTTCGTGGGGTTAAAGAGGGCTTTATTGGTATTCCTCGGTTTGTTCTTAACATTAACGTTCTCCTTGTTCTAAACGTGAGTCTCTCTTTTGCAAACTGGCTGGGATCCGTTTAGGCGTTCGGGGGTTCTTCCTTCTCCTATTCTGGGCACAGCGCTGTCTCTCAAGGTCTGGTCAGGGTCCGGGTTGTATGCTGCTCCCTTGACTCCGGTGTCCCATGGAAAGAGAAGACCAACAGAAAGGGGGCCGTTAGTTCAGCTGTCCGCTGGGGTTTAGGCACCGAGGGACCGGGTGTAGTGTGTTGGGAGAGGAGTCACCGGTGAACGTGCACCTCTAACCTATGCCAGTGAAGTGGGTGGGTTGTACACAGACGGTGAGGGAAAACGCGGGGTAAATGGAAACAAGAGGGGGGGACGCAGGACACAAACAGGGGTTCTGTACACTATTTAACACGCTTGCTTCCCACCCAAGCCGCCATACGCTGCCGTACCTGGGAAAGCCACGCTCCTCCCCCGGGAGAGTGGCACGGAGCTCGCAGGGTCGTTGGCCTCCTGGCTTTCCCACGGACTCTCCTCCGCCTACTCCCAGTTGTTCTTCGGGTTCTCTACTTCTTTCTTCGGTATCTCCGGTCTCTGGTTCTTCGTCTCCGTCTCCGCTCCTCGCCGTCTCTTCTGGGGTGATGTCACACGCCATGAACAACACTTCCTCCGTTTTAGCCAATCTGGACTCGCTGACGTGTGCAGGAGGCGGATCCTCCTCCTCCGTGTATGCCCACTTAAAGGAGCCGCTTTCCTCTTCATCGTTTTCGTCGTGATCTGTCCCCCATGACTCTGTCTGCAAGGAAGGAGGTTGTACTGGGTCAATTCCGGGTGTCCACCACTCCTCATCAGTCCGCAGCCTCACCCCGTTACACTGACGTATCCATATCAACAGCCCTCCTGAGGGACGGCCTTTTCGTTTTTTTGTTGCTGGAATATGAAAGTTCACAAACCCCTGGCGAAAAACCGTGCTTAAAGTCCGGGTTTCTTGCAGTAAAATGATATCATAATTATCAATAAAATCACACCATTCAGGAGTTACCATTTTAGACACTATACCTGCAATATTCCATGACATAAGGGTCAGGATAGGATTGCCCGTTTTAATCCCTACTTGACCTAACCTTGTACCACTGCAAACCGGCTCAGCGGTCAAAGTGGTTACAACCTCTGAGACCACTGCGGGGGCATTCAGTTGGTCATATGAATCCTGCTCCGACAACCTACCGGTGCTCCTTACAATTTTGGGATCGATATTTCTATTGTGCAGAGTGTTTTCCCTTCCCCTTGCGTTGAAATCTTTTGATTCGCTACAATTTCCTGCCTGCTGAATTGCTTGTGCGCACACCATATTGGCAGTAATTCGGTTTGTGCTCCTCCCCTGAGTGTTCCCTTGCACATGTTTAAACTCTTCCAGTCAATCACACTCATTTAAATTAGAAAGGGCAGAAAATCTATTTTCAATACTCAAGCCTTGATCAAGATTTGGGACACCCCATCCTCTTCTACTTCCCACAACTGACCACTTGGTCCTAAGAATATTCGGATTTGCTACAAGACCTCTTCTGCTATAAAAGAAGTCCAGTGTGAGTGGAATTATTTCTGCTGTTCTACGTTGGGGGGGAAATAGGTTAAGTAAGACTTCAGGCAGTACTTCAGGTCCCTTAAAATTTAGTACCACACAGTCCCCCTCAAATCTTTTAATGTTGCTCCCTATCCACTTCACTCTTCTTGCTGTTAACAAATCCAGTGCCAGTTTTTGTTTGCCCCATGGAGAAATATGCATGTTATTGCTCAACCAGAGCAACGCTTTATTTTGTAATGATTGGGGAGATTCTACCTGGCCTGGTTTCAAGAGTGGTACGTTAGCTAGGACCAGGATCATAGGGGAGGCTTCTACGATTAGTTCCACCGGTACAGCATCTAAGCCGGGTTCCTCGATCATCACCGGTCTTGCTATGGGACCATCGTCTAATAAGGTGTGTGTACCTAGTCCTAGGTTTGGTATGGAGGAATGGGTTGGGGCTACTTGTTCTTTCCCCTTTCCTGGTTGAGTGTCCGTATTTTATTTTTCCTCTAACATGATTACAACCTGGTTAGGTATGGCCTCCACATTATCGTTGGTATTTTTCAAAAGACCCTCAAGTTTATTAACTTTTTCAGTGTGGTGGTCAATTATAGATAACAGGGGTTTGATGATCCTACTTAACTTCGAGTCCAACATACCCATAAATTTCTTAATATTGGCAACATCCCACAACATGCTACCATCGTCTTCTCTCCCTGCCTCTTCTATGGTGCTTTTACTAGGAGGGGTGGCAGGTCTTTTCCTACTAGAGCGGAGCCCGCCTCGCTTAGGTTGGTATTTGGTGGCCCCTTTGGCTACTCTCGGCGCTGGAACGGGCGCCGGAGGAGGAGATTTATCCTCAACTAGCTCTATATCTTTTTGTAGGTCAACCAATTCATCTTCCACTATTATGTCTAAGTTTGAGTTAGTGGAAGCATTCAACATAGGGCTATCAGTGCTAGGTTGGGAGAATGCTGCAGTTTTGTTAATATCATTCAACTCCAGAAGATTCACCGTTGGGGTCTCCAATGGAGTAACTATTGGTGTTGGACTAAGACCCAGCGAAGACCTACGTTCGTTATTTATTTTGGCCACCACCTGAACTAGATAATTGTACATTGTGTTGCAGGGAGTAACAGATTGTTTTTGTTTAGACATTCCTAGATGATGAGTACAGTTGGGGTATACTGGTGGTGGTAATGCCTTGCTTCTGATGATAATAAAATTACACTTTTCTAATAGCGAGCAATAACAAAGACTAGATAGAGTCAGCGAAGTGTGTGTACCTCACAGTGCAAATTAGGCAGGGGCCCTGGTCCAGTCCGGTCTCCTCAGGCCTCTGAGGGCCACAGAGTGCCCGCCCTTTGCCCGGGCTTAGCCCGGCACGTCCCGCGCTGCAGCAGACTGGGCCAGATATAGGGAGTGTGTGATCGCCTGGGGGCGTGGCTGACAGAGTGCGCGGACCAGGTGGCTGTGGTCGAGCAGGGACTCCTGGGAGAGTGAATCCCTGCTGCGCAATGTTCCACCCTGCAGCAAAGCCGGTTGTCCTACCCAGCAGCACAGAGCTCACACCCAGCGCCTCCTCCTACAGCGCGTTGCGAGGAGCAGCACCGGAGCAGGCACGAGAGGGCACAGTTCAAGTCCCAGGGTCCAAGGTCAGTTCCTCCGCACAGGGCTCGTTCCTCTATTCGTCGTCAGCAGAAAGGATTCCCATCGGTCACTGGGGCACAGGTGATTAAATCAGTTTACTCGCCTGGGGGCGTGGCTGACAGGGTGCGCGGACCAGGTGGCTGTGGTTGAGCAGGGACTCCTGGGAGAGTGAGTCCCTGCTGCGCAACGCTCCACCCTGGAGCAAAGCCGGTTGTCGTCCCCAGCAGCACAGAGCTCACACCCAGCGCCTCCTCCTACAGCGCAATGCGAGGAGCAGCACCGGAGTAGGCACGAGAGGGCACAGTTCAAGTCCCAGGGTCCAAGGTCAGTTCCTCCGCACAGGGCTCGTTCCTCTATTCGTCGTCAGCAGAAAGGATTCTGTTATTCAGAAAATTAGTTTTGGCTAGCAATAAAGGGGGTTCGCTGGTTTGTGCTGCCTCCGGAGTGGGCAGAGAAAGAGCATCAGCTTTTCCGTCCTTGCACCCAGGTCGAAAGGTGATTGCAAAAGAGACATCTGCATAGAACAAAGACCAGCGTAATCATCTAGGTTTGAGCACCTTGACTGATTTTAAGAACTGTAATTTTCTATGATCCATGTACACGCCAACAGGATTTTTGGTGCCCATAAGATAATATCTTCACTCCTGAAAAGCTTCCTTAACTGCTAAAAGTTCTTTATCAAGGATGGTGTAGTTCTTTTCGGCTTTGGCCAGTTCACAGGAATAAAAGGCCACTGGATGTAATTGGCCCATGTCCTGGTACCTCTGTGATAATATGACACCGAGAGCAATGTTCGAGGCATCGGCTTCTAGATAGAAGGGTTGGTTAGTATCTCGGTGCAAGAAAATAGGGGCAGATATAAAGGCCTTTTTGAGATTTTAAAATGCTTGCTCGGTTTCTGGACTCCAACAGAACTTCTGACCTTTACGAAGGAGAGAGGTAATGGGGGTGTCCACTCCTGAGAAGTCTGTTATGAATCGCCGATAAAAATTGGCGAAGCCAATAAATTGTTGTATTTCTTTAATGCAGGTTGGTGCTGGCCACTGGAGAACGGCTTGTACTTTGGCTGGATCCGTAGCCAAACGAAGGTGAGATGATAAAATCCAAGAAGTGCACTGTTGTGACATGAAACTCACATTGGTCAATTTTGGCGAACAGGTGATTTTCGCATAATGCTTGTTACACCTTCCTTACATGTTCAATATGTTCAATATGTTCAGTAAGCGAGTGTGAAAAAATTAAAATGTCATCAATACATGAGTACAAAAACATCCAGCTATTTCCTCAGCACGCTGTTCACCAGGTGTTGGAAGGTGTCCGGGGCGTTGCATAAGCCAAATGGCATTACCTGGTACTCGAAAAGTCCAAACTTAGGGCCCGATTAGGATCGCGGTGAATCCGCATCCTCCGGGTCGGCGGAAGCGGATTCACCGCTGCGGACACAGAAAAGACCCCCCGCCCGATTAGGATGGCTGGGGGTCATTTTTTCTTCCGCCGCTTGTCCGCCGCAGTCGCCTTCCGACCGCAGCGGAAAAGCTCTAATATGGTGGCGGTGTCAATCTGACACTGCCAGCCATATTAGGATGCCGGCGGAGACATTCTCTTCCATGGCAGGTTTTCCGCCGTGGAAAAGCATGTGGAGTTTGAGTATGGGGGCCCGATGCGGGCCCCCAGGGGTGTTGGGGGAAACCTGCCGCTTCGTGCATGCAAAGGAAAATATGAACATTTAACCTTGCGGCGGGTGCTGCTTGGAGCAGCATCCGCCACAATGTAAAATATAGGGGATGTGACCGCCAGGGTGGCGGTCACATCCTAATTCCGTGGGAGGGAATGTCGCAACCCCTGCGGACGGTCCCTCCTCCTCGGGGTGGAGGACGGACGCTGGTCCGTCTGCCATCCTAATCGGGCCCTAAGTACAGAAGGCTGTTTTCCACTCTTCGCCTTTTCTCACCTTCACCAGATGGTAGGCACCATGTAAATCCAATTTGGTGAAGATGGTTGCTGATTGTACTTGATTCATCATGAAGGCGATGAGCGGCAGGTGATATCTGTTCTTGATGGTCACCCGGTTCAAGGCTCGATAGTCTATGCAGGAGCAAAGGTCCCCTCCTTTTAAAGGACAAAGAAAAGAGGGAATGAGGCCGGGGATTTAGAATGGCGGATGAAACTATTAACCAAATATTTGTCTAGATATGTTTTCAAATAATCCTTCTCTTTCTCTCTCAAGGCGTAAATACGGCTGCAAGTAACCCATGTTCCTGGTGATCAATTTGACAATCAAACTTCCAAATGGGAGGGAGAGTTTCCGCTTTGTGCTTAGCAAAAACATCAGCAAAGTCCACATATGTATTTGGCAGGTCTGCAAGGGTAGTGGTGACGACTTGACATCCAGGTGATGGAGTGGGGGTACGAACCCAGGAACATGACTTGGAAGGTTTTGATCCAGAAAAGTGACGGTATGCTTATGTCACTCTATGGTGGTGTTATGTTTTACCAGCCAAGGAATGCCTAAAATAACACAGTACTGGGAGCATCAATTAAGTCCAGCTGACACTGTTCTTTATGCAAAGAAAAACCAAAGGAAATGATGGACGGAGCGTTGACAATACAAGCACTCACCCACAGTCAACTGATCTGGGTATAATCCATCACCGTTCTTTAGCCCACTCTGCCACCCTAGTTCAGACATGGCCATGTGCAAATCAGTCTGACCCTGTGCCTCATGGGAACAGTCCAGCCCGAACGGCCAAGCCATGCCTTCCCAGGACCGGAAACAAGCTACCGAGGACGGGTTTCTGGCATTCCAGACGTCTTCAACCTGGCTTGCTTGAATCCAGTGGCAAAGTGAGCAAGGGATTCACGTCTGAGCATACCCGCCATCTTATGGCGAACAAAGAAAAACCAAAGGAAATGATGGACGGAGCGTTGACAATACAATCACTCACCCCCAGTCAACTGATCTGGGTTTAATCCATCACCGTTCTTTAGCCCACTCTGCCACTCCAGTTCAGACATGGCCATATGCAAATCAGTCTGACCCTATGCCTCATGGGAACAGTCCAGCCCGAACTGCCAAGCCATGCCTTCCCTGGACCGGAAACAAGCTACCGAGGACCGGTTTCTGGCATTCCAGCCGTCTTCAGCCCGGCTTGCTTGAATCCAGTGGCAAAGTGAGCAAGGGACTCACGTCTGAGCATACCCTGCCAACTTATGGCGAACAAAGAAAAACCAAAGGAAATGATGGACGGAGAGTTGACAATACATGCACTCACCCCCAGTCAACTGATCTGGGTTTAATCCATCACCGTTCTTTAGCCCACTCTACCATCCCAGTTCAGACATGGCCATATGCAAATCAGTTTGACCCTGTGCCTCATGGGAACAGTCCAGCCTGAACTGCCAAGCCATGCCTTCCCTGGACCGGAAACCAGCTACCAGGGACCGGTTTCGGCATTCCAGCCGTCTTCAGCCCGGCTTGCTTGAATCCAGTGGCAAAGTGAGCAAGGGACTCACGTCTGAGCATAACCTGCCAACTTATGGCAAACAAAGAAAAACCAAAGGAAATGATGGACTGAGCGTTGACAATACAAGCACTCACCCCCAGTCAACTGATCTGGGTTTAATCCATCACCGTACCTTAGCCCACTCTGCCACCCCAGTTCAGACATGGCCATATGCAAATCAGTCTGACCCTGTGCCTCATGGGAACAGTCCAGCCCAAACTGCCAAGCCATGCCTTCCCTGGACCGGAAACAAGCTACCGAGGACCGGTTTCTGGCATTCCAGCCGTCTTCAGCCCGGCTTGCTTGAATCCAGTGGGAAAGTGAACAAGGGACTCACGTCTGAGCATACCCTGCCAACTTATGGCGAACAAAGAAAACCCAAAGAAAATGATGGACCGAGCGTTGACAATACAAGCACTCACTCCCAGTCAACTGATCTGGGTTTAATCCATCACCGTTCTTTAGCCCACTCTGCCACCCCAGTTCAGACATGGCCATATGCAAATCAGTCTGACCCTGTGCCTCATGGAAACAGTCCAGCCCCAACTGCCAAGCCATGCCTTCCCTGGACTGGAAAAACGCTACCGAGGACCGGTTTCTGGCTTCCAGCCGTCTTCAGCCCGGCTTGCTTGAATCCAGTGGGAAAGTGAGCAAGGGACTCACGTCTGAGCATACCCTGCCAACTTATGGCGAACAAAGAAAAAACAAAGAAAATGATGGACCGAGCGTTGACAATACAAGCACTCACTCCCAGTCAACTGATCTGGGTTTAATCCATCACCGTTCTTTAGCTAACTCTGCCACCCCAGATCAGACATGGCCATATGCAAATCAGTCTGACCCTGTGCCTCTTGGGAACAGTCCAGCCCAAACTGCCAAGCCATGCCTTCCCTGGACTGGAAACAAGCTACGGAAGACCGGTTTCTAGCATTCCAGCCGTCTTCAGCCCGGCTTGCTTTAATCCAGTGGTAAAGTGAGCAAGGGACTCACGTCTGAGCATACCCTGCCAACTTATGGCGAACAAAGAAAAACCAAAGGAAATGATGGACGGAGCGTTGACAATACAAGCACTCACCCCCAGTCAACTGATCTGGGTTTAATCCATCGCCGTTCTTCAGCCCACTCTGCCACCCCTGTTCATACATGGCCATTTGCAAATCAGTTTGACTCTGTGCCTCATGGGAACAGTCCATCCCGAACTGCCAAGCCTTGCCTTCCCTGGACTGGAAACAAGCTACTGAGGACCGTTTTCTGGCATTCCAGCCGTCTTCAGCCCGGCCTGCTTGAATCCAGTGGCAAAGTGAGCAAGGGACTCATGTCTGAGCATACCCTGCCAACTCATGGCGAACAAAGAAAAACCAAAGGAAATGATGGACGGAACGTGGCCAATACAAGCACTCACCACCAGTCAACGGATCTGGGTTTAATCCATCACCGTTCTTTAGCCCACTCTGCCACCCCAGTTCAGACATGGCCATATGCAAATCAGTCTGACCCTGTGCCTCATGGAAACAGTCCAGCCCGAACTCCCAAGCCATGCCTTCCCTGGACCGGAAACAATTTACAGAGGACCGGTTTCTGCATTTCAGCCGTCTTCAGCCCGGCTTGCGTGAATCCGGTGGCAAAGTGAGCAAGGAACTCACGGCTGAGCATACCCTGCCCTCTTTATGCCCCATGAGTGTTTCCATGATCAAGGGGATGGTGCTATGAGAAAGGGGACCGGGGAACCATCAGTGGCACAAACTTGTTCTATGGCGCTCTTCTTTGTCACGGGGATTCAATGTTTGGGGGCAAACCCCCAGTCACAGAAATTCCCTGCAACCCCTGAGTCAATCATGACAGACACATTTTGGAGGTGAACATTGGGACTAGTTAAGGATACATCAAAAGTGTCGTGGGTGGTAGCTATCTGGGTAGTGTTGCCTACTGTGCCCTTTCGGTAAGTGTCCGCCCTCTAGTCATTTTTTGGCTTCTTCCTGCAGTCTTTCACAAAGTGACCACTCATGCTACAATAAAGACAAAGATTGTCGCGTCATCTTTTATCCTTTTCAGTTTTGTAAAAAGGGGCAAACAGAGCTGATCTGCATGGATTCTCCATCCTCAGACAAAGCACTTTTGGACCAGCGGGAGTCAGCACGGGGCAAAGTGGGTGGCAGTCTATTCTCTGCACGCTTCTTCTCCCCTTGTTGTTCCGACAACCAGTGGTACAACTGTTGAACCAGGGTTATGAGAGTATCATAGTCTTGAGGGCGGTCGACCACCTGAGCCAGCATGTCTTTTAGGTCATCACATAGTCCTCAATAAAACAATGACGCTCTTTTGCATTCAGGCCAGTTGGCCTCTACCACCAGTCTGTTGAATTGTGCAAGGTAAGCAAGGAGATCGCTGTTTCCTTGCTGCAAATCCAATAGTTTGTTGTCTACCATCTGAGTGGCGGTTCTTCTGTCGAAAACGCACGTGAGTTACTGCTCAAAATGCTCAAAGGAATACAAGACAGGATCATCACTGGCTATCAGGGTCGGGGACCAAGCCGTACAAAAGGGGGTGGTGATGGACGGAGCATCTGAATCAATCAAACACTCACACCCAGTCAAAAGATCTAGGTTCAATCCATTACCGTTCTTTAGCCCACTCTGCCACCCCAGTTCAGACATGGCTACATGCAAATCAGTCTGACCCTGTGCCTCATGGGAACAGTCCAGCCCGAACTGCCAAGCCATGTCTTCCCTGGACCGGAAACAAGCTTCCGAGGACCGGTTTCTGGCATTCCAGCTGTCTTTAGCCCGGCTTGCTTGAATCCAGTGGCAAAGTGAGCAAGGGACTCACGTCTGAGCATACCCTGTGAGAAGTTGGCCTGGTATATAATGCTCACTAATTCTAGTGATCACTTTGTACCATGCCAAGCAACCCTTATGGTGATGGTTGTAATTCAACCTTGTAGACCAGTTATCCTAGTGGTAACGTGGACAAAGCAGTCTTAGGCTAAACTCTGAAAGGCATGTGAAGCCAGCTGTTATACCATACACAACCCCCTTGAATACCAAATGAAAGGGACACCACACAGATATATATTGAAAATATATATTGATTTATTAACTATAAAATCCCCTGGACTCTTTATGAGCACAGAAGCACAAGCGTTAAATCACAAGACAGTTTAAAATACACAAAAGTTGCACAATATGGATGAGCCCTAGGGGCCACCTAAACCATATACTAAGAAAGTGGTATAAGAGATACCAGGAGGAAAGTGAAGAGGCCTAGGGCCTAGGGAATCGCTGGAGCTATTCGGGACTAGCAGTGACTAAGTCGGGAGAGGCCCACGGGACTCAGGTGCAGTGTTCAAAGTGCACGCACTTTCCAATACAAAGTCTATGGTGCGTAAAAAGTACAAAGTTAGAAAGTTAGGAACCTTCCGAGTGACCTACGGAGTTAAAACTTTAGACACAGGCCCTTGAGATGTGTACCAGTGCAGGAGCACTGGCGGAGCTGAGTTACCTCACCCACAGGAAGCGGGTGCACAGGGTCGAAGTAGTGTCGGGTTTCGTCACGCTGGTCGATGGCGCTTGGAGCTGAAGATGCTGCAGGCGGCTCGATGAGAAGAGTTCCGGTGGATCCAAGGGTGCATCTGAAGATGTGAAGACCTGAAAGCAGAGGGGACAGTGTTCAAAGTCACTAGCCAGTGACTACCGTGGAACCAGATTGGAACCAGGCGATGTCGGGTGCAAACAGGCGTTGTCGGGTAGCTTCTTTCTGCAGCCACGTGGATACCCGGGGTCGAGGACGTCCAGGAGTCGGTCACGAGCTGTCCCACGTAGGCTTCTCGCTGTTGGCGGTGTCGGCGACCTGATTGGAGCAAACAGGCCTTGGCAAATGCAAGCCACGCAGAAGTTGAAAGATGCTGTTCACTCGGACCAGCAAGGTCAGAGCGGGTGCTCCTTTTCACAGGAGCTTGGGTAGGTCTGGAGCAACCAGACCTGCTGTGTAAATCTTCGGGTTCGTCGCCAAGATGGCCGCTGACCACGTGGCTAGTGGCCGGGATGGCGCGTTGAGTGGCACAATGCAAAATGGCCCCACGCAGATCGTGGAGATGCTGGAGGGCTGATCTTCGGTGCAAGGGCTCTTCGGTGGTGGGGGTTCTCAATCCCCAAAGCACAACGTCGAGGATGCCTCAGAAGCTGCGCAGTCAGCTTTTCGAGTGTCTTCCAAGAGGTCCGGTCCCACGTCACTCGGCGCCTCCACGGGTCCCTTCTTTGCAGGGACTGTGGATCGGGCTCTGAGAGGTCTGGGAGTCTGGTTCTTGTCGGGCTCTGGGCTCGGTCTCCGGCGGGAGGCGGCGGCAAAGCAGACGTCGAGTTGCTGGTTGGTACCTGTGTTCACAGGGTTGCCACTCCTAGGCCACAAGGGAGATTCTCTTCAGTCTTCTGTGCAGCAGAATGTCGAAGTCCAGTCTTCTTCTTCGTGTAAAGTTGATTCAGGATGATCTGCTGTGCAATGGCACTGCTCCCGCTCTTATTCCCAATCTGAGGGGTGGATCACCTACTAGGTTCCTCCTCTGGGAGGAACCAGGAAGGGGGGCGGCTACACCCCCTTTCCTTTGTCCAGTTCCGCGCCAAGCCTGGGTCTGGAAAGTCCCAGGACCGGTTTGGACTGGCCTATGCACGGGGACACCTTGTGTGCCCCGGGCATGTCTGATTCTATTCAGCCCTGTCCTACCCAATACACAAAATCCTGTCTGGGGTGGTGCTCGCACCTCCCAAGGCAGGAAACCCTTTGTCCAGGCCACCATCTGCCGAGTTTCGGTCAGCAGCAGGAGGCCAGACTTGTGTCTGTGGTGGCAGCGTCCATTTTGTGATGCTGAGGCTCTGTTTAACTTTAACCGGGGTTAAGGCTACACACATGTCGTGTCCCTCTAGAAGGGTGGAATGCTATCCCCGTCGCCAGAATTGGCGAGGGGATAGTATTCCAATTCGTATGACACCTTACTCGACATGTTTTGATAAAGCCAAGCCAAAGATAGCATTTAACCGCGAGGATTATAATGCACTTAAGAGTATATGGTATGGCAATATCCCGGAACAGCTTAGGGAGTGGTTCCCGACAGCTGCAGACAGGCTCAGCTCATGCCAGAGCACCATCTCACATATTTCCAAGCACTCTGCCTCCAGGATTGATGAGGCCTTCCATAGGAGTGGCTGATAGGAACATATGTGTCCAGTTTAGGGTTAGGCACAGACATACTGTACCTAAGTAAGAGGTGGTTACACCGACTTACCCCAGCTGAGTGATCAGCCAGTTGTGTCAAATATGGAGGCCAGGCCAGGGGTGGCACAATACATGCTGCAGCCCCTGGTAGGCCTTGGATACACCTATGCCCTGGGCACCTAGGGTGCACTTATACAGGGGCTCATAAGGTGAACCAGTTCCAATTCGTAATGCACCTAGAGTGCATTGGCAGTAATTTAGAGAGAGAACAGCAGGCTGTGGGTCTGATTAGCAGGCCCACAGCCACATTAAGTCAGAAACCAGTGAAGCAAAAAGCAAAAATTTGGGGTGACCATAGGATAGCAGACCCTACTCTCCTACATACCCTGCCACACTTATGGCGGCCAAAAGCGGTACAAAAGGGGGTGGTGATGGACGGACCATCTAAATCAATCAAACACTCACACCCAGTAAAAAGATCTGGATTTAATCCATCACGTTCTTTAGCCCACTCTGCCACCCCAGTTCAGACATGGCTATATACAAATCAGTCTGACCCTGTGCCTCATAGGAACAGTCCAGCCCGAACTGCCAAGCCATGTCTTCCCTGGACCGGAAACAAGCTTCCGAGGACCGGTTTCTGGCATTCCAGTCGTCTTCAGCCCGGCTTGCTTGAATCCAGTGGCAAAGTGAGCAAGGGACTCACGTCTGAGCATACCCTGCCAACTTATGGCGAACAAAGAAAACCAAAGGAAATGATGGATGGAGCATTGACAATACAAGCACTCACCCCCAATCAATTGATCTGAGTTTAATCCATCACCGTTCTTTAGCCCACTCTGCCACCCCAGTTCAGACATAGCCATATGCAAATCAGTCTGACCCTGTGGCTCATGGGAACAGTCCAGCCCGAACTGCCAAGTCAATTCTTCCTTGGACCGGAAACAAGCTACCGAGGACCGGTTTCTGGCATTCCAGCCGTCTTCAGCCCGGCTTGCTTGAATCCAGTGGCAAAGAAAGCAAGGGTCTCACGTCTGAGCATACCCTGCCAACTTATGGTGAACAAAGAAAAACCAAAGGAAATGATGGATGGAGCGTTGACAATACAAGCACTCACCCCCAGTCAACTGATCTGGGTTTAATCCATCACCGTTATTTAGCCCACTCTGCCAGCCCAGTTCAGACATGGCCATATGCAAATCAGTCTGACCCTGTGCCTCATGGGAACAGTCCAGCCCAAACTGCCAAGCCATGCCTTCCCTGGACCAGAAACAAGCTACCGAGGACCGGTTTCTGGCATTCCAGCCGTCTTCAGCCCGGCTTGCTTGAATCCAGTGGCAAAGTGAGCAAGGGTCTGACGTCTGAGCATACCCTGTCACACTTATGGCGGCCAAAAGCGGTACAAAAGGGGGTGGTGATGGACGGACCATCGGAATCAATCAAACACTCACCCCCAGTCAACTGATCTAGGTTTAATCCATCACCGTCTTTAGCCCACTCTGCCAGCCCAGTTCAGAAATGGCCATATGCAAATCAGTCTGACCCTGTGCCTCATGGGAACAGTCCAGCCCGAACTGCTAAGCCATGCCTTCCCTGGACAGGAAACAAGCATCCTGGTACCAGTTTCTGGCTAATCAGCCGTCATCAGCCAGGCTAGCTTGAATCCAGTGGCAAAGTGAGTAAGGGATCCACGTCTGGGCATACCCTGCCAACTTAGAGCGAACAAAGCAAAACCAAAGGGGATGATGGACGGAGGGTTGAATATTGCAAGCACTCACCCCCAGTCAACTGATCTGGGTTTAGTCCATCTTAAATAACACTATTGGGCAGAAAGCACTTCACATATAACAGGGGAAACTCTCAACCCCTTTTTAAAGTTGACAAAATTCCCAAAGTACATATCCTGTCATACACAGTAAAATAAAATAGCCCTCAGGATAAAAAAGCAGGAATAGGCGTCTTACCGAGTCTATTGATGCTTAAGGCTCGAAATGGCGTCAGCGGGTGAAGCTCCAAAGAACACAACCTGTGTTCGAGGGTAAAATATATGCAGGTAGATTAAACTAGTTCTCAATGTAAACATACCATTTATAGCCCAAACAGGCCCCTCCTGCCTTCAGTTGGATAAAAGGGGTGTCGGCATTCACAAAATCAGCCCCGTAAATCTGTGTAATATATCCTCACTGTATTTCTGCTCCCTATCCATGCTGCGGAGTACAGTGAACAAACTATGTGGTCAAAAGGAGGACCCATCAAGCCCGTGTAGGACCCGAGTAGGAGAAGTAAGCCCATCTTGGTAAAAAAAAAAACGCCCAGCTTGTGCAGAATCCGAGTAGAGAAAGTGAACCCATCTTAGCGCTTTCAAAAATAATGACCAACACCCATCGTCTTGTGGCCCCAATTACTGTTCTGTAGGATAGCTCCAGCACAATTCGTGCCCGCCATGCATAGACGCCGCAAAGATTTCGGCGTGTTGTGGCACTGCTCTTAATAAACACTGCCTCGCGTTTACCTGGTCTCTGCTCTTCCGCGTGATCACGTCGCATGACGTCATCACGTACGTAGTGCAGATGGGAATGGTAGTTTTTCCTATACGAGGAAATCACTCTAGCATACAGGAGCCCATGTACCAGCTGTATATCCTACAATATGGTCATAGTGAGCCACCCGATGTTTAAATGGAGACTTCATCATGTGTGTGGTAGAACGGGAACGGGGGTTTATTCAATTTGAGGAGATCGTACTAGCATACAGGAACCTGTATACTAACTGTGTGTCATAAATTATAGTACCAGTGAGCCACCTGATGATTAAACGGCAGAGGCGACTATTGCCGTGCATCACTCTTTACATACTGTGGTGGGCCCCACCACGTTGCTGTTAAGTTAGTCCCAGATAGGGGCAACAACGACGACTGCCGATCTAGTGTGCAGTTGAAACAAAGAGCGATGAAGTCACTTTCATCAGGGGCTGTCGTTATCTGACAGTCTAAGCATACTCATGGGTCCCTCAAATGTTGCTGCTTGGGAAAGAAAGTTTGTCCCTAAATTGCACAGTCAGAACCTCATCATAACTGGGACAATTCAGCCCCAGATTCTGCAACATTGATGTTTAAATTTGGGGAAGTGTAGGCAATGAGGTCAAGTAAATGGACTTCCATATTTAGTTATTCATCTCCCCAAGGCATGCCACGGTATCTCATCGTTCAGGCCGTGTAGATCACTACGGAGGCGGAAAACCCATTTTTGTTCCCTTACAAAGAGGGCTCTGCTTTCATCTTGGTCATGGTAAGTGGGTTTTTCAATGACCGTCCACCGTGGATCCTCTGCTGTGTGTCCCAGTTCTGCAAAGTGAGATGTCAACTTTGTGTTAGACCTGCCACATCTCACAGTGCTGCGGTGTTCCGTAATACGGGTACGAATCTTCCTGCATGTCATACCCACATATTGTTTCCCACAAGGGCATGTTATTAAATATATTACTCCTTGTGAGTTGCAATTAGTGTGTGACCTTTGTTCCCAGGGAGTTGTTAAACCCAGGTCAATCTGTTTGGAATTGGTTGTAAGGTGACACACACTGCAAGAACCGCAGCGGTAGTGGCCAGTCACAGGGGGCAAGCCAGTGATGGTGCTCAAGGTTCCATGTCCCGTCATTGTTCTCGGTCTGGTGTGAACTAGTAAGTCCTTGAGGTTTTGGCTTCATTTGATGGAAAACAGAGGTTTTTCCATTTGTAAGTTACCAGAGTTCAGGATTTTCCAGTTTTTTTAAATGGTTTGCTTGATCTGTTGTGATGCGGTAATAAAGGTTGATACAAAAACCGTTTTGTCCTCTGGGGGTCTTTTAGCCTTTGATAGCAGGACTTCTCGGTTAGCATTAAGTGCCCTCTTCTTTGCTCGTTTCACAATCTTTTTGGGATAACCCCTGTTGTGTAGTTTGGTTGATAACAGAGTAGCTTCAGCAGTGAAGTCATTCTATTTAGAAAAGTTCAGTCGAATTCGAAAGAACTGTCCCACCGGTAGATTTTCACGTAGGAACCGAGGGTGAAAGCTAGTAAATGCTAGTAGTGCATTCTTATCCGTGGTCTTGTGATACACTTTAGTCTGCAGGATCCCTTCACCTGGCTCAATAACCAAACCCAGAAAGGGTAGACTTGTCTTGGTAATTGTAGAAGTAAAATGTAGGAGGGGGTTCCTGTTCCTCTGGTTCAACCATTCCAGAAAAAGGGTCACAGAGTCAGCATCCCCCCTCCAAATTACCAAGACGTCGTCTATGTATCTATGCCATAGACGCAAATTGTACCTCCATGGACAGGTTTCGTGGTAGATGGTAGTTTGCTCAAATGCACCCACGTAAAGTCCCGCCAGACTAGGCGCAAAAACACTACCCATGGAAGTACCATGGGTTTGAAGGCAAGAGATTTTTCGAATTCAAACTTTTTTTTTTGTTAAAGCTATCTCTGTCAGGTGCAGGAAAAAGGTTCTGGGAGTCTGATATGGCCACATCCAGTACTCGTAAAGTTTCCATCTGGGGATATTAGTGTATAGGGCTTCTATGTCTAGCCCAATCAGATCTTCTGATTCTGGATCCAAGACAATTCTACCCTTCCTGTGTTTGGTTATTGAGCCTGGTGAAGGGATCCTGCAGACTAGAGTGTATCTCAAGACCACGGATAAGAATGCACTACTAGCATTTACCAGCTTTCACTCTCGGTCGCTATGTGAAAACCTACCGGTGGGACAGTTCTTTCGAATTCGACGGAACTGTTCTAAATTGAATGACATCACTGCTGAAGCTACTCTGTTATCAACCAAACTACACAACAGGGGTTATCCAAAAAAGATTGTGAAACGAGCAAAGAAGAGGGCACTTAATGCTAACCGAGAGGTCCTGCTATCAAAGGCTAACAGACCCCCAGTGGACAAAACGGTTTTTGTATCAACCTTTAATACTGCATCACAACAGATCAAGCGAACCATTTTAAAACTGGAAAATCTGTGGTCACTTACAAATGGAAAAACCTCTGTTTTCCTTCAAACGAAGCCAAAACCTCAAGGACTTACTAGTTCACACCAGACCGAGAACAATGACGGGACATGGAACCTTGAGCACCATCACTGGCTTGCCCTCTGTGACTGGCCACTACAGCTGCGGTTCTTGCAGTGTGTGTCACCTTACAACCAATTCCAAACAGATTGACCTGCATTTACAAACTCCCTGGGAACAAAGGTCACACACTAATAGCAACTCACAAAGAGTAATATATTTAATAACATGCCCTTGTGGGAAACAATATGTGGGTATGACATGCAGGAAGATTCGTACCCACATTACGGAACACCGCAGCACTGTGAGATGTGGCAGGTCTAACACAAAGTTGACAACTAACTTTGCAGAACTGGGACACACATCGAAGGATCTACGGTGGATGGTCATTGAAAAACCCACTTACCATGACCGAGATAAAAGCAGAGCCCTCTTTGTAAGGGAACAAAAATGGGGTTTCCGCCTCCATAGTGATGTACACGGCCTAAACGATGAGATAGCATGGCATGCCTTGGGGAGATGAATAACTAAATATGGAAGTCCATTTACTTGACCTCATTGCCTACACTTACCCAAATTTAAACATCAATGTTGCAGAATCTGGGGCTGAATTGTGCAATTTAGGGACACACTTTGTTTCCCGAGCAGCAACATTTGAGGGACCCATGAGTATGCTTAGACTGTCAGATAACGGCAGCCCCTGATGAAAGTGACTTCATCGCTCTTTGTTTCGACGGCACACTAGATCGGCAGTCATCGTTGTTGCCCCTATCTGGGACTAACTTAACAGCAACATGGTGGGGCCCACCACGGTATGTGAAGAGTGATGCACGGCAATAGTCGCATCTGCCGTTTAATCATCGGGTGGCTCACTGGTACTATAATTTATGACACACAGTTAGTATACGGCCTCCTGTATGCTAGTACGATCTCCTCAAATTGAATAAACCACTGTTCCCGTTCTACCATACACATGATGACGTCTCCATTTAAACATTTGGTGGCTCACTATGACCATATTGTAGGATATACAGCTGGTACACAGGCTCCTGTATGCTAGAGTGATTTCCTCGTATAGGAGAAACTACCTTTCCCATCTTCACTACGTACGTGATGACGTCATGCGACGTGATCACGCGGAAGTGCAGAGACCGGGTAAACGCGAGGCAGGGTTTATTAAGAGCAGCGCCACAACCCGCCGAAATCTTCGCAGCGTCTATGCATGGCGGGCACAAATTGTGCTGGAGCTATCCTACAGAACAGTAAGTGGGGCCACTAGACGATGGGTGTTGGTCGTTATTTTTGAAATCGCCAAGATGGGCTTACTTTCTCTACTCGGGTTCTGCACAAGCTGGGCGGTTTCTTTTGCCAAGATGGGCTTACTTCTCCTACTCGGGTCCTGCACGGGCTTGATGGGTCCTTTTGACCACATAGTTTGTTCACTGTACTCCGCAGCATGGATAGGGAGCAGAAATACAGTGAGGATATATTACACAGATTTACTGGGCTGATTTTGTGAATGCCGACACCCCTCTTATACAACTGAAGGCAGGAGGGGCCTGTTTGGGCTATAAATGGTATGTTTACATTGAGAACTAGTTTGATCTACCTGCATATGTTTTACCCTCGAACACAGGTTGTGTTCTTTGGAGCTTCACCCGCTGACGCCATTTCGAGCCTTAAGAATCAATAGACTCGGTAAGACGCCTATTCCTGCTTTTTTATCCTGTGGGCTATTTTATTTTACAGTGTATGACAGGATATGTACTTTGGGATTTTTGACACCTTTGAATAGGGGTTGAGAGTTTCCCCTGTTATGTGCGAAGTGTTCTGTCACCTCTGGAGTGTGTCTGTTATTGATGCTAATACTCTTTCTTTTTAAATCATTTGAGATTTTGAGTATTAAGTGATTTGGGGCAATCAATACCTAACAATACTCTACTCAAGTATACTACAATGGATACTGTTCTGAAAATAATTATTCTCTATTGTACTAATAACGATCCACGGTTGTGGAAGTACCCACCACGTTGTTCCCTCTACCCATCACTGCATTGAGGTAAGAGGCATACAAGGACTGGGACAGTTAGACTGTCCTGATGAAGACCGGTGTGACCCATTTAATCGAGGGCATGGATTAACGGTTGAAACATGTTGACCACTGCAGTATAAGGAGTAGTGTTTGTGGATCTTGACTTCCTGCCTAAACACATTTACATCCTTCACTCTAAATGTTAATCCTGACCTTGGGACCCTGGAATAAAGTACTGGTGGGTACCCATGAGCCAGTTTTAACAAGCACTTTCCAATCTGCACATCAAGTCTATCACTTACCCAGTCTGGACGGACAACACGAACCTGTGTGATCACTGTATGTCACTTATATGTGTTTGTACCTGTTGTTTTTGAGTAGTGTGTGTTTTTAATTTTTTTCCCCCTTCCCTATGCTCCGCCCGCTGCGTGGCTACGCGGGGGCGTATTGTAAGCAGACCCGATGATAAAGCATGTCACGCACATTGTGTTTGAGTGAGGGCAGTTTTTTCAATTAATTTTGACTTTTTAGTCCTGTCTTTATGTCACTTTGTTTGTGTTCCCTACCCCCCTTTGGTGTGTGTACTATATATCCTTGGGGGTCTGTGGGGTGGTGGAACTTATTACTAGACCCTCTCTCCTTCCTTGTGATTGATGATCCTGACATGCTCCCATAACTTTTTGGCCACATAAGGTATTCACGCCAAATTTGCATCATTTTGTTGTTCAACTTCCTGGGGATTGTAAAGGTACCCAGGGTTGGTGAATTCCCTTAGAGGGGACCGAGAAATTAGCTAAAAAACAGCTTCATTTTGAGGCTTTCTTGGAAAATTTGGAAAAACGTGCTGCAGAAGAATAGCATCTGTTTTTGCCCCTGAAAATGGTATCAGTTAAGAATTTGCTGTGCTACAATCACCATCTTCCCAGCTTTTAGGAACAGCCATACTTTTATCAGAAAACCAAACTTTTTCAACACAGTTTTGTCATTTTACTGGGACATAGCCCATTTTTCCTATTTTTAGTGCTTTCAACTTCCTTCCAGTTAGTGGTAGAAACTGGTGTGAAACTAAAGGTGGATCCATAAAACTATACATTTCTACAAAGTAAGCAATATCTGGAAATTCAGCAAGGGGTCTTTTGTGTAGATTCTCCAGGGTTTTTCTGTATAAAGTAACAGTTGAAATAATAAACATTAAATTGAGCAATTTGTGTCTACGTTTTCACCTGTAACTTCTTCTAACTATGGCAGATTTGCAAAAGCAATATACTGTTACATCCGCTGGATCGTTATGGTTGCTGAGATATATAGGGGCTTGTAGGTTCACCAAGAACCCAAGGCACCCAGAGCCAATAACTGAGCTGCACTGTACAAAGGTTTTTCATTGTGTACCGGGTATACAGCAATTCATTTGGTAAACTATAAAGAGTGAAAAATAGGTAACATGGAAAACTATGTATTTCCGAAATGGGAATAGCATTTTGAGTTTAGATGCATTGGTTATTTGAACCTCTCTTAATTTGTGGGAACCCATACTAGCATGTGAATTGTAGGGCATTTTTCAAAATGACTTCTTTTTTGAACACTGTCTTACATTTGGAAAGCACAAATGCAGAAAAAGACAACTGATAATAGCACTTGTTCTACTATTTTGTGTTCTGGAAAGTCTCCTGATAAAAACTGTAACAGGTCAAAATGCAGTGTGGACACATCATACTTTTCCACTTGAAAATGACCCTCTTTTTGCAATGTGCCTAGCTGTGAATTTCGGCTCTAGCTTACTGGTACCATAGGAGAGCCAGCAAACCTGTAAATTTTTTAAAACTAGACACCCAGGAAAATCCAGGATGGAGTGACTTGTGTGGCTCTTATTGGGTTCTGTTTCCCAGAATCCCTTGCAGATCTCAACATTTGTCTAAGAAAACATCTTCCTCACATGTTTGTGATGGAAGGTTCTGGAATCTGAGGGAAGCAATGAACTTCTACCCATCCAGGATTCCCCCAAATCTCCAAATAAAAATGGTACCTCACTTGTGTGGGTAGACTTTTTGCTTGCAACAGGATACGGCCCAAAATGCAACGTAGACACATCATATTTTTCCACTAAAAACTGACCCTCTGTTTTGCAATGTGTCTAGCTGTTGATTTTGACCCTAGCTCAGCAGACTTCTTTGGAAACCTAGCTAACCTGTACATTCTTTAAAACTAGACACCCAGGGAAATTCAGGAAGGGATGACTTATGGGGCTCTCACCAGGTGCAGTTACCCAGAACCCATTGCAAACCTCAAACTTTGCCTAAAAACACACATTTACCTCACATTTCTGTGATGGGAAGTTCTTGAATCTGCAGCCAGCCACACACTCCCACCCACCCAGGATTGCCCCAAGTCTTTCAATAAAAATGGTACCTCATTTGTGACCTGGGGGTGACCTGTTCTCAGGACACCCCCGCGCCACACGGCCACCAGCTGTGTGTGTGCCCCTCGCTGCTGCTCGCAGCCACGTTGTGCTGCCTGCCTTGCCGCCCTAGCTGCCTGCCTCGCTGTTCCCTGCCCCAGCAGTTCCCCCGTATTTTCGTAGTATATTGCTGTCTTGTTGTATTTTTATTTCCTTTTGTATAAACTTTGTTGTTGTCCCCCTGTGCCTTGCCCGCCCCGCTCCCCGCTTCCTGCCGCCGTTCACGCGGCCATGCCCCCTTTTGTTCTGTGTCCTCCCCGCTCCCGCCTCCCAGCTGCTCCTCCCTCTCACTTAGCCTTAAATGGCGACCGCGCGGACGCGCAGCGGTCACACGCAGCGGGCGCGCCGATTGTGCGCCGAAGGCACACCAAAGGCACGCCAAAGGCCAGCCCGTCTGCGCCTGGACCACGCCCAGCGCCAGGACCCCTGGCCCCCGCCGATGCAAGACTACCCGATGGACCTACGACGCCGCCACCCTCAACGCACTCAATGCTGGCCGGAACCCTGCCTGCTACCGAGCCCCCCCGAGACGCACCCACTGACCCTTCGCCTACCAAGCCTGCCGATTCACCTGCCTCCGGACCTGCCCCAGCACCGCCAAGTCGAGCACAAGCAGAAACCACCTGAAGTGCATCCTGCTGAACACCAGCTCCGTCCGCAGGCACACCGTAGAACTCTGGGACCTGCTCGACGCGACCGCACCGGACGTCGCCTTCTTCACCGAAACCTGGATGAACGCCTCCTCAGCGCCTGACATCGCCATAGCCATCCCGGACGGATACAAGATCACCCGGAAGGACCGTGTCAACCAGACGGGAGGAGGCATCGCCATCGTACACAAGAACACCATCCACATCTCGACTAACGCCGATGAAACCTTCACCGCCGCCGAACACCTACACTTCCAGATACACACTGACCCCAAGACCACCCTCCGAGGCACCCTCATCTACAGACCACCGGGACCACGCACACAATTCAGCGAAGACATTGCAGACTTCATCAGCCCGAACGCCCTGCCCTCCGCTGACTACATCCTCCTAGGGGACCTCAACTTCCACCTGGAAAACAACATCGACAGAAACACCACCGCCCTGCTGGACAACCTCGCCAACCTCGGACTCAAGCAACTGGTGAACACTCCCACCCACTACGCCGGCCACACGCTTGACCCCGTCTTCTCATCCAGCAAGCACATCTCCTTCAGCCATGCCATCGGACTCCACTGGACCAACCACAGCTGCGTCCACTTCAGCTTCAGGAAAACTGCGACCCACCACCACCCGCAACAGGTTCCCTGCCGGAGCTGGAGCAAGATCACCGCCGAGCAGCTCACCGCCTCCCTCAGCCAGAACACACCCACCAACACAGCGGACCCAAACGAAGCAGCCAGCAACCTCGCCAAGTGACTGACCGCCTGCGCCGACGACCTCGCACCACTAAAGAACCCTCCCAGCAGAACCGGCAGCAAGAAAACCCCCTGGTTCACCAACGAACTCAAGGAATCCAAGAAGAACTGCCGCACCCTCGAGAAAGCCTGGCGGCTCGACTGGGCCACAGACAACAGGACCGCCCTCAAGCACGCCACCCGCAAACACCACCAGCTGATCTGCGCCACCAAGAAGTCAGTACTCAAAGAATGACTGGACAACAACGCCCACGACAGCAAGGAACTCTTCAGTATCATCAAAGAGGTCTCCAACCCCAGCGTCGGAAACAACGACATCACTCCCTCGCAAGACCTCTGCGACTCACTCGCCTCGTTCTTCCACAGCAAGATCGCAGACATACACAACAGCTTTGACGCACAGACCACACATCCTACCGCTAAACCAATGCCCGCCACCACCACCCTCTGCAACTGGACCCCGATCAACACCGAAGACACCACCCGCACGATGAACTCCATCCACTCGGATCACCTACCGACCCCTACCCACACCACATCTTCAACAAAGCCGACGCCATCATCGCACCCCATCTCCGGGACATCATTAACTCCTCCTTCCACACCGCCACCTTCCCGGAGAGCTGGAAGCACGCCGAGCTTACCGCCCTCCTGAAGAAACCAACGGCGGACCCCACCGACCTCAAGAACTACCGTCCCATCTCGCTCCTTCCCTTTCCGGCCAAAGCCATCGAGAAGACCGTCAACAGACAGCTGGCCGCCTTCCTCGAGATGAATGGATCCCTCGACCCCCCGCAGTCCGGGTTTCAGGCCAACCACAGCACCGAGACCGCCCTAATCGCAGCCACCGACGACATCAGAACCCTGATCGACAACGGGGAAACAGCAGCCCTCATCCTCTTGGACCTCTCTGCGGCGTTCGACACAGTCTGCCACCGCACCCTAGTGAAGCGCCTCAGCAACATCGGAATTCGAAAGCACTGGAGTGGATCATCTCGTTCCTCGCCGAAAGAACCCAGAGAGTCCACCTCCCCCTGTTCAGATCCGAGGCCACCGAAGTCATCTGCGGCGTACTACAAGGATATTCACTCAGTCCAACCCTCTTCAACGTCTACATGAGCCCCCTCGCAGCCATCACACGCCAACATGACCTCAACATCCTCTCCTACGCTGATGACATCCAGCTGATCCTCTCCCTCACCAATGACCCCACCACCGCCAGAGCCAACCCCCACGAAGGGATGAAAGACGTCGCTAACTGGATGAGGAGCAGCCGCCTTAAACTAAACTTAGACAAGACGGAAGTCCTCATCCTGGGATCATCACCCTTCGCCTGGGACGACTCCTGGTGACCCCCGACCCTGGGCACCGCTCCCAAGCCAACGGACCACGCACGCAACCTGGGCTTCATCCTGGACTCCTCCCTGTCGATGACCAGACAAGTCAACGCCGTCTCATCTTCGTGCTTCAACACCCTGCGCATGCTCCGCAAGATCTTCAGACGGATCCCCACCGAAACCAGGAAGACCGTCACCCAGCCACTCGCCACCAGCCGACTGGACTACGGGAACACCCTCTACGCCGGAACCACAGCCAAACTTCAAAAAAGACTCCAGCGCATCCAGAACGCCTCGGCACGACGCATCCTGGACATCCCCCGACACAGCCACATCGACCGACACCTGAGAGACCTGCACTGGCTCCCCGTCAGCAAGAGAATCACGTTCAGACTCCTGACCCACGCACACAAGGCTCTCCACGACCTGGGCCCCAAGTGCCTCAAAGACCACATGACCTTCTACACGTCCACCCGCCAGCTACGATCAACCAGCCATGCCCTCGCCACCATACCACGCATCCGCAGAGCCACCGCCAGAGGAAGATCCTTCTACTACCTGGCAGCCAAGACCTGGAACTCCCTCCCCACCCACCTTCGGCGAACCCAGGACCATCTCTCCTTCGGGAAACAACTCAAGACCTGGCTGTTCGAGCAGTAACATACCCCCCACAGCGCCTTGAGCCCCACCCGGGTGAGTAGCGCGCTTTATAAATGCCGTGATTGATTGATTGATTAAGTGTGGGTAGGCCTAGTGCCCGCAACAGGAAATGGCAAAAATGCAACGTGGACACATCACATTTTACCACTGAAAGTTGACCTTTTTTACAATGGGCCTAGCTGTGAGTTTGGGCCCTAGCTCAGCCAGCATCTAAGGAAACCTACCAAACCTGTACATTTTTTTAAATGAGACACATAGGGTGATCCAGGATGGGCTGACTTGAGTGGCTCTCGCCACGTTTTTTTTACCCTGAATCCCTATCAAACCTCAAAATTTGTCTAAAAACACATTTTCCTCACATTTCTGTGATGGAAAATTCTGAAACCTGCTGGCAGCCACAAACTTCCATCCACCCTGCATTTCCCCAAGTCTCCCGATAAAAACCGTTCTTCACTTGTGTGGGTAGGTCTAGTGCCCACAACAAGAAGTGGGCCAAAACTTTCTGTGGAGACATCAAAATGATCTAGCACAAAACAACCTAGTTTTGCAAGGAAGTAACATGTGATGTTTGTCCTGTGCTCACGATCATCTAGGGAAAGTTACTAAACCCACATTTTCCTGAAAGTTAGACACCCAGTGGAGTCCAGGGAGCCGTGGCTTGCATGGATACCCCAAAGTTTTCAAGTAAATTTGTACAGGCCCAGTGATCCCACAACTTTTCCACACAGAAATTTGAGGACAATGTGATTTTTATTTAGCTAAATTCGAGGTTTGTAGAGGATTCTGGGTAGGAAAACATTAGGGGATCCACGCAAGCCACCCCTCCGTAGACTCCCCCGAGTATCTAGTTATCAGAACTGTCTGGGATTAGTAGGTTTCCATGGATGGTGGTCGGCCCAGGTTCAAAAAGACAGGTGACTTCCTTGCAAAACCAGGTCACTTTGTGATAGATCATTTTTATGTTTCAACAAAAAGTATTGGCCCTTTTCCTGTTGTGGGCACATGGCCCACCCACACATGTGAGGTAGTATCGGGATGCCTGGAAAAATGCTGGGTTGTCGGAAATGTGTAGTTTCTTTCTAATTCTGGAAGAATATGGCACAGAAATGCAAGTAAAATATGTGACTTTAGTCACATTTTTAGGTTTGTAGGGCATTGTGGGTAAGAAAACATGTTGCGATCCACCAATCTGTACTCCCCTGGGTGTTTAATTTATGAAAATATCTAGAGTTGGTAGATTTTTCCTAGTGAAAATGTACACCTTGGCAGAGAAAGACAAAGATTATTGCTCATCCATCTGTTCCTCATGTACACACACATAGAGGTTGGATTTGGCACGAGGGTGAAGTTCAAAATGGAGTGACTTGTGTGGCTCTTATTGGGTTCTGTTTCCCAGAATCCCTTGCAGATCTCAACATTTGTCTAAGAAAACATCTTCCTCACATTTTTGTGATGGAAAGTTCTGGAATCTGAGGGAAGCAATAAACTTCTACCCATCCAGCATTCCCCCAAATCTCCAGATAAAAATGGTACATCACTTGTGTGGGTAGACTTTTTGCTTGCAACAGGATACGGCCCAAAATGCAACGTAGACACATCATATTTTTCCACTAAAAACTGACCCTCTGTTTTGCAATGTGCCTAGCTGTTGATTTTGACCCTAGCTCAGCAGACTTCTTGGGAAACCTAGCTAACCTGCACATTCTTTAAAACTAGACACCCAGAGAAATTCAGGAAGGGATGACTTATAGGGCTCTCACCAGGTGCAGTTACCCAGAATCCATTGCAAACTTTGTCTAAAAACACACATTTACCTCACATTTCTGTGATGGGAAGTTCTTGAATCTGCAGCCAACCACACACTCCCACCCACCCAGGATTGCCACAAGTCTTTCAATAAAAATGGTACTTCACTTGTGTGGGTAGGCCTAGTGCCTGCAACAGGAAATGGCAAATATGCAACGTGGACACATCACATTTTACCACTGAGAGTTGACCTTTTTTTACAATGGGCCTAGCTGTGAGCTTGGGCCCTAGCTCAGCCAGCATCTAAGGAAACCTACCACACCTGTACATTTTTTTAAATGAGACACATAGGGTGATCCAGGATGGGCTGACTTGAGTGGCTCTCGCCACATTTTTTTTTACCCTGAATCCCTATCAAACCTCAAAATTTGTCTAAAAACACATTTTCCTCACATTTCTGTGATGGAAAATTCTGAAACCTGCTGGCAGCCACAAACTTCCATCCACCCTGCATTTCCCCAAGTCTCCCGATAAAAACCGTACTTCACTTGTGTGGGTAGGCCTAGTGCCCAAAACAAGAAGCGGGCCAAAACTTTCTGTGGAGACATCAAAATGATCTAGCACAAAACAACCTAGTTTTGCAAGGAAGTAACATGTGATGTTTGTCCTGTGCTCGACGCTCATCTAGGGAAAGTTACTAAACCCACATTTTCCTGAAAGTTAGACACCCAGTGGAGTCCAGGGAGCCGTGGCTTGCATGGATACCCCAAAGTTTTCAAGTAAATTTGTACAGGCCCAGTGATCCCACAACTTTTCCACACAGAAATTTGAGGACAATGTGATTTTTATTTAGCTAAATTCGAGGTTTGCAGAGGATTCTGGGTAAGAAAACATTAGGGGATCCACGCAAGCCACCCCTCCGTAGACTCCCCCGAGTATCTAGTTATCAGAACTGTCTGGGATTAGTAGGTTTCCATGGATGGTGGTCGGCCCAGGTTCAAAAAGACAGGTAACTTCCTTGCAAAACCAGGTCGCTTTGTGATAGATAATTTTTATGTTTCAACAAAAAGTATTGGGCCCTTTTCCTGTTGTGGGCACATGGCCCACCCACACATGTGAGGTAGTATCGGGATGCCTGAAAAAATGCTGGGTTGTAGGAAATTTGTGGTTTCTTTCTAATTCTGGAAGAATATGGCACAGAAATGCAAGTAAAATATGTGACTTTAGTCACGTTTTTAGGTTTGTAGGGCATTGTGGGTAAGAAAACATGTTGCGATCCACCAATCTGTACTCCCCTGGGTGTTTAATTTATGAAAATATCTAGAGTTGGTAGATTTTTCCTAGTGAAAATGTACACCTTGGCAGAGAAAGACAAAGATTATTGCTCATCCATCTGTTCCTCACGTACACACACATATACAGGTTGGATTTGGCACGAGGGTGAAGTTCAAAATGTATATTTTATTAATAAGAGATTTCACATAAATGAAATACCCTGTTAATAATTGAAAGTTAAAAAACTGAATGAATAACTCACAGCTTGGGAGCTGTAAAGCTGTGTCAAGGCAGCAACCGCATAACAGGCCATTCACACACCTTTCATGCATGGCACACAGAAGACCATTCACACCACCAGCTGCGGGCCCAGCATATTACATCACTCACATCGACATACAATGTAGAGACAATGTACACCCTGGCAGAGAAAGACAGAAAAGACAAATATTACTTCACAACCATCTATTCTTCGAGTACACACACATATTGGTATGATTTGGCACAAGGGGGAATGACGGTACAGAACGTAAAGTTTTATTAACAAGAAATTTCACAAAAATGAAATGCACTGTTAATAATTGATAGGTCAGAAACCTGAACCAATGACTCAAAGCTCATGAGCTGTAAAGCTGTGTCAAGGCACCAACTGCCTTTCAGGCCATTCACCTTTCATACGTGACACACACAAGACCACACACACAGCGAGCCCAGCACATTACAACACTCACATCAACAGACAGGGTCACTCAAGGGCCCTCACTTTCATACGCTCATATGACTGACAGAGCAATCACACCGACTGGCAGCTGAAATAGTGTGTGCACTGACGTTTGGCTATCAGTGTGTGTAGTAACCAGGAGCAAGTCACACACCGATAGCTAAACACCAGTCCACGCACACCACCAGCCAAATGTCAGTCCACGCACACTGCCAGCCAAATGCCAAACCATGCACACCACCAGGCAAGTGCCAGTCCATGCACACCACCAGCGAAAAAGCCAGTTCACGCATACTGCCATTACATTTGTTTTAACAAAAAAGTAAAAAAAAAACATTTGGAAGTAGATACAAAACTATAACTACAAACATAACAGCCCTAGCTAAATACCTCACACTAATGCCAACGGTGAAATCTGAACAAAATATAAGAAATGATATAGACCAGTTAGTTCACTTTTACACTCATGGTTGCACCCAAAATTCAGTTACGTGTGGTACAATTTAAAACATGCGGACACACAGCCCAGGATTAGAAGGACAATCGGGGCAGTGCACATTACTCTCCTTCCACACACCTCTTCATAAATAGACTATACTTATCCTTCTGGGAAAGTCTAGAAACGTGGCAATCTTTTAATCTAGATTGTACAAGGGGGTTACCCAATGGAGTCACGGGGACCTGGGTTCATTAAGTGTTAAGAGGAAGGGGTCCCAGCAAACATAGAAGAAATATAATACATTTCACAAGAATTGATCTGAAACACTTATTTTGATCCACAAATTTATTATTCAATAAGGGATCAAGTGTAATTAATACACATAGCAAAGCAGTCAACTGTATTCATGGTCATACAGTGCCCCGGGAAGGAGAAGGAAGTGATAGTGAGGAGGTAAGGGAGTGATGGGATAACGTGACAGTAAAATCACAAATTCAAATTGTATATTTCACGCTATGAATCACATAGCAGTTAGTACCACAAATTTATGGCGACATTATTTCAGAAAAGGCATACGACACATAGTACAGTATAAATGCAATTTTTCGCATGTGTGGTTGCCGTGAAAGGAAAAGCCGTCGACGTTTCGACCCTCTGAAAACGCAGGAAGATTTAACCTTGCTGCGGGGTCTTCATCAGGACCAAGGAAGGGGCAAGGGACCTAGTAAAGGGATGTAATTAACTTAGATTAGAGGGGTGTAGCTTCAACCTCTATTTATCACATAGGTAAATGCGAGCGTGCAAGAGAATCAATATTGTTACAAAGGAACTTGCATGCAAATAAATCCACGTTTAACAAACTGTTAGGTGAGAATATAAATCTAAACAATAAAATTGGTTATCATAGAGTTAGATTAACACACTATTACCAAAGTCTGGGTGCCTGCGTAGGAAACTAGCAGAATACAGTGCGAACAACCACTCGCCTGATGGGGGTGCACTAGAGTGCCCAAGTAGGGAGACATACGGTCGGCCATAATGTCACTAAGAGCCCAAATTAGTTATCTCAAAAGGGCTAGTGCAATATTCAATAAATAACGGACATACCACATGATCCGTAGTTTACACTGTGGTCATATCGGAGTTTTTATCATAAGTAGGTCGTAGTCAGCATCTAAAATAATTAAGAGGTATTGATTAGAAAAGGGCTGAGGTGGCAATGACAAGATACAATACACGTAAACCGGAGGGGGGGGCGGGCCGGTGACGCGGGAAGCTTACCGAAACACGGCGTTCTGCCAGTACTTGGTGTTCAGTAATGTGCATGGCGGAATTAATCCATTGTTGTGCTGAAAAACAACAAGGCATGAGGATCGTAAGTAACCCATTCGCTGAACTAGTTCTACAAGGCTAAGGACAGAGCGGGCGGGGGATTGTACTCACTCGCTCTCGTTGATTCACGGAGCTCCGTACGCGGGCAGCCGATCAACGCGGCATTTCCTGGTTAAAGGAAATAACCATGGAAACAGGTCACATGGTCACCGTCGGAGTCATGGAGACTAAGGAAAGACTATAGGTTGTCGGAATGGTTTTGATTTGCAGCGTGATGGGCTTAATGCTATACTTGATCATTATAATTGTAAAAATCTATCCACAGCGGCATGTTTAAACATTGAAATGCAAATAAAAACAATTAAGTTGATCTTGCAGGACGTACCACGTCAACATGAGGGTAAGGCCCATACATAAAAAATTACAATCATTACAATTGTTGGCCATCCAGTATGCATCAATATTGTAAAAGACTGATAAGCAAATTAAAAAAGAGCGGCGTACCTATCAAACACGATGGTAGGGCCAACTTAATAAAGTCAAAAAACAGTATATGAACAGTGTTTGAAAAACAAGCAAAAAACAAAGGTCAATACATGATTTTACTAGTTGACTCATTGGTACACCTCAAATTGGAAAAAGATAGATAGCTGGGTGGTTGCGTACCTATATTGATTGGGTCAAAATGTGTGAAATCACATTCAGTCAACAAAAGTGGCCTGGTGATTTTTCAGAATCTATGGACAAATGGATATCATGACGATCGGTTGATCAAAGTAGTAAATCTAGATGTTAAAGGGGAATCAATCACGTTAGTGTAGCCAATTGAGAAAAGGAACTGTCCTGTTCATTAAGGCCTGTTTCTATGGAGTTGAAAAAGTATATCCATTTCAGTTCACGAGTGTTCAGAATATCAGAAATGTTACCTCCTCGTGGTCCTAAAGTGGTTTTCTCAATTACCAGCCATTGTAGACTTTCAGGTGGGTGGGCATGCAGCTTAAAGTGTTTCACAAGAGGTGCGCCAGAGACATCACATCGAATGCGGCTCATATGCTGTAGGATCCGTACTTTGATTTTTTGCTGGGTCTGTCCAATATAGATCTTTTGACATGGGCATATGATGCCATAGATAAGGTTGTTGGAATTACAAATGCATTTATACTGTACTATGTGTCGTATGCCTTTTCTGAAATAATGTCGCCATAAATTTGTGGTACTAACTGCTATGTGATTCATAGCGTGAAATATACAATTTGAATTTGTGATTTTACTGTCACGTTATCCCATCACTCCCTTACCTCCTCACTATCACTTCCTTCTCCTTCCCGGGGCACTGTATGACCATGAATACAGTTGACTGCTTTGCTATGTGTATTAATTACACTTGATCCCTTATTGAATAATAAATTTGTGGATCAAAATAAGTGTTTCAGATCAATTCTTGTGAAATGTATTATATTTCTTCTATGTTTGCTGGGACCCCTTCCTCTTAACACTTAATGAACCCAGGTCCCCGTGACTCCATTGGGTAACCCCCTTGTACAATCTTACTTCGAGCAGACGGCTGTCTGCGAGGTTTTCCTTCTTCCCCCCTTGTTTGTTGAATTCAGTTCTTCATTATCACAATATGGTAGAAAGAGAACTCCTGTCCTACTCAGAGGACTACATAGACAAATTATTGGAAAATCCTGATAATATCTTCTTCCAATCAGATATCACATCAATTGATTTTTCACTAAAGGATAAAATTTCTCGTCTTGAGCGCCTGGAAAAGAAACTGGTACGGACACGGTGGCACGGCCACCTGCTCACTAGATATCTCAGGGAGAACATAATTCCCGTTGGACTACAAATCAAAACAGAACCGGCTATTTTCATTGAAGTTCCTAAATTTAGAGAAGGGTTCAGTCACATCTCCAACAATTGCTCGCGCCACTGGATGGTGCTGGGCGTTGAAACGACTGCCGATCAAGTACAATTACTCACTGCTGAAATTAAAACACTGAAAGCGGAAATTGCTGCTGACTCCAACTTTGCCAGCGCAAAGGACACACTAACAAATTTGGAAGCCACTCTGAAGGATTTCGACTTAACCACTCAAACACGGAAACTCGAAAAATTGGCACGTGATATTCGTCTTTATGTTAAAAAAAAGACTTATCCATATTTACAAGACGACTACTACCGACAAGACACACAGGGTCGATTTATGAACAGAGGCCGTGGAGGCTATCGAGGTAGACGCAACTTCCCTACTTTCTCGGATTCGTCCTACAGTTCCGAGGGGGAACAGGAAGCAGCAGGCCCAAGCTACCAATATCAATATCCGGATTACAACTATCCACCCCAACAATTCTCTCCTTTTTTAGGACCTGGCCGGGGATCTTGGCGACCCCCACGAGGACGAGGGAACTCATGGCCCCGAGGGCAAAACCAACGTGGTTCCCAGCAGAACCAAACCAACTGGGACTCAGGACGAGGCCAATCTTCCAAACAGGTCCGGTTCCAACCCGAACAGCACGGCAAGAGAGTAACTCGGAACAAGACCTACCGCTGGTAGAACCAGTTACAACCCAGAATCCTGTGGTGAATATCTCCAAGCAACCACTCAGTGATGAAGAACTGGCAGTGCTCAGTAAAGGACTATCTTACGTGCCTACGTATAATCCAGACAACTTCATCATTAGAAGCGAACTCTACAAATTTTTCCGAAAAATCAGACTCAAGTACTTTTTCCGCAATTCTGAAACACAACTCAAGTCATCTATTACGGGCCTACGACCACCCTCTACGTTTGTTCCATATGCCCATACCATGTCTAATCAAATTCTGGCATACGAATCTGTAGTGTGGCGAGATGTCCAACGCGCCCTTCTAGACAAAACTTTCGTCCGGTACAACACCAGTAAATCACAAAAGGCAGCCCTACAATCATTGGCCAATAACCATCAAGTCGTGATCAAACCTGCAGATAAGGGTGGTGCCATTGTTATACAGGATTTATGTGCCTACAAGTCAGAGATTCTTCGCCAGTTACAGGACGACACTTGTTACCAACTGTTGAGATCTGATCCTACCAGCTCTATTGCCATGGAGATCCTTGAAATCACCCAGGAAGGGCTCAATTTAGGATTCCTGTCCGAAAACGAATTTCATTTTTTGAACAACAAACATCCTCGTCTTGCAACATTGTATACTTTGCCAAAGATACATAAGAACATGACCCTGCCTCCTGGCCGCCCCATAGTATCTGGCTGCGGCTCCATACTGGAACCATTGGGTAAATACATTGATTTTTTCATCAAACCACTTGCCGAATCTACCTTGTCCTACCTTCGAGACACAATGCACGCTATCAACATAGTTGAAAACATTCCATACGATCCGACGAAGCAAAGGTTGGTCACGTGTGATGTAGTTTCCCTCTATATGTGCATTCCTCAACAAGAGGCACTAACCGTGATAACCAGATGCCTTCAAAATCGCCCTGCACCAGTACAAGTCCCTTCGGAGTTTATTGTGGCTCTGCTCAAAATAGCCATGACTCGTAATTTTTTTCTGTTTGATAACAAGTTCTACCTGCAAACATCAGGTGTAGCCATGGGTGCTCCTTTTGCCCCAGACGTAGCTATACTGTATATGGCAGCGTTTGAAGAAGACAGTGTCCTGAACCAACTGAACCCATTCAGAGAGAACATCGACCTCTGGATGAGGTATATAGATGACATTTTAATGATCTGGAAGGGCACCGGTGACCAATTGGATGATTTCTTTACCTGGCTAAACCAACAATCCCAGCATGTCAAGTTTACGATTGAATCAGACAGTGTCACTATCGATTTCTTGGATGTAACTATTTACCATCACTCTGGAAGACTATGCACGAAATTATACCGCAAACCATCAGAGAGAAACTCCTTATTGGCCTACAATAGCCATCATCCGCGGGCTCTTCGGGATAATCTCCCCTTTGGGCAATTTTTGAGGATACGGAGAAATTGTTCAGACAAAGACGACTACTTCCTGGAATCTCAGGTTCTCTCCGATCGCTTGCTTGAACGAGGTTACCCAAGACGCTTGATCAAAAAGGCACGTAAACGCGCATGGTTCTATCCACGCGAGGAACTTCTCACTCCTAAAGACAGAACCAAGTGTGATGAGAGTCGTATTGTCTGTGTCACTACCTACAATACGAAAAGTAACAACATCAAAAGGATTATCAACAAACATTGGCATCTGGTATCGGATGAAATCCAACAATCTGAGACCCCTCTCCATGCTTTTAAGAAAGCTAAAAGTATCAAAGACTACGTCGTGTGCTCCTTTCTGTCGCCTGACAAAGAACCTACCATCAATACCCTGTGGAATCTTCCACCAGTCACCGGCCATTTCCGCTGTGGCAATTGCAAGGCTTGTGATATGACTATACAGACCAAAGAATTTGTACATCTTCACTTAACGGTCAGACTAAAATCCTTCAGCAATTGTAATTCCAACAACCTTATCTATGGCATCATATGCCCATGTCAAAAGATCTATATTGGACAGACCCAGCAAAAAATCAAAGTACGGATCCTACAGCATATGAGCCGCATTCGATGTGATGTCTCTGGCGCACCTCTTGTGAAACACTTTAAGCTGCATGCCCACCCACCTGAAAGTCTACAATGGCTGGTAATTGAGAAAACCACTTTAGGACCACGAGGAGGTAACATTTCTGATATTCTGAACACTCGTGAACTGAAATGGATATACTTTTTCAACTCCATAGAAACAGGCCTTAATGAACAGGACAGTTCCTTTTCTCAATTGGCTACACTAACGTGATTGATTCCCCTTTAACATCTAGATTTACTACTTTGATCAACCAATCGTCATGATATCCATTTGTCCATAGATTCTGAAAAATCACCAGGCCACTTTTGTTGACTGAATGTGATTTCACACATTTTGACCCAATCAATATAGGTACGCAACCACCCAGCTATCTATCTTTTTCCAATTTGAGGTGTACCAATGAGTCAACTAGTAAAATCATGTATTGACCTTTGTTTTTTGCTTGTTTTTCAAACACTGTTCATATACTGTTTTTTGACTTTATTAAGTTGGCCCTACCATCGTGTTTGATAGGTACGCCGCTCTTTTTTAATTTGCTTATCAGTCTTTTACAATATTGATGCATACTAGATGGCCAACAATTGTAATGATTGTAATTTTTTATGTATGGGCCTTACCCTCATGTTGACGTGGTACGTCCTGCAAGATCAACTTAATTGTTTTTATTTGCATTTCAATGTTTAAACATGCCGCTGTGGATAGATTTTTACAATTATAATGATCAAGTATAGCATTAAGCCCATCACGCTGCAAATCAAAACCATTCCGACAACCTATAGTCTTTCCTTAGTCTCCATGACTCCGACGGTGACCATGTGACCTGTTTTCATGGTTATTTCCTTTAACCAGGAAATGCCGCGTTGATCGGCTGCCCGCGTACGGAGCTCCGTGAATCAACGAGAGCGAGTGAGTACAATCCCCCGCCCGCTCTGTCCTTAGCCTTGTAGAACTAGTTCAGCGAATGGGTTACTTACGATCCTCATGCCTTGTTGTTTTTCAGCACAACAATGGATTAATTCCGCCACGCACATTACTGAACACCAAGTACTGGCAGAACGCCGTGTTTCGGTAAGCTTCCCGCGTCACCGGCCCGCCCCCCCCCCCCCCCGGTTTACGTGTATTGTATCTTGTCATTGCCACCTCAGCCCTTTTCTAATCAATACCTCTTAATTATTTTAGATGCTGACTACGACCTACTTATGATAAAAACTCCGATATGACCACAGTGTAAACCACGGATCATGTGGTATGTCCGTTATTTATTGAATATTGCACTAGCCCTTTTGAGATAACTAATTTGGGCTCTTAGTGACATTATGGCCGACCGTATGTCTCCCTACTTGGGCACTCTAGTGCACCCCCATCAGGCGAGTGGCTGTTCGCACTGTATTCTGCTAGTTTCCTACGCAGGCACCCAGACTTTGGTAATAGTGTGTTAATCTAACTCTATGATAACCAATTTTATTGTTTAGATTTATATTCTCACCTAACAGTTTGTTAAACGTGGATTTATTTGCATGCAAGTTCCTTTGTAACAATATTGATTCTCTTGCACGCTCGCATTTACCTATGTGATAAATAGAGGTTGAAGCTACACCCCTCTAATCTAAGTTAATTACATCCCTTTACTAGGTCCCTTGCCCCTTCCTTGGTCCTGATGAAGACCCCGCAGCAAGGTTAAATCTTCCTGCGTTTTCAGAGGGTCGAAACGTCGACGGCTTTTCCTTTCACGGCAACCACACATGCGAAAAATTGCATTTATACTGTACTATGTGTCGTATGCCTTTTCTGAAATAATGTCGCCATAAATTTGTGGTACTAACTGCTATGTGATTCATAGCGTGAAATATACAATTTGAATTTGTGATTTTACTGTCACGTTATCCCATCACTCCCTTACCTCCTCACTATCACTTCCTTCTCCTTCCCGGGGCACTGTATGACCATGAATACAGTTGACTGCTTTGCTATGTGTATTAATTACACTTGATCCCTTATTGAATAATACATTTGTGGATCAAAATAAGTGTTTCAGATCAATTCTTGTGAAATGTATTATATTTCTTCTATGTTTGCTGGGACCCCTTCCTCTTAACACTTAATGAACCCAGGTCCCCGTGACTCCATTGGGTAACCCCCTTGTACAATCTTACTTCGAGCAGACGGCTGTCTGCGAGGTTTTCCTTCTTCCCCCCTTGTTTGTTGAATTCAGTTCTTCATTATCACAATATGGTAGAAAGAGAACTCCTGTCCTACTCAGAGGACTACATAGACAAATTATTGGAAAATCCTGATAATATCTTCTTCCAATCAAATATCACATCAATTGATTTTTCACTAAAGGATAAAATTTCTCGTCTTGAGCGCCTGGAAAAGAAACTGGTACGGACACAGTGGCACGGCCACCTGCTCACTAGATATCTCAGGGAGAACATAATTCCGGTTGGACTACAAATCAAAACAGAACCGGCTATTTTCATTGAAGTTCCTAAATTTAGAGAAGGGTTCAGTCACATCTCCAACAATTGCTCGCGCCACTGGATGGTGCTGGGCGTTGAAACGGCTGCCGATCAAGTACAATTACTCACTGCTGAAATTAAAACACTGAAAGCGGAAATTGCTGCTGACTCCAACTTTGCCAGCGCAAAGGACACACTAACAAATTTGGAAGCCACTCTGAAGGATTTCGACTTAACCACTCAAACACGGAAACTCGAAAAATTGGCACGTGATATTCGTCTTTATGATAAAAAAAAGACTTATCCATATTTACAAGACGACTACTACCGACAAGACACACAGGGTCGATTTATGAACAGAGGCCGTGGAGGCTATCGAGGTAGACGCAACTTCCCTACTTTCTCGGATTCGTCCTACAGTTCCGAGGGGGAACAGGAAGCAGCAGGCCCAAGCTACCAATATCAATATCCGGATTACAACTATCCACCCCAACAATTCTCTCCTTTTTTAGGACCTGGCCGGGGATCTTGGCGACCCCCACGAGGACGAGGGAACTCATGGCCCCGAGGGCAAAACCAACGTGGTTCCCAGCAGAACCAAACCAACTGGGACTCAGGACGAGGCCAATCTTCCAAACAGGTCCGGTTCCAACCCGAACAGCACGGCGAGAGAGTAACTCGGAACAAGACCTACCGCTGGTAGAACCAGTTACAACCCAGAATCCTGTGGTGAATATCTCCAAGCAACCTCTCAGTGATGAAGAACTGGCAGTGCTCAGTAAAGGACTATCTTACGTGCCTACGTATAATCCAGACAACTTCATCATTAGAAGCGAACTCTACAAATTTTTCCGAAAAATCAGACTCAAGTACTTTTTCCGCAATTCTGAAACACAACTCAAGTCATCTATTACGGGCCTACGACCACCCTCTACGTTTGTTCCATATGCCCATACCATGTCTAATCAAATTCTGGCATACGAATCTGTAGTGTGGCGAGATGTCCAACGCGCCCTTCTAGACAAAACTTTCGTCCGGTACAACACCAGTAAATCACAAAAGGCAGCCCTACAATCATTGGCCAATAACCATCAAGTCGTGATCAAACCTGCAGATAAGGGTGGTGCCATTGTTATACAGGATTTATGTGCCTACAAGTCAGAGATTCTTCGCCAGTTACAGGACGACACTTGTTACCAACTGTTGAGATCTGATCCTACCAGCTCTATTGCCATGGAGATCCTTGAAATCACCCAGGAAGGGCTCCATTTAGGATTCCTGTCCGAAAACGAATTTCATTTTTTGAACAACAAACATCCTCGTCTTGCAACATTGTATACTTTGCCAAAGATACATAAGAACATGACCCTGCCTCCTGGCCGCCCCATAGTATCTGGCTGCGGCTCCATACTGGAACCATTGGGTAAATACATTGATTTTTTCATCAAACCACTTGCCGAATCTACCTTGTCCTACCTTCGAGACACAATGCACGCTATCAACATAGTTGAAAACATTCCATACGATCCGACGAAGCAAAGGTTGGTCACGTGTGATGTAGTTTCCCTCTATACGTGCATTCCTCAACAAGAGGCACTAACCGTGATAACCAGATGCCTTCAAAATCGCCCTGCACCAGTACAAGTCCCTTCGGAGTTTATTGTGGCTCTGCTCAAAATAGCCATGACTCGTAATTTTTTTCTGTTTGATAACAAGTTCTACCTGCAAACATCAGGTGTAGCCATGGGTGCTCCTTTTGCCCCAGACGTAGCTATACTGTATATGGCAGCGTTTGAAGAAGACAGTGTCCTGAACCAACTGAACCCATTCAGAGAGAACATCGACCTCTGGATGAGGTATATAGATGACATTTTAATGATCTGGAAGGGCACCGGTGACCAATTGGATGATTTCTTTACCTGGCTAAACCAACAATCCCAGCATGTCAAGTTTACGATTGAATCAGACAGTGTCACTATCGATTTCTTGGATGTAACTATTTACCATCACTCTGGAAGACTATGCACGAAATTATACCGCAAACCATCAGAGAGAAACTCCTTATTGGCCTACAATAGCCATCATCCGCGGGCTCTTCGGGATAATCTCCCCTTTGGGCAATTTTTGAGGATACGGAGAAATTGTTCAGACAAAGACGACTACTTCCTGGAATCTCAGGTTCTCTCCGATCGCTTGCTTGAACGAGGTTACCCAAGACGCTTGATCAAAAAGGCACGTAAACGCGCATGGTTCTATCCACGCGATGAACTTCTCACTCCTAAAGACAGAACCAAGTGTGATGAGAGTCGTATTGTCTGTGTCACTACCTACAATACGAAAAGTAACAACATCAAAAGGATTATCAACAAACATTGGCATCTGGTATCGGATGAAATCCAACAATCTGAGACCCCTCTCCATGCTTTTAAGAAAGCTAAAAGTATCAAAGACTACGTCGTGTGCTCCTTTCTGTCGCCTGACAAAGAACCTACCATCAATACCCTGTGGAATCTTCCACCAGTCACCGGCCATTTCCGCTGTGGCAATTGCAAGGCTTGTGATATGACTATACAGACCAAAGAATTTGTACATCTTCACTTAACGGTCAGACTAAAATCCTTCAGCAATTGTAATTCCAACAACCTTATCTATGGCATCATATGCCCATGTCAAAAGATCTATATTGGACAGACCCAGCAAAAAATCAAAGTACGGATCCTACAGCATATGAGCCGCATTCGATGTGATGTCTCTGGCGCACCTCTTGTGAAACACTTTAAGCTGCATGCCCACCCACCTGAAAGTCTACAATGGCTGGTAATTGAGAAAACCACTTTAGGACCACGAGGAGGTAACATTTCTGATATTCTGAACACTCGTGAACTGAAATGGATATACTTTTTCAACTCCATAGAAACAGGCCTTAATGAACAGGACAGTTCCTTTTCTCAATTGGCTACACTAACGTGATTGATTCCCCTTTAACATCTAGATTTACTACTTTGATCAACCGATCGTCATGATATCCATTTGTCCATAGATTCTGAAAAATCACCAGGCCACTTTTGTTGACTGAATGTGATTTCACACATTTTGACCCAATCAATATAGGTACGCAACCACCCAGCTATCTATCTTTTTCCAATTTGAGGTGTACCAATGAGTCAACTAGTAAAATCATGTATTGACCTTTGTTTTTTGCTTGTTTTTCAAACACTGTTCATATACTGTTTTTTGACTTTATTAAGTTGGCCCTACCATCGTGTTTGATAGGTACGCCGCTCTTTTTTAATTTGCTTATCAGTCTTTTACAATATTGATGCATACTAGATGGCCAACAATTGTAATGATTGTAATTTTTTATGTATGGGCCTTACCCTCATGTTGACGTGGTACGTCCTGCAAGATCAACTTAATTGTTTTTATTTGCATTTCAATGTTTAAACATGCCGCTGTGGATAGATTTTTACAATTATAATGATCAAGTATAGCATTAAGCCCATCACGCTGCAAATCAAAACCATTCCGACAACCTATAGTCTTTCCTTAGTCTCCATGACTCCGACGGTGACCATGTGACCTGTTTCCATGGTTATTTCCTTTAACCAGGAAATGCCGCGTTGATCGGCTGCCCGCGTACGGAGCTCCGTGAATCAACAAGAGCGAGTGAGTACAATCCCCCGCCCGCTCTGTCCTTAGCCTTGTAGAACTAGTTCAGCGAATGGGTTACTTACGATCCTCATGCCTTGTTGTTTTTCAGCACAACAATGGATTAATTCCGCCATGCACATTACTGAACACCAAGTACTGGCAGAACGCCGTGTTTCGGTAAGCTTCCCGCGTCACCGGCCCGCCCCCCCCCCCCCCCCCCCGGTTTACGTGTATTGTATCTTGTCATTGCCACCTCAGCCCTTTTCTAATCAATACCTCTTAATTATTTTAGATGCTGACTACGACCTACTTATGATAAAAACTCCGATATGACCACAGTGTAAACCACGGATCATGTGGTATGTCCGTTATTTATTGAATATTGCACTAGCCCTTTTGAGATAACTAATTTGGGCTCTTAGTGACATTATGGCCGACCGTATGTCTCCCTACTTGGGCACTCTAGTGCACCCCCATCAGGCGAGTGGTTGTTCGCACTGTATTCTGCTAGTTTCCTACGCAGGCACCCAGACTTTGGTAATAGTGTGTTAATCTAACTCTATGATAACCAATTTTATTGTTTAGATTTATATTCTCACCTAACAGTTTGTTAAACGTGGATTTATTTGCATGCAAGTTCCTTTGTAACAATATTGATTCTCTTGCACGCTCGCATTTACCTATGTGATAAATAGAGGTTGAAGCTACACCCCTCTAATCTAAGTTAATTACATCCCTTTACTAGGTCCCTTGCCCCTTCCTTGGTCCTGATGAAGACCCCGCAGCAAGGTTAAATCTTCCTGCGTTTTCAGAGGGTCGAAACGTCGACGGCTTTTCCTTTCACGGCAACCACACATGCGAAAAATTGCATTTATACTGTACTATGTGTCGTATGCCTTTTCTGAAATAATGTCGCCATAAATTTGTGGTACTAACTGCTATGTGATTCATAGCGTGAAATATACAATTTGAATTTGTGATTTTACTGTCACGTTATCCCATCACTCCCTTACCTCCTCACTATCACTTCCTTCTCCTTCCCGGGGCACTGTATGACCATGAATACAGTTGACTGCTTTGCTATGTGTATTAATTACACTTGATCCCTTATTGAATAATAAATTTGTGGATCAAAATAAGTGTTTCAGATCAATTCTTGTGAAATGTATTATATTTCTTCTATGTTTGCTGGGACCCCTTCCTCTTAACACTTAATGAACCCAGGTCCCCGTGACTCCATTGGGTAACCCCCTTGTACAATCTTACTTCGAGCAGACGGCTGTCTGCGAGGTTTTCCTTCTTCCCCCCTTGTTTGTTGAATTCAGGTCTTCATTATCACAATATGGTAGAAAGAGAACTCCTGTCCTACTCAGAGGACTACATAGACAAATTATTGGAAAATCCTGATAATATCTTCTTCCAATCAGATATCACATCAATTGATTTTTCACTAAAGGATAAAATTTCTCGTCTTGAGCGCCTGGAAAAGAAACTGGTACGGACACGGTGGCACGGCCACCTGCTCACTAGATATCTCAGGGAGAACATAATTCCGGTTGGACTACAAATCAAAACAGAACCGGCTATTTTCATTGAAGTTCCTAAATTTAGAGAAGGGTTCAGTCACATCTCCAACAATTGCTCGCGCCACTGGATGGTGCTGGGCGTTGAAACGGCTGCCGATCAAGTACAATTACTCACTGCTGAAATTAAAACACTGAAAGCGGAAATTGCTGCTGACTCCAACTTTGCCAGCGCAAAGGACACACTAACAAATTTGGAAGCCACTCTGAAGGATTTCGACTTAACCACTCAAACACGGAAACTCGAAAAATTGGCACGTGATATTCGTCTTTATGATAAAAAAAAGACTTATCCATATTTACAAGACGACTACTACCGACAAGACACACAGGGTCGATTTATGAACAGAGGCCGTGGAGGCTATCGAGGTAGACGCAACTTCCCTACTTTCTCGGATTCGTCCTACAGTTCCGAGGGGGAACAGGAAGCAGCAGGCCCAAGCTACCAATATCAATATCCGGATTACAACTATCCACCCCAACAATTCTCTCCTTTTTTAGGACCTGGCCGGGGATCTTGGCGACCCCCACGAGGACGAGGGAACTCATGGCCCCGAGGGCAAAACCAACGTGGTTCCCAGCAGAACCAAACCAACTGGGACTCAGGACGAGGCCAATCTTCCAAACAGGTCCGGTTCCAACCCGAACAGCACGGCGAGAGAGTAACTCGGAACAAGACCTACCGCTGGTAGAACCAGTTACAACCCAGAATCCTGTGGTGAATATCTCCAAGCAACCACTCAGTGATGAAGAACTGGCAGTGCTCAGTAAAGGACTATCTTACGTGCCTACGTATAATCCAGACAACTTCATCATTAGAAGCGAACTCTACAAATTTTTCCGAAAAATCAGACTCAAGTACTTTTTCCGCAATTCTGAAACACAACTCAAGTCATCTATTACGGGCCTACGACCACCCTCTACGTTTGTTCCATATGCCCATACCATGTCTAATCAAATTCTGGCATACGAATCTGTAGTGTGGCGAGATGTCCAACGCGCCCTTCTAGACAAAACTTTCGTCCGGTACAACACCAGTAAATCACAAAAGGCAGCCCTACAATCATTGGCCAATAACCATCAAGTCGTGATCAAACCTGCAGATAAGGGTGGTGCCATTGTTATACAGGATTTATGTGCCTACAAGTCAGAGATTCTTCGCCAGTTACAGGACGACACTTGTTACCAACTGTTGAGATCTGATCCTACCAGCTCTATTGCCATGGAGATCCTTGAAATCACCCAGGAAGGGCTCAATTTAGGATTCCTGTCCGAAAACGAATTTCATTTTTTGAACAACAAACATCCTCGTCTTGCAACATTGCATACTTTGCCAAAGATACATAAGAACATGACCCTGCCTCCTGGCCGCCCCATAGTATCTGGCTGCGGCTCCATACTGGAACCATTGGGTAAATACATTGATTTTTTCATCAAACCACTTGCCGAATCTACCTTGTCCTACCTTCGAGACACAATGCACGCTATCAACATAGTTGAAAACATTCCATACGATCCGACGAAGCAAAGGTTGGTCACGTGTGATGTAGTTTCCCTCTATACGTGCATTCCTCAACAAGAGGCACTAACCGTGATAACCAGATGCCTTCAAAATCGCCCTGCACCAGTACAAGTCCCTTCGGAGTTTATTGTGGCTCTGCTCAAAATAGCCATGACTCGTAATTTTTTTCTGTTTGATAACAAGTTCTACCTGCAAACATCAGGTGTAGCCATGGGTGCTCCTTTTGCCCCAGACGTAGCTATACTGTATATGGCAGCGTTTGAAGAAGACAGTGTCCTGAACCAACTGAACCCATTCAGAGAGAACATCGACCTCTGGATGAGGTATATAGATGACATTTTAATGATCTGGAAGGGCACCGGTGACCAATTGGATGATTTCTTTACCTGGCTAAACCAACAATCCCAGCATGTCAAGTTTACGATTGAATCAGACAGTGTCACTATCGATTTCTTGGATGTAACTATTTACCATCACTCTGGAAGACTATGCACGAAATTATACCGCAAACCATCAGAGAGAAACTCCTTATTGGCCTACAATAGCCATCATCCGCGGGCTCTTCGGGATAATCTCCCCTTTGGGCAATTTTTGAGGATACGGAGAAATTGTTCAGACAAAGACGACTACTTCCTGGAATCTCAGGTTCTCTCCGATCGCTTGCTTGAACGAGGTTACCCAAGACGCTTGATCAAAAAGGCACGTAAACGCGCATGGTTCTATCCACGCGAGGAACTTCTCACTCCTAAAGACAGAACCAAGTGTGATGAGAGTCGTATTGTCTGTGTCACTACCTACAATACGAAAAGTAACAACATCAAAAGGATTATCAACAAACATTGGCATCTGGTATCGGATGAAATCCAACAATCTGAGACCCCTCTCCATGCTTTTAAGAAAGCTAAAAGTATCAAAGACTACGTCGTGTGCTCCTTTCTGTCGCCTGACAAAGAACCTACCATCAATACCCTGTGGAATCTTCCACCAGTCACCGGCCATTTCCGCTGTGGCAATTGCAAGGCTTGTGATATGACTATACAGACCAAAGAATTTGTACATCTTCACTTAACGGTCAGACTAAAATCCTTCAGCAATTGTAATTCCAACAACCTTATCTATGGCATCATATGCCCATGTCAAAAGATCTATATTGGACAGACCCAGCAAAAAATCAAAGTACGGATCCTACAGCATATGAGCCGCATTCGATGTGATGTCTCTGGCGCACCTCTTGTGAAACACTTTAAGCTGCATGCCCACCCACCTGAAAGTCTACAATGGCTGGTAATTGAGAAAACCACTTTAGGACCACAAGGAGGTAACATTTCTGATATTCTGAACACTCGTGAACTGAAATGGATATACTTTTTCAACTCCATAGAAACAGGCCTTAATGAACAGGACAGTTCCTTTTCTCAATTGGCTACACTAACGTGATTGATTCCCCTTTAACATCTAGATTTACTACTTTGATCAACCGATCGTCATGATATCCATTTGTCCATAGATTCTGAAAAATCACCAGGCCACTTTTGTTGACTGAATGTGATTTCACACATTTTGACCCAATCAATATAGGTACGCAACCACCCAGCTATCTATCTTTTTCCAATTTGAGGTGTACCAATGAGTCAACTAGTAAAATCATGTATTGACCTTTGTTTTTTGCTTGTTTTTCAAACACTGTTCATATACTGTTTTTTGACTTTATTAAGTTGGCCCTACCATCGTGTTTGATAGGTACGCCGCTCTTTTTTAATTTGCTTATCAGTCTTTTACAATATTGATGCATACTAGATGGCCAACAATTGTAATGATTGTAATTTTTTATGTATGGGCCTTACCCTCATGTTGACGTGGTACGTCCTGCAAGATCAACTTAATTGTTTTTATTTGCATTTCAATGTTTAAACATGCCGCTGTGGATAGATTTTTACAATTATAATGATCAAGTATAGCATTAAGCCCATCACGCTGCAAATCAAAACCATTCCGACAACCTATAGTCTTTCCTTAGTCTCCATGACTCCGACGGTGACCATGTGACCTGTTTCCATGGTTATTTCCTTTAACCAGGAAATGCCGCGTTGATCGGCTGCCCGCGTACGGAGCTCCGTGAATCAACGAGAGCGAGTGAGTACAATCCCCCGCCCGTTCTGTCCTTAGCCTTGTAGAACTAGTTCAGCGAATGGGTTACTTACGATCCTCATGCCTTGTTGTTTTTCAGCACAACAATGGATTAATTCCGCCATGCACATTACTGAACACCAAGTACTGGCAGAACGCCGTGTTTCGGTAAGCTTCCCGCGTCACCGGCCCGCCCCCCCCCCGGTTTACGTGTATTGTATCTTGTCATTGCCACCTCAGCCCTTTTCTAATCAATACCTCTTAATTATTTTAGATGCTGACTACGACCTACTTATGATAAAAACTCCGATATGACCACAGTGTAAACCACGGATCATGTGGTATGTCCGTTATTTATTGAATATTGCACTAGCCCTTTTGAGATAACTCATTTGGGCTCTTAGTGACATTATGGCCGACCGTATGTCTCCCTACTTGGGCACTCTAGTGCACCCCCATCAGGCGAGTGGTTGTTCGCACTGTATTCTGCTAGTTTCCTACGCAGGCACCCAGACTTTGGTAATAGTGTGTTAATCTAACTCTATGATAACCAATTTTATTGTTTAGATTTATATTCTCACCTAACAGTTTGTTAAACGTGGATTTATTTGCATGCAAGTTCCTTTGTAACAATATTGATTCTCTTGCACGCTCGCATTTACCTATGTGATAAATAGAGGTTGAAGCTACACCCCTCTAATCTAAGTTAATTACATCCCTTTACTAGGTCCCTTGCCCCTTCCTTGGTCCTGATGAAGACCCCGCAGCAAGGTTAAATCTTCCTGCGTTTTCAGAGGGTCGAAACGTCGACGGCTTTTCCTTTCACGGCAACCACACATGCGAAAAATTGCATTTATACTGTACTATGTGTCGTATGCCTTTTCTGAAATAATGTCGCCATAAATTTGTGGTACTAACTGCTATGTGATTCATAGCGTGAAATATACAATTTGAATTTGTGATTTTACTGTCACGTTATCCCATCACTCCCTTACCTCCTCACTATCACTTCCTTCTCCTTCCCGGGGCACTGTATGACCATGAATACAGTTGACTGCTTTGCTATGTGTATTAATTACACTTGATCCCTTATTGAATAATAAATTTGTGGATCAAAATAAGTGTTTCAGATCAATTCTTGTGAAATGTATTATATTTCTTCTATGTTTGCTGGGACCCCTTCCTCTTAACAATCTTTTAATCTAGCCAAAACCGTCAGCACTGCAACTCTAGGAACTGCCTGTTCCACTACAAGAAGGCTACCTATCACAGACTGCTGAAACTGAATAAATGCCATCTTTGACTCTGGAGAATAATCCCTAAATGCAACAGAAGTATTGAAGGTTTCTAAGTGGTAAAAATGGATAGCCAACTTCTTATTCCAAACATAAGCCTTACTACACTCAGTGTAAGGTTCCAATCCCTAATCTACTCTCTCTACATCACCCATGTGCTTACTGTCGTCCAAAGTTCACACAGGTTTGCGTACTTCAACAATCTGACACCAATCATTCATAGGTGAAGTACTTTCATCATGGATGGTAATCAGTTTCTAGACATCTCTCCTGTCAAAATGTTTCACAGCTAGAAGTTCATTGCTATGCAAGGCACTGCACTGTCCCTTCTCAATTGATTTACAAACAAGCTCGTTTGGGTAACCTTTACAGTTAGAGTGGATTGTGCCAAATGCAACAGTGTCAACTTTGAATAGTTTCCTGAACGATTGCACACTAGTGTACATGTTATCTACATATAAATGGTGACCTTTGTTAAAAGGTCCTCTTCCAAGTTCTCACACAATCTTCTCACTAACTTCAAAAGTGGACAAACCACCAGGGGGTCAATACTGGAATTCCTACTGGTGTACACCCTGAAATTATAGACAGATCCAGTACTACTCTCATTCAAGATATACATCCTATTTCCTTAACGTGCCTTCTTGCTAGGAATGTACTGCCTAAAAACCCTTGAACAGGACCAAAGACTCACCCACAGCTATTTCTTTCCCTGGAACATAGATCTCTGAAAATTCGATCTACAACGTGATCAAGGACAGACCGAATTTTAAAAAGACAGTCGCAATGAGGGTGATCTCATGGCAGCGCTAAAGCATTATCAACAAAGTGCACCATGCAAAAAAGAATCAAATACCGATTCCTACTCATGGTTGCAGGAAACATAGCCATTGCCATCAAGGGACTAGTAAGCCAATATTAAGACAGCGATAGCTCCCTTATCAGGCCCATCCAAAAAGTTAAACCGAAGAACTTCTTCAACTCATCCAGATTTGTGAATATCCACTGGGTAGCTCTAGAGTGGGGCTTAACTCTGGCACTATTGTCCCTCAAATACAGTTCAGGATACAAATGAGTCTGGTCAACAAACTCATCAAAAATACATTGCCCATAAACAACTGAAAGAAATCTATAGATAAAAGGTTTTCAGTATTCACTGTACACCCTGCAACAGAATGAAGGCAGGCAACGCCAGTTGCACCATGTTTGGGGCAACCCAGAGTTCAGCTCTTCCAATGGGAAGCCTTTCAACCCCAGACTGTAATCCAGATGCCTCTTCCTGCACATCAGTGCCTTTCTCTAAAGGAGACACTTCTTCCGCACAGAACGTTCTTCATAATCAAATGATTCTTCTTGGACAGAAATTTCACTGCCAGAAATCCTGGCCTGCCTCATCTGCCTCAGATGCAGAATCAGTCTCATAATCATGGCCAGAGGAAGACTCGAAAAACATACCAACAACCTGCAGAGTAGTCAACCTGTGGCTAGCTATAATGCCTACTAAGAAGAGTAACTTGACAAATAAGTCAACAATATTTAACACTTTGTAAAATATGAAATAAACAAAGTTTTGCTTTATCAAACGTAAAATAAAACTACAGGCATATAGTAAAATCTAGAAGGAAAAGTCAATCAATACAAACCACACAAAGACCTATCTACTCTAAAACGATATTCCCAAATTGCAAGAGACAGCAGCACCAAGGATCAACTGCACTAACTCTGCACAGGCACAGCAAACAATAAAGAAGTCCTACTGGAAAGAAAGGGAAGAAAAACATTGCACAGAAGTCAGTAAAGAACGTGCACCGATCAATATGTTACATTAAAAGACAATCATTCAAAAAGGTAACTAAACAAAGAATACACCCTGAGGCTCAATTCTCTCACAAAACTACAAGGGGGCAAAATCACACCCCAGATTGACCTAAAAATGAACAATCTTGCCTGCGGGTAGGGCAGCATAAAAACAAATGTGGGCCCTAAGTGGAGCAAGCTTTCCCCAGACGGTCGTTCCCCTTCACAACATAATTCTGTGGTGTTTAGTGGCTTTGGCTCCCACAAAGGGTAGATTGGCCTAAAACGGACCATCTGTCCTCTGGGGGCAGAATAGAAGCCTAAAAACACCTGATCTGCCCTCTGGAGGGTGGAATAACTAAAATCATTCTCCCCTAATGGTAAAGACTCTTGCCAAAGGGGTCACTCCCTGAGAAACAAAACAATTCCAGCTGGTTTAGTTGGCTTCCACCCTCCAGAGGGCTGGTTGCCAAAGGGTTCGCACCCCGTAATCCATGTCAAAATATGCACACCTAGTGATTTAGTGGGTTTAGGCCCCTATGCTGGCAGATTGGCTGAAAAAAATGCTGTTTTACCCCTCAGGGGGGCAAAAACACTGGCAAAGAATTTAGCCCCCTTGGGGAGCGACTCGTGCCCAAGGGGTCACTCCTCCAGCATAAAATAAAATCCCTGGTTTTCCAGCAGTTGGATTCCGGTTCCACGCTCGTGGCTCTCCCCGCATTCGTGAAGCAGGAAACCACTCAAAACATGCACAGGAGAATACGAAAAGCTCTTTCCTTTCCTCCTCTGTCTGTTTTCCCCAACACCCCCCCCCCCCCCGAGAAGGTCTCGCCAAAATGCACACTCTCTCTGAATGCTCTGGAATCAAATGGATCCCCACTTGCACTTGATGATGTTTCCGTGCTGTGAATGCGCTGACGTTATCAGATTGCCGATGGGGGGGACCATTCATGTGGTTGAGTACCCCATTATGGCCGTCGACTAACACCATCTCAGATGAATTGTAGTATGTTATTTCATTCAATGATATTGCATATGCCTAGTGAGAATAGTTATGAAATAGGGCAGTGTACCTTTCTTTTGAGTCTTTATTATCGACTTTGACACAGTCTTCTGTCAATCTTGTTCTTTAACTTTATCTTGCTTTACGGCAGTGCTTGCTATTGGCTTTGGCATGATCTTATGTTACCTTGTATACTAATTTAGTTCTGCTTTAGCTTCTTTACGTGTATGGCAGCGCTTGCAGAACTGACTCAACTTTCTTGACTGTCGCCATTTTCTGAACTTCACAATGTGAGGAGGGCATGTTTTGCTCTTCACTTGTTTTTTGCACCTCACAGACCAGAGCAAACTGGATGTTATTGAAGGAATGTACATCTCCGCCTCGAAGCCAAAATACAGAGGCTTGGCCAGCTTCTGTCTTTCCCTTGACACAAATTGGTACGTGCCAGCCCGGTTAACTCGATGAGAAGGAGGCGAGGCTTTCTAGAAGCTTCGTTTCATGATTGAAACAGTATTAAAGCAAGGGGCCTCTACGGGCTAGATGGAAGTTCGCCACATAATAGACATATATATTGCTGTGGGATCGGTTGGAACATTGTGTCCTGATCGAACTCTCACCTGGCTGCAGTACCGGACTCCCCTCAGCTTGCTTGGCAGGAGATGGATTGGAGGAATCAGTCGGTTAGGTGTTTCTAACCACACTCTTTACTATTTTCTTTCTATTCTTGCTATATCTTGTTATCTTTCTTTCCGTTAGTTCTCATTCTTTTCATTTATAATTACATGTATATATTGCACTTTATTTCTTGGTAGCCTATTGTTATTTGGGAGTCTGCAATGACTAATGCATTCAGCCAGCCCTTGTTGAAGTAGTGTATGCATAAAAGTCATATGTGTTATATTCCATATGTTGGGGTTGATATTATTATCTCGCCTTAAGAATTGCTGGGTTTTGCCTCAGCCTGATGGAGAAGTGTTGGTAAGATCAGTCCTTTTGGTGAAAAGCAGATTCCAGAGCATCTTGGTTTCATTCTCCCAGGATTGAAGGGGTGGATAAAAGGGGAAGAAATATGTTTTTTAGAAAGTTGAAAGCAGACTCCCATATACCAATTGAGATTCCCGGATGGGAAATGGCCTCATATGGGCTGTTGGCTCATGAGTGGGCTTATTGTGCTGGATTGAGTGCGTGTTTGGCTGACGCTGAACCAGCTCAAGTGGTTGCTTGTTTGCAAAAAGTGCCTGTGAAGAAAAGAGAAGAACTTTCTACATTGGGAAGGAGGGGTTGGATTCTCCTAAATGCTAATAGAATTATGCATGATAAATATGTTAAGCTGCAGAGTGAGTGTGAGCAATTAGAGAAACTGTGAATTGAGAATAAGAATACATCTACAATGTTAACTTGTCAGAATAAATTGTTGTTAGATAAACTCGAAACCTATCAGACTGTAGCTGAAAGAGCCATGGTGCGCATTGCTAAATATAAATATAAATATAGGAACAGAAGAGGAAGAGTTAATAAGAGAAAGGTGTATTTAGATATTTTAAAGGTTGGGATAGACTGGGACTCTGAAACTTGGGATGGATATTTGGGATTCTTCTGAGTTTTCAGACTCCAGTGGAGAATTTGATAATACTGATGAGCGTGACCAGGTTGGGAAACAGAGTGAGCCAGTGGAACACATATTGGGTTCAGGCACAACCTATTTACCGTCAAAAAATTCAAGGTAGTTCGAATTATCCGCAAGGAGTTTTGATGGATATTATGGAAGATTTTACTCAGCAGGAGATTAATGATATTTCAGACCGGTTTCGTGAGAGACCTGGAGGATCTCTACTTACGTGGATGGTTCGATTGTTTGATCTGGGTGGTGCTGGTGTGCTGCTAGACCACAGAGATGCAGTGAAATTGTTTACACTTAGCTCAGGTTCTACAGTGCAGGAACAGTTTAGGAATTATACTAGTGACGCTCAAATTAGTCTGCTACAATTGGCTGTAACGGGATGTAGCCACAAATACCCAACAGAGTCAGACTGGCCAGTGAATGGGAAACTTTGGTATACTTTGAGAGATTAGAGAAACAAAAGAAATATCTGAGGGTCAAAAGGAAACTACAATCCTACTGTGAAAACATCAGATAAAGTGCTGTGAGATGAACAAATGAATATAACTATGTGTCATGCTGAACTCAAATTCTCAAATTTGAAAAAAGTGCCCATCAGCTCCCGCCCGGTACCGCCCTATACATCATTTGGGCTCTCCTTACCCAGGAGAAAGTGCAGTATGTATACTGGTATAGTATTGATAGAAAAACAACTTCAGAAAAATCCAAAGTTGTGCTTAGAGGATCGGAGAATTATTTAATGTGGGTAGCTGAATTACAGTGCCAAAAATACATTTGTGATAAAAGTGCGATATTAAAATTAGGCAGTAATTGAGTGGATTAGAGAAATTTTTATTGAGTTCCCTCAATACTCCTAATACTAAAATGTGAGAAAACAAGCAGATTTAACATAATATCTGCAAGTCAGTAGGGTCAACATGTTTCAGCATTTGTGACTCTAAATATGTCACTGCTTTCTTCAGGACCTAGATGTTAATGGCTACTGTACAAAAAGGAAAAATATCACCTGCATATTTTTCTCGAATTCGTTCAATCTTCTCCCCTGTGACTAGTGCAGAGAAATAAAAATGAAAGAGAGCACAGAAACAAATGAAAACACAGTAGAATCAATAGAAAGGCATACACAATTCGTTTAGCCATACAATGTAGATACTTAATTATATCTGTAGAGATGGTTAAAATATCACCATTATCTCAAATCGAGACTTTTAGCCATCTTACCTAATCGGTAGGAGGAATAGCATCACCCCACCTGGCTGCTGCTCAGGTATGAGGAGCACCGCTCTAGTAAAAATACAAGACAAAACATTTAAACTCACACTAATTGGCCACACATCTTCCACAAACTCAGCTCAGTATCAATATTTTGATTTACTTTAGATGTACTTGAGTGGAAAGCAAATAAATCGGCTCATATTCAGCCTCTTGTAGCGTTGCTTACACTTCAGAAGTATGTTGTAACGAGGCTTATTTAGAGCATAAACTGACATCAACAATTTCATCCTGTCCGGTGAATTATAATCACCGAACAAGTCTTTCTCGCACAATGAAGCCTAATTCAATGTGTGTTCATATCCGCGGTCAGTTTCATTATATTAGATGCGTGGAACTGAAAGTCCTTCTAACACGTTTGTTCGAATACAAAGCCAGAGCTCGACTGTAGTACGCTCCGCACTTGATCTTAATAATGACTAACGAACAAACATTTCACTCTGCCTGCATGATTTCGCTCGTATAAATTCTATTTGCACATTCGTTCAGGTTCCTAGCCGGAAACCAAAAATTATTGCCTTGCACACCAACTGGTCATTAACCATCACCAGGCTCTCACCTTCCTGTCGGTACACCAGGCGTCCCTCTGAGCAATCTGAGGGGGGCTGGTGTACTGCAAAAACACCATTTTGATCTTGTCAATGTCACGTGACATTTCGAGCACGTGACTTCAGAGACTACAAACCAACCCCAGAAGCATGGGAATTGTAGTTTTACCGATGATGTGAATTGGTATTGTCAGTGTCACGTGACATTTCGGTCATGTGACTTCAGGAACTACACGTCAAACTCAGAAACATTGGAATTGTAGTTTTGTCAGTGTCGTGATTAAATAACACTTCTTTTTAGCGTAGTAGTTTCTTTTATGGTGGGAATGTAGTTATTCTTCGTTCTAGTTTACCGATATAGGTGTTTGGTAGGGTTCAAACTTAATATTGGTAACGAATGTTATTATCTATGTAAGACTCAATTCGTCATACCGTAAATATTTATTACAACCATTATGTCTTACACAAAAACTAAGCCTACGGGAAAAGTAGTGCTGTAAAAAGGATAACATTTGGTTGAAAATAAAGACTAAAAAGAGTAGTTAGTTATATCTGTATACAATTAGTCTGTTTAACTTTCTCTTGTTGGGCATGTATCCAAGGTTATGACCATCACAAAGATATTTATAGTGACATCCATGGAATGTCTTCATTTAAACTCATTTTGTCACTGTTCAGACGATAGACCCACTTTTGTTCTCGTCTAAAGAGGTAATTTGATACATCAACAACATAATGTGGTATCATTGGTTGTTCTAAAACAGTCCATTGAAAGTCGTTGGGACCATGGCCTTTTTCTAAAAAATGTGCCGTTAGTCTTGTTGCTTGTCTCCGATAACGTATGGTGCTTTTGTGCTCTGATATTTTTACTTTTATGCGCCTAGTTGTCATTGAGAATTTGAGTGCAGCATGATACATAGTTATATTCATTTGTTCATCTCACAGCACTTTATCTGATGTTTTCACAGTAGGACCCTTGGATGTTTGGAGCCCCTCCCTTTCAACCACCAATGGGACAGTTCGGTTTTCCACAATTCCATTATGATCCCAACATGCAGCCTTTTTAGGGCGTGGCCAAAGAGGAGTGACAGGTCGCAAGAGACCCGGATTCAATCGACGGATCCAATGGGCGAATCCTCCACAGCCAACCACAATGGATTTGAGGAATGGCAAGAAAATACCGCAAGAAGCGGCAGGGACAAGCAACGAGACAGCCTCGTGATAAACCTTAGCTCTTATACATTGTCAGAGACTGAAGAAGCTTTCTTAAACAGAGGTTTAGGATTTGTCACAACACAACAAGGTGATCCTTTCCTAGCCAGATTGGAAATGGCCAAATTCTTCAGAAAAATCAGGTTACATTTCTTTTTCGCAAGAAGAATGAGGTACCACCCGATTCAACCAATACTAACACTGGTTTAAAAAAAACATCCACGTTCATTCCTCCTCTTGCTGTTATACCGACTAAAGTCATTGCTTTCGAGAAAGCTATTGAAAATGATTTAAGCTTACTCTTCCAGAACAAGATGCATTGCGCTCACTGACATCCAATGATAAGATCACAATAAAATCAGCCGATAAGGGTGGTGCCATCGTTTTACAGGATAGCACCACCTACAGGGATGAGTGTCTGCGACAACTACAAGACACCAGGTCTTATCTTCTATTATCTACTGACCCAACAGAGCGGTTAAAAAACATCATAAGTGATCTAGTAGAGGAAGGTGTCAGCGAAGGCTGGATAACTCCGAATGAGGCTGCATACTTGAGGAACAGCAATCCTATGGTACCTTATTTCTATACCTTACCAAAGGTACACAAGCCACAACGTCCACCACCAGGACGACCACTAATCTCAGGGATTGGTTTGCTTCTTGAACCTCTATCAACTTTCGTAGACCATTTTCTCAATCCTATGGTCAGGAAGATGCCAACGTACCTGAAAGATACAAAAGATATCCTGAAACTCTTTTCTGAAATCGAATTTGATCAATCCACAGACATTTTAGGTTCCTTCGATGTGGAATCACTATACACTTCGATCCCACAAACAGAGACGTTGGAAGTAGTGAGAAAATTACTTGAAGAAAGTGAACCACCACCCATAACTCCCGTTTCCTTCATCATGACTTTGGCAGAGATAGCCATGAAGGAGAACTATTTCAAATTTGAAGATTCATTGTACCTCCAAATTGCTGGAACCAGCATGGGCAGCGTTTTCGCGCCGAGTCTGGTGAATTTATACGTTCATAGTTTTGAACAGAGTATTGTCTTAACATCTAACAATCCATTTCATCAGTCGCTTTGCATATGGAAGCGATGTATTGATGACATTTTAGTAATCCTGCATGGAACATTGGACGATCTCTTGCTTTTTTACCAGTGGCTTAATGTTCAAAATCCCTATTTGAGATTTACAGTTGAACACAACAAATTTGAATTGCCTTTCCTAGATCTCCTGATCACTTCGAAATCAGATGGGCTACACTCAGAATTGTACAAAAAACCCATGGCTTGCAATTCCCTTCTCAGCTATGATACCTGTCATCCTAGATCATTGAGGAATAATTTACCATTTGGGCAATTTTTAAGAGTTCAACGAAATTGCTCTGACAAATCAACTTTTGCAAAACATGCCTCCAATCTAGAAGAACAATGACTAGATAGAGGTTATCCCAAGAAGGTCATCCGACAATAAAAAACACGCGCCTCTAACAACAATTGTGAGGCGTTGCTGGAACAACAACAAGAAAAAGAGAAAATGGACCGATTGACTTTTGTCAATACTTTCAATATAAGATCTAATGAACTTCAAAAAATTGTATATAAGCATTGGTCCATTCTCAACACAGGAGTAGATCAAATAGCTCCACCTCTCTTTGCATTTAAAACGGTACCAAATCTCAAAGATAAATTAGTCCACACTAGACCTAAAAGCAAGACACCTCGTCAGATAGGGACACTCTGGGATCTACCTGCAGTAGTAGGTCATCATCCATGTGGCACTTGTGCTGCCTGTCCCCAGACTTGTAAATCTACCTCTATTGATATTGGTACCAGTAGAGCATGGGAGCAACGCAGGTTCACCAATTGTACATAGATAAAAACATTTGTTACCAATATTAAGTTTGAACCCTACCAAAAACATATATATGTAAACTAGAATGAAGAATAACTACATTCACACCATAAAAGAAACTACTACGCTAAAAAGAAGTGTTATTTAATCACAACACCGACACAACTACAATTCCCATGTTTCTGAGTTTGACGTGTAGTTCCTGAAGTCACATGACCGAAATGTCACATGACACTGACAATACCAATTCACATCATCGGTAAAACTACAATTCCCATGCTACTGGGGTTGGTTTGTAGTCTCTGAGGTCACGTGCTAAAAATGTCACGTGACATTGACAAGATCAAAATGGTGTTTTTGCAGTACACCGGTGCCACCCCAGATTGCTCAGAGGGACGCCTGGTGTACCGACAGGAAGGTGAGAGCCTGGTGATGGTTAATAACCGGTTGGTGCGCAAAGCAATAATTTTTGGTTTCCGGCTGGGAACCTGAACGAATGTGCAAATAGAATTTATAAGGGGGAAATCATGCAGGCAGAGTAAAACGTTTGTTCGTTAGTCATTATTAAGATCAAGCGCAGAGCGTACTGCAGTCGAGCTCTGGCTTTGTATTCGAACAAACGCGTTAGAAGGACTTTCAGTTCCGTGCATCTAATATAATGAAGCTGACCGCGGATATGAACACACATTGAATTAGGCTTCATTGTGCGAGAAAGACTTGTTCGGTGATTATAATTCACCGGACAGGGTGAAATTGTTGATGTCGGTTTATGTTCTAAATAAGCCTCATTACGACATACTTGTGAAGTATAAGCAACACTACAAGAGGCTGAATATGAGCCGATTTATTTGCTTTCCACTCAAGTACATCTAAAGTAAAACAAAATATTGATACTGAACTGAGTTTGTGGAAGATGTCTGGCCATTTGGTGTGAGTTTAAGTGTTTTGTCTTGTGTTTTTACTAGAGCGGTGCTCCTCATACCTGAGCAGCAGCCAGGTGGGGTGATGCTATTCCTCCTACCGATTAGGTAAGATGGCTAAAACTCTAGATTTGAGATAATGGTGATATTTTGACCATCTCTACAGATATAATTAAGTATCTACAACGTATGGCTAAACAAATTGTGTATTCCTTTCTATTGATTCTACTGTGTTTTCGTTTGTTTCTGTGCTCTTTTTCATTTTTCTTTCTCTTCACTAGTCACATGGGAGAAGATTGAACGAATTCGAGAAAAATATACAGGTGATATTTTTCCTTTTTGTACAGTAGCCATTAACATCTAGGTCCCAAAGAAAGCAGTGACATATTTAGAGTCACAAATGCCTAAACATGTTGACCCTACTGACTTGCAGATATTACGTTAAATCTGCTTATTTTCTCACATTTTAGTATTAGGAGTATTGAGGGAACTCAATAAAAATTTCTCTAATCCACTCAATTACTACCTAATTTTAATATCGCACTTTTATCACAAATTTATTTTTGGCACTGTAATTCAGCTACCCATATTAAATAATTCTCCGGTCCTCTAAGTACAACTTTGGATTTTTCTGAAGTTTTTTTTCTATCAATACTATACTGGTAGACATACTGCGCTTTCTTCTGGGTAAGGAGAGCTCAAATGATGTATAGGGCGGTACCGGGCGGGAGCTGATGGCCACTTTTTTCAAATTTGAGAATTTGAGTGCAGCATGACACATAGTTATATTCATTTGTTCATCTCACAGCACTTTATCTGATGTTTTCGCAGTAGGATTGTAGTTTCCTTTTGGCCCTCAGATATTTCTTTCGGTTCTATAGTGTTAAGAGGGCTTGTGTCTGTTTGGTCGTTAATCTAACCCTAGGACCCTACTTTAAGGTTGTATTTTCATACTTTGAGAGATGCCATACAGAGATTGAAGGAAGAGGTGATGAAGACTTTTATTTTTCTAGATCATGCACATGGATTGATGGATGAAGTACTGAATGCGTCAATGCGAAATAGAATAATTCATACCGCACTTCCTGCATACAAACAAGTGATGATGACTTTGTTGATTAATCAGACTGGTAACACCTTAGTAGAAGTGGTTGAGGCTGTTCGTGAGTTGGGAGACTTAGGAGAATGGATGAAAACTGAGAGACCTTCAAGGTCTGAGACACGTACCGACAATAGCAAGCTGTCAATGAGAGATATGCTTATGGCTCCGTTAAATGATGGAGTGGAGAAAGACAAGATGGGATAGCTACATCAAGTTTGTGACAGATGTACCGAAAAAGAGGTCTGGATAAAAAGGAAGGAAGCAGGAGAGTCAATAAACAGGAGAAAGCGCAAAGACAGTCAGATGAGAGCATGTGTCAAGCACCGGAGAAAGAGGGAGAGAAACCTGCCCGCTCTAGCAGGAAGTGTTGAGAGAGACTTAGAAAGCAACTGGCTTGTTGAGAGAAGGAACGAAGAGGAATTCATCCCAAAAAAGATACAAAACAATGTATCCCAACTTGATCTGGGCAAAGGACAGGTATAAGGCAAACTAGGAAGTAGGTCAAGCTCCGGGAGCAGAGGTGGGCTCGCAAAGACAACAGACCTTATGTTGATATTGAAATTTATTGGAGCCATTTCCCATCCAGGAATCTCAATTGGTATCTGGGAGTCCGCTTTCGACTTTCTAGAAAACATATCGTAATATTCAGAGGGCCAAAGCCTTAGTAGATTCTGGTGTGGATGCCACTCTGATATCTGGAAATCCCAAAAAGTTTACTGGACAGTATTTCACCATTACAGGTTTAGGCGGTAAAGAGACCCCAGCAGTGCCTACTAATGTTCACATGAAAATTGGGAGAATACCTAAAAGAGAATGTACTGTATTGATTATGCCCCTTTCTGAATATATTATTGGAATCGATATTCTGAAGGGAATGACTTTGCATTTAGATGATGGTCACTATCAGTTTGGATAGAAGCAGTACATTTCAGTTGGTGCTGTGAGGGTCGGTCATTTGAAAGTTCCCCCAGTGAAATTGCCTCAAGCTACAAAAGTGATCCATTTGAAACAGTACAGAATTCCAGGTGGACATGATGAAATTAGTGCAACTATTCAGGACTTGTTAGAAGGAGGTGTGGTAACCCCGATTACTTACGCTTGGAATATTCCCGTATGGCCGTGAGCAAAAGTGATCATTCTTGGCGCATGACAGTTGATTATCATGAATTGAACAAGCATACACCTCATTTCACTGACGCTGTCCCAGACACAGTTACTTTGATTGAGAAAATACAAAAACACCCTGGTACTTGGTATGCGACTGTTGCTATTGCTAATGCTTTCTTTTCGATACCAAAAGCCCCCGAATGTCAAGAGCAATTCAGTTTTTCATGGGGCTGTAGACCAATGACATTCAGAAATTTACCTCAAGGGTACTTGCATAGTCCCACGATCTGTCACCAGCTGGTGGCAGAGCATTTAAATGAAGTGTCAGTTATTCCTGAAGTACAGATTTGTCATTACATTGATGATCTGATGATACAGGGAGAGATGCAAGAACAAGTGCAGATTCAGTTAGACAGAATTGAGGAGCATTTGCAGGGCAAAGGATGGGAGATCAAGCCCGATAAATTACAAGGACCCTCTCAGAGTGTGAAGTTTTTAGGTATCCAATGGCATCAGGGACATCGAGAGGCGGCGCCCCAAATAAGACAGAAGTTTAGAGAGTTAGTGGTACCAAGAAACAGGAAAGACACTCAGAGGTTCATTAGTTTTTTGGAGACAGCAAATTCCTCATTTGAGTCAGATTTTGGCCCCTTTGTACAAAGTTACACGAAAAAAGAATACGTTAAAGTGGGGAGAGGAACAGCAAACTGCATTTGAATTGACGAAAGAGGCTATTCAGCATGCTTTAAATCTATGGCCGGTGCGAGAGGGAGATGTCAATTTGAATGTAACAGTACAGGGAACATACGCTAATTGGAGTTTATGACAGAAACAGGGAAGAACGAAAGTACCTTTAGGATTCTGGACAAAGAAACTGCCAGATGCTGGAGAGCGATATACTCCTTTTGAAAAACAGTTACTTGCATGGTATTTGGCTCTAGTGGATACTGAGCAATTGACCCTAGGACACGATATGATTTTGAGACCTAAAATTCTGATAATACAATGGGTGATGAGTTCCCCTAAAACTCATGGAATAGGACATGCACAGGAAGCCAGTGTAATCAAATGGAAGTGGTATATCCAGGATTCGGCCAAGGTGGGTCCCAAAGGCACGACAGTGTTACACGAACAGGTGGCGCAGGCGCCAATGGACGAGGCAGAAATGTTGCATGATGTACCTAAGAAACAGGAATCCCCTGTTTAATGGGGTAAGCCATTAGGTGAATTTTCCGTCGAGGAAATGTAGCATGTGTAGTTTAATGATGGTTCAGCTAAGTACGTAGGAGCAAAGAGGCATTGGAAAGCAGTGTCATATAATCCGGTGACCCAGAAATTGTTGACTACTACTAGAGATGGAAATAGTAGCCAGTTTGCAGAACTCTATGCTATGTATCAAGCTTTGAAACAATAATTGCTAGGAAAATGTCATATTTACACCGATTCATGGTCCAAGGCCAATAGGCTTGCGACTTGGCTCCCCATATGGCATGCTCATAATTGGATGATAAATACAAAAGAAGTGTGGGGCAAAGCATTGTGGAAAGAGATCTGGACCATGTTGACACAAAGTTCAGTTACTGTATACCATGTAGATGCTCATTGTTCTATCGATACACTTGACCGATGGTTTAATTCTCTCACGGATGAGAAAGCTAGAATTTCAGAGGCAGAAGTGGAGACGCAGGATTCTGAATTGGTTGGGATTGCGAGGTGGGCAGAAAATAGAGGAATACATATACCCTCAGATTTTATTAAAACTGTAATTTTGGGGGGAGGAGCCAAGATGGCGGACGGAACGGACGTGTGAGCTCCCGGCTCCACAGCCCGTCTGCCTTTAAACTACAATCCTGCTATATATCCTGGACTGTACCGTGCTTCACCGAAGCCATGGACGCGCTGGCTTTCTCCTGTGGTCTCTCCCGGCTGGATTCTTCGTGAACTCACGGCGTTTGCCGACCTCCGGCGCGGCCCCTGGAATCTGTCCCGATGAGCGCCGCCGGTTGCCGCTGAACATGGTCGCTGGGACTGTATGTGGCAGAGCCGATCTCCTTGGGAGCGTAATCCATCACAAGACTGGGCTGAATATCCTTAATTATTTGACGCGATTTCGGCTGACAGCAGAGCGTTTATTTGAAGGGACTGGGACTGGGACTGTGCAGACGGCACTTTCCTTTGTTCAGGGACGGGCAGCCTGGGCGGACTCCATCTTTGGCCGTCTTCACCGCCGTAAGCGCCTGCACCCGCAGCGAGCGAGGAGGCTCTCACTCCGCGCGGCCCCTAATCTGTGCACCGCGCTACCTGTGGTGGCCCAGTCTGCTGCTCCATTTGGTGCTGTGGTCACCCCCCCCCCCTCACTCCATCGCGGGTGGTCTGGACGGGTGGCAATGGCGCCTGCAAATCGGGTTGGAAACGTTGTGGCTCCCCTGTCTTCGATATCTGCCGCCCTGCCTGTCCTAGAGCTCGAGGCTGCTCTGGGAGCACCACTGGGAGCACCACTGAGCAATGCTGATCGGCCAGCACTGCGAAGGGACCTAACTACTGGCGACATCCTGATGGCCCTCGCGGATCTTAGGGCGGCATGGTTCAGGAATGCCCAAGAACTGGAGTGGACGATCGATAAAGCTACTTCTGGCATGGAGCAGCTACGGCTGGCTGATTCCCTGTTGCCCCCCACTGCTCTCGGGGTGGATACAGTGTTGCAACGTGAGGATCCGGAGGGCTGCCCGTTCCCTTGCTACAGTGTTGAGTGTTTAACATTAGACGATGCTACAGTAACAGTGTCTTCCTCCACTCCGACAACTGAGACTTTGCCTCTACAACTGCTGACATCGTCTTCTTTACACTATTGGAATGCATGCCATCCTGGTACAAAAGGAGAGTCCGTTATTTTGGACGCTGAACTGGTGGGTGCCTCCCCCTTTCTTCCCCGGCTTCTTCGAGAGCGGCCATCTTGCTCCTTTGTCCGGTCTAAAGTGTGCATACAGCTGTGGCTATGCCTAGTGGGATTCCGACGTTCGGGACAGGGCTGATGATTCTTCCCTCGCTGGCACTGACTGTCTGCCTGGTTGTGACCCCGGACTGAAACACTTGTTGATGCATTGATTACGTATTATATGCGATTATCACCCATTTCAGATTGTACTCCCTGTTCTGCGCGCTGACCTCTTCTCCATTTCAAGCCGCAATTATTGTGTTTTATCATTTTCGTTTCTTCTTTATGGGGCGACTGTTTTTTGCGGGCTGGTGGTTCAGGGGCAGATGTTGTGGTTGATGGCTGCGGACCTTGTATTTGATTAGCCAGGGGGGATCCGGACCGGAACACTAAACGGCGTAGGGGTTGCAACTGGCTGGGAGTCCGGGAGATCGGTTGTTGTGTGGGCTCCTCCCCGCCTCCTTCTTTTTGGGAGTGGTAGATCAGCTTGTTCTTTTCTTCCTCCCTATATTCAAGTGTTGAAATTCTTCGTTTATTATCATCTTCTTTTTCCTTCTTTCTACATTTTCTTGCTTTCTCTCGCCTTTTTCCTTCTTCTTCTCTTCTCTTGCTGTATTTCGGGTTTATGGGGCGACAGACACTCTGCCAGGGGGGGGGGGGGGGGGTAGGCCATAGCCTCTGCATGTGTGTAGGGTGGGGGGTTATATTTCATTTTTTGTTAGTTTCTATGGGACCTATTTTTGCTTCTTTTATAATCTTTCCTCTCTCTTGGCCCGTGTTCAGGCATACTGGGTGAGGGGTGGTGGCGGAGATACGAATGGGATGTTGAGATTGCTAGCCTGTAGCGTGGATATTGTGTGGCCATCCTGCCTGGTCGGGACTTGCTTGTCGAGATGTGGATTGACCGAAACTGTAGCTAATGTCATGTCCCACCTGCATGGTCCTTGCTCTTATTTTATTATTTTACGAGTACGGAACAACACGACCTGAACTCAATAGTTGCACAAAAAACTTAAAAAACGTAACCTTCATTATTCCTGTGTCATGGTCTTGCGGCGTCCTCCAGTTTGATTTCTGCTTAATGACCGATGTGCTGCTGTATTACTATGTCACCGTATTGCATGCACTAGTGCTATATGAGAGTTCGTGGCCGGCCGGATGGTTGTGGGCCCGTATTTGTTCTTTATTTCATGCACAATAAAGGTTTTCAAAAAATTAAAAAAAAAAAAAAAACGTAATTTTGCAGTGTTCTATTTGCCAACATACCCAACGCAGATCAGTTCCACAGGTAGTGAGAGGTCAGCTAGGGAGAGGTAAGTTACCAGCGCAGATTTGGCAGATGGATTACATTGTGCCACTGCCATTGAGCAGAGGATGTCAGTATTTGTGCACGGCTGTGGACACATTTCACGCATATTTGGTAGCTTTTCCATGTAAGCGTGTGACTCCGTTTAATACAATGAAAACTCTTGATTTGTTGATTTTGTATTATGAAATTCCATTACAGATTCAAACTGACAATGGCAGCCACTTCAAAGGAAGATTGGTACAGGATTATTGTTTACAGCACAATATTGAGTGGATTTTTCATATCCCGTATTACCCACAGGTTGCGGGTTTGATTGAGAGAATGAATGGGCTGCTGAAAGATCAACTTAAAAAGTTGTCTGATGGTTTGTTAAAGAACTCGCGTGATCATTTGAGTAAAGCCCTGAAGGTGCTGAATAACAGACCTTTGGCGAATGCAGAAACGCACCATAAAGCGAATGTTGACCCCATCTTTTCAGATTCAGCCCCTTGTGGCTACTAATACGATCTTATACTGGGAGACAGTTCCTGGAGCTTTAGCTCCATATAGAGCTACACCGGAGGATGCTGGTCTTGATTTACATACTTTTCAGACATATACCCTAAATCCCAGAGACATTGAAACAGGAGTGGGAATTCAGATACCCCCAGCGCACTTTGGTTTGATTGCCCCTCGATCTGAATTGGCTTTAAAGGGCATTCAAGTGCTGGGGGGTGTTATTGATGCTGATTATCAAGGAGAAATCAAAGTCATCGTACTTAATAGTGGAGGTGCAGACTTGTTATTACAATCTTGAGAACGTGTTGCACAGCTAGTTATCATGCCAGTATATGGTGGAGTGGTAAAGATGGGGACTGCTCCAGTCAAACTCACTGTGTATGAGGAAGGAGGGTTTGGCTCAACTGATAAAAATCCAGGAGCCAATGTGTGGGTAGAGTCACACAATAAACCCCCCAAACACGCTGAAATAATTGCAACCGGATAAGATAACATAATTTTGGTAATGAGACCTGGACAGGAGAAGGGGGAACATGTGCCAGCTGACAAATGTTATTTATGAGAATGAGTAATACCTGTATTTGTTTCTGTTCTTTTGGATCACTGTATGGAATATCTGTGTCCCCTTTGCACTCGTTGGACTCCTTTTGGGCACCTGCGTCTGCATGTGGGGAGGCGAGATGAATTACTACTGTCATTCATTGAGCAGTACATAACATGTAAGGTGCACAATCCTGCTTTGAGGACCACGTGGATAAACACAGATCGCCTCTGCTCTGCAGTGATCAGTTGAAGACTCTCGTGTGAAGCGGGCGAGCAGGCGAGGTGCGGCGAGGCAAGAGCAGCTCACGAGGCGAGAGAGCAGCGGGAGCAGGTGAGGTGAAGAGGCTGCTCGCCGTTGCTGCTGCCTGCTGCCTGGGAGCCGACTGGAAGTTAACAAACGGAACATCGGGCTTCCCCCCAGCCCGGGACCCGCAGCCACTGCCGAAAACGCCCTGCATCACCCGCCGACCTGCCCGGCAGAAAGGAGGAACTAAGGAGGACGAAAGTGAGTTTGCGAGTGCAGGCAACTCACCAACGCGCACAGGGCACGGCGAACAGCATAAGGACCAAGGTATCGGCGGGGGGTGGCGAGACGCGAGCGCGGCTGCCGATAGAGGTGGCCGCGAAGTAAGAGCCCGGGGGTCGACCGATAGGCAGTCCGACTAGGTCTGATTGACCAGCGGTCCCCCCAGCGTGCTCCGCTCGCAGCCAGCCAGCCCCTCCCCCACTTTTCATCAGCAGCAGCACTTCCTTTGCCCACACGCCCGAGCCTGATCTGGAGGTGATCTGGAGGCGATCTGGGGGCGACTTGGGACTGCTGAGGCTTTGAGCCCTGGACGTTGCCTGCACTACCGGCCCCCGCTCCACGGGTGTCATTTGGACCTCAGCCGAGGCCACACTCCCTGATAGCCGGTGCCTCTTCCCCCGGTGCTTACGCCCCCAGTCAGGTTCCCGGTTGTAAGGAGCAGTGGCTAGGTCTTAATTGCTCCGTCCTCCAACTAACAGCCACCACCTCCATACACCATAGGTTGAAGGGCTGGATCAGGAGACACCACATAGCCACGAACTGCGGGGGCCGCTGCGGACACTGCTGGCAGTTTGGTAGTTTTGTCTCCTCTCCTCCCTTCCTCGTGAAGACGCATCCAAACGGCAGGGGCGACACCAGAATGAGCCGCAAGCCGCGAGTGATTCAGTGATACAGTGATACAGTGAGACTCACGGGAGGCAGAGACCTGGCCTGAATCGACCAGCGGGGGACAGCCGTCTCCAAAGAAGACCTGGGGCTCGAAGAACACACCAACTGACCCAGGTACGTGGCTACACGACAAAAGCTACCCCAGTAGGAAAGCATTTTTCTGCCGTCCACGAAACTGACCAACCAACTGTTAACTAACTGTTTGGAGCCCACAAACATCTAACTGATTATTTTACCTTTAATGAAAATACAACCTGAAGTGGCTCACACCGACTGTAATTCATCTATTAAACAATTTAATTAGACAAACTTTCACTGGGAAATAGACTTACTCTCCTTGATTCACACGCAGTGGTGAAAAAGAGTTCAAGCCAAGATCCTCCCGGAGCAATGAGATCCGGCAAAGTAAGAAAGTACACTGCTCCCAAGCGAAGGAAGTCCAAGCAACTTGACGTAGCTGGGGTTCAGGGCCACGTCAAGCACACCCCAAATCCTCAGAAACCCAAGAGCCTAACTCTACGGGATTATTTTAGAAAGACCCCGTCTAAAACCGCAGAACTAATACAACAATTAGAGCAATACCCGCAAGTCTTGGAGGCATCCACCTCTACAACCTCAGACCACCAAGGGATTGACTTTAAAGCACCACTGAAAAATTGGGCATTTAACACAATGCCAGCAAAAGGGCCGCAAGATACTTATTTTTTCGGGCCCACCTGCACCAATCAAAACAGGGTAGATACCCAAACAGTTTCTCTCACTCCGGAGATGCCCTCCACCCCTCTGGCAGATGACGGCGGGACTGCCCTTCCACTGCAAACACAGCTGGAAGACATAATGTGTTCAACAGAAGCCTCTCCCTTGCTGATACAACTTCCACATTTCCCGATTAAGTCACCCATGGGCCTCCCACAGCAAACAACGACAGCCCAAATCCACGGGCAAGTCGGGCCACCGCTATTTAATTATAGCTGTCAAGCTCCAAACCAGCCAACCTCACCAATAACTAAAACATTAATAGAACCAACAAACGAAAGTCCATTACACAAGTTATCTTCACCTTTTGGCCTAATAGGAACTCTATGCCAAAGCCAATCAGCGCAGAAGGCAGCAAATGATCAACCCACGCTGAATCTGTCACCTTTTTTTAAAACCACCCCAAACTCCTTAAACCCGAGTCTCACTCTGGATGACAAACCTAACACAGAAGAGGACACCACGACCAGCGCTTGGCCCCAACTATTGCAAACCCTCCAACAAATTGTGACCGCACTCAACTATCACTCAATAAAATTAGAGGTCCAAGTGGATTTACTAAACACCTTGGCACTCTTTACGTCAGGAATTGATGGTAAACTAGATCAATTGAATTCATTAATCTTAAGAGCGCAAGCATCCGCAAATTTCGCACAACCAGTGTGCTGCTGCTCTCCAATTATCAACTCCCTTTCCCTGCTCCCAGATTGCCTTTCCACAGTTATCAGGGAAGTAAAGCAGCTGAGGGGGGGTAACGTGTCAGCCATATTGCAACCCACTAAACATCAAGAACAGGACAACCCACCGAAGGATTGCGAAAACAAAAATACAAAAACAAAGGAAGAAGTAGCAGATATTAAAGGATCCACCAACCGCCTTCCATCGATGAAAGATAACTTCCATAGTGCTCTAATAAATCCAACCCCATTGGCTGAAAACTGTACTTTTCCATCATCAACCGGGCTCATAAATCAGCATGTTAAACCTGAGGACAGACGAATCAACAGTCCTGACTCCTCGCCCGATCCGTCAGTCCTGGTCTCTCCCAGACCTCTTCCCCCCTGCAGCAAAAGAGAGCGCAAACGTCAACGAAAAGCGAGGAACAAACTCAAGGCTAACCCCAACGTGGCCCATCAGAACCTCTTCCCCATCTTCTCGATAGCCGAAAATAAAAAATCCTCTTTAGAGCCCAGTACAGTGGCACCGACAATAAACCCAACAACAACTTCGAACGGACCAACTTTGGACTTACCCATTCAACAACGGGCGAGGAGCCCTCAGATCCTAAGCACATCAACAATCGCCTCGGCAATGAAAACAGAGAGTAGTGATCCTGCAACAAGTACAAGGGTGAGCCCAGTCAGGTCAAGCACAAGGGTGAGCCCAGTTAGGTCAAGTAACACTGAGCAAGAGACTGCAGCAGGTAAATCTCAGCCCCTAATGGATCTTCCCCTCTCTGGGAATAAAAAAACAACGTCAAAACTGAGTCTTACCAAAACCATTTGCAACGACATAGCTGCATGGATCAGACATATTTCTCAATTAAAACAGGCTCTCTTCCAACCACCACAGAAGCCACATCAAAATAGATCTGATGCAACAATTGAAAAACTGATTCCCAAACCCACAATCCCAACTGAGCCGCGGAGTGACAACCAATCGTGTCACCGGATTTTATTAGCCCCCGAGTACAAATCTAAGGGGCGGCACGATATTCTCAACAGATCAAATCTGCTGAAATTAGCAGAAGCCATACCGGGGCTAGTGGGCCTGGATACGAATAACATCGAATCCATTCAATTTCTTCCCCCACGAGGAAATCAACCCTCTGAGGTCACTGTTGTTACTTTCACGCAGGCAGGATGGGCAGGAGCCTTTCTCGAACACAAGGCCACACTGCGGAATTGGGGGATTAGAGTGCACCCTTACTCAACGCCAGGGTATCCAACCACGCTGCTATCAGGCGCAACTACATCCAACAAGCCGGCCTGCACTAAAAATACAGAGCATGGGAGGCCGTTCTTTGTTCTAAAAAACGCCTCAGGGCCGGATACAGAACTTAAATGCCCTGAAACAGCGGCGAGAAGCAATGAACCAGACCACGCCTGGGGATGGCTGCCAGCAGTGTTGGCCACAAAAAGTAGAATCTGACCACCTGCGACAAGACCATTAGCAAAAACACACAACTCACTAAAACCACTCCCTTTGCCGGCGGTACAACAGCACAATGGGGCCAGTGGCAAGGGGGAGCCACTTTTCTCACTGTGCTCATGGAACATTTGTGGCCTACACCAAAAAATCCTAAATGAAGACACCATGTCCTTCCTGGGGGAACACGTGGCAGTTGCCCTGCAGGAGACATGGGAGCTAGAGGGTCGCCCCATTGAAGGATTCATCGAATTTCGGAAGCAGGCTCTGAGGGATAGCCGCTTCAGCCACCCTAAAGGCGGGCTCTCCATATACATATCCAACAATCTAAAAGGCGAACTGAGTCAACTTAACTTGAAAGAAGACTGGCTACTGGGGGTCAAAATTAAACTACGGAACAGACAGCGATTGCTCCTACTTATAAATGTGTATATCAATCCTAACACCCGCACAAAAAAAGACCACCTGGCCAGATTTTGCGAAACCATGAATGATATAGCTACAGATTATCCCAACTCGGACCGCATCATCACTGGAGACTTTAACACAAACCTTTTCCATGGGAATACAGCAGTCTCAGAAGGCCCCAATCTGACCAGTATTATTGAGGATGTCCCCCAATCTAAACCCCCCATGCAAATTTCCAATACACTAGGCGAGACCACTGTGTTAAGACTTTACAACGCAGGATATCTGGTGGTGAATGGAAGATCAGCAAGCGATTCCCCCCCAAACTGGACCTGGTCAAATGGAAGAACAAAATACTACCTGGATTTTGCTATTTGCAACTCGGATTTCCTGTCCAATTTGACCAGCTTCTCCGTTCTGCCAAGACTTGAGAGCGACCACAGGCCATTGGTCGTTTCCTTTGCCACAAACTTAATTCTCCACAAAAAGGCACCATTCACATACAAAGGAATACATTCCGACAACCTAAAACGCCTGAAATGGAATGAGTCTAACGGATAGTGTATCCTAAAAACAAGCAAGGATTTTATTACGTGTGCTCTTGTCCAAATGGCCTCCCCAACAGCAATATGGTCGCAGCTATGTACACATTTGATCAGACTTTATCCAGCGACAAGGCAGGGCCTTAACCGCACACCACCAGTAGGAGCAACTGCACTGGCCATGATACAAACATTACAAAGAACGAGAAACAACGCACTGAGGTTGCTCTTAAAATCTCCAGAGAACAGCAACCTCCTCGACACATATCGTCATGCCCAAAAGGCATTTAGGAGGGCAGTTACCCAAGAGAGAAAGGACCAGGAATCTCAATTCTGGGTCAAACTGGTATGGGAAAGTAAACGACAAAACTCAAAGTCATTTTGGTCACTTATCAACAATATCGATCGAAACACAACATCATTCGGATCAGCGAACATTCAGGAAGCAGACTGGATCTTGTACCTAACAGAGCATTTCCAGGCACAAGATAACCCTGACAGCCCTGGATTAACATGGGTTTCTGACACTGGCACGGGTGCAATACCGAATTCTTCATTCGATCAAATGCAGGGGCCTTCCTCATTTGAGGAACTGTCTGAAGAAAGAGTAGTTAAAGCTCTTACCAAAGGAAGACAAGATGGAGCACCAGGCCCGAACGGCCTGCCGCAGAAGCTATTCAAGTCCTATGTCCCTTTCTGGTCCAAAGTGCTACTAAACCTTTTTAACTACACCCTGACCTACCAAACCATCCTGGATTCTTGGAGAGGTGCTATTATCCATCCCATCTATAAAGCTGGTCCACGAGGCAACCCAAACAACTACCGATTAATTGCCTTGTTGGACATAGAGGCAAAACATTTTGCAGGCCTCATTTTGGAGGATCTGAGACAATGGGTAAAGGATAAAAATCTGATTCCTTTCAATCAAACAGGATTTGTTGCCAAATCAGGAACAATGACAAACTTACTGGCAACCTCCACCATCATTGACAAAGCCCTCACAAATTCCAGGTCGATTTTTTGCTGCTTTGTCGACTTCAAAGCAGCATTTGACAGGGTGCCTAGGGTAGCGCTGTGGCAAAAACTGAAGCAGTGGGGAATCCCAGACAACATCTTGAACCCCATCATCCTCCTGTACTCTAATACATGGGTCCGAGTGAAGCTAGGGTCTGGCACGCATCTCTCCCGGAAAATCTGGACCTCTCGTGGAGTCAAACAGGGATGCGTGCTGGCTCCCCTTCTCTTCAATCTATTCATTGCGGACCTATCAAGCACCCTAGAGGAAGTAATCAGTCATCCACCAAAAGTAGGAGGCACAGCATTATGCAATCTTTTATATGCCGACGACTTGGCACTGTTCAGTCTCACCAGAGTGGGGCTACAGAGACTTCTGGATGCCTTAACGCAATACACGGCTAACAACCAGTTAGAAATTAACATGAAAAAAGCTATGGTTGTCCCGTTTGGCAAAAAACGCTACAGAGGTGGAGGCTGGACTATAAACAAAGAAAGCATTTTAATCGGCCAATCGTATAAATACTTAGGGGTCCATTTGGACTCCAGGGGCAGTTTTACTAAACAGAGCACTGTGATTGCAGCGAAGGCAACAGCGTTAATGATATCCCTGGCTAAGTTATCGAGGAGACTCTCTGGCCCCACGGTTTTGCCCTTACTGGAAGTGCTTAGAGCAAAGATCGGGCCTACTCTTTCGTATGGTATAGAGATCTTCAAGGGAAAAATGAACAATTCCCTAAACAAACTGACAACCAAACTCTATAAGAAATTGCTTCACCTGCCAAGGTCCTCCTCGCCAGCACAGGTCAGACTAGAGCTGGGCCTAACAAACTATGAATCCTCTAATGTTGGCTCATATCTTAATCTGATCCACAAACTAAGGAAGGCAGAAGCTGGTACCTTGGAATTCCTGGTCTGGAATGAAATTAGTGTGAGCAATCCGGAAGGAACTTACGGTCGCCTCCTAAACAACTATATCCAACAAACGTCTGCTACAGACCTTTGGGCCCTCAACCCAAGCCAGACTGCCTTCAAAAACACAATCAAAAAAGTGATAAGACTGAAATCCCTGATCATGGACAAAGCTCTCCTTGCGAAACGTAGCCATGCTTGGGCAGTAGCCAACTCCTATAAACGACTTCATCCGGCAAATTATCTGTCAATAACATTTTCTTATCATCTAAAGCGATGTCTGATCGCCCTAGGACTGGGAGACTGGCGCTTCCTACAAAATCTCCCTGCATGGCGTCAAAAAAAGGTTGATCAAACGTGCAGAGGGTGTGGGTCAGCAAACGAAACTTTTTTGCACGTGCTTTGTATATGCCCCTTCTTCATTTCCCAACGCAGACGTCTACTCAGGCCGGAATGGAACAGGCTGGGAGTTCGGACTTGCAGACACGCCATTACTGCTGCTGTGTCCTTAGAGAACACTGACTTAAACATAAAATTGGCCAAATTTGTTCAGTATGCCTACAGACTCTTAGAAAAAGTGGACCACTGTGCAGAATAATGTGCATTTAACTCTACCTGCATTGTCCGGGAGTGCTAATTTCTAAATTGACGTTGCAGTAAGCACTGATAAGAAAGCCACATTGCACTCTGTTTTTATTTTTTTCATTTTTTCATTTCTTTTAAGTTGTAAGATTGTATTAATGTGCTGGAAGAATCTTTTAAAGATATGTTTTTATATATCTAAATAAAGAAAGTTTAAACAGTAGATGATTCTTATTGCGAGGTGGCCAGCAAACCACGCAGGCTGACAATTGTGACTCAGAAAACCAATGTATGGGAACATTTGGCCCAGACGGTGCTTAACAGTTCATATTTCTACATGTCTAACATGCGTAGCACCACGGATGTTGTCTCTACGTGCCTTGTGACTGTGCCTACCCCTGCTAAAGTTTTATTGCGGACGTTCAACACCACTAATTCGGATGAGGCCGTAGAAGACCACGACATGAGATCACATTTATCGCTCTATGAATACTGTAAGTTTTGCCCTGAAACCATCAACAGTGATGGCAGAACTAGGACCCAGCATTTAACCTACAATATCACTGAAGGTGATGTTTGTTTTAACTTAACTTGCAATCCAGTTTTGATTGGGAAATGTATCCAAATTCGACTTAACAAGATTTCATCGCCTTTGGCTTGGCAAGAAAAGATTTTATGCCAGACTCGAAATGAAAATGCTTGTGCTAATGTACAAAACAGAATGGTGTGCAAAAATGTAGTGACTGCTGCTAGCCATTTTAGGCATGTCAAACTGCCTGTATGGTGGTAATATAACGTATACTTACGTACCCGCTAATATTACAGCTTTTGTGCTTTTAGTAGATTAAGTTTCATAATGTTTCCATTTCATCCGTCATCACATACCCGAACTATATGTGATGCAGTCCCACTGGATGAACATTGTAAATCTGAATTGCATTTACTCTCGAAGTCTGAATAGCTTGGCAGCATCAATAGTAGGAATGCCAGGTTTAGCAATTTACAATTCCTGAGCTGTTAGTGAATTAGCGTGTCTTATGGTTAAGAACATTAACCATGCATCTATTGATTGACTGAATTTCTATTAGATGTACGAGGTGCACAAAAAGCTATTTTGCAAAATAGAGCTGCCATTGATTATCTACTTTTGAAACATGGGTATTCAGATTTTGAGGGAATGTGTTGTTTTAATCTTTCTGCTCATTCTAAATCAATCCAGTCTCACATTGATGCTTTGCATAAATTAGCTAAAGAGGTCAAGCAGGATGTTGACAAAGTGTGGTGGGATTGGATTTTCGGATGGTTACCTGATTTTGGCAGACTGCGCTCTATCCTAGGTGGTACAGTGGTAGCCATATTTATTTTAGTTTGTTTATGTTGCTCCATTCAATGTATAACAAATCTTTTATCTATGTTCTGATCCCGAGTTGCTGAATTTGACCAATATGTTATAGTAGTCATTGATCCAGGGATGATTTGTGTTGAATTTATATTGCTATGTTCCTGCTATAGGTTGGTGGTTCTAGTCGATGGTCATGGGTTGGGATGTACTAAATGGGCCTGTCGTGTGGTGGAGGAACCCATGATGACCATTGACTATCAACATATCAGATGAATTGTAGTTTGTTATTTCATTCAATGATATTGCATATGCCCGCCTAGCTAGAATAGTTTTGAAATAGGGCAGTGTCCCTTTCTTTTGAGACTTTGTTATTGACTTTGACACAGTCTTCTGTCTATCTTGTTCTTTAACTTTATCTTGCTTTACGGCAGTGCTTGCTATTGGCTTTGACATGGTCTTATGTTATCTTGAATACTAATTTAGTTCTGCTTTAGCTTCTTTACGTGCATTACAGCGCTTGCAGAACTGACTCCATTTTTCTGAGCTTCACAAGGTGGGGCGGGCATGTTTTACTCTTCACTTGTTTGTCACTCCTCACAGACCAAAGCAAACTGGATGTTATTGAAGGAATGTATAAACTCTGCCTCCAAGCCAAAATACAGAGGCTTGGCCAGCTTCTGTCTTGGCCTTGATGCGAACTGGTATATTCCAGCCCGGTTAACTCGATGATAAGGGGACAAGGCTTTCTAGAAGCTCCATTTCATGATTGAAACAGTATCAAAGCAAGGGGCCTCCGCCAGCTAGATGGAAGTTCGCCACAGAATAGACGTATTGCTGTGGACTGAACTCTCGCCTGGCTGCCATATCGGACTCCCCTCAGCTTGGTTGGCGAAAGATGGATTAGATGAATCAGTTGGTGAGGTGTTACTAGCCACACTCTTTACTATTTTCTTTCTATTCTTGCTATATCTTGTTATCTTGCTTTCCGTTAGTTCTCATTCTTTTAATTTATTATTACATGTATATATTGCGGTTTATTTTTTGGTATCATATTTTTACTTGGGAGTCTGCCATGACTAATGCATATGGCCTGCTCCTGTTTAAGCAGTGTATGAATAAAAGTCGTATGTGTTATATTCCATATGTTTGGATTGGTATTATTATCTCGCCTTAGGAGGGTGCTGGGTTTTGCCGCGGCCTGAGGGAGAAGTGTTGGTAAGATCTGTCCTTTTGGTGAAAAGTAGATTCCAGAAAAGGGCGTTAGAGTGGCAGCAGAAGTACTTCTGCTGCCAACCCTGGTGGGGGTTCAAAATGGCTGTCCATAGGGGGAGCGCCAGCGCTTCCCCGTGGGAGGGTTCCATGACGGAATGGTTCTGTCATAGGCACAGGAGCACCACGGCCGATGACAGCACTATTCCATCATCACCACCCAAGGGCTTAAACCTTTCTTCTTATCTTGTTAGTAGAATCTAAACCATACTAAAATTTTAATATTGCCATCAACATTCTATTTTCTGTTATGTCAGTGCAAAATATTATTATACATTTTCCACAGCAGGCCTTTATCTTCCATAGTTCTTATGAAAGAACCTTCTTTAGTGTACTGAAAAATACATGGAAAATAATATGAGAACCAGGAAATAATAATGCAGTTCTTTAGCCGCTTCGCCGAGGCGGACATTCCCCAGCGGAAAGAAATGACACGTGTGCAGTTCGACGGCCCCCAGCCATCCAACGCACATGCCCACTATGACGTCGGACAGCCAGGGATGGGAGTTTGGTAATTTCCAATGGCATCTCTGTTTGAATGAATGTAAGGCAAGTGCAATTACACTCTGCCCATCCAAATATACTTTTCATATACTCTATGTAGTGATGTAGTGATGTGACCTAATACACTCTCCCTCATGGAAAATGATGTAGTATATGTTTTTTTCCTGCCACAGAAATCTGCCCTTCTTTGAAATTGGACATTTCGGTTTTTGTTTTAGTCCCATCTGCTCATCACCTATGTAGCATTAAGATAATGTACTTATTGCTGAGATCAGCAATTTACGTTGATAGAACTTCTGCTCTACTGTCTTGACATACACTATTTTGTACTGCTTTCTTTAGTAATGTACATGAGTTGTTGTTGTGTATTGACAATTCTCACTTGTTGCCATGAGTATCTTATTCCAAATAAATATTTTATTTGTATTTGCTCATTTTCTAGAATGTCTAACATCACCATTAGAAATTCTTGCGGATCTTCTTAAGAATTTACAGTTCAATTGTGTGAAGCCAGCATGTATGTCTCACATTCCTCAGTAGAGTTGACAGTGCTCTAGATAATGGTTTATCTATGTTTTGCTTAATTCTTCTGTCACTGGAGGTAACATAAAAAAGACATTGAGAACTACATTGCAATAACAGTTAACTCCAGATACTCTGATGCAGTTATTTCCTGGGATATCTGTAGTTGCTTGTCATTTAGTTGGATTACTAAATTACCTCATTCATAGCAATGACTGCCTCTTTCTTAATAATAGTCTGGCTAAGAAGATCTTGATTATGTGGCCCTGAACTCTAGCTGGCTTGAGAGCTATCCTTTGCTATGTCAGCTGCTACTGGCTCCCCTTGTTGGATCTCATCATTCAACATTTTCAAATAAATTGAAAACACTAAACACTCATTGTGGTGTTTAACTGCATTGAAAACATCCTCAGACCTGTTGACTTGACTTAATAGTTCTTCATGACACCAAGGTTTAAACAGTTGCAGAAGAGCCAAATACAAAACTCTCTTGTCTGCACTTTGAGAACTAATTTTGTGATGGTTGATGCTGTATTCTGTCTCACTTAAGAACCATTACCCCCAGTTACTGCAAACTTGCTACTTTCAATGTTTTCTTCAACAGTGTTTTTGCATATGAAGAACTGAACCACTTCATACTGGCAGTGGTTTTCTAAATGAACACTTAATTTTGGGTCGTAAGTGTTGAGCATATATGTATGTGTGCAAGCTATTCAGTCACATCAAAAGATTTTGCTACTCTTTTCCAAGTAGATACATGGTCTAACCGATTCCAGGTGATAGATTCTGACTGCCCATATAACCTAGCCAAACTTAATCGGTCACATGCCTCACAAGAGCTTACTTCCCTGTCGGAAAGCATGTTCAAACTGAAGCTGTACAACTTCTTTGATAATCTTTAGACAGGTTCAAATATGCCAAAAGTTTTAATATTCTATTTAAATCTAGCGAAAAGATACATAACTTTTCCTTAAGACTTTCACTATTTCACTTGGAAGTAATTTTGCACTTGTTAGAAATGGGTTTCTGGTTGGCTAGGGTATGCAACTAAACCAGGCAGAACCCACCACTTCAGACAGGATAAGGGAGTTACACGCCCTTGGCAGCTTGACAGAGCAGTCAGGCTTATCCCAGAGGCAATGTGTAAAGCATTTGCGCAACACACATACACCAATGGCACATAACATACACCATAAAAAAGACTCCACACAAGGTTATATAAAAATATCACCTGTATTATAAATAAAGCAAATAAACGCCAAACACATAAATTACTTTGCCAATTAGGTAATTGTCATAACACCACATTTAGTGCAATAAAGCAAAGACTTATAAATTGCACATGTCATAAAGGAACTATCATGAAACCGTAATGCCTGACAACACCTTACACCATCCCTGTACATAATATGCATTTCCTGCCAAGGTATACTTGTCATTTCATTATTGCTAGGTGTAAAACAACATAACTCATACACTTAGGGCATCAAGTTGCAGTTAGGTTACATGGGGATCACCAGATAACATTGTGCCCCAAGCACTATTTTGTACTTTAAATACGCAGCCAAAGCATGTCTGCACTTTTCGTATAGGTTGCACAGTAATTCCCAAGTAGCGTGAGCAGTATTGGGACCACCATCGAGCATTGCCACCCCATCCTGCTCTGTGATGCAGCTTATCACGTGTCCCCACAAGTATGTTTTGAAGCAGCTGCCTGCGATAGTGGGGCTCAGCTGCGAGTGATCTCGGGGGCCTAAATCCCCCACAGGTAGGCACTGGGGAGGCCTCACTGGGCCCTCCCCTCCTTTCAAACAGCCCCACGGAGCTGCCCACAAGACTGCAGCGGGAGTAAAGTCTTGTAGCGGGGTGTTCACTGGTCCCGAGCCCTCGCAGGCCTCCCGGCCTCGCTTTCCTGCCAGCGGCTGCAGACGATGTTGTGTCTCTGTTGGTTTCCTTGTGGGGGCGGCCTTCCACGTTCTCTGCGAGGGTCAGATCACCCCTCCGTGACGTCATTATTCCCCCAGAAATGCAGAGGAACTCCCAGCCGGGATTCCTTACTGCTTGGGCACCGTGATCTTTTGTAGGTTGAGCCACATAGCAGAGCCCCGGCTATAGATAAATGCAGGAATATGCACAGACCATAAGGGAGATGGAGAGCACATCTTCCGCCTCAACTCTCCCCTCCCATCACTCAGAAACCACAAGGAAAGTGTAGCAATGTACTCACTGCAGAGCAAACCAAAGCGCTCCTCACTACCTTTTACTTGAGAAATGAAGGGGCAGAACACAGCGCTCACCATGTTTGGACAATTTAGATAAGTACAGTCCTCCTTCGGCTCCAGGCAGGAGCAACCACTGCAGCCTCATACCACACACAAGTTAGGGGCAACGCTCCTCACATAGGTTCTCCAGCTCTCCTCCCGAGCAAGTTGTTTGATATCCAGAAAGGATCTTTTCTTTGAAGCCTTTGACCTCCCTGACGCATCCAACAGTAGGCAAGCATACACAAGCCCTTGGAGATTCTTCACAAGCAGGATACCACAGCGAGGCAAAAAGATCAGTTATTTTCCTCAACCATAGACAGGAGCAGCAACTGCAGGCCAAGCCTTCCCTCACACAGAAACGGTTTCTTCTTGGCAGGGTCCTCTTGTTTTTTAAAGTAATTTAAAGTCCTGAGGTTTAAGGTTCGATACTTATACCCCATTTTGATATTGTTCTCTTTGTGGCAAAGTCTCTGAGCTAATTCCAAAACCAGTTCAGTCCTCCCGGTCAAGGATGACCACAGGAGGTAGAGACAGCATTGTGCAAAGCAGCCACAGCCTATTCAGGTGCTAGCAAAACTCCTCCCATCACTCTAATAGCAGACCAGGTCTATTCAGCCCAGCAATGTGTCACCCAGGCAAGGCAGGGCACACCTCAAGCCCCCTTGTGATTGTCTAGAGGGAATGCACATCCCCAGATCCTGTCACTCCAGACGTTGAATACACAACCAGTCAGAGGGCACACAGAATGGTAAAGTAAGAAAATGCCCTTTTTCTAAAAGTGGCATTTTCAAACACACAATTTAAAAACCACTGTTACTAAAATGTGTGTTATTATATTATGAGTTCAGAGACCCAAACTCCATTCCTCTAAAACAGGGATGTGTGTTAGCCCCCCTGCTTTTTAACCTGTTTCTATATGACCTTTCAGCTGAGTTGGATGCAATAAATAGCCAAGCTCTGAAGATTCATGGTACACAGATCAGCAATCTCCTATATGCAGATGATCTCGCTCTATTTAGTCTTACTAGAGTCGGACTGCAGCACCTGCAGAATACATTATACAGGTACTCCACCATGAACATCTTGGAGGTCAATCTAAAGAAAACTCAAGTAGTTATTTTTGGCAAGAAGTGCTTTAGAGGTGGCGGCTGGTTGTACAACAACCTTCAAATTTTAATGGGTAAAACCTATAAATATCTGTGATTTTACATCTATTCAAGAGGCTCTTTATTAAAACATCGTAGTCAAGTTGCCATGAAAGCCATGCCACTTCAAGTCAGTCTCTGCAAACTCACTAAAAAAAGTGACGGTCCTTGCTTAGAATCAATGCTGGAGGTAATGCTGGCCAAGATAGGTCCCACTTTATCGTATGTTTATGAGATCTCTTAGCATTGCACTTAACCAACATGTCAACTAAAATCTACAAAAAGGTGCTGCTGCTACCAAACCTCTCGTCCGCTGGTCAGATTTGCGTGGAGCTTATTCTTGTAGATTACTCTTTACAAAGTGTGGGGGCCTTTCTAAACTCATGGCACATGTTGAAGCAGGCTAGAGCTGGCTTCCTCGAGTTCCTGGTATTGACTGGCATCAGTTACCCCGGGGGGGAACATAATCGATTTTTAATGCCTGCCTCCAAAAAATTATGTGCAAGTGAATTGTGGGCTCTCAACCAAGTAAAAAAGCTGTTAAAGTAAGCACCAAGAAGCGAATCCAACGATGCTCCAGTTTGTCTCACAGAATATAGCCAATCAAAAGCATGCATGGGCAGTAATTAAATCTTATCAGTAGGCCCCACCTTTGCCTCACATTGCTTGCACATACTCTCTACATTTTAAAGAGAGATTTTTGGCACTTAGGCTAGGTGAGTAGCATTTTTTAAAACATATTCCTACCTGGTGGTGTACTTCAGGCGAGGTCGGGTGTTGGGGCTGTAGACAATCAGAGGAGTCTCTGGTGAATGTGGTATTCCTCTGCCCTGCACTGTTGGACTTGCGCAGATCAAAAGTGAGGCTTGAGTGGAACAAACCGGGAGTCCGGACCTGTAAGCAGGTTATCATCACGGTCTTGAATCCAGAGAACATGGTTCTAAACATTAGCTTTACAATCTTTATCCATCTGGCATATCGCAAGTTCAAGCAATTCATTAGTAGCAATAAAATCACTGGAAAATAAGGGTACCACGACAGGTGGTCACAACAATCCGTTCTCAAAAAAAGTAGCTGCTGCTTCAACTTGTAAATCTAGCAACCTCCAATTAAATTTCATTACAAGGAATCAGGCTATACATAACTAATAGTTAAACTTCAGACTGATCTCTGCTACTGACTAGCACCATTAAAGGAGATCCGGTCATGTACTGACCTACTGAGCTTCAGGAAAACCCTCAAAACATGGCTGTTTGTACAGGCCTACGAATAATCTCACCACTGGCTACGGTCAGTCCTAAATCCAGCGCCATGAAACCAACCGGAACACGTGCGCTTTACAAGTCTTTTATAACATAACATAACTATTCTACATGCATCAAAAACATTTTCTGCGGAGTGTAATCTAGAATTATTGAAAGATTTATTGTACCTTGGCACTCAAATGCTTATTTATCCTAGAAGAAAGTGCTTCTATGAGAGTTTATTCCCTGTCCTGACCTGTTTAAAGAGCCACGACTGCCAATTGCTCATGTGAACAACACCAATGTTTAACCATATGCAGAGAATATCAACAACGTGAAATGGCTTTGATGTTTTAATATCTTGTTTTGCACTATTATTGTCTATACAATGCTTTTTAATAGTACGTGATTCACAATTATTGTTGAAGGTTCTTCTGTACTTAGATCCCAAAAAAATTAAACAGGCAGCCGACAAGTGTTTTGTTACTGGAACGTAACTTCCTCAAGAAAGTACATAGGCAAAACGATCATTCTGTCCGAATATATGTACTTTCTGGTTGTGGACAAATAAATTCCACACGGATAAGTGAATCTTCTGGGAAAGAATCACATTCCTTTGACGTTCGGGGGTATAGCGAGTTCACTTACAAGATCAGGAGGCAATCTATACTTTTAATTAAGGTTCTATAATCTATTCGTTCTCGAGAAATTTTTAATCTGTGTTTGACGCTTCCCGACTACGAGACATATAAGCCTTGAGGAAGTTACGTTCCAGTAACCAAACATGTGTTGGATGCCTGTTTCATTTCTTTGGGATCTAAGTACAGAAGAACCTTCAACAATAATTGTTGTATCACGTACTACTAAAAAGCATTGTATAGACAATAATTGTGCAAAACAAGATATTAAAACATCAAAGGAATTTCACATTGTTGATGTTCTCTGCATATGGTTAAAAATTAAACATTGGTGTTGGTCACATGAGCAATTGGCAGTTGTGGCTCTTTAAACGGGTCAGGACAGGGAATAAACTCCCTTAGAAGCACTTTCTTCTAGGATAAATAAGCATTTGAGTGCCGAGGTACAATACATCTTTCTATAGTTTCTAACAACTGATCTTTTTTGGGATTCTAGTTGACGCCGACATCTGTGGTAGTGGGATGTCAATGTTAACTCGAGGGGCACCGCTATTACACAAAAAATACTCCGCATAGATACAACCAGTTCCAACAAAAGACTAACTTTAGGATTGGTAGTGCGACAGTTTAAACCACCACTACCTTTGCTGCACTATTGTAATCTGGAATTCCCTGCGGTGGCAGCATGGTGTTCATCTTTGATTTGCGTAGAGGTTTTCTTACCACTTCGCACTAACCCAATTTTCTGGTCTTGACGGACTGTGAACATGTATGTACTTTAGAATACCTCTGCTCCAGTTCTCACAATATGGCTACCTTGCTTTTAGAAGGGACTTCTCCCCAAGTGTATATCATAATATATAAATAATATACTTTCTGCCTGAGGTGGGAGCAACGAAAATTACTGTTTCTTAAATATTGTAATGACCTTACATATCAAACACCAGGTCATCAGTTGTTGCCCTTCACTGAGCACTCTTAACAGGATGCCTTTTTTAAACATCTACCGTACGCTAGGTGTTGGAGATCATGTTTTGCTTATTTTAATTTTAATCTTCACTTGTACTGTGACCAATATCCTTTTAAAAGGTTGTAAGATACAGGTCACAGTTTCTTGGTTTTTTTTCTTCTTTTTTTTATATATGTAAGGTTAGTTTAGTAAACTGACATAAGAGCAAGACCCTGTATTGAGTAAGATTATATGCACAAGGATTGTCCTTTCAGGTTGATTAATCTCTGCATTTAGACAATTATGGTGAACGCTACTAGTAGTTTGAATTGTAAACAAAGGATTAACCATGCTGCCATGTGTTAATTTAAGTATAACTATTGATTGTTGTTCTATTATGTATTGTATGCTTTTTGTAAGTTCCTGGAGACCAAATAAAGCTTATTACCCAGTGGTGGCAGTGTTGCTCCATTTCTTTATCTTGTCCCGATTGAAAGTTACAAATGTAAAATGTTACAGTGCAGCCCAATGTTATCCTATGGGACAGACAGCCTTTCAATAGTGAACAACGAAATATACAGTATTTCACTGTAAGTTGATGTCACAAATACCAGTACATGTCCTACATTTCACATTCACTGCACCCTGCCCATGGGGGTACCTTTGGCCTACCTGAGAGGTGCCTTACATGGAAGAAAAGGGAAGGTTTGGGCCTGGCATATGGGTGCACTTGCCAGGTCAACTCAGCAGATTCCAACTGCACTCGCAGACACTGCAGAGACAGGTCTGAGAAACCTTTACAGGACACCTCATGTGGATGGCTCAACTAGTGCTGCAAGCCCACTAGTAGTATTTGATTAACTGGCCCTGGCACACTCATTGCCCTTTACTAGGGACTTACCAGTAAATCAAATATGCCAATCATGGATAACCAATCAGAATCACAATTTAGAGAGTAAGCATATGCACTTTAGCACTGATCAGCAGTTGTAAAGTGCTCAGAGTCCTGTAGCACACGAAAACACGGTCAGAAAAATAGGAGGCAAAATGTTTGGGGATAAACCTGCAAAAAGGGCCAAGTCTAACAGCACATTTTGTCTGCATTCTGACTAGGGCTTGAAAAGAGTGTACTGTGTGATTCAGAATACTCTCATAGACATTCAGCTCTTTGAGTTCAGTAGGAATGTGGAAAATCTCTAACTTATTATGAATACCTCTTGCAGCCATTTCATTATCATCACGTTTAGCTATGAAGTACTTACACACTGTGTGATTAACACATAAATGAAAGAGGTTGTTTACAATTAAATATCGTGTACGTTTAAACCACTGAATAAGATATTCGCCATCAGATTTTGCACAGATATGTATCTTTCTTGTTTGTGCTTTGTAGTGAGTAGATGGCATCAAATACATATCTTGCGAAGAATTTGACCAGACGCTTTATATTCTTTTATGTCTGTGTACAGCTTGTCTAATTTATTATTAGTACTCTGTCTCTTTGGTAGGTGATACTACTACTTAATTTACTTTAGGCTGACTTTCAGGTCCAAAGTAAATTATTTGAATATCTTTAGAGATATTCGTGATTTTAGACACAGTGCGATGTAAACACGCTTTATTGAAAAGAGAATACAACCTTCTAATTAATTTGCGCATGTTTGAGTGATGTGCAGAAAGCATTCGAAAATAATGACAAGTACTGTCACATATATCTTTTGACAGGCAATCCAATGAATGCCCTTGTAGGCTTGACAGTTTCCCTATTTTACAGGTATCAAGAGTTTGTAAAATTATGATTCCTGCTTTAAAGAAGCACTGTTGAACTTTCGTAAGAATAATCTGAGCTTGTCAATTGACTCTTGCCTTATGTTTCAATTACTGCTGTACTGCCACTCCTACACAGGAGCAGGAGAACGTTGCTTGAAAATGTAATCTCTAATTACTTCTTCATTATTTCTAAGTACAATTTTTTTCCTTTGGTATGGCTGTACATGGATTTACCTCTTAATTCTGACCATCTCTATTAGTGACACGCAATAAGCTATTGGTTTGATATTAGCGTTTGTCATTAAAGTAAGCATCGCTGCTTTAAGTGTGTTTCCACACCCTATAAAAGATGCTGCAAAAGTTGCTCCTATTGATTTGCAGTTTTGGATGGCAGTTTGTTTTTAGACATGAGACTAAGCTGGCTAAAGTTCTCATTCAGTTCAGGAAGAAAATACCTTCGCTTTTACTGCAAAAGCCTTCTCTAAAATACTACCCATATCTCTTTTTTATGACCCTAGTGCGAACAATCTTGCATGAAAGCTTCTTGAATTTTTTGTGACTCGCAGTAAAATGGCTATAGTTCTTTGTCATAATATTCTCTACTTCACATGCTTCACTGCATTCTAATTTTAATGTGGCAGGTATATATTTCTTGGTCACACCTTTGATTTCTAAATCCACTTTTGCCAGTTATTTTTCTAACAACCATTTGTGTGCTCTAAGCAATACTGTGTTTGTCTGTTAACTTCCTTCTACACTGTAGACTTGTAATGATGCTTGCTTTGTAGTAGTATTCATGTTTGTTCTTCTTCCTCTTCTGTTGCTTAGTAGGTATTATCAAACATGCTAAATACCTGGAGAACAAGGAAACCATAATTGAAGAACATATTTGTTGAAATTGCTCATTTGTACTTCTTTTACATATTAATGGCCAGATGTAGGTGGCCATTTACCGGCCAGTAACGGCCGATTTCGGCCGTTACGGACCGGTAAATGGGTTTTTGGGATGTAGGGGGCCAATTTTACCGAATGGGTAAATTTACCGAATGGGTAAATTTACCGATTCGGTAAAATACTGAATCAGTATTTTTACCGATTCGGTAACTACTAGATGTAGGTGGGACTCTTCCGAGTCCCAAAGGCCTTTCAGATTCGGTATTTTACCACCCAATCCAATTGGGTGGTAAAATACCGAATCCAGGTGTGCATGCACATGTGTGCATGCACTCCTATGCCATGTGACAGACAGACATGCCCTTAGGGCATGTCTGTGTGCCACATGGCACACATGCCTGTATTTGGGGTGCTAGAGGGTGCCGATTCGGTAATGCCCATTGATGCCAATGGGCTTCAATGCCCATTGGAATCAATGGGCATTACCGAATCGGTATTTACAGAATCTGTAAATACCGAATCTTAACGATTCGGTATTTACCGATTCTGTATTACCTACATCCCCCCCTCTATTTTACCACTTCTTAAATACCGATTCGGTATCATTCGGTATTTAAGATGTGGTAAAATAAAATTACCTACATCGGGCCCTAAGTGTTTAATAAAGAATAACATTATTTTATTTAATCATACATGTACACAGCGTTCAAGTATTTTGTTGTAGATGCTTCAGTGTAGACAGTTAATAGACTGTCCTTGAACACCTCAATCCAGAATAATACATATACATAGAAAGAGCTTCCAAAAGTATTGGCTTTTGTTGTTTTTGATGCACTGGACGGGAGACTGCTTTGTTGATACTCAGTTGTGTTTAAATGGACACCTGTATGTACAAGACATGTAACCAATCAGTACATAATATGTGTAGCAGTGGCCTGGAGTCTTCAGGCTGAGCTTTGCTCAGAAAGAAAGTTGTATGTAGAAGTGGGTGGCTTGGTCTACTAATTGTTGAAGTGTGTGCTAGGGTACTTGCCTCTTGATGCTTAGCTTTATGTAGGAACACACTGTTTGTAGAATTAATTCCCCTACCACTACATGGATGTGTGGTAGAGTACTGAGGTCTTCAGGCTAAGCTTTTCTGTGGGAGAAAGTTGTATGTAGCAGAGGCTTGGCCTAGTAGTTGGTAGTGTGTGTAGTGGGGACTTGCCTCTTCATGCAGACAGAGCTTTATTTAGGGAGACAGCTATATGTAGAACATGCTTGGACTACCAGTACATGGTAAGTGGGGTGGGGGACTGCAGTCTTCACACTAAAATCTCTTCAGGGAGAAAGTTGTATGAATAAGAGACTTGGCATAGCACTATTAATCAATCAATGAATCATAGCATTTGTAAACGCACTACATACCCGTGAGGATCTCAAGGCACTAAGGGAGGGGGGAGCTGCTACTGTTCGAATAGGTAATGTGTTTGGTGGGGGACTGGCCTCTAGATACACAGTTTAGTTCAGGGCAAGAATTGTATGTAGAAAAAGCTTGCCCTATCAATACAATATGTGAGTGGTGAGGAACTGGAGAATTCAGGCTGAGCTTTGTTCAGGGAGAAAGTTGTATGTAAAAGAGGCTCAGCCTAGTAATGGCTCTGGTAAGGGGTGGCCTTTTGATCCTGAGGTTTGTTTAGAAGAGAGCTCTATGTAGAAGAGGCTTATCCTACTAAAAGAAGTTGCCTGGTGGGGACTGGCCTCTTCATACATAGCTTAATTTAGGGAGACAACTGCAAGTAGAAAAGGCTTGGCCTATCAGCGCATATGGGAGATGAAGGACAGGAGTCTTCTGCCTGAGCTTTTTCCAGGGAGAATGATGCATAAAGATGAGACTTGGCTTACAAATACATAATATGCTACGCAGAGGTCTGGCCTCTTCATACTGAGCTTTGCTTAGGGAAAAACTATACGGATAAGTGGCTCTTCTTACTAAAAGATACATCTGTATTATGCTGTATAAACAGAGGACAGTATTCAACAGCAGAAAACAACATAATAGTTTTAAAAGAATCTTTAAACTACAGCTCTCGCAGTGGACAGACATTATTATTATTATTATATTTAAGTTTATAAAGCGCTCAGCTACCCGTAGGTTTCCCTGCGCTAAAACCAACAAAAGGAGAGGGGAAGTCAGAAAGGAGGAAGCTATATGTTGAATAGCCAATTTTTTACCTGTTTGCGAAATCTGAGATAATTGGGTTCTTTTCGTAACTGAAGGGGAAGAGAATTCCAAAGTGAAGGGGCTAGCCAGGCAAAGGAAACGGCTCCCATTCTGGCTTTTCTGATTCTAGGCACTGAGAAAAGGTGTTGGTTAGATGAACTGAGAGTGCAGGGGGGCAATGGTGGTGAACCAAGGATGTGAGATATGGTGGGGCCAGACCAGTATTTATTTTGTGCATGATGCAGAGAGCCTTGAATTTCGTGCGGTTTTCAATGCGGAGCCAGTGTAGTGTGCGGAGGGAGTTAGAGGTAGGGGAAGTATTAGGTAATTTGCAGAGCAGTCGTGCTGCCATATTCTGGACTGTTTGCAGTTTACGGATCACCTCTTTGCTGGCACCCAGGAGAAGAATGTTACTGTAGTCTAGTCTAGAAGTGATTAGAGCATGGACTACAGTTTTCTGGGTATCCACAGGCAGCATCCAGATGATCTTGCGCAACCACTTGATGATTGTGATGCAGGTGGAGGAAGTTTTGACCACATGGCTTTTCATAGATAACTGGTCGTCATTTGAGCGGGCCAGTGTTGGGGTCCCCATAGAGTGGTATTGTGGCCAAACAGAAGAAGTTCTGTTTTCCCCAATTCAGTTGCAGTTTGTTGTCCAACATCCAAGCTGCGATGTTGCTCAATCCTGAACAGAGGGCGGATGAGGAGGCATGGGAGTCTGAGGAAAGAGAATAGATGATCTGGGTATCATCTGCGTAGGAGTAAATGGTGAGCCCAGCTTGCTCCGCAATAGACGCCAGAGGTCTGACGTATAAGTTGAAGAGCAAGGGGCTCAGGATGGAACCCTGTGGAACTCCATACGTAGATGTAAAAGTTTGGGAAGCGGATGAGGAAGAGAAGACTTGGAAGGTGCGGTCGGATGGGAAGCTAACAAGCCGGTTGAGAGCTGAGCCGGTGATGCCAGATGATCGGAGGGCATTGACAAGAATGGGGTGGGAAACCGTGTCAAATGCGGCACTCTGATCAAGCAGAAGGAGTGCCACGGTTTCCCCCCTGTCAAAACGGATGTTTTCCGAGACTCCCAGCAAAGTAGATTCCGTCGAAAAACCGGATCTAAAGCCGGATTGTGACGGATGTAAAATTCCCCTTAACTCAACATGGGTGGAAAGTTGAGAGTTGATGTGCTTTTCTAAGATTTTAGAGAATACCGGAATAAGCGAGATAGGACGGAAATTAGCTAGAATGCTGGGATCAGCATTAGCCTTTTTTAGTAAAGGCATTATCATTGCGTTTTTCCATGCGAAGGGTACATTAGCTTCTCTTAGGGAGGAATTTAGAAGATCCATGATGAGTTCTAGGGAGGAATTTTCTAGCTTTTTTAGAATTTTAGGGGGAATAGGGTCCAGTGGGGAACCGGATTTGATTTTACTGATGATGTCGGAGAGAGTCTCGATATTGAGCGGATCCCATGTGTCGATCAACTGAGCGAACGGAGGACAGGCATCAGATGTGAGCCTAAAGTCACAGGAGAACGTGGGTGGAGAGGAAGGGGTCGGCAGAGAGTGGGTGGGGCTATTGTCCTCTGGTGTCCCTTGATCGAAAAATGAAATTGGGGCGGGTAAGTTGGGCAGAGAGGGGAGGGGAGATGAATTCCCAAAATTGGAGTAGATGGTATCAATTTTGGCGATGAAGAATTCAGCCAGTGAGTTGCATTGTGCCATGTTAAGACAGGGAGCTTTGGGCTGACACAGTGCGCCCAAGAGTTTTTGTACTACCTTGAAGAGTGTCTTTGGACGATTTTTTGCTTCAAGGATGGTGTGGTTACATGTTCAGCTTTGGCAGTTTTACATAGGGAATGATATTTTTTAAGGCGGCTTTAAAGCTTTGCTTAGAACATGAGTCATATTTTATGCGCCATTTGCGCTCCAGGTTTTTGCAAATGGTTTTTTCTTTTTTTAAGGCTTCAGTAAACCGGGGTGCAGGTGGATGATGAAAATTGTGCGATTGCATGCGCAAAGGTAGGCATGCATCGGCAGCCTGTGCAAGCCAGATGTTTATAGCGGCAGAAGTTGAGGTGCTAGTATCTTCTATGAGAGGTCTAGTGTTCTCGAGACAGGGGTTGAATTTGTTAAGGTCCAATTTATTCCAATTTCTGGATAATCTAGGTTTTGTGGGGTTAGAGGGGGTGTTTAATTGCTGACCTAGTTTAATAATGAAGGTCACCATGTAATGGTCAGACCATACAATAGGTGATGGAGCCTTACAGTCAATGGCCTCAAGATTAGAAAGGATGGGGTCCAGAAAGTTCCCTGCTTTATGCGTAGGGCCAGAATTGTGTAAAGAAATGTTTAAAGCAGCCAAGTCTTGTAACAGATTGCTACTGGTGGTACATGAGGGATCTTTCAGGTGCAGATTGAGGTCACCGATAATGGAAACATTTGTTAAGCTCTGAATTAGCGGTGCTATAAACTCAGGAAGGGAGGCAGCCCAAGACATAAACAGATCAGTGTTGTAAATTCCAAAGATCTATAATATGACAACTATGAATGTCCTTCTTTTTAAAAAAAAATGCACATTTTTATTAAACAATGAATTGCCATAACTTGTATTCAATTTTGTATTTTACAATTATCTTTACCACACATTGTTGCTTACTACATACTAGGTAATGGTAAGCTTAAATCTGGAACTTAATATTCATACCCATACTCTATTTCAAATACAAACTGGATCACATTTCATATACATAAAGAATAGAGAAAAAAGAAGACACATATTTTCTGTTCTATTCATCCACATAGATTGATATCAATAGCATTAAAATACAAAAAATATGTAAACAGATTAGCTCATAATTGATCCTCTAAACTGCTACCATTGTTCCCAATGTGTAAAAACGTGTGCAATGACTTAGCATTTATCAAGTGCATAAAAGATTTCCGTCCACAATCAACCTATTTTACACTATACACATATAATGCGCGCATTAGCAAAAGTGTAAAAAATCTATACTTACCACAAATACCTGAAGAACAAGCTAGTGATCCAGTGTAATTGAATGAAGAGATTCGTACAGCTTCTCCATGTAGAACACTTCTGGAAACCAGGAACAAAAGAGAGTTCACCTTCTGCATCCCCTCACCAACAAAAGATAAATTAATGAGTGAAAGGTTCTGCATGAAGTAAATGTATCTGCAGGCTTGAACCCAGCGTCCAATCACACAGCAACATTTATTTTTAAATTTACTGGGAACATTCGCTATTGGTTGAACCTCATATGACCTTTCTTTACATGTATTACTGGATGCACAGAGCCACTGTGAAGTTCAGACTGCAAGCTTCACTAAGTAAAGCTTATATGTCATTGTGCATGAAGCCATATCATCCTACATACCAGCCTCTTGGTTTGACTGTGGATTGAGGGCATCAGCTTAGTCTTCTATGCCAGAGAGCATGCCAACAATTGTGGTATTGATGAAGATATTGGATTTACCCAATTGGACATTACCTGGATTAGCCACAGAGGTATGAAGCAGCCTCAATTGTTGCCTGTGATTGAGAACATTTTGGATTGTAATCACCCCAACCTCATGACTGTGCACTGTGGTGGCAACAGTCTGGGTACAATCATCGAGGTCTGACTCATAATCCAAATGAAGGAGACAGTGGCACAATTAAGGCTCTCTTTCATCACGCTGCCCTTGTATATTCCAACATATGTCAAAGACAGGAGTGGCTGTGATCGTCTCAGTTTTGTCCCAAGATTGAGAAATCTAGAAGACATGTCAAAAAAGCAATTTCAGCATTTCTGCATGACTATAGAATGGGCTCCATTTACCACAAAAATATTGGCTTTGACATGCAGGGATTATACCGAAAGGACAGAGCCCTTTTCACAGCAGAAGGGAAACAAAATCAAGGAATGTATCAAGTTCTACCTATAACTGACCCACCCAATGAATAAATGACAGCATGTTCTTTTTCAGAGTTCTTTTCCTAATGCATTTAGTGGATCCTCAAATCTACTGTGATGCCTACAACCAGTACATTAACTTTGATTATGGCTATATAAAGTGCTGCAGTGGGACCGCAAATCCAATCAAAGTCTAATAAAAACAAATATTGTACCCAAGAGTGCCTAGAAGAGTTTTTAAGAATATATGTGTGTGCAAGAGAATGTGTGTTGAGCTCTGTGTAAGTGTGTGTGTCAGTTTGTATGAGTAAATGTGTGGGGGTATTTGTGCGGCTGTGTGTATCTCTCGATGTAGAACTGTGTGTATGTGTGCATGTAGTTGTGTGTGTTTCTTTGCGCAAGTGTATGCCTGAGCATGAGAAATTTGTTGCACTTCAGTATGTATGAGTATGATAGACTTTGGATGGAGGTCTTTGTTGATGTATTTGAGAGAGACTGTATGTATGTGTAGGTGTTTGTCAGTGAACATGTGACACTATTTATATGGGTGTGTGTGCATGTGTCAGCATAGGGGTCTTTGTATGTGACTGTCTATCTGTGGAGTTATGTATGTGGGTAACTGTTTGAGTGGTTGTGTTGCTGTGTGTGTGTGTGACTGCAGGGTTTTATTGGTGTTAGTCTAGGTGCATGTGGGTTGTGTAGTTGTTTTTTAAAGTGTGTATTTGTGGGGTTGTGTGGTTATCGGTGTGTATGTGTGGGAGTGTGTGTCACTAAGTGTATGTGGGGTTGTGTAGGTGTGGGAGCTTATGTGGGTGTGTGTGACTGTGTAGGATTGTGTGTCTAGGGGAGGCTTGTTAGGCTGTTTGGTGTGTGTGGAGGGCGGTGGGGTTGTGTGTGTTTGTGGGTGGTTCTGTGGATGTATGTGTGTAAGTGTGTAGGGGGTTCTCTGTATGTCTGTGTAAGTGTGGGGTATTTTATGTCTATTTGTGTGAGGTTGTGTGTGTGTGGGACAGTCACTTTGTGTGGGTGTATATGTGGATGCAGAGTTGTATCCATGTGAATGTACATGTACAGTTGAGTGTGTGTGGGTTTGGGGCTGCACGGGTAGTACAATAGGGTTGTTTGTGGGGGGCTGTGGGAGTGTATGTGTGTGGTTGTTTGTGATTTGGGGTTCTTGAGTGTATATGTGTTAGTGTGTGTGTGTGAGGGAGCTCTGTGTTTTGAGAGTATATGTGGAGTTCTGTGAGTATGTGTGTGGGACAGTGGAATTGTGTGTGTGTGCATGTGTGTAGGAGGTTGTATGCTCTGTGTGAGAATGTGTATGTGCAGTTCTGTGTTTGTGTGTGTGTGTGTAAGTGTGGGGTTATGTGGGTGTGGGTGTTAGTGTGTGTAATTGTAGGGTTATGTGTGGGGTTGTATGAGTGTAGGTGTGTGTTAGGGGATTCTTTGAGTGTGTGTGCGTAAAAGTGACACTGTGTGAGTGTGTATGTGTTACAGTGGGTTTGTGTGGTGGGTTGCGTGAGTGTGGGGCTTCTGTGTATGTGTGTGTGAAATGGAGTTGTGAGTATGTTTGAGAATGAGTGTGTGAGTGTAGGGTTGTCTGAGTGTAAGTGTGTAGGGATGTGCATGTTGAGTTGTGTGGGTGTATGTGGCTATGTGTGAGTTGGGTCCTCTGAGTGTGTGTAGGGCCTTGCATGGGTGTGTACGTGTTACTGTGGAGTTTAGTTTGTGTGTGGCTGGATCCACAGCATGCAATATACAATGTTTTTAAACCTTAATTTCACAAAAACAATGGAACAGATTTATACCAAATCATAAAAAGCACGTTTCTGGACCAAGAGTTAGTTTTCTTCCCGATTTAAATGTTAAAGTGCAGTGTAGTTCCTATATTCCCAGTAAGTTCTGCGCATTGGAATAAAATACACTCTAGATTTGACATAGGACTGAGGTCAGTATGTCTCTATCGAGTATACAAAACTTAATTGTGTGTGCCAGCTAGCTCAGAGGTCACTAGAAACGTTCTCGACTACACAAGAAGGAGTTAGTTTCTGACAACAGTATAAACATGACAACTTTGTTTCCCCAAGAATAAAATGTATGTTCAGAGTCGTGGAAACAATAGATACCTATTTCACCCAGTTAATCGTGCATGCTTCGTTTCTACAAATGTGCATAGGAATAGAGAGATGGGTGTTTCAATAAAAAGGGGTTTATTGAACAGTCTTCTTTCTCAGGCAACAGAGGTGAACTGCTACAATCGTTAGACAGAATGCAAAGTATAATGCGTACAGCCTAAACGGTAATATAAAATAATACTGTAACAGCATTGTCTGGTGCTATGACACATAAAAATACACACATAAATAACACAGGCTAAAATACTCAACTGGTGCTTCTAAAATACGCCGACCCCAATGTACCTAACCTAGGTCTAGTACGAGGGAAGAGGTAGGTATTGCTTTAGCATAGGTTTAGTCTTGCCAAGACTTGCCAAAGGTTTCTCTAGGTTCTAATCAGCTCCATACCTTAGAATGAGAGAGGTTGGTATCTCTTTTAACTGACTCGATTTCCCAACAATCCGCAAGGGGAGTCAGAAACACTGGAGATGGATTTTCCTGCAGATGATAACAGCTTCTGATCAGTGCGTCAGCTGGAAAATAGGCTTCCGTCAGCAGTTTCTGTAGCGAGTTGCGTCGTGCAAGTAGGTAGTCGAACTGCACCGAACCACACAATGCTTTGCTGTAGCAAAAGAAGGTATATTTATACCTTGAAGGTGTTTAGGAATGCCAGCTTTGACGTAAAGTCGGGCATATGAATGTCATGAATCAACCCCTAAGAAATAGTTGTTCAAGCAAAATAACTGAGTTCTTGGAGAAATCAATATTCAAGCAAGGGGAAGTCCCTAACGGCTTAAGAGTCAGGTTTTCCAAGAAATCATTGTGACTTAGATGAACAGATGGAAGTAGCCATGCCTGTATTTGGGCAGCATGGGCTATGCCTAAATAAGGACTGGATTTCTATGCCTATATAAGGCCAACGCGAATTGTACCTATATAAGGGCATGAATCGGGAAATTCAATCGGAATCTAACATGACATACAACACCGACTCCACTTTCTTATGTACGACTTGTACTAAATACTAAGTTCTAAACATGATGAAACATATATAAAACATTTCTACAAAATAGTGTTTAAAACCAACCTAAAATACATAAAAATGCATTAGTACTGGTTGTACACAAAAGAGCATTGGTGCTGTACACATTCAAGCAATGTTTTACTCTAAGCATAATTCTTGATATTCAAATGCTAACTGAATGAATCATGAAAATATACATAAATGAAATGGCTCGTAGATACAGAAGAAAAAGGTGCTGAAACCATTTCATGTCAGATTTACATACAACTGTTTGTATGTGGACAAGGTCAAATATTGTCTCTTGAAATTCTTCAAAGAATTTGTGTTCTCTATGAATAGTTCTACTTTAAGCAGATTACTTGTGCCAAAAAGTGAAAAATACTCTTTTGGAAAAAAAGTAATCATAGAAAAAAGAGTTCCAAAGTTAGAACTTAGTTTTGAAAAATGAAGGTAGAATTCATAGTCTCTCAGAACACTGTGTGCCAAATTCAAAAGTCAGTGTTAGGGATCGGAGAAAACATGAAATCTTCTATGTCTGTCGACAAAAATGTGTCTACCATAGAAGGTGAAAGTTGGATTACCTCATTTAGAAGATTAACCGCACATAGATGTGAAGCATCACCGTCAGCATTAGTCGCATTAGCAATGTTCATAATGGATGGTACCTGCACGCCTGTTTCTTCTTGTACCTCAGCATCAGCATTTTGCGTCTGTGAGATCTCAATGAATGCCGTCATCAGAATTGGTTAACAACCACAGGGGCTGTCCAAAAACCCCAAACCGGAACAGTCGATCAGTACATCTAACAAAAGGTTCAGGGGGAGAGATCAAAAAACTGGGAAACAACCTTTACAACGCAACTTTTACACCGCACTACCATTACAACGAAACTTTTACAACGCAACATCCATTACAACGTATACATTTACAACGCAACCATTACAACGCATGACACTACAACGCATGCCATTACAACGCAGTCATTACAACGCATACCATTACAACGCATAGCATTACAACACATAGTACCCTTACACTATCCAACACTTACCCTACTGTTGCACCCCCTGGAGTTAGAATAGTAATTTTTACCCCTACACTATTCAACACTCACCCTACTGTTGCGCCCCCTGGAGTTAGAATAGCAATTTTTACCCCTACACTATCCAACACTTGCCCTACTGTTGCACCCCCTGGAGTTAGAATAGTAGTTTTTACCCCTACACTATCCAACACTTACCCTACTGTTGCACCCCCTGGAGTTAGAATAGTAATTTTAACCCCTACACTATCCAACACTTACCTTACATGCAATGTAATGTTATGCGTTGTAATGGTATGCGTTGTAAAGGTAGTATGCGTTGTAGTGGAATGTGTTGTAACGGGAGTTTCAAAGAATTCGTTGTAATGGCATGCGTTGTAATGGTATGCATTGTAATGGATGTTGTGGTGTAAAAATTGCATTGTAAAGGTAGGCGTTGTAAAAGTATGCGTTGTAACGTCATACATCCCAAAAAACTATATATAATCCCAATATATTCAGTTAAAGAATAAAAAGAATCAGAAAAAGAAATAGAGAAGTAAACAGTGGTTAAAGAAGCCCTTTTTGACAGTATTACTGATATCAAAACTCCATATCTATTACATATAATACAAAAATAGTTCTAAAAAACAGATATGCTCAAGCGTCTAGAAGCTGGTACGGACGTGGAACAATCTCTTTCCCTAGAATTTTGACAGTCGCCAAGTAATGAGGCAAGCAGTTGGTTAAAGATTTGGAGCCACTGCCTTGGCACTAAGAAGTAATCTAGACGTAGCGTCTCCTTACCCGTTATTTTTTGTTTCTCAAAGTATCTATGGACGACCACAAGTAAAGATTGTCCAGTTTTAATTTTAAATCTAAGATATACATCGCTCAAGCAAATTTTGAGTCCTGAAGATGACCGCACAATAATATAGCCACAGAGAGAGTTTTCTCTAAATTAATCAGATCAATTTCTCGGTTTCTTTCTTCAGTCTCTGCTTGCGTAATCTTCCATGCTTCATTATAAGCAGCATAGGTACCGGTATATATAAAACGTTTATGATGCGGTGTTCTTGGTCCTAGCAAGAATTCCCTAGGATCAGCGCAATCTTTAGGCAAAAATAAGTTTTGTTTTACATCCTTAAGTGTAGATCTATGTAGCCAATCAAGGCAAAGTTTCCCTACACTGTATGTTGTTACTATTCCAGGATGCTGTCTTTGAACATATCTTGGGTCTGGCTTATTGAATATGAAACCCTAAATTTTGTTCAGGAATCTATCTTGACAGTTGTTTGTGTCTGTGGGCCAGATCAACCATTTTTCCCAATCTGGATGTGTTCTGTTGTGACGCAAAATAGTATGTACGTTGACCTCCACCTCTGAAGTGTTATCACTTTCAGGTGTAGGTGTAGACAGATTCTTCATGTCTTTGATCTTGGCTAACCCAAGACCAGACATCTGTTGGACATAATTTGCTCAAGGATTATACAGGCTCTAAATTAAGCATCTACCCCCTGTGCCTGCCAATCTTTTGTGCCCCAGGGTCTTTTGTCTCAATTTTTTAACAAAAGCCCAGGTGCACCACCACTCAATACATAGGGAGATAATGTATTAAATGTATTCCCAAACAGCCAATGTATTCCAAAATGTCATTTATTCAATATCAAAAAGGTTTGTAAAAACAAGATCATAAGCATCAGTTGTAGACAGTGGCACAGCCGACGCGTTTCGTCCTTGAAAATCACTTCTTCAGGGCTGAAAATGCCAAACACACCAAAAAAAATACATATAAGTACACATAACTAAACACAATCACAGAATACATGTAATAAACTTAATACAAACATGTAAAAATTATCAATCAACCAAGGACTAAGATTTATAGTCCAACTGGGGTATCCAATACTTAATTATAGATACATTGAAGTCATGTATTGTTGAAGACAGACTTCCTGTGGCTCAGACAGAATAACATAAAATTTCCCAAACCTAGCACCATAATACCATTTGGACATTTCATTGTCCATTCATATATAAAAAGTAATTTCAAACCGAGAGAAGCTCACATGAACTAATCTGATAGAATTAAAAGAAAGGAGGATAGAAAGAAAAAAAAGAAATAAAACCAACCACCGTAAATGACACATAAGTTCATACTGCAGTCAACCCAAGAAACGTTGCTAACCATTAGCATCCAACCAATAAAAAATTTAAAGAACAAATGTGATCATGCAAAAAAGATTTAAACCTAAATTCTCATGAAAATACTCGGAGAAGGAAAAACAGAACAAAAATTACAGTGAAAACGGCCCACACAGGAATAATGACCTAAAGTAAGAAAACATCTCAATCTAAGATAGGGACCCAAATGTCATACCACCCACTTACTGAAAATTCCCCACATCACAAGGGGTTGCACGGTTAGCAGATAAGTGGTTCAAATATCAAGAACTCAGTACACCGATATTCAAGTTCAAGTTTCCAACTAGTAAAACTCCATCATTTCAACTATACACCGTCTCAAGATAAAGAACAAAACAGGAGAGGAGAAAGCATATCATCAAGAACTGTTTTCCATTCAATAGTAATAAATAAAACGCCACATTATTAAAGTAATAGGAATACTCACTTAATCCAAATCCTAAACTGCATTTTCACAGTAACAGAAAAGGCCAGTTTAGATGCGTTTCTTTCCCGGAGTATCAATTTTATATATTAAATGGCACTCAACAATATAAATGTGCTCCCTGTAAATCACAGCCTGCAAGAATAAACACAGACTTTTAATAAGTAAGAAAAATACAGCTCTTAACATGCACTAATCTAATAGTAAGTAGAATGTCATGAGCTCAATATGCATAAATCAGTCCATTACTTACAAAACAACACTGAAGTAAAACACATAGCTTCTTGAATTTACATATTCTCAGTCTACACAAATAAACCCAACTTCAATAAAAAAAACGGATCCCTTACATTCACCAATCTTATATTAAGTGGTATGTAAAGGATTCTAGTACATAAGTCAATCCATTAACTACCAGACACTAATGAAGCTAAGACACAGCCTCTTATACTTACTGATTTGAATATCATAGAGACACTGTGGGTCATATCAGACCTAGTGCTTCTTATATGTGAGATAACGGAGGTCAAGCACTGTCAGTTATGGGCTTGAAGCCTGTGAAAAAGAAAGAGGGAAATGGTCTAATATAGGATTTCCTAGTGCGCAAATAAACATGATAACCACATAAACTATTCTCCATAGATAATACAATACTCAAGGGAATGTAGGTATTCAACAGGATGTGAAACGGAGAAAGATATAATGGGGGGCCAGCAATGTTATGACTCGAAAAAGACGACATTAACATAACATTAATCCAGGCCAAATGAGTAACAAGACGAACACCCATATTGAGAAAAACTAACTCAGACAGTGGTTACCACGATAGGGCATTCACTTCGAGTAAGGGACCTCACTTAATCAAAACTCCATACCAACACCCAAAACCTCTTAATTCCCAAAGTTACAGCATAACCCGTATACTGCTTACCGATAACACGTTATCCAAGAGCCGAACAGGATCCATCAGAGTGCCTGGTGTGGTGACCGGAGAACAAAAGCAGGAACAAGTTCTCGCCCGGTTTTAAATACTCGCGGTTCTAATGGAGCGAAACGCCACACCTGGATTTTAATATTCACGCCGCATGCTCCACCTAACGTCTGATAATGGCGGCCATATTAGACTAGTTAAAGTAAGATGGAAAATAAGTCAAGAAGGTAATTTTATTTGAGAAAAAAGGGATATAAATAACTCCCCAATAGTATAATCCCCCGTCACATAAATACCAAACACAAAAATGAAATACTCGCGGTGCTAATAGAGCCAGACGCCACAACTGGGCATTTACACTCAAGGCGCACGCTCCACCAAAAGTCTAATAACAGCGGCCATCTTAGACTAGTTAAGGTAAGATGAAAAATAAGTCAAAATTGTAATATTGTTGAGAATGTAAATAACTTCCAAGGAAAGCGATTCAAGGGATAGTGTAATTTTTTAAAATGATAAAAAACCAGAAAACAAAGGAAAAAAGGGAAAACTGTGGATTATGTTAATTGACACCATCAATCCTATGTAGTATTCCAGTCCAGTGTATCACAGCCAGAAACTACCCCACCTAAAATGTAACCAGTCTCAATATTAATAAGACCCAGCTCGAAGGAAAAAGAAAGAAGGGAAAGCACCTGATTAATGGTGGCCATCTTAAAGCAGTAAAAGTAACTATGAAGGCAACAGTGTTAAGTAATACTCCAGAGTATTTGTTGATTTAAGTTATTTATTAATATAATCAGGATACCAACTGAGCGTCCTTTCCTCAGTCCTTCTCTCTGATCAGCTGCTTCAAGTAATGCAGTATGACCAGTGAGAACTACTGACGAAGTGGAATGCTCTAACAAATAATAACCTTCTGCAAACTACATATTAGCTCATGTAGCAACACGAAAGCACATTCCTTGAACACATTCCTTAAAGGTATATAACACAACACATCTTCCTCCTAATACAACAATAAAATAAAAATAAAAATAAATATTAATCAGATAAACTATCACAAACAAGGTCTTTTAACCATACAGGTTTGGATCTAATTCTCACAGATCGATCAACATTAATATTATCTTGAAACAATCAACCGAAGATGTTATACCATCTGGAATAGGAACAAAATAATTACTGTCAACATTGTCATCATTTTGAATACTATTAGAAAGATCTATATTTCCTATTTCTTTGGGAACACATATATTATCTGATCCCATGGATGATACATCTGCACAACCATCTGATGTCATAGATGTTCCAGCTGCACCACTTGTTCCTCAACCACATGTTCCATCATCTTGATTTTTCCTCTTTCCTAAATCTTGATTTTTAATGAGGTCATCTTCAATTATAAAATGTTGAAAATTCCTCCTAGACAAACCTGAATCTCCAGTATTGTTGTACAAACTTATTTCACTCTTGAGAACTGCAATGCGTTTTAAATTACAAACTTTCCCATCACTTAAGCGGACCGCATTTCGAAAGATTTTCTCTACTTCTAAGGGTTCAGAAAATTGACTCTCACCTTTTTTTTTTACCTTCCAAGGTTTTTTAACTTTGACCCAAGATCCTACATTGATATTGCAAAATTTCACATTGTGTTTCAAGTCATATATCTTCTTGTTCCTCAAATGTTTATCTTTTATTCTGTCCCTTAACTTTTCTAGAGGAATCAAAGGTTTTTCACCTAAAATCATCCATTCTGGATTACACTTTGTACGTACAGGTCTTCCTCTCATAACCTCAAAAGGTGAAGTACCTAAAACTTCATGAGGTGAAGTTCTATACGTCCAAATGGTCTTAAATAACTGTAACTCCCAATCACAATCATTACTCACAGCACCTTGTATAGCATTTTTTAGTACTCTGTTGAATATTTCAATCATACCGTTACCACTTGGATTATATAGAGACGTTGTGCAATGTCTTATACCAACCTTCTTAAAATAATCTTTGGCAATATTTGAAGTGAACTGTACGCCATTGTCACTAATCAATAATACAGGTAATCCTTCCCCAACAAAAACACAATCGAAAAAATGTATTAAGACTTCAGAAGTGATTTTTTCAACTACTTTCAAAACGGGCCATCTAGAAAATAGATCAATAACACTTAAGACATACTTGTTGTGTGCTCCTATAGGCCCCATTATGTCAATGGCAACTGTGTGCCAAGGTGCTTTAGGAATAATGGGCTCCGCAATAGCTGGTTTCAAAGTTATTAGAGTTGTATCAGAATTAGCACACCACACACAATCCCTAATGATTCTTTCAACAAACAAATTCATTCCTGGCCACCAAAACCATTGCTTACATTTTTGCTTAGTTTTCACTATACCACAGTGACCTTCATGACACATCTAAGAAATTTCTTTTTTAAAACATGAAGGGGGAATAACCTTTCCATTCCGTATAATGTTACCATTCAATATGGAAAGTTCATCATGAATCTCCCACAATTGCTTCAACTCGTTTGATAAATCTTGTTTATTAGGCCATCCCTTGGAAATGAAAGAAGATAATTCATTCAAAACAGAATCTTTCTTATAAGACGATTCCCAATCACTCCTATCAATACAAGGTAAACCATGATCATGAACTAAAGCAACCTGAATATTCTCCCATTCATGATCAGAACTATCCAAAAGATTGATTGGCATTCGTGAAAGAAAATCAGCCACTACATTTTCTTTACCTGGCACGTAAATCACTTTGTAAATATAATCCTGTAACCTTAAAGACATTCTGGCTATTCTGGGTGAAGCATTAACCTCATCCGTGCGGTGCAGATTTACCGCCGGTGCTGGGCCCTAATGAAAACTGGCATGGTCATGACAGAACGGTTCCGTCATGAGCACAGCTCGACCGATGCTCATGATGGAACCGTTCCATCATGAGCATCGAAGGGGTTAAATAAACCTTCAGTAGTCAATAACCTAACTAAAGGTTTGTGATCAGTTCTGAGAGTGCAAGGTTTTCCCCAAACATAAGCCCAAAAATGCTCTAAGGACCAAATGCAGGCTAAAGGTTCTTTTTCTATCACAGAAATGTTTTCCTCAGTAGGATACAAGGAACGAGAGGCATAAGCAATTATATATTCCTTTCCATCTGAATCAACCTGTGAAAGCACACCTCCTAACCCCTTTTTACTTGCATCTACAGTTATTACATTGTCCAAATCCGGGTCAAAAGCGCTTAAAGCTGGTGCTTTTGCAATCTCCATTTTAATGTTTTCAAATTCCTCTTTACACTCAGCAGACCACACAAACTTAGATTTGATCTTTAATAATTGTCTGATATTAAAATTTTTACTCGAGAAATCTTTTACAAACTTCGAGTAAAATTCAACCAGACCCACAAAAGATCTTACTTCATCTTTATTGTTAGGGTTGGGAGCATTAATCACAGAATTCACCAGGGAAGGTTTAGTGGAAATTCCTTCTCCACTAATAACATGTCCCAGGTAAGTAATTGATCTCACAACAAACTTACATTTAGAATGCTCCACAGTCAAACCTTTTTGTTCCAAAACATTTCAAACTTCTTTCAAGATGTTATCATGTACCGCTTTATCTTTTCCAAAAACAAGAATATCAACTTGAAAGAATCTCACGTTATCAAATTTACTGAATAATTGATGCATTAATCTTTGAAAGATAGCTGCAGCAGATGCTAAACTGAATGGTAGTCTCTTATATTGAAAACAACCCGAAGGGGTAATAAATGCAGTTAAAGATTTGCTTTCATCAGTAAGTGGGATCTGATGGTAAGCAGCTGACAAGTCTATTGTTGAAAACCAACTTGCATCTTTAATCAAACTCAACATTTCTGAAATCTTAGGCAACGGAAACTTGTCAATCACGATATTATTATTCAAATGCCTTAAATCAATGCAAAGTCTCAATTTTCCATTGCTGCGTCGAGCCACCACAATGGGAGAAATCCATTGTGATGACTCGATAGGTTCAATGATATCCGCTTGAACAAGTTTTTCAAGTTCCAGCTCAACTTCTCTTCTTAACACAATAGGAATGTTCTTTACCTTGTGCACTTTAGGACATGCATCTGGTTTCAAAACAATTTGATGGTTGAAATCATTTAACCTTCCAATTATTTTTTTAAAGACATTTGGATAAATATTCAAAATTTCCTTACAAAAATCTGAATTATCATCTAGTAACATCACTGGATCCTCACTATTAGGGTTAAGTATTATTCCAAGACTCCCCTTATCAATCCATCCTAGTACGGTGGGACCTTTCCTTGAGATATACAATTTTCTATAGGCCTCTCTTCCTTTAAATCTAAAAAGAAGAGGTCTATACCCAACTATGTCAATTTTCTCATTAGAAAACCCTACAGGTCGAATATCTGATGGTAATAATTCATTGCCAAGTTTCTTAACAAACATACTTTTCCAAATAGCTTCATTGACTATTGTATATGGAGAACCAGAATCTGCATATATTTGGACATCAACACCACCTAAAGATAATAGACAAAGAGGTTTTTTTCGGTTATTTTCTTTGTCAGTGATGTTTAACAAAATAATTCTCTCGAATTCTCAGCATCCTTATCATCTAAAACGGTATTAAACGAGATTTTTTTAACTGATTTATCATCTTCGCTAGAACTAGTAAAATGTTCATCATCTACGCATTTCACCTTAACTGATTTCTTTCTGTAACAAACTTTTGCAAATGACCTACAATATTGCAATTTGAACACTTATGCTGTAAGGCAGGACAACTCTTGCTGTTAGCGAGATGTGAACTACTTCCACAGCGAAAACATTTTAAACCTTCCTTTTCCTTAGGAGGATCATGTTTAGTACTCTTTATATTAGTCTTTTTATATATTTCAGACGATTTGTCTCTGATTTTACTGACAATATTTTCAATCTTGCCTCCATGTTGTTTTCTTTCTTTAGAGCTTTAGCACTTCTGCTTGAAAGTTCTGCTTTTCCCACTAACGCTAACATTTCTTTTAATTCTGAGTCACCATTAATCCACAAACGGTCTTGAATGGAAGTGTCACTAGCATTTAACATATACTTGGCCGATTTGAAAGACCAACTCAAGAACGTGAATGGACACCCGCCTAAATTGGCAAACGAAAGTATTCAATTCCTCCAATATGCGGACGACATTGCAATCTTAAGTCAAACGCCAATAGGCCTACAAAGAACAATAGCGGAATTAACAGATTATTTTGAGAGAGAAGGCCTGGAACTAAACACCAAAAAAACAAAAGTGGTGAGATTGGCGGGCACCAGTAAAAGATCTTTTAAGTGGTTCACTAATGGCAGACACATAGAGGAAGTAACAGCGTACAAATATCTAGGGGTCACAATAAGCAAAAACATGTCACTTTCAACTCAAAAAAGAATAATCGCGGCAAAAGCACAATCACTGAGCTTTGCGTACAAAATTCTCCAAAAGAAACTGCAATGCCCTTCATACGATCATCTGCTAAAAGTAATGGCAGCCCAAGTTCTACCCACTCTCTCATATGGACTGGAAATATGGCACGGAAAAGAAGCAGACATTTTAAATACCCTACAGACAAAAATATATAAATCCGTGTTTCTCCTACACAAAGGAACGGCCCCGGCCCAAATCAGGCTGGAATTTGGTTTGCAAAAACAAATATACCAAAGGAAAGCAGCACTAGTGAAATGGTGCTGGAAACTGAGAATGGCAGAGACAGGATCCTTAAATAATTTATGTTGGCGAGAAATCAAAAAACAATATGACCAACAGGAATTTAACTCATGGGGCTACGACCTGCAAGCATCATTAGAAACCCTCAAAATGGTGGAGATCTGGAAGAATCCACCAGAAGAAGCCGCCTTTAAAAAGATTTGCAAGCTAAATACAAAAGCCCTCTCTTTGGTTGAAGATAAAAAGACCCTGGCCAAACGACGACACGCATGGACCATCCTAAATTCGTACAAAAATGTAAAACCACAACCGTACCTCATGGCGCACTTTAGGCTATCTTTAAAAAGAAAATACATGGCCCTCAGAATGGGTGACCATTCCTCCAAAGACTTGATTCCATCTTGGAAGGACACATATCAGGGACAAAGATGCAGACTATGTGATTATCACAGTGAGACTCCGTGCCATCTCCTGTGTACATGTGTTCCCTTAAAAGAAAAGAGAAAAATTTTATTGAAACCAATTTTTAACATGCTACAGATTCGTACCTGCAGGCAAGCTGTGATTAGCTGGTTGGGAGGAGGTTCAAACATTTTAGCATGCCGCAGGGTAAAATTTATGAATTTTGTAGAGTCTGAGTTTCAAAAAGCAGAAACAGACCATAGATAAGGCCTGAGACAAAGTGGCTAATTTAATGAACAATAAGATACATTTTATTTAAATGAACTTTTAACTTGTTACTATTTTTATGGAAGTCTTTTTTGTATATGTATGCTTTATGGTTATGATTAACCAAATAAAGTAAATGTTTGACTGACTAGCATGCATAACAACTTGGTCTCTTATTAATTGATCTTCTAAATGATCAAATTTACAATCTTCAGCTATTAATCTTAAAGCTGAGACATTCTCGTCGATGGTTTTGTTAGACTCTTGTTTTCTATGAAAAAACTTGTATCTGGTTATGCCAATGCAGACTTTTGGTGAAAAATGATTGTCAAAGTCTTTCAAAATAATCGTAAATTCATCCATATCACCACTGACTGTACTCTTTTGCATTTTTTCATACATTTGTAAACCAGCTGGACCAAGAGAGTATAGAAAAAGAGTCTTTTTCCTTTCTGTACTAACTTTTTTGTCGATATCAATAGCCTTTATAAAGTTTAAAAAATACGCTTTCCATTCTAACCATTTAATAGGAGGCTCACAACCAGAAGACCAAAACGGAGATGGATTTTGAATAGTAAGGTTTTGTTGAGAAGCCATCTCACAATTAAATTACTACTTTTCTCTGTAAAGAAATTTTTTAAATTGTTTAAAAATATCAGAATGAGTAAAATTGTACCTTAAATTCTTATAAATGATGTTCCAGGAACTGAAGAAAGTGAAAATGTAATAAATTATACTGAATTATACTGAATGGTAACTTTCAAATGGGTATAGAGTTTATCTCGGCTTGCGATGATTAATACTGAGAAACTAACAAAATCCAAAATGGCGGCACGTCGCTTAACCTCAGTGTGACCCCGCGTACGTCATTTACATAGCACACGTCAGCAGGAAGCTTGTGTGCTCATAACATACTGCGTAAGAAGTCACTCGAGGAGACGTTCTAAAACTGCAAGGATTCTGTGTCTCGAGCGCACACTTTGAAAGATGCCCCTATGTTGAAATAAGCCGGTGAGAATCTTCTTCCCAAAATAGTAATACGTTAATACGTTACCAATTCCAGTAAGCGCAGAGTTGTATGAGGGCCAAGAACGATAGATTTTTAAGCAAATTCCTTCATTATAAATGTTAACGAAATGCGTCAAAAATCTTGCAGAGTTCTTGTGGGTTCCTCCATTGGTAGGATATCGTCGCCAATTTGTTAAGTAATACTCCTCAGTATTTGTTGATTTAAGTTATTTATTAATATAATCAGGATACCAACGGAGCTTCCTTTCCTCAGTCCTTCTCTCTGATCAGCTGCTTCAAGTAAGGCAGAATGACCAGTGAGAACAACTGACGAAGTGGAATGCTCTAACAAATAATAACATTCTGAAAACTACATATTAGCTCGTGTAGCAACACGAGAAAACATTCCTTGAACACATTCCTTAAAGGTATAAAACACAACACATCTTCCTCTTAATACAACAATAAAATACAAATAAAAAAATATTAATCAGATAAACTATCAACTCCCAAGGAAAGCGATTCAAGGGATAATGTAATTTTTAAAAATTATAAAAAAACAGAAAACAAACGAAAAAAGGAAAAAACTGTGGATTATATAAATTGACATCATCAATCCTATGTAGTATTCCAGTCCAATGTATCACAGCCAGAAACTACCCCGCCTAAAATGTAACCAGTCTCACTATTATTAAGTCCAAGCTCGAAGGAAAAAGAAAGAAGGGAAAGCACTCGATTAATGGTGGCCATCTTAAAGCAGTAAAAGTAACTATGAAGGCAACAGTCATACCCAATTGCAACATATGCCAAACAACGCTCAACAGATAAGAAAACTGGTCCAGAAAAAAGTCCACAGAAAATAGGAGTAAAATAGGAAGTAAATACTAACAAGAGAAGCCCTGATATAAGAGGAAAAGAAACAGGATATAAGCTAATGCAGTAAGTCTTCATAGTGATGTTCGGATCTGAACTGCAGTAAAAGTGATGGGGTGGAGGTGTCGAGCAGATCCCAGAGCTCGACAGTGTGTTTGCTGTCATGCTCGTAATTCAACAGCTGCAGCTCGCTCCGCAGCAGGCTGCGGGGTAAAACCAGCTAAAACAGGCCAAGAAGCGCCTGGAATTCACAACGGTCCCATTCTGGCCAATGTTAAAGTGTGGGGGGGTGCCATTAAACCAAACGCTGTAGCTGTCAAGAAGAAATCGGAACCTCCTGCGTTCTATATGGAGCGTACTCCGCAGGCACGACAGTCAGAGTGTAAGAATGAAACACATTAGTACCAGCATCAACCGCAGGAAACGTAACCCATGAGTAAAACAGCTCAAAGGGGTAAGCTGCGTCAGCAGATACAGCAAAAACCACTGCCATGCCTTCCAAGGAGACGTTGAAATCCTGCAAATGATTGCGCACCGCCAAGCGCACTGGGATATCAACGGCAACCATAACAACACAGAAAGAGCTAAGTACAATGCAATAAAATTTAGCACAACTGGGTAGTAATTCAATAGAAACCGTTTAAAATATCAAGCTTGAAAAGACCTATATAACTATAGGTAGGTTTATCCGTCACCACTGTCAACCGGAAACAATAGTGAGGGGGTCGTGGGCTGACACAAGCACTACTCGAGAGACTCACCATAAGACCACTACGTTGGGCGCCATGTTGCAATGATCCTGCTCCTACACAGAACTGTGCACAGAGACCCAGGACATCAGTGAAGTGTGGTGTATCAGAAATTTACCTCAATACCTAAAAAACCCCAACCAGCTAGCATCAGTGTCACGTTAGCTCTTTCTCCTATAGCAAAGTAACCAATGATTAGACAACCTAGAACATGCGACTTAGGACAAACTCAGGAATGGTAAGAAGGGAGAAGACTCGTTATACTCTCATACCAGTCCGTAACAGGAGTAAATAAGAGACACAGGCAAGGTTAAAATATTTATTTTAGCGATGTGCTCTCAGGTGCAGTATCTTTGCCAACATAAGCAGACTTATGATTAGAAATAATTTGATCAGCATTATTACAATTCCATAAAATAGAAAGGGAGAAAGCATCTTACAATGATGGTGAAAACAGGTCTTGTAGCACCTAGTTATAACACCCTCCCTATCTAGGAACTATGTTTTATAAACTAAAGAAGGCCTCTTAGGCTTGTTCGGGGACCCCATTACCTCTCAGCTCAGCAAGAGTGAATCACATCAGAATCAGAAAAAGCTCTCTGCATCCCTGGAAGGCGCCAAAATCTCAGTTGACTCGCAGGTGTCATTTATTATGTCTAAAAAGGTTAGCTGATCAGTTCGAACAACAGCTACCTTGTTATGATAACCATGACGGCTTCAGCACTCATTGTGCAGACTAGGGTCACGATGTAAGTCTAGGGATGTTGAAAACAAGCCTTTCTCATGTGAAGACATTAGCGCAGCCTAACTTACAAAAACAGCTATATGCAGTGTTGTGTGCAAAAAGCAGCAAAAGGTAAAATGGCGTTTAGGCTTCTAATAAGCCATGTTAACATAGCAATGTGTGCAACCGAGGCCTAATCCACACTACAGTATGTGGCACGGAATATTAAGTAGCTTTTCTTTTGGAAAATTCAAAATTAACCAATGGAGCTACGTTTTGGAATGTCATTGAAGGAATGAAGTATTCTGATTTGTTCTTTACATGTATTTATGTGTGGAGCGACAGAGAAATTGTGCCATTACTTGTTTCTTTCTTGATGAAATCTGTGCTTTACATGTCCTATGTGACAAAGAAAGAATTGTATGCGTGTGTGACATTTGAAAACTGCATACCAATTAAATAGGTGAGTTAGAAATGTACAAGGTGTATTATGTGTTCTGTAGTAGTGATTAAATATTTGAGGTGATGTTTTTAAGTTTGAAAGTATTTTTTATTTCAAAATAATATAGTGTTAGTAAAGTGTGATGCTTGATATTGGTTATAAAATATGCATAAAGTTTGACCTGTTGTTAAATAAGTACTTTATATATGTTTAGGAATTTTTCACAAAGAAGAAGTTTAGTTTGTCATCTTTAAAGGACTCTGTGGTTTTGAAAATGAGGTACAGCGTTAATTTGGGTTTGTAATGTATTCGGGCGAGATAAATAAAATGTTGCACGTTTGCCAATTTTCTTTATCTCGGCCGAATACATTACAAACCCAAATTAATGCTGTAACTCATTTTCAAAACCATAGAGTCCTTTAAAGATGACAAACTATACTTCTTTTTTGTGAAAATAGTGGGGTGGGGGTGGTGGTAGGAGATGTATGTGTTATTAAGTTAAAAGCGATAAATTGAAACCCAGAAATGTTATGTGGGCAGGTTGTGGTCTCATTTTTGACACTGTGAGGTAGATTTGAATGTAAGTCGAGGTATGTTGTTGTACTGTGAGGCCGTCTACAGTGTTTGGAGATTACATGGAGAGGAGATGGAGATAGTAAAAGTGATACGTTCCTTTTATATGTACGCATAGTTTGAATCATTTGATCATAGGTTGAGATATAATATGAACATGGTTTCTGGTTTGCATTTAGGTATAGTTAATAGTTTTCCTAGTTTCTGACTAGTGAATAATAAAAAGATAGATATACTAAAATATATGGTAGTCAACGTATTAATGATTTTCTGTTCTTATGGAATAGAACGAGTTGGGGAGTGCTTCTTTAGAAGAGATGTTTGATAAATGTGTGAGAGATAAAAAAAATGAAAATGAGCGGTACATTTTCTGTATGACTTTGCAGACATTAGAGAACTATATGTGATTATAAGTGATACTATTTGTTAGGCTGTGTCCCTGTGCTGGGTAACCGTAGGTGTTGAAGTGGTCCGGGTTTTACCGGTGCTCAGCTTCACTATCACTCGTCAATTTTTTCATTCCAATTAATGTCTTTCATATAGTTATAGTAAAAGGACGGTATATCAAAAGTTTGGGAATTAGAACTTTGTTTACTCTCCTCATCCCCTGCTATACTCTCTACAGAGTGTTTTAACGACTATAATAACATATAGATGTCTAGCTAGTAAAGATGGTGTAGTTCCACTGAGCTCATTCATAAACTGTCCTCTGGGATGGTTTATGTTTTATCTGCCAATTTGCATGTTTGAATCATTTTTGCTGATAAGTGTTCCGGCAGACACCTGTTAAAATTAACGTTGTATATGGGTATAGTGGCACTACTGGGAATGGTGGGGGTTTCTGTTTGATTTTGTACAGTTAAGCAAGGGCGGGGGTGGGTGTGGGGGAGGTGGGTATGTTGATGATTAAACCACATAATTTAGTAATGTACAGATGTCGAGTTACTAAAGGTGATGTAGTACCACTGGGAGCACTGATAAAGCATCCTATGGCATGGTATATGTTTTACCCGCAAATTTTCACGTTTTAATATGTTTTGCTGATGAGCGTTTCGGGAGACATCTGCTGAAACTAAGCCTTTGTATGGCTATAGTGGCGCTTCTACGTTTGCTGGGGCTCTTGCTTTTATTGCGTAAAGTTAAGCAAGGGCGGGTGTGGAGGTGGTGTAGTGGTACTGCGACTATTTATAAACCGTCTTATGGTATGGTGTATGTTTTAGTTGCAAAGAAACCAGGTTTTAATAGCTTTTGCTGATGAGCGTTCCGGCAGACACCTGTTGACATTAAGTTCAAGTATGGCTATAGTGGCGGGCACGGGAGTGCTATGGCTCGCAGTTTGATTTCGTAAGGTTAAGCAAGGACATGGGTAGGAGTGAGAGAGGTGGGTATGTTGCTGATTATAACACGGACATTTGTAACATGGACATTTGTAGCTAGTAAAGGTAATGTAGTTCCAATGGCCCATTTATAAAGCCTGCTATGGGATGGTTTATGTTTTACCCACCAATTTGCATGTTTGAATACTTTTTGCTGATAAGTGTTCCGGCAGACACCTGTTAAAATTAACCCTGTGTATGGTTATATTTGCACTACTAGGAATGGTGGGGGTTTCTGTTTGATGAGTGTGGTGGAGGTGGAGGTGGGTATGTTGGTGATTAAATCACATAATTTGGTAATGTGTATTATTGGATCCCAAAGAGGGATTTATAGGCTATACCAAGGGAAAGAGCTTTTAAAGGTATTTTGTGTTTTGGGAAGGAGAGGGGAGAGAGAAGAAGAGAAAGAGGGGGGGGGGGAAAGGAAAGGCAACCTGAAGCTCAAATTTAATGTGATAACATTTCAGATCAGATACATGAAACATGATAGATAATTAATATAATTAAAAAAAAGAAAAAGGATAAAAAATGAAACAAGTCTAAAAAGGAAATTAGTTAAAGGCAACCATAACAAATCTTTTTTGATCAAAAGAGGTACAGTATTAGCAGAAGCACGATCAAGTCTATGGTGATGACATAATAGATTCCACCAGGCACTATATGAAATCTTCGAAGTGTCCTTCTAATTTGTTGTGATTATCTGCAAAGAAATGGCTATATATAGATCTATAAATTTACAAACATTGCATTGAATATTCCATATGGGTGAAAAGCCACCCAAAAAAATTTGAACAATATCAAAGGTGTGATCTGTATTAATTTGAACCAAATATGAGACCAAAGGCATTTAACCAACGGGCAGTAAAAAAACATATGGGAAAATGACTATCAGCACATGAGCAGGACCAACACTTTTTAGAATCTAATACTTTAAATGTATATAGGTCACAAGAAATGAAAAAATGCCTATTATAAAAAAAATATAAAGTCTATGTGGTCCCAAACCTGAAGGGAGAATTCCTGAGATAAATCACTTTCCCAGGAGAGTTCAAGTTTAGACTTGGACCTATCAGCAGTAGGACGGGAAAGTAGTTTATAGATGATAGCAGCTTTAAGAGGAACGGAAAAGTCTGGTAGTGGGGAGTTAGTCGGGACAGCAGTGTTCAGGGAGCTATGTTTGGAGATAACGGCAGTTAAGGCATGTTTAAGCTAGGAATATTGGGAAGAGTATGTGTTAGAAAGGTGAAAGACGTTATGGATGTCGGAGAAATCCCTCAAGGAATTATCTTTGAGAAGATGATCATTGATAATGATGCCTTTATCGATCCATTCTTTCCAGAAAAGTGCTCTATTGTTGATTTTTAGGAATTTATTGTACCAGATAGGAGTAAGAAAATGAAAGTCTGCTTGTGACAAAAAAGAGCGAAATATGGAGAGGGCAAGTGCTTTTGAGTGCTTAAATGTGGGAGTGAGAAAACGCTTGGGAGGTTAAGATAAGCGAGTAGCTGTAAGGAATGAGAAAGGTGAAAGTCGCGCAAGTTAAATCGTGCTCCAAGCTGTCAAGGGAAGACAAGACGAATCTGTTAAGAAAGGCCAGATTTGTTTTAAAGTAAAGGCAGAATAAAATAGAGTGAGGTTAGGAAAGTTGACCCCACCTGATTCTTTGGGTTGTTGAAGACGAGAAAGATAAATCCTAGGTTTGCGATTATTCCGTAGGAATTTAGTAATGATGCGACTGATGGTTGTAAAAAAGAGGAAGAGAAATGGGAAGCATTGAGAGGTAAAAATTGACTTTAGGAAGAAACATCATTTTAACAGTTGCTAATCTCCCCCACCAGGATAAATACAAAGGGGACCAGAGATCTATGAGTGAAGTGAGCTTTTTGAGTATATCTTTGTGATAAAGTTTAATAGTCTCTCTAATATTTTTGGTGTAAAGAATACCAAAACACTTAAAATTCTTGGGATTCCATTCAAAACCAGAACCATGGAACATAGGAGGAAGGCAAAATGTGTTACGGGTAGGACTTCAGATTTATCTATGTTCAGTTTGTAACCTGAGACTAAGGAATATTCTTGTAATAAAGAAAAGAGTGCAGGTAAAGAAGTGATTGGGTTAGAAATATAAAGTAAGATATCATCTGCATAGGCAGTAAACTTAATATCAGTTTTCTGAAACGAAAAGCCAGTATAGGATGGTGAGTGCAAAATTCTTTCTAAGAAGGGTTCTAAAGAGAGAATGAAAAGAAGAGGGGAAAGAAGACAGCTTTGCCTGGTACCTCTATGAAGAGGAAAATAAGTGGATTGGGATCCATTGACCCAAACAGACGTAGAGGGAGCAGAATTTATCAATGAATACATTGAATAATGGGGGGGGGCTGTAAGCATGCCATCTAAGCGCCCCGAACATTAAGTCCCAGCTAACCCTGTCAAATGCTTTTTCAGCATCTAATGAAATAGCTGTGACTGGAGAATCCATCTTTGAAGCAAAGTAGATGATATTAAGGAGAGTTGGTAAATATTGGTAAGATCGGAAATAACTTTATTAATTCTGGTGGCTAAAATGTTTGCATATATTTTACAATCTGTATTGATTTATGAGATGGGCCGGTAATTTTTACAAAGGGGGGGCTCCTTATCCTTTTAAGGCAGTAGACATAACATTGCCTGTGTGAAGGAGCCCTTAGATTCACCCATGGCAAGAAAGCTGGTGATCAGTGAAAATAAGTGTGGTATTAATATGCTCTTAAAGTGAAGATAGAAGCAAACAGTGAAGCCATCCGGACCAGGTGATTTATCCTTGGTAAACGACGAATGATGGCATTGAGGACTTCCTTTTCTGAGATAGGAACATGTAGGGAAGAAAGATCTGTAAGAGTATTGGGGGATTTAGGAATAGATTGAAAGAAATAATCAATTTGAGCAGGAGAAGGAGTTGAGGTGAGTTTCTTGCAACATTGCAACTTGACATTTCAATCTCGCTAAGTGAGGATTGTGTATACCTTTGACATTCCAAGAGATAACGCGAAGACCATTCATCTTTGGAAATTACGTAAGAGTAGGGGGAAAGGTAGAGAGAAAAAAATGAAGAGTAGGAGAGAAAGGAAGAGGATAAAAAGAGGTTGTGAAGATATAGAGATTAAAGAAAAGTACAACAGGAGAAAATTGAGCCAATTGACCACCACAGAAATAGAATAGTAACAATTTGTAAGAACAATAGCAAGTCCAAAACTGAGTTAAAAAGAGAGAAAGGTGTGAATTGTGGCAAATGGTAAAAAGGCTGCCTACAAGAAAGGGAAAAAAGGAGTGAGAAAAGAGACAGCAAAGAAAAGGAAGGAAGAAGAGAAGGGGGAAAGAAAGAGAAGATAAATTAGAGGAAGGAAAGAGAATAAAATAGAGAAGAGGAGGATGACAGAAAGCCAAATGAATTCAGCCATGCAGGACAATTGAACAAAAAACATTAATGTGGGAGTGGGCAGCGAAGAGCAAGACAACTGCACGAATAAGAGACACCGGAAGGACAGGTCAACATCTAACACTGAAAGAACAGTTGAAAGGGAAGTCCAAAGACCGAAGGCAACCAAGTGAGACAAATGAAGGGAACTTACCAAACATCTGTGGAAAATAGCAGCAGGATGAATTGCACATTACAAACACCAGGACAACACGAAGGGAAATCTTCTACAACAAAACTGCATAGGAAAGACCTGTGGAACATGAGCGGGGATGACGAAAAAGAACATTATAGCTACATACCACATACTGAGAAAAAACAAAAAGATAAATACAAATTAAACAAGACACAGCAATAAGTCATTAACCAAAAAAATTGTGGTTTGCTCAATTCCATGAGTTCTCCTTTGTGAGAATGAATGAACTTCCGTAGGTCGGCAGGATCTTCAAAACTAAAAGTTCTGTCTTTATAGGTCACTTTGAAAAAACAAGGATGGATTAAACTGTAATGTGCATTCATGGATCTCAACGCAGGTCTGAGGTCTAGAAATTCCATCCGACGAGTCGCAGTGGGTTTAGAAACATCTCGGGTGAAGAAAACTTTATGATCAGACCAAAACATCTGCTTGTGTTGCTTGGCCGCATGAAGAACCGTCATAAGGTCTGAGTATAGGAGAAAGTAAGCAATTATACCTGCTGATCACCTCACGATGATGTTGCTCCTGCGTTGCAAAGAGAGAAGGGAAATCCTGAGAGAAAATGTCTCTTTTTAAAGGATTTCCCTTCTCCTACAATGCGAGTCACCTGGCATGATGTCTGCACTTCTCAGTAGTGAGCAATGTGCATGCTCTCACAGTTTCACTGCATTCCAATAGTTAAATAAAAACAGATTAGCTTTGCAAGGCCCGAAAATAGACCCCATAAAGACCCATTTGAGGTCCCCAAAAATAAAGTGCTGGTGCTCAGACCCCCACAGACACCCCCCACTTAAAGCCCTGGGTGCAGTGTTATGTTTGCAAAGTTGTAGATAAAATTGTGAGGCTTATAACGGTAGTTGTTGAGTGCCGTTTGGTTGATAATATCATCCTAAGTACATAGATTACAATAAAAAAATACTATCTATAAAGTTGTCTGCCGTGGGTTGCAGGGAGAGTGCTGTGGGGAGGTGGGGTGCGGCGATGAGGTAGAAAGTATGAGGTAGTGCAGTGACATATAAATTGTAAAGGTGTATGTAAATAATTAAAGAAATACTTGCAGTATGTTTTTTGGTACTACTTCTCATCCTAGTGCTCCTCTGTCGTGCTCCATCACGTTGCAGCACTGGGTCTGTAAGTCGTTAGTAGAAGTTTTGTAATTGTATGTTATTGCAGAGGCCGCCCCCGAAGGGGGCCTCGAGGGCCGGCGCCATAACGGACCCCAGAGCCCAAGAAGGATCCGGTTCTAGCCGCCGGGAAGGGCGCTGAACCAGAAGGGGCACTTTAGCGCGGCAGCAACTTGCGCCAGGATGGGGCCTTGGCACCTGGCCAATGGGGGGGGGGGGCAGGTGATGTTGACTCTCCCACAAATGGCCGAACTGCCCGGTCTTGGCGAGAAAACTGTGGGGGGAGTATAAGACGCAGCCCCCCATACTGCAGCTCGTCACTACATCGTGAAGCTAGGGAGCGGCACTGAAGAATTTTCGAGGAGGAAGTACTGCCCCCAACAGAACTATGGTGAAAGCGAGGCCAGAGTGGGTTTACGGCGGCCTTGGGGAAAAAATCAGGCCTGATCACAGCAGAAGGGAGGCATGCCTGCTCCCCCAGCTCCAGACCAGCAGCGGTGTATCCCGGCAGCACCTGGTCGGTACCAAGTGGAATGGGGCAAGGCACGGTACCAGATCGGCCCTTGGAGTGCAGCTCGGCCAGCGACCAGACATTCGCCGGACTCGTGTGGGGCGGCAGGCCTCTGGGAGGGACGGATGCCCACCAGCAGGGGACCGCCGCATTCTTGGGCGACGCGACTCTGGCAAAGCAGCAAAAGGGCAACCCCGCAGGAGCGTGCTGAGCCCACTGGATGACCCAAGGTTAGGGATGCCGGCAGCGACGACGGCGAGCAGAGGCAACAGTAGTGGAAGTATGCGGCAGGGAGGATAGCAGTGTTGCCAGAGGCCAGCACACAGTAGCTTATGGCGCAGTTTCGGGCCGTCCGTCCGCTCCACGTGAGGCATCGCTGCCCGGGTTTCACCAGCTTCCCAGGGGTGACTTACCGCCATCGTCCGCGAACAACAACCCACATGGCGAGGGTAAGGGTTTCTTTTTTTTTTTTTATTAAAGGTCAACAAAGCGTTGGCGCACCGTGGGTTTAAAGCCCGGGGAGGAGTACCTGTAGTCGGGGTACTGGGGTTAAAAGCCCGGGGTGGAGTACCTGTAGTCCAGTAATGAGTGCACAACGTAAGGCAGTGTACTGCGGGCCATCGAGGGAGGGGGGGCAGCATGTTCTGGTTTAGCTTTGGAAGGCTAACTGTGCCTGACCGCTTGGTGGCAGGTCCGGGCCCCCGCCGGGGCCAGCTGTGCGTGTTAAGGTCCTGGTAGCAGCAGCCAGTGGGGCCTTTGGGGCGGCCAGCCTATCTATAAATATGAGGATAAGCAAAAAAAAAAAAAGGGAAAATGCCTTAGTGAGTCATGCTCCCTCACCTCCCGTCAGGATCGAGCTTGGCCCCTCTCGACAGCTTACTGCTTACTCTCGACCACAGATAAATACATAAATAGTCATTCTGGTGCCCCAGTATCATTGACCCACGCTAGCGCCATATATGTCAAGCATTACTTCTTGCTATGGTAAGGGTTGCTTGCTGCGGGCGGCACATTGATGTAGTAGCGAGGAGTCACTACTTTATTGATTTATTTTATTCAGTTATGCATTTTTATATAGCGCAGACTTTACCCGAAGGCGTCAGAGCACTTCACAATAGGAACAGAATTGATACATGAAGTGATACATGAGGACAATATTACACATGAACAGATTGCAAAAGCAGACGTTAAGTTACATGAGGTAAAAGTGACAATTGTGAGCAAACAAAACACATGAGGTGGCAAACAGTGCACAGGGGGAAAAAGTGAGAAGTGTGCAGGTTACAAGATAAATCAAAGTACAATTATAGGTATAATACTGCAATATTTGCTAAACACTCAGGCACAAGAACAAACGTTACGTAGGCAAAGGTGGCACTTGTGCAAGTATCAAAGGCAAACTAAATGTGAGAGGTAGCAAACAGTGTGTTACAAGAGAAGAGTGGGGGTGTTCAATGTTAATTTCCCCAATGAATGAGGGAATTACAGCAGGTAAATAAATAAATAAATAGCTAATAATAGGAATGAAAGGATTGTTTGCGAGCAGAAGCGTCCACTAGTGCAAGGTGCGGCGCGCGCAGAACCCAGCACTCTGAAGTCGCCACGAAGACCTGGTGGCACTACTCCACTTGAACTGCACAATGAGCTTGGTTTCTTACCCGGAAGGGATTGCACAGGAATGTTGTTTATGAGATCTCTGCGTGCGAGAATGGGAGAGCTGGCTGAGGAAGTAACGTCCTGCCCCATATCTAGTTGCTCTTACTAAAGCCCTCGGCTGTGCGATCAGTATGGTACATAGCAACCCACGCAGCATTTGGTACCGTGAAGGTGTGCACGGCGGGTTCATGTGGGCGAGCAGATAGAGGTGGCGGCACTCTTCCCAAGAAGAGGGATCTCGCGGCATGGGGCTCCACCGTGTGTTGAGTTTTTAAAGGGATGTGCTAACCATGGCGCTGCCTGCTCCCTGCCATGTGTTGAGTTATTAAAGGGACGCGCTAACCATGGCGCTGCCTGCTCCCTGCCATGTGTTGAGTTATTAAAGGGACGTGCTAACCATGGCACTGCCTGCCCCCTGCCATGTGTTGAGTTTTTAAAGGGACGTGTTTTCTAGCACTTATCACAGGCGAAATGCGGGAGGAGCGGACAGCTCACGTCAGAGATAACATGACGTCACATGTATTTGGAAGCACACGTTCACCCCTAGGCATATTGCCCCTATTTTAACGAGTTTGCCTCGTGTCAATTAATCTTTACCAAGAAAAGTGGCCCCTTTAGCTCTGTTGGTCTGAGCTTAGTGCGAACAAGGCCAAAGTCCTAGGTCCGATCCCTGTACAGGCCAAGACATAATGTTTTTAAAAAAAAATGCTTTCACAAGCAGGTGCCAGCCTGAAAGAAATGCTAGGACGTGCAGCCAGTTAACCAGAGGAGGCAAATCGGACGGGGAGCCATTACGGGCTTGAGGCAACATAATATCTTTAAGCTTTGTGATTACAAAGGTTCGATTCATAACAACAAGCACCCAGTGACCCAGTGCCGAGATACCCTTGGGGAATATGCCCCCCCTTCAAATACGTTATTCGGGGGGGCTGTCTGGTGACCCCAGCTTTCCCAGTACAAAATAAGTGTGGTTTCCTTTTTGAGGCAGGTAATGGCAACCCTGTGTACACACGCTGGAGTTGGGCATGCCATAGAGACGGCAATTGTTTCATTTTTCGAGCACATTTTGTAGACACAGGAGTAGCGGGACATGAAGGATAGCTTTGCCCGAGGCCGCCAGATGGAGAGAGGAGTTGACGGCACCACTTGTAGTCCCTTACAGTTCATTACACTGAGAATTTGCTGGCAGAAAAACCAGGAGACCAGGGTTCGCATGGGTCATGGTTTTCGTTTACCTACATAGTGTGTCCCTAGCAAAAAAGGCTGTTCATTTGGCCTCCCAGCCCTTAGGGTCCATTGTCTGCTGTAAATGAGGGTTTTATACAAATTGGCTTAGCCCAAGAGCTCACGGGGGGTCGCCCTTTAGCCTCTTAATAAATGGGCCAAGCGAAGAGGGAGCAGGACCCCTTGACCTTGCCCAGGGTCACAACAATGACAGTGCCCTTTGATTCCCTCGATCTGTTGGGGGTACACAAGGGCTTGCCTGAGGCCCGGAGCATGATTACTGTAGAACTTTAATTGACCCGCATACCTGGTTCTCATGCCGGTAATGGTTTGAGCAGCGATACTTTGGAATTAGCAAGACCTGTAAAGAGAGCAGGGAATGCAGGCCTGGCACGCCCGGGTCATGCCAGGCCTGCATATTTTAACCCCTTCGATGCTCATGAGGAGCTCAGCTCGTCATGAGGTACACCTCTCGTGTGCTTATGACGAGCTGAGCTCGTCATGAACAATGGGATTTCATCAACACCAGCACCGGAGGAAAATAACACCACCATTGATGGTGTTAACATAGAGAACAAATGTGGAAAAAATTTTTATCTATTTTTTGTTTTTCAGAAAATTATTTTGTTTGGATTAAAATTTGCAAATGCCTAGAAGAAGTGGAAAAAAACAAAAGAGAAAAAAAATATATATTTGACTAAAAGGAAAGATCTTCAATTAGGAAAAAATGCGAGTAGTACAGAAACAGTTTGTTCTACTAAAAGCAGAAGACAATTTCTAAACAAAATATTACGAACATTTAATGAAAAAAACATCACACAAAGCAAAAAGAAGAATTTTTCAAGTAAGGTGAAGCAGAGTTCAATTTCAAATACCAGGAAAAGGAAACATGATAAAGAAATAGTATCTGTTACTCAGAGACAAAGCAATTTCAAGAAATTCGTCAGAGACTTTTTTGATCTAGAGTGATTCAGAATTTAATGAATGAAAACATGCTGCAAATATAAAAAGAAAGTGTTGCAATTCAAAGAGAAGCAGTGTATTGAAAGTATAGTGGATACTGCTTTCAATTTAAAACAGAAGTTATTCATTCTGATTTTGAAGAGAATCAAACTGTTGGATAAAATAGTCAAAGTGCTGAAAGACAAAAGTAAAAAAAAGAGACTTGTGAGCAGAACCAACTTTTGCAAAATCTTTAGTGGACATTGGAGACATACTTCTATTAGTGAGCCTTTTATTAATGAGAAAAGTTACTTCCACGAAAATAGTTTACCATTTGCAGTTGATATTGGAGGTCCTTGCTACGAAGTTCAGGATGGTTGTCCTCTTCCAAAGGAGGAAATGGTTGGTAAAAGTGCAGAAGAGTTAATAGCTGAAGAAGTGCAAGGGAAACATCCACAAGCTCCTGTGTATAAGTGGGGTTGTAGTAGTATTTGTAGTATTCAACAGGAATCCATTGACACAAATGCCAAATTTGCTACGAGAATATACACAGAAAAGTATTAAACAGAAGATTAAGTTGTTACAAGGACTAGACCCATATAATGTAAGAACATATACTGAGAAGTATGGGCATTCTCTGGCTTGTCTTTCAAGAAAAGTTTGTAAAAGTGTTTTCATCACTTGAGGATGTTAGCAGTACACCATTCAGAAATGCGGATGTTTGTGAGGAAACTGTACTATATAAAAAGTCCTGCATTATGTTTATGTGAACTGAACACATGTCTTTTATATGGTTCTTTATCAGATGTTCAAAAAAAGTGTGATGATATAGAAATGCAATATTTTGATTCAGAAGAGCAGTCCATAGAAATTGAAAGTTTGACAATTATAGATGTTGGAGGAGATAGGAAAGTGATTAGCACTGATCAGTTTGAAGAATAAATTGGAAAGTTTAATGTAGTATGATATGAAATGCCAAACTATGTTTGTGTTTGTTGTTGACGTACTCATTATAAAGGTCAAAGTAGGAATGTTGATTTGTATTTGAAAAGTGAAAAGAAGAACAATGGTAAGGGGGAAGAATTTGCAACTTACTTGCTTATGGAAGGTTCATTTGAGTTAGGTAGTGATCAACGTATATGTAAATATTGTTACAACAAATTAGAAGAGAACAAAATGCCTGCTAGAGCAGTACATAATAACTTAGAATTAGTAGCTATTCCGGAGAAACTGGCCAAATTGAATACCTATGAGTCGGTTCTAATTCAATCTGTTCATCCTTTTCAAACTATAATTTGGATGGAGCCTAAAACAGGTAAACTGCCAACAACAGACTTGCAGAGAGGGCTGAAAGGAAGAGTGGTGTACTTACCTTTGGATTTTAAGAAAAATATTGAAACCATTGCTGGAGAGAAAGAGGAAAATGAGACAGTAAATATTTTAGTAAATGGTGTACCAACAAAGAGTCGGAAAATATGGCAAGAATTTTTGGATGTTAATAAAGTTGAAAAGGCTACCTTATATCTTATAGAGAACAATATTTATTACAAAAATGTAAATATGGATGAACAGGTAATAAGTTTAGAAGATGAATCTGGAATTTCAAGTGGTCAAATAGAGAAAGTGGACAAGTCAAGGACTGAAGAGATTTATGAACATTACACAATATGTCCTTTGCATTTAACAGAAGCAATAGGAAGTAGCATTGAGTTATTTCAAATGAAAAAAGCACAGAGAACTCCAATGAGTGTATGGGAGAAAACCTTGGAAGCTCGTTTTCCGCAGCTGTTTCCTACTGGAGAAGGTGGACAATATGATTACCGACCTGTACGGATGCCAGCTTCAGAATATTGGTCAACAAGATTATATTCTGAAGATCCTAGATTTTGACAGTGTATTCCATACATATTTCACCTTTTGTTTGAAAGTGATGTGTCTTCTCTGTTGTATGCAGTGAACCACATAATTAAAACTGGAGTTCATCAATCACTTCTTTCTGCGAAAGAATTTGTGGAGAGAGTTCAAGAAACAGATGAAAATTTAGAAGCACGGTTAATCAATTTGATGGCATGTCAACGTGGAACAAATGAGTATTGGTATCGTCGTCATGGAGAACTCAAGTGTATGTTATGGAACTTAGGTACACCAACATGGTTTGTCACACTTAGCTGTGCAGAGTATGCATGGGAAGATTTGCTTGGGTTTCTAAGAGATGTGAATTCCAAAATAAAAAATGTTGAAATAAAGACTCCTGTTGAACTGTGTTCATTGGATCCTGTAAATATGTGCAGATATTTTAATCATAGGTTTCAAGCAATGATGTGTTTTATAGCAATAAAAATAATCCACCTCTTGGGGAAGTTACAGATTTTCTTTTGGAGAAAAGAGTATCAAGCAAGAGGTGCACCTCACATACCTATGCTACTATGGATCAAGGGAGCACCCAAATTTGGAAATGATTCTGATGAAATAGTATTGTCTTTCAGCGAACAGTATGTGACATGTGAGATTCCAAGAGAAGGAGGAGATAGAAGCTTGAGACAGCAAGTTTTCCGTTTCAAAGTCATCGTTGTGGAAAGTATTGCAGAAGAAAATTCAAGTCTAAAGGAAAATCTTACACCAAATGTCGGTTTGGTTTTCCCCGTCCAGTCATTTCTACAGGAAGAGTAAATTCTTTTTTTTCTTCTGTAAGGCACACAATAACTCAGAAATCTCCAAAGAGTACCTACAACTTAAAAAGAACAGAAATGTCAAAGTATATCAATGACTACAACTGTGTCATTTTAAAAATGTAGAATGCAACAATGGACATCCAGTATGTTGCAGATAACTCAATTGCTGTTGCACGTTATGTTACATCATACATAACAAAATCAGAAAAAACAGAGATGAAACATATGTGCAAAGAAATTGCACAAGAGAAAAGCCTTAGCAAGAAAATTGTACAGCTTTACTTTGAAAATGCTTTCCCACCGAGAAATTGGATCCTATGAATGTTCAGACCGCTTGCGGTCTTCAAGTTTATATTCAAAGTCACGAGGAATCATTTAGGTAAATTGAAGAAATTGAACAATTTGCAGCAAATGAGCCAGACAATACAGACATTCTTAAAAGTAATATGTTGGACACATACTATCCGAACAGGAGTCGACATCTGGAACAGCTATGTCTGTATGAAGTACTTCAACATTACAGCTTCAAAAGAAATGTTAAACTGAATTTAAAAGAAGGAAAGTTTGCAGTAGTTGGATGTCATGGTTGTTTAGTAAAACATGCAAAGGGTAATCTTATAAACCACAAGAAACTTAGTTGAGAAACTCCAGATAAGTGAGAATTTTACTATTTAGCACTTCTGCAACTGTTTAAACCATGGCATAGCGAAAGTGAATTACTTGGAGAGTTTGACTGCTACGAAGATTCTTTTAATACATGTAAAGATAGCATTGGATGTACAATTTTCCCTACATATTTAAAAATGTTGAATGATGAAGTTGAACAGGAAAAGACTATTACAGCTGAAATAGCTCATGAAAGGTCTCACGATAGTCAAAGTAGTGGTCCATGTAGTCAAGATCCTCTTGGACAACCAATGCTGGAAAATGAAGCAGCGATTGTTATGCATGAATTTGCAATTGCAATGCAACAAGCACATGAGGAGAATATTACATTGGAAAACTTAGATCAACAAGTAAATGTTGAACAGAAAGAAATATATGTGCAGGTGAGAGAACGGATAGAACATGGTTTGTTGCATGAAAAAAAGAATGTGTGTGTTCATCTTTTAAACCTCTTCTAATGTATATAATTGGTCAAGCTGGGACAGGTAAAAGTTTTTTAATTAAAGTTTTGACCAGTTATCTTAAAAAAACTATCGGTTCACACTTACGTTGGGTGGTAACAGCTCCATCTGGATTAGCTACACACAATGTTAAATGAGTAACTTTGCATAGATTATTGATGTTACCAGTTTAGCATGATAATAAATTATAATATCAGAAGTTGTCTGCAGAAGCTTCTTATGAAGTGTCAACAGTGCTGAAGAAAATGAAACTTTTATTTATTGATGAGGTGAGCATGGTCTCAAACTTAAGGCTTGCTTTTGTGCACTTCAGAATGCAACAGGTATTAAAAACAGATTATGACGTTCTCTTTGGGGTAAAACATTTAATTGTATTTGGAGATCTGCTACAACTAACCCTTGTAAAAGGATAACTGGTGTTTAAAACTCTTCTACATGAAGACACTAAGAAATCTTTGGGAAGTATTGGAAATGTGAATCTGTGGTTACATTTTCAATATAAAGAACTCACTCAGAATATGCGACAAGCAAGAGATGAAGATTATGCAAATGTTCTAAAAGATGTAAGAATTGGTGTTCTAAGCAAACATGGTGAGCAAGCTTTTCAAAGTCATCTACTAAAGAACTTGTTTACAAATGAAAACACACCAGGAGAAGTAATGTACAAGAAAATGAAAGAAAAAAAGTCTATAGTTTGCTTAATGACTACAGTGGAAGAGTGGTATACATTTAATAGAGAGCTTATGAAATTGGAAAATCAAGAAATAGTTCATATTGAAGCTATTGATAAAATCGGGCATCAAGTAATAACAACTATTTTTTCAGAAAAACTACAGACTAAATTGGATTCTTTGGAAAAGTCTATCAAAAACTGCAGGCTTAGAGAAAAGTTTAGATGTAGGCTTAAACTGTCGGGTAATTTTGAAGCGTAATCTGAATGTAGAAAAAGGTTTAGTAACTGGAGCAATGGGGAAAGTTGTTGATTTTGTGAAATATCAAAATAGAAATGGAATTGAATTCTTGAAAGTTAAATTTGATCAGATTGCAGAGGTAAGACATTGCACATTCTGCCGCACGTTTTCTGCTTCTAAAAGGCTTGTATGTTCGTAGAACACAGTTTCCCTTCTGTTTAGCATATGAAATGAAAGAAATGAAAAAAGGAACTTGATTAAGCGCACTGTGGCCAAGCGGCTTCCTGGCGCTGAGGGTTAGACCAGACTCACAGAGGGGACTCGGGAAAACTAGCAGGAGAAGGCCTGGGAGAACAGAAAAGTTTTAAGGGCTTTGCGGAAGTGGGAGTAAATAGGGATGGAACGGATGGACAAAGGAAGGCTATTCCAGAACCGGGGGGCCAGAACCGAGAATCGGGTGCCTCCCGTTCTGAATTTATGAAAGCGGGGAACATGGAGAAGGGAGAGAGAGGAGGAGAGGAGAGTGCGACTGGGGACGTGAGGGGAAATGAGAGATCCGACAAAGAGGGGAGCTGAGTGGGTGTGAGCGCGAAAGGTCACACAAGCCAATTTAAAGAAAGATCTGAAGTGGACAGGAAGACAATGAAGGGACTTTAGTGCGGGAGTGATGTGGGAGGATTTGGGAAGGCGAAGAATGAGGCGGGCAGCCTGGTTTTGAATGGCCTGAAGATGGCAGGTTTCGTAGGCGGGTATGCCCACGTACAAGCCATTCCCATAATCAAGGAGGGAGGTGATGAGGGCCATGACTATGGTTTTGAGGGCATCCGTAGAGAAATAGCGAGAGATTTTCCGAATGAGGCGGAGAGACAGAAAACAGGAGGATACTACTGAGCTGACTTGGGCATGCATAGTAAGGTCGTGGCTGACCTTAATGCCCAAGGTCCGAACAGAAGAGACCGGTGAGGGGGGGGAGCCAAAAGAAGGAGGCCAATGAGCCGGGGACCAGGGGTTAAGGGGCCACCCGTGAGCACAAGCTCCGTCTTGTCCGGATTGAGCTTCAAGTGATTGATGCTCATCCATTCAGATATAAAGACTAAAGTGGAACAAAACTTAGGAAGAGAGACAGAAGGGGAAGACAGATCGAAGACGAGCTGGAGGTCGTCCGTGCAGTTATACACAGAGACCCCCAGCTCAAGAAGAGAGGCGATGAGGGGGTAAATATAAAGGTTAAAGAGAAGAGGGGAAAGGGAGGAGCCTTGGGGGACCCCACAGGTGACCGAACGGGGAGGAGCGGAGAAGCCCGAAAGGTGAACCGCTTGGGACCTGCCCTGAAGAAAGGACGCAAGCCAAGAAAAGGCAGCGCCCCGGATGCCCGCTGCGCTGACACGGTCGAGAAGAATGGAATGATCGACCGTGTCAAACGCAGCAGACAAATCGAGGAGGACCAGGGCCTGAGGGAGATTGGTGTCAGCTTTCCCTTTGAGTTCGTCCAGGACCGCAATGACCACTGACTCCGTGGAATGGCCTGGGCGAAAGCCCGCCTGATGGGAGGCCAAGAGGTGGTTCTCCTCAATGTAGTTGGACAGGCAAGATGTAACATGGCTTTCAAGAATCTTACCCAGATAAGGGAGAAGGGAGATAGGCCTAAAATTAGAAGGGAGGGAGGGGTCCAGACCAGATTTTTTCAGAATGGGGAGAACGATAGCAGATTTAAAAGATGAAGGAACAGAGCCTAGAGCTAAGGAGGCATTAAGAAGGGCAAGAGGGGGGGCAGAACAACTAGTGAAAAGAGTTTTAAGGATCCGTGCAGGAGCACAGTCCGCCGGAGATCCGGACTTGACTTTTGTGAGCAGGTTGAGGAATCGGTCCGTGGAGATGGGAGGAAACTGATCCAAAGAGGAGGGAGGGAGGGGGAGGGAGCATGAGAGGCCAGGTTGGAGTACCGTAGGGATATTGGCCTTGATGTTAGTGATTTTATCAATGAAGTAGTCATTGAGTGAAGAACAGAGGGTCTGAGATTGAACAGTACTGGTACTGGTGCGGTCGGAGGTAGCCAGGTTGTGAACCAGGGAGAAAATTTCTCGGGATTTGTTAGCAGATAGGGCAACTCTCTCGGTGAAGTATTTGGTTTTGGCCGCAAGGATCGCTCTTTTATAGTCGTTTAGGAGAAGTTTGTATTTGGCACGAAGATTAGGGCAGTAGTTCCGTCTCCAATGACGCTCCGACCGCCTAAGATCAAGTTTGAGATCTTTGAGCTCGTTGGCGCATCATAGGGGCGAACAGATTTGACCTTCTTAAACGGGGCAACCTGATCGCAGGAAGAGGAGAGCCAGATGCTAATAGCATCTGTCTGCGAATCCAAAGAGAGGTCAGTAAGATCTGGAGCTGAAGAAGCCAGGGAAAGCGAGAGAGAGTTAAAGTCAGTTTGATTCCAACTGTGAGCCAGTATATTTTTGGGTGGAGGTAGCTTGTCGGCGGAAGCCGAGTGAATGCGAAATGAAATCATGGCGTGGTCGGACCAGATGCAAGGGAGTATAGAAGGAGGTGAGACGTTGCAGCGTAGTGACCAGATTTGGTCCAGGTTATGGCCCTGGGCGTGGGTGGGAGCCAAAATGTGGGATGTAAGGTTCAGACTTTGGAGGGTTGCAGAAAAGTCTTTGGAAGCCAAGTCTTCCCTGGGGTCACCTGGCCAGAAGTTAAAATCGCCAAGCAGGATAACCGAAGAGTTGTTTACCACCAGTGTGGCCACAAGATCCTGTAGAGCCACAACAAATAAAGGCATGGCTTGGGGTGGACGGTACATGAGAACGACGGTAAGAGGTGCAGAGAGATTGAGCGAACGGGCCACCAAGTAGTCCACGTTAGGTATAGGGGGGTGAGCGAGAGGTTGAAATTTCAACATGGAGCGGATAATCATTGCAACACCGCCCCCGCCTTGCCGGACGGGCGGTCTGCTCGGAGGACATAGTAGGTGTCGGGGAGAATGGCCAGGTGATCCGGTAGGGAATTAGTGGAGAACCAGGTTTCAGTGAGGAATAAATAGTCTGGGGAGTCCGTGTTCAAAAGATTAAAGAGTTCCGTCTGATGCTTGACAGGGGACCGGGTATTGAGCAGGTAAGCAGAGGATGCCAGAGGGACAGGTGAGGCGCGGGTAACGAGAGGAGGATCAGTGGAGGAAGAGATGGGGCAACAGGTAGAAGAGAGTGGGCAGGAAGGACGAGGGGCATGAATGCCAAGCGAATCAAGACGATACAGTACAGAAGGGGAGGGAGAAGAGACAGCAGGATGTGCGAGAAGTTGGGCTGGGGAGTACACCAGAGAGTGGGCAGGGTCTATGGCCCCAGGCCCCGGCCCGTCGCGGACGGGCGCAGACGGGCTTGCCTTAAGCGCGCCTTTGGCACGCAAATGGCGCGCCCGCTGCGCATCCTGAATTTACACATTGAAGTAGGAATCTGTAGGGGCAGGAGGGGCGTGGCCTAAAAGTGGGCGTGGCCAGCGGCCTGTGCCACGGCGATAGGAGCCGATTAGAAGGTGGGACACGTGACAGCGCTAGCTCTGCTGCACGGCGCCCAAATGTGCAAGATGCAGGATTTAAAAACAAAGAATTAACACAGATAAAATACAATGAGCTGCTTCTCCCGGCTTTTCGTCTTAGGAGGAAGGTCTAAGCAGAGCGCTCGTAGTCAGCGCTTATGAAGGCAGAAAGGGCGGGAGGGGCGTGGCCTAAAAGTGGGCATGGCCAGCGGCCTGTGCGACGGCGATAGGAGCCGATTAGAAGGTGGGACACGTGACAGCGCTAGCTCCGCTGCACGGCGCCCAAATGTGCAAGATGCAGGATTTAAAAACAAAGAATTAACACAGATAAAATACAATCAGCTGCTTCTCCCGGCTTTCCGCCTCAGGAGGAAGGGTCTAAGCAGAGCGCTCGTAGTCAGCGCTTATGAAGGCAGAAAGGGAGGGAGGGGCGTGGCCTAAAAGTGGGCGTGGCCAGTGGCCTGTGCGACGGTGATAGGAGCCGATTAGAAGGTGGGGCACGCCACGGCGCCCAAATGTGCAAGATGCAGGATTTAAAAACAAAGAATTAAACACAGATAAAATACAATGAGCTGCTTCTCCCGGCTTCTCCCGGCTTTCCGCCTCAGGAGGAAGGGTCTATGCAATAACTATTCATAAATCACAAGGTTTAAGTGTAGATAATGCTTTGGTAAATGTAGGAAGAACTGTGTTTAAAGGGGTAATGGTATATTTTGCATTATCTCGAGTTAGATGTTGTCTGGTTTGTATTTAATTGATTTTGATGGGAACAAGGTTAGTGCTGATTTTAATTGTGTAAGAGAATATAATCGTTTGAGACGGCTTTATGCTCCCTGTTTAGGAGAATATCCTATTTATGAGGAACGTGTTGTGTGTTCAAAACGCAAACATGTTGAAGAATTAACTATGGTTGAAAAGCAGATAGAGAATCAAGTGAAAAGAAAAGATGTAAAGAAGCAGAAAATACAAACAAGTGATGATGTTGTCGGATAACAATTAGAAAATACTTCTGGTGTCAACTGCTATGGTAATGTTATTCTAAACATTACATTTTATCTTGAAGATTGTTATGGTGAAATTGTGGAAAGTCAGGAAAAAACATCACTTCATACTTTATTTCAAGAATAGAGAACTGATAGAAGTAAAATCCATTCTGCTTCTGGTATTCGCCAACTGTTGGATACATGTACTGGATCTTTAATGTTCAGTGCTAATATGCAGCAAGATGCACAAGAATTTTTGATGGTCATTCTTGAAATACTAGAAGATGAAGGAATTCAGATTGAGAGTTTATTTGGACTGTGAACAGTGTTAATTAACTTAAAGCACTATGGTTGACAGAGAACGATTTCTATATTTAACAATACCTGACTGCAAATCTGTACCATTTTCCAAATTAGTAAAAGAAGCTGATCATGAGAGGATGTGTTGTCGTTGTAAATCAAGAATGCTATCTACATTAGGCCTACAAAGATATGGAAACCAAAATTAAAAATTTTGTTGCTTATCAAGTCTCTATTTCTGGAAGAATTTTTGCAACAGTTGCTATTGTTTTTCATCCTGGAAGTACTACTACAAGTGGACATTATACAGTTTATTTAAAGTGTAATAACGGTTGGAATCATTGTAACAATACACACTTGTAAATGAAACCGAGATTGCCTTATGAATTACCCAACTCATACTTGATACTTCTGAAACAAAGTTTTGATACATTATCTGGCATATTGGGAATATGTGCACAGAAACTTTTGAAGATTTGAAGGTTTGAAGTAGTATTGGATGTGTTATTTGTGTTGTTTTTGTATTATATTTGCAGAATTAGGGATTTGTTTTTTTAACAATCTAGTTGATTGATTTTTTTCCCTGCTGTTTATGATGAAACTACACTGACATCACTGTAAATAGTGAAGTTAAGTAGTAGCTGATAACAGCAAAAAAAGGGAGAAAAATTGTTATCTGAATGTTAAATTATTTTGTATTATTTAAAAAGACATTGTAATTTGTGAAATGTGTTAGGTTCCATAGCACTTTTGCAGTTTATTTCATGTAGTTGAAAAGTTAGAAAAAACAGTTCTTATGACAAATACACAATAGTAGTTCGATATTTAAAAAACCTTTGAAATTCACTGAAAAAAACATAGGTTTTGGGGACGTTATAATTTGGAATTAGCATTTAAAAAACCTTAGAAATTCACTGGAAAAAACCATAGGTTTCAGGGCCGTTATAGTTAGTTGGACATTTGACTCATATAAAACCAAGAAATGTGCCTGTTATAGTTAGTTGAGCTAACTATAACTTGCGCGCCCGCAATGCACTGCTGATGATGTCACATATTAAATCACTCATGACATGGTCAGTGACATCACTTAAGACATCACTGATGACATCTCAAATGACATCACAGATTATATCACTCATGACATCATCCACGTGACAATCTGATGCACATACTGATGCTCTAATATACACCCATTCTAAAATGCAGACTACTATTTTTGAAACCATACACAGAAGAATGGAAAATACTACATAGCACTCACTATTTCCTAGGTCTACACACACATCCAGTCACTTATACATGTAGTTACTCATCAATACATGACTATAATATGCACTCAGACATCTATACATGCAGTCACACTCTGTCACTCATCCATAGAGCTACTCACACACCTAGTCAGTAATGCAAAGAATCAATCATATATCCATTTACTCATGTATACAGTTATACACAGCAACTTCATTGTTTTTAGACATATCACATCACTTATTTATACAGATGCTAAAACATATTTACTGTCTTATACAATTATTAATAAAAGCAGACACTTATTTCTATACACACTCTTCAAACAACTTAGTCTCACGTATACTCATTTATATACTCCAACACTCACACATAGTGCCCTGAAACATATGTAGTTAGTCACAGATATACCACTAAGACATTCATTCACTCACCAACACACCCATACACTCACTAAGTCACCCATACAACCCTTCCCAGATGTAGTTTTTAATCCATACAACAAGTGATTTGCCTACTCAGACATCTATGCACAGACTCATACACCCACCCACCCACAAAGACACTCAGGGACCCATACAGATAGTCAGACAACAAATCAGTAACCTATATAGACACTCATGTAGCTATTTAGCAACCCATGCAGTTGCTTACACACCAATGGAGATACTAATACTAACTTTCACACAGTTTAGTCACTAACCAATGCATTCAGTAAGACATGTTCAATCACTCACTTATACAGTCATTCACGCACCTATGAAATAATCCCTCTAGGCACTTGTAAATGCATTCATTCTTCAATACACCTTGGCAGATATATATAAAACATATTTACATTTGATAGAAACTCACATTCACTGGATGATGTCATGATTGATTTCATCAGTGATATCATTTGAGATGTCATCAGTGATGTCATCAGTGATGTCACTGACCATGTCATGAGTGATGTAATATGTGGCATCATCAGCAGTGCATTGTGGGTGCGCGAGTTATAGTTAGCTCGAATAACTATAACAGGTGAATTTCTCTGGTTATATGAGTCAAATGTCCAACTAACTATAACATCCCTGAAACCTATGGTTTGTTGTTGATAGCGGGCATCCCCGCTATCAACATTCCAAATGAAATCACAAGCTACATTAAAGCAGCGCGAAACAAGCCCACATTCCGATCCTCATTTCATCATGTTTTTATTTGCAGCTCAATAAACCGCCATTACACGTGTCAACCTCAATAGGTCTTAATCATATGGCAAACAACAGGCAGCTGACTGCTTGGCTTTTTAAAACAAAAAGTTTGTCACAGACAGTGAGAAAGGACTTCAGTTAGAAAACGTTAGTTTTGCTTACAAGTTGTACTTTGCACAGTGTCCATTTGATGAGACAGTGAAACGTAATGGTGATTTCTTGAGCAGCAAATAAACAAATAAAATAAAACATGATGAAGTGAGGATCAGAAGGTGGGCTTGTTTCGCGCTGCTTTGATGTAGTTTGTGATTGCATTTGATAGATATATATATATATATATACATACACACACACACACACATATATATATATATATATATATTCACTGAAAAAACCATAGGTTTCACACCAGTTATAGTTAGCTGGAAATTTTACTGATATAAAACCATTGAAATTCCCACGTTATAGTTAGATGGACTCACTATAACTTGCGCGTGCAATGCACTGCTGATGACATCACATATTACATCACTCATGACATGGTCAGTGACATCACTCATGACATCACTGATGACACCATCCAGTGAATGTGTGTCTTTCTGAAAAATAAATATATTTTATATATGTATATGTAAAAGTTGATGGAAGAATAAATGTTTAAATAAGTGTCTAAATGGATGGTTTTTAAAAATTGATTGGTTAACTGGCTTAATAAGACATCATCAGCAGTGCATTGCACGCGCAAGTTATAGTGAGTCCATCTAACTATAACGTGGGAATTTCAATGGTTTTATATCAGTAAAATTTCCAGCTAACTATAACTGGTGTGAAACCTATGTTTTTTTCAGTGAATTTAATAGGTTTTTTAAATGCTAATTCCTAACTATAACTGGTGTGAAACCTATGGTTTTTTCAGTGAATTTCATAGGTTTTTTAAATGCTAATTCCTTTGTATATCGAGTTTCTAACCTTTTTTTTTTTTTACAATTTGCTGTTTTTTTTTAAGTATTCATTTTTTTTATATAATTTTTTTCTTTTGCGCTCGGGGTGCGCGCTCCGGGAAGCTTTCAGCTAAGCTCTCCGGTAAGCTTTTCCGAGAGCTCATCTGAAAGCGCACCCAGAGCGCAACTGTCGTTCGTGAAAAAAAATATGAATGAAAAGTTAATAATAATGCAAAACATTTCGTACCATACAAATAAAATTAGTTTTTTTTAATAAGGAAAATGATTATGCATTTCTTTAAAAGATTGATGACGTCACTTCGGCGCGCAACGTAAGTGCCCTCGGAAGCGCCTACGTTCGCGGCGCATAAACGCACGCAAAAGCGCCTACGATCGCGCCACGTTTGCGCCCCGGAAGCGCCTACGATCGCGCTGCGTAAACGCACCGGAAGTGCTCCGGAGCGCGCAGCGTAAACGCGTCGGGTCATGTGACCCTAAAATAACACTTTTCATTGGTTGCTAACAGTTTTTTTTACAATGAATGAAATCCCCACCCATTTCCTTCACTTCTTCTTTCACTTTTGTGACTGAAAGACCTGCCTTTTTTGCTGTTCCATATTCCTTGATTAATCATGGCTGCCAGACCATCCAGCAGTGAAGATGACTCCAATGATTTCATTGATGAAGAGCCTCCTCAGCCGAAGGTCAAAGAACATTTCATCTGGAAATTTTTTAAGTTTCCAGCAGACCAGAAGAAGGTGAATGCACCAAAAGTAGAGTGCAGGATCTGCAAACAGGTCCTGTCACGGGGTAACCCCCCAAAAAAATACTCTTTTGGCAACTTCACCATGATTCGCCATGTGGAGAGGAGGCACCCCCAGAATTTTGCCCGGGAAAGTGTCAGGGCTCTGGCACAAGAGGTTCCCAGAGATGGGGCCTCTACATCAACAGGAGGAGCAACTTCTTCTGGAAGAGAACAATCACAGGAGCAGGTAGCAAACATACAACCTGCATTTAACCATGGGGTCGTCAGATGCAGATACTGCAATCAACTCCTCACCTATGGGGAGCAAAGTGTCCTGCTCATGGTTCGAGCATTGGAGAACCATCGCTGCCCTTCCCACCCCTAATTTTTTTCTTTTCTTTTTGCTCCTGTTGAGCAGTTTCCATTCCCTGTTTTTGTTCCTGTTCAGTTAAAAGAAGAAAACCAAAAGTTCTTTTCAGAACTACCTCCAATTCTCATCAAAGAGCTATATTCTTAAAAAATGAAGAGTAAGTGAAATATAGTGCATTGATAATTGAAAGGAGAATGAGTAAGAAAGAACAGAAAGGTATGAGAGGTGAAAGGAAGTGAAGTAGGAGGAATGAAAGAAGGTGAGTGTTAGAAAAGAAAGTTATGACACAGTGAATAAACTGGAGGCCTCATTTCTGAAAAGTGACGCATCGCTACGTGAAAACAGCGATGCGTCACTTTTCTGGACGCACTCCTTATGACATTCCAGATATGTCATATTTAATATATGACTAATCAATTCGCAAGGAGTTACAGATATGTCAGTATTTCTGACATATCTGTAAACACAAAAGTAACGCATTGCAGGAGTGCGTCACAAAAGTGACGCAACTCCAGTAATGTGTCCTTTCACATGGAAAAAGCACCATGTGAAAGGTTTGCTGTGAAGCAGGCGCAAGATTTTGGCGCAACAGCATCCTAAAAGTGACGCACTGCGTCATTATTACCAAGCTTTTTGCAAGGAACACCCCCTCTGCATGCATTATACCTGACACTATTTTTTAAAAAGTGACGCATCTAGGTACATGGGTCACTTTTTAAAACTCTGCGCCACATTGTATCTGCATCAGGTATAATGTATGCAGAGGGGGCAATCCCTCGCAAAAAGCTTGGTAATAACGACGTACTGAAATCTATGAGATTTCTCTGCGTCACTTTTAGGATGCTGTTGCGTCAAAATCTTGCGCCTGCCTCGCGTCACTTTCATGTTTACAGATATGTGAGAAATACTGACGTATCTGTAACTCCTTGCAACTTGATTCGTCATACATTAAATATGACACATCTGGAATGTCATAAGGACTGTGGACAGAAAAGTGACGCATCACACCAGCAGTGTAATAAAATGTGCCTCGTTGCACTATATTTAAAGGATGCAACAGCATCCTAAAAGTGACGCAGTGAAATCTCAAACATTTCACTGCGTCGCTATTACAAAGCTTTTTGTGGGGGAACACCCCCTCTGCATGCATTATACCTCACGCAGATATAATGTGGCGCTTGATTTTAAAAAGTGACCCATCTACCTAGATACGTCACTTTTTAAATATAACGCAACGAGGCACATTTTTTTACACCACTGGTGCGATGCGTCACTTTTCTGTGCGCACTCCTTATGACATTCCAAGTAACGCATTGCTGGAGTGCGTCACAAAAGTGACGCAACTCCAGTAATGTGTCCTTTCAAATGGGGAAAGCAGCATGTGAAAGGTCTTGCCTCAGTCTAACACCTGCTGTAAAGCAGGCACAAGATTTTGACGCAACAGCATCCTAAAACTGACGCAGTGAAATCTCAAAGATTTCACTGCGTCGCTATTACAAAGCTTTTTGCGGGAGAACACCCCCTCTGCATGCATTATACCTGACGCTATTTTTAAAAAGTGACGCATCTAGGTACATGGGTCACTTTTTAAAACTCTGCGCCACATTATATCTGCGTCAGGTATAATGTATGCAAAGGGGGCATTCCCCCGCAAAAAGCTTGGTAATAACGACGTACTGAAATCTATAAGATTTCTCTGCGTCACTTTTAGGATGCTGTTGCGTCAAAATCTTGCACCTGCCTCGCATCACTTTTATGTTTACAGATATGTCAGAAATACTGACGTATCTGTAACTCCTTGCAACATGATTCGTCATACATTAAATATGACACATCTGGAATGTCATAAGGAGTGCGCACAGAAAAGTGACGCATAACACCAGCAGTGTAATAAAATGTGCCTCGTTGCACTATATTTAAAAAGTGACGCATCTAGATAGATGCGTCACTTTTTAAATATTGCATAACAATGCGCATTTTTTTACACCGCTGGTGCGTCACAAAAATTGACGCACAGGAGGCACAAAACTAACAGCGCAAGGCCTTCATAAATATGGTCCTGGATTTTCCCCGTGCTTCGACGGTGCGCGTACCATGCGCTTCCCCCGCGCAAAACGAAAAAATTTTTTTAATGCCCTGCAGGACCCTATTTTAGTCCCTACATCAAACCTAGGGGGTCAGAGGGGGTCTACTCTTCCCCCTTATGGTCATTTGCCCCTTTTTTTTTCAAACCCCTTGTGTCTCGATTTTACCGAGACACAAGATGGCGGCCGCTCCAGACTGTTTAGAATGTTTACAGACACCCAAGAGCCAATCAGCTTTCTGCGCGCAAGTCGCGTGTCGCGCCTGGAGCGCTTTCAGGTGCGCGCACCGGAGAGCGCCTATAGATATATATATTTTTTTTAACCTAAATTACTCAAAATCCACTGCAGCACATATCTTGAGACATAGCAAAGGCACATCGGGCTACCAGTCCCTACAATTTTGCCAAGTTTGGTGTAAATCCATTCAGCCGTTCGGGCTAAAAGTGAAATTGACCGCCCTATGGAAATTAACATGGGGAAAATGCGTTTTGGGACCCCCCTTTTATCTCGGCCCCCGCTTGACGTATCCCCCCCAAACTTTCAGGGAAGGACCGGAGCTCGACGAGGCCATTTTCAGGAAATTTTCAGGCAGATTCGTCAACCGGTGCTAAAGTTATTCCAAATAGAATTTTGAGATTTAACATTGAAAAAAATCCTAACTATAACTACCTACTGGCGACCGCCAGTAGGTAATATATATATATATATATATATATATATATATATATATATATATATATATATATATATATATATAGTATTCGAACACTTACAGCCCTGCAGCAGTTTGTTACAAGGATACGCATTGGTTATATTGATTTCAAAGTGAGTCCAACAAGATTAATGAGAGAAACCACTTTTTGCCATGCCTATAAATGGGGATTTTATGTACTTTTCTTCCAGTGCCTTTTTAAGTAAGTAGATGTTACTTACTACGACTTGCTCTGTATTTTTAGATGTTAGCGATACCTGCATGGAAAATGTTGTGCTACTTGGGCCTTTTGATTCTTGGTTAAGGACATCCATTCCCTAAGTGATGTGCACTGCTGTTTGTTTTAAATAGACAACTTGATGTTTCTTGATGTCTTTGTTTGAGATACCCTTCCCTCCTCGCATAAAATGATCTTTAAATCCTTAATGTTAAGGAGGAAAATGGCAGCTGGACAGGAGCTCTTCTAAGAAGCTCCAGGGCTTAGGATCACAAGTTTGTGAAAATCCCTGGCTATGCCCCACATCCATCCTCTTGCCCGACATCCCCACACGAGGGGATTCTACAGAAACGCATAGACTACTTCAATTCTACCATAGAGCAAATTCAACTGCTACTACAACTACATCAAAGATCGAATGGAAAATAATTCTTACCTGAAGCCTGCTGGTCAGTCCGACGTCCCTTCCTGGTCTTTGACTGGCTGCTAGGGGGGACCGGAGATGAGATGAAGCTGGAAAGGAGGCAGTGCTTCACCTTAACATCAATATTGCTTTCACCCCGGTGCCTCGCCCTTGGCGATCACGACCGAGGAGAGCCATGGCTACAGAAGGGCGCCTTTCCCCGCTAGACCTGGCGAACCCGGCCGGAGACTTGGCTGAGGACCAGGGCAGTGAAATCTGGGCTTCGGATTACTGGTGTCCCACCGAGAGATCCCAGCTCAGAGCAGCCCTTCTCCCTGTGTGGTCCGAGGCGTGAGTGCGGTCCCGTGGTCCGGTGAGTGAATAGGGTACAATACGGATCGCTCTATAGCCGCCATTTCCTCAGATGTTGCTCATAAAGGGTTTATTCACACTCCCCTCAAGAATAGGCCTGAAATAGCTCCCCAGCAGCAGCCTTAGAGGCTGTATCATCCGGCTCCTTCCAGGGTGGAGTACTTTCACGGAAAACAGCAAACCTAAACCGATCTGGTAAAAAAAAGTGACTGTGCCTGACTCCAAGATGGCACCTACCGAGGACGGAACCGCCTCGCGCTGACACCGAAGTGATACAGATGGCTCGTCTCCCACACTAGAGTCAGGGCACAATCTCTCACCATCTCCTGTCGGCCTCTTGGAGCGCCCTGCTGCCATTTGGTGCAGCCATCTAACAGCTCCCTGTACTGTAAGAACTATCAAAATAGAAGAGGTCCTCTCCAGTTCTCTCTCATAGCAATTTGAAAGACAATGGTTTGACCCTGAGCAGCGGCCATTTTAGCATGGACACACTTTCCCCAGTCCTCCTAACTAACTGCTGTTTAAGAGCTGGAAATTCATTTCTGAATAACTACCTATCCTATTGGAGCAATCTCTTAACAGCTGAACAAGCTACAAGATCAAAGGGACCCGAAGAGCGGATATGTAGATGGAGGGCTATCATAGCAACCGGGAGACTGCCCCACAACCAAGGAATTATGCCCTCCTCTCAGTGATAAAAAACTGTGCAACAATGACAGACAGTGCCCCGGACTCCAAAAGTGCTGCCCAGAATGTAGACACAGATGTGTGGATCTGAAACAAGAGCAAATTTTATTCTGCCCTTATGTTAATGTCACTTTGATAAAATGCAGTGCGTCTTCTGCCATGCCACTATACAGTGATGACTTGCATCGGCCAGCTAATAAGACGTGCTGCAACATCGGATGCAGAATGAAGTGTGTTGCCGTTGCTGAAGTAAAAGCTCTATCCTGTCTTACCCTCCAGCCGATGGTCTCGCCCTTCTCAATAAACCCCATGATGCCCCAGCCGTGCTCATAACCATGACTGTCGCCTCAAACTTTGACTAGCAGCTGTCCCATACAACCTTAAGTCCTTGACTTGTTCTTTTGGCTATGCGTTTCTCTGAGGGCACCCTTTTTATTGAATTGTAACCCTCTTTGACTGTCTGGAGTCCATCCTTGTTCTCTTACTCAGGCTGGTGACTTTGCACCCTACACCTGAGTCCCGTTACTTTGCGGAGTAGAGAAACTGAAACTGGAATTCTCCTCACATATATTTCTTAATCTTGGGGAACAAAGTTGTCATGTTATATGGTTGTCAGAAGCTAATCCCTTCTTGTGTATTCGAGAAAGTTTCTAGTGACCTCTGAGCTAGCTGGCATTCCCAATTAAGTTTAGCATACTCAATAGAGACCTAGTCGACCTAAGTCCTATGTCTAAACTATCATTTATGTTATTCCAATGCGCAGAGACTATTGGGAATATAGGAACTACACTACATGGCGCCCAACGTTTGGTAAGGCGATAATTTAACGCTAGATACTAGAGTAACTCAGTTGTGCTTTTCACACAGACCCCTTTTTCCGTAAAAACTCCAATAGACGTCTGGAGTGGGTAAAAGGTTAGTATCCGCCAGAACTAAATAGGACGAGAATCCTATGTATTAGTTTTTCGGTTTATTCATCGTTGAAGGATACAGTGTTCCAAAATATTGTGCACCTAATCTTTGTTTCCTTGAAAACATACTCTGCAAACTTTCGGTCTACAAAATGGTGGAGAGTGACGACGAAAGGGAGAGAGCTAGAATAGCAACTCAACTATTAGGAGAAGACACAAGTCTTCAGCAAAACAACCCGGATGCAATAATCATACCGGTAAATGTAAGAAAGAGTGTAACTTACAAACTAATAAATAATGGAGTATCATCGAGGGGTGGTACAGTCATATTTGTGGTAGAGGTACATGAGTATCAGCAGACAGAGGTATTCTATTCATGGAGAACTTTTCCAGCAGCAAATGCTGTCACACACGAGTTCCACTACTACAAAGCAGAGGAACCTCCAGCGGAATACGTTCCTTTCGAGGACATCGAAATTCCACTAACTTACCAGGAGCATCAGCTCTGGTTTAATGGCGCCCTAAAACATAAAAATCACATTACCAGGCTCGGTCCACTAGGTAGACCAGGAGCCACATGGCCGGTTCTAGCCAGCTATACACCACATCCTAAGATTGAAGAAATGTCAGACAGAGGACTGTTAGTTCAACTAAAACAATTAATTAAAATACATAGACAATTAGTCCAATATGTCATGTGGACTTTAACAGTCCAACCAGCAATAACAATTCCACAGCCAACCCCTTATCAGGGGAATACAAACAAAATTACACTACAGACTATACAATCAGTCCTTGGTAAATTACCCGCAAAACGGGAACAAATTCCATTCTGGTTGTCTCAAAAGATTACTCAAATAGAGGCAGTATTTCCTGATAGTACACCTCATGAAAAACACAGAATTCTGACAATCTGTTTACCAATGGGGATCGCACCAGATGTGGAAGACTGTGACACTTGGGGAACAGTCTTTGCTTCAATCTACACAAAAACACATGGTGTTCCATCTATGGCCGTTATACCAGACGTACTAAGACAGATTCAAAATGAATACGGTCCCGAGCCTGCTTTAAATCAAGGTATGAAATTACTGAAAGATTTTAAACAAGTCTCGGCTATACTACTAGCCAACATAAAAGGAGAAGCAGCATCAGTGGTGATCCGCCAAAAATTAAAAGAAACAGATTTAGCAGAACAACCTTTTGAACTTGCCAGAATAATTGAAAAATCCCATGAATAATTAGGTAGAGATAGTTTGGGTGGGAAACCACTAAAACCACAACTAACAGAAAATCCTGAAAAAAACTTTCATTAAAAATAGTTTAATTACTCCTAAAGAGAAATGGAAAACTATCAGACAGACTCTTCATAAAGAGAAACAGTTTCAGTCTAGAGGAAGGTCTCCCCAACGGAGAGATAGATCTCCAGAACGGGGGGGTGAAGGTCTCCACAACGGGAGCCCTCTGAGAAAAGATATAACCTCAGAAATAGGGATAATTTGAAAAAAACCTGACAGATATCAAGATAATGATACACGTCCCTCTCGATCTTTCCAGACTTCCTCACAGAAATCGGAAAGAAGAGGACGGTCAGAATATAAAGAAGAGCGCGTCAAGTCCAAAGACAAGGAACCCGCTCACCAAAGTAAAAAATCTAAATTTTCCAAAAAGAAAGTAGCAAGCATAAAGATAAAACATGCCGAGTATCCTGAGGACACAACTCAAGAACAGAGAGAGGGCCCAAACAATGCTAGACAGCGCAGCAGAAGTGACCATAGCTCGCAAGATCCTGATGAATCTTCTGAAGACAGTGGACATGAATGAGTACATTCAGGTGGAAACTGCAGACACCAGAGTTAGTGTACCCCATAAATTATGTGAAATAACATTGCGTATAGAAGGGGACATAACTAGGAAAATAAGAACTCTTTTTTGGGAGAAGCTATCTAAAGGCTATGATATTCTTCTAGCTGGGAAAGACTGGCCACCAGAATTTGTTAGGGAGTGCCCACATGGCGAATAAATGATTATGCCTGCCTTCTCAAATCATATTCCAATTCATAAAAATATACATATTCAAGAAAATGGGCAGTGGCCCAAGCCCCTGCATTATATAAAAATCATGTAGGATGGGATGAGGAATCCCCTCACCATAAAATCCAGTTAAAAAATCAACCTACTGCACAAAGGCAGTATCCTGTTAAGCAAGAAGCTAAAAAACAAGTCAGGGAGATCTTAGATCAACTTGAGTACCAGGGGGTGATTGAAACATGCACCTCACAAATGAACAATCTTTTGTTTCATGTCTTCAAACCAGACAATTCATATCGTCTAGTATAGCACACGCAGGTGTTTCTGCCACAGTATCTTTATTAAAACAGAGATATTGGTGGCCGCCCATGAGGAAACAGACTAGAAACTATGTTCTAGACTGTGAAATATGCAAAAAAATTAAAGTATCAACAGTGAAATGTCCTGCGCAGATGCCCCTACTGATCTCAGATAAACGAACAGCGTGTGTTTACCGGGACCACTGTGGTCCTTACATAGGGACGGTAACTATAAATATATCATGGTAGCAGTGGATTCCTGCACAAGATTCTTTTGGATATGGCCAAAGCGCTCGGTGACGCCAGAACTGTTATAAAAGATTTGCGAGTCTTTATCGGCACATACGCAATTGGCACTCTACATTCTGGCCAGGGTCCTGCGTATAGCTCTCGAGCTTACACGGAGGCCATGGCCAGCTTGGGCGTTGCATTGCGGTACTCTAGTCCCTTCCATCCTGAGGGTAATGCGGTAATGGAAAGAAAAAAACGTGACATAAAGCAATCTGTAACAGCGAGGGTATTAGGTTCGGGTGATGGGTGGGTCAAACATCTAATAAGTGTCCAACATAGTCTAAAGATTCTGCAAAGAAATTCTCTGGGTGGAATCACTCCGTATGAACTTTTGTTTGGTACTAGAATGATAATTGAAGACCTCGATAGTCAGACTTCAATGGTGGAACAAAAAACCTTTGATATCAAAGATCGTTTAGCTGTTTTACAGGACTTAAATGAAACAAGAAGAAGTCTGAGTAACACAAAGCTAAAGCCAACGGCCACTGAAGAAAAACCACCTGTCCCAGCAAGACCTGTCTGGATTCCAAAGATTGGGGATCTGGTAAGAGAAAAGATTGCGGTGAAGAAGGAATTTGGGCCTTCTTACAGAAAAGCAGTACCTGTCTTAGCAATCAACGGAACAAGATCAGTAGTACTACCGCCCCTTGCTGGTAAAAAGGAGAACAGAGTTGTATCAATCGACCTGGTAAAACCACAATCATGTGGCCAATAATATGTAGTAGGCCCAGTGGACTCCCATGATGTAGCAGAAGACCAAACCTTGCTACAATTCAAGAGGTTCAAACTGAGAGACTAATCACATTTGATAAACCTGCAGTGAATAAAAAAGGACTATGCAACAAAGTCATGGAACTTGTGTCTCTTGAAACCCAAATTGCAACAGTTCGTCAAGACACACCTGTCTACAATGATGTAGCCTCTGACTATACTAATATGACACAGGAAGAAGCAACTACAAAGATTAATAACAATCCTGATGCGATTCCAACAATTGACAGAACTGCCTCTGGCTATTTCATCAATTTCGATGACTTTTCTGAAGTGAACATGAAGAAAAGCCAGCAAACAAGACATTCAAAGAAAAAATAACAGAACTCTTTCATCAATTTGGAGAAATATATCTGATTTCATCCTGGATTGAATTGTGGATTGTGTTAGGTGTACTTTTCCTCCTGCTCTGGCTCATTTTAATTTTAAGCTTGGGAAGAATGATTGATGGAAAATACAGTACAATGGACACAGCATGTCAGAAAATCAACTCGGTCCTAAAACCACACAAGTCTTCTCATGTTGAAAAAAGAGACCTGTCATCAGTAAACATCACAGCCATTCCTAAACCTGGTGGTGTAGCATGGGACGCTACTGATTACGACATCAAGGCCCAGTTGAACTCTTGAAGTATCCACACCAGTTCAAGGTTTCACTAAGTGACTTTGTCTCACCAAGCACTTTCTCTGATAATTGGGACTTTGAGACTATTAATAATATGATGTCTGATTTAGAAATGTCAGCAAAATTTACAGATCATGGTTATTTAGAAGGTTCATCTGATTATGAAGAAATGTATTGCTGTAATCATTATGGGCAACACTATTTGCATAAATCTGCAAAACCTAGAAATGTTTTAACTTATATTCAATGGGAACATTGTCCAACACCGCCAAAAGGTAGCTCAAAAACATTTTATGCAAAATTTCCATACTTCTCAGGGTTTAATGTCACAGATCCAGAAACGTTTTATTTCAAAAATGTGAATAAGACAGGAATGAAAAATATGTTGACCAATACAAAACAGATATATTCTGCAACATTTTATGAACAATTGTCTACATTTGGTTTTGAATTCTGGAAACATAACATTGAAACAAAAACAATCTGGGGTTCAAAAGATTGGCAAGTACAGGGGTTCGAATCATTATTCAGAGCCTGCATGATCCCAGAATAAATGTTGTTCCTGAATGACACCATTCAACAAACTACATGTCTTGGCCTAGCCAAGATTAAAGATTTAAACAACCCGTCTATACCAAAGCCTATGCCTTATAGAAAAAGCACTACAGATGAGGTGTTATACGTGTCCCATATTTTACACCAAAACAGAACTAATCCTGATTGGAAAACATGGTTGATCTGGCCCACAGACACTAATAACTGTCAAGATAGATTCCTGGACAAAACACAAGGGTTCAAACAGAACAGGCCAGACCCAAGATATTCCCAGAGACAACATACAGGGATAATAACAACATACAGTGTAGGAAAACTATGCCTCGAATGGCTACAGAAATCCACACTACCTGAAATTAAGCAACACTTGACTTTACTTAAAGAAGGTGCTGACTTATTGGGACCTCGCAAACAGCGTCAAAAAACGTTTCACATACGCCGGTATATATGCTGCCTACAACGAAGCTTGGAAAATAACGCAAATTGAAACTGCTGAAAAAATACGAGAAATTGATCGTATTAATTTGGAAAAATCACTGTCTGTAGTAGACAATGGGTTAACGACTCTGTCCTCCAGAATTTATTCTTTGGACAGCATTGTATCATCTGCTATTGATATAATAGAACAGGATATGTTAATGTTACAAAATGGCCAGTCCCAATTACGTTCTATTGTACAGTTAGGCTGGACGTTACAAAATCTGCGTTCAGGCTACGTGCCTTGGCGTCTAATCAACACAACGTCATTATTTTCTATCTTTAACCTTACAGATAAACAAATCTCTTTGGCACAAAAAGCAGCAGACTATACGGTGCTGAGCATTGAAAAACCAGAAAGATTACCATTAACAGTTTCCGAGAGGCCTGTCATTGAATGGATAATACGTGGTACAATAACAATACCAATAACGACATTCCAGTTTCAATACTGCCTACAGCATATACCAGTAGGCCTGTATGAAAGGTAAAGGATACATTAAGTCGACCTGGAATTTACCTTACACACATAGATGTTGGAGTGGGCATAACAAAGAAGCCTGTGAGGGTTCATCTAATGACCTTCCTTGTAACTTGCACGGCACCCGAGCCACACAAAAAGAACCTGTTTTCAGGCAGCTTTCCAACGGCAGCTACTTTATGTTAAGTGACCACAGCTGTTGTGGCATGTTGCCAGAAACGGCCTATCTCGTCAGTGTTACATCCAGGGTCACTAGTTATATGCACGTATTGTATCCAAACAGCAAGCCAGACAAGGAGGCAACAATTTGGCCTTCATTGAATATATCTTTTATTCAAATTGATACATTAAGCAGAATGAAAGCCATTCTTTTACAAAAAACGGTGCCTTTGACCTCGTCTAGAGAAACGTATGATCTGCAAGTTGCAAGGATCTCAGCAGAGATACATACATTATTATCAACAAACTGCCCCGTACATTTCGTAGAAATGTTAGGTCAAATTTTAAACATGTCAGATACCAGTGGCATCACACATGTATTTAAGACACTTTTTTCAGGACTGTTAGCACCCTTTGAAGCAGTCCTGAGCATTTTTCCGAATTTCGTGCACTTTGTGTTCGGCGGTCTGTCTCTCATTTTGGGACTCGTAGCAGGAATTCTATTTTTATTCCTTCTGCTCCGATATGGCAAGTCCAGTCACCAGCGGTACCCAGATTACCATGGAACAAACGATCCAGGCAATGCTGTACCGAAATAAGATTGCAAAAACAACAAGTGATGGACCGAATGTGGATCAATGTCACACATTCCCCCAGTCAAAAGATCTGGGACCAAATCCATCGTTTTTTTGCACTCCACACCACCCTGGGTTAGACAATGGCGATATGCAAATCAGCTCTGACCCTGTTGCCCCATGGGAACAGTCCAGTCCGAACTACAAAAGCCATGTCCTTCCCAGAACGGAATCAAGCATCCGAGGACCGGACCGGTTTCGAGGTAACACCTCTCATCAGCCCGGCTAGCTTGACTCCAAGTGGTGTGGAGTGCCTGGGACCCACGTCTGGGCATCCCCAGCGCACTTAGGGCGGCAATTGCAAAAACAACAAGTGATGGACCGAATGTGGATCAATGTCACACATTCCCCCAGTCAAAAGATCTGGGACCAAATCCATCATTTTTTTGCACTCCACACCACCCTGGTTTAGACAATGGCGATATGCAAATCAGCTCTGACCCTGTTGCCCCATGGGAACAGTCCAGTCCGAACTACAAAAGCCATGTCCTTCCCAGAACGGAATCAAGCATCCGAGGACCGGACCGGTTTCGAGGTAACACCTCTCATCAGCCCCGCTAGCTTGACTCCAAGTGGTGTGGAGTGCCTGGGACCCACGTCTGGGCATCCCCAGCGCACTTAGGGCGGCAATTGCAAAAACAACAAGTGATGGACCGAATGTGGATCAATGTCACACATTCCCCCAGTCAAAAGATCTGGGACCAAATCCATCGTTTTTTTGCACTCCACACCACCCTGGGTTAGACAATGGCGATATGCAAATCAGCTCTGACCCTGTTGCCCCATGGGAACAGTCCAGTCCGAACTACAAAAGCCATGTCCTTCCCAGAACGGAATCAAGCATCCGAGGACCGGAACGGTTTCGAGGTAACACCTCTCATCAGCCTCGGCTTGGCTCGTCTAAGAGATCTGAATACCACATGGTTTCTATCATTCAGACCAATCTGGCAAGATTGCATCTTACCTGCTCTACGATGCCTGCTCTGCGGAGAAGAATGCCTGTTAGACATCTGTCTCTCACACGCAGTGCCTATGGATGTCGATACGTTGCTTGGTTCGGTAACGGCTCATGCAACGTGTTGTCCCCAGCGGCTACCAATTCAGAAGACGGCATTCTTTGAGATCTCACCATTATGACCAGGTGGCGGTGAGGTACGAGATGAAAGCGACACACAGGTACAACTTTCTGTGAACATTACTGATCCAGATGACTCTGACAGTAATGCATCTCACATATGCACTATTTCTACTTTTTCGGAAATGGCCCAACTTTCACCTACTGTGGTACACGAATTATTTGCCAGCCTATCTGAGTTAATGTTTTTTCCTAACAACGAGAATAACTCTTGAGAAACAAGCACACAGCGTTCCCTGAACTTTGATTTCGGCCTTCAGTTTTGATAAACAGAACTTCTAAAATGTGGAACTATTTTTTACTACAACGAAATTATTTTTTTTCAATACCAAAATATTTACCTTTTTTTTTGCGCAGAGTATTCTGCTTAATGTAGAACTATTCTTAGAGAACAAGATTTCTATTTTTTGATACCTAGAGACAATATTCAAACTCAGCCTCTAGCACATGTACAGTATTATATAAATCTGTGTTGAAATGGTCTCGACCTTCTCTTCTGTATTAAGAGCCATTTCGTAAATGTAATTTTGTGAATCATTCAGCCAGCATTTCAAATGTAAAACTATATGCATTATTTGAATGATACCACTGCTTAGAAAACGTACAGTACAATACTCATTTTTCGTGTACAAACCATTTCAAATGCATTTTTTGTATTTTTGGGGTGGGATTGTAAACACATGCTTAGAAATGTTATAACTGCTTAGTATTTAGTAAAGATGGACATTCTACGTGGAGTGGGTGTGGTAAATGTATCTAGGGCTCTAGTGTAATTTTCCCGATTCATGCCCTTATATAGGTATAACTTATCATATCCTTATATAGGCATAAGAATCATAACCATATTTAGGCGCAGCCAATGTAGTGCAAATACTGCATGGCTACTTCCACTAAGCTCCTAGAGTACAACGAGTTCTTGAAGACAACCAGCCTTCAGCAGTACGGGACTTCCTCCTGCTTCAGTATTGATTTGTTCCAGAACTCCTGGAGCGTGTAAAGAACTTTGAATTCTTAGTGATGTTATTATGTCCACCCTTATATCAAACTTGGCACCTTCCAGGTATAAATATACCCACATCTGCACTAGCAAACACACGGTGGTTTGGAGCAGATCGACTAACTACTTGCCAGACGCCCTGCTGTAGTGAGTGCCGAAGGAAGCCGACCCTCCAGCTGACGCACTGAGAGAGACACTGTCTTTTCTCCTGCCGAGAAATCCAGCTCCTTAATTCTATAACCAAGGTACGGAGCTGATTAGACCCTTAGAGAATTCTTGGATAGATTCTTGGCAGAAACTATTTAACTCAAGCTACACCTCACTTACTTCTTCCCTTGTACTAGACTTAGGTTAGGTGCACCGGGGTAGGTGTATTTTAGATGCACCAGTTGAGTTTCTTTTAGTCATTATTTATCATTGTATGTATTTTATCTATTTTAAGAATCTAATGGCTTAGAAACCACATAATGCTTTTACAGTATTATTTCACAATACTCCTTTTACTGTACGCGCTTTACTTCATAGCAAGTATTACGATTGTTGCAATTAACTTCTCTTGCATGAGAAAGAAGACTGCTCAATAAATAACCTTTGTATTGAAAACGCCCGTCTCTCTATTTCTCTGCAAAAGCCCTGGTGAAACAAAGCATGCACGATTGACTGAGTGAAATAGGCATCTATTGTTTCTGCGACTCTGGAGATATATTTCTTATTCTTGGGGAACAAACTTGTCATGTTATATGGTTGTCAGAAACAAATCCCTTCTTGTGTATTCGAGAAAGTGTCTAGTGACCTCTGAGCTAGCTGGCATTCACAACTAAGTCTAACATACTCAATAGAGACCTAGTCGACCTAAGTCCTACGTCTAAACAATCGTTTATGTTATTCCAATGAGCAGAGCCTATTGGGAATATAGGAACTACACTACAAGTTACAGGGCACAAGGTACAGGGGCTAGGTGGCGTAGCAGGCAAGGGGAGAGATTAAGGGGAGAGGGGATAGGAGCAGATGAAGTAGACAAAGAATGAAAGAGGGAAAGCGGTAGGGGGGGTGATAGAGAGCATGAAAGAGGGGGGAGGATGTAGGGGACGTAGGCCGGTAAACGGGTAAAAACCGCGTCCAAGGTCTGGTAAGCTGAGATCCAACAATGTTGCGAGAATTCGTAGGAGGGAGGGGTGGTAGGAGCCAAAGTAGGGAGATGAGGAAGACATGTGCCCAATGTCTGGCTGGGTAGGTGATGGTCAAGGGGAAACCAGGGCCAATCTTCTCTATAGCTGTCTAGCAGCTCCACCCGTATCAGCCATGTTCCTCCGGTCTGAATTAAAACACTCAAGTAAACGACACAGATTACATAAAAAAGGGAATCTATGGTGTTCTCGATAGTATAAACTTAAATTGAAGGAGAGAGTAGCACTGGATGTTTCTGCGATTGGTCCTTGATAATTTAACATACAGAACTGTTTCAGAAGAAGACACTCACGAAAATAGGTGATGAAATAGATTAATAAAAAGACACCCCAGGATACTGAGGTCTCTTGCCAGGTTTTTCGGTCCGATAGATGTGCTGTGCCTAAAAAGAATGAATCCAGATTATCTCTACTGGTCTATAGAACACCCAGTACTGCACCCACTGACATCTAGATTGAATAAAATACTTCATTTTCTAGGACACACTCTTAGGTGGTGGTAAGGTGACTTCTTTGGCACAGGTGGACATTTCTTTTTTCTAACTTAAGTACATTAGAACTTGCCTTCTAGCTTCCTGCAGTTAATTATCTCTATTTCTGAAATCATTTTAACTCAAGCTGATTCCCGATTGTGCCATGCCACTCCAGCCCTTATTTATGGGATTCTGTGCTGCACCAGGCTGGTATGACTGTTATCGTCTTAGTAGTTTTGAACCTCTCCCTTCCACCCACAAACATTTCAAGTCACAGACTCGGAGATTTTTTCCAGCTCTATATGTTATGTTGATTCTTCCCTTTTCTTTTTTCTTTTTACTTTTCCTCGTTGTATACTCATAGTCAATACCTATGCTGCCTTTAGGCTTTACTGCAGAAATTGTATTTATCTTGGTATCTGATATATTATAATCAGAGGTTTCAGTATGTTTAGAAATCTGGAGAGCCTTCTTCAACTAGAACAGTTTTAAAAAAAATCTGACTATATAACAATAGGTGGAATCCTCAGGCTGTCGCGTGGAGGCGCCAAAACTCCACTGGCAACACAGTGAAAAGAACCACATATATCTTAGATTTGAAAACTGTTCGGTTGCATCTACTATTAGCTTCCAACCAAACCAGGAACATCCAGAGAATCATGCCAAGGTAAGTGGATTTCGAATATTCAGTGTTCTTAATTGTCAAGAGAAAGGTAGTCTATAAATGAAAGTGCAGCGATTTTTCAGGGGGGTTGCAAGATGAAAATGAAAGGTCTGTTGTGTCAATGCCTAAAGCATCCCAATTGCCAACGAAAAACCCAGCAGGCTAGGCAGCAAACATTGGAATAGTGTTGGCAGAGTAGCCACAGCTTACCCATTTACAGCAGGCCATTGACATAGTGGCATCAGAACGAAAAGAAAAGGTCAGAGATAAAGGGAAGGGGGCTCCATGGTTCAATAAACCACTAAGAGAAAGGAAACAACTCCTCCATCAAGCTGAGAGGCGGTGGCGACAAAGCTATGAGTCAGTAGAGAGAAATGCCTACAAAGCCCTTTTTGCTACTTACAAATTAGCTATCTTAGCTAGGAAAGCAGAATATTATGAGGTAAGGATTGTCTTGGCAGAGAATAAACAAAAAGAGACTTTTGCCATTCTGAAGGAACTCAGTCAAAAAATCCACAATCACATCTCTAGATTGTGATGCTTTTCAGGAGTTTTTCCTTCAGAAAGTCACGGACATCATCTTGGAAATTGCTAGAACCCCCACTGATCCTAATTCCCTTGACCCGACTAGGTCTCCTCCCTGCCTTAGTAGTCAGCTGTCCAAATTCCCTAATCTTGACTCAGCCACTTTGGTATCATTAACAAATCATACCACATCAGGCTCTCGAGCAGACCCTTGCCCTCCGAGGATTTTTGAAATGGCCCTGCCAGGGCTGGAGAAGCAGGTCTTGGGCCTACTCAATAATTCTCTGGATTTGGGATATCTACGAACAAATCTGAAACAAGCCAGAGTCACCCCCCTGCTGAAAAAGTCTGGTGCGAATACCCTGACCTTAAAGAACTATAGGCCCATCTCTCAGCTCCCCTTTCTAGCTAAGATCTTGGAACAGCACGTACTAAAGATACTCTCAAAGTATCTGTAGGTACATTAACTGCTCCATGCTAGACAGGCGGGCTTTAGAGCTCATCATAGCACAGAGCTAGTGATGGTGTCCGTCTTGGACGAGTTCAGAGTTAGGACCGACAGTAAACAGCTGAGTGCCCTGATTTTATTAGATCTGTCAGCAGCATTCGATACGGTCAGCCATAACATACTGCTGAACCGTCTCACGAATCTGGGTATTAATGGGCAAGCATGTCAATGGCTAAAGTCATTTTTGTCAGACCGAACTCAAAGAGTTCAGCTGAGTGAGCAGTTATTGTATCTGGGCTCCCTGACCTGCGGAGTACCCCAGGGCTCTGCATTATCCACTCTCCTTTTTAACATCTATTTGCAACCCTTGGTGGAGACCCTGACTCACATGGATTGTCAGGTCTTTAATTATGCAGATGACACCCAACTTCTTGTTTGGTTTAATAACACCTGCCAGGCTCAGGAGTCAGCAAAAAACCTGCTCAGGTTCACTGTAAATTGGATGACAGCCAATTCATTGAAAATAAATCCAGATAAAACTGAAGTGCTTGTCATTCCAAGAAGGAATAGCCCATGGTGTGATCGCTTTTGGCCTCTGGAACTTGGAGTAGTCCCGGCACCAGTCCCGGTCGTAAAAAGCCTGGGGCTGAAAATCAATTCTGAACTGTCTATGTCTTGTTAGGTTACCACTGTTGTAGGAACCTGCACGGGCTTACTTAGGCAGCTATTGAAACTTGCTCCTCTCTTTTCAATATCCTCACTGCAGTCAATTGTATCCTCCACTGTCATCTCCAGGCTGGATTACGGGAATGCCCTTTATCTTGACCTCCCCCAGAAGCTCCTCATGAGACTACAGGTTGTACAGAACGATGCGGCTTAGACTCCCTAGAAAGACACGAGCCACCCCTCTGGTACATAAATTGCACTGGCTGACTATTAAACAGAGAGCGCAGTTTAAGGGCCTTTGTATCGCCCACAAGGCAATTTATGGTGAGGCACCCAAGTATATAAAAGATCGCTTGATGAAGTATGTTCCCGGCCGGGTTCTACGATCATCTGAGGCTTGCAGGTTAGCTCCCCCCAGGCACATCTCCAAATCTAAAGGGAGTAGAGCATTTTCTGCGTTCCTCCTACAGGTCTGGAATGATCTACCGGAGTACCTGCGCAAGGAACCGGCTTTGCTCATCTTTAGGAAACTCTTGAAAAATTATCTATTTAGAGAGGTGCTAACAACTGCGTAACTCCTGCCTCCGCTGCTGCCTTGACATTTCTTCCCTAGTGACTTGCTCACTCTTCTCTAGATGCGCTTAGAGACCTGATGGTGATTTGCACTATGTAAAAGTCATATAACATAACAACATAACATAACATAACAAGGGTGCAATGATCACCTAGCAGCTGCCAAGGACACCCTGTTAGCAGATAGCTAACTGATCCACATCTTCATAGCCCTCAGTCTTGCTATCCTGTGACACAGGCAGGCCCTGCAGGGGGGTAAAATAATGATAGCCTTTGGAATGGTGTGTCGCTGTGGTTTCTCATGAAGCTCAACATATGTGACAATGGGGAAAATGTTGTTTTCTGTTAATTTAATCCTGAGTCTGCGAATTTGTTGCATCTAGAAAGCCCTGCTTGGAGGAAATGGAATACCATTTAGACAACCTGATTTCAAAATCCATGGAGACTGACCGAGAAATTGGCGTTTCACTGATTGTGGTCCTTGTCTTGATTCTCCTCCAGCATGCCAGAAAAGACTAGAATAGATTGAACCATTTGAGTACCGGAAAAGTAGTGTTAGATGTCTTGGTTTTCTCTCTCTTTTCACATTCTTCTCCGCCAACCTCTTTTTCCTCAAATGGGCTTGTTATCGATGGACAAAGAATTTGGTGCCAAATTTAAAGTTGCTGAAGATTACCTAAAAATTCATGTAACTTTACTCCGTTTTCCTCACATGGTTGGCATCAACTTAAGTTGGATATGAGTGCCTTTGTCCATGATAGGGAACAAAGTGCTTTTTTTTCCAGCACTGTATTATTTTAAATAAACATAAAAATAAAACAGTAGTGTAAATTGGATGCTGACAGTTTCTAGTGTTGACGTCTACTTGCAGAAAGTGAAGCACAGGTAAGTGACAGTTGAAAAACAAATCCGTCAATGGCACACACTGTGTCTTACTTTACTTCTTTGAAAACACAATAGTGCTCTGTATTGGACAACTCATACAGCACAAACGAAGGTGAGCACTACCTTCAACCTGAATTTATTCTCCCATCAGGCCTCGCCTGCTACTTTGTTATAAAAGCCACGGCTTGGTGCTGTCACATGCTCAACATCTTTGCCTTCTTTCTGATTTAGCTTCAGTGCTTCTCCAGCGCACAAGGAGTAAGGTAAACTTTTAAGGATAACACTTTCTCCTGGTTTTTGCAGTGGTATGGCTCTGAAGCCTAGGAAATTGCAGCCCGCGCATGCGTGCAATACTTTGAAACTTTGGCAAAAGTCTTTTGGACCTTCTTAAACACACCAAACGTGCAAACTGTTGCCAACTTCTAGTAAAGTCTCAAAACATGGGGATACAAATGTTGACTTCTTATCGGTATTGACTCATGGTATAAGATTCACTCTCAACTTAGTTACAGTATATTGGTTATTTGTAATGTTTCCTAATATCCCTGTTATTCACTGTTTCATTTAAACTTCGCTTTGATCCATGATGTACATCTTTTCCAACACTTGTTTCACTAGTATCCATGCTTCCTCATGGCAATGATTCTTTTTACGTGAACAATTCAACTGTTCCGAAGCTTTAAACTAAAAATAAAAAACATATATACTAATGAATGGTTGAACCTTGAGGGTATGCAAATTCATAATGTGTGTCATTTCTTTATGGGAGTAAAACACATGAAGCTAATTTTAAAATACTTCCTAAGCATTTAGAGATCCCAGTAGAATTTACCCACACATGTGATTTATTACATCTGCGCGGTGTCACAGTCTGCAGGTGACTAACCGGGACTTGCCTGCGGAACGATTGTGTTCCTTGGCATCCCTCTCACCGGACACCATTTCGAGTTTGTAAATATTATGAACTCGCAATTGTTTTCCCGCACTTGAGGGAACTGTCTCCACACTCATCACGGGAGGGGTACGGATCTAGTGGACCTACCTCACCCCAGGGGTATTTTTATCTGAAGTACGGAAAAACCCTGAGTGGTACTGAGTGCGACGGTCCTGAAGAAGACCAGAGTGACCCTATGGGCACATACAGAGCGGTCGAAACATGTTGACTCTGGCAGTGGTAGGAGGGAAGCCTTGAGATTCCTAATTATCTTGTAGTGGCTTTTTCCCATCCTTTTCCTTCTTTTTAATCATGGTAGGGGTGTCAAGAAAAGCTTAATAACGGTTGTGTTCTGGTTGACACCCTTAATCAGTTTTAAATCACTCTTCCTAACTACACCTTTCGTCGCACTTTCTCAGTGGTGGTCACTTGGTGTTTACACGATTTTCACCAAGATTTGTGTTATATGTCGTTTATGTCCACTTGTCTTGGCTGTATGTCTTGTTAAGAGAAGTTTATTATTTTCTTCCCCCTCCCTAATGCTCCGCCCTGTGTGTGGCTACACCAGGGAGTTTTGCAAGCAGGCCCGATGATGAAGCATGTCACATACTTTGGTGTGTGAATGAGGGCAGTTTTTTCAAATAGAGTAATTTGCCTTATTGGGGCTTTCTCTGTTTGTTTATTTTGTTTATGTAACTCACTATATACACCCCCTTTGTGCGTACATTAGAGTTTCTTGGCGGTCCGGGGTGGTAGAGTATAAATAGTCTTGACCCTCACCGCTCCTTTGTCTTTAATATTTATTACAAATGAACATTTAATTGTGCCCTGTCTCATAAATGTACAACTGAAGCCGGTTAGCTGCCTTATCTACAGATTGGATTTCCACCTTATTCAAGTAAGTCGTTAGACTATCCGTGTCTGTCGGCGAGCGTGCTATATTTTTATTTGCCGCCTACACCAAATGCTATCGGAGCGTACGGAGTCTTCTTATGCAGCTCCCTCTGAATTAAGCTGCTACTTAGGAATCGTTAGAAACCTGTAAGGATACATTAGGTTCAATCTATCAAAGAAACAAAAATAATATATCATTTCAGTGAATTAACTTTGAAAACAAAATCCCTTGTAGCTATCCCTCACTTTTACTATTCAATACCCAAGCCTACAAGGGTATATTGGGTCCTCCCCACCTTTTCTGATTCTGTCTCATAAATGTCAAGGCATATACAAAAGGACAGTCATTTTATCATTGGTGAAATCCAGGGTCGGACTGGTCTATGAGGAGCTCTGGCAGTGGTCAAGAGGCTTATCTGAGATATCAGTGTATGCAAGGTTTTTGGCTCTTTGTGGGCTGGTTCTATTGTACAGCGCTCTAACACCTTCGGGTAAAGTCCGCGCTATACAAAAGTGCATTAAATAAATCACCTTTGGTTACCCGTCCTTGCATTGTACCTCGATTGTTGAGTCTCTCCTCCTTCCCGTGTCATCTTACTCCCCATTGTTTATTTATTTCACAGGCTGTAGGCAGGACGGAAAGTGCATGAGGCAATTATTTACTAAAGAACATGGTGGGCTATCGTCTCTGCTTACACTTATGGCAGAGTGGGATGTAATCTACGTCGCTGTTGTCAGAGCTTTGCCACTTTCCCGTTCTTTTTGAAACCTCATATTCTATGTGCAGGAGGAAACGTGCATTAGGCATTTATTAATTAAACAGCATAACAGTCAATCGTCTCAAGTAACACTTGTGGCCGAGTGGGTAATACTAACGGGTACTAAAATAAGAGCAAATGGCTACTTAGTAGCTGATTACTCCCCTGTACTTTGGTGGCACCTAAAACTAAAGTTCCTGACATGCTATGCTGCCACCAGGAAGCCGTGCACACTTTGCAAGGGGCCAGTACTGGGACCGGGTGCGACTGATTCTTTATACTATTGTTCCCTGTTTTTGTTTCGGCGATGGTCGTGTTTGTGGTTATTCAGCCTTAAAAAGCTATTCATAATGTTCCAATCGCATTGCTGTGCGTGCCAAATCCCCCAAGCCGCATCCTGTTCCTCGCACACTCAATGGTGAACGTGCAGGTTTCTCCTCATATCAGCTCCAAAGGAATCAGTGCTCGCAACCGGTCGGAGAGAAGGTATATTTCCATTTTTCGGTTTCGCCTGGCGAACAGCTGCGCAAGCAGCGTTTCGCGCAGGCAAAATCTTATGTTAGAACAGTATGGCCTTAGTTCCGCCTCTCTCTTTCATTGGCTAGCTCCATAAATGGAGGCTAGCCATTGGAAGAGAGATCTGTCCGTCATTCACCGAGGCGATTGCTGGCCGTTCCGTAGAATTTTTCCCTTTTGCCTACGTCATGCGGCTGTGGGCGTGTTTATTTTTTTTGGGAGGGAGGTTTTTTTTTGTCATTCCGCCGACCGCCATCGGAAGAAGTCGTCCTTGGTGAGTGCTTGCTGTCCTGTCTTCCCCCGGCGCCCCTCCCGCTGTCCGTGTGCCCGTTACAGCCCCCGCTCCCGCTGTCCATGTGTGTCCGTTCCCGCCCCCCCTCCCGCTGTCCGTTCCCACCCCCCCTCCTCCCGCTGTCTGTGTCTCTGGCATTGTAAATGCTTGTTTTCACTTTATTCCAATCATGCCATGTGTTTACAGACCTTCTCTCCTTTATCGTCGCTCACCGCTCCTTTTCACTCTCTATTGTCTTGCTGCCCCCCTCCCCGGTTTGTTATCCCATCTTTGCTTTCCCGTTTTTTTGCTCTCCCCCTTTCCCTGTTTGATGCTTGCCCCATACCAACTAGCCCCCCCTCTCCCGTTCTTGCTTGCTTTGCCATTGCTTTCCCATCACGTTGTAGTTTGCCCCGCACCTTTTGGCCTACCAATGCCTTGCTTCCCCTCTCGTTATCACGTCCTTGCTTGCCTGTTTTTTGCCCTCCCACAACACCCTTAACACAGTCTAGGTAAATGCAGGCCACTAGGTAGAAGATGGGATTCGTTTGAACTTCCATGTCATTTGATCACGAAGAATGCACACAAAGCACCATAATCAAGCCCTACACCCTGCAGGTGTGATAAGTCCCTGCTGGGACATACCACATTGAAAGCGGCTGAGGGGGATGGCTCTCTGCTTGAGGTCATATGACTCTGATTTTACTGATATACCTCCAGCCCTCTTGGTTTTTTGACAATGCTTGTCTTATCAAAATCTTAGGAGTAAGATAGAGCAAACATTGGCAAAGCCAATAGGTTTCAACTACAGTTTACCTGCTGTGCATCATGGCTTAAAGTAAAAAAAAAACTCTATGACGTGGCCAGCTTTGACAACATCATAGATTTTTTCTTAAGTTTAAGCCATGTTGCACATCGCTCAACTGCGATGCAACATAAAAAATTTGACAAAACCAATAGATTTCACATATGCGAAACCTTGTGGCTTTTCCAATGTTTGTTTGAAGTGCTGGCACTTAACCTGAAAACGGATCTTGTTGTGGGTCTGCTTATTTGCTTCTTTGGCACATTATTACTTGCCTACAAGAGCAAATATGAACCTGCAAATGTTTTTTGACTTTTTAGAGTTTTAATGAGCATTGGTTATGTAATTATTGTGCACTTATTCAAACTGCAATTTTCCAACTTTAATTAGTTTGTGTAACAAAATTTAATTGGGCGTTAGTTTGGTGTTTGGTGTGTGAACATTAAATGCTTTTTCAAGGGGACTTGCTGAATACTCTCGTTCTCAGCCTTCGTTTTACACCCTCACTTTCAACTTGAAAAAAATATGAAGTAAAGTGCAGTGTAAAAAAAAAAAGTTGAGTTGTTGAATAAAAGATGTTACGTTTATTGTGCAAATGTGGATGTGCGCTGCATAGGCATGTCTTATTGTTGGTTGCGCATAGAGGAGAGTTTTCTTAATTAGTAGTTTGTCGCTTGTTTTTTTCACTGCACAGTTCATTAGCAAATAGTTTGATGGCGCAGCCTTTCCACTGGGTCTGCCTCCGTTTGTTAGGCCTGGAATAGTTTATTTTCTCTTGCTTGCCTCTCACCAGTGGGTGTGACTGACTCTGTTAGGCCTGCAGTACTTTTTCTTTGCTTGCCCTATCCATGGGTGGGGTTATGTTTGTTAAGCCTCCAGTGCTTTCTTTTTTTTTCTAGCCTTACGGTGGAGTGAGGGATGGAGGCGGGTGTGCTGTTTCATTAAGAAGTCTTTAGCTTATGTTTGCTGTAAGAGCGTGGTTGATGTGAATGGATACCGTTGTTTATTGTCGGGTCTCTCTTATCGTCCACTCCCCTTTAGGCACATTCTTAGTGAGAGGACCAAGGCTCCCACTGACCTTTTGATAAGTAAACTAAGCAAGGAAAATGACTAAAAGCTTCTCAGGTCATGTAAATGTAAATGTAAATGTATAGGCATTTATATAGCGCACTACTTACCCATAGGGTCCCAAGGCGCTTCGACCGCTGCGAAACCCTTCCTGGCTTCCCTGAGAGATGGTCCCTTAATGGGTATCTCCAGGGTGAGACCAGGCATCCCCGGCGGTCTGGTGGGGCCGTTAGTGAAGATGAGGCAAGCTAATGCCCAGAGTTGCCGAGTGTGATCGCTGATCAGAGTGGGCACCGAGGCGAGAGAATTATCGAGTCCGCTGACCCTGGTCCAGAAACCTGCCACGCTGGGAATCGAACCCTGGTCCCGGGCCGTCCTCTGCTCTCGGGTCTGCCGCCTCTAACCAGTGAGCCACACTACTTCACTACGTCATTAAATATTTAGCACTGTCGACTATGATCTAAAGATTGTAGTGTCAATTTGTAATCACTTTGATCATTTGAAGTGCTCGAATTTTAAGTGTGTAATTCCAAATAGGTCATTAGGAACTAATAGGTATATTTATTTGTTTTATAACCCTAGCAGAAACTATTTTTGCAGGTTGTGAATTATCTGTTTTTCTGGGACATTTTGAGGGCTGGATTGTTGCCAAAACTGATTGCCTTTGTCACTCAGGGTGTGCTACTGGTTATGACCGATGACCAAACCACTTTCCTTGGTGTACGCTTCTCTTAGGCATTTCCTGTTACTTTGAAAATCTGTTGGCTAGTTTGGGTGCTTTAGACGTGTTATGGAAATGACTAAATCTCCTTCTGTCCTTTGTATACGAATGACCAAGATCTGTTGAATTTTAGTACTGGGTTGGGTGGCATGAGGTTTTTGCTTGTTTGATGCTCTCCCATTGAATGGGACATCCGCAGCATTGTACATCAGGCGAACAGGCGCTCTCAAAAGTAGTTGTGCCTAATCCCAATAAAGGCTGAATTGTTTTTAGGGAAAACTGACTTATCTATGCAAATGTGACTGAAAAAAAATATGCACTGCAAACTTGGTTGTGCCTGAACATCTATGTAAAGTTGTGTTTTTACTTTATCACGTAGGATGCAACCATATATTCTGATGAATGACTTTTGCACAGGCGCTTGCATGTAGGACAGATGCAAGTGGGGCTATGTTGACTGACTTCATGAAGTAGTTTATCGAAAGTTGTTTCTAAAAATCAAGTGATTCCATATTAAACTGATGTTGGTAACGCTGCAAAAGTATCCAGTGAGAACTCAATACAAGTTCGAAATTGCATGCTTTATATGTTATGTGGTACAGTTCCCGACACCAGACTACTTACCCAATACGTTTATTTTAGAGTGATCCAGGAAACCAATGAGCAAATTACCGTCCCTAGGTTTAAAAAAAGAAAACAACCTTATCAAATTCTTCTCTGGTATTGTGGTGGGTTTTGGGAACAATGTACCCTTAGCCTTCTAGGTACTTGCATATTGTGTCCACATACAACTGCACTCTATTACCTTATAGGCACTATTGGGGTATAGATATTGTTAGTTTGTGAAACATTTAAGGCTATTTTTTCTTATGGATTTTCTGGTAGTAATGACATCATTAGAATAACACCGACACTGTAGAAAACTACGAACTGTCTGTTGCATCGATCACATTTGTCTTGGTTGACCTCCGGATTCCTGACCACGTCCAAAAGAATTCCGAGTGGATACAAGCTCTGCATCAGAGCACTGACGTTGGTGAAGGGAAATGTAAAACTAACTAAAGCAGAACGCAATGCTGATTACTTAGCTGTTTCATGAAAGTGGGTATGTTTGCTCATATGCAGCGGCAGAATACTGTCCAGCTAGACCTGGCGCAGGGTTGATGTTCTGCTGTGGTGATTGGACTCTAATGAGGAATTAGACCAGGAATGTATTTTTTTGTTTTCTTCCCTAACTTTTCCCCCTTGATTGCTTTACTAATTTGGTGGCCTGTATTGGGAAAACTGTAAGCATCTGCTTTATAAAGCAGTATGTGCAGATTTCATTAAGAATTTGGTTGTCCCTTCATTTTGTAAAGTTTGTTAAATTTTCTTGTTCTATTTTTTTTCAGCTCCCAGCCTTTAGCCTTCACAAATGGTATGTAGAATTCAGTCATTAAGACACATGAAGTGGTTGAAGGAGTAACTGGTATGCCAGACTACTCGAATGGTCTAAATCTGTAGTCTGTTAACTGTTCGTGCTAGTTTACAATGTTTACAATTGGTACTGTGGTTTACAATTGTTCCGCACTTGAGGGTTAGCAGGCCCAGTTTATCCAAGTATTGTTTTGGAAATTGACTGTCTAAAGCCTGGTTTAATTTCTTTCTTTCAGATGGAAACGGACAAGCAAGACTAACAACCGCTCCAGTTTGTTGGTTCACCCTAAGGAGCTCTTGGTTTGGTGGCTCAGTGTTGGTGCTGCCATTGAGGCTGTTATCGGTGCTCTCAAGGGAGCGTTATTGGAATGGGGTCAGCATGTAATAAAGAGACTGGCATTGAACCTTCCTAGTAGTCCAGGTACTGCAGCACCACAGAAGCAAAACGCCCAGGAAGGTAGCATCGTTCTGTGAAGAGCAGCTAGCACATGCCTCATGGTCACCAGGTTTGCTTGTTCTAACTGCTTTGCAGATGTGTGAAGATCTCTGTAAATTGGAGACTTGCTGCGCCCCCAGGGGAGGGAGTGTTTGGACCCAGGTTTGTTAGCATCGCTGCAATGATGTGGACTCTCACTGCACAAGAATGCTGACTAAACCAATTTTTATGAATTCTTTTTCCAGGGAAGAGGGTGTGGGTTTTAAGAGAGGGCGTGGCCATGCGCTTGAGGAATTACCTGCACCTTGTAAAATGTCTTTGGCAAAATATTCTTAAAATCTAAAAATATGAGAACGTTATAGTGATAGAGCGACAGCAACCCTGGCATTACATGTGTTCATTAATCCCTCAGGAAAGTCTTGATTTTTGGAAGCTGGCGCTTAACCGCGAAAACAAGAGGTGGGTGTGTGCGTGTGTTTTTTAATTTTATTTTTTAATAACCTTCCTGCGCTCTTTATTACTTGGCCTCATATGCGTGTGTTATGCTACGCCAGCTAACTATTCCTTCAGAAAAAATCCATGTTTCTCCTCTCAAATGGCCAATCTCCACTCCAAACCTACCCAAGAGAGGAAACAAGATTATTTTTTGCATAGGCAGCTGTGCAAGGCCTCCGGACAGCAGATATGAAGATTTCAATAATATATTTGGAGTTTTTATTAGCCATACTGTTGGGACAGTAAAGTCCCTCGCATGGTAACAGATGTGTACTATTCACTATGGGGACGTTCTATTAAAACTTGGAAAACAGGATGCTGCTATTCATTTAGTGCTTTTAATGTTTTAGTATTTTGTTTAGGAGACTCTATTATTCTATCTGGTACCTTCCCTGCATGTTCAGTGCTTAATCTTGAAATATGTGCCCATGACAAATGAACCACGTTGAGTGATGCTTTAAAATGGCGCTTAAAATTAGCATCCAGCTCCTTAGACTTTTCTTGTTTTGTTGGATTTGGAATCTGGGCTAAGAGAGGTGGAGAGGTGAAGATGTTTATTTAGAATCGTAGAATATTGTTAAGTGAAGGTACCGGAAAAAAGTAAACACGGCTTCCAATTTTGTTGCTGAGCCGCATCTCTGACTGAGCTAGATGCTCTACATGGAAAATGGGAGATTTCCCAACATGTTGGACACTTTAGAGGTATTGCCTATTATAACGGGCTAACTGGCTTGTCTGGGCAGAGAGATTGAAGGTCTGACCAGATTTAACCACTTTGAAATATTTAGTGACCAGTCCCCATCTCTTAGTGTTGCATAAATGAGGGGGAAGTTTCTGAAATCTGACTCCACCTGAAGAGCCAGTATGGCTGGAAAGAGCAAATTTTATGTGAAAGGACATTTTTCATCCATGGACTCTGGGTGTGTGTGTGTGGCTCTGTGTGTGTGTGTGTGTGTGGCTCTGGGTGTGTGTGTGTGGCTCTTGGTGTGTGTGTGGCTCTGGGTGTGTGTCTGTGGCTCTGGGTGTGTGTGTGTGGCTCTGGGTGTGTGTGTGTGGCTCTGGGTGTGTGTGTGTGTGTGGGTGTGTGTGTGTGTGGCTCTGGGTGTGTGTGTGTGTGGCTCTGGGTGTGTGTGTGTGGCTCTGTGAGTGTGTGTGTGACTCTGGGTGTGTGTGTGGCTCTTGGTGTATGTGTGTGTGTGTGTGTGGCTCTGGGTGTGTGTGTGTGTGTGGCTCTGGGTGTGTGTGTGTGGCTCTGGGTGTGTGTGTGTGTGGCTCTGGGTGTGTGTGTGTGTGGCTCTGGGTGTGTGGGTCTGTGTGTGTGTGGCTCTGGGTGTGTGTGTGTGTGGCTCTGGGTGTGTGTGTGTGGCTCTGGGTGTGTGTGTGTGGCTCTGGGTGTGTGTGTGTGGCTCTGTGTGTGTGTGTGTGGCTCTGGGTGTGTGTGTGTGGCTCTGGGTGTGTGTGTGTGGATCTGGGTGTGTCTGTGTGGCTCTGGGTGTGTGTCTGTGTGGCTCTGGGTGTGTGTGTGTGTGGCTCTGGGTGTGTAAGTGTGTGGGTGGCTCTGGGTGTGTGTGTATGGTAGTAATTGCTGTCTGCTGAGCTCGTCCGTAGGGTACAATAGGTCTCACATTTGCGAGAGATTAAGCTAATGGCAATGTAAATGACAATGCCATTTATTTATCTGTTTTCAAAACCAACACATAAATACAAATTTTGTCATTTACAATGCCAATAGCTCAAACATTTCCAAAGGCGAAACCATTGCATTGTAAATGCTTGTTTTTCTTCCCATTGTTGCATCTTGCCGCAATTGTTGCACCTCTCTTGCCCCATCCTGTGTCGTTTTCCTTATCAATGTTCATTTAACGGACTGCAGGCAGGGGTGAACATGCAGGAGGCAATTATTTAATAAAACACGTGGCCGGCAATTATCTCTGGTTACCCGTCCCTGCATTGTGACTGGATTGTTGCCTCTCTCCTGCTCCTTCTCCCGTTGTCTTACTCACCATTGTTTATTTATTTAAGGTAATACTTCTATGTGACCTTTTACTTAGTGCGTGTTTTGTGCTCAAAATGTAGCCAGAGCCACTTGCAGTTGGAATTGAACTAAAATCTCCGGATTTCAAGGGTTGCTAAGAGAAAACAATTTTGTTTCACTTTTTTCATGTTTGTAGTATCGAATTTCACAAACTTTTCGTGCTCTAGCCCCAGCGCTAGCAGGGCATGCACCTACTAATATCTAAAATACTCCGTCATTGGAGGAAATTAAAAGCCCCGGGGCAGCGAAAAGAAGTGCCTCACCAGACGTGAGCGGACAATCTGAGTAAGACGCACCACAAACTACAAAATATATAAAATATAAGACAACCTATCTACCTCATGATACCCGGGACAGATAAATAGTAGCTGTAACTAGACACAATAGGCTGGGGGTACCCCCAAGCAGATACAACGAGGCTCACCGCCGGACGGTGGCATGCCCAACGGACCACAGGACAAAAAGGAACAAACCGAACAAGCCAGGACGAGGCAACAGAGATAGAAGAAGACTGTGCCTTTTTCCCTCCTACCTCAAGGCTATATCAAAGGAAGAACACAAACTCTACCTCAGGGACGATGCGGGGCAGAGGAACTTTGTCGTCGCACACCCACTCAGCAAGTAAGGGAGGGCGGGGGGCGGGAGGGGAGGGATGGGCGGAGGGGGCAGGGGAAGCGGGGGGAGCAGGGAGCGTGTACATGGGCTTACTTTCTATCATCTTCTCTTTTTCTACTATCTTTCCCTCTATACTCTCATATCGAGGACCAGCAAGCACAGGCGTAGAGACCTGGATCCACACACAACCCAGAGACCAGAAGCACACAAGGAAGGGCCAAATAGACTGCGAAATACAAAGCATCATAAATGACAAACAGCAACCAGAGTAGCATCGCGACTGACATTAAGATAGTGTCCCTAAATGTCAAGGGTCTTAACAGTCCGGTGAAAAGGAGGAAGGTGCTCGAGCACCTTCAGAAACTTAAAAGCGACATATATGTGCTCCAAGAAACGAGATTAGAAGCAGCAGACATTGGGCGCATAGGTGCAAACTGGATAGGCGAGGTTGGGGGATCTCCGGCACAGAATAAGAAGAATGGGGTAGTAACAATCATCAGCAAAAACTCCAAACTAGCAGTGGTAGACTCACAAGCAGACACCCAAGGAAGGACACTTGTGACCACTCTTAGAAGAGCGGGAGAAACATTTCATGTAGCAAATATATATGGTCCCAACACCGAAGACAAACCATTCTGGGAGGGGGTAGGAGCACAACTACACACCCTACCGCTGGGAGACCTGCTGATCGTCGCGGGAGATATGAACCAAGTTCTTGACCCAGCGATCGACAAGCACCCACACAGACCAAGCCAAAACGACAAACAATCCCAACATCCTGAAGAATCTTTGCTCCAAACTCAGATTGAGAGATCCATGGCGCCTAAGCAACCCAGATGCCAGAGAATACACATTCTACTCCGACCCACACAACTCATACAGTCGAATAGATTATATCCTTATGTCAGAAACACACACACCTCATAGACCACACAGAGATAGGACCCAGATCAGTATCAGATCACTCGCACATAAGTCTAACCTTATCTGGCAGGCACAACGAAAAGCCAACCCGCAGATGGCGATTCGATGACAGTCTACTCCATCACACCTCAGCGAAAGCCGAGATAGAGGTGTGGTATTGGGTTCCCAAGGCCTACATACTCCGCAGAATACCCATTACACCGAAAGAACTGTTGGCACGGAAACTGAAAAGTACAAAAGACAAGTTTATTAAGACCCCATGGGGTGGTGGTACATTCCTACAGCACCCTTCGGCAATGCAAGAAGTATCACACCGAACTTCGGTGCGAGTCCCTCTTTTATACAGTTTTCAAACAAGAGAAAGGTAGGCGGTACATGGTTACAGAGTTTTAGGTACATATATGGTCATTTTTGGAACACAGCCAACTCATGGGAGGGGTTACAGCACCACTGGTCAGTTTGACGGAACATTCCTAAGGGGTGACTGGTCAGTCGGAACTGTGCATGTACAGGCTTGACCGTTACTAAAAACAGCCTGTTGCTGGGCAAACTCAAGTGGTCAGTGGTATGGGCAAAGGACTAAAGGGCATGCTGACCATGAGGCCGCTCATTCCCTAAAATGGCCGCCGTAACATACAAAATGGCGTTTTCGAATGAGGCCAAGATAAGGGAATAACGTGTAGCAAAGCTAAGCGCTAACCCAGCCATCGTCAAATTACGACAGACGACCCTTTTAGCGTTTAGCTGAAGCTACCTCATAATGGACATAGTCAGGATACTCATCCTCTATATCAATCGACATAATTTGGGCCACTTCTTTATGAAGCATCAATTCATTTTGGGCAAGAGCTCGTCTAGATGGAATACAAGCTGATAAACACATAGAACACAATGCAGGGCCACATTGTATACATAGACACAAGGAGAATATTATCCCAACTATGATACATAAGATTGTCAGTAGCTTCCAGCCCCATGTACTAAGCATTGACCAGAACCACCCCGAAAAGGTCCATGTACCATTGCCCGGATGTATCTCAGCAGCAATTTTGTGTAATTTGGATATGGCATCATATACAGATGGTGAATTGTCTGGAACGTACACACAGCAGCTACTTCCGATAATTCTACATGCCCCCCCTCGATCGGCTAGAACTACATCTAGAACCATCCGGTTCTGGAGCGTGACAATTCTAGATATTTGAAGCTCTTCAGTTATATTTCCCAATGCAAAAGCAGTATCATTAGCTACAGCCTCAACAACACGGGTCAGTCGTCGTATCTTTCGACTGTTTAAAGCAGCTCCCACAAAGGAAAACAAACCCAAATTAAAATCCACATATTGTTGCAGAGAAGTATCGGTCTGATCGATATCTTCAAGAACTACAGCACGTTTGACTCTATTTAGCACAAAATCGTGATATAAAATATAGTCATTATGGTACATTGGTGGGGCAATGAATACAGGGGGCAATACAAAAGATATATAGCACGTGCCTAACCATCCTAACGGGAGACGATGATAACCTTTATTACCACAGATGAAATATGTATTACGGGATGCCACAAATTATTTGCCATTCGGACTGTCAAACGTAAGTGTGGTGTTACATTCACTTTTTCCAACAGGGATTGTACCTTTATTTCGTATGCAAAGATCAGCCTTAGCATCTATAACATTAATAACATGAGAGCTGGACATATTGATGTTCCGTTGATTACTGTAAATTCGGGGTGCAGACACGGTGTCGGGGCGGTACTCTTCCCATTCGAATCGAGTACCCTCAGCTTGTGGATAGCCGTCCCGATCATGATAACATATCTTGTTTAAACGAAAAAGCACCCCCCCTTTTGATGGCCATCGCAGAGTAAACAGAAGAGTATACCAGGCATTGCAGGAACCATTGTGGGAAAACGGGAGTGGGATAAGCGGCGTGCCTCCTTTCTTCTGATGCCCAGGCAACATCCCACATACCCAACAGTTAGAAGTGTTCGTCATATTGTGAGTATGATGCAAAATTTGAATGAAGCTATTGTTCAAATAAGTCTGTCGGTGCCGTTCTTCATGATATGGTAAGGTGAAATGAAAATGCTTAGATGGAGCCGGGGTAGTCGGCAGCAAATGTTCTCGTACAGGCACCACAAGTTCTACTACCCAGGCTATCACTGCTATCACCACAATTGTCAATACAAACAATATGGCACCAAGAATTCTTTTGTCTCGTGATGCAGAAGACGCCATAGTTCAAAAGAGTTCACAATGTCTCAAATATACAAGTAAAAAAATAAAAATGTGAGTGCTGAGCTCCGAGGTAGCCGTTGTTTTCTTCTCCGGGGTCAAGACGGGTGTCGCTACTCTTGGCAGAACTGATCCCCCCCCTTGAGATTCCCGGCTTCCGTTTCACAAACCCCAGAGCGGTAACTCAACCAGTCTCGTACTAAAAAGAAAAAAAAAATCTTCTCCCTATCGCGGCCGCAGATTGTAACGCTGTTGTCCAGAAACGGTGTGGTCCGGGAAGGCTCCCTCAGAGTCGGCCGGCGTCACAGCTGGGCTTTTCTCCTCGTCCAAGATGTCTCTGTAATCAGACAGCAAGGTGGGATTCACCAGGTCCGGAGAGACACGACGGCAGTGAGTTGAATGCACCCACCGCTTCCTGTTGGTCACTCGCACAGCCGTTCGAGTTGCAAGCAGGACTTGCTCGGGGCCACGCCACCTTGGTTCCAAGCTGTTCGCCCTCTCAAACGATTTTACCATCACAAAATCGCCAGGACGAAGATTGTGAGCCTCTCCAATAGAATTGTCAGGGAGCGCTTCTCGAACCTGTTGGTGAATAGAAAGTAAATCATTTGTTAATCGTGCCAAATAATCGTTCATCATTATACAGGGCACATCATGTAACAATCGCGGCTTAGGAACTCCCCATATATTCATTGGCCTTCCAAACACCACTTCATAAGGTGTGAGGCCAGTTCGAGAGTGAGGTACTGATCTAATAGAGAGTAATGCTAACGGCACGGCATCCGGCCACTTCAAAGATGTGGACGCCAAAATCTTAGCCAACTTTAGTTTCAAAGTGGCGTTGTACCGTTTGACATGACCTGCTGATTGAGGATGGAACACAGCGTGAAACTTTTGCTGAATCCCCAATCCCTTCAGCACATATTCCCCAATTTTCCCAACAAAATGAGGACCATTATCGCTCCACAAAAATTTGCAAACTCCATATCGAGGGAAGTACTCTTTGAGCAAAACCTTAGCCGTTGTCAAAGCCGTATTATCTTTCGTGGGGAAGGCCTCAACCCATTTGCTAAAAGCACATACCACCACTAAGACATACTTAAGGTCATTGCAACGCTCAAGCTGGATATAATCCATCTGAAGTACCTCGAATGGTGCAGAAGGTGGAACGAACCCTCCTTTCGGAGTATGTGTTCCTTTTGCAGGATTGTGCTGTAAACATATCAAACAAGTCTGCACTACTCTTTTGGCCGTATTGGCAATCTCAGGATGCTCCCAAACTCGTGTTAACAATCGAGTGATCGCAAGAGCTCCAACATGTGCCAACCCATGTGTCATCTGGACCATCGCTTGCAAGTAAGCTGCAGGCAATTTCCATCGTACCATATCCTTGCTCCTCCAACAACCCTCATCATCCAGCACCCCCTCTGCTGCCCATGTTACAAGTTCTGCTTCAGTCGCTGATTTCTGGATGTCCAGTATCTCTGCTCTAGCATCATGCCATCGCTCGGCCTGCGACTTCACTACATACATGGGGGAGTCGTTTCGTGACATAGCTGTTTGTCTTGCTATACTGTCTGCAAAGGCATTGCCTTGTCCCACTTTGTCAGTGACCTTTTTATGTGCACTGCATTTGATTATCGCCACTTTCTTTGGACAAAGCAACGCGTTTAGGAGGTCACGCACTAGTTCTCCGTGCATAATGTGTACTCCATGCGAAGTCAAAAACCCACGCTCTCTCCAGAGTTGGCCGAAGTCATGCGCTACTCCGAAGGCGTACCGGCTGTCTGTGTAGATGTTCACACATAGGCCAGCAGTCAGTTTGCAGGCTCTTGTCAAAGCTATCAGCTCCGCTGCTTGGGCTGATTTCTGGGGTATTCGTGCTGTTTCTACCACCGTCTTAAGTGTCGTGATCGCATATGCTGCAGAAGTTGTGCCATCTGGCAGCCTCAAACACGATCCATCAACCCACAGTTCCCCATCCACATCTGGAAGTGGCATATCCTGTAAGTCGACACGACCCTTTGTTTGTTCCTCAGTCAGGAAAACACAATCATGGTGCTTTTCCTCCTGGCCCTCTTCAACCGGATATGGCAATAAAGTGGCAGGGTTCAGGGTAGCGCATCTTTTCAGTGTGATATGTGGTGCCAGAAGTGTGAGCTCATATCCTGTTAAACGTGCGCTCGTGAGATACTGCGTTTTCGTTTGATTTAACAGGGCATCTACTGCATGGGGAACTAGCACCAACAATTTGTGCGACAAAACTATTCCCTCACTCTGCCGTATAGCTACTGCTGTTGCTGCAACTGCTCGAAAACACCCAGGTAACCCTCGCGCTACAGGATCAAGCATTGCTGAGAAATACGCACATGGCCTCTGCTTATCCCCGTGTGTCTGCACTAACACTGATAACGCGCACCCATCTTTCTCGTGCACGTACAACGTGAAGATCTTTGTGTAATCTGGTGTACCTAACACAGGTGCAGAACAAAGGGCTTGTCTCAATTGATCAAAAGCATTTTGACATTCATCTGTCCATTCAAGGGGCATTGGTGTAGTTTTGGACAATAACGCTAACAAAGGTTTTATAATGTGCGAAAACCCCATGATCCACTGTCTACAAAAGGACGTTAATCCTATGAAGGCGCGTACATCTCTCTGAGTGCGGGGGACTGGTGTATCTAAAATCGCTTGAATTCGATCAGATGTTAATGCACGCCCCTCCTTAGACAAAAGATGACCGAGGTAGGTCACCTTGGGTCTACAGTATTGCAGCTTTTTCTTAGAGACTTTATGATTGTTCTGAGCCAAAAAGGAAAGCAAAGCAAGTGTATTCTCCTCACATTGTTCATAGGTGTCTGCAGCCAACAGGAGATCATCAACATACTGTATAAGGGCTACTCCGGATCACAATTCAAAAGAGTCAAGCTGTCTTTTTAAAGCCTTGCTATAGATGCTAGGACTCTCTGTGTAACCTTGGGGAACTCGACAAAATCTATACGATTTATTATTTAACGTGAAGCCAAATAGGTATCTGCTGTCAGGATGAATGGGAATGGAAAAGAACGCGTTCTTAAGGTCAATAACAGAAAAGGTTGTTGCAATTGGGGGTACCAATGTAAGCAATGTCGTGATATCAGACACCACCGGATATTGGGGAATGACAATTTTGTTAATTTCTCTCAAATCAATAATAAATCGATAGACTTTGTCATCAGTGTCTTTCTTAAGGATCGGAAGAATAGGGCTGTTACAGACATTGTAAGGAACTTCCTCCACTACTCCTGCAATGATTAAATCCTGAACGATGTGCGTCAGGGCAATTTCACCTTCCCTAGAGATCTTATACTGCGGGGCACGTGGCAAAAGTACTCCCTCCTTGACAGTAATTCGAATAGGCGGAATGAGCATCTGTCCCACATCCGTATCTGAGGTCGCCCATAACGTGTGCGGGAGAGAGGCTAATGAGAGTAATTGTCATTCAAAATAACCCGCACTCCTTCAGGAGCGCAGCGTATCGTTGCTCGAAAATATTTGAGCAAATCAATGCCCATAATGTTATCTGGAGTGTGAGGTGACAACAAAAATGGGCAAAAGCTAAAAAATTTGTCAATACAAAGTGCAAGAGGCTGTGATAATGGGCTAGGAGAGGGTGTGCCATCAAACCCTATACATGTTATCGTACAGGCAGAAGACCTTTTCCGAAGTTGCCCGGCGTTAGCCGCCTCTATACCCACTTAAGTTTACCAAACAAAGAGGCAGGCGCTGGAGACTGGAAGGCAGGAAACAGAAGTTTTATTCTCTCCGGAGGAGAAACACATCAGTTCGGACAGCAAGTATCGTCACGAGGTGCTCTAACTGCATCTCCGAGGCCTGGCCTCTTATACACAGGTTTATTACTTTATTGCATAAAACACATCTCTGTCAACCCTTTGATGTACGGAAAGACATCCTCGGAATCCCCGCTTCAGGCCCGTTCCCACACACATTTACAGTTGAAGTCCCCACCCCGGTCACAACAGATGATGATTATAGCGCAGCTGGACATTCCGCCGATTCACGGAATGTGTGAGGTTGATCGGATCTCATGGGGTGGGGGCTTTGATTAGCTCAAGGATCCTTTGATGGGGGGGGGTGTTTCCTACTGTACAGGAGGAAGGGGGCAATGACAGTACCCGCAGGGCCAGGTGGCGGCTTGGGAACGAGTGAGACAAACGGGCACAAAGGAAAGAGGGGTGTTATCAAGGGATCCGGGACCATGAAAGGGATGGAGGGAAGTGTCGCGCTGGGAACAGGATGGGGTTCCGAGGCAGAGCTGCATGGATGGGGAGGGTTTATGGCCCATGCATGAGAGAGCGGGGTGACCAGTGTGTGGGGGATGCTTGTGAGGGCGAAGAGCCGTGCTGGGGGTCAGTGGCGTGCAGAGGGTGGTTCTGACCAAGGTACCTAAAATGGCGGGTGTGCACGACAAAAAGTGTGGCATCAGGAGAGAAGGCAAGATGGTGCAGATAATGTTTACCAAATCGTATTAATTTTCCACAGTCCTCCCTTTAACATTCCTAAGACATCTTGCTGGCCTATTTCCTACCATGTCGATTGTGGCAGTCATAAGTAAAGAAGTAGGAACCCAGGTGAAGGAGCTATGCATAAACATTACATTTAAAATCTTTCATCTTAGGAGGCGGGCTCATCGCTGAGCTCGTTGCAGGAAAGTCATAGTAATGCAATATCGGACAAGAATGATTTTGTAGTGAAAGCGTTGGGTACATTTCATAGATGCTTATAGTCATTCGGAATATGAACTGATAGGTGATTACATATGTAAGTTCATTTTGTACTTGGTTGGAGCATAATCAATACAATGGTAGCTGGGAGAGAAATGAGACGTAGTAAAAACGATAATCAGGGGTGTCATTGTTCGAAGAGGAGGGGTGTTGCTTTTTCCAGTGTCTTATTGTCGTGGACCATTATTAGTGAGTTCTCAGCATTCTTTGTCGTCTTCTGTTGGCACTGTTGAGCACCGGCGGTGGAGCTATGCGTCCAGCTCTATTCCAGGTCCTGCGTTGCAGGGCATGACCTTTTCTTCGTGTTTCCGGTCACAAAGGTCCTTTCTCGCCCTGTGTCCTAACTATTCTTTTACGGGTACCTTAGACAGGGCACCCAAGTTTCATTTTAGTTCGCAACAAAAACCCTATTCTATCTGAATGCAGTTTTTCTTTCTCGAGTCGATAGTCAAAGAGTTCAGGTGGAAGAAGGGGGTGTGTGAGCGGTCCTTAGGGTAGGTCGGAGGAAGAGGGGATGGAGCAGGGCCAGATCGGGGACAGACCAGGGGGACGAAAAATTTCAGGTAGGTGGGCCCATGATCGGGCTCAGAGGGCGGGGACTTTCGGCATTTGTTGATCATCGAACAGGGGCATCAGGTCAGCCCTTTCCTTTCATTTGGTCGGAAACAATGCCTCGTCCTGCGACTCCTTACTGTTGCGGTCCCGCCTTGGTCAAAGTCGCAGATGATCCACGATCTGCAGTCAGGCCACGTGCTCCCACATCCGGTCTCTCTCTCCTTCGACGGTGGTACCCTTAAATGAGTTTGAAAAGACAGTCTTTAGAGAATTGGCAGTAGAAGGTAATCACATAAGTCTATTTCTCTCCCAACTCCAAGCAACTGGGGAAACATCCGCTACATTGGGGATTACAACCAACGTATGGATAATTGATGATAGGTTTGCTGGATTCCCTACAATTTTCCTTTGTATCTTATTTCTTTGGCGTTTGTTGGTATTACATTCATTGTCGTGGTACGAGGTCTGATACCTATTCATTGCATTTGTTTATTACAGTCACATTAGTTCTTCTGGCAGAGACCTACTTTTCTAGTACGAGTCTTACAAAGCTAAAACGTCCTTCAGGGCTTTGTATTCTACAAAAAAAGTGCAACGTGCTATCACCATGGTCTGATAGGTATCTTTCTGAGGAATGAACCTAGGCTAAACAATTTTCCATTATATCAATGCATCCTATCTTTCAGCTAAACATTTTACTCTCAACAGGGTCTACTGCAACAATTTCTTCATTTCAATCTAATCTTAACTTTGCAAACATCATTCTAATTTCTACATAGTTTCTTACAATCTGGCTACTTCATAAAAACGAGGGGGGGCTTGCGATAACTATTCAACTCATCCTTGGGGTGAGGGGTCTTATGAAAAACAACTAGGAACATAGCAAACTGGGGTGAGGGACTATCGTCTTGCTTTGAGTCGCAAGGGCGTTATCTAGCAGAAGGCTACAGTTCAGTTGGTAAGCGTTCTGGGACATTTCTCAAATTCTAAATTTTGTAGCTTGTTCATCAACAAATCATTTCTAGGAACAACGGCTGGCCTGGGTCGGCCGTAAGTCGACCCATCTCTTACAACCAGGGGTGAGCCACATTTTTCAAACTCTCGTCCGGGGCAGCTGATACAAAACTGGGGGCGTTCTGGGAAAACGGGGGTGCTTCGATCACTTTTACTGTTTGGACATTGAGACGATTCGGGACGGGGAAGGTCGCGTTACCTGAGGCATTTTATCATAGAAGCCACTGACATGTAGTTCCCTGATTACGGGTCAGATTAGGGAACCTCAGTCGTCTTACCTGTCCTTTCCTTTTTGGCCAATTTAAGTTACATCAATATTTAGCAGAAAGGAGAGGTAGTAACATGGTATCAATGTGATTTTATTTAGGACAAATTTGTTCAAATACTTGCGGTATTTGGAGCCAATTGGGTGGTGCACCAGGGATGGGGGTTCGCCAATTAGGTGCCAGTCGTTAGTAAGAGTGGGAGTGTGGAAGAGAGAGAGAGAGAGAGAGAGAGAGAGAGAGAGAGAGAGAGAGATGCAACAATAGGCTAAACAGTACACGTGCAACATGGAGAGTGGCCGTGTACTAAGATAGGCTATTCAGCGCTTTACACAACATGAGACATTACAGGTCTGTGTTAGAATATAGAAAGCATGCAGTTTGGGACGGACGAGCATTAGGCCTGGTACAGAGGGACATGCATTGAGTAAGAAGCACCATTGTGCCGCACTTCTCGCACTCTCGGTCCTTCGCCTAGTTAAATCAATGCTTCAGTCGCACAGAAAACTTTTTCTCAGTTTCAGACATACGTGACATGTGCTTATTCACGCAACACGGGTTAGGGGTGATCGCGTCTCATCATATCATACAACTATTGGTTCTTTCGTTACAAGAGCAGTTTGTGGGTGTCTTTAGGCGCCACCTTGCAGCGTTAGTCCGCGTCATTGTATCAGACATGGCGTGGCTTCAGATCTTCACTATACTCCAGTCGTGATTCCAATGTAACCTGTAGAGGGAGGAAAAGAGGGGAAGGGAGGGGGACAACATTCGAGCATATCACATGTACGGGCACGAAAGTCCTTTACTTACCACATACTCGTCTTATCCCCCCCGGGATATAATCCCTAGGGTCTTGGTTTCTGAAGCCAGGGGCGCGGGCAATGTGGTAAGGGTGGCAAGCGATAGGTTGTTCATGAGGGAGACGGTCTGAGTGTGGCATTTATAGGTCATGTGTAGGGAAACGTTAAAAATCAGAGGCGCTTAGTGCGAGGTATCTAATTTGTAGATATATCCAGCTATCGGGATCCTTAAATCATTCCCCATGCGGTGATGTCCTAAGGCATATCGGCTCTTCGGCCAACCCTGTTCCTTAGTACCTGTGAGTACCATGCCTTTATAAAATTTTATCAGTTACACCGTGTCACTTTACCCGTTCTCAGAAGTCGAGATCCTTCTTCATGCGTTTGTTCCTGAGCTAGTCGCACATTTGGGGGCAGCGTATCGTGCCTTAGATTCAATCATCAATCCGAGGCTGAGCGACCATTTTCTAATAACCTTAAAAAGAGAACAAAACAGGTCGTACAGAAAAACCTTCCCGCTGATCCCACATTTACAAAAGTATGCGATACCTGTTCATAGTTTGAAAAACCTTTATTAACACGATTTGATCAGTATGTAAAATATGAGAGTGCAATAGTATTTGGCCGGACACGGCGTTGGTTGAAGCACGTACAGTAGGGGGATATTTTGCAGCTTTAATAAAACGTGTAAAAAGGGTTTGTTTTGTCATTTTGCAGGAGAATAAAAACGTCTATCAATAGTTGAGGGATCAGGGGGCATTCGTTTCGTAATTGGAAGCATAGTTAGACTAGTTGCAATCAAATTTCCTAGATGCATACCGTGGGCGGGTGTCATAAGCGACGTTATGTATCAGTTACAATAATATCATAATAAATCGTACATTGAAACCAACATTTTAACGGGATCTTTTTACATGTTCGCCAAGTGAACCCTCCCTCTTTTTCGTCAAGTGTACAAAGGATCATATACATATTTCAGAGCATCAAGTCTTATTAGCTAAAAACACCACGAGGTGTTCGTGAGTTCCTGTTGACACCGGCGCCATTTTGGGCGAGGCCGGGTTAGTCCGGAAGCAGCATCAGGGACAAAATGTCTCCAACAACCGGCGGTTGGACCAGAGTTCCTTTCGGTAGTTCAAAAAGACTTGTGCTAACAGAAGGGGCAGGCAATGTGGACCATCAATCAAAAAAGGGGGGGGGGGAAGGAAGCTAAATTTCCCCTACCGGGTCACGTTGAGGTTCAGCCGGAACTTGCTCGAATTTGTTAGCCCACAATCTTTCAGGATGGTTCAGACTGAAGCTGGCGCTGACACGAGAGCACCACCATCTTGTGGCTACGTCGTTAGTGATCAAAGCAGTTGTTCCCCACCGGAAGCCTGTAGGGGCCGAGGGCTCCTGGGACTCTTGTAGAATCTTCGAGGTCGTGGAGATGCTGTCGGAGGTGGGGACTCGTGCCCAGGTGGGCAAGCGTCCTAGTTACATAGACTTCTTAAGGCGAAAAAATGGAACACCGTGCCGAAGGACATTCAGCTCGGGGCGCTAGGGTGTAGCTGTGGCGCCTCCACCTGGGGAGGCGAGGGAGGCTTGTCCGCACCGCCTCCCTCTCCCAGTGCACCCCACGCCGTCCCTTTGCGCGGGTCTACATGATGGCCATTGTGTGTCCTGTGCTGCGCAAGTAGGGTTGCTGGCCATCGTATGTCCGGTGCTGCGCAAGTAGGGTGGCTGGCCATCGTATGTCCGGTGCTGCGCAAGTAGGGTGGCTGGCCATCGTATGTCCGGTGCTGCACAAGTAGGATGGCCGCTCGGTTGGAGGATTTCTGCGCCGGGCCGGGGCTGGGAAACCTCCACCTGGGGAGACGAGGGAGGCTCATTCGCGTCGCCTCCCTCTCCCAGCCCACCCTGCACCAATTTTCAGTGGAGGTATTCGTGATGGCCGGACCAGAAGATACGAGGGAGGGGGTCATCTGCATCCGCCCCCTCCCTACTCGTGGCCCGGACCGCGGCGGTGAAAACCAGGAATCCTAACCGCTAGACCATATGGGAGAGGAGGATGGGACATGCCGGGCCCATGGTGCCTTCTGGGCATCCCACCGGCGACCTCCGTGATTGCTGGCTGTCGGCAGGACCCGGCCCCACACGTGCTGAGTGTTTCACCCTCCGGATGGGCGTGACCGGTGACCTGTTGCATCTTGGGAACTTCCGGAGTGGGTGTAATATGTATTGTATTGCTCCTATTAGTATGGCTTTACTTTACTGGAATTAAATCTTAACTTATATTGACAGAGACTTGGCTTCCTTGAATCTTTTTACTACGAGAACCTCACTGCAGTGGGGGTAGGTATTTATGCCTGGGTAATGGGGGGGTGGGGTGTCCACAAGAACAGTTTTCCTGAACGGGGGGTTGTCTATGCAGGCCTGTAATTGCTTTTGTCCACAGAGTGGGGGCAGCAGAGAGTAATCAGTCCCATTGTGCTCAAAGTTTGAGTTCATTAATGGAATGTGTACTAATCTGTCTGAAACTACTCTGTGTGTTGTTTCTGTATGTTATCCGAAAGGGTGGCTTTTGTGTTCGGGGACAGTAGCGGTAGTACGGGGTTCGTCACCGGGTAACCTAGAGCTTGACTGGGTTTCCCGTCTTAGCGCTGTTCGATCTACGAGAACTAAAACATGTCGCTGAAATCGGTCTGGCGAAATCTGTGCCATCGGGCGTAATCAAATGTGGTGGTTCTATCCGACCTGTCTGTGTCAGTCTGATTCATCTTTGTCTCACGCTTTTTCCCTTTCTGCCGGCCTGTTATCTCTGTCGGCTCTCTGCTCTTACCCGTGTTCAGTAGAGTCGGGCATTGGGCTTTCCAGTGCCCGGAATATTTACAAAAAGCACATTGATTTTGTCCTAAGTCTGTTCGTCCTGCGCGTAATGTCGGAGGATTACGTTCGGGTCGTCGTGTCTTGGGGTTGTCCTGTCGGTACATCCCTTTACACCGTTCCCTTCCAGTGTTTACTCCTTGGAACCGTGTCGCCGCTATCCCTTCCTTTGGCCTTTCGGATGCTTGGAAGGTTGTCTGTCGCGTTTCTTTACCTACTCTGACTTTGTCTCTTTCTTTTCGTAGCATTGCTTCTTTGCGCCACATACCGAGACTGTCGAGCATAATAGGCGTTGTCTTGCTACTACAAAGGGCTATTTCTAACGTTTCTATTTTATCAAGGTCGAAGGATCCTATCAGTGGCCACTGTTTCTCTTGATTTTCTTTGGTATACTTGTGCCATAGCTTACTATAAGCTATGGTAACTAATCCATACTTTGTGAACATGTCTTTATTAGGGGTGCCTTCCAGCGGAGCTAGATGGTCCACCTCTAATAAACGGTCCGGGTTGAACCAGCTACCAATCAGCGAGGAGAAGATAGACATGACGGATCACAATGGGGACAAAAGTCGGCACTGCCTATCTTATCACTGCGTGCAAAGACTAGACAGAATATTTCTATTCTACGTTGTTTGCAGGCAGTGACTACCTCATGAACCAATATCAAACAGTCAATGTTCGGTCAATCAAAACAATCAGTGGGGAGAATAAGTAGGCCCGCAAAGATCTGCGTCACCTACCCTTTCACTATCTGCAAAGAGGGAATATGTTCTTTCCTGTTTGCAGACAGAGAATCTCCAGAAAACAATCCGCGAACAGTAGTTCGGGTTCAATCAATTAATCAGTGTGGGAGAGGGAAATCTCCCGAAAACAATCCACGAACCGTAGTTCGAGTTCAAACAATCAATCAGTGGGGGAGAAAGATAGGCACGATGGCTGCGTTACCTATCCTTCACTGCTTGCAAAGAGAGAGCCGGTTGTTTCTCCGTTTGCAGACAGCGAACCTCCAAACAAATCAACAAAGAGTAATACTAGTATTTTTCAAACAATCAAACAATCATTTCGCAATTTGTCGTGTTTACACGACCTTACCCGGACCGCATGGTCAGTTTCTTGTCTTCCAAATCCAGCGCCCGATCGTCCTCTTTTCTCCGTATTCCTCGCGGCACTCCAGATGGTTCCCAGTCAGGACCGTAGATCACTCGAGAGAGGTCTGTTCGGAACCAGTGAAGTTCGGATGATCGGCTGCCAGACGAGGGTCTATTGGGCAGGAGCTCTCCCGATCGTTGCAGTCGTTCACTCTGTCGTCAGGACCTCTCCCACTGGATCCACGTGTCGCTGATGGGCCCCACGTTTGGGACGCCAATTGTTGAAAAAGGTACAGGCAGAAGACCTTTTCCGAAGTTGCCCGGCGTTAGCCGCCTCTATACCCACTTAAGTGGGTATAGAGGCACAAAGAGGCAGGCGCTGGAGACTGGAAGGCAGGAAACAGAAGTTTTATTCTCTCAGGAGGAGAAACACATCAGTTCGGACAGCAAGTATCGTCACGAGGTGCTCTAACTGCATCTCCGAGGCCTGGCCTCTTATACACAGGTTTATTACTTTATTGCATAAAACACATCTCTGTCAACCCTTTGATGTACGGAAAGACATCCTCGGAATCCCCGCTTCAGGCCCGTTCCCACACACATTTACAGTTGAAGTCCCCACCCCGGTCACAACAGATGATGATTATCGCGCAGCTGGACATTCCGCCGATTCACGGAATGTGTGAGGTTGATCGGATCTCATGGGGTGGGGGCTTTGATTAGCTCAAGGATCCTTTGATGGGGGGGGTGTTTCCTACTGTACAGGAGGAAGGGGGCAATGACAGTACCCGCAGGGCCAGGTGGCGGCTTGGGAACGAGTGAGACAAACGGGCACAAAGGAAAGAGGGGTGTTATCAAGGGATCCGGGACCATGAAAGGGATGGAGGGAAGTGTCGCGCTGGGAACAGGATGGGGTTCCGAGGCAGAGCTGCGTGGATGGGGAGGGTTTATGGCCCATGCATGAGAGAGCGGGGGTGACCAGTGCGTGGGGGATGCTTGTGAGGGCGAAGAGCCGTGCTGGGGGTCAGTGGCGTGCAGAGGGTGGTTCTGACCAAGGTACCTAAAATGACGGGTGTGCACGACAAAAAGTGTGGCATCGGGAGAGAAGGCAAGATGGCGCAGATAATGTTTACCAAATCGTATTAATTTTCCACAAGGGGAGCCCTTGGAACCAAGTTTTTAGACAAAGCACTACGAGTAGCTCCTGTGCCAACTAAAAACTGATCAGTAGAACCCAAAATGCCCGCTGATACATATGGACCTCTTTGATCTACTGGCACTTCAACCGATTCCACACCCCATCCTACGCAATCCTATGCATGCACATAATCCTGATGCTCCACATTCTCACCCTCCGATATCTGATACTGGTTCCGTCTATCAAAGGTGTTTCGTTCATCCTGACCACGACCCCTCGCTTCAAAACGACCACGATCACTTCCACCACCTCTCGCTCCTGAATAACTATTCCTCGACCTTCCACCTCCTCGCCCGCGCTGGCTACGTTGCTCACGAAGCACCGGACAATCTTCAGCCCAATGCCCAAACTCTTTACAATATGCGCATTGGTCCTCAGCAATATCGGTACGACCGTACGACGCATTACCCCCTCCTCGCCGGCCTCTATCATTCCCTCTAGAGTGCGCACCGCGAACCTGTGCCAACATCACCTTCGTTTTCAATTCCTTCGCTTTCTTATCAACACTTTCTTTAGCCTCTATTTCCTGCCGCTCGTAATACTGAGCCATAGTTAACAAAGACGCAGGGGTCGCTGTGGTCCAAGAACTTTCACTTGCTTTCAATCTTTTTGCAATCTCCGGTAGGAGATTAGCCACATACTTATCTACAAACAAATGCCTACCCGTATCATCTGTTAATGATTGACCACTGTAATCATGAAACGCTTCTTCAAAACGTGTGAAAAATTCAGATACCGATTCTTCTTGCTTCTGTTTGCACGAAGCTAGCATAGTCCAATCGATCTTTTTAGGGGGGAGAAGCGTTTTCAATTTGTTCAAAATAGCTGTTGGAAGGTCTAAAATTAAGTCACATGGTTTGCATGCAGGTTCCCTGTCTAAGTCAGCCTGGCCTATCTCCTTCCAAGTTGCCCCAAACATCGTTTGATCATTAGTCTTACGAATCTCTCTCCACATATCCGGGGGAAGGATTAATCCAAAGAAAAGATCTATATCAACTAGAGTCATAACACAAGAAGAAATGGCCCCCTCCACACCTTCATAGAATGCTGCCGGATTCTTACGGAGATCAGGTAAAGCGTTTTTCAATGCCATAACATCTGCTCTGTTCCAAGGCGTATACACCCAATTATATATAAAATACCCTTTCGCATTCGCGGACATTTTATCCTCATCTGTACCTTGCCCTTTAGGGGGAACATACAAAGGTGCAGCTTCTCGCATAGGCATACCATGCACTTTAGAACTCTTATCTGTTCCAAGGATAGAACACTGTTTAGACTGTTCCGTCGACTCCGGCTCAGGCTGTTCTGATGCCTTTCGTGCTTCCCGCAATTCGGACGCCTCATCCCGTAGCTGGAGCAATCGTAAGAAAAACCCGTCTGCATTTGTAAGAACAAAGAAACCTTTACGCATGTTCTCATGATGGACTGACACATCCTTAGGTTCTAAGTTCACTGAATTTTTACGATATCGAGCAATAACTTCATCTGCAAAAGTATTTAAAAAACACATCAATTCTCGTTCCGACCACTTATCCTTTTCAGCTACCACCTTTGACATAGTTATTCTATTCATATTCAATTTCCTGGCTAAACCACGCAATTCCGCTCCTCTCTCAGCTGTTAACCGCGTGCTCGTCTTATCCTGACCTTCATCATCGGAATCCTCGGACGGTGCCGTAGGCTGAACATACGGAGGCGGAGATCGATCTAGTAACGAAAAATCATCAATTTCATTAGTAAGGACAGGATAAAGCGGACGACGAATAGGAAATTGACCGGTCGTTTGCAAATTACGTTCCCGTGCCTCCCTCTCTTTCTTCTCCTGTGCCTCCTTCTCCTCAAGCTGTAAAGCTTTATCTCGAGCAGCCTTACGCTGCTCTTTGTCCGCCAAGGCAACCTCACGCTTCATACGTTCACGCACTGCTTTCTCCCACATTCGCACACAATCAAACATGTCCTGTCTAGACCTGCGCTGAAACAAACTGCTCCACAAACGGAACCTTTCGCAAATCAAACGACCCATGTAGTGGCCATTGCAACTCGGGATCGGTTCTAGTATATTTATGCCGTAATTTACTGTACAGTATAGGGGGAAGGCCAAATTTAACATACATATCACGATTAGGAGTTCCCTCTGGGGGAGCCGGCTGAGATTCGTTTAACCTATATGAGGTACCATTTCCAAGACAGCACATCCCTCGGAGTGTGCTTAAAACAGGCATGTTCAAAAAGTACCACGAAAGCGTGATACCGTAAAAATGGCACTTACAATACTTCACACAAATGTGCCGCTCAAAGTATGAACATCTCTACATGCCTGCCTATGTGAAGTGCACTGCACATATGTATTCAAATTCACAAAGTCAAAATGTTAGCTAACTCAAATCATAGTCACATTCATAGAACTTCAGTAAGCGTCCGTAGACTACCTTACCGATCACAAATCTTACCCAAGTTTCAAATGTCCAGATTCCAACTGCCAAGGTCTTTGATCGAATCAGCCAAACGGGCACTATACAGCAACTCAAACGAACAGGATCTCAGTCGGGGTCCGGCGCCACCTGGAAGGTCAGATCAGAAGGAAGGGAAGAAAACACCGTGGGTGCCAAGACTCGGGTCACTCAGTGGCAGCGTACGCGTCCATGGCGAGTTTCCAATCCTTCGTCACGACCTCTCCTTCGGGCATCCGAGTCGCCGATGAGTCCCTTCGTGGTCGCCAATTTGTGGTATTGGGTTCCCAAGGCCTACATACTCCGCAGAATACCCATTACACCGAAAGAACTGTTGGCACGGAAACTGAAAAGTACAAAAGACAAGTTTATTAAGACCCAATGGGGTGGTGGTACATTCCTACAGCACCCTTCGGCAATGCAAGAAGTATCACACCGAACTTCGGTGCGAGTCCCTCTTTTATACAGTTTTCAAACAAGAGAAAGGTAGGCGGTACATGGTTACAGAGTTTTAGGTACATATATGGTCATTTTTGGAACACAGCCAACTCATGGGAGGGGTTACAGCACCACTGGTCAGTTTGACGGAACATTCCTAAGGGGTGACTGGTCAGTCGGAACTGCGCATGTACAGGCTTGACCGTTCCTAAAAATAGCCTGTTGCTGGGCAAACTCAAGTGGTCAGTGGTATGGGCAAAGGACTAAAGGGCATGCTGACCACGAGGCCGCTCATTCCCTAAAATGGCCACCGTAACATACAAAATGGCGTTTTCGAATAAGGCCAAGATAAGGGGAATAACGTGTAGCAAAGCTAAGCGCTAACCCAGCCATCGTCAAATTACGACAGAGTAGGCGATAAAAGAATACATGCTAATGAATGACACACCAGAGACAAACAGGGAGGTACTATGGGACGCCCTAAAAGCCACCATCCGGGGAAAAGTCATGACAGTTAAGGGCAGAATGAACAAAGTGATAAGTGTCCCTTCTGTGTAACAGCAGTAAAAATATTGAACATCTTTTTTTCTGCTGCCCTATGTATTTGTTACCCAGGAAAGTTTGGCTTTTACCAGTCTGTCGGTTACTAGGCACCAGCTCTGCTCTTGCAGCGTGTAGGATACTTAAAACTGATACTTCCCCCTCCATCGCTATTGGTGTAGCAAAATTTGTGAGTTGGGCGTGGTCAATCCGAACCCGTAACCTTGGCAAATGATGTTTTTATTGTATAGTTTTTATGACTATTTGTTTAAAGTAGCACTGTTTTTATGTAGCAAGGGGTCTTCTCGTTCATCAATGTTTAAAAATGTAATACTTTTCTTAACTTGCTTTTAAATGGAATGTATTTATTATCTTATATGCAAAATGAATAGTTTTTTAAATATATATGTATTTGTCTTTTATGATGTGAATCGAATAAAGACCTCTTGACTGACTGACTGACAAAGAAAGGAACAAGAAAATTGAAGACCTAGAGAAAGAGATTAAAAAGCTGGAGAACAGCCTTATAGCCAGAATGGAAGATAAGAACACACTCACGAACTTGACCAAACAGAAGTACGAACTTAATAGAATATTGAGTGAGCGAGCAGGGACCTGGATTAATAAATACAAATCTATTAACCTCTGCACTGCAAACAAAGAGGGCAAAAACCTAGCATCCTACCTAAGGGGAAACAGAAACAGCACATGATAGGGGCCATCAAAGACAGACAGAGCAAGTCCATGACTACAAACAAAGATATCCTAGAGGTCTTCAGAGATTTCTATGAGGGACTGTATACCAAAGAGGAAACGCTAAAGGAGGATGGGGGCAAAGAGCTGCTAGGGAACGTAACCACACCCACACTATCTGACCGTGAACGCGATATCCTAGAGCTGGCCATAACGGAGGATGAGATAGAGAAAGCCACGACAAGCCTCAAGGACAATAAAGCACCAGGGCCAGATGGTTTCACAGCTGGCTTCTACAAGCAGTACCTGCACATTCTCAAACCCACAATGAAACCGGTATTCACGGAATGTGTCCAGACTGGATGCATGACACCATCAATGGCTGAGGCAAACATAATCGTTATACCAAAGGAGGGGAAGGATACAACTGAGGCGAAGAATTTTAGACCGATCTCCCTCATAAATGTAGACTGCAAGATCTACGCAAAAATACTTGCTAATAGACTCAACGCATACCTGCCCAAACTCATACACAACTCTCAAGTGGGCTACCTCAAAAACCGCATGTCCCACGACAATACGAGACTACTATGCCACATAATTAACCACTCCTCCTGAAGCAGCAATGCAGCAGTCATGATAGCCCTGGACGCTGAGAAAGCTTTCAATAGGGTCTCAAGGCCATTTTTAGATCAATGCATGGGGAAATTCGGGTTAGGACCAAACTACAGGAAGATGGTGATGGCCCTATACAACAATCCCAAAGCGAGGGTGGTGGTCAACGGAGGCACATCGAACATACTCAACATAGGCAGGGGAACGAGACAAGGCTGCCCACTCTCACCAGCCCTATTCCTATTAGCCATCGAACCACTCCTCACGATGATTATAACAAACGAAGATATAGTAGGGATACCAATAGGGGGAGAAACCTTCAAGTTAGCGGCATATGCGGACGACGTACTAATAGTCACAGAAGACCCAGAAAGATCCATTAAAGCACTGACTGACACTATTGATAAATACGCCCAAGTCTCAGGGTACAAACTCAACAAAGACAAATCAGAGTGCAAACCCCTAAACATCCACACAACAAAAACGGTACTAGGGACATCAGGACTAACATGGCAACAGAAGCCCATAAAATACTTGGGCATCCTCTTTGAGAGAGACCTAAGAACAACACTGGAACACAATGAACAAGCAACAATCCAGAAAATGAAGGATAAAGTAGAAGGGTGGTACCCCAAATTCACAACATGGTGGGGGAGGGTAGAAGCGATAAAAATGATGCTTACACCAGTGGTCAACTACATGCTAACCATGCTCCCACTGACTAACACAGAAGACTTCCACAAGAGACTAGACAAGATACTGAACAACTTCTTGTGGAAAGGGAAAAAACCCAGAATAAGCCTACACAAGCTCAGGCTCACAAAAGATCAGGGCGGTCTGAACATAACAAATTTCAAACGATTCCAGGTAGCTTGCATAGCCAGACAGGGGCTACACTGGCTGGACCCAAGACAGGAATATACCCCAGCATGGCTAACACTCGAGCGTGGACTATTAAAATGCATGAACCCCATCACCCTCCTCACCGCCACCCGGCACCCAGCAGTCAAGGACAACCCCGTCCTGAAGAACACGAAAACAGCTCTTCTGAGTGTCGACAAACTATTGACAACAAGCATAAAGGGTAGCCAATTTGAATCCATTTGGCACAACCCTACATTGAAATACAGAGATAAGGTTCTAGACATGCACGAATGGTACAGACATGGCATCTCCGCTGCCCAAGACCTTCAGAAACAGGGCGCGTACACAACATTCGACACCATCAAGGAAACTTACAACCTACAAAGCATAGAGCTCTAAAACTTCCTGAAAATTAAAGTGGCAATCAGGAAGGCAAACCTCAACAGCCGGACGCCATCGCTCATACAACTTGCAGCCAGTCTCAACACACTAGGACACCAAGTAGCAAACCTATACAAAGTCCTCCGCCCCAAAAACACCAAACTAAACGATAAAGTCACAAATTTCTGGGGGGCGGTAGCTGGAGGGAGCTAAGCAAAGCCGAGAAAGCAGAGTTGTGGAGATCCTCCACTAGGAAAAAAATAACGGCAGCGCTCAACCAGACCAAATATTGGCTAGTGCACAAGGCATACTGGACACCGGCCCGCCTGGCCTCCCTGGGGATCCGAGACAGTGATGCATGCTGGAATTGTGGCAAAGGGAAGGGATACTTAGAACACCTTCTGCTCAGCTGTCCTAAGGTCAGGGAATTCTGGAATAGAATTGGAACACTGATCAATGAGATCACAGGAGTAGACATACACATAGATTTCCCAAGTCTAGTCCTAGGTTTTGCGTCCCCGTCAATCACAACTACAGAAGATCGCGACCTCATTGATCTATTGCTGACGGCTGCAGTCAAAACAGTCCTAAGTAATTGGAAAGATACTTCGAAAGCTGCGCCCCAGGCATGGCTCAACTGGGTCACGTTCCTAAGGGGGGCAGATAACATCACAGCGAAACACACACCGAAAACTCACAGGCAGTCGAACATGTGGGGACCCCTAGACTGCTACCCAACATCGCATAAACCCCCATAGGCGCAGAATCTAGACAACAATAGAGGGGGCACACTTTACGGATCTGTGCGCTTACAAAAGCAAACCAGTGTGCAAGGCTCCTCTACCCTTTCTTTTTCGACCTTTATCCTTCTCTATCCTCTCTATCATCCGGGTCTTGGGGAAAGGGATACCAACGAACAACGAACAACGAAGCATTGCAAAGGGGGCGTCAGAAGACAACGACTAGCAGAACTTGGACAATCGAACTATCGCAAAGACATGGAAGGCCGCCAAATCCCCCACCCCCCGGAGCCTTTTCTTTCTTCTTCCTCTTTCTCTTCCCCTTTCCTCCACTCATGTATATCCCATGCTCCATGTAAATATATATTTTTTATACAATAAAAAAATTACAGAAATCAAAAAATAAAATAAAAATAAAATAAAATAAAATACTCCCTCATTCATTCCATTGGCCATGGGACTCGCTCCGAATAAAAGGAGCTTCTTAACACATTAAACAGGTCACCATCTTTCTATGTCATGGGCAGTTTTTACAGGCTTAACACAAACACACATTCATTCATAAGTTGTATGCTGAATAGCAGAAGAAAAACAGAAGTGGGAAGAGGAAGGCTAAAACCAATATCAGTGGTGGCTCCCTACCATCTCCTCACGCTGCTTTTTACACCTGGCCTTTAGACAGCTTTAGCTGTCTCTCCAAACTCAAAATACAACACAAACACAGGGCCTTTTAGTCAGCTCATTTCAGGCTCTGGTCTGGCCGAGGGTTATTTGCTTCTATAAATCACAGCAGCATACACCATTGGGGAATCGGTCATCCCACTTCACCCATTGCCTCTTGCAGACTGAGTGACAGCACTCACTTTAATTACATGAGAACAGTCGCCTGAAAAAAGGAGCCCCCTGAAATTCCCGGACACTTTTATTATTATATGTTTTCATACTGTTTTCCTTTTTTTTTTGCATACTGCACCTTTGCAAAAAAAAAAAACAGTGAGTTTGCCTAGGCCTGGCCTATTGGATTTGCCAATGCTTGCTATAAGAGTGTCCTACTCTGCTAAATCTACTATCCATCTCCAAAAACAAAGCATTAAACAATGGCACTAGAATGGCAGTAAGGCTACAGCAACTCATTCGGTTCTGCCACCAGCCTGCCCTCTCCACTTTATTTGTGTGTCTGCTCGCTCTGCTGGTCCTGCTTTCTAATTTCACCAAACAAAGCAGTAAATATTATACTAGGGTGGCTTTAGGATGTACCAGAATCTACTCATTTCCGGTTCGCGTCCTTATATTTCAGTTTACTTACTTTGCTGGTCCTGCTCGCTACCTTCACGAACAAACATTTGCAATGCAATGGGTTTCGCATTTGCTAAAGTTAGAGCTGTTGGCGTTAAAAATTACAATGTTTTTTACTAGTGCTATTATATACCCATCGATAGCGCTGTGCAAATATAATTACTCCACTGCAAATAAAAACAACAAGTAAAAAACATTGTCATTTTCAATGCCGACAGCTCTAACTTTAACAAATGCGAGACCTATTGCAAAGCAAATGCTTGTTTACCTATCTGTTTCGCTAATGTGAAACACTTAATTGTTGCCAAGACTTTGTTGCCACGACAATTCAAGTAAAACGATCTTGTAAAGTGATCCAGGTGGGTGGGTATCACCATTCTTAATTAATATAAGTACGTGTTTACACGACGTATACATGTATAATAACTAAGTAGTTTGTACAAATCAATTAACGTTTAATTTGAAGAAGAGCGCACATTTCTAACTTCATTCAAGCTCATATCGTGAATTATGACTAATGCCTGCGATTGTACCCGAGGCAGTCCTGCTTCCAGTGCTGCCCTCTGCTGGGACAGAGGCGGAAGTTTTCATGTCCGAGCTGCAGGCTGTCCTGTCTAAGTGAAGGTTCCAAGAGGGGAGGAGTTGTTGTGCAGCCGGGAGCGGGTGAAACACGGCGTCTTCGCATTCTCCGCACCCCCAGGAAAAGGCAACCGAACGCTCCTCGCCGTCCCTGCAGACCTGTTGCCATGGACGGTGCGGAAACAGGACCCGAAGCAGGCGACCTCTCCGGTAAAATCATGGAATCATTTCCAAGCAAGGCGTGCGCCTTAGTGTCCATACGTTTCATGTATTCCTCCTCTACTGTCACTGTGCGGTTTCGTAACTGCAGTGTTGCATCAGTAGTATTAGCAGCGAGTTGTCGAGGGAAGGGAATCTGAACTGGCCATATCATATCCATAGCTGCCAAGATTTCACACTGCATATGACAGCGGTCGAAGTGGGGACAAAAAGTCGGGGAATTGTGGGCGGATAATCGGAGGGCGGGAATAAACTGTGGCTTGGGTCAGTGGGCGGAGTCAGCGGTGTGGCCAGAAAGAGCAACACATTCCAATTCTTAGTATTTATTTGGCATTTCACTGACCGGTTCCCGCTTATTACGTTTTTTAAATCAACCAATGGATGCTCGTGTTTATTTAAGGTTCAATATAAGTTATTGACATTAAAATATCCCTCATTGTGAATGTAAATTTCCAATCACACAATGTGCCAAATATGCTTAAAAGTGGAACCATAAGGCATTTGTCTCTGAGCCATGCAGTTTCTGTCATCAGCCCTTTTCCCTTTTTCCACAAGAGCAGTTCAAACATGAATGGCAAACTATTCTAGGGGCATATTATCAAGAAGGGTGTTAAAACTATTGCCGCTTTAGCTGCAGGAAACTGCAGCTAAAGCGGCGATAAGGGGCTTGGTAATATGCCCTTGTGAATTGCCATAGAAGCCCAGGTTCGGGTGTGAACCTGGGCTTCTATCGGAATTCTCAAGGGCATATTATCAAGCCCATTATCGCTCCTTTAGCGACAGTTTCCTGCCGCTAAAGCGGCAATAATTGTAACGCCGTTCTTGATAACATGCCCCCTAGTTTTCAAATGCTTTCCACATAAGTATGGATCTGCCACATTTGCCTTAAAATACATAATCTGCTGCATAATCTGATGATTTTAACTAACAAATTGGTCATAGCTCAAACGCATAAAAAGTTACTAAAAAAGTGACATTTTGGTGCTGCGAAGAGGAGAGCCCTTTGCAATGGTTGATTGGTCACCATTCTCATTGCTGCATTAGCATATTACACTGGTACTAATGAGGCAAATTCTTTGAAGAGACATTTAGTATGTGTAAAAATGTCAAAAAAATAAAGTAACAGAAAATTTACTGCATTACGCTTCAGCCTTTATTTATGCTGCATAATTTAGTCAACACTGTGACATCATTTTGTCCTCCAATGCTGCATAATTCCAGAGACCCCAAAGAAGGCAGCATATGTTAAAAGTGCTTGTGCATGAAGTAAAGAGACAGTGAAATTTGTGAACTTAGTTTGGTGTGCGTGCAAATCCTGCATTGCCGATCCCTTCTGAGTTGCACTCTACCTGCTCAAACAAGGCCAATGTAGGTATCAATGGGTGAGGTGGAATAGCCTCAAGGGTCCTGTGACCTCAGTGACAGAGACACTGTTGCTCTAGGGTGTTCAGCTTCGTACGTCTGCCCGCAAGACTAAAGGTAAACTTCAGTATGAATTGTGGTGGACAGATATTCAAGGTTAACCCAACCTTGACACTGCTAGGGTCCACCTGCTGGTGCTAAGACACCAGAGCTTCTGAAGTCTAGCGGGCCTTCTAAGGTCTAGCATGGGAATGTGCATCTTCAGGAGAGTGGCCTGCTGGACTGGTCATGAAGGCTGAACTTGGTTCCCCAGTTCCAAATTCGGCAGCTCTGGCCATACTGCCACATCCTCTCCCATACTGAACACCATCCTACCCCACCGAGATAAACTTGCTCTGCCTTCAGCTACAACCCAATTATGCCCCGCTATAAACACCTGGGTGCAACTCAATTCAAATTATGCACTAGACAAGTAATACCATCCTGGAAAAAGCAAACGCTCATAGGGAATGCAACTTCAAGGAAAGGATGTGAAATGTTATCAGGAACAACATGGTTACCTTAACGCTTTTACACTCATTATTCAGAAATCAGTGAGTGTTTTTGCCTGAAAAGTTAAGGACGTGACTACAGAGCCCAGAAGGGACTTGTTTCAATAATCATTGCTTATTTCCTTATAAACCTTAAGCAGTATGGTTTAAAAAGACCACATCCCTGAACACATTTTATAATCTAAAATAAGGAAAACAGCTGATAAGGGTCACATTAAACGGTTTCCACTCCAAGCATCAACTAGGTATTGGGAATGGTGCTGTTTCCCACACGGGGAAAACAATGTTGTTCAAAGAAAGATGAGACAACGAAAGTAGCGCTTCCCTGGCAAACTCTTTAAAGTGGCACAAATGCATTTGGGTGTGAATGAAACCATTCTGGCCACTTTGCGACCACGCTGCTTTGCTTTATTTAGTTATTTTTCTTATTTGAACCATTTTTTTTTCTCTCCTTCCCAAGGCAAAAATGTCAGAAAAAGAGGACATTTCCAGCAAAAGTGTTTCTTTCTTTTTTGGATCAATTTCACAGGGGAACAAATAAAAGAAAGTAGAGAGGGCAAAAGCCGTGTCTTGAAGTCACGGTTTTCATTCAGCAAGTGAGAAAGAGCGAGACAGAGACAGAAAGAGATGTAAGAAGAGGAAGACAAAGAAAGAGTGGATGGGCAGCTGAGAGCGACAAAGCAGGAGAAGTGGACACTGTCCTTGCCTTCTCTGGGCAAGAAGGAAGAGGCAGAGTCCCTTTTCCTCTCTGCCCACCCCCACCGTCTCCGAAAAGCCAAGCCTTATCTATAGCCTTGGCTATTTCTGCTGTGCTAGAAAACATTTTTGAAATAAAATAGTAGGGGAACAGATTCTATGAAATTGAAAAAGTAGGGGTAGATCGTGCCCGGCCGATCCTGCCCACTTCGACCACTGCATATGTGTGACATTTTCGTGATTTCAGTGTACTTATAAATGACATTCAACAGCCAAACGTGTGACACTTTCCCACATGTAAACCCAAGCAATGAAGTCCATGGAAATACATAAACTACACTGGAAGGTGGTGGAGCTAGGCAAAGGCAGTCTCTACTTGGCCTTTATTGACCTAAAGACTGCCTTTGACCTGGTTCCTAGGGAGGAACTTTGGAGGGTGCTACACGGTCTAGGGATGCCCCCGTATTTACTAAACCTCCTTATCAAATTGCATAACAACACCTATGCCCAGGTCAGATGGGGGTTGAATGGGGAAAAGACCGACAAGATCAGGGTCGAGAGGGGAGTAAGGCAGGGTTGTGTCCTGGCCCCCACCCTATTTTCCCTCTATATCAATGGGGTGGTAGATCATCTACTCGGCGAACCAGCAGACGCTCCCACTTTGGGAGGCGTAAAAATTCCAACTTTGCTGTTCGCCGACGACACCCTCCTCATCTCTAAAACCCCCCAGGGTCTCCAGACACTACTGAATCGCTTCCAGGACTTTTGCACCACCAAGGGACTTGTCATCAACGTGGAAAAAACTAAGTACCTAGTTATGCATCCACCTCGCAAACTTGGCCGCCGTCCCACTCTGAACTCTATACCCCTTGAAAGAGTGGCAGAATTCGATTACTTGGGAATTCGACTTAATGACGCGTTGAGTTGGACCGCCCACATCAATAAAATGACAATGGCCCACAAAAGGGTGGGGGGGGCCCTCCTTAAGGAGTTCAACAACTCAACAAAACACTGTGTTGCCCCTCTACTTGACATATATAAAGCACGTGCGGTCCATGCGTCACTTTATGGAGCCGAACTGTGGGGCCTGGGCAAAGTGGATCTACTGAGCAAGGCCGAAAACAAATTCATCAAAGATCTCCTTGCCATTCCATCGAGTAGTCCGACTATCCCAGTGCTCATGGATACTGGCTGTAAAGCTATAAGGGATCAGGCCCGTCTTCGACCCCTCTTGCTCTGGGCTCGCCTGTGGAGGGTACCGGAGCTAAAATCTTATGCCGATGGCCTAGCTGAGGTGATGCACTCCGACGGTTGGCACAGGATTAAATGGCTGAAGGACATTAAACATCTTTTAGGGGACCTAGGCCTGTATTCCTGCTGGCATAGCCACTCCGCCCCCCCGAAGGAGACCTTAAAAAAACTTTTTTGGGAGTGGGTTCGTGTGAAGCGCATCAGTAATCAGCAGCACTGCAAAACCACCACAGCTTTTCTGCTGATAAAAGATGTCGTCGCCTACAAGCCGTACATGGACATAATAACAATCGCCATGGACCGGTCCTTGTACATCAAATTCCGCTTAGGAACCCTACCCTTGGCCGACCTCTGCTCCAGGTGGAATAAATCCCAGTCCTCATCACGCTATTGTGCTCTTTGTCCCGATAAACCAGAGACGGTGCCTCACTTTCTCTTCGAATGCCCGGACTATGGTCGCCCCAGATCACGTTGGCTTGGACCTATCTGCAGAGAATTAGGTACCCGCCAGTACTCTGTTGCCCTTCGGATTCTTTTAACCAACACAGCCCCTCCTATTGTTTGTGCTGTTGCCAAGTTTTTAAAATGGGCTTGGTTGATTAGACTTAGAAGACTGTCCATATCAATTTAATTCTTTTTTTAACTAATTTATGCTGATCAAATGTGTTTTACTCTTTTATCTAATGTACAGTCATACTTTTTTTTGATATGCTGTTTTTATCTTTTGTACCGCTTTTATGATATATGCATATCGAAATAAAGCAATCAAAAAATAAATAAATAAATAAATAAATATCAGAAAAAACACCCCTTTGAGCAATGAAGAGCTCTAAAAGCATTTTGAAACTGCTACAAAAAGCCTGAAATGTAAAGTCACTAATGTACTACTCCTTTCAAGGATGATGGTGCTGGAAAACAATTGTGGCCCCATGATATTAAACAATAAGTCTTTGAAGGCAATAAAAATGCACAAGTCAGTATTACCCCTCATAACCATGATTTAGTAATGTTTCTCTCTGGTGACACACACACACTCAGATAGCTGCAGTGATAGCATTAACCTACAAGACTTCATAATGTTAGAGTGCATTTCCCTCTGATTCCTCTACTTGCATTTATCTTTCATCATAACATGCATGCTGCGTTATTTTACATTCATTTAGCTGAAGGTAAAATACCAACTTTTTTAACCACGTCTTTGCATTGCCCCCACACTCTGACAGTGGCAGCTGGTATGTACAGAGGGAGGTGGGGTATATGGGCCAAAAATAAAAGTAAATAAAAAGAGAATTAGACTTACCTTCTCGTGCCAGTGCTCTATTGGACTTCCCTGTTCAAAGAACTGACATCCAGGCTGAGCCAGCACAGAGTATCTTTACAGTTGGGCTATACTAGGGGCCACTGGGCATCAAGACGGTGTGCTAGTCTGATTGAAGACTGAGGTGCGAGGCCAGCAGGACTGCTCTTGCATCTGCAAAACTGTGTCACTGCTGTCCTCTGAGAGGCCAGCTGCGGAGCTTGCCTCTGTGGTTCTTGGTGCTGTGAATGGCTGCTGAATGCGTAAAACAGTGTGCCCCCTGAAGTCCGTCACTGTTGAATACTTGTTCTCTACCAGCATATAAATGGGAAAACACACAAATCTTATATATTACTTTTAAGTGAAATATGGTTAAATAACCGGTTAGCTCCACACATTTCTATGTCTCGCTTTGATGGCTATAAGATTGTAACTAGAAACAGACTCCATACCTAAGGAAAGTATCAACTGCATGTTAGAGCAACGAGCCAAGTAAAGTTCCAAAGTTTGATGTGTAAAGAGTAAAACACCACGAAAATATGTACCCCAAGCGCGCAATAGTGTGGGCCCAAGAAAATAAAGAAATTATAAAGTTCAAATGCCATTAAATTATATAATTAATCTATTACCTCAATAGTGATTTCACAAATTGTAAATCTCAGTGTAAATGATTTGATGGGTTCTGTAACAAAGGAATACCGCACATACATTTCCATATAGTTGGAAATCTACAAATACCCTTAGCAATTCATGCTAGTATACTCACAAAGTGTCCAAATAATGTCGGTACTATAAATATCCAATTTATCCATAAATTGTGACCATTAGGTATTCAAAATCCAGCGTTATTATCCGTTCATATAGAAATGTCGAGTAACCCTGCGAAACATAAATGTAAGCCATGCCTTAGTACCACAACATAAATCAGACCCGATGTTAGAAATAATAATTATAATAATCTCACCTCCTACTCGGGCTTCTCCATAATATAAGTAGTGTAAGATTCAAAGATATAGATATAATTTTTTCCCCAAATCAGGCACGAGTACGTGTCCCTAAGTAAAAAGAAAGAAATATAATAAATCTGAGAGTCAAACCGCTATTTCCTAGCGATACTGACTAAATGATGGCCCCAAAGGGTAAACTTTGGATTGACCATATATACTACTGGGTAAGATACATTGATGATTACTTGTTAATTTGGCATGGGACCCCAGATGAATTGCAAGCCTTTTTTGATTTTCTGAATACTAATGAGGTTAACATGTCTTTCACAACACATTTTGATAAGAAACATCTCCCTTTTTGGATATTGAACTTTTTGTGGATGGTGATGAATTATGCAGTCGTATGTACCGTAAAGAAACCAGTTGCAATGCACTATTACATGCAGATAGCTGCCACCCTAGAAGCCAGGTTAATTCAATTCCCTACGGAGAAATGCTAAGAGCTCGTAGGAATTGTACAACAGATCGAGACTTTTCTTTTAAATTACAAGATATGACTAAGAGATTCAGGAACAGAGGCTACGATGAGCGAATTATTGATAATGCATTGTCTAGAGTATCCCGACTTAATAGATTGGATACCCTTAAGCCCAAACAGAAATACTCAACAATGATACAGCCACAAAAGATTAGATTGGTCACCAATTACGGGACTGGTAGCCATAAACTTTTTTCTGTTCTTGCTAGATATTGGGACTTATTGAGGACTGATAATGATACTATCCCATTTTTGACAGATCGACCTAGTCTTGCATTTAGAAAAGGTCTCACATTGGCCAATATTGTTAGTCCCAGTTATCCCAAATCTATATGACTGGTTGAGCCAACGCCCAGCTGGCTTTTATTACTGTGGAAGATGTAGTTCTTGTCGTTGGGCGACTAAGAAAATTAAGCAATTTCAATGTAACGATACAGGTAGCTATGAAATTAAATCTGTGAGACAACATTTGTTGTATACATTATTGCCTGTTCATGTGGCAAAATCTATGTGGGCAGTACGGTGAGACGTCTTAAAGACAGAATGATTGAACATTTTCGGGCCCTTAAAAATGGGGATACTAGATACCCTATTTCCTTACACTCTGTATGAAATGGTAATGATTCCATCAATCATAAATTTACGTACCATGGAATACAACACATTACCATGGACCGTAGAGGTGGTAACAGAACCCTTAAATTACGTCGCGCTGAAGCTAGATGGATTATGAAATTGCGTGCAGTTGAAGAGGGATTGAATCTTGATTCTGAACTACAATTCTTCCTGGGGGATTAAACAGTATTATTTATATATCCCTATTTTATTACTATCTGAGTGAGAAGTGAAGTCTTAAATTACGAATTCTGTAAGATTGAATGTACATACAATAGTAATGGACTCTGTACAAATAATGTTTTGTAAATTCAATTTATAATTAATGGCCTATGTTCCTCTACATGCAGTGTTCCTGAGGATAATAAGATTATAATTCTGTATATATAGTATAGATATGTGATTTACATTATGCTGGTATGTGATAGCACTTTTGATAAAAATTTGGGACTGTTATTGAATAATATGTACAAATGTACGTGTTTCCTTTTCACCCCTTTCCTTGTTCTATCACTCATCTGTCTCGTTTATTGTTTATTAATTTCCTTGACTTAATTTAAATGATGGTAGATCTGTATTATGGGAATGCCACACTATATGTTGGAATATAGCTCATATTATTTAACATCACTCGTGTGGCGTACCGCCTAGCTCTTGGGATTCCAGTTTGGGACATTAGCGGTTCGATTCTGCTATTGGTAAGATTATTTAATGAGGTCGGTTTTATTAATATATTTTTTGGTTTTGGTACCCAACATAAATCATATAATTCTAATTAGTATAATATGCTTCAAACTACACTGTTTTTTCCTATAAATAAGAGCATGACAAAGGGTGTGCTATGCTACTGAAGATCGTGGCAGTGGACTTGACTGAGCCTGCGATTTGAATCTCCGTGGATTTTCCCGTGAAACTTACTTTATGTGGTTCTTTTACGTACTTGAGTATTGTATTCTATAATGGTGATGAATTTTTACTGCTATTAGACGATTACTTACCATGGTTATTACTAATTGCATATTACAAGATGGCGGGGACTTTTAGACACTATGCCGGCTTATAAGCTCAAGATGGCACCCATGTAGAACACTAGATGCCGAGATCGCGGTTGAAGTGAGGACGTACACTCGACATAGGTAAGGGTTATGTGATGAGGGGCCATCATTTAGTCAGTATCGCTAGGAAATAGCGGTTTGACTCCAGATTTATTATATTTCTTTCTTTTTACATAGGGACACGTACTCGTGCCTGATTTGGGGACAAAAATTATATCTATATCTTTGAATCGTACACTACTTATATTATGGAGAAGCCCGAGTAGGAGGTGAGATTATTATAATTATTATTTCTAACATCGGGTCTGATTTATGTTGTGGTACTAAGGCATGGCTTACATTTATGTTTCGTAGGGTTACTCGACATTTCTATATGAACGGATAATAACGCTGGATTTTGAATACCTAAGGGTCACAATTTATGGATAATTCGGATATTTATAGTACCAACATTATTTGGACACTTTGTTTGTGAGTATACTAGCATGAATTGCTAAGGGTATTTTTAGATTTCCAACTATATGGAAATTTATGTGCGGTATTCCTTTGTTACAGAACCCATCAAATCATTTACACTGAGATTCACAATTTGTGAAATTGCTATTGAGGTAATAGGTTAATTATATAATTTTATGTCATTTGAACTTTATAATTTCTTTCTTTTCTTGGGCCCACACTATTGGGGCACTTGGGGTACACATTTTCGTGGTGTTTTACTCTTTACCCATCAATCTTTGGAACTTTACTTGGCTCTTTGTGGGGGATAGCGTATGCTCTTCCTTAAAGGTTGATATTAAGGCCAATAGGTTATGTTTTTTGTATATAATGTTAATTGTTTATAATTAGTGATATTATTTTTACTTCTTTTGGGTTGCAGCCCTGATCAAGTCAATTGTGCATTTGACAATGCTTGACGAAACACGTGTTGGCTGCTGAAGTATTATCGTTTTTGAAGTGGAGGATTTACAATAAACTCAGAATTGGAATTGTTGACTTGTCAGAACTTTGTATCACAGTGCCACGTTACTTTTGGAGATTGATCAAGTGGATCTCTTATCTGATCAGGGCTTACTTACAAACATTGTTCATTACCTGGATTTTTTTTGATACTACTGATACTACTGTGTGATTTATTATTGAGTGCTCCTTGAGAATTTAATTTTTCTTCATGTTCCTGGAGTGTCTTTAGGATCTGTGGGATAGTTTGGTAACCTATCCCTCTCACTGTGAAGCACCTGAGTACTTTGTGATTTATCTTTAATGTTGCCTATACTTTAGCTGTGCGCCTGATTCTGTGCCTGGTTACCCTCAAGTTGTAATGTTAGAGCAACGGTTGGTATCTGGTGAGTAGCTGGAAACATGGAATTTCCTAATGGTCTTTGCAATATAGAGGCTGACTTTCCCCTCAGCTGCCTTCTGCTCTGCCACCATCTGTGGGCATGGTGCCTTATTGGCCTATCTCAGAAATCGCAAGACAGATTTCACATGACAATGCCCAGCCACAATGCCCTCAGTCGGAGGGGTCTAACAGTCGCAGATGACTAAACATATTTTGCTGGCTGGCAGTGCTGCTTTTAACAGTGCGCTCAGCTGGACAGGACTGTGGGACTCCAACATCATGCATGTGACTGGACAGCTGTTATAAGACACGGATCTGCTGCTGTCTTACAGCGTGATCTGCTCCCCAGGTCATTCAACACTGAGGTGTCCGGCATGCATAAGGTCCGTGCCCTTGAGTCAAAGGGGAGTAGCACAGACCATAAATATGCTCATTTGTGTGGAAAAGGGTGCTTTATTTAAGACAAGGACACATTACAAAATACCCTATGCCTTTGCCTTACAAAACTAAACTTCACTATACATTTGTTCACTTACCCCCACCCCTAACATTCCCACACCCTTTACATCCTTTCCTTGCAACTGTTTATCTCAAATTCTGTATTTAACTGTTGACCTTTAAACTCCTGTAACCTACTTCTAATAACATCTAACTATCTAAGTATCCTCCACCTTAGCTTATAATTTGTTTCCTCCTCTTGGTGTAACCTTTCTGCCATCCCCCCTTTTCCTGGTTCTCCTCTGTTCACAACCCTAATCATAATTTGTAACCATGGCAAAAGTAGCAGCCAAACGCCACTCAAAAAAGGCCTCCTCATTTCCTGCAACTTGTCTGACCTCCCTATTTAGGCACTGCTATCGTACCTTCTGATGTTCAAAGTCCTGTCTAATGCCTCCCTCACTTGTATCAGATAAAGTTTCATCTCGTAGCAAGACAAATGCACCCTGTCTCCCCTGAAAAAATCGAGCATCTCATACTTCAATTCAGGGTGTTCCAACCAACCGAAACCTCTGACTTTACAAAACACCTGCATGTCTCTGTTACTTTTCCACCTTTCTTATCAATGGCGGCGAGTTTCGCAGTCCACCTCCACTTCCTCCTTGGAATAAATTCCATCCACAGGATGAAGCATCCGGACCACTCATTTCAATTAAGGCCCTCTTCATCTGCTTTAACAATGCTAAACCTTTATATACCACCAAATAATTTTTCCCCTAAGTGTAAGACCAACATATCTGGGCATGTGTGCCACCGCTTCAACAATTTGTTTGAACACCCCAACAATTCTTACCATCTCATCCCACCTTAGCCATGCCATGTGATCTTACCCAAACTTTCGTTGAGCCTGGGATTCAAACCTTGACCCTTCTGTATTTCATGCCTTTATTCCTATTTCACAAACAAGTGTCCTATAATCCAGATAGACAATTCAATGCTTCTGGCCCTGCCACAGCACCTGAAAAGAACAACATATATGAGAGCCAAACAATTGACCTCTTCATCAACACTCCTGCTTTCCCAGCCGTACATACAGAGGAAAGCATTTCGACGACCAATGACCCAGCTGCATGATCTTGTCCCTGTCCCAGCCTTATTGAACTGCCTCTGGGGCCACTTCGATCCTGAACGAGAATGTCCCGTACTCTCCTGGGGCTTCCCCTAGTTTTTCCAGCGCCTTTCACATAACCCAGAGAAACTGGTTAGAGGTCACCACTTCCCCGTTACCTAAACAAAAAACTGTGCCAGGCCTGTCCCCACAGATTACATTCAGCTTAACTCCCCAATGGACTCGGCACAGGCCCACATCAGGGAAAGCATGTAATAACACTGTCTTCCCGTTGGATCTTTGGTCTGTCTCAGATTGGCAAAGGCGCATTCTAAGCTACCCCACTCCTACTTGCCACCTCTGACCACCCCAACACTGGCACTCCTTTCCTCCCCAATAGCTCAAACACCCTGGACACCCCAAAGATCATCAAGGATATCAATGTCGAGAACAAAACTGTCTGCCCCTCCCCTGATTTGTCTTGCAGTATTCCTAATATGTTGCCTAAAAGTTGCCTCAACACTGTCCTCCTCGCCCCCACCTGTTTCCTTTGTCTATCCTTCCAGCATACTTCTCCCCTGTTCCCTGGCTGACATTAAGTTACCCCAAAAAGGTCTTGCCCATGAAGGCAATCCCTGACAGTTTCTCTGTAATCTTAATCCAAGATAACCCCTTTTCGATCAACTTCAGAATAAATTGCACAACATAGTCTTCCCTGGCCCAGACCTCTTACCTCCGCCTAGCCTCACCAGCTAGAAACCCCTTCCGAGCCTGCATGTACAATTTCCTAGTGGATTCTGCCAGACACCCTACCACTAAATACAGCATCCTTTCTCTCCTACGGTCCACATTCCCTTCGGCACAGGTGTCTTGAGCTTGTCCGCCTCCGAGGCCAGCCATGGGACCTCTTCCATTGTGAACGAGACAAGGCATCCACAACTTTATTGTCCACCCATGGCACATGTCTGGCCTTAAATGCTATATCTTGTCTCAGACTGCCTATAACGAAAACCCTCAGCAGCTTAAGTAGTTGTGAATTCCTTGCCTCCTGTTTAATCACCACATGTACCACAGCCATGCTGTCTACTCTAAAAAGAACCTTCCTATGTAACAGTTCCTGCCCTCATCCAGTCTACTACCAAAATCTTTTTAAGGGAACATATTGATGTGGAACAATATGCACCATGGATTTCTTTTTCAATCCGAAATAAATCAATTTCTTTTATTTAATTTTTCATATCAAAAGCATTTTTTCATTTTCATATTGTTATATACATATAAATGACATTTGCACCTTAATACATCCTAGAAAACAAAAATGTAAATTGCATTCACTCTCTCTCTTTCTCACGTTCTTTTCCATGCATCCATACATACAACCAACAACCTATCGCAAACCTCTTGGTTTTACAGAAACACTATATACATTTTTCATCTGTTATTTACAAAAACAAAGCCATGGAGAATTATTTTACATATTAATCCAAATTATATCATTGTAAGCACGTTCCTATGGCTGAAAGAAGAACTGGTCTACGAGTTTCGAACTCCCTCAGTTGAGGGGAGTTCTCATCAGGACCACGTAGCTTAATGTTAATTTAATTGGCTGTTCTCACATGAGATAAGGGGGGTGTCTTCTAGGTCTGCTATTACAATGATATCATTTAGATCCCATGGTGGACCGTATCGAAGGCCGCGGAGAGGTCCAGCAGCACCAGGGCAGCCCTCCCTCCCGCATCGGTCATCGCTCTGATCTCCTCAGTTGTTTTAATAAGGGCGGATTCCGTGCTATGGTAAGGTCTAAAACCATGTTGAGAGGGGTCCAGAGATTGAGTGGCAGCAAGGAAAGAACTTAATTGAGTATTCAGAGCCTTTTCTATTAGTTTAGCTGGTAGAGGGAGCCTTGCAATAGGGCGGTTGTTATTTGGGTCCCTGATATTAGGTTAGGTTTTTTCTGTAGGGGCAAAATCGAGGCATGTTTCCAACACGCTGGGAAACCTCCTGTCGCAAGCATTTTGTTAAAAATGGTCACCAGCGATGTGACTATCGGTTCAAGGGCCATTTTTATCCCAGCCACGGGGCAAGGATCTGACGGAGCGCTTGATTTTGCTGCTAACAGTATCCGCCTAATTTCGTCACAGTTTACTGGCGAAAAACAATCCAACTTTTGTCCTAAAGTTGGCTCCATAGCGTTTCCTAAGGAAGCCGCCTGGCTATTCATCCTCTCCTGACTAGAGAAGGCTTTGAAAATTATCTCCACCTTACCTAGGAAGAATTTGGCAAGATCTTCGCATAATTCAGCACTCGCGGGAATGGCCGCAGGGACCGGGTCATCCAGAGCAGACACCGTTGTAAACAGTTCCTTCGCAGAGTTCTTAGCAAGGTTTATGCGATTAGTATAGTATTCTTGTTTTGCCTTCCCCACCATTTTTTTATATGCTAAGAGGCTTTGTTTAAGAAGCATTTTATCACTTTCCCTGTATTCCGTCCGCCAGATCCTTTCCAGCTTTTTACATTCCAACTTGTGATTTCTTAATTCCTCAGAAAACCATGGTGCTGAGGGCTGGGCTCTGGCCAGGAGACGCAATTTGGGAGGGGCGAGGATGTTACAAGCTTTGTCAATCTAACTGGTATGGGCGAGAGCCGCCGCCTCCACCTCTAATGGGAGGGGCTCCTTGGAGGAGAGCAAGTGATCTTCCAATGCTCTACCCTCAATTTTGTTCCAGGCCCTGCAAATCCTGGCTACTTTAGGCAGACACCCTCCACCTTGGGATTTTGGCTCAGAGATGGCAAATAGCAGTGCCCTGTGATCAGTCCAAGTGACCGGTATAGATTTGGTAAAGACCAGAGTGGGGTGGTTAGAAAAAATCCCATCTAGGGTATGACCAGCCTTATGCGTAGGACCCCTAACCAGTTGTTTAAGCTCGGCGCCATCCATCAGGTCAATGAGTACCTTGGTGTCCGCGTCCAGGGGGTTTTCTAAATGGGAATTGAAATCTCCCAAGACAGTAAAGTCCTTAGAGCAAAGTCCCTCCTCCAGTATGCTTCCCACAGAGCTCAAAAAGATATTTTTAGAACCAGGGGGTCTGTAGACTAAACAACCGTTAAATGAATGATGATTAGCTAAGGTGAAGTTAAATGCTACCGCTTCACAACCATCCACAGTTAACGGGTGGAAGAAGGCATTAAGGGAGTTATGTTATATAACTGCCAAACCCCTAACTTTTCTCAGTGGCCGATCTCTCGTAAAGCTAAGGTAACCAGGGGGAGTGGCATTAACTAAGTCTGGGCCTGAGGCCGCATCTATCCATGATTCGGTCACGAAAGCGATTTTGATATTTTCTTCCTGTATTAACAACGCACACTCCAAGCTGTGCATTACCAGCGACCTAGCATTCAAAAAGAGCCAATCAAAGTTGCATCCCTCTGCTTTATATTTTCCTCGATATGATCTAGATAAGGCCTTAATGGGGGACATTAGTACGGCTTGGATCGCACTCATGCAGCCTGAACAGGCACACAGGCTTTCTGATTGGTCCATATCCAGATTTAGAACTATGCAGTTGGGTTTTATCCCTGGTCCACTCAAATTTTCAGTGTATCTGCACTATATGTCACCCTATGTGGTTCCCCCCTAATGTAACGCGCAGGGTTCGTGGCACTAGGCACGGGCCAGGCGCGGACGGGCGCAGACGGGCTTGCCTTTGGCGCGACCGCTGCGCGGTCGCGTCATCGCGACCTTTAAGCAGCAGGGGAGGAGAAAGACTAGACTGCTCGGCCTTGGCCTACCACAAGATGGCGGCCGTCCAGGCGAGCGTCCGGTCGCTGTCCCCCCCCTCCCTGTCTCCGTCCTCGAACCAGGCTAAGGGCACAGAAACTTGTGGATCAGCCTGCCCCTCCCGCCCGTGATTCGGAAATAAATGAAAGAAATTCGGGGTAAGATTAATAAAATACCTCCGTTAAAAGGGAGCAGCGCAGAGGACCCGGTAAAAACACAGTAACACACAATATAGGCTAAGACACAATAAAATCAGTGTATCCTCCCTAGCTCCCGGCTCACGCCTCAGGAGCATTCCTCTAGTCCCAGTCCCAAAGCACTGCACAAGTGGATGTCTTCCAGAGTACTTAGCAAAACCAAAACAGGGTCTGGGCTCACTGGCAATAAGGACAAGCCTCACTATCAATAAACTATAAACCAAAACACAATACCAGTATTGCCAACTTAATTACACTTGGACCACGGGTGGTCACTCGAATCGCTGACTGAAACAGTGACTCTCGGAGAACAGTTTTGTCCGAAATAAATCAAAAATGTTTTAATTTTGATATAACATATACCATATCAATGGGCAATTTTTTGTTTTTTAGATACACATTTGGATAGCTCCACAGAAGTATGTCAACACAACAAATAATGAAGACGAGTACAAAAAGACACTTTTTAGACAAATTGACACCTTGCATTCAACATTCATACGGGACAATACACATATAAATATACATATATACACAATCGAAAGATTCTATTTACAGCATATATTTTTGAAAAACAACGCATTGGAACAAACGGACTAGACAATTTTCATGTGTTTGAGAGTAGATCAACAGTTCCTAATGCTGGATAGAGAAGGTCTACGCGTTTCGATGACCCCTTGTTCTGGGGAAATCTCGTCAGGACCAAAAAGCCTTAGAGTTGCTGGGTGCTCTTTTGAGATTTATAATAGTGTTGCGCAGGGTGCGCTCTCAAAGGGTCTTCGAACTGGATGATGCCGGTAACTGCATTCACTTGACAGAGACCGAAGAACGTGGACCCCCAGATATACTCATCATACTACAAGCATACAGGAACTAATCTAACAAGGCGTTTCACCGTGCGGATCCGGGAAACAGCCCCGTCTCCACGCTTCAACCTGATATCTCCACTTCCACTTATGGATGAGAACAAAACCCTTTGAGAGCGCACCCTGCGCAACACTATTATAAATCTCAAAAGAGCACCCAGCAACTCTAAGGCTTTTTGGTCCTGACGAGATTTCCCCAGAACAAGGGGTCATCGAAACGCGTAGACCTTCTCTATCCAGCATTAGGAACTGTTGATCTACTCTCAAACACATGAAAATTGTCTAGTCCGTTTGTTCCAATGCGTTGTTTTTCAAAAATATATGCTGTAAATAGAATCTTTCGATTGTGTATATATGTATATTTATATGTGTGTTGTCCCGTATGAATGTTGAATGCAAGGTGTCAATTTGTCTAAAAAGTGTCTTTTTGTACTCGTCTTCATTATTTGTTGTGTTGACATACTTCTGTGGAGCTATCCAAATGTGTATCTAAAAAACAAAAAATTGCCCATTGATATGGTATATGTTATATAAAAATTAAAACATTTTTGATTTATTTCGGACAAAACTGTTCTCCGAGAGTCACTGTTTCAGTCAGCGATTCGAGTGACCACCCGTGGTCCAAGTGTAATTAAGTTGGCAATACTGGTATTGTGTTTTGGTTTATAGTTCCAGAGTACTTAGAGCACTCACCCCGGAATCTACAATATTCTCTTCTGCAGAGACCTTTGTTAAAATCCCAGCAGGTCCCTTGCGTTCCTGAGCGAGTGAGACTAAATAAGGGTGAGGAGGGTCATTCTTGGCACAAGGGGGAACCCGTGCAAAATGCTGGCACATAAGATGTCATTCTTAGTATATGATACACTAGTGGCAAATCACTTACCAATTCCACGGGATGCTTATCTCAGGCGACTTTAATAGTAATCTAACAAGTGTTATGCATGACAAAAACAATATCCCAAAAATATGGAACAAGTTGGAATCCATAGGATTAACGATCCTAAATGGAAATATGAAGGGAGATCAACCCGCAAGAATCACCTTCTCGAGTGGAAAGAAAAACTCCATACTAGACTTCACACTAATTAGTAAAGATCTAATAAAGATGGTCGATCATTTTGAAATAATAACCCGACCGGAAAGTGATCATTTCCCACAAGAGACGATACTGAGCATAAACACCGAAGAAAAAACGAAGATAGCATCATTAGCTTTTATTCCGGAAGTATACAACCTGAAGAAACTCAGATGGAGGGGTCCTATAAAAAAAAGAGATAATGGAAATGGTGTTCGAACAAGTAAAAATCATGGAGGCCATTGGAAACCAATCGCTCGAAGAAAAATGGGAGAATTTACATAAGCTTGTGCTAGGAAAATTTCCCGTAAAAACACCAATAAAATACGGACAAGATTCTAACAAAGAGCCATGGTACACTACTAAATTAAGAGATAAAAAAAGGGAAATCACGAAAAAACTAAGAACAAAAGCTGTAGACAAGAGGTTGGGAAAAGAAGCAGATAATAACGAAATACTGAAAATGAGAAAAGAATACAAAGAGGAATGTAGAAAAGCGAAAAGATCGCACACAGAGAAAATTTGGGAAGATCTGCTACGGACGAGCAAACTACCTAATAGTAGTGAATTCTGGAGCATAATAAATAACCTATCAAAAGGAACGGGCGGACACCACAACATAGGAATTAGTGAAACCACATGGCTACATTATATTGAAAGCCTGAAAGCCTGTATAACACACAGAGGTATCAACCACATAAAGAAATAAAGAAAAATTCTATAAAAGGAATGGTTCAGAAAGAAGCAGCAACTGGGCACGTAAAAGTTGACCAGTATGAAAATTCTTCCAATGGCGATCTAGAAGATCTAACTTTGCTGACAACAGTAAAACAAACAATCACCATGATAAAAAAACTGAAAGCGGAAGGAGCAGCAGGCCCCAATGGGCTCCCAAACGCTCTATTCAAATACGATCCCGATTTTTGGGCAAAGTATCTCACACCATTATTCAACCAACTATACATGGAAAAAAAGATACCGCAGTCCTGGCAGGGTAACATCTTCCACCCAATATATAAAAACGGGTGTAGAATGGAACCGGGGAATTACAGATTGATAGCCCTAATTGACGTTGAGGCAAAGCTCTTCGCATCTTGTATATTGATTCACCTTCAACAATGGATAAATAAAAACAAAATAGTACCAAAATTCCAAACAAGTTTTATGGAATGCACGGGTTGTACAACTAATCTCTCAGCACTGGCGTTGCTAATCGAAGGAGCAGGAAAAAAGAAGACCGGATTACTAGCGTGTTATATAGATTTGAAATCCGCTTTTGACCGTGTGCCAAGAGACCGCCTGTCGAAAAAACTCAAAACATGGGGTCTCCCGCAGAAATTAACTGACATTATAATAGCTTTATATAGCGGAACGTGGGAAAAAAGTAAAGCTAGGTGATGGGAGACGAATATCCGCAGAATTAAAAACAAGAAATGGCCTCAAACAGGGCTGTGTGCTCTCTCCAAGCCTCTTCAACATATACCTGGCAGACTTAGAAAGCCATCTGCAGAACGTGAACGGACACCCACCAAAATTGGCTAACTAATGCATCCAGTTCTTACAGTATGCAGACGACATCGTAGTTTTAAGTCAAACACCGATAGGCCTCCAAAGAGTGATAACTAACTTAACTGAGTACTTTGACTTTGAAGGTCTAGAATTAAACATCAAAAAAACTAAAGTAGTGAGATTGGCGGGCTCAAGCAGACGATCATTCAAATGGTATACAAAGGACAACTATAACACATACGATTACGGGGGACCCTAGGGCTAGTTTAATGACCGTGCTCTGGATACAAAAGATAAAGATATTGAGGAAACAACATCATATAAATACTTAGGAGTCACACTAAGCAAAAACATGTCTACATTACACCAAAAAAGAAAAATCAATGCTAGAGCCCAATCACTGAGTTTCGCCTATAGAACACTCCAAAAGAAACTTCAATGCCCATCATACGAACATCTTCTGAAAGTTATGGCAGCCCAAGTATTACCATCTCTGTCCTATGGGCTAGAAATATGGCACGGGAAAGAAATCGACATTTTAAACACACTCCAGATAAAAATATATAAATCGGTGTTCAATCTTTATAAAGGATCAGCTCCAGCACAAATAAGATTGGAATTTGGCCTGCAAAATCAAACCTACCAAAGGAAAGCAGTCTTAGCGAAATGGTGCTTCAAAGCTTAGATCAGCAGAACCAGGTTCACTAAATAACCTATGCTGGCTGGAAATAAAGAAACAATATGATCAATATGAACCAAACTCTTGGGGTGATGATTTGCGAACAACCTTGGAAACCCTTAAAATAGAGGAAATATGGAACAGCCAACTGGAAGAAGCGTCCTTTAAAAAGATCTGCAAATTAAACGCAAAAGCTCCATCCCTGGTAGAAGACAAAAAGACCTTGGCCAAACATCGACATGCATGGACCGTATTAAATTCATATAAACGGTTAAAACCGCAACCTTATCTTGTGGCACATTTCCGGCTATCTTTAAAAATGAAATTTATGGCTTTTAGACTGGGCGACCACTCTTCTAAAGATCTGATTCCATCTTAGAAAAACACACAACAAAAAACAAGATGTAGATTATGCGGATATCACACGGAAACCTTATGCCATCTATTGTGTACGTGCGAGTCAATAAAAGAGGAGAGAAGAACTTTGCTGAAATCAGTTCTAAATGCTCTTCAGATCCGTACCTGCAGGCAGGCTGTCACCAGCTGGATGGGTGCAGGCTCGAACATTTTAATATGCCGCGGGGTGAAATGTATGAAAAAAGTAGCGACTCTGCTTTCAAAGGCCGAATTAACTGAAGAGTGGGGACTGTAAAATAATGTTTTACTTTTAAAGAACCGAAAAAATTTGTAATATATTTTAAGAAAATGAATTTTATCTTTTGTACTAATTGTAATTTGTATATGTATACTTTATGTTTGTGACAAACCAAATAAAGTTAATCTTGACTGACTGACTGACTAGTGGCAAAGCACTGGTGCTGAAATACTGGACGTAATTCTTGCATAAGTGGAAACTATGGCAAAATGCTGGCACTGGCAGATTGGAGCTAATTCTTAGCATTAGGGGTACCTATGGCAGAATGTTGTTTAGTCACATTGGAGGTAATCCTTGCCATATGGAACACCCATGGTAAAATGGTGGCACTGGCACATTAGTTGCAATTCCTGGAAAAAACAGCACCCACAGCAAAATTCTGGTGCTGGCATGCTGGATGTAATTCTTGGCATAAGGGGCACCAGTGGCAAAAATACTGGTGCTGGCACCTTAAGGTATTTCTTGGCATATGGGACACTTGTGGAAAAATGATGATGCTACCTTAGTGGAGAAAATTCTTGGTATTAGGGAGGACAAACACTGTACAAATGCAATGTATTGAAAATACATTGCATTCACTGCAGACTATGCTATACTGGTATTGTGAATGCTGTTTTCTATTTCTTAAAAAAAAAATATTGCTACTGTGACCAATTGTTTATTGTACTGCAATTTTGACCCGGGGCTAGTAGCATTTTGGGTTACCCCATTGATACTTAACACGTGGCAGATGGGAGGCATCATGACAAAAGTTTTCAATAATAGAGGTAATTATTGACAGACAGGGGCACCCATTTTGCATTTTACAGGAAATGGGATGTACTACTAGGGAGCTTCTGCTTTTATTGGTTTGCCATATCATTAAAGTACTACGTATCTAACAATACACCTTTTGACTTAATTTTTTTCAAAATTTTCTTGGGGGCATTGGAGAGATTAATTGGAGTTCTTTGCATTTCACATGCTAAGTGTCTGTTAAGCAAGAGTTTTAAAAAGCCACCATAAAAATATATAATTTGTAAACTCTTGGTTGTGGCACATGCATTTCAAATATAGCACTAAGGGCCTGATTCTGATCTCGCTCGGAAGGGCTCTGGACGGGATCCCTAGCGAGCGAGTCCGATTCGTAGCCCCGGTTTCCAAAGGACTCATACCGCTGTACGTGCGAGCAAGTACAATGTGAATATCATGACTTGTACCCGTCAGCGAAGCACTCTGGACGACTACAACATGGTTGACTCGTGCAGGGCAATGGGTGCAATTTCAGCCGTATCGAGTTCGAGCCTTCGACTTGAAAAAGCTTCAAGAAGCGTTCTTTGGGGGGCTGTAGCAGGCCCCCCTTCAACCGGGCCCTTTGAATCAGTCACAGGGTGAGGGTACCCATGGGTTCCCACAATCCAAGCATGCACATTGTGTCTGGCACCATGGGGTGCCCGCCACAGGGTTTACGCAATTCCCCACCTATTTCCTGCAGTGGGAGCCTATGTACGCGTCTGTACGCAGGCTCGCATAGACTTCAATTAAAGTCAGAGAAAATCGAGTCCGTATGCTTAAGGGCGCATCGTACTCACTCGCTTTGAAGCCCAGAGCATGTTTCGTCTGGAAAGTGGAATCAGGCCCTGAGTTCAATTTCCCCAGAAAATGAGCATGTGGATTGAAAATAAAACATTTTCAGGTTAAAAAGACAATTTTTTTAATTCAAAGCTAAATTAACACCAACAGAGAAATGCAAAAGAACCCAATTGCTTCAAATGTAACAATATTATTGACAATGTACAAAGTAAGAAGAACAACTCTGACACAGTGAGCGATGCCGCCAGTGATGCCACAACCTGCACGAGGCTGAGGGCACCGTTTGTGAAGTGCCGGATGCACCGCGCCGCCTACACCACAGTTCCGAAGCCCCTAGCGCCTGCAGTTATCATCCTTGCTGACGCCAGTGCTCACACCAACACTGCTATCATCACATTATCACAGAGCGGATATCTGACGAGGGTGACTTCACAAACTCTTCGATGTTGCACCAGCTCGCCGAAGCCGACGCCTCCTGGTCAACTCCGCCTAACTTCCCCTGTCCTGGATTTGACGCCATGCCTCATCACGGACTCAATGCCTCACCTCCCCCGTGGCAGAGAGGAACCAGCTTCACTTCAGCACCAACGCCTCACCCCCACGACACCGTGCATCGTCTGTTGACAACTTTTTCAAGGCACTGTTTCTTGGAGGGGCCATGTAATAAACCCATAACACAGTCCATAGGAGTGACCGGAGTTCCCACCTAGATGTCCGGCACAGTGATATGTGTATCAAAAGGTTTGGAGGGGCCCCTACCCTACTCTTTATGATTATCAGCCCAGCTCCTTCCTGGGATATGCCCAGACTCCATCCTTGTGACCGCTTACTGAATCTTCAAAGTGCAACCTGTAAGGTTTACAAGGGAATAGTGGCTCTCCACTCTCCAGTGTTTTTCCCACCCTACTTACAGGACAATAGCAATGCACAAATCTGAATGGGGGGATTTCTCTACCTCCACTCCATGTTTCACCATGTGGGCTTGGGTCCCCTAAAATGGAACCCCGGGCCCTCCAAGAATTGTACCATTCATAGGCACCCCTGCACCCAGTGCATATACACAGTTACACACACCTCACAGTACTATTTCCTCCATTTGCTGTACCATTCATATGCACAGATGCATCCATTACATGCATTTAACAAGTGCTCGGAGGGCGTGGCCAAGATGATGACCGTACCAGACGTTCTGTAACAAAGCTCTGGCACAAGCCCGACTGTTATCCTGTATCCCGGCACTCCCCACCTACAAAAATAAGCAGAGGAGGGAGCGGAACCTCAACGGAATCCCTCGACAATGAGCTGGTGTGGAAAGGGCCTAACTTCCCCCGGTAAGAACCCTGAGAATATAAGACTGCCGGAACCGGCCTCTACCATCAGGCGCCCAGCTGATCACCCATGAAGACCAAGCTGGCTGCATTACTGGAGCGAGAGGGGTAGTGCTGCCCCTGAAGATGCTGCTGATAACCCCAGACCGCCAGTCAGACTCGTAGAACACAAGTCCTAGCCCTCCAATGGCAGGCGGGTTGGGTAACATGAGCAGCGTCGGCCACGGGAAGTAGGCCGCAGCATGCGAATCGCGGGGAAGCTGGGGTTTGAGGGCCTACCTCTTGAGACGTGATGGAGTGAGAAGAGGCCCGATACTGCGCCATCCCCGAAGCCGACCCTAGGCACCCAGCGACTCACTAACGAGAATGAAGCCGACAGCTACTACAAAGCGGTGGGGCAGCGCTGCTCATGGAGTCAGCGTTGGAAACTCTAGATCATCCAGTGAAGCCGTGGAACATAGCGCCTTGCCCATTGACATCCAGCGGGGAAAAGAGCCGTGATTGGCGCCGGACATCAGAACACGGCCGCTGCATGCGACCGTCGAGAGAGATGGGGCTAGGCGATCCGGTGGAACAAGGCACAGGAACAGATCCACACACAGAACGAAGCAGAAGGCCCCGGCCCAGGAAGTAACACTGCCAAAGACGGGAACCTCCCCCAACAAAGAATCCCAGGGACCTAAAACTCAAGAGGGGCCCTGCAGTCTTGAACTCCCGGCCTGGCCCTGAGTCCCAAACTCGACAACCCACTCCTTCTCAAGACATCGGAGTGCCACAAGCGACAGTCGGACCAGTGCAAGATGGCGCCCTGAAGAACCTGAACTAGCCGAAGGCATGTCCTGGGAAGGAAGCTCCAACGCCGAGGCAATGCAAGCACTCCTGCAAACATAACAGAGTGTCAGAATGCGGAGCCTACATGCTGGGGCCCAACAGAAAGTGCCATAGACACTACTACGGCTCACACACAGAAACGAGATGGGTACCTAAAAACATGGCTGAACCATGTAATCGTTGGGGGATGCTTGCGACTTTCTTTGCTTTACTTTAACATGGGTGTCGTGGAGCCTGGGACAACGTGTGGACTGGCACCAGTATATCTGAGGGAAACGGGCTGCCTCCTTTCAAATATCAGCTGCACTGTGTGCTAACGCGTATCGTGCAGCAGCATTTATAAGCATGTATTTCACTGTGCGGGGGTCCTGATGCGCTGGTCTACACGAGTACCATACTACACTGTGTAGGGTGTGCGGTTGGCAGGGTATTGTCTTTGTTTTGATCCTGTGTGAGGAGAGTTTCTGTGTCATGCAGGAGGACCACGAGGTGCGGTTTTGGGTGCAACAAGCCCACAAATGTTTGTTTCTTACTGTCGCCTGGTTCTAGGAGTACATCAGTCAGCAAAGAAATTGTCAGCGTGACCCCAGTTTAGCTCTACTAGTAAACATTGATAGTCTGTATTATTAAACACAATAATATATGTCCTAAACAGTCATTTTGCATTTATACATGCCAACATCTTAATATCAAAAAACTGGAGATTTTGAAAAAAAATCGGGGGCTAGTGTTTTTGACTTCTGTTGAAGTGCAGGGGGGAGGCAGCTAAAATAAACCCATTTGGAACACACACAAAAAACGGGAGTCTCACACCTGAATCGGTCCTAAATCACCAACCCTAAATTCTCATAAAAGCGTAAACATCACATGTGCACAATACACTGCTGTGACGGCCGCTTGTGCACCAAGAACTCCTTCCTCTAAGGGCCTCTTGTGAACAGACACCGGCTGCATGGGCCGCTTGTGAACTGAAGCAAACGGGAGATAAATCGTCAAATACAAGTTAGCTTTTTTATTGAATTATGTATTCTTAATAAAACGGGTCTTCTTTTCCCAGATCCTCGCTCCTTCCTGCTCCTTATGTTTCCCATCCCTCACTTCTTTAGCTTTCTCCAATACCATGACGTCGCTCAAATTCGAGTCTGCCCATCATTTTTATCCATGTTCTGTTCCCTTCTCTTCTTCTTTCACAATTCCTAATCTTTCATGCCTTCCCTCTCTCACTAACTCCTCTGGTCCTAGGATTTTCCTCTCCCATCCCTAACGCCCGATTAGTGCACCCCCTGCAGTCACTCCCACAATCTTTATTCACGCCCGTACCTCCCCATCTGTCTTCATGTATCTTTTCTCTCTACCTCACCAATCACAACATTCATGCTCATCTCTTTACCTCGCTTCTCCGTTTCCCTTTCTCTACACACACACACACCCAGACCCCTCACACCGACACCCCCCCACACACACAATCCCCCCACAAACACAATCCCCCATGCACACACCCCCCACACACACAACCCGCGCACACAACGCCCACACACACAACCCCCGATCCCTCCCACTCCCCCCACACCCCCCCACACCCACCCCCCACACATACCCCCCCACAAAGACCCCCCACACAGACCCCCCCACACAGACCCCCCCACACAGACCCCCCCACACAGACCCCCCACACAGACCCCCCCACACACAACCCCCCCACACACAACCACACAACACCTCCACACACACAACCAAACACACACAACCATCTATCTATCTACCTATGGCCCTCACTCTATCGTCCTCACTATATCTGTCTATCTATCTATTATATATATATAATCTTGTCTGTCTGCCTATATATCTATCGCCCTCACTCTATCACATCTATCACGCTCACTCTATCTATTTATCGCCCTCACTCTATCTATCGCCCTCACTCTATCGCCCTCACTCTATCTATCGCCTGCACTCTATCTATCTATCACCCTTACTCTATCTATCGCCCTCCCTCTATCTATCTATCGCCCTCCCTCTATCTATCTATCGCATCACCGCAGCATCACTCAGCACCACCACAGCATCAATCTATACAACCATTCAATAACAACTGGTTCAAATATGTTCTCTCAATGTTTCAAGCTTTATTACAAATGTCACAAAAAGATGTTAAAATTTCACTTCTGTTCTCGGATTTTCATCACAATAAAATACACTGAGCATAATCTTCACAAAAGTCATTTACAAAAGTTTAAGCTATTGCCATTATAAATTACAATAACTTTCATTTGAGTATTAATTATTTAAAAAAATGAAAAGCCATTGTTATTTGTAATATCAATACATCTAAGTCACGTAAATACAACACATATTGCAGTACAAATGCTATAGGTGTCACATTTGCGAAAGTTAAAATTATTGGCATTGTAAGTGACAAAGCTATTAATTTCGCTATTTTCAAAACCAACACAACAATCAAAAAATTGTCATTTACAATACCAATAGCTCAAACTTTCCTAATGCGAGACCTATTGCATTGCAAATGCTTGTTTAACATTTTATTCACCCAAAGGTCTTTCTTTTTCGTTTTCTTTGAAGTTCTTTTTGGGATTAGTTCGTCAACAGCTTTGGTCTTCCATTCAAGAAGTTTCTCTACTGAGTTTATTGTTTCTAATTGTGTGTGTGGTTAGCTAAGACCCCAACTCTTGAGTCTTTAATTTGTTCTATTGCCTGTATGTTACTGTGGCATTGCAGGACCTCTTTATTTTATTTAAGATTTTGAGTGAGAAAGTGATGATGTGATTGCCAGTCAATCCGACTGTTGAAACATGTTGAATAGCCATTGGCTCCGGTATGGAGAAGAGGAGACGGTGTCCTCCATTGTATGATCAGCTATGTGCGTAGGTCCGGGGAGGATTCTGTGTGTTTAACCCTGATGAAGTGGCATATGGCTGAGGCATATTTGGTTTATCAAACCCAATTTTAAGTCACTGAGTATACAGATATTGAGAGTCTGGTCCACAAATCTGACATAGTGTCCATGAAAGCATATGTAAAAGCTTTGTCCTTTGGAAGTGGTCTGCATGGCAAAAAGAAGTTGGAGGTGAAAATGTAACTGAGCTTGCATTTAGTAAGAGGAGCTTCACAACCTTACATTGCCACCTCTTTCTTCTTGGTGACTGTTATTGTATCATTTAAGATACTAGCCAGCCTGTCACATTTCTTTCCTTGTTGGTTGTGTAATTGCTTGATAACCAGATGGGTTAGCTTCATGAAGTATTGCAATCATATATATTCCCAACCATGCTCCTTTGATGAATAAAATGTCTAGTTCCGTACCTATAAGTGGATCAACACTGTTGTATTCGTTTTTGCTCATTGAACAGCACGCAGTTTAGATGGGGGTGTTTTCTTTTGCAGAAGGAGGATTCAGGTGAGGCATTGGCAGTTTGATTGGCATCCAGTGGGTCTCTTCTCCATCTTCCAGCTGGAGTTTGACTTCCAACATCCAACCTCGATGCCGTGGACAGACTTGGCAGCTTCACAAGTCATGAGTGTAGGCAGGGCATGGAGATAGATATCTGTTTATCTCTCAGCAGGAGAATGAGCGCAGTGGATGTGCTGGGAATGAACTCTGGCTGAGGTTTAATCTTATCTAACTGAACCACGTGTAACATTAATCTTGCTTTCTAAGAAACCACAGTCCAATAAACACACATCTAGCAGAAGAAAAAAGGGAATTCACAGGGTTCGACAGGCATCAGCAACTGATTAAAGTCGAGGTGGATTCGCGAAATTAAGCTGTCAATTTCGGTCCATTATTATTGTCCGCATGCATCAGACACTGTAAAGTCACGAATACAGACCGAATGTTGATGTGACTTTCCAGTTGCTCTTTTATTTATCCACATTAAGATGTGCTCCTTTCTTTTGAGCTAGGGACAAATACACATTCAGTAATGGCATGCTCCTCTTTGGTAGCTATTTATTGAAGTGTTTGGAAACCATATCAACATAGTCATTATCCCCCGTTACGCTACAATAACTTTTCAAAAGTTTAGAGAATAAATGCACAACTTTGAGGGTTTGATCTGCCAGGAGAAACACGCCACGTTAATTTTAAGATATACTTTTTCGTAAGTTTGAGGTATTGTATTTAGATCCGTTCATTCAATTAATTCGTTCTTTCGCTATTGATTTGCAGTTCATAAAATAATACATAAGTGCTCCATTGTTATTCCACGCTGCGGATCTTGGCTCTTACTCAGGGTTGTACTATGACACCGTGACCAGCATCCGGAACATGTGATAACTCCAAACTGCAATGCATGACTTAGAGCTGAAATCTTTAGCTCATTCATACTATACCGAACACTAAAGCAGGACTTTATTATATATAGCCGAATTATAATTATTTTAAAAAGTTTTAATAGCGTTTTGCAGTGGGTGCATTCAGAACATTAATGTTCGCAGTGAAATCAAATTGACATGAATGCAAGCTATGAACATTATATTCAGTTATAGTATATCAGTGACGGGAATCAAGTAGCAGGAATCTATGTCAACAGTGCATCAGTGCTTCATCACGTGGGTGGTATCACCTCCTCCAATGGGCCAGGAGCCGTCTCGCTATTGGTGGAGGAAGGGTCTGAGTTCACTTGCTCCTGGAGGTAGGTTCGTAGTGTATCCCAAAAACCTTTAGGACAGGACATAGGATGAAGTTACTGAGCATATACTTCGGCTTGGTCTCTGCGATATATCATGTCTTGTAATTAGCGATCATGACGAGGCACTCCTGTTTGCATCCAGTGCATAGCCACTCTCCTTTGGCCAGCAGGAGACCCATCACTGTGAACCGCTACTTTTCTTATGGTGACTCACTAGGTGCACCCAGCAGAGCAACGCCTTTAGTATGGAGGAGCTGGGCCGCGGGCACCTGTATCCTGAAGGGGGCACAGAGCTGTGTGGATTAAGGTAATGCTAACAGCAGCGCTATTGTAAACTAGTATTTGCAATGCAATAGGTTTGGCACGCGAGTTTGAGCTATTGGCATTGGAAATAACGTTGCCTATTATTTATCTTTTAGTTTTAAAAACCTAAAGAAAAGGTTTTGTCATTTACAATGCCAATATCTTAAACTCTCGTAAATGCGAGACCTATTGCAATTGCAAAAGCTTGTTAAAATTATTTTTGCCATGTTGTATAGCAGCCATGCTTATGCAGCATGGCTCCAAATAATTTCCAAAGTCAGCAATGCCCATGCTGTACACCATGAACAAAAAGGCAATGGCAGACCTAATGATCTCAAAGGCTAGACCTGTTGGCTTTACCAATGCTTGTTTTTGTCTGCAGACATTATTGTTGAATGTAGTTTCACCAGCATAATCAATCAATCAATCAAGGCATTTATAGAGCGCGCTACTCACCCAGAGGGTCCCAAGGCGCTTGGGGGAGGGGGTGGGGTGCCGCTACTGGTCGAACAGCCAGGTCTTGAGCTTCTTCCTGAAGGAGAGGTGGTCTTGGGTCAGGCGGAGGTCGGTAGGGAGGGTGTTCCAGGTCTTGGCGGCCAGGTAGGAAAAGGACCTTCCTCCTGTTGTCGCTCTTCGGATGCAGGGGACGGCGGCGAGGGCGTGGTTGGTCGATCGGAGGTGGCGTTTGGGAGCGTAGAAGTTGAGGCGGTTGTTGAGGTAGCTCGGGCCTTGGTCGTGTAGGGCTTTGTGTGCGTGGGTGAGGAGACGGAAGGTGATTCTCTTGTTGACGGGGAGCCAGTGCAGGTCTCTCAGGTGTCCGGAGATGTGGCTGCGTCGGGGGATGTCGAGGATGAGTCTGGCTGAGGCGTTCTGGATCCGCTGGAGTCTCTTCTGGAGCTTGGCGGTGGTTCCGGCGTAGAGGGCGTTGCCGTAGTCTAGTCGGCTGGTGACGAGGGCCTGGGTGACCGTCTTCCTGGTCTCGGTGGGGATCCACCGGAAGATCTTCCGTAGCATGCGCAGGATGTTGAAACAGGACGCGGAGACGGCGTTGACTTGTCTGGTCATGGAGAGGGAGGAGTCCAGGATGAAGCCCAGGTTGCGTGCGTGGTCTGTCGGTTTGGGTGCGCTGCCCAGGGCGGGGGGCCACCAGGAGTCGTCCCAGGCGGAGGGTGAGGAGCCCAGGATGAGGACTTCCGTCTTGTCTGAGTTCAGTTTCAGGAGGCTGGTCGTCATCCACTCTGCTACGTCTTTCATCCCTTTGTGGAGGTTGGTTCTGGCGGCGGCGGGGTCGTTGGTCAGGGAGAGGATCAGCTGCGTGTCGTCGGCGTAGGAGATGATGTTGAGGTTGTGCTGGCGTGCGATGGCCGCAAGGGGGCTCATGTAGGCGTTGAAGAGGGTGGGACTGAGCGAGGAGCCCTGAGGAACGCCGCAGATGACTTCCGTGGCTGCAGATCTGAACAGGGGTAGGCGGACTCTCTGTGTCCTTCCAGCGAGGAAGGAGATGATACACTCCAGTGCCTTCTCCTGGATTCCGATGTTGCTGAGGCGCTGCACTAGGGTGCGGTGGCAAACAGTGTCGAACGCCGCGGAGAGGTCTAGGAGGATGAGGGCCGCTGTTTCACCGTTGTCCAGCAGGGCTCGGATGTCATCGGTGGCAGCGATGAGGGCGGTCTCGGTGCTGTGGTTGGCTCGGAAGCCAGACTGTGAGGGGTCCAGGGATCCATTTGTCTCGAGGAAGGCGGCCAGCTGCTTGTTGACGGTCTTCTCGATGACTTTGGCTGGGAACGGGAGGAGCGGGATGGGGCGGTAATTCTTGAGTTCGGTGGGGTCCGCTGTTGGTTTCTTTAGTAGAGCGCTGAGTTCGGCGTGCTTCCAGCTCTCAGGGAAGGTGGCGGTGTCAAAGGAGGTGTTGATGATGTCCCGCAGGTGGGGTGCGATGACAGCGTCGGCCTTGTTGAAGACGTGGTGGGGGCAGGGCTCGGGCGGAGATCCGGAGTGGATAGAGTTCATCGTGCAGATGGTGTCTTCTGTGTTGATCTGGGTCCAGGCGCTGAGGGTGGTGGTGGGGGGGCGTTGGTGCGGTCGTGGGGAGCGTTGTTTGTGGGCTGAAGCTGTTGTGTATGTCAGCGATCTTGTTGTGGAAGTAGGAGGCGAGGGAGTTGCAGAGGTCTTGCGACGGGGTGATGTTGTTGTTTCCGGCGTTGGGGTTGGAGAGCTCTTTCACGATGTTGAAGAGTTCCTTGCAGTTGTGTGCGTTGTTGTCCAGCCGGTCCTTGAATGCTGTTTTCTTGGTGGCGTGGATCAGTTGATGGTGCTTCCGGGTGGCGAGCTTGAGGGTGGTCATGTTGTCCGGTGTTGGCTCCTTCTCCAGGCTTCCTCGAGGGCTCGGCAGTTCTTCTTGGAGCTCTTGAGTTCGTCGGTGAACCATGGGGCCTTCTTGCTGCCGGGTCTGCTAGGCGGGGTCCTCAGTGGGGCGAGGTCGTCTGCGCAGTTGCTGATCCACTTCGTGAGGTTGTCGGCGGCCTGGCTGGGGTTTGCTGAGCTGGCGGGAGGGTGCTGGCTCAGGGAAGCGGCAAGCTGGTCTGCTGTGATCTTGTTCCAGTTTCTTCTAGCAACCTGTTGCTGGTGGTGGTGGATCGTGGATCTTCTGAAGGTGAAGTGGACGCAGCTGTGATCCGTCCAGTGGAGTCCGGTGGCGTGGCTGAAGATGATGTCCTTGCTGGATGAGAAAACAGCGTCGAGTGTGTGTCCGGCGAGGTGGGTGGGGGTGGTCACTAGCTGCTTGAGTCCGAGATTGGCGAGGTTGTCAAGCAGGGTGGTGGTGTTGCGGTCGTTGTTGTTCTCCAGGTGGAAGTTGATGTCCCCCAGAAGGATGTAGTCAGCGGAGGGGAGGGCATGCGGGCAGATTAAGTCGGCGATGTCTTCGCTGAATTGTGTGCGTGGTCCCGGGGGTCAGTAGATGAGGGTGCCTCTGAGGGTGGTTTTGGGGTCCGTGTGGATCTGGAAGTGCAGGTGTTCGGCGGTTTTCAGGGTGTCGTCGGTGTTGGTCGTGATGCGGATGCTGTCCCTGTAGATGATGGCGATGCCTCCTCCAGTCTGGTTGCCGCGGTCTCTTCGGGTGATCTTGTAGCCCTCTGGGATGGCGATGGTGATGTCGGGCGCTGAGGAGTCGTTCATCCAGGTTTCCGTGAGGAAGGCGACGTCAGGAGCCGTGGTGTCGAGGAGGTTCCAGAGTTCGATGGTGTGTCTGTGGACGGAGCGGGTGTTGAGTAGGATGCACTTGAGGTGGTTGCTGCTGGTGTTCGGCTTGGTGGGTGCTGGTGCGGGGCAGGTCCGGTTGCAGGAGAACTTGCAGGCATGACAGCTGAGGGGTCCGTGGGTTCGTCTCGGGGTGGCTCGGTAGCATTCCGGGATTCGGCCGGAGTTGAGTGCGTTGAGGGTGGCGGCGTCGTACGTCCGGCGGGCGGGCTGGGGTCTGCGGGGGCCAGGGGTCCTGGCACTGGGCGCGGTCCAGGCGCGGACGGGCGCAGACGGGCTTACCTTTGGCGCGCCTTCGGCGCACAATCGGCGCGCCCGCTGCGCGTTACCGCTGCGCGTTACCGCTGCGCGTGCACACGGTCGCCATTTATGGCCAAGTGCAGGGAGGGAGGGGCAGCTGGGAGGCGGGAGCGGGGAGGAAGGGGGCGTGGCTACACTCCCCGGCGGCGGGAATCGGCAGCGGGGAGCGGGAGCAGGGGTCGGCAGCACAATCGGGGGGAAACCAGGGGCAGCACGGGGACAAAATAAACAAAAGTATCAGGGCACAGTAGAAACAATACAGCAGGAACAGACAGACAGAGGTACACAACGCGGAGGAAGCAGCAGGCGGGGGGCGTGGCCTGAGGGCGGACCCCAATAGACTGAATTCAGACAGTAGACTCTCGATTTTTGAAGCCAAATGATGGGAAACTTTATTTACAGAGCAGGCGGAACTGTTTCCTTGCATGTGGAACAAAGCTTGCCTAAACCACGCCTCTGCCATAACCACTCGTATGCCTTATGCAGTCAGCGGTCTAGATGTGCGCATGGGCGGGGAGGAACAGAAAGGTTCGGACAAGGAAACTCCAGGACACGGCCTGGTAAGTAGGACTGGGGCAAGGTTTTGGGGGTAGTTTAAAGGTTTGGGGGCAGTAGCGGCTGGTGACTTTTGAAAGCAGTGGGGCGTACAACTTTTTGCCGTACTGCACTATGGGAAAGGAAGGTTTTTAGATACTAAGCCAGAGCTCAAACGCCTAACTTCACAATTGTCCTAAACTTTTTTATGCTTTAAGGGCATATTTACACACATTTCTGAAACACCAATGCGGCCTGATGCTGATTTACATGACACTGCTTAAGAATGCATGCTTTCAAGAAATTATACAGTGCTTATTTTCACAGCACAGGTTTCCCCTTTTTACACATTACTGCAACAGAAACTGTCTTTGTTGAGGAGCAACAGACCAAGAATTTAATCAGAGTTGGGGAGGATGAACTTGCGGCTTTGACCATGTATTATAAGAATAAAATACCTCCTACTGTATGTAAAATGGATATTGCAACTCGCTGCAGTGTTACGCGCCAGAACTCATGCGTGACTTGCACTACGCTTCTAAAATACTGCATGGGTACTTTTTCCATATATTATTTAAGAACTAACACTATGACAGTATTGAATGATAATCCTAGATCTGCTCTAATTGTGTCATGACCGCACATAAAAATGCCTGATAAAGAGCATCATGTGTGTTCTGCATCGTGCCTCAGGGCTTTTAATTACCCACAGTAAATCATGACAGTTAAACGAGAGGCCACATGACCCAATGAGTGAAATATTCCAGATCACATTTATCTGACCTCTTCCCAAATGCAGGCAGCAGTTTGAGAATATTGGACTGAACCCTTGCGGCGCCGATTTGGCTCGAACCCCTCCCCCATCACTTCAAAATACAGATTTCTACTCACTTGCGCAATGCTCCAAACAATGAAAAGCAACTCTTAATAAAAATATAATAATATGAATAAATAAATAAACACTGTTCTCAAGCAACCCTGTAATCTCAGGCGTGCTCATTTCACCCTGCCATTAACACAGACAGCTTACATACATTTAAGAGCACTTAAACGGTCAACTGTTGTAAACACCGATTGGAAAACAAACAGATGAAAGACACCATGAAATGCATTTTCATTGAAAACAGCAGAAGCACTTGCCACATAGTATGCAGAAATATAAGCGCTTCTACCTGAATGTGCATTTTCTGTCTGCAGTACCTTCCTTCAAGTTCCCGCCTTCAAGTTCAACTGCCGACTCCCCGACTCCCGCCCTCCTCTTCTGAATTGATTCCCATGGTGCTCGTCGTCGTCACGTTAAGGCAGGAAGGCTGCAGGCAGCCTCCCTCCCCTCCACCACAGCACAGCGCTGTGATTGGTTCGTCCGGCTATCCCAACACCACGTCATTTCTCTGTATGCTGCAGCATACAGAGAACAGGGAGAGTGGGAGGGGTTACTCGAGGGCAGGGGGGGAGCGGCTTGCCCGCTGTTATTAATACAGTTAATACTGTCTGTTTGGACAGCCTCTCAGGCTGCCCAAACAGACAGTATTAACAACAGTGGGAAAGCCACTCCCCCCTGCCCACTCTCTCAACCAGGAACTTAATCTGCTTTCTCGCCGTGCGAGAAGGCAGAAACAAATGGTAGTATTCTACTATTTGCTTCTGCCTTCTCGCACGGCGAGAAAACAGTGGGGCGGCGCCCAAACACCCCCATGGAGGATCCGCCACTGTTTGGGGGTCAGTTTAGGGCTCAGAGCTGGGATCGGTGTATTTTTTTCCGGCAGGGATCATGGTTTTTGGGCTCACGGCGGGTGGGTCAGGGTAGTTTTAAGGGCTGGGGCCGGGTTTTAGGGCTCAGGGCAGAGAGTAGAGGCGGTTTTCAGGGGTAAGGTTCAATTTTAGTGCTCTGAGGGGGCTTGGGTCAGGGTCGTTTTTGGCAGGAGGCCGGTTTTTAGGCCTCTGTGCGAGGTAAAGGTAAGGGGCAGTTTTGAGGCCTGGGCGTCAGTTTTAGGGCTCTGGGCAGGTGGCTAGAGTTATGGTAAGTTTTTAGGCACGGACTGAGTGTTCGGGCTTAAGGTGACAAGATGGGGTCGTTTTAAGGGCTGGGTCGGATTGGATTGCAGGGCTGGGGTCTCAGGTGTTTGGTGATATATTCGTACGTACTTAATCAAAACTCTTAAATATTTCGAAAAATAAATATTTCCATTTTAAAGTCTTTATCATTTGTTTTCAAAACATTTGTTGCTGATTTGCATATGGCAAGGCTCGTACTCTGCTCTAAGAGCCAATCCAGATCCTTGCTTCGTCTCCCTCCATGGCTGACCCCCTGCCTCCCCAGAAATGTAGTACCCACTACACCCTTCAATAAAGATATCACTGGACATGCAGAAACGGCGACTTCAGGGGGACTGTTAGAGTTGGGGGTCTCTAGTTTGTTGACCAAATAGGGACCCTTGCGTCTAGTCAGGGTAAGGGGCCATAGCTTGGCATGAGCAGACAGGCTTATTTCAGAGGCAGTGTGTGGTGCATTTGCGAACACATACAGTAATCCAGTGACAACACTACAGATGGACCCGACACAGGTTGTATATAAAAAAAAAGTATCTTTATATAGACTTAACACAAGACCATAAACAACAAAAATCCACAATACTGTACTTAAAAATGGTAGAAATAGCTTAGTTCTCTTAAGATGGTAAATGCAACACTTTATGCTCAATGTACCTGTGGATGCGTAACGCTATACAACGAAAATGTTGTAGGGAAGGTGATGCGTCAGTTCCTTACACGCAAGAACAGTGATTCGTCGGTTCCCTACTGCTGCGTAGGGGACGATGATGTGTTGGTTCTTCTCGGCGTAGGGAGGTGATGCAGCGCTTCCGTGGCGATGCGACCAGCCATGCCTTGATGCGATGACGATCCGATGCAATGCAACAAAATGGCGTCTTCTCCTTGATGCGACAGCAACGAGGCGATGTTTGCACGCCCAACGGCTGTGCGGCGACTCTGTGAATCTTCTGAGCCGTGACAGGCCCTGCAACACGCTTCTGGGATGCGACGCCGTCTGCTGCGACGGCAACACTCTTCTCCGCTGATGCGAGTTGCTTTGGTGATGTGATGCGACAGCGGTGGCACCCTTCTTCAATGATGCGACGATAGTGACTGCGGCAGCGACATACTTCTTCGTTGATGCGACGGCGTCTGCTGCGACGGTGACACTTTTCTCTAGCGATGCGAGACGCTTCGGTGATGCGATGCAAAAGTGGCATCGGCTGCAGCCTTCTTCAGTCACGCTTCTTCGCCGTGAGTTGCACGTCCAGCTCCCTGTGACATACAGTCTCTCAGAAGGCCCAGCACAACAGTAGGCACTTCAAATTCCCAGCAAGGGAATGTAGGGGAGTTGGTTTGTGAAGTCTGTTGTCCCTGAGAATTTAGCAGGAAGCAAGCTCTATCTTCAAGCCCTTGGAGATCCTTTACAAGTTGATGAATGTAGCACAAAGTTCCTTTCTCCTTCTTTGGCAGTCAGGCAACCACTGCAGGCCAATCCCCCAAACAGCACTCAGCTTAGGGATAGCCTCCTCCTTCACTTTCTCTCTGGTTCCTCTCCTCCACAATGGTTCTTCTTGTTTCCCAAAAGTGATCTAAAGTTCTTGGGTCCCAATATTTATACACCTATTCTCTTTGTTTTCTGAAGGCAGAGAGTGTCCTGTACCTAGTCCAAACCAGTACTGGCCAGTCCTGGAACACTTTGTTGACAAGCTTTCTCCTTTCCTTTGACAGTGTGGCCCAGGGACATCAGACACATCGCAGGAGGTGGAGCCAGCATTGTGGAAGGCAGTCACAGCCCTATTCAGGTCCCAGGTGCAACTCCTCCCACCACTCTATATGCAGATAGCTATCTTCATCCCTGTGCTGACTCACCCTGCCTCCTGGAATCCCCCAGCCCCTGTCACTCAATCACCAGACAAGGAATACACAACCTAGCAGAGGCAGGCTTGGATAGTTAGGCAAGAACATATCTACTTTCTAAAAGTGTTTTTTTCAAACACAGAATGTTAAAACCAACTTCCCTAAAAGATGTATTTTATCATTCTGAGTTCAGGCATACTAAACTCTAATTTCTACCTAGTTCCCTGATTCAGTTAGGATTATAAAATGTAATAATCTAACTGCCCATTCTGGCCTATGGGGAACAGGTAGCCTTGCAATAGTGAAAAACAAAAATGGCTGTAATTCACTATCAGGACATGCCGCACACATCAGGGCATGTCCTACCATTTACCTACAATGCACCCTGCCCTTGGGCCTACCATAGGGGTGACTGATATGCAGAAAAAGGAAGGTTTAGGGACTGGCAAGTGGGTGCCTTTGCCCAGTCAACATGGCAGTACCAGACTGCACACAGGCTCTGCAATGGTAGGCCTGAGACACACTTTATAAGCTGCTCCGGTTGGTGGCACAATCAGTGCTGGAAGCCCACTAGCAGCATTTGATTTACAGGCCCTAGGCACACATGGTGCACTGTATTAGGGTCTGACAAGTAAACCATATAAGCCAATCATGGAGTCACTAATCCATTACAACAAATTTCAATAGAGCATATGCACTTAAGTACTGATCATCAGTTGTAAAGTGCCCAGAGTCATACAACCAACAAAAAGAGGTCAGACAAAATAGAGGAAGAAGGCAAAAAGTTAATGGATGACCCTGCAAAAAGGGCCAAGTCAAACAGGGACACATGCTACGAAGTGGTATTCTACCCAGAGATTATACCTACTTCAAGAAGACAAAGGCTCTGGATGAAATATAGGGGAAAAACATGTAGAAATGGACACAGCTAAATTCGATTTCTGTAGGCTTTTCTATATTTCTAAAAAACGCATATTCTTCATTCTCTCTCTCTCTCAACGACCACCACGCATCCCCACCCACACCCACACACACACAACCTCTTCCTAGGAAATTAATGGGGCCAAAGGTAATGGGAAATAGGTGGGATTTTTTACAGGCCACTAATAAGGAGGTCCTACCTGGTCTATGTGGCCCTTACATTTTGTTGATAGGAGACCTGGTGAAGCGCCATGTCATACCGGAAGACTGGACTCTAATTGCATCGGCCCATAAACTGCTGCCATCATCATCATAAAGTTACTTACAAATACACATACATTTTTGGCCTTTCAAGTAAAAGACAAAATACTTAATTCAGCTGTCAAAGTTTTGCCATTGAAATAATACCATAGCTAGGACTTCCTCCAAATGGCATGCTAACCGTACGTATTGAATTCACTGGGTAAATAGGATAAAACATGAACAACTACTTGCATAGAAATACAAACATAAAAATATGTTTGCATTTGTTGGAGCAAACCTTACCCAAAATCGTCAGAGGAGTAACCTGGCTTAAACACTTAGGGGGCAGTATGTATTAATGAAGCATATTTGGTAGGAAACAATGATGAGCAAACACTCGCAGTTTGGATGTGGTGAGATTTCAAGCTTAGGTACTCAGAAGCCACAAAATCAATTCCACTGGGAAGCGCCTATAAACTAGCTATGCTTGTAGTTCCTTTTATATACACCTGATGACAAAAAGGAATTAGCGGGGGCACTGTTCTAGCTTTCGTCGAATGGCTGTATAGCAAACTACTTAAAATAAATGGAGACAGGAGGAGCCCTCCTTATTTTTGAACTTCTTGTTAAACCTTTTCTCAAAAAAAGTTTAAACCTAGCGTGCTGCAGGGGCTGATATGCTGTCTGGTCATGCAGATTTTCTATGCCTTTCTATTTCAAGTCTTAGCGCTTGCCCTCTGCGCACTTTAGCTACTGTGCATTTGCTGGAAAAATCTCTTAATACTATTTACCACATTACAACTTCTTGTACCAATAATATGTGATACTAAAAACCAATATTCTGGTTCAATTGAATCAAACATTTATTCTGTTGTGAATCACAGAAGACATTCAATCTTATTCAAAAAACAACACAATCTTGTTGTGGCCCATGAAGAAATTTTTCGCTGTGCCCAATGCATTTCGGGCCTGCGTGGCCCTTTTTCAGGGCTTGATTTTATGAAAAATATAGACAAAACATTTACAAGAAAATGTACAAGGAAGCGATTTAAAGATTTCATACCAAAATTTGTACCTAGGATTCACAACTGAAATGTCGTGAAAATGTAAATGCTGGCATACATACATTCATCCATTTCTCACATTGTATATATAACATGTCCCTGTAAACATAGGTGAAAAGAAAACCAAAAAAATTAATTAACAATATTGCTCAAACGAAACAAAAAAGTGCACACAAAATAAACTCTACCATAATCCATGATATCACCCCGAATGTGATTTTAACACCAATTACACAAAACATGACATCTCTTTCAAAGGCTGTGTTCTTCGTCGAAAACAACAACGTGATACTGCTCCTGGAAAAATATGTAAATACTGAGTATCTGTGCCACCTTAAAAACCATAAAATCATCCTTCTAACACACCCGTTGCAACAAACTGACCTGGATGGATGCTGCTGTGAAGTCAAAAACTTTCAATGTCCCGCTGAATACCAAACATCCACAAAAACCATGTGAAATAATTATTCTCCCTAATTTGTTACCGAAACCTGCAACAATAAACTCCACCTTCAGCAACGGTCTTACCTCTTCAAACGCTATGAACAGCCAGGTGGCTTCTCCACATTTAACGATCATCTACATTGCGTCTCGTTTGGGACACCATTAATCCCACGGGTAGATGATGTTAGATTGCATCGACGATACAACACAATATACGAAGGACTACAACAATTGTAATTCTCTAGCTAGACTAAGCCCGAAGACGGCAATAAAAACAACTCCGAGTTCAAATAGAAACTCCAAAGATCTTACATCTCGAAACATGATCAAATACAACTATTGCCACGTTGCGTGAAACAACATAAAGACCAAACCAAGAAACAACATGAATAAAAAGAAAATCAACTAAAATAAAAATACAGATACATATATAATAAAAGTATATAAGTGAAAAGAATATACTCAGTGACATGAATATTTCTATTTACAATGTTAAGGTAGTAAAACACCCTTCTTGCACTGGTAGTGTTCATAGTATCCAATGGCGCCTTCCTACACTTTCCTTACTGTTACAGTCATAGAAAGCATCCTAAGTCTATTTTAGCATTATTACCTTTCGGGTCCTAAGTGTCCAATTTTTTTATCCAATAAACCGCTCTTTGTAGCTGGGTCTTGGTTAAATCTCTACCCGGTGTGAGTTCTACCATTTCAATGACCTGAAATTTTATTTGGGCTATTGTATGCAGTGCTTTCATCCAGTGCAATCCTAGACTACTTTTCGTGTTGCAATTTCTGATGGTGCTTTTATGTTCGGAAATGCGAGTTTTTATTTTCCTTTCCGTTTTACCTACATAAAGTAGTCCACACGGACACTTTATGCAATAAATGAGATTTTCTGCATTGCAGTACACATAGTGTTTGTTTTATAGTTACTCCTGTCGATGGATGCTAAATTCTGTATCCACAGATAACATTATTGCAATGCACACAGTTTAAATACATTTGGGTGCCCTTAAATACATTGGTGGTTGATTTGGGTTTATTTGTGAGCATCTCTTTCAAATTCTTGGATCGTTTATATGCATGTAAGGGTTTGTCCTTTGAAATCACTTTCATTTTGTAAGATTTCCCACCTATTGTTGATAATCTGTTTCATAAATCTTGAGCAGGTAGAGTATTTAGAAACAAATACTTGTCTAGTAATTTCTGGTTTCGGTTCATTTTCCAATAAACTGTTGCGTGTCTTGCTTTCCATCTTCTTAGTAGCTTCATTCAGAATATGCTCTGGGTAACCTTTCGACAAATATCTAGTTGTTTGTATATTGATGTTCTTTTGTAATCTTTGTTCATTAGAACATATTCTTTTGGCGCGTAAAAATTGAGAATATGGACGATTGTGGATCAAATTCTGAGGGTGAAAGCTGTGAAGTGAAAGTGCATTATTCTTATCCGTCAGCTTATGGGAGACCTCCGTGTAGATGATGTTGTTTTCTATTTTTACCAACACATCTAAAAAAGGTAACAACTGTTTATTGATTGTACTTGTAAAGTTGGATACATTCATCAAAATAATTCGATTGGGTGATTTTCTTTTCCAGGACATCCCAACTGCCGCTTCAATGTAGAAAAATATCATCAATGTACCTGCGATATAATAACACGTTGTCTGTCCATGGTCTTCTTGGATTGGCTTCTGTCAAATACATTTGTGTAGTATTTGTTATCCATCCCATTTCTAGAGCCTTGTTAAGCATAGTTTCCAAAGTTGAGATCAACTGTTTTGTGGGATCTTGATCCAATGCAAAATAAGTAGTAAAGTCCGTAATGTGTTCTTCAACCTTCCAGGTGTAAAAAGTCTTGTCCTTTATAACAGTAGCTCCTCCATTGTCTGCTTTTTGTATCATGATCCATGAATCTTGTGCTAGGAGATGTAATGTGTTCCTTTGATGTATAGTGAAATTCGTTATTTTCAAACTTTTTATTTTTATTTTTTGTAAACCATTTTTAACTAAGTTCTCAAATGCATCCAACACTTTGTGAGATGTTGGAGCTTGGAATGTGGACTTCCGTTAGAACAACCCGAACCAGAATTCATGGAGTTCACTCTCAGTAGTATTCAGATTTGAAAAGAAATAACGTAAACGTAAAATCCTCATAAATTTGAAGAAAGCTAATACATTCTCCAGAGTATTCATTTGATAGGTAGGTACATACCCCAATTCTTTGTTCAGGATTTTAGTTTGGTGAGTGGTTAATTCAATGGATGAAATATTGACAATTAGGTTATTCTCTGGCTCCTCAGGATCTGTTGTCATTTTTCTTTTGCTTCTCATGGTTTTCCTGCTAGTTTTCCTGGTGGTTAGCTTGTGTTCATTTACTGGGCTAAAAAAGACTTGGAAGTAGATGCTGCTGCTTGCACTGCCAGTTCCCCTACTGTTTCCACTCATGCCATTTCAATTCTTTTTTCAACCAATGGAGCTGGTCTGTTAGCATTTGTATCACTCTATGTAGCCACACTTTCCTCAGATGATGTACTTGTATTTCTCTTAAAGAATACTCTTCTTTTGGTGTAAACCTCCGCCCAACTATGCTACCTCGTTGAGTTTGTGGTCCAAGGTGTCTCTTTTGTACTTTCTTAACTTTCCTTCTTGCAGTTCTTTCGAGTATGCATCCAATTTGGTATTCATATCTTCTAATACTTTATTATTATGTATATGTACACTATCAGTGCAAGAAGGGTGTTTTACTACCTTAACATTGTAAATAGAAATATTCATGTCACTGAGTATATTCTCTTCACTTATGTACTTTTATTATATATGTATCTGTATTTTTATTTTAGTTGATTTTCTTTTTATTCACAGCGTTTCTTGGTTTGATCTATGTTGTTTCAGGCAACGTGGCAATAGTAGTAAGACAGGGTAGTTTCTTTCTTTTTAAGTAAGGAACATGGTTTTCAACCTGATTTGTATCTGAGTAGCTTTGAGCCGTTTCGAGATGTACTATCTTTGGAGTTTCTATTTGAACTCGAAGTTGTTTTTATTGCCGTCTTTGGGCTTAGTCTAGCTAGGGAGTTACAATTGTTGTAGTCCTTCGTATATTGTGTTGTATCGTCGATGCAATCTAATGTCATCTACCTGTGGGATTAATGGCGTCCCAAACGAGACGCGATGTAGATGATCGGTAAATGTGGAGAAGCCACCTGGCTGTTCATAGCGTTTGAAGAAGTAAGACAGTTGCTGAAGGTGGAGTTAATTGTTGCAGGTTTCGATAACAAAATAGGGAGAATAATTATTTTATGTGGTTTTTGTGGATGTTTGGATTCAGCGGGACATTGAAAATTTTTGACTTCACGGCAGCATCCATCCAGGTTAGTTTGTTGCAACAGGTGCGTAAGGAGGATGATTTCATGGTTTTTAAGGTGGCCCAGATACTCAGTATTTACATATTTTTCCAAGAGCACATTTTAACCACATATCATCCGAACATTGCAGTGAATTTAAAAATAAACATAATACTTTTAACATATAGTTGCTAAATATCATTACATTTATTTTAAATAGAACAAAGAACAAACCAGGTTTACTGCAGAAGTCTTAAACAGATAAAATTTCAACAACACCAAACTAAGCTATTAAATTGAAAAAAATTCAAACCAACCAATAACAATCTCCCACTCTTACATCATCCAATCAAATGAAGCAACTAATCAAATACACGGTATAAAAGGATTATTTTCCTAATGCTATTTCCTGCTTCTAACTCTAAAAAAGAAGGTGACACTCTGACCAACTGTTTCCTGAGAAAACTACTTTACCAGACAAGACTCCTACAGAAATAATTGAAGTAAGTTAAACTAATTTGTAAATGAAACAAAAGTATTAGGCTAAAAGTTCTACTATTTCTCGAAACTGTTTAAATAACATTTATTGTTTACCTTTTACATTTCTTCTACAGACATCTCCAAAACACAGCAATAAACCTTAAACAGATTATTTACTACAAAATTCTAATTGTAAGTATATTTAAATGTTTTCTAACACACCAACTGCATAAATGAAACCCACATTTCTAATACACATTTTCTTTATTCTATCTTCTTAACAGAAATTTTGAAGACATCAAAAAATTACTCCATCAAAGCTAAAGACTCCACAAATTAAAAAAGTAAGTATATTTTTAAAATTATTTAAGAACCCTAAAATCTTAACTACAAGACCGCTTCCCCCCTACAAACCTCTCAAAATGTTTTTAAAGAGTAGAATAACCAAGTTTTTTTTCATTTCTACCAACAGAAATAAAACAACAAAATAGAAGAGAAAGCTTGAAAACACCTTTTGAACATTTCAAATTACAACAAAAAATAAATGTAAGTATACTCATTGAAATATGAATGCACTTAAAACATGTATAGCAGTATTTTAACTTAAAATTTCTTTCTTTCTAATCTTTCCTAGCACAACAAATATAAACATGACTGAAGGTGCTGAGTTTGTTATGTCACAAAAGAATAAACTATTATTATGTTATATGGGGTATGTGTATACTCAAGAAAAACAGTCAGAACGTAAAGTATTTTGGAAATGTAGCAAATACTACTCTAACAAATACTATGGTAGAGCTACAACTGAAGAAGCTAATGTACTATCTACCAAGGAACACAATCACCCCCCTAACGTAACTGAAATTGAGGTCAGGGATGCCCTTGAAAGCATAAAAGAAGCTAGTACAGGGACTGACAAACCAAGAACTCAAATATTAAAAGAGGAACTCTTAAAAGTTCCTCAGCATGCTTCTGGGCAACTACCCTCAATAGACTCCCTACAACGAACAATTGCAAGGCAAAAAAGAGTCACAACAACTACTCAACCTAATCCAAAAATGTTTGAAAAGTTGTCATTCCCCCAGAACTGAGTATAACTCACAATAAGGAACCATTCTTTCTATTTGACAACAAATGCCCTACAAACCGAATTATAATGTTTGCTACTGCAAACAATTTAAGAAAATTACAAGACTGCCAACACTGGATGATGGATGGGACTTTTAAAACATGTCCTAAACCATTTTACCAGCTCTACAGCATACATGGACTGTACCACAATTCTAACATCCCATTAATTTACTGTTTATTGCCCAACAAACAACAAAATACATACACAGAAGTCCTAAATACAATAAAACAGAAAACAAATATTTATTTTCCACAGAAAATAATTATTGATTTCGAACTAGCAATGATCAATAGTATATTAAAAACTTTTCCACACACAGCAATACAAGGGTGTTATTACCATTTTAATCAAAGCATTTGGAGACACCTACAAGAATCGACGTTAAGCATACAGTATGCTACAAACAACAGTTTTGCATACCAAATAAAAAAATGAATTGCCCTATCCTATGTCCCTGTTACAGACGTAGCAGAACATTATAACATACTAATCGATAGCCCATATTTAAAAAAAAAAATGAAGATACACTAGCACCACTCGTCGACTACTTTGAGGACACATGGGTGGGAAGGCTACATCGATCTGGCCATAGACGCCAACCTAAATTTCACATAGCTTGGTTGAATGTATATTTAGGTACACTGAATCAAGAAGCTAAAACTAACAACAGTGTTGAAGGATGGCACAATGCTTTTCAAGCTACCACTAGCAGAGGGAAACCAACTGTCCAAACACTAATCAAAGCTTTACAAAAAGAACAAAGCTACCAAGAGCTACGCATACAACAATCAGTAACCCAAATAGGACCTAAACTAACTAAACAGACTAAACAAATGTTTAGACTACTCCAAAGCCAAGTCACCTTATATCCTTCTACACGAGGCCTAGACTACCTATCCCTAATAGCCAAAAGCCTACTGTGAATTATGTACACACAAATAACAGTACTCTATTTTATTTATACAAAATCTGATAAGTAGCATAAAAATATTATATTATAACAAATATTCTATAATTGTCATCCATATTTATGCGTATTTTAAAAAAACAGGATGTAGACAATTAAACAATATTTCTTATAATATATAAAAAAACAATAATAATAACAATAGCATTTCCCACCCAAATAAAATAAAATTAATACATTTACAATTCATGTTGCTGAAAAATACGTAATACAACCACTTGTAATCCATGGTCTCCACTGATAATCCATTCCAATTCCAATTTGTGGAAACCCTCAAAAACCCGAAAACAAATAAAATTGAAAAAAACGCTCCAGGAAATCCCGATAAAAAAAAAGTGTGGTAACTTTATTATTTAAAGTGACATACACACACTTTTAGTTAAAAAAAATGCATGATCTTCTCCAAATCCAATTCGATACCCTTAAAAACCAGAAAAGTAGTTTAAAAATTGAAGAATCGCTCCAGGAAATCCCGACAAAACAAAGTGTGGAAACTTTCTTAAAAAAAGTAACATACACACACTTTTATTTAAAAAAAATGCATGATCTTCTCGTAATCCAAATCGATACCCTTAAAAACCCGAAAAATAGTTAAAAAGTGTAAAAATCGCTCCATGAAACCACGAGAAAAGGAAAGAGTATAAAAAATGAATTTAACAAACTAATGCACACTTCTTTCCCCAAAAAAAATATGCATCCTTCTCCGGAACGGAACGGCGGAATCCCGTTACCTGTAAAAAATATCGAACACAAAACCACCCACACAAAGCCCCCAAATATTACAAAATACACATAACAATATTTTAAAACATTACAATCAACATATGTTTAAATCAAACACAGAAAATACACTAGGCCTCAAACACTCACGACACCTCCGTAAAAAACAACTAACACCTAAAACATACCAAAACCGTGACAAAATACCTAGAGTAATACTACACACCTCCGAAATACACTCAAACACTACTACTCTCTAACTTATAATAGTTAAAAATAACCTTACCTTTCCCAACGCGACGCATCATCCAACCACGAGCTTCTCCAGTCCGGAATGAAGCTAAATAACCTTACGCTGTAAAAAAATAGTCCCATTTACACAATAATAGAAACTTAAACATTAAATACAATGTCTAAGTAAAAATAAAATATACTACTAAACTTAAAATATTATACATTTATTTCTATCACTTATAAATATATTTGTAGATAAATCCTCCTTAGGATTCCTGCACTGATTTGCTTTGCTGTTGCCGTCCAGACGCTGAGTCTTCGCTGTGCTCCTGTGAGTTTGCTTTCACTTCTACCACCACTGCTAGCAGTACCCGCTGCGCGGGTCCCGCGTCGCTTGAGGGCACCCTTTGACAGCGCTACTCCCTGAACTGTGAATTTGGGTACTGGGACCTGCAGGGCTGCGAGCGTGTTGTGGGCGCAGGACTCAAAGTCCCAGGAGCGCCCACAACTCCCAAACGTCAGCAGCTGGGACGCTCTCCCTGCAGGCTCCTCCCCTGGCTGGTCAAACGCGGTATTAACCCGCTTTCTCACCTGTTTCAGCGGATTCCTGCACTGATTTGCTTTGCTGTTGCCGTCCAGACGCTGAGTCTTCGCTGTGCTCCTGTGAGTTTGCCTTCACTTCTACCACCACTGCTAGCGGTACCCGCTGCGCGGGTCCCGCGTCGCTTGAGGGCACCCTTTGACAGCGCTACTCCCTGAACTGTGAATTTGGGTACTGGGACCTGCAGGGCTGCAAGCGTGTTGTGGGCGCAGGACTCAAAGTCCCAGGAGCGCCCACAACTCCCAAACGTCAGCAGCTGGGACGCTCTCCCTGCAGGCTCCTCCCCTGGCTGGTCAAACGCGGTATTAACCCGCTTTCTCACCTGTTTCAGCGGATTCCTGCACTGATTTGCTTTGCTGTTGCCGTCCAGACGCTGAGTCTTCGCTGTGCTCCTGTGAGTTTGCCTTCACTTCTACCACCACTGCTAGCGGTACCCGCTGCGCGGGTCCCGCGTCGCTTGAGGGCACCCTTTGACAGCGCTACTCCCTGAACTGTGAATTTGGGTACTGGGACCTGCAGGGCTGCGAGCGTGTTGTGGGCGCAGGACTCAAAGTCCCAGGAGCGCCCACAACTCCCAAACGTCAGCAGCTGGGACGCTCTCCCTGCAGGCTCCTGCCCTGGCTGGTCAAACGCGGTATTAACCCGCTTTCTCACCTGTTTCAGCGGATTCCTGCACTGATTTGCTTTGCTGTTGCCGTCCAGACGCTGAGTCTTCGCTGTGCTCCTGTGAGTTTGCCTTCACTTCTACCACCACTGCTAGCGGTACCCGCTGCGCGGGTCTCGCGTCGCTTGAGGGCACCCTTTGACAGCGCTACTCCCTGAACTGTGAATTTGGGTACTGGGACCTGCAGGGCTGCGAGCGTGTTGTGGGTGCAGGACTCAAAGTCCCAGGAGCGCCCACAACTCCCAATCGTCAGCAGCTGGGACGCTCTCCCTGCAGGCTCCTCCCCTTCCTCTTCAGATAGTATATAGTATATTTTCAACTACAGAGTCCCGCTGCGCGGGAGCGCGCGGGAGGGCGCCGGGCGAAGCCCGGGACAAGGGCGGGACCGTCTGAGGCCGTCAGAGGCCGAAGTAGGCTGGGCTGGGCCCCATCCCTTTGATTATCATTGTAATTAATAGTGTTTACTATTGTTATTCTACCTTCGTACGGCGGTTTTGCTCTGGGTTGTATCGTGTCTTTTTGCTTTATAAATCTTAGAGTATCTTCCCTAGTTTACACATGACGGCAAAAAAACTTCGTTCTGGTCGTGTCTTAGTGGGGAGATCTGGTTCCAAAACAAAATCGAACCCTTTACGTAATAAAATTACGTCTTCAATGCAACTGAAAGGCCAATGTCAGCTCTTTAATTTATGGGATAAAGGGAAGGACAAGTCTGTAGAGACCCTCCTCCCCAGTGAAGTTTTAGAGGATAATGTTCCCGAGCCAGTTAACATCATCAATAAGGATAACTTTATTCGGGGCTCGGTTTCTGTCCAGCCTCAGTTTGCATCTCTCTGTCCCGAAACAGTGGGGGGTTTACCTTTGGTATCCACTGATTCGCAACGGAAATTGGACCCTCCTCTCGAGACCTCGGGATGTAATGGTAGGATATCTGACAATGCCAGCCTTCCTCAAGCTTCTCATATGGCAGCTCCTAAAGCCATAGAGAATACTAGTATTTTTTCTGTTCTGCCAACTAATTCTGCCATTCCAGAGGGTGATTTTACACTACCAGATATTGATTTGATAGCTCATAAAGGTTTGTTGAGACCTTCTCAGGACATTCCCAGGGCTAATCCCAATACTAATGAAGTTATAACAATTTCGAGTTCTTGTCCTCTTAGTAGTACCCCCTCAAATAAATTAGATTTTTCCCTAGCACAGTTAAATTTTACTTCCTGTTCTGGCCCCAATTTGAACAATTTTCCTGTGAGTCCTTCGAGTACTAACGGGAAGCTAATCTCCAATTCATTGTCCTCTTTGGAATCTTTAATATCTTCTATTTTGAGTTTACTTGAAAAATTTGTTGTAGGCTCGGAGTGTATCCTTGATACTGTAACTCAAATCCTAAGAGTACTTTTGCAGAATAAGAGCGGGTCAGTTTTTGAATGTTTTTCAATGCCCGCTAATCCCTTGGAGATCCCTAATAAGGGATCCCCGAGTGGAAAAGTAATATTAGACCCAGTTCAAACGCTGTCTAATCTTGAAGGTCAGAAAATAAATAAACCAGTAGTTATATCAGCTGATCCTAAGGTTTTCAAGGCGGCTTCGGCCGGATCTAATTGCATAGTTACTCACAATGACGAGATAGATGTGGTATCTGCTTCCCCTGTTATTCAAAATTTGGAAACTCCCTCTCTTTTTCCTATATTCTCGTTACAGACAAAAAAAGAGGATGAGGCCCTTACAGCTTCTCCAGGTAAGGTTGAAAAAATAGTCCCTCCAAAACAAAAAAAGAATAAAATAAAAAAGAGAAAACCCATTCGAAGATTTTCTAAAAAAAGACAGAGGAAACTCATGTTTGAAAAAAGTTTGGAACCAATACTAGAAAATTCCGCCCAGACTGAGCAGTCCTTTGCCACACAGGAAAATATGATTGTTTCTCCTAAGGTAGATTTAACGTCCATAGGGTCTGGTCCTATAAGTTCCACTAATCCTTTCCTCCCCAATGTTTTATTACCCTCTGCTAATCCTCTCCCTTCCTCTCTTAATCCTTCAGCAAGACCTTTTCAAGATTTATCCACAACTGCAGTTACTCCCCTGGTGCCTTCTAGGGAAAAAATAAATGTAGATACTTTTTTTCTTGATTTTTCGCCTTTATTTGATACTGATCTAATTTTAAACAGATTAGCCTTACTTATCTGTTTTCAAGAGATTGAAGGCTTAAAATTAATTCAAACTTCGGACCTGGATGAGGTATTTCTTCTTAACACTTCAGTGGGGAGAGTAGCAAGGGTAAAATTTCAGTCTAAAGTGGTGCTAAATCATATTTTACAGTGGGCTGAGGAACTACAAATCAGAGGGATAGACGTTACTCCATACTTCGGGGAAAAACGAAGTCAAAGTGCTCCATCCAATTTGTCATCTTCCACTAATATGAATTTGATGCCTTCTGATTGGTCCTCTGTTAGATCTGAGGACTTAAAAATATGTGTGTCAAGAAATGAAAGGCAAGTTCTTTATAAAAACCCCCCTCCTCTTAAACAAACTTTGAAGGATGATCATTCTAAATGGAGTTGGTTACCAGGAGTTCTGTCCAGTAAATCTTCTTCCTGCCCTAAACCGCCTTCAAATTTTTAACAGAGACTTGAAGTTTATCTCTTGGAATACTGCTGGTTTTAAAGATCATAAGGAAAAATTATGTTTCTTGCGTTCTCTGGAGGCAGACATAATTTGTCTACAAGAAACGTGGGTGGAAGGTAAATTAATACTAGAAAAAGAGTACTTTGTCTTAGAAGATAGTGCAATCCATTCTAGGAGAGGTCATGCGAAGGGAGGAATAGCATGTCTGTTATGAAATAGAATTAATTGGAACTATTCTCACTATCTTGATCCGGGGAAATTGTTCCAGGCAATAACTTTAAAAAATGTATTCAAGGATTGCCCTAATAGATCACTTGTTTTGATAAATACTTATATTCCCCCAAACTGCTGCTTCGATGATGGTTTAAAAACACTCTTCTCTTTTATAACTAAAATTATGGACACTACCCCCACCCCTTATGTATTAGTACTCGGGGACCTGAATTGTAACATATCTAATTGTGGGCTTGACTTGTTTAGAAACAAACTTAGGGAAGAGTCTCTGAGTATACCTCAGGCCCAGTTCCCGCTTAATGTCAAATCTAATAAAAGAGGTAAACTAGTTCTGGAAGGTCTATATAAAGTGGATTGTCTAATAATAAATGGGAGACTTCCCTCTGATACTCCGGCAGCTTTTACGCATAATTCAAATAAGGGAAACTCTATTATTGATTATGTGATTGCAGATTGTGCTTTCTTTTCCTTTTTGAAAGACCTTTTGGTTATTGATACTAATCTTAGTGACCATAATGCGTTGATGCTCACAGTTTCCCTCAGTCCACCCATGGCGGATTCTTGGAGTATCGATACGGATATGGCGAATTTTGACTCCAATTCCGGGAAATGTTTCTGGAATACCCGTTCCTTTGAGAGCTTGTTGACGCTCTTAATCTCTACTGTGGAGAATCTATTCCGCTGGGAGGGGAGAGAACTGTTAGGATTTGCAGATTTTTTAGAATTGGTAATTTCAATAGCTAAAAAGAACTTCATCGTCAAAAAACCCTTAGTAGTCCCCCAACCACTTCGAGCATTAAACATAGAAATAAATAAAGTAATACGGGGGCAATATTTATCATTTAGTCAGGAAGCCAATCTGAAGTTAGCACTTTTAAAAAGAAGGAGATCCAGGCTTAAGGCCCGTTTAAAACGAAATAAGGAGGATTCAGTATGGATTCAACTTAGGGAAGTTTCATATAACGGCCAAGCCAGGACATTCTGGTCATTAATCGGCAAAGGCTGTGGTACTAGAGTCAGTCCTACGCCTATTGCCATTGATGAACAGATCTGGGTCCAATATATTGAGAATCTGTACAGTAATAATAATTTACAATTAAATAATGATGCAACTTATGTTGACTCTCGTGTATACGATTCTCCCTCTGAAAAGGATATTGAATTTGCTATTAAGAACATGCGCTCCTCCAGTGCGATGGGACCCGATGAAGTTCCCATCTCTGTATTAAAACAACAGAGTGAGCTATGGAGCAAAATTCTTTTTCCTGTGTTTAAATCTTGCTTCTTCAGCGGAATAGTTCCTCCTTCCTGGAAAGGGAGTATCCTTGTTCCTTTATATAAAAAAGGGGCAAGAGACCTTCCTCAAAATTATCATCAAATTGCTTTACTTGACGCCATCGGTAAGGTTTTCGCAAAATGTATTCTCACTTTAATTAACAATTGGGTAACTGAGTTCAAAATTCTACCTTTTGAACAAACTGGTTTCAGGCAAAAGCATGGAACGTTAGACAACTTGACTGCACTTCAGGTTATTACGGAAAAATATGTGAAAGTGCGTGGAGGGCATGTATATGGTGCATTTATTGACTTCTCCACGGCATTTGATAAAGTGGACAGAACACTGCTGTGGAGAAAGCTATTTGATTTAGGGATGCCCCCTTTCCTTATTAAATTAATCCGTGCCCTTTATTCAGACACCTGGTGCAGAGTGCTGCTTGGCGGTGAAAGAGGTTTATCTAGAATAATACCCACATCCAACGGGTTAAAGCAAGGTTGCCTTTTGGCTCCTTTGCTTTTCTCACTCTACACAGTAGATCTACCTCTAGCGCTCTCAGCATGCTCCGGGATTGCCCCGACCTTGGGGGGCGTTCCGATTGTATGCCTCATGTATGCAGATGATATTTTGATTCTCGATCTTACCCCGACGGGCCTGAATAATCGCCTGCAAGCTCTTTATGAATACGCTGGAAACCATTATCTGTTGATAAATACTGCAAAAAGCAAAGTGATGTGTATGGCTGGAAGGAAGAAACCTAAATTTTATAACTTTCCATGGGCAGTAGGGGGTCAAAAATTGGAAACCGTGAGTTCTTATGCCTTCCTTGGTAAAATTGTCATGAGTAATTTAAGCGAGAAAGCTCATATGGCCAATAATTCCCGGAAGGCTATCTCGCAGGGAAAGAGTTTGGTATCCTTGTATAAAGCCACAGGTAGAAGGCATTTTTCTATACTACTGGATGTATTTAGAGCAAAAGTTCCTGCCTCCCTATTATACGGAATAGAGTTAATTGACCATAAAAATTGGAGCTTTTTAAATTCCTCGGAAGGAAAAATTTTACGTAGTTTATTATCCGTTAGCACAGCAAATTCTACTGCTTCCTTAAGACAGGAACTCGGCTTACGCAGCAGCTGGGTCCAAGGTCTGGCTGGTATCATACGCTGGGTTGTAAGTCTTGCAAAGAGTGAGCCCAATACCTTAAGACATCTCATAAAAAATGAATTGCTGGGAAACTTTAATAACTATTCTTCGATTGTAAAAAATTTCAGATATGCTGTGGGTCAATTGCAATTAGATAAAGATGTTTTATTTTCTTTATCTTCCTATCAATTAAAAACCCTTTTGAAGTCCTCCACGTGGGAACTTGGGTTTAGTCTGGATAGAGATTTCCGGATGTTGAAAAAAGGTTGCACTCCTGTTATTGAGTCCTGTCTATTGAGGAAAGCTCAACCGTATACTCAATGGAACATTTCGCACGGAGTTAGACGCCTAGTGCTTTTAGTAAGACAGGATTTGCTTCCGTTGAAATCTCTTTATTCCAGATGGTATGGTCACTCTGCGATCTGTGATTTTTGTCAGATGTATGACCAAGATTTGGCTCATGTCATTTTCGTTTGTCCAGCTCTGATGACTTTCAGGCGAAGATGGTTAAGACCAATCTGCCTTCAACTCAACATTTTGTCAGCCTCTGCTTTCCGGGCGGCTATGATTAACCCGCCAAATGAAATGTTTTGTTTTAAACTGTACATGTTCTTCAAATGTTTTTTAGATCTGTATTAAGTCGGAAAATTTTTAAACTGTTGTGTATTTGATGCTATATGCTAGTTCGAAATTTTACGCTTAATGCTCTCTTGTATGCATATTTTATGTCTTTTTATGTGGACCTCGTAAAGAGTTCCGTTATCATAATAAACTTGAACTTGAATAATAAATAATAAAAATGTATTACTAATTATTATTAATTCTTCATTTAATATATAAAGAGTGTAATAAATACATGGAACAAATACAACTTGAATTTATATACACTTAACATTTATGTATTATTTATCAAGTTACTATACAATTATGTAACATTTGTAAATTAATAATAATAATTAATAATAACTATTATTTTTTATTATTATTCATCATATTTATCTATATAAATTGTAAATAAATACAGAACCTAATTTACACTTGATTGAATATTGTCCAAAAATGTTTGTTATGTGTTAAAATATTTAATAATTAAATAAACTATGTAAATTAATAATAATAAATAATATTACATAGATACAATTATTAATAATAATTAATATACAAGTAAATAATTTAAAAATACAAATCAAACATTGTACCTCACTGTACAAATTATTTTCTTTCTTCTATTGTATTACAAACTACTTTTTAATTAAATAACCTTAGTATATACTTTACAATAATTCATTACAAATATTATGTATTACTAAGAACATTGTATTTTATATGTATAAATGTTATTAAAAATATATTTTGCATTTCAAAGTAGCAAATGTGTACTTACCTTTTTATACATTTTTGTTCATGTAAAAATGCTAATTATTTAATTAATACATTTAATATATTATATATTAACATTATTAATTAAATATTTAAAATACTAAAAAACAAACACTTTACAAAAATCTTTATCGGTTAAAATTTGTTTAAAATGTTTATAAAAATCCTGAAACAAAACTGTATATAATATTTTTTGAAATACTGTTAAAAAATATATATTTTGAAATGTAAAACATTTATGAATATAAATAAATGTAATGTAATACATTTTATTACCTACAATGTAACACAAAGAATATATTTTTTTATTCTGTACTGTGCATATTATAAATACAAACTGTTAATAAAAACTTTCAAACACTACATCTCTACTTATTTTGCTGCTAATAATAAAAAGTGTGGTTATTATAATATTATTTATATATTTACATCTATCTTTTTCCATTAAAAATATTAGGGGGCCCATTAGGATGGCGGGCGGATTGCCTCCGCCAGGGTAGCGGTGGCCACCGCCACCCTGGTGGAGGCAATCCGCCCGCCATCCTTCCCTGCATTCCCCCCCGCCATATTACGATGGCGGAGGGGACCGCAGCGGTCGGAAAGACCGCCCGCCTGTTTTCCGCCCCGGTCGTATAGCGGCCGGGGCGGAAAAGGGATAACATGGTGGCGTTGTCTATCAGACACCGCCAGCCATATTAGAATAGGCATTTCTCAATGCCTTTCCGTGGCGGCAATGCCGCCACGGAAAGGCATGCGGTGTTCACTCTGGGGGGCCCCTGTGGGCCCCCAGAGTGACGGGCAAAGGGGGGTGGCACACGGGGGGGTACATGTGGTACCCCCCTGCATTTGCATAATCGCAGCGGCAGGCACCGCGCGGTGCCTGCCGCTTCGAGTATGCAAATGCGTGCATTTGTTTTTAACATTGTGGCGGGCGGTGCAGTGAGCACCGCCCGCCACAATGTTACTTTGAGGAATGCGCCCGCCACAGTGGCGGGCGCATCCTAATGCCAATGTCGGGACCCCCGCCCTTTAGGCGGGCGGTCCCGATCTCCGTTAGGGTGGCGGGCGGACTGTTTCCGCCCGCCATCCTAATGGACCCCTAAATCTGTAAATATAAAATCATATATTTAGTTACATTACTTTTAAGATTAAATGATAAAACATATATAACTTACTAATCCCACTCCATTCAAATAACAGTTAAGGAATGTGCTGGACACTAACCCCATTTAATTTACTATTCCCACTCCTTAAAGGTGAAAATCAGGGAAGGTGCTGGACACAGACCCATTATAAATTACTATTCCCACTCCAGTCATATAAAAATCAGGGAAGGTGCTGGATACTAACCCAATTTAATTTACTATTCCCACTCCAGTCAAATAAAAGTCAGGAAAGGTGCTGGACTCTAACCCAATTTCATTTACTATTCCCACTCCAATGAGGTGAAAATCTGGGAATGTGCTGGACATATACCAATTATAAATTACTATTCCCACTCCAGTCAGATAAAACTCAGGGAAGGTGCTGGACACTAACCCAATTTAATTTACTATTTCCACTCCAGTCAGATAAAAGTCGGGGAAGGTGCTGGACACTAACCCAATTTGATTTACTATTCCCAATCCAGTCAGATAAAAGTCAGGGAAGGTGCTGGACAGTAACCCAATTCTATTTACTATTCCCACTCCAATGAAGTGAAAATCTGTGAAGGTGCTGGACACATACCCATTATAAATCACTATTCCCACTCCACTCAGATAAAACTCAAGGAAGGTGCTGGACACTAACCCAATTTAATTTACTATTCCCACTCCAGTCAGATAAAACTCAGGGACGGTGCTGGACACTAACCCAATTTAATTTACTATTCCCACTCCAGTCAGATAAAAGTCAGGGAAGGTGCTGGACACTAACCCTATTTAATTTGCTATTCCCCCTCCAGTCAGATAAAAGTCAGGGAAGGTGCTGGACACTAACCCAATTTGATTTACTATTCCCACTCCAGTCAGATAAAAGTCAGGGAAGGTGCTGGACACTAACCCTATTTAATTTACTATTCCAACTCCAATGATGTGAAAATCAGGGAATGTGCTGGACACAGATTTATTATAAATTAGTATTCCCACTCCAGTCATATAAAACTCAGGGAATGTGCTGGACACTAACCCTATTTTATTTACCATTCCCACTCCAATGAGGTGAAAATCAGGGAAGGTGCTGGACACAGACCCATTATAAATTACTATTCCCACTCCAGTCAGATAAAACTCAGGGAAGGTGCTGGCCACTAACCCTATTTAATTTACTATTCCAACTCCAATTATGTGAAAATCAGGGAATGTGCTGGAAACAGATTCATTATAAATTACTATTCCCACTCCAGTCATATAAAACTCAGGGAAGGTGCTGGACACTAACCGAACACAAAACCACCCACACAAAGCCCCCAAATGTTACAAAATACACATAAACAATATTATAAAACATTACAATCAACATATGTTTAAATCAAACACAGAAAATACACTAGGCCTCAAACACTCATGACACCTCCGTAAAAAACAACTAACACCTAAAACATACTAAAACCGTGACAAAATACCTAGAGTAATACTACACACCTCCGAAATACACTCAAACACTACTACTCTCTAACATATTAGAGTTAAAAATAACCTTACCTTTCCCAACGCGACGCAGCATCCAACCACGATCTTCTCCAGTCCGGAATGCGCTAAATAACCTTACGCGGTAAAAAAATAGTCCCATCTACACAATAATAGAAACTTAAACATTAAATACAATGTTCTTAGTAAAAATAAAATATACTACTAAACTTAAAATATTATACATTTATTTATATCACTTATAAATATATTTGTAGATGAATTCTCCTTAGGAAATTAATAATTAATAAAAATGTATTACTAATTATTATTAATTCTTCATTTAATATATAAACAGTGTAATAAATACATAGAACAAATACAACTTGAATTTATATACAATTGACATTTATGTATTATTTATCAAGTTACTATACAATTATGTAACATTTGTAAATTAATAATAATAATAAATAAGAACTATTATTTTCATTATTATTAATCATATTTATGTATATAAATTGTGAATAAATACAGAACCTAATTTACACTTGATCGAATAGTGTCCAAAAATGTTTGTTGTGTTAAAATATTTAATAATTAAATACACTATGTAAATTAATAATAATAAATAATATTACATAGATACAATTATTAATAATATTAATTAAATTTAACATTACCTTCAGAAAACTAACCTTTCTCTTTAAAGTCTTTCTGCCCATTAATTTCCTTTGAATGTTGTTTAACAAGTTGTATCAACATTTTTTCTTTTCTTTCAGTCTTTCTTAATAACCTCAACACATTGTATTTTATATGTATAAATGTTATTAAAATATATTTTGCATGTCAAAGTAGCAAATGTGTACTTACCTTTTTATAAATTTTTGTTCATGTAAAAATGCTAAATATTTAATTAATAAATTTAATATATTATACATTAACATTATTAATTAAATATTTAAAATACTAAAAAACAAACACTTTGCAAAAATCTTTATCTGTTAAAATTTGTTTAAAATGTTTATAAAAATCCTGAAACAAAACTATATATTATTTTCTGAAATACTGTTAAAAAATATATATTTTGAAATGTAAAACATTTATGAATATAAATAAATGTAATACATTTTATTACCTGCAATGTAACACAAAGAATACATTTTCTTTATTCTGTACTGTGCATATTATAAATACAAACTGTTAATAAAAACTTTCAAACACTACATCTCTACTTATTTTGCTGCTAATAATAAAAAGTGTGGTTATTATAATATTATTTATATATTTACATCTATATTTTTCCATTAAAAATATTAAATCTGTAAATATAAAATCATATATTTAGTTACATTAATTTTAAGATTAAATGATAAAACATACATAACTTACTAATCCCAATCCATTCAAATAACAGTTAAGGAATGTGCTGGACACTAACCCCATTTAATTTACTATTCCCACTCCTAAAAGGTGAAAATCAGGGAAGGTGCTGGACACAGACCCATTATAAATTACTATCCCCCCTCCAGTCATATAAAAATCAGGGAAGGTGCTGGATACTAACCCAATTTAATTTACTATTCCCACTCTAGTCAAATAAAAGTCAGGAAAGGTGCTGGACTCTAACCCAATTTCATTTACTATTCCCACTCCAATGAGGTGAACATCTGGGAATGTGCTGGACACATACCCATTATAAATTACTATTCCCACTCCAGTCAGATAAAACTCAGGGAAGGTGCTGGACACTAACCCAATTTAATTTACTATTCCCAATCCAGTCAGATAAAAGTCAGGGAAGGTGCTGGACAGTAACCCAATTCTATTTACTATTCCCACTCCAATAAAGTGAAAATCTGTGAAGGTGCTGGACACATACCCATTATAAATTACTATTCCCACTCCACTCAGATAAAACTCAAGGAAGGTGCTGGACACTAACCCAATTTAATTTACTATTCCCACTCCAGTCAGATAAAACTCAGGTACGGTGCTGGACACTAACCCAATTTAATTTACTATTCCCACTCCAGTCAGATAAAAGTCAGGAAAGGTGCTGGACACTAACCCTATTTAATTTATTATTCCAACTCCAATGATGTGAAAATCAGGGAATGTGCTGGACACAGATTCATTATAAATTATTATTCCCACTCCAATCATATAAAACTCAGGGAAGGTGCTGGACACTAACCCTATTTTAGTTACCATTCCCACTCCAATGAGGTGAAAATCAGGGAAGGTGCTGGACACAGACCCATTATAAATTACTATTCCCACTCCAGTCAGATAAAACTCTGGGAAGGTGCTGGACACTAACCCTATTTAATTTACTATTCCAACTCCAATGATGTGAAAATCAGGGAATGTGCTGGACACAGATTCATTATAAATTACTATTCCCACTCCAGTCAGATAAAAGTCAGGGATGGTGCTGGACAGTAACCCAATTTTATTTACTATTCCCACTCCAATGAGGTGAAAATCAGGGAAGGTGCTGGACACAGACCCAATTTAATTGACTATTTCCACTCCAGTCAGATAAAAGTCAGGGAAGGTGCTGGCCATTAACCCTATTTAATTTACTATTCCAACTCCAATGATGTGAAAATCAGGGAATGTGCTGGACACAGATTCATTATAAATTACTATTCCCACTCCAGTCATATAAAACTCAGGGAAGGTGCTGGACACTAACCGAATTTTATTTACTATTACCACTCCTTTCACATAAAAGTCAGGCAAGTTACTGGATAATACTCATATCAAATTTACTATTCCTACTCCAAAATATTAACATTTTTAACAAAATCATTCATTTTAAACAATATATCCCATATCCCCTATCAAATAAACCTCCCATTAATAATGTATATATTTATATTTTTTACCTATTTAATTTGTTTTATTAATAATATATTTAAATTAATTATTTTTTCAAAATTTGTAAAAAAATGTATTTCAAATTATCCGAAAATGTATTTTTTAATTAATTTTTTTTTCTAAAATATCAATATCCAGCATTAAATACTATTAACACAAATTGTAGTTAATAATATTAAATTTGAAAATTATTTCTAAATTTTAAATTTAAATTTTCAATTTGCATAAAATTTGCAAAATAATTTTTTGCATAATATGTTTTTTTATCATACTTTCAAACACTCCCCAACCTTATCCCCTAATAACCCAACATCCCTCTCCTAAAATTACATTAAAAAATCTGTAATTTGGATAAATATTATTTTTAAATAATTTCAAATATTTAATTTAATTTGAATATTTGAATATTTTTTTAAATGTTTTAAAAACACTCCCCACCCTTATCCCCTAATAACCCAACATCCCACTCCTAAATTTACATAAATACATTTAAAATTTACATTATTTTTATTTATATTTTTTAAATTTTAATTTTTAAATTTGCATATTTAAAAAAAGAAAAACAATATTTTAAAACACTCCTCACCCTTATCCCCCAATAACCCAACATCCCGCTCCTAAAATTTCTAAAATATATTTAAAATTTACTAAATATTTTCAATTTTTTTTTAAATTCTAGTTTTATTTTTCATAATTATAAAATGTATAAAAAAATATTTTAAAACACTCTCCACCCTTCTCCCCTAATAGCCCTACATCCCGCTCCTAAAATTTTAAACAAATATTCCAAATTTAATTTTTTTTTAATTTTTAAATTTAATTTACATAATTAAAACATTTTAAGAAACAGTTTTTGAAACACTCCCCACTTTATCCGCTAATAACCCAACACCCCGCTCCTAAAAGTGAAAATACATTTTTTTAATTTATTGTTAAATTTTATTTCTTATAAATTTCAATTATTTTAACAAAATGAACATATTTTTTAAATGTAAAACTAATTATTTTAAAACACTCCCCACCCTTATCCCCTAATAACCCTACATCCTGTCCCTAAAAAATTAACATAAAATACACAATTTAAACATTATTTCAAAATCAGAAAAAATCAACAATAGAAACACATTTGTTATATTTATATTATTACCATTATATACATTTTTTCCATATTTTATACTATCTATATTTTTTCGATATTTTTTACATTCAATATATGTTAAAACAATATTTTTAACACTAACAAATCGATATTAACATTACACAATATTTTGGATTTGATATTATTTACTTCGATATTTACTTAAGTAAAACTAAAACGATATTTGTATCATCGATATAATTACATTCGATATTTCACTACACTCGATATTTTTGACTCGACATTATGCCCATTCGATATTTTTTAATCGATATTATGCCCAGTTACCGTTTTATCCTATGAAATAGGAATGTGTAGCAAGCTACGCCTTAGAAAACATTATTATGTGGGTGCTTTTCTCAAACCACACTGCAGGAGATATTATTGTGTGAATGTTTTTTTTCCAAACCACACTATAAGAAATAATTCTCATCATTTAGCGACGATCCCAGCTCCGTAACAATACTCCCACACCCATAGCTGAAGAAAGGTCTTCGCCATGGCATCCACAACACTTTCGTCCTAACCCGTCCACATAACACACTTTTGTCGCAGACCATAACTGGTGTTTGGAGTACTACTTCTACTCCTCAGTCGAATAGATGCCCACAATAGAAGCACGAGATTGCAACCTAACGATAGGAACGGGCCAAAACATAAACAGGAAATCACCACTATCGAACAACGACAACGTCCGCTATCAATTTATTTCACCAACCACCTGCGCCCTTATGAATTTCCACCAATCACAAGGGAATTGCTACGTGTCTGTAATTTTCCCCATGTTCTGCCTATCGTCACATTTTCTGAGACAATTATTGCAACACTAAATGAGTGTTTATATTGAACTCTTACGATATATAACCTAAACACGACCCTCTCCTTTTGAAAAGTTGCAGCCATGTGTTTCCACTCGCCGGCACACAGTAACTTCCTCTGCTGGGCCGTAAGCTTCTCCCAACATCTGGCAGCCTTGCCTGACTTCTGTATTTCTCGAGGCAGTGGTTCTGGCCGATCTCGGCGGCTCTTCACAAATGCGGGGTGGGCTCCCGCTTCTCAATGCTCGCAAATGTGGAGTGGGCTCCTGCTTCTAAATACTTGTAAATGAGGGGTGGGCTCACTCTTCTCCATGAGCCCAAATGCGGGAGCACTACATTAAAAACAAGCATTGGTGATGCATTAGAACTTGGGGTGGTGGCGTCCCCAGAAGTCATGGACTGCGGGAGGAGACGGGGGTGGGGAAGGCGGGGGAACAAAATAGTGTTTACAGTAAAGGGGCCAATTGCCATGGAAGGACACAAATGACAACATGGCAGTCAGTAGGAGGGACAAACAAGCCTAAAACCAATGGGAAGGCTGTATTTAGGACCGAAGCCAATACAAAAAAAATGGGCAGAGAGTGGGCAGAGCTTTAACAAATCTTCCACGCTATTATACATACTGCATGTTTTAACGAGACAGCCCAAGCACTTCCTAGGCGAGACCTACAAATGTTGGCATGTACGTAGTATCTTAGTATTGATTGTAGAACTTGGACAATGGTTGAACTTCAGTAGTTTACAGGTTACTTATATGTTTGCTCGCTAGATATTCTAGGTAATAAATAGGTTAATTATTAACAACCACATACATTGCAAAGTATGTTCACCTTTGATGCAGAGTTTGACCATGGTTGCTGTCTTCATAATTAGATTATCCTTTCAACTATAAAAGGTAGTGTTTTGCCAATATTATAAGTAGTATAACGTTGATTCAGCCATATCATGTCTTTATTTTTGTCTAGAACTGATACGCCTTTACCCTAATTAAAAAAAATATCTAGCCGCATATCAAGAGCACACCACATGTTTCCATGGTGTACCCTGAGGGTATACCAGACATCCAGGCACTTTGCACTGTACAAGCAAAGCATGGCCTGAGGCTGTAATCTGCATCTAATGTCATCACATGCTATCTGGCTTTATAGGCATGTGAATACCGTATTACCTCTGGACATGACAATATTGTACTGCTCACAAGCCATGACCTCCAACCATTCCTTGTGCAGAGTAATATTAAAAAAAACTTGTTTCATACAGAACTTACTGGAGTTTCGACATTTTTGCTGAAAATAACTAATACTGGTATTAGCTAATTGCACAGTGTGCAATTTGTCAACCTTGTCAAGATATACTCCGCGTTGGCCAGGTTAAGATTCTAGCTCATGTCATGACCCAATTGTCACACATATATATTAAGAGGGAACACTTAACTCAGTGAGACATCTTTGTGCACTGGTTGCACCATGCTCTTTGTGCAGTTTTCTGTACCTGTGTTATTTGTAAATATATAGTGCTTTGGGCAGGACGAGAACCCAAATTGCCATATTCTAGGATTTTCTAGGTCTGAATAAAGGCAGGTTTCGATGTTAAGAGACCTCATGCCACTAATTCTTCAAATAAGTACACTACGAAGAACTACAGAAAGAAACAGAGCGGGCTTTGTGTCTAACCACATCTTAGGCACTGGCTTTCATCAAGCCTGTGGTATTTGAAGAATAGTTACATTGTCCCATCTCTCTCCTATTAGGTTTGAACTGGGCTCATGTTGTTTGTTAGACTGCAGATGCATCAAGATGTGTAACTTGTAATTTCGAGTGTTTTTTGCTGACACAACAAATTTTACTCGGTGACTTATGGCTTTTTTGTTAGTAAGTGTTGGTGTTTGAATGCCTAAGACTGTCATTCGGGCATATTACTCTTCTCTAATTGGCCGTGGGTAGTTATTTATTTCATTCTGCTGTCATGATTATGTCATTGTGTTTATAACTTTGTTTGCTCCTAAAGTAAAGATATTGGCACACAGGTTTTCTTAAAATGCAGCAAATGTACTAGCTCTTTGTCAAAAGTATCTGCATTGCACTATTTGAAGGGTGCATATCTTTTAAGTTCATCACTTATAAAATAAATTTCATCTTCGGACTCCTTTTCATGACACTTTGTTGAGGCTACATCTTGCTTTACCCTGCTAATGCAGTCTGTTCTGCAAGAGAGCAGTACACTATAATTCTGAATTGCTTCAATTATGTAACATTTGTAAATTAATAATAATAATAAATAAGAACTATTATTTTCATTATTATTAATCATATTTATGTATATAAATTGTGAATAAATACAGAACCTAATTTACACTTGATTGAATAGTGTCCAAAAATGTTTGTTGTGTTAAAATATTTAATAATTAAATAAACTATGTAAATTAATAATAATAAATAATATTACATAGATACAATTATTAATAATATTAATTAAATTTAACATTACCTTCAGAAAACTAACCTTTCTCTTTAAAGTCTTTCTGCCCATAAATTTCCTTTGAATTTTGTTTAACAAGTTGTATCAAAATGTTTTCTTTTCTTTCAGAGTTTTTCTTAATAACCTCAACACATTGTATTTTATATGTATAAATGTTATTAAAAATATATTTTGCATGTCAAAGTAGCAAATGTGTACTTACCTTTTTATAAATTTTTGTTCATGTAAAAATGCTAAATATTTAATTAATACATTTAATATATTATACATTAACATTATTAATTAAATATTTAAAATACTAAAAAACAAACACTTTGCAAAAATCTTTATCTGTTAAAATTTGTTTAAAATGTTTATAAAAATCCTGAAACAAAACTATATATTATTTTCTGAAATACTGTTAAAAAATATATATTTTGAAATGTAAAACATTTATGAATATAAATAAATGTAATGTAATACATTTTATTACCTACAATGTAACACAAAGAATACATTTTCTTTATTCTGTACTGTGCATATTATAAATACAAACTGTTAATAAAAACTTTCAAACACTACATCTCTACTTATTTTGCTGCTAATAATAAAAAGTGTGGTTATTATAATATTATTTATATATTTACATCTATCTTTTTCCATTAAAAATATTAAATCTGTAAATATAAAATCATATATTTAGTTACATTAATTTTAAGATTAAATGATAAAACATACATAATTTACTAATCCCACTCCATTCAAATAACAGTTAATGAATGTGCTGGACACTAACCCCATTTAATTTACTATTCCCACTCCTAAAAGGTGAAAATCAGGGAAGGTGATGGACACAGACCCATTATAAATTACTATCCCCCCTCCAGTCATATAAAAATCAGGGAAGGTGCTGGATACTAACCCAATTTAATTTACTATTCCCACTCCAGTCAAATAAAAGTCAGGAAAGGTGCTGGACTCTAACCCAATTTCATTTACTATTCCCACTCCAATGAGGTGAAAATCTGGGAATGTGCTGGACACATACCCATTATAAATTACTATTCCCACTCCAGTCAGATAAAACTCAGGGACGGTGCTGGACACTAACCCAATTTAATTTACTATTCCTACTCCAGTCAGATAAGTCAGGGAAGGTGCTGGACACTAACCCTATTTAATTTATTATTCCAACTCCAATGATGTGAAAATCAGGGAATGTGCTGGACACAGATTCATTATAAATTATTATTCCCACTCCAATCATATAAAACTCAGGGAAGGTGCTGGACACTAACCCTATTTTAGTTACCGTTCCCACTCCAATGAGGTGAAAATCAGGGAAGGTGCTGGACACAGACCCATTATAAATTACTATTCCCACTCCAGTCAGATAAAACTCAGGGAAGGTGCAGGACACTAACCCTATTTAATTTACTATTCCAACTCCAATGATGTGAAAATCAGGGAATGTGCTGGACACAGATTCATTATAAATTACTATTCCCACTCCAGTCAGATAAAAGTCAGGGATGGTGCTGGACAAGTAACCCAATTTTATTTACTATTCCCACTCTAATGAGGTGAAAATCAGGGAAGGTGCTGGACACAGACTCAATTTAATTTACTATTTCCACTCCAGTCAGATAAAAGTCAGGGAAGGTGCTGGCCATTAACCCTATTTAATTTACTATTCCAACTCCAATGATGTGAAAATCAGGGAATGTGCTGGACACAGATTCATTATAAATTACTATTCCCACTCCAGTCATATAAAACTCAGGGAAGGTGCTGGACACTAACTGAATTTTATTTACTATTACCACTCCTTTCACATAAAAGTCAGGCAAGTTACTGGATAATAATCATATCAAATTTACTATTCCTACTCCAAAATATTAACATTTTTAACAAAATCATTCATTTTAAACAATATATCCCATATCCCCTATCAAATAAACCTCCCATTAATTTATTTCAAATTATCCGAAAATGTATTTTTTAATAAAAAAAATTCTAAAATATCAATATCCAGCATTAAACACTACTAACACAAATTATGGTTAATAATATTAAATTTGAAAATTATTTCTAAATTTTAAATTTAAATTTTCAATGTGCATAACATTTGCAAAATAATTTTTTGCATATGTTTTTTTATCATACTTTCAAACACTCCCCAACCTTATCCCCTAATAACCCAACATCCCACTCCTAAAATGACATTAAAAAATCTGTAATTTGGATAAATATTATTTTTAAATAATTTCAAATGTTTAATTTAATTTGCATATTTGAATATTTTTTTAAATGTTTTAAAAACACTCCCCACCCTTATCCCCTAATAACCCAACATCCCACTCCTAAATTTACATGAATAAATTTAAAATTTACATTCTTTTTATTTATATTTTTTAAATTTAAATTTTTAAATTTGCATATTTAAAAAAAGAAAAACAATATTTTAAAACACTCTCCACCCTTCTCCCCTAATAGCCCTACATCCCGCTCCTAAAGTTTTAAACAAATATTCCAAATTTAGTTTTTTTTCAATTTTTAAATTTAATTTACATAATTAAAACATTTTAAGAAACAGTTTTTGAAACACTCCCCACTTTATCCCCTAATAACCCAACACCCCACTCCTAAAAGTTAAAATACATTTTTTTAATTTATTGTTAAATTTTATTTCTTATAAATTTCAATTATTTTAACAAAATGAACATATTTTTTAAATGTAAAACTAATTATTTTAAAACACTCCCCACCCTTATCCCCTAATAACCCTACATCCCGTCCCTAAAAAATTAACATAAAATACACAATTTAAACATTATTTCAAAATCAGAAAAAATCAACAATAGAAACACATTTGGTATATTTATATTATTAACATTATATAAATTTTTTCGATATTTTATACTATCTATATTTTATTTTCGATATTTTTTACATTCAATATATGTTAAAACAATATTTTTAACACTAACAAATCGATATTAACATTACACAATATTTTGGAATTGATATTATTTACTTCGATATTTACTTAAGTAAAACTAAAACGATATTTGTATCATCGATATAATTACATTCGATATTTCACTACACTCGATATTTTTTACTCGACATTATGCCCATTCGATATTTTTTAATCGATATTATGCCCAGTTACCGTTCTATCCTATGAAATAGGAATGTGTAGCAAGCTACGCCTTAGAAAACATTATTATGTGGGTGCTTTTCTCAAACCACACTGCAGGAGATATTATTGTGTGAATGTTTTTTTTCCAAACCACACCATAAGAAATAATTCTCATCATTTAGTGACGATCCCAGCTCCGTAACAATACTCCCACACCCATAGCTGAAGAAAGGTCTTCGCCATGGCATCCACAACACTTTCGTCCTAACCCGTCCACATAACACACTTTTGTCGCAGACCATAACTGGTGTTTGGAGTACTACTTCTACTCCTCAGTCGAATAGATGCCCACAATAGAAGCACTAGATTGCAACCTAACGATAGGAACGGGCCAAACCATAAACAGGAAATCACCACTATCGAACAACGACAACGTCCGCTATCAATTTATTTCACCAACCACCTGCGCCCTTATGAATTTCCACCAATCACAAGGCAATTGCTACGTGGCTGTAATTTTCCCCATGTTCTTCCTATCGTCACATTTTCTGAGACAATTATTGCAACACTAAATGAGCGTTTATATTGAACTCTTACGATATATAACCTAAACACGACCCTCTCCTTTTGAAAAGTCGCAGCCATGTGTTTCCACTCGCCGGCACACAGTAACTTCCTCTGCTGGGCCGTAAGCTCCTCCCAACATCTGCCAGCCTTGCCTGACTTCTGTATTTCTCGAGGCAGTGGTTCTGGCCGATCTCGGCGGCTCTTCACAAATGCGGGGTGGGCTCCCGCTTCTCAATGCTCGCAAATGTGGGGTGGGCTCCTGCTTCTAAATACTTGTAAATGAGGGGTGGGCTCACTCTTCTCCATGAGCCCAAATGCGGGCGCACTACATTAAAAACAAGCATTGGTATTGCAATAGAACTTGGGGTGGTGGCGTCCCCAGAAGTCATGGACTGCGGGAGGAGACGGGGGTGCGGAAGGCGGGGGAACAAAATAGTGTTTACAGTAAAGGGGCCAATTGCCATGGAAGGACACAAATGACAACATGGCAGTCAGAAGGAGGGACAAACAAGCCTAAAACAAATGGGAAGGCTGTATTTAAGACCTAAGCCAATACAAAAAAATGGGCAGAGAGTGGGCAGAGGTTAAACAAATCTTCCACGCTATAATACATACTGCATGTTTCAACGAGACAGCCCAAGCACTTCCTAGGCGAGACCTAAAAATGTTGGCATGTACGTAGTATCTTAGTATTGATTGTAGAACTTGGACAATGGTTGAACTTCAGTAGTTTACAGGTTACTTATATGTTTGCTCGCTAGATATTCTAGGTAATAAATAGGTTAATTATTAACAACCACATACATTGCAAAGTATGTTCACCTTTGATGCAGAGTTTCACCATGGTTGCTGTCTTCATAATTAGATTATCCTTTCAACTATAAAAGGTAGTGTTTTGCCAATATTATAAGTAGTATAACGTTGATTCAGCCAGATCATGTCTTTATTTTTGTCTAGAACTGATACGCCTTTACCCTAATTAAAAAAAATATCTAGCCGCATATCAAGAGCACACCACATGTTTCCATGGTGTACCCTGAGGGTATACCAGACATCCAGGCACTTTGCACTGTACAAGCAAAGCATGGCCTGAGGCTGTAATCTGCATCTAATGTCATCACATGCTATCTGGCTTTATAGGCATGTGAACACCGTATTACCTCTGGACATGACAATATTGTACTGCTCACAAGCCATGACCTCCAACCATTCCTTGTGCAGAGTAATATTAAAAAAACTTGTTTCATACAGAACTTACTGGAGTTTCGACATTTTTGCTGAAAATAACTAGTACTGGTATTAGCTAATTGCACAGTGTGCAATTTGTCAACCTTGTCAAGATATACTCCGCGTTGGCCAGGTTAAGATTCTAGCTCATGTCATGACCCAATTGTCACACATATATATTAAGAGGGAACACTTAACTCAGTGAGTCATCTTTGTGCACTGGTTGCACCATGCTCTTTGTGCAGTTTTCTGTACCTGTGTTATTTGTAAATATATAGTGCTTTGGGCAGGACGAGAACCCAAATTGCCATATTCTAGGATTTTCTAGGTCTGAATAAAGGCAGGTTTCGATGTTAAGAGACCTCATGCCACTAATTCTTCAAATAAGTACACTACGAAGAACTACAGAAAGAAACAGAGCGGGCTTTGTGTCTAACCACATTTAGGCACTGGCTTTCATCAAGCCTGTGGTATTTGAAGAATAGTTACATTGTCCCATCTCTCTCCTATTAGGTTTGAACTGGGCTCACGTTGTTTGTTAGACTGCAGATGCATCAAGATGTGTAACTTGTAATTTCGAGTGTTTTTTGCTGACACAACAAATTTTACTCGGTGACTTATGGCTTTTTTGTTAGTAAGTGTTGGTGTTTGAATGCCTAAGACTGTCATTCAGGCATATTGCTCTTCTCTAATTGGCCGTGGGTATTTATTTATTTCATTCTGCTGTCATGATTATGTCATTGTGTTTATAACTTTGTTTGCTCATAAAGTAAAGATATTGGCACACAGGTTTTCATAAAATGCAGCAAATGTACTAGCTCTTTGTCAAAAGTATCTGCATTGCACTATTTGAAGGGTGCATATCTTTTAAGTTCATCACTTATAAAATAAATTTCATCTTCGGACTCCTTTTCATGACACTTTGTTGAGGCTACATCTTGCTTTACCCTGCTAATGCAGTCTGTTCTGCAAGAGAGCAGTACACTATAATTCTGAATTGCTTCAACCCAAGATGTTACTTTATTATGGTATTTCCTTTGTAGGACATCTGAGGGCAGGGCCCTATTGGCTGTAGCAGGCACTGGGCTTTTCCCCAGTGGGCCGGAAGGTTGGGGTCGGTTTTGCAGCAGTACTGAAAAATCAGTCCCTTTCAACAAAAGCACCCAGCAGTGCTCTAGCCCTGCCAATTACGTCTACACCCCCCCTCCTCGGGGGGCTGGTCAGGCTTAATTGCCAGGGATGATTTGTGATCCCAGTCAAGCCTTGTCTGAGGGCAATGCACTAAGTCACCCGACTAATACCAAATACTTCCACTGTCAAACGCCAAACCTATTGACTTTGCCAATGCTTGTCTTTCAGATACCCAGTTCAGCCCCATACATTCATGTACATTCTCATATACCTCATAATCACACGTGTATAGACTAATTTGGCCAGTGCTGCCTAATGAGCAAAACCATTGGAGCCTCATATAAATCTTTGTGCACCCTCTTCAGCCTCATGAACTCACCATACTCCATATGTTTAGAAGGGCCTTATATGAGGAGTTGCCATTAGACAAGCATAGAAAAAGTGTTAAACTTGGCTTTTTCAGCTGGTTCACCCACAGACTTTTTGCCTCCTGTTTTTGACCTTGCTTTATATTGGTTTTAGGACTCTTGGCACTTTGTCACTGCTATTCAGTGCTAAAGTGCATATGCTCTCCATGTAAATTGTGCTTATGGATTGGTGTTTTTACATGATTTGCTGATATGATTTACTACCAAGTCCCTAGTACAGTGCACTGTGTGTGCCCAGGGCATGTAAACCAAATGTTGGTAGTTGGCCTGCAGCACTGATTGTGCCACCCACACTGACAGCCTGTCAGAGGTGTCTCAGACCTGCCACTGCAGTGTATGCATGCAGTTTTCACTGCCATGTCGACCTGGCAAGTGCACTCACTTACCAGGCCCACACCTACCCTTTTCTCTATGTAAGGCACCCCTCTGGAAGCCCAAGGTACCCCATGGGTAGAGTGCAGTGTATGTGAAAGGTGGGACATGTACTGTTGTGTTTTACATGTCCTGATAGTGAACAACTGCGTATTTCATTTTTCTCTATTGCAAGGCTATCTGTCCCATAGGCTGACATTTGAGTTGCTTTGTAACATCTTACAAGCATAACTTTCCATTGGGACAAGATAGAGAAATGGAGGTTAGGATGAACTCAGGATTTAAAAGTACATCTTTTAGTGAAGATGATTTTATATTATGTGTTTGAAAATACTACTTTTAGAAAAGAGGGTATTTTCTTGTCTAACCATCCTATTTGCCTCTGCCAGTTTTGTATTCAGTGTCTGGGTTTTAAACTGACAGGGGCTTGTTTGTGCATTCACACTACACAGACGCCAGGGGGAGTTGAGTTGCGTCCTGCCTTTCCTGAGAGACTCATAGCCAGGCTGAATAGACCTGGCTGCATTTAGAGTAGTGGGAGGAGTTGTTGCTCGCGCCTGAATGGACTGTGTCTGTCTTCCACAATGCCTTCTCCACATCCTGGAGTGAGCCTGGCCTGAGCCAGGCAGAACTGGATTATGTATGCCAGTGGAACTTTGTTTCTGCCAACTTCAGAAGGAAATGTGGTATACATATTTGGGCCTTGACCCCAGAACATTAGATTACTGCTGGACTAAGGAACCTGTCAGAAAGAAGAGCTGGACCAGCTATGAGGAGAGACTACCACTTTTCTGTGTGCTTTGCTGGGTTGGCCTGCAGTTGCTGCTTCTGTCTTGGGCAGGAAAAGGACTGGACATTTCTTTCTGCATTCTAAGTATCTCCAGGGGCTTGATGTAAAGCTTGTCTTCTGTTGGAAGGCTCAGGGAAATCAAAGATTTCAACTTCTTCTGGGTACCAGTTTCTGGAACTAGATGTTTTATTTGCCCCAGAGGAAAGGGGTAACCCGACGCTGTCAATGCTGCCACTGCAGGCCTTGTGACCTGAAGGCACTGCAGAGGGCACCGCCATACTTTGCACCGCAACCCTAGTGTCACCGATGCCGCCGCCCTATGTCGCCAGCGAGCCTCTGCTTGCATTGTGATCTATGGGCACCACCTCGCTTCGCACCGCCACTTGGTATGCCCAATAACGCAGACACCGCTGTCTGCACCGTGACTTGTGGACACCATTCTCTCCCTGTGTGGTGGAGGTCATGAGTTCAGCACCTCTGGTGGACTGCCTAGTAGTCCGCCAGGATCTAAATGATTCCAGAAGTATAAATGTATACACCTGTGTTCTTTGACCTTCACTAGCACTTTGAAGTTTCTTAAAGATTTGTGACTTTTGAACTTTAAAATATTATACATTCTTGACATTTTTATTGCTGTTTTACTTATTAAATGTTTATTATTTTACTACATTCATATGGGAATTGTGTAGTTTGATTTCTTGACTTTTGTTTTATTTGGTGCTGTTTTAAATACTTAACACTCACTTTTCTCTTAGAAGGGCCTGTTGATTTGTGTCAGTGCTACTAATCCCTAAATTCTCATTGCCACCTGCTTTACAAGGTCCTCGAATATTAATCTGTGTGGGAGTTAATACCCTGCCTCCTCCTTTATTGTATTCCAGGATTTCACTATTTCCAATTTCATTTTTTGTTTCAGGCAGTCAAAGACCAGATGAGTTCAAAGAGGAATCTGGAAAGCTTTCAAGAGCACAGATTTTCACCCTGATCTCCTGTGCTTCAATTAACTTTAGCTCAATGATCATCTACTCTATTTTGGCCCCCTTTTTTCCTCAGGAGGTAGGTGGTTCCTTTTTACATCAAGCAGTCCACATTTGCTTAATCATGTAGTTATCTCACACTTGTTCATTTTAAGCCCAACTTGCTCTGCTGTTCATGCTCTTTGTTTTATTGTTTTTATGTGTCCCCCCATGCAGGCTGCGAAGAAAGGTGTTAGCAATACAATAGTTGGATTAATTTTTGGATGCTTTGCTCTATTCAATTTCATATCTTCGTTAGTCCTGGGAAAATATGTAAGTAATTTTCTAAATTGTGGATACAATTTCATGAATGTCTACTTACAAAATTGTTATAATTAGCAGAAGTGATTTTGTGCAGTTTATCACTTTCAAACAGACTTTTCACACTCTTTTCAGAGGTTTTCTCCTCATAGTTCTGCCAAGTCCTGCTAAGGAGGTAGGGGAAAGGTAAGGAGTGCACAGTACAGAAAGTAACTTCAGTCTTAGAATCCTCTTTACATTCTTGTCACGCTGCTGCTTTCATGAGCCTTGAAACTGAGGGTTGCAGAAACAGTTCCAGGGTCAGCAAAGGACAAGCTATGGGTACCACTTGCTGCCCCTTTGGTACTCCTGACTGAAAATTCATGTTTTATCTCTGCTTACCCCCACATTTGTGCTTGCATTTATGAGGAGTTTGTCCCCGTAAACAACTTAATTTACTCATCGAAGTTTAACTGAAGTACATAAATATCTTTGAAAATTTGGCTATTTGTTCAAATTATAGCACTTGCTGAATTGAAGTTTTATTGGCTGCTTAGTATAAGTTATCGAAAATGGCAGTTATCGAAAATGGCAGTTAAGACACTTATTCTTTTCTGAATTTGGCTAGGGGAAATTATTTAAATAATGATACAGAAATCACTGGCAAAACCAAACAGTCTGAGGTTTACCAATGTTTGCTAAGCAAGAAAATATGAAACAGTAGGCATAGCCATTTTGCTTTTTGTGTGTTTTATTTATCAACAAACCAAAATGCATTTTAGTGGGGTAATATAATATAAAAAAATTCAAAAGGCTCGAAATACATTTTGTAAGCGTTTATGTGTAAATTTATTTACTGCTACTTTCCACTGGTGCGTTATAGAGGAAATATTCTTAGTGTAGTAGAAATTTTCAAAAATATGTTGAAGGACGTGAGAAGAGTTAACCTATTTTGTTGTAAACTTCTGTTCGCTTGAGAAAAGCTGTAAGTGTTGTACATAACAGAGAAAACTAAATATTTTGTATTAGATAAATTGGATCTTCCTTCCTTACTAATGTGCATGATTGCGTACATTACACATACCACCAAGGTGGAGGATTAAGTCTCACATCCTTCTGGTATATCCATGTACAATAAAGGTTGGCAGTAGTGCGAATTGACAGGTATTTCTGGTGTATGGCCTCGCTGTGTGACTGTTCTTTGCAGGTATGATAGCGATACTACCATCAGAAGTGCTGTGAATAGTGTAAAGTGTGTGTGCTAATGGGGAAGAAGTGGTCCGCTAAGGCGAAGGAACGCTCCCCTCCAGCCAGCAGCCTCAAAACGTGGAAAATAAAATGATAATAAAACAGGTTTATTATCTCTTTATTTATCCTCTGAAGGCTGAGTCTTAGGGGGCAGGTCCATCGCTATGGCGGCCCCGGAGTGGTACGGGTGGACACTGCTATCAGTGCACATGCTGGTTTGGACTGCTGTCTTAGGACAGCCACACCCTCATGCGCACTGAGCTGTCTCCAACCTGAGGTTGGATCCAGGAGGCACAGGCTCCCAGTCTCTCTGGAAACGCAAATCAAGGTCGATCAGGCCAATCCTCACACTGCTCTCAGCAGCTTGAGAGCAGCATCTGGATTAGCCTCTTGGAAGTCTGGGAGCCTGTGCCTGCAGAGGACTTGAGCCAGAGAGGAGTGGAAGAGCTCCAATGCGGCCAGTAAGTTATTTGTTTTTTGTTGTGTTATGTTGTCCCCCCACTTCTTTGGTTTGCCACTGGCCGCTGCTGGATCTGACCCTCATTCCCACCATCCTCATGTTGACCGATAGGTAATTCAAGGGCCAAAACTCCTTTGATAATTACCACATCAAAGCCACATTGTGGAGTATAGTGATTATAATTTATAATCACTATACTTCGCAGTGTGTACATGTAGATGGACATTAATTTCCTTTCCATTCTGCAGCTGTTCTGTAAGTCTGTTTCCGTATCTCACGCAACACACTTGGGCATCTATTTGTTGATATCACCCAACAACCTGTGTTCACTTTTTCCAGACAGAGCAATTATTGTTCTGCTTAAGCAAGCATATTTTACTCATGTAAAACGTCTCACTGTGTGCTCGTTACCCTCCTGAGGCGGAAGCTGGGAGGTCTGTTCTGCACTTACTATTTTAAAAATTTACTTATTGCTCGTTTGTAAGAATTTTAATTGTGTCACTACCTTTATTACAAAGCTGTTAGCTGGCCTTACCTTTCCCCCTGGCCTCGCTGCCCGACCCACGCCTCAGCCGATTTACAGGCTGATCGCTCTCGGCAGGGCACTGTGAACCTAGCGGCCATCTTGGAATAGTATTAGCGCTGTGACGCGCTCTAGTTTCCTTTAAAAGGGGACAGTCATGACTCCGCGCAGCGGACGCGAGCAGCGGACGTGCCGGACTCGTGCCGGACTCGTTCCGGAGTTGTGCCAGAGTCCTGCCTCGCCTCGCTGCCCGACCCACGCCTCAGCCGATTTACAGGCTGATCACTCTCGGCAGGGTGCTGTGAACCTAGCGGCCATCTTGGAATAGTATTAGCGCTGTGACGTGCTCTAGTTTCGTTTAAAAGGGGTCCCATTCCACGCAGCGCGTGTCTCACTGTGTGCACGTTACCCTCCTGAGACAGAAGCCGGGAGGTCTGTTCTGCACTTACTATTTTAAAAATGTACTTATTGCTCGTTTGTAAGAATTTTAATTGTGCCACTAGCTTGATTACAAAGCTGTTAGCTGGCCTTACCTTTCCCCCTCGCCTCTGAGGAAATATAAATTTTATGGTCCAGTAATGTTCCCTAACGTGTACCCCACCGTCTCCATGTACCAGCTTAAAGTGCATGTAACTTCCCTCCTGTGCCAGCTATGAAGACGCAAATACATTTGCGTCCAACGTTAACATGTCCTCTTTCAGACCCACCCTGAATGGGTTGAATGTTCCGTTCCTAAGTATGCCATGCCAACGTCTTTTTGTGGTGTACTTTACACGTTTTTCAGCTCTGGCGAAGTAGGCCCTGAATTCTGCCATCAAGCCTTTTCCTGCCTTCTGACTCTGAAAGCCTTAGCCTAGGCTGCCTCTGTACCCGTGACCTCTGCCTTACTCCCTGTGCGGCTAACGGCGCTTAGCTCAGCCTGCTGCCTGCCAAGACTGAATTCAACCTTCAAATTATCTGTTCCGCTCCTCGAAAATGCATTCCTACCTACTAGTTTAAGTAAACATCTCCCCAGCTGCAGAGCAAAGGGCCCGGCCTCACTGTCTCCGTGCAAGTAATTCATAGCTCCGTTACCATGGTAGGCCCATGCCCCCTCGCATCTCATGCAGACACTTAGACGCTTATACACGCACTCACAGTCAGTATAGAATAGCCTATGCCCAAGAGACCTTTCCCTCTAGATAATATGGTTCCCAAACATCAGATATCAGATATGATATAGGTACGAGTTGATCTGACATGCCAGACTTCTGTCTCTTTCCGCTAGCGTAAATGTCAAGTCCCCTGCACCCTCCAGTTCCACGTCAATCACACGTCATGCAGCTGCGCGCGCATCCAGGCCTCAGATTTCTGCTGACATTGCAAGATTCTGCTAAGTACCCACCTACTCGTGACACTTACCTGTGACGTTTCTAGCACACACCTCTATGTTCACGCCCAGTTCACGCCTCCTGATTACGTATTGCTAACACGTGTATGCTTTTATCTTGTTTCTCTCAGCTGTTACGCCTACTGTATTGGTATTCATTCTATGATTAAAGTATAAAAGTTATGTCTTGTCAATAAAGTATGCTCTATCCCTTCCTGCACCCCAGTGGTGGCAGGAACCCGATATCCGATCTGGTACCATGACCATTCCTTTTTAAGGAATAAAACCCCTAAGAACTCTAACACCACGGACTCTGCCTCTTTCTTTCCGATTGAGTTATTTTTGTTTAAGTACTTACCTGCATAGAAATTAAGACGGTAAATCAAATATTTACCACACCTCGCTGCCGGACCCACGCCTCAGCCGATTTACAGTCTGATCGCTCTCGGCAGGGCGCTGTGAACCTGGCGGCCATCTTGGAATAGTATTAGCGCTGTGACGCGCTCTAGTTTCCTATAAAAGGGGTCCCATTGCACGCAGCGCGTGCCTCACTGTGTGCTGTTTACCCTCCTGAGACGGAAGCCGGGAGGTCTGTTCTGCACTTACTTTTTAAAAAAATGTACTTATTGCTCGTTTGTAAGAATTTTAATTGTGTCACTAGCTTGATTACAAAGCTGTTAGCTGGCCTTACCTTTGCCCCTCACCTCGCTGCCCGACCCACACCTCAGCCGATTTACAGGCTAATCGCTCTCGGCAGGGCGCTGTGAAACTAGCGGCCATCTTGGAATAGTATTAGCGCTGTGACGCGCTCTAGTTTCCTATAAAAGGGGTCCCATTCCACGCAGCGCGTGTCTCACTGTGTGCTCGTTACCCTCCTGAGGCGGAAGCCGGGGGGGTCTGTTCTGCACTTACTATTTTAAAAATGTACTTATTGCTCATCTGTAAGAATTTTAATTGTGTCACTAGGCTGATTACAAAGCTGTTAGCTGGCCTTACCTTTCCCCCTCGCCTCGCTGCCCGGCCCACGCCTCAGCCGATTTACAGGCTGATCGCTCTCTGCAGGGCGCTGTGAACCGGACTCGTGCCGGAGTTGTGCCAGAGTCCTGCCAGAGTCCTGCCAGAGTCCTGCCAGAGTCCTGCCAGAGTCCTGCCAGAGTCCTGCCAGAGTCCTGCCAGAGTCCTGCCAGAGTCCTGCCAGAGTCCTGCCAGAGTCCTGCCAGAGTCCTGCCAGAGTCCTGCCAGAGTCCTGCCAGAGTCCTGCCCGTCTGCGCCCGTCCGCGCTAAGGAGGCGTCAGGGGGCAGTCAGGCTGCAGACCTCAGCCCCTCTCCCATACTGAACACCGCATTCTCCCTTAGCACCATGAAAGCACTCCAGCCACCTAGGTTACCCTGCCACCATAAACACCGGCCGGAGGAACTACTTAAAGGGTGCAAATGTCTGTGTTTTAAGAAAGGCCGGCAGCACATTCCCCCTCACACACCCGCGACCACTATCATTGAGACGCATACCCCCTCTCTCCAATCCAATGAGACTGGCTTTCTTATCAATGCCCGCTCACTGGTGAAGATTAACATTGCTTTTAATGACTTCGTTTCTGACAGGAAACAGTCTTGGGTTTTTATTACAGAAACGTAGGGCTCTGACTCTGCTGGTCCCGATTTGGTTGATGCCATTCCTGACGGCTACGCCCTCGTTAGACAGGACAGAGTCGGCCTGAAAGGCGGTGGTATAGGCATTCTGCATAAAACCACTTCTCGCTGTCGCATTGATTGCCTTCCCTCCCTCCAAAATTCCTTCCAGGCCGCCCATTTTACACTCAACCCCTCCCCCAGTGTTTCCTTCACGGTGGTTCTAATCTACAGACCCCCTGGTCCAAGGTCAGTCTTCCCCACTAGCCTCTTGGAAATCCTTGAACCTTTCATTGATGCCCCCAATTTTACCATCCTAGGGGACTTCAATTTCCATCTGGAAAACCTCAACTCATCTGACACCGGTTCGCGTGTCGATTCCCTGGCCTCTTGTGGCCTTTTTCAAAAGGTAAACTGCCCCACCCACTCTGCAGGCCACATTCTTGGCGGGATCTTTTCCAATGACACCAGATTGGAAGTGGGCCCTCCCATCTTGTGGTATTGGGTTCTCCAGACCTACATACTCCGTAGAATACCCTCTACACCATAACAGATGTTGGCACGGAAACTAGAAAATGCAAAAGACAAGTTTATTAAGACCCCATGGGGTGGTGGTACATTCCTACAGCACCCTTCGGCAATGCAAGAAGTATCACACCGAACATCGGTGCAAATCCTTCTTTTATACAGTTTTACAGTAATAAAAATGTAGGCGGCACACAGTTACAGAGATTTAGGTACATATATGGTCATTTTTGGAACACAGCCAACTCATGGGAGGAGTTATAACACCACTGGTCAGTTTGGAGGACATTCCCAAGTGATGACTGTTCACACTTAACTGCGCATGTGTGAGCTTGACCAATACTAAAAATAGCCTATTGCTGGGCAAACTCGAGCGGTCAGTTGTACAGAGGAAGGACAAAAGGGCATGCTGACCACGAGGCAACGCATTCAACTAAAATGGCCGCCGATACATACAAAATGGCTTCCGACAACCATAGTCAAGATAAGGGAAATACGTGTAGCAAAGCTTAACGCTAACCCGATCACCGTCAAATTACGACAGACGACCCTTTTAGCGTTCAGCTGAAGCTACCGCATAGTGGACGTAATCAGGGTACTCATCTTCAATATCAATAGACATAATTTGCACTACTTCTCTATGAATCATTTGTTCATTTTTAGCAATGGCTCGTTTAGATGGAATACAAGCAGAAAGGCACATAGAACATAACACTGGGCCACACTGGATACAGAGGCATAAAATAATAATATCCCAATTATTACACATAAAATCGTCAGTAACTTCCAACCCCAAGTACTAAGTAATGACCAAAACCATCCCGAGAATGTCCATGTACCATTATCAGGATGTATCTCAGCAGCATTTTTATGTAATTTAGATATTGCATCATACACAGAAGGAGAATTATCTGGCACGTATACACAACAACTACTTCCGATAATACGGCATGCTCCTCCACGATCAGCTAATACTACGTCTAACACCACACGGTTTTGGAGCGTTACAATTCTGGTAATCTGAAGTTCCTCTGTTAAGTTTCCTAAAGCAAAAGCTGTCTCATTAGCAACAGCTTCTACACAACACAATTCCTTCTCCTCCAGCTTTAAAGCCTTATCTCGAGCAGCCTTACGCTGCTCTTTTTCCGCCAAGGCTATTTCACGCTTCATTCGTTCACGCACTGCTTTCTCCCACATTCGTACACAATCAAACATATCTTGTCTAGACCTGCGCTGAAACAAACATTGCTCCACAAACTGAACCTTTCGTAAATCAAACGACCCATGTAGTGGCCATTGCAACTCTGGATCAGATCTGGTGTACTTATTCCATAATTTACTGTATAAAATAGGGGGAAGGCCGAATTTCACATACATCTCCCGATTGGGAGTCCCCTCTGGGGGAGCCGGCTGAGATTCCTTTATTCGATAAGTGGTACCATTTCCAAGACAGCACATTCCTCGAAGTGTGCTTAAAACAGGCATGTTCAAAAGTATCACGGAAACGTGATACCACAAAAAAAATGGCACTTAATATACTCCACACAAATGTGCCGCTCAAACACAAACAAATTTTAGAGAAATATCTCTACATGCCCGCCTATGTGAAGTGCACTGCACATATAGTTCAAATCATAGAATCAAATGTTAGCTAACTCAAAACATATTCAAAGAGCCACAGTAAGCGTCTGTAGACTATCTTACCAATCACAAGCTTACCAAATTCTCAGATATCCAGGTTCCAACTGCCAAGGTCTTTGATCAAATCAGCCAAACCGGCACTATACGACAACTCGAACGAACAGGATCTCAGTCGAGGACCGGAGCCACCTGGAAGGTCAGATCAGAAGGAAAGGAAGAAAACAACGTGGGTGCCAAGACTCGAGTCACTCAGTGGCAGCGTACGCGTCCATGGCGAGTTTCCAATCCTTCGTCACGACCTCTCCTTCGGGCATCGGAGTCGCCGATGAGTCCCTTCGTGGTCGCCAATTTGTGGTATTGGGTTCTCCAGGCCTACATACTCCGTAGAATACCCTCTACACCATAACAGATGTTGGCACGGAAACTAGAAAATGCAAAAGACAAGTTTATTAGGACCCCATTCCTACATCACCCTTCGGCAATGCAAGAAGTATCACACCGAACATCGGTGCAAATCCTTCTTTTATACAGTTTTACAGTAATAAAAATGTAGGCGGCACACAGTTACAGAGATTTAGGTACATATATGGTCATTTTTGGAACACAGCCAACTCATGGGAGGAGTTATAACATCACTGGTCAGTTTGGAGGACATTCCTAAGTGATGACTGTTCAGACTTAACTGCGCATGTGTGAGCTTGACCAATACTAAAAATAGCCTGTTGCTGGGCAAACTCGAGTGGTCAGTGGTACAGAGGAAGGACAAAAGGGCATGCTGACCACGAGGCAACGCATTCAACTAAAATGGCCGCCGATACATACAAAATGGCTTCCGACAACCATAGTCAAGATAAGGGAAATACGTGTAGCAAAGCTTAACGCTAACCCGACAACCGTCAAATTACGACAATCTCCCTCTCGTGGTCCGACCATATGGCACTTCCCTTCGACTTCGACCCCGGTCCACGGGATCCGCCTCTCAAGGAAAATAGTGTCTGGACTCTCAAAAGGAATCTCAGAGGCATCAATAAAGTAGCCCTCACCCCCTTTATCGATAAATTCATCTCCTCCTTCAAACCTGACACCGATGCAGCCGCTCTTGAGCTGACTCAGACCATCGCTGAAGCAGTCAATACTTTAGCCCCTTTGAAATCCCACTACTGCGCCAGGAAATGCCCTTCGGCCCCCTCGTTCTCTGACTCCCTCAGATTACGTAGGCAGGAATGAAGGAGACAAGAAGGACTCTGGAGAACTCATCTTGAGCCTGAGGAAAAAAACAAACCTAAAAATCTCATCATAGGTTATAAGGCCGAAATACAAGTGGCCAAACAATCCTATTTCACCAAACTAACCACCCCCCTCAGTTCTCCTAGAGATCTTTTAAAATTGTGGACTCCCTCTCTCTCACCCCGACACCAGATCCCATTGTCCCGACCCAAGAACTCTGTCACCAGATTTCCACGTTTTTTCACAAAAAAATAGTAGATATTCACTCTGCTCTAGAATCCCTTAACTCCACTCAAGTTCACCTCACTCCCCCTGACCCTATTCCTAACCCTATTTTGCCTCTAGCATCTCCAGAACGACTGTCAAACTTTCCTCCCCTCTCCCATGAAGGCTTAAATGCTCTTCTAGATAAGCTCAAATCTGGCTCCCCCCTCGACCCCTGCCCTCTCAAAACTCTGAAAGATTGCAGAGAAGTCCTTCTCCCCCCTTACCTGGAGGTCATGAATTTGGCAATTTCAAATGGTGTCTTCCCTGAATCTTGGAAGCTGGCTATTGTAAAGCCCTTATTGAAGAAGCCCACCCTAGACCCTGGCACTCTTAAAAACTTTCATCCCATATCCCTTTTGCCTGCCTCTGCCAAAATGCTTGAGACACACCTCAACCACCACCTCAGCGCCTTTCTGGACAAAAGCTAGCCTGCTTGACTCTTCACAGCATAGTTTTCGAAAGACGCACAGCACTGAGTCAGCCCTTACAGTGGTAGTCAACAATATCCGCGCTAAAGTCGACAGAGGTCATCCTACCATCCTGATCCTGCTCGACCTTACAGCTGCCTTTGACACCCTGTCCCCTACCATCTTGTCTAGACGGGTCGGTGAAATGGGAGTGGAAGGACCTGCCCTTAGTCTTCTGACTTCTTTCCTTAACCAACGCTCCCAAAGAGTCAAACTGGGTGACTTCCTTTCCTCTGCCAAGCCTTTGCACTGTGGGGTCCCGCAGGGCTCATCCTTGAGCCCTTCGTTGTTTAACATATATGTGGCTCCTCTTGCTAAGCTTGTTAGATCTTTTGGACTGGAAGTCTTATCTTACGCCGACAACACCCAGATAATGGTCTCCCTATCCCACTCTGTGGAGTCCACGGCCCTCAACTTTAAGAACTGCATGGAAGCCGTGGCAGGCTGGATGTCCAAGAACTTCCTTAAGCTAAACAGTGAAAAAACCGAGATCCTCATCTTTGGTGGCAAACAAGATCTCTGGTCATCGGACTGGTGGCCACCCTCCCTCGGAACATGCCCCCTGCCGTCCTTAGCTGCCAGAAACCTGGGGATCACCTTTGACATCACACTGGCAATTGACAAACACGTTGGCAAAACCGTGTCAACTTGTTGTGGGGTCCTGAGGGTCCTCAGGAAGCTAGTACACTATCTCTTCCCCGATGCCCGGAAACAGGTGGTTATGGCTCTTATCTCACCCCGCCGGACTATTGCAATGCCCTCTATCTTGGTATCTGCAAAAAACTCGTCCACCGCCTACAGACGATTCAGAACGCTGCAGCCAGGTTTGTGGTGAATGCCCCTAGACGTGTTTCTGTCACACAAATCAGAAAAAACCTCCACTGGCTACCTGTCCAGGCTAGGATCAACTTCAAGGTTCTGGTTCTGACCTATCAGGCCCTTCATGGCTTGGAGCCGAGGACATTGGGTCTCTCGTGTCCTTCTACACCACGGGCAGAGCCTTGAGATCTGCTTACAAAAATCTTCTCGCGACCCCCCGGATGGCCAAGGCCAGATGGGGCGGGAGGGCTTTTTTCTCCCTCGCCCCCAAGCTATGGAACTCGCTTCCAACCAACCTCAAAACCCAGCCATCTCTTGCCCTGTTCCGGAAAAATCTCAAAACCTGGCTTTTCACCCTATCATATCCTTAAGTGCTGCCTCCTCCTGTTGCATCCGACCACTCAGTTGTCTTTTTCCATCTTCTGCGCCTTGATGCCTCCGGGTTAAGTTGCACTCTTATAAATTGACAATTCATTCATTCATTCATTCATGTCTTTTGAAAGTTTGCTTCAGTAAACTAACTTACACTATGTTCCACGGCTTATTGATATTTCTTGTTCAGTTATCAATATGGTTTATTAGGGATTCCATTGAATTGTGAAATATTTTCTCAATGAGACCTCATTGGAATATTGTTGACCTATATTATAGATCGCTTTCATTTCATATAGGGTTTAGGGGCAGCTCCTCTGCCTTACTACTTGTTAAGTTCATGGTATAAGTTTGGTGGTGAATCATGTGTTCTGCTGGATGGTGTGAGGAAGGATTGTGTGCCGAAGAGAGAGGGGGGAGATGAGAGGTGAAAGAGAAGCGAGAAACATTGGGAGAGAAATGGAAAACAGAAAGGAAAACAGGGCAGATGAGAATGGGCATAACATGGAAGAGAAAGGAGGGAAAGGGAGAGGCAGATAGAAGAGAAATGAGAAGACAAGACTTCAGAGATCAAGCGGAGAATGTCGAGGTGCGTGAGCAAAATTAAGAGAGAGACCGTGGAAAAGTGAGTGACAGAAGTCAGGAAAGAGTATAGTCTGATAGGAATTTGGCTACAGAGCAGAAAGAAGGTATATTGAAAATAGGAGGAATGGAGAATAGGAAAGAAGGGAAGGCAGAAGGGGAGAAGTGAAAAGAGTCAATGGGAAGGGAAAGTACAAAGTATAGAAACAGAAGGAGAAAGAAAGATGGAGGCAAGGAAAATTTGAAATACGTTAGTGTATAATCTTCCATTAAAATAAGTACCCACCATTCAAACAATGCTCTGTTAGAGACAAGCAGGTAATATTATTAGAGGTTTAGTCATAATTTATTATATCTTCTGCGCTCTCATTTTCATTTAGATTTATTTTAATTTATAAAAGATGTTAAAGAGCAAAATGTTGGAGCTTCACTTTACAAGCATATGTTTAACAATTAATGTCTTATCACTCTTTATAAACTGTGATTTAAAGAGAAAGAAACTGAGGCAAAGACGCTTGCACATATCACTTATGGTCAATGTAGTTTCCTTAATGTGGTACTCCGATCAGGATGGGCAGTCCCCTATCCTTCCGTAATAAAATTAAACAAGCATGACCAGCACACACACTTAAATATTAATATCCAAGTAGTTCTTGACTTCTTACAGCATGGGTTGTGTAGCAATTCATCCACAGGAGTCCTTGTTTCTTTAGAAAACGTATTTATTCAATTCTTCACAAGATCAAAAGAATTCTCAGTAGCCAAAGCGTTTTGTCTCTATAAAGAGACTTCTTCAGGGCTACACATGACAGACAATTTGCACTTAACCCCTTCGATGCTCATGACGGAACCATTCCGTCATGAGGCAAGGGGCACGAAATCCCTCTACTGCAGACAGCAGAAGGATTTCCTTTTCTCCCCTGTGACCTTGGGAGCTGGGGAAGAGCTTTCCCAGCTCCTGAGGCCCCCTCCCTGGTTTCTGTTTAATGACGATGAGCGCGCACGTCACCCTGTCGTCATTGAACACAAACCGAAACAAAGGCTCATTTCAGTTTCACTTTTTACAGGCTAGGGGGCTATCTCAGCCCCCTGAGCACGTAGACAGACGGGAGAGGTATCATTGGAAAGGGGAGAATCTCCAGTTCTCCCAGTGGATCCCTGCTTGGGGATCGCCCCAGGAGGGTGATCCCCAAGCAGGGATCCACCCACTAGACACCAGGGAGGGGGGAGCGGCCCCTTGGGCAAGGGCCTTCACTCCTCCCATAAATAAATTAATATTATTCAGTCTTTCCTCCCCCCCCCGGGGGGCAGATGGGGCAGTAGCCCGCAATTTGCCCCCCCGGGGGGCAGAAAGCCCACTATACACCAGGGATTTTTTTGTGTGCACTTTTTTTAGGGTGGGGGCTGCCCGAAACGGGCACGCCAATGCCCCCACCCCCTGCGACCATTACTGCCTTTCTGCCACCCCCCTAGAGGGGCAGAAAGCCCACTTGACACCAGGGATTTTTTTTGTGCAATTTTTGTTAGGGTGGGGGATGCCCGAAACGGGCACACCAATGCCCCACCCCTCCCTCACAAACATTACAGCCTTTCTGCCCCCCAGGCAGTAGCCCCCAATCTGCACCCCCGGATGGGCAAGAAGCCTACTAGACGCCAGGGATATTTTGGGGCAAATCTGAATTAGGGTGGGGGCTGCCCAAAATGGGCATGCCAATGCCCCCACCCCTCCCCCCCAAAAATTACAGCCTTTCTGCCCCCCCCTGGGGGGCAGATGGGACATTAGCCCCCAATCTGCCCAAGGGGGGCAAAAAGCCCAATAGAGGCCAGGGATTTTTTGGGCAAGTTTTAATTAGGGTGGGGGCATTATCATGCCCATTTTGGGCAGCCCCCTCCCTATGTGCGCAGCCGGCACATACGGAAACCTAGCAAACAGGTACATTTTTGAAAACTAGACACACTGGGAAATCCAGAATGGGGTGCCTTTACTGGCTCTCACCAGGTTCTGTTACCCAGAATCCCTGGCAAACCTAAAAATGTGTCCCCAAAATATTTTCCACACATTTCTGTGTTGGAAAGTTCTGGAATCTGCGTGGATCCACAAAATGCCCCCCCCCCCCCCAAACCAGGTAGTTTTTCTATAGGTAACTTTGAAGTCTCCACAGTACGATTTGACCTATTTCCTGTTGCAGCCACTATGCCTTCCCACACAAGTGAGGTACCATTTTTAACGGGAGACCTGGGAGAACGTTGGGTGGGAGGCAATTTGTGGATCCACACAGATTCCAGAACTTTACCACACAGAAATGTGAGAAAAAAGTGAATATTTCGGTGAAATTCGAGGTTTGCAGTGGATTCTGGGAAGCAGAATGATGGGGGACCCATGCAAGCCATACCTCGCTGGACTCCCCCGGGTAGGTAGATTTCCCTAGATGACCGCCGAGCCCCGGGCCAAAAACTCATGGGACTCCCCTTGCAAAACCTGGTTGGTTTGTGATAGGTAATTTTGATGCCGCCTCAATAGGTTTTGGGCTCTTGCCTGTCACGGGTCCTTGACCCACCCACGCTAGTGAAGTACCATTTTTATCGGGAGACCTGGGGGAACACTGGGTGGGAGGAAATTTGTGGATCCACGCATATTCCAGAACTTTCCACTACAGAAATGTTGGGATAATGCGTTTTTTTACAATGTTTTAGGTTTGCAAGGGATTATGGGTAACAGAACCTGGTGGGGGGCAGTCAAGTTTCCCCGTGCTGCATTCCCTTGGGTGTCTAGTTTTCAAAACTGTATAGGTTTGCTAGGTTTCCCTAGGTGCTTGCAGAGCTAGGTTTCAAAAACTACAGCTAGGCACTTTGCAAAAAAAGGGTAATTTTTCACTGCTGAATTGAGGTGCGACCACGTTGCGTTTTGCGCCATTTCCTGTCACAGACACTAGGCCGACCCACACAAGTGGGGTACCATTTTTCTCTGAAGACTATGGGGAGCGTGGGGTGAAAGGAAATTTGTGGATATACGCAGATTCAAGAACTTTCCAGCACAGAAATGTGGAGAAAATGTGTTTTTTGGACAATGTTTGCAAGGGTTTCTGGGTAACAGAACCTGGTGGGAGGCAGTCAAGTCACCCCATCCTGGATTTCCCTGGGTGTCTAGTTTTAAAAAATGTATAGGTTTGCTAAGTTTCCCTAGGTGCTGGCGGAGCTAGGGTTCAAAAACTACAGCTAGGCACTTTGCCAAAATAGGGTCATTTTTCACTGCGAAATTGAGGTGTGACCACGTTGCGTTTAGCGCTGTTTCCGGTCGCAAGCACTAGGCCGACCCACACAAGTGAGGTACCGTTTTTATCGGGAGACTTAGGGTAATTCAGATTTGTAAATCAACTGTCATTACCTATTGAGTTTTCATGCATTTCTCCCTTCCAAATGAAAGACATTGTGTAAAAAAGAAGTTATTTTGAAAAATGACCAATAATTCTCATGCTAGTATGAGTATTCCCAATTTTGAAAATGTGCAAATATGTACTGTTTCTAAACTCTATATTTTGTACCCATTTCAGAAATACATAGGTGTTTTTCATACTGATTTTTCCATGTATATATTTTCCCAGAATAATTGCTCTATACCCGGTACATGCAAGTTGCTGCTCAGTTTTTGGCTCTGGGTTCGTCGGGTTCTTGGTGAACCTACAAGTCCTATATATCCCCACAACTAGGAAGGTCCAGCGGATGTATCGGTATATTGCTTTCAAAGAGCTGTCATAATTACAAGAAGTTACATGCGAAAAAGTTGACACAAAAGGCTGTTTTTTTCAACTATTTTTCAATTTTTCCAATATTTAACTGTTAGTTTCTATAAAGAAACCTTCATGGATTTATACAAATGACCCCTTTCTGAATTCAGAATTCTGTCTACTTATCTAAAATGTATAGCTTTCCAGGATCCATTATTGCTTTCAAACTCATTTTTACCATTAACTGAAAGGAGGTTGAAAGCACTAAAAATAGCAAAAATAGTCTATGTCCCAGAAAAATGCCAAAACTGTGTGAAAAATGTTGGTTCTCTGACAAACGTTTGTCATTCCCTAAAAGCTGGGGAAATGGTGATTTCACCCCCACAAACCCTTTTTTGAAAATCCCAGAGGCTTTCTTTTGCAGCCCGTTTTGTCCCATTTTTATGAAAAAAACAAAAATGTTACTGTATTTTGCTTAATTTCTGGGACCCCTCAAAAGGAAACCACAAACCCTGGGTACCTTTAGAATCCCCATGATGTTGGAAGAAAAGGACGCAGAATTGGCATGGATACCTTATCTGGTCAAAAAGTTACGGGGGCCTAAGCGCACACTACCCCAAAAAGCCAAAAAAAAGGCTTAGCACAGGAGGGGAAAAGGCCTGGCAGCGAAGGGGTTAAATGAAACCATTTACAAAATATTTTGATTTATATACAGTTTAAAATCTTATTTACATAACAGAACATGCCCCATTATATTTCATCTTAATGAACAAATAATAGCAGTTCACCTATCAGTTTGTACATCAATTTATACTTCCTATATGCAACCCATCTGTAAAGTCCTATATTTCCTTATATGTAATTCATTTATAAAATGTGCAAATTCGCAAGAGACACCCAATTTGATTTAGCAACTAACAACAACATTTTTTATATACTTCAGTGGTCATAATTTTAAAGTTATCCATGGGGAGCTATACTTTATTTGTTTCTCCATATATACACTATGTTCAACTTAACTTCATAATATAGAGACAGATCCACATCATAAAAGAAAATGCCTCAATTCAATTTCCAGACCAATTAGATCTTATCTTGGGCATATATTTCAGTTGATCTTAAATTCGGTGAGCCCCATTTTGTAGACATTTTAGCATAATTTTAGACATTATACATAGGACAATGTTTCTTATTTAGTTGTCCAATATCATAAATGGGTCCTTTTAGCCACAGTTAGACTCCACACACCGGTAACCGCGATCCCATTAGGATTCATATCTTAACATCCTCACTATAGTATCTTCTACATGTCGACAGACTTCAGTAATCCATAACATATATCACAGGCCTATGTTGGCATCTTTTTTTTTATCCTCATTCGCCGTTAATCTCACTTCAAAATCCACCCTGGGCATCTGGACTCACTCTCATGACACTGAGGAATGTAGGCTATTAGAATTGAGCCCCGTCTACTAGTACTAGACCTGCCTTGGGTATCAATGAACAAACCACTGAGAGACCCCTTCTGCCAAGCTCAAGAGCTAGATGACTTTCGCCGATAAACCGCCACAATACCTGGCAGTACACTGCTTAGCCCGAAGGGTGTTAACAGCATAATCATAGGACTTGGGGAAGAGAAAAAAACCACAAAAAAACACGATTCTACTTCGTCATCTAAGAGTCCCATCTAAGTTGCAGAGGATTCCAAAATGTTCTTCTTGCTACTTTCCTGTCTGGCTAGATCTAATTTAGAGACTGTCGAAAGTGATGACTGCCACTCCGCAAAGGTGGGAAGACTAGATTCTGTCCATTTTATACAAATTTGCCTCCTGGCTAGCAAAACCGAATAAAAGACAAAGCTTCAGCTAGGCCAGTGATGTTTTCTGCAAGACCAAATATTATTATAGGTAAATCTATGTTAATAGCTCAGCCTAAAACCCTTGTCAGAAAATATCCGACCTCCCGCCAGAAAGTATCAAGAGAAGGACATTCCATACACATTCCAGGCCACATTTTTTTTACAACTGACCGGTGGCCCATCTGAAATTTTTGTCAGTTAATAGGGAGTAAAGTAGGCCATGTGGATGGTGATAACAAAAACAAGATTCCTTTCTGTGTTGTACTGCAATGTAGTGACCAACTGGTCTACTAATAGTGTATTGTATGACTGGCTAAATTGACAGGCAATATAGGCACTAATTTTATACTCCACACTAGAATAGTTTTGTTTCTCTCAGCTGTTTATTTTTGCTTGGTTAAAATTCATATACATTTCACAGAAAAATTTATATCAAGCATAAAAACATTTGTTTTGAGCGTTCCCTAATCTAATACAGAATTGATCCTATTCTTGTTATCGCTCAAAAGCATAAATTCTTAAAATTTTACAAATTACATAATAAAAAACCAAACTTTTACATTTATTCAGTAAAAAACTCATGCACTATGTGTTGAGTCAAGAAGTCCTTATTGTCGACGCGTTTCGGTGCGTGGGGATCTTTAGGGCACCTTCTTCAGGACAGACTTTTTGGTTACGAAAATATTGTGCTTCTTTCTAAAATTATGAATAAAAACAATTAGTATCTAATTTGATGCTGAGGGTTTTTTTTAAAACTATCTCTAGAGTGTTAGTCACTCCTGGTGCCTTATATATCACTGTCTAATTATAGTACTCCTCTTACTTTGATAGCCAGTATTATCCAGACAATCCCATTTCTTGTCTTTGAGGATTGGTCCACAACTACTTTACTTGTATTGAGTAGTCTCTGTAACATAGGAGAGAAATCTATTATATTTTATTCTATTCAGGTAGCGACTAGGTTGATATTCTTAGTTCACTTACTTAAAAACAGGATTATATTATAATATAATAGATTTCTCTCCTATGTTACAGAGACTACTCAATACAAGTAAAGTAGTTGTGGACCAATCCTCAAAGACAAGAAATGGGATTGTCTGGATAATACTGGCTATCAAAGTAAGAGGAGTACTATAATTAGACAGTGATATATAAGGCACCAGGAGTGACTAACACTCTAGAGATAGTTTTAAAAAAAACCCTCAGCATCAAATTAGATACTAATTGTTTTTATTCATAATTTTAGAAAGAAGCACAATATTTTCGTAACCAAAAAGTCTGTCCTGAAGAAGGTGCCCTAAAGATCCCCACGCACCGAAACGCGTCGACAATAAGGACTTCTTGACTCAACACATAGTGCATGAGTTTTTTACTGAATAAATGTAAAAGTTTGGTTTTTTATTATGTAATTTGTAAAATTTTAAGAATTTATGCTTTTGAGCGATAACAAGAATAGGATCAATTCTGTATTAGATTAGGGAACGCTCAAAACAAATGTTTTTATGCTTGATATAAATTTTTCTGTGAAATGTATATGAATTTTAACCAAGCAAAAATAAACAGCTGAGAGAAACAAAACTATTCTAGTGTGGAGTATAAAATTAGTGCCTATATTGCCTGTCAATTTAGCCAGTCATACAATACACTATTAGTAGACCAGTTGGTCACTACATTGCAGTACAACACAGAAAGGAATCTTGTTTTTGTTATTACGTTGATACCCAGTCCTTTCTGGTTTATCTGGGAAACTCTCTTCTTTGAAGACATGTGGATGGTGAACAGGTGGTTTCTTTTTAGCCAAACTGGTTTCACAACTTCATATAAGATCTTACAAGATTTCTGCCATAGTTTAGCACAATCCTGTGTGGGCAAAGGTCCCCCCCCACAGTTCATCAGCAAGCTTAAATTCCATATCTACTTCTTCCAGCAGGATTTGGTACCAGAGGGAAACTTCTTTCTTCTCTGGGGGTTTGGTCACAAGCTGATGTTTTAAAATGCTTCCGCATCCCAAGGCGCGCTTCCGTGGGTGAGATTGGACCCAACTTGTAAGCTGATAATGTTTAAACGGAGAGAGTCCTCCCCCAACCCTATCCTGGAGATATTCCTAGGGGATAAGGTGCCTCCAACGAGGAGGTTTCTCCAAACCAATAATCCTGCGTCGCTCAAAGGTTTTGCCAGACTGTCCCTTAGGCACTCTGGGGTTCCAGGAGAATCCCAAAGGGGAGCCAAGCTGGAATGATAGTCGAGCCCCCCTACCCCCCTAATTTGGGCCCAGATTTTGGCTACCCCCTGAAGAACCTTCAGACTAATTTTTTGTTTAAACTTCGGATTCCCGAATTTGAATAAAAAACCTTCCTCTGACAATTTGGCAGCCCTGAGCATAGCCAAAAACATCCCTCCAGCACCAGTATCCATGGGCATTCTCGGTAACACGTGCATGTGAGAGTTGGAAAGCCCAGGGATATAGCTGGAGGTTTGGTAAGGCCAGGCTACCTTTTCTCTTCTCCGCCTCAACTTTTTCCAAGCAATCCTAGATGCCTTAGATGCCCAGATAAATGAGTTAATGTCGCTCTGAAGCTTCACAATCGTAGATTTTTCAAAATAAAGAGGGATACAATTAAAAAGAAATGTAATCTTTTGGGGTATCGTCATTTTGATCAGATTAGTTCTTCCCAAGATTGACAATAGAAGAAAAGCCCAAGATTTCATAAGCCTTCTACATTCCTTTGCCACTATATCTAAGTTGATCTCAGCGATCTTTGTGATATCCTGCACCACATGGACTCTCAGGTATCTAATTTTGGAGCTAGGCTGGTGACATCGCTGTGTCTCTGCCAAATTCCAGGTCATGATTTCAGTTTTCACGGCATTGATCTCATAACCAGAGACAGAGCCAAACTCCTGGGCCAAACTCATGACTGCTGGGAAAACTGACTGTAAATCCGCCGAAAAAACCAAGATATCATCAGCATACAGGGCTACCTTCCTCTCCCACTCCTCATACTTAAATGGCTGTATATTAGGATCCGCCCTAAGCCGTTGGGCAAATGGCTCGATGTAAAGATCAAATAGAAGAGGGTAAAGTGGGCAACCCTGTCTGGCCCCTCTTGTAATCTTAAAAGAGTCAGTAATATTCCCTTTAACCAACAGCCTAGCGTGGGTTCTGGTAAATCAACGGAACCATGTGACAAAATCTTCCTCTAAATTGAACTTCTTCAAAGCCCCCGACAGGTGAATCCAATTTACTCTGTCGAAGGCCTAGGTGGCATCTAAAGTCATGGCTGCCAATGGGAGGGAATATGTAGAGGCAAGATCAATAGCGCCAATAAGATCATACGTGAGATCTGAGAGCTGCTGATTCCTACCAAAACCTTTCTGATCCAAATGAAGGACATCACTCCACAAAAAGACCCAATCTCGCTGCCAAGATCGAAGTAAAAAATGTTTAATCTACATTTAAAAGAGAGATGGGTCTGTATGACCCACAACTTGACAGAGGTGTCCTGGGTTTTAGTATCAAGATTATTAGGGTGTCGTTCCAAGAAGCAGGGAGCCCTTAACCAGCCTCCACCACATGATTAAACAACTGCGTTAAGACGGGGATGATCTTCTCTCCCAACATCTTATAGATCTCTGCCGGAAGGCCGTCAGGGCCCGTCGCTTTCCCGGACTTAGAGCTTTGGATGGCTTCTCTAACCTCGGTTTGAGTAAAGGCTTGATCCAGATGTTGCTGTTGGCCCTGTCCTAGAGAGGGGAGGGGGATATCCCTTAACCAATTTTGAAGGCTGGCGACGTCTAACCTTTTGTCCTCACAATATATCTCTTGAAAGTAGGTCTGAAAGGCCTGGCTGATTTCCCCATCTGAGCGGAAGATCTCATTTCCACTAGTAATCGCATTAATATGATTTCTTGCCCGGTCAGCCTTGGCTTTCCAGGCAAGGAGTTTGCATGCACCCTCTCCAAATTCAAAATGGGCAATTTTACTAGCCTCCCATCTATAAATAAGCCTGGACTGAAGGATGCTTTCTAGATGCCCTTTTAAATTAGCCCATTTGGCTTTCCATTCTTGCTGGGCTTCGAGCGAGGCTTGAGGGGATAGCTCAGCTTCTAGATCTTTTAACTTCGCCGCGATGGAAGATACCTCCTCTTTATACTTTTTATTCCTAAAGCTTACCCTGCTGGTGATTGGACCATGCAGAAAAGCTTTAAAAGAGTCCCACACATTTAATATTGATGTTGACCCCATATTTGTATCGTGGAACCATTCAGTTTCTTGTAAAAGGAAAGCTTTTTCTTCCTCCACCAGGAGTAACAAACGATCAAATGACCATGTACGAATATGCCCTACTGATGGACCATCCAGGCGTAAAAGAACCCCTGAGTGATCAGAAAGATGATTAGCCAGATATGTAATATTGTTAACTCTATCTCTCAGCGAGTTACTTATCAGCATGTAGTTGATTCTGGATTGGTGCCAATATTTATGATTTCTAAACAACAATCCCTGCTGCAGGCCTGGTCTGTCCCTCCATATATCTAAAAGAGCAAATTGTTGCATTGCCTCTATGATAATGATACTTTATTTGATTTAAAAAATCATAAAAGGGTGGGCTTACCACCATGCAAACAGCGTATACATCATAAAAAAGAACAACACAAATTCAGCTTTGAATGTTGTTAAAAACTGGTATCATAAAATATGCAAATTTATCGGGGAACACAATGTTTTTAACTCATGATAAAGGGAAAGAAGTAGAGGTGTGGGAAAATAACAGTAGTTCAAACGGGGGGCACGTTATTTTTAACTCATAGTGCAAAAAGACATCCGTTTGGAAAGGAGGAAAAGGAAGAGAAGAGTCCGTAGCCGGCCGAGGCCTGGCCTATTGTCCAGAGACCTCTTTGGTTGCCGCCCTGTTTTCCAGCTCTATGGCGGCGAAGTTCAAAAATGTTATGGTTTTGCATGAAAGTTCTATCCAAGATCCACTTAAGCATCTTATCACCGCCGCTCTGCAAGTTCTCACCTGAGCTTCTCTTAGAAGTGGTCGAAGAAGCATTTTTCTAAGATTCTGAAGTGCCGGGCATATGCATATAAGGTGCAGCAAAGATACCGCACCGTTGCCACAGAGACGGCACTCGGGAGTTGCCCACGACCGTAGCCATTTAGGAGTAAGCTCTTTGGAAGAGAAGCAGCCCAGCCTTAAGAGACTAAGTTTCCTTTTGTGATGGTCCCTGAAGCATTCTTTCAAGTATTCCTGAGGTTTTAAGTTGGTATATGATGGCAAAACGATCCAGGCATGGTTTTTGCCGGCCACTGCTGCTTTGTCCATGAGTAATGATGCTTGTTTGACTGCTTTCTTGGTTATCAGCTTGAAAGCGGAGTAAGTCATGGGCAAAAGCCAGGATTCTTCCAGTTTTAGTGCCTCAAGAGCTTGCCTCAAGGTCTTATATGTTGAGTTTGGTAGACCAGCTTGTTTTTCGACTTCTGACCAGCAAAGGTGGGCCAGGGATTCGTCTGCTGCGTCCCTCATGCGCCAATAATATTTGGCGAGTGCTCCTTGTCTTGCAGGGAGCTGGTTGGTAAGACCATACTCCAAGCAAATTTGAGCTTGAGAAATATGGCGCGGAATTAGGAAGAGGTTTTTGAACAGCCTGGATTGGGCGAGGTTTAACGCTGTGGAGTCCTGGGTTGCCAGTAATTCTGAGCCGTATGTTAGTGATGGCAGAAATTTAGCGGCTACAATCTTAAGAATGTGGCCGGTGGAATGTCCGTTTAGTTGCTTTTGAACAGTTTTAAAAGCAAATTGAAGCTGCTTGGCTTTGGATTTCCCCTGTTCCAGGTGCTGTTTAAACTTTTGTCGATGGTCCAATAAGATTCCTAGGTATTTATATTTGTCTACATGGGTTAAAGAAGTAGAATTTATCTTCCAGACAAAATTTTGTTTTTTCTTTCTAGAGCCGCAGAAGCATAGAGTGTTTTTTTTTTTTAGGTTTATAGTCAGCTGTGCCTTCGCGAGGTACTGCGACAGTTTGGAGATCAAGCGTTGTAGGCCGATGGGGGTTTTTGACAGGAGAACTATGTCGTCTGCATATTGAAGAGATATTATAGGTGAATTAGCCAATTTTGGAGGATCACCCTGAGTGGTACGTAGGTCGCTTTCTAGATCCGCGGTGTAGATATTAAAGAGGCTGGGGGCCAGTACACAGCCTTGTTTTAAGCCATTGGTTGTGTGGAATTTCCTTGTCAGGCGTCGACCATCTCCTTTTTTAACTTGGACCCAAGTGTCTGAATAAAGCTCGATGATTGCTCCCAGCAACTTTGGCGGCACGCCCCAAGCTTTCATTTTGGCCCAAAGAATGGATCTGGGCACTTTGTCAAAAGCCGCTTTTAGGTCCAAGAAGCAAGTGTACAGCGGGGTGGAATTGTGAATTGCTTTGTTAACAAGGAGGGTTAAGGCGGATAAGTTGGTCAAGGTGCCCAGTCCTGGCCGAAAGCCTGTTTGTGTCCGGGGAATTATCCCTGTACTGCTCACCCAAGAATCCAGTTCTACCAGCAGATTGGAGGCATAGATCTTGGCCTCCACGTCTATTAAGGCTATTAGCCTATAATTGTTAGGGTCTGAGCGGGACCCGGATTTGTGGATTGGATGAAGAATACTGCCTCTCCATGATTCGGGAATATTCCCGGTTTTTAGACTGTGACCAAATAAGGGTGTTAGTTGGCTGGCCCAAAATGTCGGATCTTTCCTGAATAAGGCATTGGGAAGCCCGTTTGGTCCAGGTGCTCCATCTGTTCTCAATGATTTTATAGTGTTCGAGACCTGCTTTAAAGAGAACAATTCCATGTCTCCTGTGTTCTTAGATATCAGTGAGTGCCCACTGCTTTTTGGAGCCAGCTTTGTGCTCGGGCTGAACCGGGGAGGCTCCTCTGGACGCTCGTTGTTATTGTCGGTGGAATTGTATAATAAGTCTATGTGACTGCTCCAAAGCTGGTCCGTCATGTCCGAGTTAAACTGGTGATGTTTGCCGTTTAGCATAAAGTTTATTTTTGTCCAAAAATCTTTTGAGTTATTCAATTTACTTGCGTGGAGTATGGAGCATGCTAGTTTCTCCCTATGCAATCGCTTGGCCAGATGATCTCTCTTTTTAGTTCTTTTTTTAGAGATTCAATTTTGTTCAGCGTGCCTCTATGAGGAGATCCCTAGATTTTAAAGGGACAACGGCTTGCTATTTGGAGTTTTATCCAGGCCGGGATTTAGAACTATATTAAAATCTCCAGCCATAGTTATTGGCTCAGGAAAATCTAATAAATGAGAAAAGATGGTCTTAAGAATAGAGGGATCATGTTGGTTGGGTCCATAGTAGCCGACCAGCGTATACAAGGTCTCCATTATCTTAACTTTAACAATGATCCATCTGCCACCTGGGTCAACCAATTACTGTAAAATATGCGCTTGGGCTGATTTCTTAAAAATTAAAAGGACTCCTCTGATGTCAGCTGTCTGGCTCGTGCATACATATGAACCCACCCATCTTTTATTTTTAAGAAGGGAAAATATTTCCTTTTTCAGGAGATGTGTTTCCTGAAGGATCAGAACCTGAGCCAATGAATATTGGCGATACTATACTATCCTGTCCCTTCTCGGTCTGGTTCACAGGCCATTAATATTCCAGGACAAGATCTTTATAGGAGTCATTTTATATCAATCGGGAAGCCCAGCATAAAAACCGAGGTTTGAATTTGAAATGACCAGTACTGGCGATCGATCCAGCTTAGCTCCAAAACTCTCAACCAACAAATAGCAGGAGTACAGCCAACACAAAGAAACAGTGCGAACCGCTAATCCCTACCCCGTGCCCCCCATATTCCCCCCTCCCTCACTGGGAACTCATACCCCAATTATCTGGACAGATGGAGTCCAGGCAATTGCGTCCTGGAAGTATCTGCCCAGCCACCATCCTAATAAACAAAACAAAATACCCGGAGAGAACTAAAAAGATAAAGAGGGATAAAAAGCAGGGAGGCCCTGACTATACTAAAAGCACATACAAAAAATCTGGGATACAGATAGAGAACCTAGCTATATAGACAGATTTGCATCAATTAGTGTTTGATGTGATCCAGAAAGGAAAAATGTCCTTTCTTGAGTCCCCTCACTCACCAGGGTTTCCCTACGGTGACATGCTTCATCCTAGGGGCCATCCCAACCCGCTGCGGGTTGAGGCATGTTGCGACTTGCGAGATATGTAGGAGCACTTTAATGTGAATCTATGTGTAGTGCAGTGCTATGTGTGGGGTGATTTTAAAACTATCTAACTAGTGGGCAGAATTACTGTATTCTTGCTCCTAGCCGATATATTAAAAATGGGGTGGTCTCTAGGTCAAACTGATATGCAATGACTCCGGAGTCCTAGAAGAGTGCCAACATGTTTCGAGCTTACTCCCAAGCTTTTCTTCAGGACATCACAGGGACCAGACCTGTGAATATCACTCCAAAAAGTGCAATATTTACAGTGATAATAAATGCTATTTACTAAGCATTAGTAGAGAGATACATACGACAATTACTAATGTTCCGTAATGATCTGTAAATAGAAAGAACAACAAAATGATGACAAGACAAGTGTATCTTATATAGCGCACAGCTACCCCAACGGGGTGTCCCAGCGCTTGCATTGGGAACCCGTCCTGGCTTTTCTCTGTGAGATAACCCGCACTGGGCATCCCCAAGGTGAAGGCCAGGCATCCCGCCGCGGGGGGCCGTAGTGGAGATTAAGCAAGCTATTGCCCAGAGTTGCAGAGTGTGAACCCGTGGTTCGAGTAGGCACCGAAATGAGAATTATCGAGTCCGTGGACACTTGGGCTCAGACCCTGCCGCGTCGGGAATTGAACCCTGGTCCCGGGTCTGACCTCAGCTTCCGGGTATGCCTCCTCTAACCATTGAGCCACACTTCTCCACTAAAAAAACACTAAAAAACCACACCCTGCTTTCAGCAGTTTCCTTTAGGGAAAAGCAATTAATTCTTCCCCGTGGTATTCATGGCGAACGTGTCATGCGTCAAGAAATTACTGGCTTAGATCACAAACAAGTGCCTGTAAAAAGAATGGTCATGCGCTTGTGAACCTGTAATAGGAAACAACAAAGTGGTGCGTGGTGTCCCCTTTGTGATTTTGAGCGGGGAAGACCGAAAATACATAGTGCCATATAGAAAGCATACGAAACATAGTCACAATTCACACAACATAGAACATACTTTTTAAAAGCTTTGTCTACTGGTGGGACGTTATTGGGAGCACTCATGCCCCTAGAAGCATCCCCGAATCATTATGTTGGGGGACCAGACCTGTATCTTGAGGGACTGGGTCCATTGCTGTGGCTGTTGTTATTGCTGATTCCACTACTGTCTCCATCCCTATCACAGGGACTATATCTGAAGAAGAAACCAGTGGCGTAGTCAATGGCATAGAGGAGATTAAACTTGCCGAACCCTGACCCAGAGATCCTGGTCGTACGCCAATGACCAACACTTCTGGCTGAACCCTAAAATAAGAGCGCAGTGATGGGGTCACTTTAACCACGCTGCTAGCTACCTTGTGTTTTGGCTTCTTGGGTTTAATAGACTTCCCCTTTACCTGGTAGACCTGAAAAGCAGAGTCACTACCAATAGACTTGGTCGTTTCAGCTAAAGAGACCTGTACTCCACAAGAGGAAAGCCCAGCAGCAATAGCAATTTGCGGTGTCACAGCGTCGTTGGGATTCCTGCTGATATCTGTTTTACCAGGATAACTTTAATGCTCTTTTTACTATTTGCTTTAACTTTCTTAGAACCCCCTGTGGCCCCTCTTGTTGATTTCCTTTGTCTTCTCCCAGCTTCTATCTGTGGGCTTACAGCAGCAGGAGAGGTAACCTCTTGTATATTAAGGGGGGTCTGGTGGTTACTGGAATGCTGCGCTAATAAGGGAGCTGACACCTTTACCTTTAACTCACCTTTCAAATCACCAGCAGCCTCCTTCCCAACCTTACAGCTGAGTCCGTCTTCCTCCTGATCCTGTCTTTGTTCCTGTTCGGGGCCATTGTTTAAGTCCTTCCCACGCCGAAAAAAGCAGGTGATACTGACTTTATTGCCCCTGCTGAGGAGCCCCGTCGCTACCGCCTTGCGCCCTCTCCTGAGCTCTTGCGTGGCTTCCAGCAGGCAGGGAGGCGTAGGGAAACGGTTACCCACCTCCTCTCTGCACATCCCTGGTATCCGGCACCCAGCGGCTCTCCCCTCAGCAGCTCTTGAGGAAACACCACACCACAGACCTCAAACACTGGCACAAACACTGGGAAAGCCCTCCAGCACGGCCGCCGGCAGACACCCAACGTCCAGCGTCTCCCTCCTCGGCAGCCCCGCAGAAGAGCCACACTGCCACACCGTAAACAACAAACACCGGCACAAGCACAAGCCGGCAATCAGGTAACGGCCCCCTGCTCCTCCTCAAATTAATTACAGTCTATTTTCTCTCCCGGGTCTAATCCTTGATGGCTGGTGCAGGGGCTCCGGGCGCTACCGGCCAACGTGCAACCGCCATGTTCCCCGCCAGGCCTATGTTGGCATCTTAAACTAAATAGATAAACAATATTTCTGTTAGATCAATTTCAATGTACATGCAATTATTCATTGTCATTCCCTAAAGGACTACATCCATATTCTCAATTATCAGATACTTGTAATTCATCATAAAGTATCCTGTTAGCGGATCAACAGTAAGTCATTTTGTTGAAAAAGGAGCTGTTTCATATTCTAATTACTAGAGTTGCACATTCTCCATCTGGAAATACCGGTGGAGTACCTGATAGAAATCGCCATCTTGTGGTGTGCAACACTTGTAAAAATCATACCATAAAAGACGGTTATCGTCTCATATTGGATTGTTCTAATCAATAACATTGTGAAACTGCATTAACTTCTAAGTTCTTTTGTTATCGGAAAAGGAGCTATATTGTACTGAATTTTTCAAATGTATAGAGTTACACATGTATGTCTAAATATACAGCTGAAGCTTCTAATTAGAAGCCGCCAGCGTAGTCACAGAGAGTACCCGCCATCTTATAATGTGCAACAAAAGGGGATGATGGACGGAGCGTTTGAGCAAATCAAAAACTCACCCCCAGTCAACTGATCTGGGTTTAATCCATCACCATTCTTTAGCTCACTCAGCCACTCCAGTTCAGACATGGCCATATGCAAATCAGTCTGACCCTGTGCCTCATGGGAACAGTCCAGCCCGAACTGCCAAGCCATGTCTTCCCTGGACCGGAAACAAGCATCCTGGGACCGGTTTCGGATTCATAATCCTCATCAGCCAGGCTATCTTGAATCCAGTGGCCAAGTGAGCAAGGGACTCACGTCTGAGCATACCCTGCCAACTTAGGGCGAACAAAGCCAAACAAAAGGGGATGTTGGACGGAGCGTTTGAGCAAATCAAACACTCACTCCCAGTCAACTGATCTGGGTTTAATCCATCACCATTCTTTAGCTCACTTAGCCACCCCACTTCAGACATGGCCATATGCAAATCAGTCTGACCCTGTGCCTCATGGGAACAGTCCAGCCCGAACTGCCAAGCCATGTCTTCCCTGGACCGGAAACAAGCATCCTGGGACCGGTTTCGGATTCACAATCCTCATCAGCCAGGCTACCTTGAATCCAGTGGCCAAGTGAGCAAGGGACTTTTGTACCACTTTGTCGCCATAAGTTGGCTGGGTATGCTCAGACGTGAGTCCCTTGCTCACTTTGCCACTGGATTCATGCAAGCCTGGCTGAAGATGGCTGGAATGCCAGATACCGGTCCTAGGAAGCTTGATTCCGGTCCAGGGAAGGCATGGCTTGGCAGTTCGGGCTGGACTGTTCCCATGAGGCACAGGGTCAGACTGATTTGCATATGGCCATGTCTGAACTGGGGTGCAGAGTGGGCTAAAGAACGGTGATGGATTAAACCCAGATCTGTTGACTGGGTGTGAGTGTTTGATTGGTTCAGATACTCCGTCCATCACCACTTCCTTTTGTACCGCTTTGTCGCCATAAGTTGGCAGGGTATGCTCAGACGTTAGTCCCTTGCTCACTTTGCCACTGGATTCAAGCAAGCCTGGCTGAAGACGGCTGGAATGCCAGGAACCGGTCCTCGGAAGCTTGATTCCGGTCCAGGGAAGTCATGGCTTGGCAGTTCGGGCTGGACTGTTCCCATGAGGCACAGGGTCAGACTGATTTGCATTTGGCCATGTCTGAACTGGGGTGGCAGAGTGGGCTAAAGAACGGTGATGGATTAAACCCAGATCTGTTGACTGGGTGTGAATGTTTGATTGGTTCAGATACTCCGTCCATCACCACTCCCTTTCGTACATCTTATAATGTGCAGCTTACGTGCAAATTGTGTAATTAGTCACATTGCCCAAAGTTCACAAACCTTATCCTTTGGGGTTTTCATACATATTGCAACAGAAAGCCACATGCCCCACGAGCATATCTAAATTAATTTTAGATTATTTTAATCCCTACATGTTTCACAAAACATACATTGAAAGTTAGTAGCCGCCATCTTGTAAGTAGGCAACTTTAACACGAATCACATGGTTAAATCTCAGTACCCAAAGTTTGGGAAATGCATTGCCTTTAATTTTTTTGTGTTGTTGGAAAAGGGGCTGTATTTAATAACGTTGCATATATATGCCTGAATATACTGGTGGAGCTCCTAATAAGAAACTGCTGGCGCAGTTCACAGAGAGTAGCCGCCATCTTATAATGTGCAACTTACACTGAAATCATATTGTTAGGTCACACTGCCCAAGATCACAAACCGTATCCTGTACAATTTCCATACAGATCACAACAAAAAGCCACATTCCTCATGAGCATAATACCCAAATTCATTTGAGATAATTTTAATCCCTACATGTTACACAAAGTCCGCATAGAGAGTTAGTAGCCATCATCTTGTAATAGGCAACTTCAACACAAATCACATGGTTAAAGCTCAGTGCACAGGATTCTGAATACCTTTTTCTATACAGTCTTCATGTAAATCATAGCATAATGTCATATCGTGCAGAATTCAAAAAAGTATTGTTTCCCTCACAGTCCACCCCATTCTTCTTAAGATTACTTCTTTCCCTCATGGACACAAGAACTACACTATTTTGAATTGTTCTAGTTAGTGGTAATTGCAAAAGTGCGAATACAAGTTTGTCCACCCCATTGTTCTTAAAATTGCTAATTTATCTCAGGGACACACTGACTATACTATTTAAAATCGTTCTAATTCGTAGCAATTACAAAAGTGAGATTTTTTGTAATCAGCACTGGTCATAATAGGTGGTCGCCATCTTATAATGTGCACCATTCAAAAAACGTTATGTTTAGTCACAATGTAAAGTGTTTAAAAGACTCTTTTCCTTCCATCCCGTCCGATTTTTAAAAATGTATCCGTTTGACACACGGAGGGCAGGCAGGGGGTGATATCACCGTGGAGAGTGGGAGGCTGGCAGGGGTGAAGGAGAGGGACTGCATACCAAAAAAGTAAGTAAAAATGGAGCACCCGCAGGAACCTGCGGCCAGCAGAAGAAAATTGGCCATAGGAAGCAGTACTTGGGCCATGCTCCACAGCAAGGACAAAGACTTTAAACTAAGCAGGAAGTTTGGAGGCAGTAGGAGATGCTAACCAATAGGAGGCAAGGAAACAAGAGTGACATGGGTGGCAATCAATGGTAAGTTAAGATAATTAATAGTCTGACTCTAGACCCCTTTTAAGAATTATTTTCTGTACAAAGATTTTGCAAGCACTGCACAAGCGCTGGGGAGGAAAATCTTAAAAAGCGTGGGAGGTGCTGCGTTGCGTCACTCCTCGATCCTTCATAGCACCGGTGATCTCATCCCCCATGGCCATGTGTTATTTAATAGGCGAGTAGGGCCCTTCTTCACAAGCCTTGGAAGCCCCTGGTACCCAACCCCCCGGGCCGGTTCAATTAGTCTGTCCTGGTGAGCCAACACCCCTGGACAGAGTAGTTTCCCTGCTTGCATCAGTGCGGACAGGAAAACATAGGTTTGTTTCCGCTCAGCGGGAGAATTTTTAAATATCCTGCAAAGTAGGAGCACACATGACTTCCCTGCCTGCTGCATTGTGGGCAGTCAAGGCATGTTGCTCCCAGCTGTCGGGAAATAAACTAATGCTCCAGCTGGGTGAGAGAAGACATCTGTTTCTCTGTCAGCACCCCTGCGGGCAGGGAAACAGACATTGCTCCCGCCTGGAAGGAGCAAGCATAATTAGTTGCTGCATTTGAGCGGTAGCAATGCCGGCTCCCACATCATATGGGGAGTTGGCTGAGACACTGGGCCTTTCCTCCGTGCCCACCAACTGTTGGTTTGTGGGTACTCTGCATGGGCGCCTCAGAACCCGCCTCAGGAGTCCCTGGCGCGCACGAAGGTTTGGACAGGGTGTTCACATGTCCCTAACCTTTTTTGATGTATTTGGCCTTTGGGAGGAGGACCCCAGGGCCTATTAAATTTTGGGATGGTGACCACGCAGCCCCTCATTTTTTATTGCATTTGTCCCCAGGGGATGAGTTTCCTGGGGCCTAATAAGGCTCAAGGATGGGCAGCACCCTCTTCTTATTTTAATACGTTCAGCCCCAGGGGGTGGGGTCGACGGGACCGAAGCAGGTTCAGGGAGGTGGACCGTGCGCCCCACTCCCCTTAGTGGAATATGGCCCCAGGGGATTGGGTACCGGGGCTTAATATTGGTCTGGGAGGGGGGCCATGCAACCCCTCCTGTTTTTAGTGGTTAGTCCTTGGGTTTGGGGTCCTAGGGGTCTCTTAAGGCTCTGGGAGAGGGGTAGTGTACCGTATGTTTGTGGTTGGCCCCAGGGGTAGGGTCTACGGGCCTCCTAAGACTGAGGGGCAGGGGCCTCGTGACCCCTCCCCTATTGTTAGATTTTGGCCCCAGAGGATGTGGTCCCCAGGGCACATTTGGGCGAGGGGAGCGGGGAACCGTGCCCCCCTTCTCTAATGTAACTATGTTTGGCCCCCACAGGATGTGGTCCCTAGGGATCTTAAGGTTCAAGGGGGAGGCCATCCTCCCTTATAATTACTGAATGGCCCCCAGGGCCCATTTGGGCTCAAAGTGGGGGGCAGTGTGTCCCTCCCCAAATATAAATCTTTTTGGCCATAGGGGATAGGGTCCCCGGGGCCAATATTGGCTTGAGGGGAGGGACCCACAACCCCCTTCCTCCGGGAGGGAGCTGACTGCCTGCAAGAGGTTGGCCGCAGGGCCTAGCCTTTGTAATGTAATGTAATGTAACACAACACTTCTATAGCACACTATCACTCCAGGGAGCATCTTGGCGCTTTGGATCAAACTGATGTAAAAAATGACCCACAACTGTACTGTCCATGGGCGCCAACACTCATACCAGCTCTTTGCATACTGTATCCGTAAGACTGTAAATCCAGGTCTTAAGAGATTTCCTGAAGCACATTTCAGAAGAGATCTGACGAAGATGAAAGGGGAGTTTATTCCAAGCCCTAGAGCCAATCACTGCCAGGGATTTCCCTCCCTTGGTAGCAAGCCTAAATTTAGGGATAGTCAGTAGGTTAGCCGTGGAGGATCAAAGGTTTCGTGATGGACAGTAACGGGTAAAGCCTTTCAAAAGATATTTCGGGCCCTGAGAATGAAAGGCCCTGAAAGTGATAATTAAAACTTTGAACAAAATGCGTTTATGGATGGGAAGCCAGTGGAGGGCATCCAGCACAGTCGAGGCAGAGGAGTTCCTAGGCCATCTAAGTACCAAGCGGGCGGCAGCATGCTGGACCATCTGTAGCCAACCCCCCGCCGCGCACAAAGGTCATGTGCAGTCGGGGATTGGCTTTACGTATGGTAATGTAATAATACTTTGCATTTTTAAAAAAACACTAGAAATTTACTGGAAAAAACAAATGTTAAAGTAACGTTATAGTTAGGTGTGATAATAAAATCGAATTTTGTTTTAAAGAAACCTTGGAAATTCACTGAAAAGTCCAAAAGTTAAAGGGACGTTATAGTTAGGGGAACATTTCAGTGCTAATGTAATGGTTTGGATTTAAAAAAAAACTCGGTGCTAACTATAACTTGCCCCCCGCCATGCACTGCTTATGACCTCACATATTACATCACTCATGACATGTTTCATGACATCACTGATGACCTCATCCAAGCTTCTTTTGCACACATTCATTTATAAAGGAATATAGCATTTGAGGTATGAAAATAAGTAAAAAATAACTCGGAATAATTTTAAGCATCATTAATGCATTCACACATACAACTCTCTTAGGTGGAGCAAGCTTCTGTTAAGTGCTGTATTTACCCTATACCATACACTTAATGGGAAACCAAGCTCATGGTGACAATCGCCCACACATAGATGTGTAATCCATACTGCAAACTGTGTTCAATCTGTATACAGCTATTCAGAGAAAACCAACTTCCTCCAGATGCTCAAGCCCTGTTACATAGGTTATGCCCTACTGCGGAGACAGCCTTGAGCATGTATCAAAAATTTTACAGTTAGAAAACCTTTCATGAGAAAATAATTGGATAGGAGTAGAAAAGTGGATACTATTAACAGCATGTCACCTAAGCATGGACTTTACCATGTACCACACTGTTTGCAGACAGTCAAACTCTCATGAGGCATGTACCACAGATTATTAAATAGTATTTATTAAGAGCAGTATTCATTATCTCTCCAAAGAGGCACTATTTACTGGAAACACCTATGGCTGAAGGTGCTAAAGCTGATACTACCCACACCTTTTAAACTCTGCTAAAACATTATAGATAGATCAGCTTTGTTGGCTTATTGAGCACATGTACATGGGGAAGCACCTGGTGCACACAGTCGTCGGACCTATATAGAAATGATCATGCTAAGATGAATTTGTAAAGGGTTACACCCATTAGCAGCAAAGAGGCTGTACAAAATTAGGCAGATAACTAGGATGGTCCTTATCCACCATTATGTAAAATATAAAGGAATCTGAAACACTCATCAGATGATGTCATCCGTGATTTCACAAATGTCATTTGAGATGCTATTAGTGAAGTCATAAATGATGTCATAGAACATGTCCTGAGTGATGTAATATATGAAGTCATAAGCAGTGCATGGCGGGGTAGCAATGTATAGCTAGCTCTGCTTACTATAATTGGTGAATTTCTGTGCTTTTTCTAAGTTTAAAACATTGCATTGGCACTGAAAGGTTCATCTAACTATAACATCACTTTAACTGTTGTTTTTCACATTGAATATATATTTTATAGTATATTTATTCCAACAAAATGCTTCTAAGCACCTGAATGAGGGTTGTGCACAGCCTCTCCAGGGTGCACCACACCCATTAACAAATTCTCACACAACCTCTCTACCCATATCCAAAAGAAGGCACTGGCACTTACTTTCCTGAATCGTGCAAAGTGTACTTTATTGTCCACACACCATCTGCTGGCTCGAAGCGTTTCAGCTACCACATAACCTTGGTTACAATATTGAGCGCCATCATTGGATTACTTTTTTAAACCAGCAGGTGTCATTACAAACAAAATATATAAAATACTATAGTAAAAGGCTCTGATTTTACAGATGCATTTGGAACCAGTGTCTCTACCGACATGATGCACATAATGTAGCACCATTCAATGTACTGGGATTTAGATGTTATTCTAAAAGCAACCAACTTAATTTTCATTCCATAACAGTGTATATTTCATATATTGGATGCTTGTATAGTCATTGCTGGGATCTTGAATACCTTCACAGAGGGAAAACACAGTGCCTAAGGGTATAGGTAGTACACAATTGCCAGTCACGGTGGGGGCTGAAAAACTCTCATAGCTTGAAAGGTATTCAGGATAATGTATGTAGGAATCCTATGAGACAGTAGTTTTCTTCTCTGAGGATAGGAGAGTCTACAGAGGGGTCCAATTCATTCTAATGAAGCTGAAACATTAAGTGCCATAAGAGAAAAAGGAAGCCTACAAAAGAGGAGGATCACTCAGGGATGTAACACCTTCCTTGTGGGGGAAATGAGGAGGCTGGATTGGAGGGAGCCCAGAAAGTGATGTCACTTTGTCAAAAGCCCTTAATGAGTGGAAAATGGGAAGTTGTCTGGGATATACAGAATTGGGAAACAGACATCCTCTACAGAGAGGAAAAAAGAAGCCACAGTGAAAGTCTTAGAGGCAACTGCGGGCTTCAAAGGATCAGGGAAGCAAAAGTTTGAGAGTTGAAGGAATCCATAAGTGCTATGCACCACAGGGGTCAAAAAACCAGCATGCGGTGAAATATGCAGATAAGGAGGCCTGAGTATGCCACAATGGGATGGAACCACTTGGGCTGGAAAACCCTCTTGCCATGAACACAAGAGCTACAATGGAGTGGGCAACAGGTTGAACTGTTCCTTCAAACAGAGGGGAGAGAAGCAAATTTTTGTGGAAGGTGCCTGCAAGAGGCAAGCTCTGTTTAGGGTTCAAGGGAAAACCCTCACAGACTGACTGAACAGGTAAAGACATGGAGGTGAGGGTAACAAGAGGCAGGCAGCACAGGTTGCCAGGGTTATGGGAAGAAGTGGAGCTCACAAGGACACATGTGGGGGAGGAGAGTGACACTATAGCCTTGCACAAAGTAAGATCAGCTCTCATTTTCTTTGTACATAGAGGTGAGAGAAACACTGAAACTATGCCCCCAATACTAGTAAAATACCTGAAGCTACAGGTGGATGTATCCTAATCCCATTTACTCACCATCAGACAAAAAACACCAAGAGGCACTGTCACAAATACATTTATGGGTACGTGAAGTAGTAGTATTACAGGAGCACTACTACACTTACTCCTAAATAAGTGTGTGTATTTGCCAGGCAATGTCCAACTCCCCATTATAAAAAGAGCGAAGAGGTGAGAGTCCATTTTATTTGTCCTAACCGTATATGATTTCCTGAATAGTCCGATTTTACATATTTTGGGGTCAATTCACAAAGGCTTTTATAAGTCTGTAAAGTAGTATCAAACAAGTACTTCTTTGCATACTTATAAATGCCATTGTAAATTGGCCCCCAAATGTACACAGCAAGTGTATTATAACCCCATTAAACATTTGAAGTAGGGAAGTGCTTTGACACAAAGAAGGGCACCAATAGCACAATAAAGCCGTGTATGCTGCTGTGAATCCTTTGCACACAGCCCCAGCACAAGCAGCAGGGGCCGTATTACACATAGTGCCCCGGGGGAGCAATGGGCGTTTGAGCCCACTTGGTGCACCCCGGGACACTTTGGTATTGCACAAGGGGCTGCAGACCCTTGTGCAGTATCTTCTCTAAAGTACCTTCTCTAATTCTCTAATTCTCTGGCGCACATAAAGTGCCAGCGCTTCATTCAGAGGGCGTTCCTTTATTTGCAAGGGGGCGTCCCCCATTCAAATGAGGGAATACCTTATCGCCGTATTACAGACGCGGGTGCAGAGGCAAAGAAGCTCTCAGGAGGTGCACTAACAGTGCGCAATCTAAAAGGTGGCCCACTGTCAGTGTGCAGCCTGAGAGCAGCTCCCCTGGAGGGGCAAAGGGGGTCCCCTTTAAAAATGCAGGCGGGTTGCTGCCTGCCCAGTGAAACATGGTGTGGCTGCTTTAAAGTGTCTCCGTATTTCACCTGAATGCATTGCCCCCAGGGCAGCACGACTTCGCGGCAACCCAGAGGGTAGCGCATTCTATGTAATAGGGTGCACTTTCTCTGTTTGCACCCAGCTCACCTGTATTAAGGTGCGCCAGGTCTCAAACCAGGAAAGTGTGCCCTATACATAGTAGGGCCCCCAGGGGCTGTATTACTGTAACAGCGCATTTTCATTGTTTGTTCTGGGCACACCTTTTAAAACAATGAAAATGTACCCTATTTGCATAAATGTGCTTTCCCCAGGACAACCGTTAACTCGTGCTGCCCTGGAGGCAGCAAATTCAGGTGAAAAATGGAGCAGCTGCTTCAAAGCCGCTCCCTGTTTTCACAGTGCAGGCGGCAACCCTCCCGCCACTGTTAAAGGCGATTAGAGATCCCCTTGGAGGTAAGTGCAGTCATGGACCACACCCGCCTGCAAGGGGATGTTTAGGGGGTGTTTAAGCCCCCCTTTACCCCCTGTAGAGGGCTGCTCTCAGGGGGCACACTGACCGTGCACAACCTTTTAGGTGGCACACTTATTTGCGCCCATGTTGGTAATACGGCGCAGGCTCAGAGGCAACTGGATTCCTTCATTTGGATTGGCCTTGCCCCCATGCAAATGAGGGAACACCTGCTGCAGACGCGTTGGGGCTTTATGTGCACCAGCGCTATTGGTATCACAGAAGGGCAGCATAAGCGTCTCTGGCCCCTTCTGTAATACCAAAGTTCTGCGGGGGCATGCAAAGCGGGCGCAGATGCTTATTGCGCCCCCAAAGGCACTCTCAGTAATACAGCCTCAGATGTGTTTTCCTTCTACTCGGTGAAGATACACAGAGTGTGTGGTTCACTTTCTAGCCCTTACAGATGCATAGGCAATGGAAGTAGGTTGGAGGGGGGATTGAAGCACCTTTAAGATAATTATGCTGGAGTTTCAAGGTAAATATGGATTTTGAATTTTGTTTTGATCTTGTTACATTTGCTGTGGTTTAGAGAAAGAGGTAGAATGTATGGCTAGTTTTCTGACATTTTGTTGCTTGTTTTAACACAGATTGGAGATTCCTTTTATTTCTCGAGAGTGGGAAAAACGCTGTTGCATGTCATTTTTTGTAACGCACAACAACATTTAAGTGCTTCTAAAATGAGCTTTACAAATATTTCAAATTTGGAATTCTGAAGTGTGATGGAAACAAATATTTTAATAGTTTAAAACCAAATCACGAATTTACTTGGTGATGTCCAATGACAAATACTCACTGAAACCGGATACCCTCATTTATTGTTTGTGCCCAGTATGTTGTTTTATCAGTAAATCTGTATGTTTGTGTACATTTAATGGTTAATTAAATGGAAAATGTGCACAGTGTGCTCCATAATGTAACACCAGCTACATTCTACACCCTTACCACATTCTTGCTGAATTGGTGTGGCTTATTAGAACCGTTCTTCTTTGTGTATGCTTGGATTTTTCACAATCCATGAGTTTAGTGATGTAACATTGATGACAACACACCCACTCTGAAAATTGTTCCAGGACCTCTGTACAGATGCTTCAATATTTTAGTCCTAGAACCAACAAAAACAGTTCGGTTGTATTTCATATGTTTTCGTTACACTAGTTACTTTAGTACTGCACATAAGGTCATTACAAAAAAAACACCATGGGTACATTACCTCTCAAAATACACACAGCAGTACAGATGCGTAACACTTTTGCTACCTTTGAAATGTGAGAACAGACCTGTTCTAGAGGATGGGCCTGGTCCACCCAAGAAAGCCGCACTGGCCCTCCCAAGCCCCATTCAGAAGCCGAAGAGAGTTCATTGTCTGTCCTGCCAAGTACCACACATGCGTTACTCTAATGTATTCAGGAAAATTCATCGCACCACCGCAAGCACCCAATATTGTCCCACCATTGTGTTGAGTAGCATGGTCTTTCTCATTGTGCTTGCGCTAGTGGTTCAGATGCCTACTCTGCCTCTCCTTGGTTCTATTTCTCAGTTGCAATGCAATAGTGTCAGTAATACTTGTCAGGCTGAGCGAGGCGGTGATAGCCTTTGTTGCCTGCAGTTTGTTTATGCCCTTCCAGGAGGTGAGTTGGCCCAGCCCCACATGTATCCAGCTTGCACAACCTGTATCCAGCATGCTGCTTCCCTCACCAAAAATCCTGAGAAAATCTATTTGTATATATATGTATATAGCGATAACTCTAACCATTAGTATGCAGTAGACCTTTTACTCACTACCATTCCTATGTGATTCTTAGTATTTATCCATTTGTATCTCTTCCTTGAGTGACTTTACAACTTGTACATTTGCAATTTTCTCTGTTTGTATCTCTTCCTTGTGTGACTTTACAACTTGTACATTTGCAATTTTTTTCTGTTTGTATCTTTTATGTAACTCATGTAATCCTAAGTCCTTATGTATCGCAACTGGTTCTTTTTTAAAGTGCTCTGACACCTTCAGGTAATGTTCGCGCTACATAAAATCACATTAAATAAAAATAAACTGCACAGCCTGCTTGGACCTCAGAGTGAGTCGGCAGCAGGTGGAGGGAGGGGCTTGGGGAGGAGGGAATTGTGCTCTACAGTTGGCAGAGTTGGCAGACTCAGAGCCGACCGCTCAGGCCTTAGCATCCTAACTGCTCCCCATTTGCAACCTAAGATCTCCTCCAGCCCAGAACAACTGAAGATAACATGTTCTGATAGGCTCTGTCATGGCTGGCAGTACTGGTTTGCGAGTCTGAGAGCAGGGATATCTTAAGGATTTTAGGGGGCCTGGGCTGAACTTATTTTTGGGGCCAGGGTCGGATCGGTAACGCGGGCCCTCTGGCAATGCCCAAGGAGCCGGTGTCCAGTTCCAGCTGTGGGCTGCTGTTTTGAGCAGTCTGGGGGGCGGATTTGGGCGGTGTCTGTGTTCGGATGCAGCCAGTGGCCCAGTGGGTGCCTGAGTGGCCTTTCTGAGGCAGATGGGCGTCCATTACCTCCCTTTTATTAACAGGCAGGGGTGTCACTCCCAATCTCTCGCTGGGCCGGCCCCATTAATGTATGCAGATTGAGCGCAGTCAGGTGGGCGACCAGAAGTGGCCTCACTTGTTTTCAGGTGTGTTTCACCAGTGTAAACTAATTTGTGCATTTTTTACCCACGCCCCCTTTTTTAAAAATAAAATGTTGTCGAAGCAGTGTTTTGTGGAAAGGTAATATGCAAATGTGGGCCACTTATTTTAACGAGCCCGGGCCGAATTTAAATCCCAATCAAACCCTGTTTGGGGCGGTCTCGAATTTATGATTCAGTTTCAGCTCTTTCATGCCCTCTCTCGCCTGTTCACTGACAGTGCAGAGGCACAATCGTCCAAATTCTAAAGGTGTTTCCTTGGAATATTCAGGGATAGTGAAGTGTGTTTTCAATATTGTAACACTGCAGCAGCTTAATAATATTAATGCAAATCTCTGTGACTCCCTCCCTATCATATTTGTGGTCCTATTTTGATCTAAAAGAAAATATGGGACTTTGCATGAAAAATAAACCCAACATTTCTTTGCAAAACGTCTGAATTAGACTCTCACACATCACTCAAGTTAAAAATAAATTAAAGGAAAATGGCATTTAAAATAATCCGTTTAAGAGTTATTGGAATTCATCAGGGCAAGACTTTGCGCAACAGAGCTGACTGTATCAGGGCCCCCCTGAAAGTCTTGGGCCCTGGGCCATAGCCCACTTTGCCGATGACTTAAAACGTCCCTGTCTGGGAGTGTGAACTGCGCGTTATTTCCTTATAACTGTTTCTCTGCTGTGTCCCCACCCATCACTTGGAACCTCTCTATATCACGTCCTTCTGTCTATGTGTCTTGTTCTCTTCCCATTCTTTTTTCTTTCTATTCACATCTTACCCCATTTCGCTCTCCTCTTTCTCCTACTGTCTCTTTGTGTTACTTGAAAGAAAAAAAAACATCTTTCTCAAGTTGTTTCTTTAACGATCCCACTTTCTCATTCTCTGTCGTTGTGGTTTTTCTCACCATACTTTTCCCTCTGTTTCAACTTCTTTCTCTATATCTCACTAGTTTTTATGTTCAAATTCTTTGTAGAAAGTGTCACTCGAAGAGTCACACTTGAGGTATATAAATGTCATACATATGAACACTGCAAACATAGAATTGTCAAACATGTAAATACTGAAAACTTGGCGGCTATGGTACATTCATGTTTTTGAAATGTCTGTGCCTGTAACATGTCCTTAGTGCCTAGCGTCCCATTCATGTGAGCTATGGCGAACATACCTTTTTGCTGCAACGATTTCAGTGCTTTCATTAGTTGCTCACAAGGATGGGGCCACTCCATGCCAGTGAGATTCAGATTTTTGCTGTCAAGACGTTAATCTGTAAACTACCAATTGAAAGGGTTGCCTCTTTTTTTCTGAGAATGACAGCTATTTTTTTCTCATGCTACCTTTAAGCTGCTGCCTGCATATAGGAGTGGGTGATATAATAGGTGCTGCAGTTCACACCTGGCATTTAACCTCCATGCCTAGGGTAAGCTTTCTACACCTTAGGAATAAGCCAATCTAGCCATGTTTACAGGGGGCGTACAAGCACTTTTACTATTGGTTAGGAGGGATAGGGTGGACAGAATTCCAAATCCAGCAAAGTAGATAAGGCAAACATCTGTGGGACGTCACACAAAAGATAGTCACTTTCTGCAATTATGTAGTTCGTCTCCCAACCACTCACGGTATGTACTGTGCTCCATTGTTTCTTAGCTAGGTTTGTGCTATATAAATATCAAAGCATACATGGGGTCCTGGCCGGACCACTAAGAAGAAAGGTACAACTATTGTGGTGACTGACTTTAGTGTTTCGCCACCATTAGAACCTATTTTTTCTTAGTTTTAGCAGAGAGACACAAGAAGAAAGGTAAAACCTACAAGTCTCAGAAGAGGGAATTTGCTCAAACTAGGCACGGAGGCGGCACTGGTTTGCCTAATGATAAAACACAAAAATAGGTACAACAGGAAGATTAAATGGTTTAAACTCATTCAACTAAATACATAAATGATTGTGAGAAATACATATATATTTTCTAAACATTAATTATTCACAGTTACAATGTAAAAGTTTGGCAGTACTGGCCTCACTAAAGAAGCTAACATTAATTACTAATCGTGCGTAATCTTTAATACATATTAAGAAGAAATATTCTACAATTTAATCCTTTTCAATATGGCATCAGTACATTCGACAAACCACTTGTGAGTTGAGAGCCAGAGCCCATCAGGTGTCAAGTCTGCCCTGGTGGCATTGTCCTACCAGGCCTTACAAGGGTAGGGAGAGGTTGCCAATGATGAAGCCTGAGGCTTTCTCTTCCATAAGAATGGTTTCCCTTCCCTTGGTACTTGGACAGTAATTATGTGACGTCCTCAGTGGACTTTCCCTTGTTTTCCTAAATAGGAAAACAGTCAATCATCTTCCGCCTATAGATGCCGTACTTTATTGAGGTTGAGGCATTGGCCATCTAATCAAGGTATTACTACAAAAGCACAGTTTTGTATGCCAACTCTTGTAAAGGGAATTTTTAAATACCTTCTTCATTCATTTTGAAGCTTGAGGAAACAATACATTACATGCACAGGAAACTCTTTGATATTATTATAGAAACTGAAGCAACCTGCGAGGTTTGGGTTTATGCTCACTTGGCATTGGTCCTCCTATCAGAAAAGCCCACACCTTAATTCTAAAAACAAAAGATAGGAAGCAGGTCTAACCTATATCTCTACAGCTTACTGCAGGAGTAAGAGGCTAGCCGTCAAAGAGCTTGTTTTCTTTCAGCTATTAGTTTGTAGTATCCTGCATTTATATTGTACGGTATTTTACCACTCCTGCTCAGCCAGTGCCTGTGCTCTGACTCATCAGAATGTTGGAGTCTGATGATGCCTCGGAATGTTGGGACGCCGAGAGGTGAAGCGACAGTTGGTCATGGGCCGACAGGCAGCTCCTGGTGGGGCTCCGTTTAACAACCTTTTTGTCAAATACTAAAACGTTTGTTGTTTTTACTGCTGTTGTTTTTGCTGTACATGTGAAGGATACTTAATTGATGCTACAGGTCAACACTAATTCAGTTCAGTATTATTATGTCAGCTGCGTACTGTAATATTGATGTCAAGTTCTACTCTTTCTGTGGGGATCAAGATTTATGATTGACCAAAGCAGCCCCTGAGTCTGATACACAGATGCTGAAAAAGAAAAGGGTGAGCACACCGCCGTGTTTCTATATCCTATAACCATAGATCCCAGAGGATAAAGCAAAGTTGCTATTAAGCCTTATTTGAAACTAGGTTCTACTGTATAGCTGTCAGATAGCTTGTAACAGTATTGAATTCCCCAGATATTACATTTATTCGACAATAAGTTCCTATCACCTCTAAAAAATGTTATTTCAAAGTTCATAAAGCAAGCATACAGTAGTACCCCACTATTAAAATATTTACAACCATAGGCAGTGCTAACATTTTGTCTGATATACTACCAAGGAAGCCTATTTAAAGAATGGCAAAAGATTTTGGTGTGCAACCCATGGTTGTAGTTCATGTAACAACTTCAACATCAAGTAATGTCATTAGACAATAGTTTGATACGTTTGTGCAAAAGGCTGTTTTATACAGCAGGCTCATCAATGCCCCTCCCATGTATTCCATAAAACCTATGTTGAGTTTTGTCTGCTTCACTCATGCATACTCTTGGCCCACCCAGGTGTTTCCATGGCCAACCCAGGTTGAGAATCCTGGAGCTGGGCCTGTGCGAGAAGGAATATTCTAACAATGTATTCATCATTAACTCTGTGCATATCAACTGGGCTTTAGCAAGCCAGGAACAATGACGCTCACTAGAACCAAGAAACAACTCTCCCTTCTAGCCATTATCATGTGCTTTGCAAAGAGCCAGCTTACGGTAAAGAAAAACTTTTCACCCTGACCTAAAAATGACTGCATCATTCTTAAAACTAATGTATGCTTTTTTTTGTAAATTATTTTTATTGCAGAAAAGACCAGCATGGTATGCGATTTTTCCGCCGTCCCAGAAGCGGGAGAGGCAATATGCATAAAAAACACTTTGTCACACAGCCGTTCAGCCCACACCCCGGAGGTCGGGCGGCGTTTGCAAGATGTATGTTGAAGGCAAACCAATTTAGCCGGCGTGGATAGTCTACATCACAGTAAATATCTGCTTTTGTGAATTGGGCTTGAATCCCATTGAACCCTCAACTCCCCCTCCCCCCCTTCAACTTGTCAACTGTTCAGCCACTGGATACACCTTGGGTCGTTTTCAAGAGTCTTTAGTCACGTACATATACCAATCTATCAACAACCATTCCCACTCCACCCCTTCCCCTCGCAACCGCCAATTTCAGCATTTCCATTTCCCCACGGGGTCTCATGTACCAGAGGTACCTCATTGTTGGGTGACATAGTCCACATATGCCCCAGTATTACACAGTTCATATTCCAGTCCTCCTTTTTCCCCTTGGCACTCTTCCTCATTGCCCTCCCTCCAGACCGTGATACTGTCTCCACTTGGCCCACACCCTTCGGAACTTTTTGGGACATCCCCTCGCTTTATAGGTCACCCTCTCCGCTGCCATGTAAAGGTCGAGCCCCCGTCTCCATTCCTCAAGGGTCGGCGATTCTGCTGCTCCCCAATATTTTGCAATGTCTCGCTTGGCGACTACAAGCTCTAGAACCAGAAAAATGAGCAGGGGGCGAGGCAGGTCCACTTCAGTGGTCAGGCCCAGTAGGGCTAACTTAGGCTCTTGGGTGAGTTCCACCCCCAAAACCTCCCCCAGCTCTGTATAGATGTCTGTCCAGTAGTTTTGTATGTTTGTGCATTGCCAAAGGGTGTGATAGAAGTGCCCCTGCTGACTACCACACCTTAAGCATGTGGAGTCTGCTATTTTCCCCATCCTGAGCAGTTTCACTCTATCAAAATACGTCCTGTGTAGCACGTTTAACTGGATGAGGCGGAGCCTGGACTTGATCGCCACCTCCCGGGGGTGCATAAGGACCATCTCCCAATCAATATCTTCCATCTCACCCACCTCTGCCTCCCACACTCCCTTCAGTCTCACTAGGTCGCCCAGTATATTATTAGTCAAGGTTTTATAGGTGAGGGAGACCGCTTTACCCAATATGTGTTCCTGGAGTAGTCTACCCTCTAGTGGCGCATACTCAGGTATGTCTGCGAGTTGTAGCTTTTGTGCCCTCCAAGCGTGTCTCAATTGCATGTATTTGAACAATTGTGTGTGGCTGAGCCCAAATTCCGTCTTGAGAGCCTGGAACGTCTTCAATTCCCCCCTATAGATCATGTCGCCTATGTGGGACATACCTATATCGTCCCATCGTTGGAAGCCTCTGAGTTTACCAAGTTCCGGGAGCCACCGGCAGTGCCACAATGGTGTTTGTCTGGTGAGCTTTCCCTCCCAGCCCATGCGTTTGGTGGCTCGCCGCCATGCCTTTAGTGTGATTGACGTCGCCGGTAGCAGCGATTCCCCGATCCTCCCACCATACAAATAATAGAGAATGTTTCTGTTCGATAGTGTGTGTCTTTCCAACATATATGTCGGGTGGTCCGCCTGGACATGGATCCACTCGTTTATGGGCGTCAGGTGTTCCGCCCAGTAGTAGGCCTCCAGATTCGGTAGAGATATGCCCCCACTATATTGGTGTCGTTGGAGTGTCTGTAGAGCTATTCGCGGCTGCTTTCCCAGCCATAGGAAGGTACGGAGATCTGCATGTATCTTCCGTAGCGTATCGGTCGGGAGCGGGTAGTATTCATTCTGGAGTGCATAGAGGAACTTAGGCAGGGTGATCATTTTGTACATCGCTGCCCGGCCCAGGAGCGTGAGCGGTAACCGTTTCCATCTGTCCATGTCCCTCACCGCGTCTCCCATGATTCTGTCGATATTTTTGGAGAAGGAGAGTTTCTCATCTCGGGTGATATATATCCCCAGGTATAGAAAGCCCGTGGAGGTCATGACCAGGCGTTCTGGGATGTTTCCCCACTGCTCCCTCCCTTGCGGGTCATATAGGGCCGACTTGTGCCATTTGATGGTGTGGCCCGCCTGCGAACCAAAGCTGTCCAGTTCCCGGAATAATTCTGGCACTGTTATGTCGGGGTTGGTGACGTATAGGAGCACATCATCCGCGTAGAGTGATATCTTTTCCTGCATCGCCCCTGGGGTGTCTAATGAAAAGCCATGGATGTTTGGGTTCCATCTGATATTAATTGCCAGGATTTCGATGGTAAGTATGAACAGTAGGGGGGATAGCGGGCACCCTTGCCGTGTGCCCCGTGCGACCTTAAATTCGCGGGATAGTTTCCCGTTCACTCTCACTCGAGCTCTCGGGGCATGATATAGGAGCCGTACCCAGCCGCAGATCGCCGGACCAAAGCCAAACCGCTGGAGCACCGCCATAAGGAAGGGCCAGTGCACCGCGTCAAATGCTTTTTCTGCGTCAAGGGAAAGGAACCAGTGAGGTTCGCTCCTTCCCTTGACCTCCTGCAGCCAGTTATGGGTGCGTCTAAGGTTTAGTTTTGTCGCCCTGTCCGGGAGAAACCCCGACTGGTCCATATGTATAAGGTCTGGGATCACCGCCCTCATGCGTGTTGCCAGGATGGTCGCTAATACCTTCACTTCGATATTAAGGAGGGAAATGGGGCGATATGATGCACAGTCCTCTCTAGGTTTGCCCTCTTTGTGGATCGGCACGATGGTGGCCAGCGCGAGGTCTGGTGGCAGCGCGTTCTGTTGGAAAGATTCAGTAAGGAGATTTTTAAGGTGCCGGGTCAGGAGGTCCGACGCTTTTTTGAAAAATTCCGCTGGGAACCCGTTGGGACCCGGCGTCTTGCCCGTTTTTAGTTTGGCTATGGCGTCTGCAATCTCGTCAAGCGTTATGTCGCCATCTAGGGCCGCACTGGACTCAGGTGATAGGATTGGTATCTCAGTCTGTTCCAGGTATTGCAGCGCCACAGCTACGTCCCCTAGGTCCCTAGCTGTGTAGAATTGCTCGTAATGGGTCGCGAACGCCTCCGCTATCTCAGCGTCGGTGCAGCGCACACCACCATCTCCCGTTTTGATTTGTTCCACCCACCGTGCATCTCTGTCTCTCCTGCTGAGCCAGGCCAAGAGCCTACCCGACTTATCCCCCACATCGTACAGACGATGTAGAGTTGCTAGCGACTGTGTCTTTGCCTCATTGGAGACCAACTCCCTATATGTCCGCTGGGTATCTAGCAGGCGCCGCAACGTGTCCTCCCCCTTATGTGCCTGATAGTCCTCCTCCAGTGTCAGTATGGAGGCCTCCAGGGCTGCCACTTCCTCCTGCTGCCTCCGTCTCGCCTCTTTCAGCCTGCCCTGTATTCTGTCTCGTAGTACTGGCTTCATCGCCTCCCAGAGGGTTATCTTAGAGGCAACGGACCCTTCATTTTCGGCTATGTACACTTTAATGTCTGCCCTGACTCCGCTGGCAAGTTCTGGGGATTGGATGTCCCATGCCGCCAGACGCCATTCAGTTCCTCTCCTCCGTCTCGCCCCCCCCCCACTTTCGCGTAAAGGGGTGAGTGGTCAGAAATACCCCTCGCCTTGTAGTCCACTACATCTTCCGCCGTTAAGTGTTGCCTAGCCATAAAAAGATAATCTAGCCTGGAAAAGACTTTGTGTGCCCCCGAGTAAAAGGAGTAGGCGGGTTGTGTGGGGTGTCGCCATCGCCATATGTCCATGAGTCCTAATGTGGTCATCGTTTGTGCCAGAACTGTCTGCGGTCCCCCTCTACGTGGTAGCCCCGTACGGTCTAGTTCGTCTGACATCACATCGTTGAAGTCACCTCCCACTATCTGTATGGTGTCTGCCGTGTCGATGAGGAGTGATGCTATCGCTTGAAGTGTACGTGGTTGAAGCTTTGGCGGCGCATACACCGACACTATAGTGTATCGCTGTCTCCTCCACATCCCTTGAACCCCCACATATGTGCCCTGTGGGTCGCTCCATGTGTGCGTGACGCAGAAAGGTGGCGACTTTTTAACCAGAATCGCTACTCCCCTCGAGTCCGAGGTGTACCCTGCGTGTGCCAGGACCCTGAGCCTACCTCTCGCTATGAATGCACAGTTGTCACCTTTAAGGTGCGTCTCCTGCAGGAGAACGACATCCGGCGCTAGCCTCTTAAGATATGCGTTCACTAGACCCCGTTTGACTTTCGACCCGAGGCCATTAACGTTCCACGTTAAAATGGATAGTGCCTCTTCCTCCCCTGGTTGCGCTGTTAGTGTACCTGCCATCGTGTGTGTTGATTCTTAGCTGTTAGCGGTGCGTACGGTGGGTGTGTCTGTGGCAGTGGTAGAGTATGTTTTCTCGGGTGTTCCCCAACTGTGGCTTCCCCCCAACCTTGTTCCCCCTTCTCCCAACTCAAGATAACTCTGTTCCCCCTTGGACCCCCCCCCCCCCTCCCCACCACCCTCCCCTTCCAGCCTCATCCCCATATAGGACCGAGCTTTCAGCGGGAGACGGTCTGTCGCCCACCCACTCCTCCCCTCAACTTAACCGGCCCTCACCTTTCACCACAACTCGAAAGGCTGTGAGAGCACTAGTTCCAGTGTCGTTTCTAGCCCAATGTCTCAACCAGTTCAAGGAAAGAAAAACATGTACACTGGACAGGGGAGAGATAACAAACACAAGAAAGTACTGTCAACTTGCGTGTCTTCGTGCCTCCCGGCCGTCTTCTCTAGTATGCCACTCTGCAGTTTTCATGAGTGTGAGTCTTGCGTAGCGGAGTCAGTTCCGCTCTGTTTACCGGACAAGTCCCGTTCCAAATGGCGGATCTCCTTCTCAAGCGGGTGCATCGAGTCCCGTTCCTCACTGGGGTCTACCTCCTCAGGTTCCGATACTCCCTCTTCCGCCCGGTCCTCGCCGTCTCCTTCTGAGAGTGCCGATTGGCGAGGGACCTGTCTTTGTGCGCCCGCAGTGGAGGATTCTCCCGGTGATTCCGATCGCCCTCTTCTGGCCCCCGCGGATGTGTGGGCTTGATATGGTGTCCCAGCTGTGCGGGAGTGCAGCCTCCTCGATTTCCGCCTTTGTGGTTTTGGGAGGCCCCAGCTGACTCTCTCTCTCAGTGACCTGTCCAATTCCTCGCGGCCTGCCGCTTCTCTACTATTGAGGACAGGCCTCTCCTCCAGCCACTGCCAGGCGTCCTCAGGGTGTGTAAAGAAGAGTGATTTGTCCTTGTAAATAACCTTGAGTTTCGCCGGGAAGAGCAGCATGTAGGTGATATTTAGCGCCCTCAGTTTTGCTTTCACCAGGTCGAAAGAGCGACGCTGATTCTGGACCTCCTGGCTATAGTCCGGGAAAATCATGATGTTAGTGTTCTCTAGGCGGATCTCCCCCATTTTCCTAGCCTCACGAAGAATTAGATCTCTGTCAGCAAAGTTCAGGAAACGTGCAATCACTGGTCTAGGTCTTGCGCCTTCTGGGGGCTTCGCCAGCAGTGCCCTATGGGCCCTTTCGATTACGAAGCATGCCGAGAAGCGTGCCGTCGGGAAAGTCGTGGTCAGCCAAGTGTGGAGGAAGGCTGCCATATCGTTCTCCTCGATTCCCTCCCTAAAGCCCACAAAGCGGAGGTTGTTGCGGCGTGCCCTATTTTCCGCATCATCCACCTTCCAAAGGAGTTGTCTGTGAGATGCTTGGAGTTCCACCATGTCTTTGCGTAGCGTGGTAATTGAGTCTTCCGCCTCTCCAATTCGAGTTTCAGTTTCTGTGACTCGCGCCGAAAGGTTCCTGAAGTCCTGCCGGAGGAGGGTAACCTCGGACCCCACCTCACCTATTTTAACTTCCAGCGCCGCTCTCGACTCCTGGATGTCGGATCTTGAGGCTTGAATGGCCGCTAGGAGTCTATCGGTGTCCAGAGAGCCTTCCTGAGCAGCATTGGGGTGTTCCCTCCCTGGGCGGGAGGTCGCGAAGTTGTCCATGGGGCCTTGCTTCAGGGTTTTAGGGACAGGATCCTTCTTTCCCATGGTCGCCCACCGACGAGGTGTACCGCACTGGTGCCGGTGAGTTCCACTCCCCCTCGCGCACTGGTTGCCGCAGTCCGTACGTTTCTCGAGATTGCGTGTATCAGCCGCCAGAGCCCACTCCGTGCCCCGGGATAGCTCCACGTGTTTCCGCTCTCTGCCCGTTGGTTTTCCTTCACCCCGCCGGCTGGACGCCAAGCACCCCTGCTGCGCCAGCTATCCGTATTTCTCTCCAAGTCTCAAGGGCCACCTGGGCGCTCCCCAAGAGGGTCCCGCGCGGCCGCCAATCGTTCGTGGACGGAGAGTTGGTTATGAGGGATAAGGCCCACGTGGATGAGGGGGGGTAGGGGGGGACGGGCAAATCTCCGGGTCCGTGGTCTGACACAACCTAGGTCGGAGGCAGCAGCGTCTCCTTCTGGGCCCCCCCGCAGCTCCGGGCCCCACCGTCTCGGGACACCTCACTCCGGTGGTTGCCTGCGTGGGCCGGCTCCCCTGGACTGGCACCCAGGAGCCTCAGGGTCCGCCGGCACCTTCGCTAGTCGCTGTCCGCCCCCTCTCCGCGCCAGCACCAATGTTTTCCCCCTCGGGTTGCGTCGTTGTCAGGCGCGGGGTTGCCTCAGTTGGGCGCCATGTTGGTGAAGGGCAGCCCCGTCGGAGTAAGGTGCGCGGGGCCGCTCGCTGCTGCTCCTGGTCCTCTGCGGGTAGGTGGGGAGTCCCTCTCAGGCAGCGCACGCCATTCCCCGTCGGGCCATGTCCCCCCCAGGCAGTCCCGGGTCCCCGACCGACGGTCAGGCTGCCATGTTGGTAAAGGGCGGTCGCGGCCGAGGAGCCATGCGGGGGGTGGGGGAGGATTCCCACCGCTCACCTAGGGCTCTCCGTGGGTCGCCGCCGCTCCAGCCGGGGTCCGCTGTGCAGCGTGGTGTTCTCCCCCGGCATCGGCTTTCGGACTCCTCGCCGCCAGCACCTCCCCTCACAACAGCGGCTCCACCGTCACTCGGGGTCGGTCCGTGCGGGCTGTCGGGCCGCAACACCCCCTCTCCTGCCCCGCGCCCCGCAGTGCCAGTGCGCGGTCCTCCCGGTAGCTGTGCTCCGCTCCCCGTCGTCCGGTGTCTGGCTGAGGCTAGCTCCGATCCCGGGGCGCCATCTTGGTTTTGCCGCCTCCTCCTTCTCTGACCAGGAAAACCCCGCTAAAGATAGGGTTCCAGCGGTTCCGCGGACCTCTCTCGGCAGCGGCGCAACTTCAGCGTCTCTGTAAGGGATCCGTGTGGCGATTTTTAGATCTGTGGCATGAAGTTTATGGCGGATTTTGGTATCGACGGCCGGGAGCTCCCGAGCCTTGCGTCTAGCTCGGCATGCTGCTAAGCCTTGCTCATCGCTTGTCCCTAGCTGTAGTGCAGTGTGGTGAGCCAGTGTACCTAGAGCAGAGCATAGTACAACGGGTTGCATTAGTAACAAGCATTTTCAATGCAATAGGTCTTGCATTTACGCAAGTTTAAGCTATTGGCATTGTAAATGAGAATG